>NC_134403.1:260731742-262140492 GCF_038048845.1 Mixophyes fleayi
GGGAATACACCTGTGTCAATTTTTTCTCCGCACTGTAAGTATTAACCCTCGTTGTCTAGTCATATACAAGTGGAATACAACATGAAATATGTCCGAGAAGAACATATTAGTCCGGGTCATGGATTATATAGTCACCAAGCAAATCATTTACTGTATGTCCAGACAATAAAGGATAAAGGATATTGTGTTTGAACTAAACTAAAGAGCCCAAATGACAAGAACTATGGGTGTGATTTCAGGGCACAGCCATGTACAGGCTATTTAAAATATAATGAGAAAGATTTCCCTTCATTCTACCTAATTTGCTATAAAAGAAATATAGTTAGCTTTCAGTCCTATGGGACAGCGCTCTGGGGTATATTTAATATTGAAAAGCTCATTATGGCCAGAAGTCTAATCTTTTATCTCAGTTTATTGTGGCAATTTACATATACTTATCTCAGTGCTTCAACATTAATTTATCACTGTGGCAGCTGAGAGATACTCAGCTGTGATAGAGAGTGGTAAACGTTACTTATCGTAGATACCCCTGTTCTCCGTTAACGCATATAACTAGGAAACATGATTTTTTTAAAAAACCTCACCACATACCGTCCAGAAACGCAATAAATCATATCTATAGCTAATAAAGCAAACCCCCGGCTTGTGCCCCTTCTCCTCTGTCCTTCCCAATCTCCCACCCTCTTGCTAAACAATCCTCTCCTCGTTTTATTTATATCCCCTTACACTTTCTTGCTTTGTTCATGCAATCATATATTATAACAATCACACAGACAAACAATTGTACTCCTAACTTAATGTATTTTGAGTTGGAACCATATGTTAGTTATAGCCCCTAGTGAGCTACACAGTGAGGATAATTCACTAGGCTTTCAGTATATCTAGAGTTTGGTTTTAATCCTGTATATGTTCAATTGTTTGGTTTGTTGTTATCTTTCTGTCTGTTATTTTTGTACTCAATATTATTAAAATAACAATAACATTATAAATAAAGAGATAAAGAAATATACACTGTATATATGAAATATGCTATATTATATCTACTCCCCCTCGCCATAAAGTATTATATATTTTTGACACCAGAACAATAGCTCATAACAATTCTCAGTAAAAATCTATTTGTAATGATATTTTTCAATTTATTCTTTCTGTTATTGCCATCCTGAGTTGCTCTAACAGAACAGGGATCATGTTGGATACTTGAATACATCATAAATTAGACTATCGCTAGAGTGGTTATTGTTGGTGGAAATCTCATTAACAAATTAAGCAGAGTAAAAAGATCTCTTTAGAGCATTTTCACCAGAAAAGGGCTCTACCTCTATGATAAATACACCCTCTGTCTCTTCCACACCACAGTCTATTCATAGCCTGCACTTAATAGAAAAGGAGCTGTGAAATATATGGCAATTCTTATATAAGCTTGGCAATTAAAACATGTTTTGTAAACCTGGTGACTCTATAATACAAATATATCTACTCCTTATGGTCTTCTGTTTCTGTAGGTTGCTTGCAAATAAAATGGAGGAGGAACAGATATGGTACCACACAATCTATTCCTATGTTGCTCGATTTATACCATTGAAGATGTTCCTGAAGAATACTGACGCCTTGTGGAACAGATTGCAGCTCCAAACACTTGTAACTCTGGAGCAATGTGAAGAGGTGTGTAAAATAGTAGAATGAGTAGAAGTAGAAAAAATTCATGGACCACTATGGGATTCAGCGGAAAAACAGTTCTAGTATGCACTGTACTGTGTAATGTATTTGGGTTCTCTTGACACAGTTGTATTATATAGGATAAGCTGGCACAGTGGGGGATTAATTGTAATACCTACCTAGTAGTGCTTAATATAAAGCCAACATGAGTGTGAGTTCTCTTACTTTCTAAATTGTTATTGACCTTGCTCAATTAGAATGCCACGAAGAGCACACATTATGTGACACAGAAAGCTGTGCAGGAAGTGTTTCTAAGAAAAGACTGGGACACAGCAGAGATTGAGGCGGCTGTAGTAGAGAACCAGGAGGTAGCAGTAATGTGATGATACTGTACTGTATATTTACTGATGAACATTAACAGCTGACAGTTAAATAGCTACCGATGGGCATTCAGTAGTAAATAATTACTGATGTGCCTTTGAGTGGTAAATAATAAATTATGAATATTTGAGGTAAAAACAGCTACATATGAGCATGAAGAGAAGTGGAATACTCATCTTTCTAGGGGATTCTCTGCAAGTGAAAACAGTAAACTACAACTAAACTGATATTGTCCCTCTGTAGGTTGGGGTGTCTATTAGTATTTCCTAGTATCATATTCTGAATATCTAAAGGGTAATGCATTGACTCATAGGGCTGTGCATATTGTCACTTGGAAAAAGGTAAAACATTTTTTCAGGCATATTAAATTAAAATAGGAACACTTTCCTCATTGTGCATGGAAAGCTTTTTTCAACATTTTTCTATTGTCAATATGAAGTAAAAGCATTGTATTCCAGAACAATGGTGGTCAACAAAAATGTGATTCCCAATAGAATGTTTTGCATATCTGACAGTCCTTGAAAACAGATTTTGAACCCCACGAGATATGCACCTCTATTCTAGAGCATGGATGTCCGACTAGCAGACTGTGGGCCAAATGAATCACAGTTTTCTTTGGTTTGTTTCTTATTAGGTGATGAGAGCCGAAGACCACTGGGCTTGGCAAAGAAAACGTAAAGACCATCATGGCGAAGCGATAAGGAGATATGCCAGAAATCCGTGTCATCTCTGTAACCCGCCTCAGCCCTTCAATTTCCCTTTTGCTTACTCTAGAGTAACACCTTATTAGAAAAACATAACAAAATATTTCAGCAATACCAATCAAAAATAACCAAAATTAATTAATCAGAAAACTATTCTTAGAAATAGTGTATAAAGCTAAACATGTAGACACAGATACAACATTATAAGAGTAAATACATCCTAGAGAGACTGAGAGAAGTGTGTTAAAATGAAATAGTCATACACAATGCCCAGCGGTGATTGCAGGGACTTTTCTAGATTTTTCAGATCTATTTTTGGCCAAACGATTAAACTAAATGACTCTTATTTCACAAATACTCAAATATAATAAGATCATATATTATATGAACAATGTAAAGCCATTATATAGGATAGAAAATATATTATATTAAAATATGGAATGCAGTAAAGTAGAAAAAAGATGATTAAAATAGCAAGCAGCAACTGAAGTAAACTATATTCATATCTTTAATAAATTGATAGAAACAAAGTTATACGTAGCTGTAATGTTAGTATATGATAGGATACATCAAAAAAAGACAATGTAAGTAGATTGAGCTAAACAGAATAAAATATATTAGAGTATTAAAGCAGCCAATAAGAAGATCAATCAGGCTACTTGAAGATAAAATATTGTATTGCATAGGGCACTATGGGAATATGTGGGCTAATTAGGAAGATGTGAGAGTACTTCAACTTATTACAGGAATGTAGAAGAAAGAAGAAGTTAATTTACAAGTGCACACCAGCTTCTATTATTTTTGTTGCATTAATCTAACATAAAATATAGCTTTTATTAGAGAAATTTTAAAATAAGCGAAATTTTAAAACAAATTAAAATCAAATGCTATCTGCACAGAAAAATCTTCTCTATTAATGTGTGCACTTATGATATAGGCAGAAATGTAGATCTAACACAACATAATCTCCTTAACCCACATATATCTGGTTATGGGGTATATTTGCAGCATTTAAGTTATGCTGTTTCATTGGAGCAGACCAAAAACCTTCTGCATTAACTAAGCTAATTCCATGATATGTATAGCCAAGTTATTTACACCGTAATCAAAGGCACTGTCTATTTCTTCCAGTGCTTTTTGTAATCAGGCAATTGCCCACATACAGTATAGGGAGTGTCTTGCTATCTGCCAAGATAATAATTCCGAACAAAATGTGGATTTATCAGAGTATTATTAACATAATAGGATTAGCTGCCAGTTGAATGAGATTAAAGTAATGCCAGACAGAGAGGACTCCGACGCGCGTTTTGCTTAAGTCTGCTTTTTCCAAGGCAAAAAACTAACAGTTTAAAAAGGCAAAAAACTAATAGGCACCTTACAGTTTAAAACAATGTCAGATATAATAACGTTTTAGTAAAAACTGTGATAAAATTTAGCAAAGATTAAATAAAAAAGAAATAGACTCTTAGAAGGTAAATAATAATGTTAGGTAGGATAGGTTAGGGCCCTGCTGCAAGAGTCTACCTTGACGTGGTAGCAGGCTTAATAATCTTTTGGTCAAAAATATGCAATTGTGTGGTAATGGTGCATCTCTTCAACTCTTTTCACCTAGTCGAATAAAAGCAGCATATGGATCACATCAACATAAATATGGTAGAAAAACAACTAGCACCAGCATAGTTCCTTTCTCCATAAACACTTGCTCACATTTTTATGTATTTCTGGGTGACCTTCATCACTGAATGCTATTGCTTGCATATATTCTCTTAAACTATGCTTGTTTACTAAGAATACCTTTAATTTTGTGATTACATGTCTCCATAATGTAAATCAGTTTGCTTGAAAAAAATCATATAAAATAAACTATTTCCATTTTCTCATACTTGCTTCTTTATGCCTTTCAGTATTAATTTTAGAGTTCTGAGCAGACCATTGTATTTTGGTTTTATTTCTAAAAGCATATTTTTGTTTTGGCTTTAGCTTTGGTTCTAAAACTATTTTCTTGTTTTGGTTTTGCTTTTTCCCAACAATTCTCATGTGTTCTGAATTTGGTTTTGGATTTAATTATAAATTTTGTGGAAAAATAGGTAAAATAATCCATTTGTTGAACTGGAGAATAAATAGGAATTTAAAAAATGTACTAATGGGCATTTGGCTAACAGTGGCCATCTATCTCACTGGTGACAATGCCATTAGCCTCATTATCATCCTCATCCCAGATGTCTAGATCAATTAATTTGTCATTTTAGAAACGAAGTTAGACCAAGTAGGATAGCAATGGCAGTAATTAGATGGAAAGTGACATCACTACTGTGCATCAGTAGACATTTTACACTAGATGATAGATCAAGGTTATAATCATCATCATCATTTATTTATATAGCGCCACTAATTTGTAAAATAGTGCAAGAGGGCATTGTCCTTGGGCCCTCCCACCTGGGTGTGATACATATGTTTAACAGTTACATGATTGACATTTATATGGTAGACACCCCCAATAAAGTCAGGGTTGGAAAGTCGACAATAATGATTTTGACAGTATTATTAGGTAGAAAGTTCAAATGTCGACAGCATTATTAGGTTGACAATAGTACCTAACCCAAAAATACTGTTGACATTTGAATTGTCAACCTATTAATACTGTAGACCCCTTAATTGTCGACCTAATATTTTTGATTTCTGAAAATCGACCAAATGAATGCTTAGCTGTTGACAGCGTAGCATTTAACACAAGATGATAAAGCAAAGCAACAATGTAAAATAGAGCACAATGGAATTGTCCTTGGGCCCAAGCACCCTCCCACCCATATGTTAAAAGGACTTGCATAGTATAACAAAACAAGTGCTTCAGCGACAGGGAATGCCAGTTTTGTGGCTGAAGTGCTTGATTTGTTTGAGCCCCACAAAAGAAAACATATTGGTTGTTGGTTGCTGAACTGGAGACTAGATAGGGATTTTAACAATTTACTAATGGGCATTTTCCTAACTGTGGTCAACATCTTGTATTTTGACAATGTTATCACTCTCATCAACATCCTCATCAATAATGTTGGAAAGAAAGACATTACATATGGCTTAAACCTAGGACCAAACACGGTTTCCAAAATATAACGATCCAATTTCAAGATTCAGCAAACCCTTGGGTCCTGGTGAAGTGAATAAATAACTTTATTTACAAATTTAAAAATCTAGGCATAATTGCTAAATTTCATCTTCTCCTTTACCTTCTCTAGCTGTTTATCCAGTAGTTTAATTAGGGGTATGACTTGACTCAGGCTGGCAGTGTCTAAACTCGCTTCATGTGTTACAATTATAAATAGTTTGAGTAGCTTGCATAAAACAGAAAAGATTCTCCAGTTTCCTGGAGTAAGGTAACATGTCCCTTCTCTCCTTACTTTATGACTTGAAGTGTAGGTCAGTATGACTAGTTTCTGTTCCTCTAGGCCAGTGTTTCCCAATCCTGGTCCCCAGGGACCCCTAACAGTTCTTGTTTTCTATACCTCTTTGCTGGAGCGCAGGTGTATTCATTACTGACTGATACGCTTTAAGAGATGTACAGGTGGTACTAATTATTCTATTTGTGACCTGGAAAACATGCAATGTTAGGTATCCCTAAAGACTGGGTTTGGGAAGCACTGCTCTAATCGCTGAAGCATATAAAGTATGGAACTCCACTTTGATACTACCTCTTGCTTCAGTTGGTGGCAAGGAAGATGTTATTTTTTTGCAGCTCTGCAATGTTCTACATGCAGTCTCTGAATGTCAAAAATGCCCAAAATGTTTTACATGACAAGGACAGCATCTCCTGCACTAACCTCTCATTTTTGTATGAAACTCTGCACTATCAAGTTTATTGTGTGTGCAAACCCTGGTATGTGTTGAAACTCACTTAGTCGTAGTGTACACACAATGTTCGCTCTGCTATCGGCAATGAGGTCCTAAGGAGAGTCCTAGCAGGGTGAGCCATTTTACTATGACATTCCTGAGCTCTTACAACACCAGTGGGTTTCTTTGTGAAAACAACAATACATAGATTAGCTGGCCTGTGAATGACCTGGCATTGTGTGGTATCACTGCTATGCTGGAGGGGGTGCCTAGATGATCAACTCTCCTACCTCTACTTATTGTGGTATCACAAATGCTACAGATGTCTACAAATGTTTTCTGGGTTGGGATAAAAATGTTTCCAATAACAAGAGGTGATGTTTTGGTCTTATGCCCTTGGGCATGATGTGGTACCACTGGTGGCTGCTTTACTTCAACACAATCATCCTCCTCCTCATTATCTTGTTCAAGTACAACACATTCCCTTTCAGATCCACAATTATCTCCTCACTTTATGGGGGGTATTCAATTGTTCGGCTTGACGGCCGAAAAGCTTGCACTCTAAAACTATTATCATTAATACGGTAAAATTGCGCTTAAAAACCGTTCATACGGTAATTTACTCACTGAATTTCAGATCCCAGCTCAGGGAGCTGCGAGCTGAAATTCAACAAGTAATTACCGTATTAACGGTAATAGTTTTAGGGCGCAAGTATTTCGGTCGGCAATCTGAACAATTGAATACCCCTCTATAAGTTTAAATCGCCATCATTACTACTCATCCTCACATTTCCAAATGGTTGAGGAATTTAGAAAGGAGACAGAATTGAATTTTACTCCGCACCAAGTTAATAAACCCCTTATATATTAATTTATTTTTTATATTTTTTATATTTAGTTTGATCTTTAAGGGGAGGTGCTCCTGTACTCATGTATCAATATTGTAATTGTCAAAGAAGAGAGAAAGAGAAAATAGTACTACGGAGCACTCTTTTAACCAGATAATTAAATATTGGTATAAATCTGTAATAAAAAATCAACAATTTTTATTGGTATATATTAAAATAATCAAAGCGAAATATTAAAAAGTGATATAATTTATTGTAAACCAAATATTTAACTGTTAAGAGGTAGATACACTACCACGCTGGCTTGCTGTTATAAGGTAATTAGTTAAGGCTGATGGAGAACATTATTATAACCTAACTTCTTTCTAGATGGCTAGGAGATGTTAGGTAGGGACCTAATGATGTGTCCCATTTCCTGGGTAGGAATGGTCATACTTTATATATAGTAAACCTTGAGATACTCCAATAGTCTATCCCCATATATCTGCTATATTGATTGGGTGAATATACCCGTCAGTAAGTTATTACTATTGTGCAATTTATATAGTGATCATTGCTGATTATTAATTTTATAGCATATAGCATATGCAAATAATACCCAATAGCGATCACACAGCTATTCATTTTGGATCTATTTTAGGGACTTATCTATTAGCAATAAGCAAGGTTATAATTAAGGCTGCACAGGTCAACACTATAATATCAAACCTGTTGCCCAGATTCTACAAGATCTTGTTTTTTATCAGCAATCCTCTGACAATATTGAGGGTTACTGAATTGCTAATTGATACTAAGTTACCTATCAATCAAGAAGAATAACTATATAAACAGGATAACATTAACCTACAGAGGGGGAGTGTTATCCAATATAAGATTACTAATGTACTAACAGGTTACTATAGGAGTCCATTAGATCCATTAGCAGTGACCTATTTGCATATGTAGCATTAACTTGAGGTTATAGTTAACGCTTTACAGGTGAATATCATGAAACCCAATCCTATATTATTAATGCTATAGGGTCTACCAGTAAGTTGGAGCCTTACATATCATATATGAGATCTTGACATTATCGAAGGCCACTAACCGCTATATGCTATATGCTATAAAATTAATAATCAGCAATGATCACTATATAAATTGCACAATAGTAATAACTTACTGACGGGTATATTCACCCAATCGATATAGCAGATATATGGGGATAGACTATTGGAGTATCTCAAGGTTTACTATATATAAAGTATGACCATTCCTACCCAGGAAATGGGACACATCATTAGGTCCCTACCTAACATCTCCTAGCCATCTAGAAAGAAGTTAGGTTATAATAATGTTCTCCATCAGCCTTAACTAATTACCTTATAACAGCAAGCCAGCGTGGTAGTGTATCTACCTCTTAACAGTTAAATATTTGGTTTACAATAAATAATATCACTTTTTAATATTTCGCTTTGATTATTTTAATATATACCAATAAAAATTGTTGATTTTATATTACAGATTTATACCAATATTTAATTATCTGGTTAAAAGAGTGCTCCGTTAGTACTATTTTCTCTTTCTCTCTTCTTTGACAATTACAGAATTTAGAAAGGAGGCAGCTCTATTACAGTGTCATAATTACAGTGTCAGAATCTGAAACATCAGACTCTCATGTAGCATAGACCCCCTTAGACTCTTCTCAGGATTCTTTGAGTGTCCCAGTTGCTCTGCAGCCTTAGTGTTCTTCTCGTGCACTGATGTGGCTGTGTTGGAGGTGACAGACCTACACTCTGAGCGAGAAGGTGGGGCATGAGAAAATAAGGAAGATGCATGTCCATTTTGGATGCTCTTGGATATATGGGCATTCTAGCACGTGTACCAGCAGTAGATGGAGCCAGACTAGCAAAAAGTGGGAATGGTCTTAGCCTTTTCTTGTCTCTTGTCACTTTGGATGGTGTATCTGGAATGTTACCTATTTTCATTTTTTGGACAAATCACCACATTTATCAGAAACTTCCCTCCTGATTCCTTACATTAAGAATTGATGTTTTCTTTTAGATTGAAAAAGAGTGTCTGGATTTTGAACACGCTACAATTATTCTGACACTGCTCCACAATATATTTCAAATGTAGACAATTGGTTCTTTAAAAACCTATTTTTTTATGGGGCAGGGGGAGTGCTGCTCAGAGTCGAAGAACACTCTATTTTTTTGTCCACTTACTAAATTTTCAGTGATAGTGCCTCTCACACAATTGCATTTCGATTGGAACATATGGAAATTTAAAAGCAAGAAATATATTGTTTTTTTTTGGTTGGGGTGCTGCTCAGAGTCAAAGAACACCCTGTTTTTTGGCCTCTTACTACAGATGTCACTGATACTGCCCCTCACACAATTGCATTTAGATTAAAATACTTGGGATGTTAAAAGCAAGAAATATATATTTTGTTTGTCGGGAGGCTTGCCTCTTAACAACAGCAGGTGGATTAGGCAGCAAGCCTCCCGAAAATGCTGAGGCGGAGGAAAGTGAAAGTATTTTCACTTCCATTGGCTAAAAAAACAAAATGGAGCATTGTGCACATGTGAGCAGGCATCCGCTAACACTGGTAGGTGTTCACGAATTGCGTGTACAGGCACCCGCGAATCACGTGCACTTTAGGTCACGTGGGCACATCAGAGCACTACTGATCAGATTTTTCAGAAGCTCACTGTTGGCAAACCAGTCCTTGAAAGGAAGAGTGTAAAATAAAGAAAAAAGGTAACCCTTGAGCCTGACAGTTCTGACACCTTTAAATTGTGGATAAAGACCAAAGAACACATATGTTCTTAACCATGAAACAACAATTTATTTGAACTTTAACTGATTTATGGTAACAGTTTATATGCTGCTGTTAGAACTAGAAGAGTGAGAGGCTGGAAAAATAACTTTGTCACCTAAATTTAGGAAAGAATTGTGATGCCGGCTAATAGATTACTTCTGTTCCTTTTTGGTGGCAGCCTGAGGCTTCTTTTGGTCTCTTGCTGCACCTAGAGCAGTGTTGGCTAACCTGTGACACTCCAGGTGTTGTGAAACTACAAGTCCCAGCATACCCTTAAAGCAATAAGCTGCTATATATTGGCAAAACATGCTGGGACTTGTAGTTTCACAACACCTGGAGTGTCACAGGTTAGCCAACACTGACCTAGAGGGATGATAGTAGGAAAGATTATTAATACCCAAAGTCTTCAGAGGAAGCAACAGTCCTAGCAAAAAAGGAGAAAGGGTGGGTAGGGTGGGAGATTTTGTTAGTTTGCAATAATTTTCCCTAGAACAAATCCAGTTTGCAGATCATAGATTCCTGCAAAGTGGTGTTTTGTTCTTCGGGAGGCTTGTCACCCAGCAACAGCAGGTGGGCAGACTACCACATAGCTGGTGGTTGCTCTGAGAAACTTGATCTTTTGTAGATCGGTTGGTCTCCAATAATGCTCAGCTAAGGTACGAGCTGAGGACCATGTAGCTGCTAGGGGTGCGATACGTTTCATCATCATTTATACACTGACACAGACAAAACCTACATAAAAACAAACAGTATGGCAGCGACATAAGCAAAATATAGACTTACCAAGTAATAGCCAGAGAAGACTTCTCAAACGCCTTTTACTCGTCTTCTATGACCTGCGACTAAAGAAATCTCCTGCACTTCAAATTTACATCAGTTAAAAATACTTTCACTTCCCTCTACCTCAGCATATTCAGGAGGCTTTCTGCCTAACCCACCTGCTGTTGATCGGTGGCAATCCTTTTCCCTAGAACAAATCCAGTTTGCAGGTCATAGATTTTTTGGATGTGTGTTCTGCTAAGAGTCAAAGAACAGCCTGTTTTTAGTCCACTAATTCAGATGTCACTAATACTGCCTCCCAAACAGTTGCTCTTAGATTGAAACATTTAGGATGTTAATAGCTGGAAATATGTTTCATTTTTTTTGGGATGTGCTGCTCAGAGTCAAAGAGCACCCTGTTTTTTGGCTGCTTTCTAAAGATGTCACTGATACTGCTCCTCACACAATTGCATTCATATTGAAACACTTCGGATTTTAAAGCAATTTTTAATATCTTTTGGGATGTACTGCTCAGCTACAAAGAACACCCCAGGCCTGATTCATCAAGGCATGTATCTGGCGATTTTAACCGCATTGTATGCAAAATCACACTGTGGCTGTGAACGCAGCCCTGTTCCGTGCACCTGGGAGCGCTTAGAGAGCTTACAACACTTAGTAAGGAGTAAATGGGAATGTGAAAGGGGGGGAGACCGGAAAGAAATGTGCAATGATGGCATTTACCTGCAAATAGGTGTGAGTTGTACTCTAGCACACGCAGAAATTCACATATCTTTAGACGTAAAGCATGCGCCACCTCAGGGTCTATTTTACATTTTTGGAGCTCCCCCAATTCTAAGAGGTATATTTATATTATTTTTTATATATGTTTGTCATGCACTGCATACTGATATAAATGGTTTAAATTGCTACAAGCAGTATGTGTTATCCACCTACTTTTAATGTAAGTAATTGTTACAATCTTGTATAAATGTCATTATACAAGATTGGATAAAAAAGAGACTTAATTTTGAGCATCATCTAACAAGTGTATTAATCAAACAAACATCAAAAAACAAAACCAGAGTAAAAACAAGCTCGTGCTCGGTATATCTAATATTATATATGGTACCAGCACCATGGCAATAAGCCCGCGCTCAGTATATCCCATATTGTATATTGTATATACCCAAATGTGCCTTAAATAGGCTTGATGGACAGTTGCTACTTGATGCTGGGATGCAGGCTTAAATATTTTGATCAAAATATGAACTAATACCTCATGTTTTCATTTTGCTAGATACACACAGATATGCAGTGTTAACCACAAGCACTGACAATTGTCTTTTTTGTTTTGTAAACATCAAAAAACACATGTCATCCAAAATAAATAAAATTAAATATATTTTGTTTCCACACCGCTTGGCTCTTGGATGCGTGATAGTGGGTTTATGAACCTAGCTTACGGTTACCACTGATGTAGAAGACAACAGTGTAGAAGAAGCAGAGGTCATTGAGGCAGCAGAGAGTGAGGGTGTGAGACACAATGTAGGTGCAGAGGTGGCTGGGGTGTGTACTGAAGTGGCTGGGGGGTGTGCTGAAATTGCTGGCGGATAGGCAGAAGTTGCTGGGGGGTAGGCAGAAGGGTCTTGGGAGAATGTAATTGGCTTACAAAACTGTAAGTACATTTTTGGGAAAAGAAATGTTGACCAAACTAAATTAATACATCTTTCATGAGATCATTTCAGCCCAAAAGAAGAGTTAACTACAAAAAAAGGCTAATGTTCTAAACTCTCCTATCATTTGAAAAGTGTGTTAAATACAATTTTTGTAAAAAAAAAGAAAACATTCCTGAGTTACTGCAACCCTTAATAGATTCAATATGAAAACATAAATCAACTTAATGCAGCTTGAATTTATATACAATCTTATATGTTCTGCAAAAGTCAGTTTTGAGTTGTTCATTGATAATTTTAATATTTAAAGGTAACGCAAAAATATAATACTATGCACAGTAACTACAACTCTTAACAGATTTTAGCAGAAAATATAAAAGAAGTCCCCCTCACATTGTAAACATTTTTTTTGCAGAGTTAGTAGAACTGCAATCATATTATTGATGACAATAGAGGGAGTTATCAAAGGCTGTGAATTGTGAAGAAGTAATATAAATTGGTGTCTGAGTTATGGTAATAACATGGCATAGTAGTGTGATCATTATTTATTATTTTGTACCTTTGTAGAAATAAGAAAAAATTGATTTGGTTTGAAAAATCTTACATTACAGTGTAATGTTTTTCATTTTTACAACAGACAAATTAGTGTTTCAAAACATATTTGTCAACATAAAAAGCAGTACACCAGCCAGTGGGTATGGTAGTTATTATAGGTTAAGAACACACATGACGTTTGGTGTGAAAAGACAAGTACAGTCCTGGAATAGACTGCTCTGGATAGGGTATGTTTTTATTTTTAAATGTAACAAAAAAGCCTCTAAAATATTAATGTCCCTTGTACTGCAGTAAACATTTATTTTGTAACCAGGCCCCAGAGTGCTTTGTATAAGTTAATCATTTTAATCTAAATAGTGAATTGTTTAAAAAATAAAGATAAAGTTTTGGACGTACAAGTTGCAGGCATTTTTTTGTGTAACATAAGTGTGTAGCCATGCTCCTCTTTGCAGAATTACATTCACACCATAAGAATGGTTGAAAGAGGCTGCATTTATTGTTAGAAATGGAAATATCACTTACTTTCTCCAACTGTTATCCTTATGGTAAAATTTATTTTGTGAAACTATTAATCAATAGATTTCTAAATAAATGTGATAGTGTGATTGACATAATAAAACTGGAACATTTTTATCTATAAGTTGTTATTGACATTGTCTACCGTGAATACTCTTTTCACCTGTACATGTTTTAACCATTTAATTCCAGAACACATTACAGTACATTGTTGAACAGGCTACCTTTCTCTTATGTTTATGGATATGTAAATCATTTAATTATTTACTACAGTTATTGTGCAAGTACTGAAAGGTTGCTTTTGTTACAGCAGATTACCGTTAAAAAAGCATCAACCTTTTTTTTTAGATTTAACCAAACAGCTATAGTAATATGGATTAATGATAGAGATTACACCCAAACTGATTTAGGGTTAGGGTTAGGTTTATGTTTAAATTTATAAATAATATAATTTTACTTAAGAAAGGACAAAATAATAATACCTAATAATACTTAAGAAAGGACAAATATATGTATTCGTTTAACCTGAAACAAAAACTTGCAAGATTCAGTTTCTTTAGTATTACTTTCTTCACAAACAGCCTTCTTTCTCTATTGACACCAGGTTGATGGTTTGTTCTTCTGCCTCTTCTTACAGCAATCTTCTTCTTGCTCCCTCAGGTATTCTTAATTCCACCACGGGGGTGTTCAGTTCCACTGACGTCCTCTGCTGTGGTGTTGGGGGAACCAGTCCAGAAAGGTTCCAATCGGTGAAAGAGAGTGAAACATTCCTCTGGCCTCGCCGGTCCCTCAGCTCTTCCAAAATTGATTGAAGATGCATTGACATGACTTGCAAATGCACTGTTTGTTGCTGTTGTTGAACATTCATCTGTGCCATGGATTGATTCATTTGATAATGGAGTGCTGTTTTCTGCTCCATTGACAGTGCCATCCACGCTTGAATAGTGTTATTCAAACGCAGAGATGCTGTAATATCCTCTTGGACTGACACCAATCACTCAAATAAGGAATTTGTGGCATTATGGCCGCTTTGTACCTCTTCCACAACAGACGTCAAACGGTCTACCGAATTACCAATTCTCTGGACTCTGCCTTCCATATTTCGCCGAGATGTTTCCTGTCTTCTTTCCATCTGTCTAGCAAAGTTTGTGATGGAATCAAACCGAGTGCTTTCTTCTGGTAGACCAAGCACCGTTTGTGTTGGAAGACTGGTGCCTGTGGAGGGTACCTTTGCTTGAGATGGACCTTCACCTGCGGTGGCTGGAACTTGAAGGTTGGTGAAGGTTTCTTGTAGCAACTCAAATCTTGCTGCAGCACCTTCGTGGACTCAACTTGGAGCTGGCGAAAATTGACAATGACTCAGTATCATGGTCAATTTCTTCTGTAAAGACAAACATTAATAAAAAATAAATTAATAAACAATTAAATACTGTTTAAAATTAAATCATTTACAGTGACGTGTATTTATTAGATCATTTCAAAAATTCATATTATAATCACCCGTTTCTGAGACAACAGATGCTACTTCTTCCATGGCATCAGGCAACTGATACGCGGTGAGCGGTGTTACAACACGTTCTGGAGGAATGGACTCTAAAACCCAAAAATAAAAATAATTCCTATATATATTTTTTCTCTGTGTATATCTAATATATATATGAATATATATATATATATATATATATATATATATATATATATATATACACATAAATATATGTGTATATATATATATTTTTATATATATATATATATATATATATATATATATATATTTATATATATATATATATATATATATATATATATATATATATATATATATCCCCAACTTTTTATAAACAATACCTTCTAGACATTCACCATATCATTATAAATATAAATGTGTTATTTTCTGACAAATAATGGACATATAAAGAACTGGTAGTTGCTCAAATCAATTTATAGGCTATAACAGGTGCATGAAAGGGTGGGGTTATCCTAAAAGGAAAAAACAGAGACAAGTTCCCCCAGCACACTGCTATAGCCAGCAACAGATCTGCTATTTCTACTGTAGATAAAAATGCAAAAGTCTCAGTTGCACACATTTGCAAATGTATGTTGAAGCCACCCACCACGCCAAGGTGCTTTTGCTAATAGGGTGGTCCTACTCTAAACAATGAGAGTCCCATATATTTGGGCCATACATATGTGTTTTTAAATTGAGAGCTAACTTACCAAAGAGGTACCCCAGAGACCTCCAAATAGCAATCCAATGTCAGTACTCCCCCTCAGCTACTGACACCAACATGCCTCTCAGACAAATAAAGAACTGGTAGTTGCTCAAATCAATTTATAGGCTATAACAGGTGCATGAAAGGGTGGGGTTATCCTAAAAGGAAAAAACAGAGACAAGTTCCCCCAGCACACTGCTATAGCCAGCAACAGATCTGCTATTTCTACTGTAGATAAAAATGCAAGAGTCTCAGTTGCACACATTTGCAAATGTATGTTGAAGCCACCCACCACGCCAAGGTGCTTTTGCTAATAGGGTGGTCCTACTCTAAACAATGAGAGTCCCATATATATATGCACCCTTGAGTGTTTCATAGTGCTGCAGTACCTGAGCGACAAGGACATCATTCTACTCCTCTGTGAACTGCTTGGAACTTGATGCTGCTGTCCTGTTATTGTCATCTTCCTCACTGTCATCTTCCTGATGTGCTTGCTGTCTGCTTGTAGATGGTTGAATGCTGCTTACAAATTGCTGTCTTCTTCGCTCTTCTCAGCGCTGTTCACGGTTCTCTGACCATTCCTTTCCAGTACTAACAATTGATGCCTCTTGGGTGTCCTGTTGAAAGAGAGAATCCCTACGCTTCCTAGACCTGGCTGCTCTTTAAAATTTTACTAATGCTACAAAAATAAAATTAGCTTAAAAATAAAATAACTACCTAAATACACTGATTAATTTATTAATTAATGTGCTATTTTAATATAAAATCCTATCCTATACTACCATGCTAAAATTATTTTGCAGTAGGTTAAGAAATATATTATATTACCTAATTTGCAGCATAAAAACAGATACTAAACTACAATGGTACAAAATCCTAGCCTATACTATAATCGTACAATTATATAGAACTAGGTTAATAATAATATTACCTTGAAAAATCTGCAATATCAAATCCTATCCTATACTACAATGGTAAAATTACTTAACACTAGGTTAAGAAATATATTACCTTGGCCTAACTGAAATATAAAAACATATCCTATACTTCAATGGTACAATTATTTTGCACTAGGTTATAAGAAATACTTGGCCTATCTGAAATTCAAAAACCTGTCCTAATGCTAAAAAATTATTTTGCACAGTTCAGAAAAATACAATAAAAACAACATATACAGATTTGATGGGTATGTATGTGGTTGTGTGAGTCCAGCAAAAAAATACAACAAAATTGTAGAGGTATACAAATTATAGGTATGTATGTATGCATGTATGTATATGTATGTATGGTGTTATGTGTTAGTAATAGTGGGTATATATGTATGTATGTACTAATGTGTATATAGTGTACTATTAAAATTAAAAATGTTTAAAAAATGTATGTATTTATTAGAGATGAGCGCACTCGGATTTTGTGAATCCGAGCCCACCCGAACCTTTCCGATCCGAGTGGGATCCGAGACAGATCCGGGTATTGGCGCCAAATGAAAACTTGAAACCGAGGCTCTGAGTCATAATCCCGCTGTCGGATCTCGCGATACTCGGATCCTATAAATTCCCTGCTAGTCGCCGCCATCTTCATTCGGGCATTGATCAGGGTAGAGGGAGGGTGTGTTAGGTGGTCCTCTGTCCTGGTAGATCTCGTGCTGTGCTGTTTAGTTATGTGCTGTGCTGTTTAGTTCTGTGCTGTGCTGTGCTGTGTTCTGCAGTATCAGTCCAGTGGTGCTGTGTGCTGTGCTCTGTCAATTTTGAGTTCAGTGGTGCTGCTGGGTCCTGTGATGTGTCCTGTTCAGTCCAGTGGTCCTGTGTCCTGTGCTCTGTGCTTCTAAGGGCATAGTTATTTCCCCATTATTCCCAAGTGTTTTAAAAAATAAAAAAAAGTTATAAAAAAAAATACAAAAAAATAATTTAAAAAAAATTAATTACAACAAAATTTGCAAAACCAATCCTGCAGTATAAGCCCATTGGTACTGCAATATTACCAAGTTTACACATTCAACAGTAAAAGTCCAGTGGTGCTGTGTGCTGTGCTCTGTCAATTTTGAGTTCAGTGGTGCTGCTGGGTCCTGTGCTGTGTCCTGTTCAGTCCAGTGGTCCTGTGTCCTGTGCTCTGTGCTTCTAAGGGCATAGTTATTTCCCCATTATTCCCAAGTGTTTTAAAAAATGAAAAAAAGTTATAAAAAAAAATACAAAAAAATAATTTAAAAAAAATTAATTACAACAAAATTTGCAAAACCAATCCTGCAGTATAAGCCCATTGGTACTGCAATATTACCAAGTTTACACATTCAACAGTAAAAGTCCAGTGGTGCTGTGTGCTGTGCTCTGTCAATTTGGAGTTCAGTGGTGCTGCTGGGTCCTGTGCTGTGTCCTGTTTAGTCCAGTGGTCCAGTGGTCCTGTGCTTCTAAGGGCATAGTTATTTCCCCATTATTCCCAAGTGTTTAAAAAATTAAAAAAAAGTTCTAAAAAAAAATACAAAAAAATCATTTAAAAAAAAATTAATTACAACAAAATTTGCAAAACCAATCCTGCAGTATAAGTCCATTGGTACTGCAATATTACCAAGTTTACACATTCAACAGTAAAAGTCCAGTGGTGCTGTGTGCTGTGCTCTGTCAATTTGGAGTTCAGTGGTGCTGCTGGGTCCTGTGCTGTGTCCTGTTTAGTCCAGTGGTCCTGTGTCCTGTGCTTCTAAGGGCATAGTTATTTCCCCATTATTCCCAAGTGTTTAAAAAATTTAAAAAAAGTTATAAAAAAAAATACAAAAAAATAATTTAAAAAAAAATTAATTACAACAAAATTTGCAAAACCAATCCTGCAGTATAAGTCCATTGGTACTGTCTGCAATATTACCAGGTTCACACATTCTGCAGTATCTTGTGCTACATATAATGGAGACCAAAAATTTGGAGGATAAAGTAGGGAAAGATCCTGACCCACTTCCTCCTAATGCTGAAGCTGCTGCCACTAGTCATGACATAGACGATGAAATGCCATCAACGTCGTCTTCCAAGCCCGATGCCCAATCTCCTAGTACAGGGCATGTAAAATCCAAAAAGCCCAAGTTCTGAAAAAAAAGTAAAAAGAGAAACTTAAAATCATCTGAGGAGAAACGTAAAGTTGGCAATATGCCATTTACGACACGTAGTGGCAAGGAACGGCTTAGGCCCTGGCCCGTGTTCATGACTAGTGGTCCATCTTCACCCAAGGATCTTAGCCCTCCTCCTCCTCCCCCCCTACAAAAAATTGAAGAGAGTTATGCTGTCAGCAACAAAACAGCAAACAACTCTGCCTTCTAAAGAGAAATTATCACAAATCCCTAAGGCGAGTCCAAGGGTGTTGGTGGTTGTCAAGCCTGACCTTCCCATCACTGTACGGGAAGAGGTGGCTCGGGAGGAGGCTATTGATGATGTAGCTGGCGCTGTGGAGGAACTTGATGATGAGAATGGTGATGTGGTTATTATAAATGAGGCACCAGGGGGGGGAAACAGCTGATGTCCATGGGATGAAAAAGCCCATCATCGTGCCTGGTCAGAAGACCAAAAAATGCACCTCTTCGGTCTGGAGTTATTTTTATCCAAATCCGGACAACCAATGTATGGCCATATGTAGCTTATGTAAAGCTCAAATAAGCAGGGGTAAGGATCTTGCCCACCTAGGGACATCCTCCCTTATACATCACCTGAATAACCTTCATAGTTCAGTGGTTAGTTCAGCAACTGGGGCTAGGACCATCATCGGTACAGGGACACCTAAATCCCGTGGTCCAGTTGGATACACACCAGCAACACTCTCCTCGTCAACTTCCTCCACGATCTCCATCAGATTCAGTCCTGCAGCCCAAGTCAGCAGCCAGACGGAGTCCTCTCCAATACGGGATTCATCCGAGGAATCCTGCAGCAGTACGCCTACTACTGCCACTGCTGCTGTTGCTGCTGTTAGTCGGTCATCTTCCCAGAGGGGAAGTCGTAAGACCGCTAAGTCTTTCACAAAACAATTGACCGTCCAACAGTCGTTTGCCATGACCACAAAATACGATAGTAGTCATCCTATTGCAAAGCGTATAACTGCGGCTGTAACTGCAATGTTGGTGTTAGACGTGCGCCCGGTGTCCGCCATCAGTGGAGTGGGATTTAGAGGGTTGATGGAGGTATTGTGTCCCCGGTACCAAATCCCGTCGAGATTCCACTTCACTAGGCAGGCGATACTAAAAATGTACAGAGAAGTACGATCAAGTGTCCTCAGTGCTCTGAAAAATGCGGTTGTACCCACTGTCCACTTAACCACGGACATGTGGACAAGTGGTTCTGGGCAAATGAAGGACTATATGACTGTGACAGCCCACTGGGTAGATGCATCGCCTTCCGCAGCAACAGCAACAGCTGCATCAGTAGCAGCATCTACAAAATGGCTGCTCGTGCAAAGGCAGGCAACATTGTGTATTACAGGCTTTAATAAGAGGCACAACGCTGACAACATATTAGAGAAACTGAGGGAAGTTATCTCCCAGTGGCTTACCCCACTTAGACTCTCATGGGGATTTGTGGTGTCAGACAATGCCAGTAACATTGTGCGGGCATTAAATATGGGCAATTTCCAGCACGTCCCATGTTTTGCCCACACCATTAATTTGGTGGTGCAGCATTACCTCAAGAGTGACAGGGGTGTGCAGGAGATGCTTGCGGTGGCGCGCAAAATTGCTGGACACTTTCGGCATTCAGCCAGTGCCTACCGCAGACTAGAGGCACATCAAAAAGCCATGAACCTGCCCTGCCATCTCCTCAAACAAGAGGTTGTGACGCGCTGGAACTCCACCCTCTATATGCTGCAGAGGATGGAGGAGCAGCAAAAGGCCATTCAGGCCTACACAGCCACCTACGACATAGGCAAAGGAGTGGGGATGCGCCTGAGTCAAGCGCAGTGGAGATTGATTTCCGTGTTGTGCAAGGTTCTCCAGCCGTTTGAACTTGCCACACGAGAAGTCAGTTCCGACACTGCCAGCTTGAGTCAGGTCATTCCCCTGATCAGGCTGTTGCAGAAGCAGCTGGAGAAAGTGAGGGAGGAGCTGGTAAAGCATTGCGATCCAACAAAGCATGTAGCTCTTGTGGATGAAGCCCTTCGTACGCTTTGCCAGGATCCGAGGGTGGTCACTCTTTTAAAGTCAGAGGAATACATTCTGGCCACCGTGCTTGATCCTCGGTTTAAAGCGTATGTTGTGTCTCTGTTTCCGGCGGACACAAGTCTACAGCGGTGCAAAGACCTTCTGGTCAGGAGATTGTCCTCTGGAGAGGACCGTGACATGCCAACAGCTCCACCCTCATTTTCTTCCACATCTATGGCTGCGAGGAAAAAGCTCAGTTTTCCTAAAAGAGGCGCTGGCGGGGATGCTGATAACATCTGGTCCGGACTGAAGGACCTGCCAACCATTGCAGACATGTCTACTGTTGCTGCATTGGATGCTGTCACAATTGAAAAAATGGTGGAGAATTATTTTGCTGACACCATCCAAATAGACATGTCAGACAGTCCATATTGCTACTGGCATGAAAAAAGGCAGTTTGGAAGCCCCTGTACAAACTGGCTCTATTTTACCTGAGTTGTCCCCCCTCCAGTGTGTACTCGGAAAGAGTTTTTAGTGCAGCGGGGAACCTGGTCAGTGAGCGGAGAAGGAGGTTGCTTCCTCACAACGTTGAAAAAATTATGTTTATAAAAATGAATAATCAATTCCTCAATGAAGTACAGCACTGCCCTCCAGATAGTACAGAGGGACCTGTGGTTGCGGAGTCCAGCGGGGACGAATTGATAATGTGTAAGGAGGAGGAAGTACACACTGTAGGGGGAGAGGAATCAGAGGTTGAGGATGAGGACGACATCTTTCCTCAGTAGAGCCTGTTTAGTTTGTACAGGGAGAGATGAATTGTTATTTTGGTGTGGGGGCCCAAACAAACCAATCATTTCAGCCACAGTTGTTTGGTAGGCCCTGTCGCTGAAATGATTGGTTTGTTAAAGTGTGCATGTCCTATTTCAACAACATAAGGGTGGGTGGGAGGGCCCAAGGACAATTCCATCTTGCAACTATTTTTTTGGCATTATGTGACCATTCAACAGTCGTTTGCCATGTTCAAAAAGTAAAAGAAAATGTCAACAAATTCAAAAAATTTAATCAAAAGTTAAATGCCCTGTCATTATTTAAAACAAGAGGGTTTGACGTGCTAGAATTAGTGTAGTGTTAATATGTTACAAACACTACACTTGGAACTTGGAGGAGGTATTGTGGGCCAGGTATCAAATTTAGTACCGGGGCCACCCCACTACACAGCCCAGAATTTCTTTTTTTGGAAATTCAGACCCGTGGAGGGTTTTTTATTAATTATATTGTGGTGACCCACTCCTCTACGCAGTCCAGATACATTTATTGGTGCGATTAAGACCAGTTGATGGTTTTCTTATTATATTGTGGTGACCCACTACTCTACGCAGTCCAGATACATTTATTGGTGCGATTCATACAAGTTCAGGGTTTTTAAATTATATTGTGGTGACCAACTCCTCTACGCAGTCCAGGTACATTTTTTGGTGCGATTGAGACCAGTTGATGGTTTTCTTATTATATTGTGGGGACCACTCCACTACGCAGTCCAGAAAGATACCTCGTTGCAACGTTTTGGACTAATAACTATATTGTGAGGTGTTCAGAATACACGGTAAATTAGTGGAAATGCTCGTTATTGAAAGTTATTGAGGTTAATAATAGCGTAGGAGTGAAAATAAGCCCAAAAACTTGATTTTTGAACGTTTTATGCTTTTTTCAAAAAAAATCCGTATCCAAAACCTTAAATCCGAACCAAAACCTTTCGGCAGGTGTTTTGCGAAACAAATCCGAACCCAAAACATCACGGAAATCCGAATCCAAAACACAAAACACGAGACACCAAAAGTCGCCGGTGCACATCCCTAGTATTTATTTAAATAGTAGTAAGTAGTTTGTAGTGTAATGCTAATCTATGCCAATTCCAATTGCAATCAGTAAAAGTCACAAGCCAGATGCTATTCAGTCACCAAACCAGCCAACAGCTATTAGCAAATGACAGTTTTCTGGTGGCAGCGTTAGTTTTTATATTCAAGATGGCCGCGTTAAATCCTCCCCTCCGCTCCTAAAACTCGCTTTGACCAATAATTAGCATGCGGGGGCGGGTTTCCAAGATCTCAAATTGAATTGCACGAGTTTTAGCGTGGCATTAACTAAAAATGGTCGCTCTAGCGGGTAAAAACCTGCGCAGGTTTTTGTTTTCTTTTAACGCTGCAGAAAAAAATCCCCGCACTCAATTGAATTCCCCCCTATATATGAAATATGCTATATCATATCTATTCCCTCCCCTATAAAATACTATGTATTTCTGGGGCCAGAACAATAGCACCATACTAAGTAAACATCTATTTGCTAATGATATTTTTCAATGCATTCTTTCTGTTAATGCCATCCTGAGATGTCGCTAACAGAACAGGGATCGTGTTGGATACTTGAATATATGATAAATTAAACTATCGCTGGAGTAGTTATTGTTGGTGGAAATCTCATAAACACATTATGTAGAGTAAAGAGGTTCCTTTAGAGCATTTTCACCAGAAAAGGGCTCTACCTCTATGATAAATACACCCTCTGTCTCTTCCACATCACAGTGTGCTCAAAGCCTGCACTTAATATAAAAGGAACTGTGAAATATATGTCAGCTCTTCTATAATCTCGGTAATTAAAACATTGGTTTGTAAACCTGGTGACTATATGACAGAAATGATTCATTAAGGAAAGTAAAGTAAAATGAGTAACTTTTCACCTTGGCAAAACCATGTTGCATTTCAGGGGTGGGGGACATTTAAAATGTGGGGAGATTTATATTTGGGGTAGGAAAATGTGTTGTTCAACTTCAAATGTCAGTGAAAAATAAAGCTATCAAGTATTTGTGACATACATGAAAAAACAGCCAGTATTTAACTTATGTTGCAAAATAATAATCTAATTTGCACCTCTCGAATTGTAACATTGTTTTGTCCAGGAGAAAACATAATCATTTTTTTCCCCTACTTTCCTTAATGAATCAGGCACTTTGTGTTTTGGTTTTGGTTCTAAAGATATCTTCTTGTTTTGATTTTGGTTTTGGCCAAAAATCCTCATGTGTTTTGATTTTGGATTTGATTAAAAAAATAGGTACAATCATCCAGTTGTTGAACTGCAGGACAGATAGGGATTTAAAAAATTTACTAATGTGCATTTGGCTAACAGTGGTCATCTATCTCAGTGGTGACATCAACCTAGTTATCATCCTCATCACAGATTTCTAGATCAGTTGATTTGTCATTTTAGAAAAGAAGATACACCAAGTAGGTGACCATTAGGCAGCATGTGTGACACACTGGAGAAGGATAGCAGTGGCAGTAATCAGATGGATAGTGACATCACTACTATGCATCAGTAGACATTTTACACAAACTGATAGACCAAGGCCATAATGTAAAATAGTGCAAGATGGAATTGTCCAAGTGTCCTCCCACCCAGGTGTAATATATATGTTCGACATTTACATGATCAACAGTTATATGGTAGGTACCCAAATATAGACAGTGTTGGAAAGTCGACAATAATGACATTGACATTATTATTTGGTAGACAGTTCAAATGCAGACAGTATTATTAGGTTGACAATAGTATCCCTAACCCTATAATACTGTCGACATGTGAATTGTTGACCTAATAATCCTGCCGACACCTAATTTTGTTGACTTTCTGAAAAACGACCAAATGAATGAATAGTTGTCGACCGCATAGAATTTAATACAAGATAATAGACCAAGGCCTTAATGCAAAATAGTGGAAAAAGGAATTGTCCTTGGGCCAATGCACCTTCCCACCCATATGTTAAAAAGGACATGCATAGTTTAACAAACCAAGCACTTCAGTGACAGGGAATGACAATTTTGTGGCTGAAGTGCTTGATTTGTTTGGGCCCCCACAAAAGAGAACATATTAGTTGTTGGGATGATGAATTGGAGGCTAGATAGGAATTGTAATAATTTACTAATGAACATCTGCCTAACAGTGGTCATCTTCCTCTATTTTGATAATGTCATCACCCTCAAAATAGTAATGGTATATCTTTCCCCTTAGCACCCTTATATATATGTGCGTACCAGAAAAAGTATTTATATATGTTTATCTGTCTTATGCTCCTTGCGGCTGCTGCAACGGAACCAATTGATAACCTAGATGCTGTGACCAATTCTCTCCATTGTCCACCAGGAACAAAAAGTAGTAGCACCATATAGTGTAGTAAATTCACATAATTGTTTTATTGCACAGTAAATATATACATTTTACACTTACAAAGAATGAAAAAATCAGTAGGTTATCTGAAATCCAGTAGTGGTCAATATTATGTCCTAATTAGTCCTGTAAATGTTATTCTTCACGACCTTCACACAAAAAGTCTGCTGAGGAATGCTCCACACGACCATCCAGGGTATAGGTTCAACTATGTATCAGATAAAAAGTACAAAAAAGGGATAAAAATAAAGAACAATAACTGGAACAGTTAGTGCACAGTATGTTAGATCACCTCAATGTGTTTCGTCACCTAGTGACTTTAGCAGGAGTAAAATTTCACCAGTTGAAAAATGTTGTAATTTATACCGATGCGGGCCGCCATCCTTGAGACCTGTGGATGTCAATTACTGATGTACCTCTTAAAGCTACAGCCCTGTGGATGAAGTAGTGCTGGAACCCCAAGGACCTAAACAGATAAGCTGATTATCTATATTGCGTTGGTAGGCACATATAGAGGTTTTTGGGTGCACTATAAATGGTTTGATGGTCTGACTATATTGCACTAGTCTAATTTGCCTTTTTTTATCCTTTTGATTACACAAACCTGGAGAAAACATATGCAGTTTCGAGTGGAACGATCCAGGATTCATACTTTGATGAGCTTCTACGATACATATATCTGGTATGCTTAATATATACACCTTAGGTTTTCGGGATTATTGACCTGGAAATTCTACACTATCAGAGGCGCCCTTATTACCTTCTTTTTTGTATCATATGTATATATGTATATATATATATATATATGTATATATAAATAAATAAAATGTACTTATTTATTTATTTGCACACTATAGAATTCCACTCTGAAGCTAAGTTGTACAACCAAATAAGCCCAGTATCATCATCATCATCATCATCATTTATTTATATAGCGCCAACATATTCCGTAGCACTTTACAATTAAGAACAAACATAGTAAACTAATAAACAAACTGGGTAAAACAGACAAAGAGGTGAGAAGGCCCTGTTCGCAAGCTTACAATCTATCAAACATATCAACAAGTCCATAGGTTCAGTGCACCTGTATACACCCTGCGTCCCTACCGTATCACACGTGAAGTGGACAAAACTGTGTTGTATCATGAAATGTAAGCACATGTACATATATGTACATAATATCTACAAAGTCTCATTTATTTATTGGCGTGTTATGTACACATTTTTTTTATATTGTTTCATATATCTTTATGTGTATTTAATTTTCTTCTGCTACTGCCTTATTATAAATATATACACTAATGACTCCTGGACTACTAGCATTCCCATATTTTGCACCCTGCTGGAGATCACGTGTACAGTGTGTACAGTTGTGAACGGAGTTGCCAGAAGTACACTATAAACAAAACAGAAGCAAGAAATGAATGTCGGTGATGGTATTTCCTGTTTCTGGATGTATGTTTGTGTTTGCTGCGGTTCAGCCTTTTATTTAACTAATGTTTGCATATTGCTGCAGGGACGGCAGATATCTGTAAAGTGTGTATGGCGACAAGATGGTTTGAGACGATGGGTATGATATACAAAAATCACAGATCTGACGGTAAATCATGTAAGATATGTATAGTGTGTACGCATGAATGGACATGCTGATTGGGACTTTCAGTCGTTGGTAAAATCGATAATGATATTGCATTGGGAGAATATTTCTGTAGTGTATATCCAGATTGACTGTCATAGTGTTGAATTGTTGCAAGTGAATTATAAAGCATCACCCCTTCAATAAGATGTGAAAATGAGATATATTTTCTGAGAAGTGATACAGGAATCAGACTAAACACTGCAACAAGCAATCAGCTATATTATTTGAATGCAATACTCTGTTACCATAAAACCATTAAATAATAAACATTTATGTTATTCTCATTGTGTAGACAAGGATTCTGAATGAAAGGTAAGGTTACACAACTGTTAAGGTGAAAAGTGTCTCCCATATTATATTTTGCTTGTTTTATTAGTTTTTCTATAAACAATGTATTGTGCCCACATGGGGGGCATTTGTGACATATTTACCACTTTTCATTTTCCTTAGATGCTGAGTGAACCAGTTAGTGCTGTACACTTTATGTTAGGGAAGATGGGAGGGGGATGCAGGTGGTTGGAGGGAGGAGCTAACAGTGCATTCCCTGGCCACACCCTCTCTAGTTGGAGAACACTTCTCTCAATAGATTCTTTACATTTATTAACTCCAAGCTGATGTGACCCTTAAACTGGCCCTGCCCGTAGCAGCCATACCCTCTGCAGCGGCATTATTTCAAAAACTGCTGATACCATTTATGAATCATGCAAAAGTGTCCATGGTCAGGAACCTAAAATAGATTAATTAATACTTTTAATTTAAGTTGTTTAGATAACACTAGATTAGTTGCAGTAACTTTCAATAGTGCTCAAAACAGAAAGACTGGTGTGGATATAAAAGAGTCTTCAACTGTAACCACTGCCTCGTGTCAAATTTGTGATAGGTTCCTAAATAGAGTTAATAGATTAGATAGATATGTATGTGTAAATGTTACTATTAGTTCCTTTATATAATGCAGCAATTTAGCTCTAGTGGCCCTTTCAGTCTAGTTGACACCATGGCAACAGCATTAGAACCTCAGTCATCATCACTGCATGGCAGGTGGTCAAGGTGACGTCAGTTGTATATATTCAAACTGGCCGTGAGCTCTGGTGGCAGACAGCTCACACATCACTGTGACTGGCGAACCTTGGATTCATTGCTATACTGATCGATTTATTATCTGCGTATTGTATACTACATAACTTATTTTATACATACATTTATATATATATTTATTTAGATTTTATTACATAGTATTTGTATTTAGATCAGTTATCTGTAGTATAACATTTATAAGAAATATTGCAGTTTCATTTACTTTAGTTGTTAAGTCTTTAGTCTTGTATAGCATTATGTACCTTCCTGATTTGCCCTTAATTTCTCAGTTAATAACCAATTTTAAACCACACTTTTTTTTAAAAAAAATTCTTTTACTTCGTTCTTCCCTGGGTGTAACGGAGTTGTGGAGAAAGAAGAGAAGGTAAGTGCAATGAACCAATCACTACAAATTGTAGGTTATGGGAGGAGTAGTAGAAGGGGTCATGCTGGTAAGAGGCTAAAAATATTGTGACGTTAGCTGTGAGTATAATTGTGTCAAATATTATGCAGACACACAATGAGCCCGATTCATTAAGCAAAGTAAAGTAAAAAAAATTAATATCTTTGCACCTTGGCAAAACCATGTTTCATTTGGAGGGGGATGTAAACTTAAAACATAGGGACAGATTTATAATTAGGGTAGGGCATGTCCTAGATCAACTTTAAATGTCAGTGTAATAATAAAGGTATCAAGTATTTGTGTGCTACATGAAATAACAGCCAGTATTTATCTGTGCAAAATAATAAACTAATTTGCACCCCTCGCATTTTAACATGGTTTTGTCAAGGTAAAAAGTCACTAAATTTTTGCTTTACTTTTCTTAATGAATCAGGCCCAATATCACTAACTGAGTGATAGATGTTTGGTTTAGACAGATATAGATCAAATATTCTCCATAAAAATGTAAGTAAAAATAAAACATCCATCCATGCACTCAGCCTATATGACCCTCAAAATACGTCCATATGCAAAAATTATGTTTCATTTTGTGGTATAAAATATTTAAATAAGAGTGAAAGGAAGAAGCATACACATTTATGGGGTAATTGTCTGACTTGCGGGTGGCTACAGAATTTCTTTCCAGCTGCAAAATTATTGGATATTTATGGGTTCTCAGGAGGTGGCAGTAATTGGTAGTTGCTGCTATACTTTCACTAGGACGTCTTTATAACCATCCAGATGCATTTGATGTTGGTATGTGCATTATATGCCCCAATACCCATGTGATATAAATATTTACATACAAAAATAACACATGAAATACTGAGAGTCTACCGCCCTCGCACTCTCATTAATCAGTTACAGCATTGATAAAACTGGAATTAGTACTTTGGAGGAAAATGTTAAAATTTAAGAAGGAGAAGGTTTTAAAGGTTTAGTAGCAGAATTGTGAAACTAAATTTTTACTCTTTTCCCCATGCTCATTTTATTCCAATTGTATCATCATCATCATCAACATTTAATTATATAGCGCCAGCAAATTCTGTAGCGCTTTACAATTGGGAACAAACATTGATAAAACAATACTGAGTAATACATACAGACAGAGAAGTAAGAGGGCTCTGCTTGCAAAATTACAATCTATAGGACAATGGGAGTTTGAAACACAAGGGCATGTGCTACATCATATTGCGCATTGGACTAGCTAGAATGCAAAGGTAAAAAGTATTCAGTGGGCTGTGTGATCAGTCACACACAATGTTGGTCAGTGGGTTGTAGTCTTGTGTTAGCTGTGTATACCCATTTCTCATAATTAATTTAAAACATAAATGAGGATGGAACAAGTAGTATTCTGGGAGAACAATTGAAAAGTTAAAATTAAAAGAGGAGGCTCTAAAATGTTAGTAGTAGGATTTTAAAATGACATTTTTATTCTTCTCACCATGTGTATTTCCTTGGTGCAATCCTGCAATGTAGCTCCATGTCCAATTTACATCTGCAGTTCACAAAAGCAGCATGTGGCCCTCATGTGCTAAGTGAGGAGATTGAACTACAGGGTGCATTTATGGATGTTAAATCCCTTCCCTTATAATTAATTTGTAAATAAGTATTCATTCATTGTTACTTTATATAAAAGAGAAGAATTTATCATAACAGGACAACAGAAGACAACCAGAACCCTGCAAAGAGAAGAAAACTACATGGAGACCAGCGCCCACATTGCTCCACTGATCATTCTCCTAGCCTGGGACAAGTGGAGAAAGCATTTTACATATTGCTGAGTATGACTCATTGTTTTAACATTTATTAATATTTATTAACAAAACAAACATTTATTAGGACCATAATAGACACTTGGCAAACAGTAAGTTTGTATATGCACAATGCATCCACACTGATGCTATGGAACATGGGAAATCTGGCAGAAAAATGTAAGCAGTAGGACAAACACCGATAGTTATGTATTAATTTGCAAAAACTACTAATTTTAAAGTGGAAAGTAGAACGTGTACAACTATTAGCTTATCACACAATATCACCTTAGGCATTGACAGACGCTGTTTTTAAAATTCAAATGTGCCTCTAATGAGAATGCCCCATATTCAGGCTGCAGTACACAAGTCCCTCGATAAACCATGGTGTCCATTATCTGTATGCGCCATTCAGGGGATTTCAATGGGAAAATTCTGAGAATGCTTCAATATCTAATATCTTGTCTGTGGCAAATTGAGATTTTCGCTTCCAAATCACATTATATGTTTTATAATGAAATATTTTGATTTGAAGCCAAATTCAAGACAATGGAGTCCACAAAGCTTCCTGTTTAGAAGGAGAAACATTTCAATTATTCTTTATATTTTAGAATAATGGTGAACATGGAGAAATGATACAAAGGGTCACAATACATGTAGAGGAAAACAACAAAACAAAATAGCAGAATTGTCAACATAGTGATTAAATATACAAACAACAGCTTTATCTTCAAACAATATCATAGTTTCCAAAAATAATACCAGAAGAAATGATTTGTTGGGTTGGTCCATTAGGTGCACTAAGTACTTGTAAGTAAAATTAAATATAATTATCTAGCTCGAGATCCAAAGTTCCTAAAGTCAAATTTGGCTGGGAGGGGGTCTTAGTCCTTAAGGACAATCTTTGGGTGGGGTATCTAGTTTTAATATTTCTGGGCCCAGGCTAAAAGTGTGCAGTGCGGAGAGGGAGCAAACATCACTACATTCTTGTGGTGTATGTATGCAATTAAAGGAGGTATTTGACCCAATAAATACCATTACAAGTAAGAGGCTGCTAGTTCCTTTGAGACACCTGTCCCTGCTGTGTTGTGGTATAACAGATGAAAGAGCCCATTTAATCCATCCTGGGCTATCCTGCATGGAGCCCATAGTCCTTAGTCAGCACTGTCCTGCTACCCTGCAGTCTTGATTCCCACTAGGCAGTCAGAAAGGATTCAGTCAGCACAATCAGTAAAGAGGTGAAGCACCAGCTACACAATCACAAGAAACATGAGAGGCTCAAGGTGCCTTTAAAGCAGCCTGGTGATGGCAGCTATATCCTCCTACAACTGGGGATATCATGTTGGTATCTAGTTAGCACTCAAAGTTGGTGAGTTTCTGTTTTGGCCGATTCGTGCCAGTCAGAGTAGTGAGTAATAACTAGCTTCTGGCAACCTGTTAAACCCTATAAAGCAAGGTGTCAGAGTAAACCCATCACATCACGATGTGATTTCAACTTTAGTATAACAAAATCCTTTGGAAGGTTTTGTATAATATGCTACATTAATAAACTTATAACATATTGAATACTATTTTATAGGTAACTGTGTAGAAAAGCAGATGTCCATATCAATCATTGAGATGCTGTCAATTTCTATTAGTTTATACATGAAATTAAATGTCTGAAAGGCAGCTATGGGCAACACCAACTCTTCTTCACAGTTACCTGCAAAAAGTTGATATAAATATTCCCCACTATATCATATAAAGTCTGAACATTTCCTGCTTATCATTGCAGAGGAACCCACTATCTACAGCTTTCTGGAAATTGATTCATGCCTGAGAATGTCGGACAAGGTATTTCTTTCAATGTTACTTAAGCATTTACTGTTTTCTTATATTTGCACTCAATAGTATGTAATATATAGTGATCAGTCTGGTATTACCTTTCACCAGGGTAGTGTAAACAGAAATAGTGAAAGGTAATGTCTGATTGTTTGGTGGTGGTGTCCCCAAATCCTACAACCATGCTCCCAATTTTTGGAAACACACCCTTTTACTGAAGGAAATGCAACAGAGCAAGCAGACAATAGGTCTGAAGAGTGTGTGGACATGCATTTCTCCATTCTGACTATGTAACTGGTATTTGTATTCTAGTACTTACTGGCAATGGTGTTGGTGTACTTCCGGAGAGCCGGCCTATCTGAGAGGGAATACACCTGTGTCAATTTTTTCTCCGCACTGTAAGTATTAACCCTCGTTGTCTAGTCATATACAAGTGGAATACAACATGAAATATGTCCGAGAAGAACATATTAGTCCGGGTCATGGATTATATAGTCACCAAGCAAATCATTTACTGTATGTCCAGACAATAAAGGATAAAGGATATTGTGTTTGAACTAAACTAAAGAGCCCAAATGACAAGAACTATGGGTGTGATTTCAGGGCACAGCCATGTACAGGCTATTTAAAATATAATGAGAAAGATTTCCCTTCATTCTACCTAATTTGCTATAAAAGAAATATAGTTAGCTTTCAGTCCTATGGGACAGCGCTCTGGGGTATATTTAATATTGAAAAGCTTATTATGGCCAGAAGTCTAATCTTTTATCTCAGTTTATTGTGGCAATTTACATATACTTATCTCAGTGCTTCAACATTAATTTATCACTGTGGCAGCTGAGAGGTACTCAGCTGTGATAGAGAGTGGTAAACGTTACTTATCGTACATACCCCTGTTCTCCGTTAACGCATATAACTAGGAAACATGATTTTTTTAAAAAACCTCACCACATACCATCCAGGCACGCAATAAATCATATCTATATCTAATAAAGCAAACCCCCGGCTTGTGCCCCTTCTCCTCTGTCCTTCCAAATCTCCCACCCTCTTGCTAAACAATCCTCTCCTCGTTTTATTTATATCCCCTTACACTTTCTTGCTTTGTTCATGCAATCATATATTATAACAATCACACAGTCAAACAATTTTACTCCTAACAATGTATTTTGAGTTGGATCCATATGTTAGTTATAGCCCCTAGTGAGCTACATAGTGAAGATAATTCACTAGGCTTTCAGTATATCTAGAGTTTGGTTTTAATCCTGTATATGTTCAATTGTTTGGTTTGTTGTTATCTTTCTGTCTGTTATTTTTGTACTCAATATTATTAAAATAACAATAACATTATAAATAAAGAGATGAAGAAATATACACTGTATATATGAAATATGCTATATTATATCTACTCCCCCTCGCCATAAAGTATTATATATTTTTGGCACCAGAACAATAGCCCATAACAATTCTCAGTAAAAATCTATTTGTAATGATATTTTTCAATTTATTCTTTCTGTTAATGCCATCCTGAGTTGCTCTAACAGAACAGGGATCATGTTGGATACTTGGATACATCATAAATTAGACTATCGCTAGAGTGGTTATTGTTGGTGGAAATCTCATTAACAAATTAAGCAGAGTAAAAAGATCTCTTTAGAGCATTTTCACCAGAAAAGGGCTCTACCTCTATGATAAATACACCCTCTGTCTCTTTCACACCACAGTCTATTCATAGCCTGCACTTAATAGAAAAGGAGCTGTGAAATATATGGCAATTCTTATATAAGCTTGGCAATTAAAACATGTTTTGTAAACCTGGTGACTCTATGATACAAATATATCTACTCCTTATGGTCTTCTGTTTCTGTAGGTTGCTTGCAAATAAAATGGAGGAGGAACAGATATGGTACCGCACAATCTATTCCTATGTTGCTCGATTTATACCATTGAAGATGTTCCTGAAGAATACTGACGCCTTGTGGAACAGATTGCAGCTCCAAACACTTGTAACTCTGGAGCAATGTGAAGAGGTGTGTAAAATAGTAGAATGAGTAGAAGTAGAAAAAATTCATGGACCACTATGGGATTCAGCGGAAAAACACCTCTAGTATGCACTGTACTGTGTAATGTATTTGGGTTCTCTTGACACAGTTGTATTATATAGGATAAGCTGGCACAGTGGGGGATTAATTGTAATACCTACCTAGTAGTGCTTAATATAAAGCCAACATGAGTGTGAGTTCTCTTACTTTCTAAATTGTTATTGACCTTGCTCAATTAGAATGCCATGAAGAGCACACATTATGTGACACATAAAGCTGTGCAGGAAGTGTTTCTAAGAAAAGACTGGGACACAGCAGAGATTGAGGCGGCTGTAGTAGAGAACCAGGAGGTAGCAGTAATGTGATGATACTGTACTGTATATTTACTGATGAACATTAACAGCTGACAGTTAAATAGCTACCGATGGGCATTCAGTAGTAAATAATTACTGATGTGCCTTTGAGTGGTAAATAATAAATTATGAATATTTGAGGTAAAAACAGCTACATATGAGCATGAAGAGAAGTGGAATACTCATCTTTCTAGGGGATTCTCTGCAAATGAAAACAGTAAACTACAACTAAACTGATATTGTCCCTCTGTAGGTTGGGGTGTCTATTAGTATTTCCTAGTATCATATTCTGAATATCTAAAGGGTAAAGCATTGACTCATAGGGCTGTGCATATTGTCACTTGGAAAAAGGTAAAACATTTTTTCAGGCATATTAAATTAAAATAGGAACACTTTCCTCATTGTGCATGGAAAGCTTTTTTCAACATTTTTCTATTGTCAATATGAAGTAAAAGCATTGTATTCCAGAACAATGGTGGTAAACAAAAATGTGATTCCCAATAGAATGTTTTGCATATCTGACAGTCCTTGAAAACAGATTTTGAACCCCATAAGATATGCACCTCTATTCTAGAGCATGGATGTCCGACTAGCAGACTGTGGGCCAAATGAATCACAGTTTTCTTTGGTTTGTTTCTTATTAGGTGATGAGAGCCGAAGACCACTGGGCTTGGCAAAGAAAACGTAAAGACCATCATGGCGAAGCGATAAGGAGATATGCCAGAAATCCGTGTCATCTCTGTAACCCGCCTCAGCCCTTAAATTTCCCTTTTGCTTACTCTAGAGTAACACCTTATTAGAAAAACATAAAAAAATATTTCAGCAATACCAATCAAAAATAACCAAAATTAATTAATCAGAAAACTATTCTTAGAAATAGTGTATAAAGCTAAACATGTAGACACAGATACAACATTATAAGAGTAAATACATCCTAGAGAGACTGAGAGAAGTGTGTTAAAAGGAAATAGTCATACACAATGCCCAGCGGTGATTGCAGGGACTTTTCTAGATTTTTCAGATCTATTTTTGGCCAAACGATTAAACTAAATGACTCTTATTTCACAAATACTCAAATATAATAAGATCATATATTATATGAACAATGTAAAGCCATTATATAGGATAGAAAATATATTATATTAAAATATGGAATGCAGTAAAGTAGAAAAAAGATGATTAAAATAGCAAGCAGCAACTGAAGTAAACTATATTCATATCTTTAATAAATTGATAGAAACAAAGTTATACGTAGCTGTAATGTTAGTATATGATAGGATACATCAAAAAAAGACAATGTAAGTAGATTGAGCTAAACAGAATAAAATATATTAGAGTATTAAAGCAGCCAATAAGAAGATCAATCAGGCTACTTGAAGATAAAATATTGTATTGCATAGGGCACTATGGGAATATGTGGGCTAATTAGGAAGATGTGAGAGTACTTCAACTTATTACAGGAATGTAGAAGAAAGAAGAAGTTAATTTACAAGTGCACACCAGCTTCTATTATTTTTGTTGCATTAATCTAACATAAAATATAGCTTTTATTAGAGAAATTTTAAAATAAGCGAAATTTTAAAACAAATTAAAATCAAATGCTATCTGCACAGAAAAATCTTCTCTATTAATGTGTGCACTTATGATATAGGCAGAAATGTAGATCTAACACAACATAATCTCCATAACCCACATATATCTGGTTATGGGGTATATTTGCAGCATTTAAGTTATGCTGTTTCATTGGAGCAGACCAAAAACCTTCTGCATTAACTAAGCTAATTCCATGATATGTATAGCCAAGTTATTTACACCGTAATCAAAGGCACTGTCTATTTCTTCCAGTGCTTTTTGTAATCAGGCAATTGCCCACATACAGTATAGGGAGTGTCTTGCTATCTGCCAAGATAATAATTCCGAACAAAATGTGGATTTATCAGAGTATTATTAACATAATAGGATTAGCTGCCAGTTGAATGAGATTAAAGTAATGCCAGACAGAGAGGACTCCGACGCGCGTTTTGCTTAAGTCTGCTTTTTCCAAGGCAAAAAACTAACAGTTTAAAAAGGCAAAAAACTAATAGGCACCTTACAGTTTAAAACAATGTCAGATATAATAACGTTTTAGTAAAAACTGTGATAAAATTTAGCAAAGATTAAATAAAAAAGAAATAGACTCTTAGAAGGTAAATAATAATGTTAGGTAGGATAGGTTAGGGCCCTGCTGCAAGAGTCTACCTTGACGTGGTAGCAGGCTTAATAATCTTTTGGTCAAAAATATGCAATTGTGTGGTAATGGTGCATCTCTTCAACTCTTTTCACCTAGTCGAATAAAAGCAGCATATGGATCACATCAACATAAATATGGTAGAAAAACAACTAGCACCAGCATAGTTCCTTTCTCCATAAACACTTGCTCACATTTTTATGTATTTCTGGGTGACCTTCATCACTGAATGCTATTGCTTGCATATATTCTCTTAAACTATGCTTGTTTACTAAGAATACCTTTAATTTTGTGATTACATGTCTCCATAATGTAAATCAGTTTGCTTGAAAAAAATCATATAAAATAAACTATTTCCATTTTCTCATACTTGCTTCTTTATGCCTTTCAGTATTAATTTTAGAGCTCTGAGCAGACCATTGTATTTTGGTTTTATTTCTAAAAGCATATTTTTGTTTTGGCTTTAGCTTTGGTTCTAAAACTATTTTCTTGTTTTGGTTTTGCTTTTTCCCAACAATTCTCATGTGTTCTGAATTTGGTTTTGGATTTAATTATAAATTTTGTGGAAAAATAGGTAAAATAATCCATTTGTTGAACTGGAGAATAAATAGGAATTTAAAAAATGTACTAATGGGCATTTGGCTAACAGTGGCCATCTATCTCACTGGTGACAATGCCATTAGCCTCATTATCATCCTCATCCCAGATGTCTAGATCAATTAATTTGTCATTTTAGAAACGAAGTTAGACCAAGTAGGATAGCAATGGCAGTAATTAGATGGAAAGTGACATCACTACTGTGCATCAGTAGACATTTTACACTAGATGATAGGTCAAGGTTATAATCATCATCATCATCATCATTTATTTATATAGCGCCACTAATTTGTAAAATAGTGCAAGAGGGCATTGTCCTTGGGCCCTCCCACCTGGGTGTGATACATATGTTTAACAGTTACATGATTGACATTTATATGGTAGACACCCCAATAAAGTCAGGGTTGGAAAGTCGACAATAATGATTTTGACAGTATTATTAGGTAGAAAGTTCAAATGTCGACAGCATTATTAGGTTGACAATAGTACCTAACCCAAAAATACTGTTGACATTTGAATTGTCAACCTATTAATACTGTAGACCCCTTAATTGTCTACCTAATATTTTTGATTTCTGAAAATCGACCAAATGAATGCTTAGCTGTTGACAGCGTAGCATTTAACACAAGATGATAAAGCAAAGCAACAATGTAAAATAGAGCACAATGGAATTGTCCTTGGGCCCAAGCACCCTCCCACCCATATGTTAAAAAGGACTTGCATAGTATAACAAAACAAGTGCTTCAGCGACAGGGAATGCCAGTTTTGTGGCTGAAGTGCTTGATTTGTTTGAGCCCCACAAAAGAGAACATATTGGTTGTTGGTTGCTGAACTGGAGACTAGATAGGGATTTTAACAATTTACTAATGGGCATTTTCCTAACTGTGGTCAACATCTTGTATTTTGACAATGTTATCACTCTCATCATCATCCTCATCAATAATGTTGGAAAGAAAGACATTACATATGGCTTAACCCTAGGACCAAACACGGTTTCCAAAATATAACGATCCAATTTCAAGATTCAGCAAACCCTTGGGTCCTGGTGAAGTGAATAAATAACTTTATTTACAAATTTAAAAATCTAGGCATAATTGCTAAATTTCATCTTCTCCTTTACCTTCTCTAGCTGTTTATCCAGTAGTTTAATTAGGGGTATGACTTGACTCAGGCTGGCAGTGTCTAAACTCGCTTCATGTGTTACAATTATAAATAGTTTGAGTAGCTTGCATAAAACAGAAAAGATTCTCCAGTTTCCTGGAGTAAGGTAACATGTCCCTTCTCTCCTTACTTCATGACTTGAAGTGTAGGTCAGTATGACTAGTTTCTGTTCCTCTAGGCCAGTGTTTCCCAATCCTGGTCCCCAGGGACCCCTAACAGTTCTTGTTTTCTATACCTCTTTGCTGGAGCGCAGGTGTATTCATTACTGACTGATACGCTTTAAGAGATGTACAGGTGGTACTAATTATTCTATTTGTGACCTGGAAAACATGCAATGTTAGGTATCCCTAAAGACTGGGTTTGGGAAGCACTGCTCTAAACGCTGAAGCATATAAAGTTTGGAACTCCACTTTGATACTACCTCTTGCTTCAGGTGGTGGCAAGGAAGATGTTATTTTTTTGCAGCTCTGCAATGTTCTACATGCAGTCTCTGAATGTCAAAAATGCCCAAAATGTTTTACATGACAAGGACAGCATCTCCTGCACTAACCTCTCATTTTTGTATGAAACTCTGCACTATCAAGTTTATTGTGTGTGCAAACCCTGGTATGTGTTGAAACTCACTTAGTCGTAGTGTACACACAATGTTCGCTCTGCTATCGGCAATGAGGTCCTAAGGAGAGTTCTAGCAGGGTGAGCCATTTTACTATGACATTCCTGAGCTCTTACAACACCAGTGGGTTTCTTTGTGAAAACAACAATACATAGATTAGCTGGCCTGTGAATGACCTGGCATTGTGTGGTATCACTGCTATGCTGGAGGGGGTGCCTAGATGATCAACTCTCCTACCTCTACTTATTGTGGTATCACAAATGCTACAGATGTCTACAAATGTTTTCTGGGTTGGGATAAAAATGTTTCCAATAACAAGAGGTGATGTTTTGGTCTTATGCCCTTGGGCATGATGTGGTACCACTGGTGGCTGCTTTACTTCAACACAATCATCCTCCTCCTCATTATCTTGTTCAAGTACAACACATTCCCTTTCAGATCCACAATTATCTCCTCACTTTATGGGGGGTATTCAATTGTTCGGCTTGACGGCCGAAAAGCTTGCACTCTAAAACTATTATCATTAATACGGTAAAATTGCGCTTAAAAACCGTTCATACGGTAATTTACTCACTGAATTTCAGATCCCAGCTCAGGGAGCTGCGAGCTGAAATTCAGCGAGTAATTACCGTATTAATGGTAATAGTTTTAGGGCGCAAGTATTTCGGTCGGCAATCTGAACAATTGAATACCCCCCTATAAGTTTAAATCGCCATCATTACTACTCATCCTCACATTTCCAAATGGTTGAGGAATTTAGAAAGGAGACAGAATTCAATTTTACTCCACACCAAGTTAATAAACCCCTTATATATTAATTTATTTTTTATATTTTTTATATTTAGTTTGATCTTTAAGGGGAGGTGCTCCTGTACTCATGTATCAATATTGTAATTGTCAAAGAAGAGAGAAAGAGAAAATAGTACTAATGGAGCACTCTTTTAACCAGATAATTAAATATTGGTATAAATCTGTAATATAAAATCAACAATTTTTATTGCTATATATTAAAATAATCAAAGCGAAATATTAAAAAGTGATATAATTTATTGTAAACCAAATATTTAACTGTTAAGAGGTAGATACACTACCACGCTGGCTTGCTGTTATAAGGTAATTAGTTAAGGCTGATGGAGAACATTATTATAACCTAACTTCTTTCTAGATGGCTAGGAGATGTTAGGTAGGGACCTAATGATGTGTCCCATTTCCTGGGTAGGAATGGTCATACTTTATATATAGTAAACCTTGAGATACTCCAATAGTCTATCCCCATATATCTGCTATATTGATTGGGTGAATATACCCGTCAGTAAGTTATTACTATTGTGCAATTTATATAGTGATCATTGCTGATTATTAATTTTATAGCATATAGCATATGCAAATAATACCCAATAGCGATCACACAGCTATTCATTTTGGATCTATTTTAGGGACTTATCTATTAGCAATAAGCAAGGTTATAATTAAGGCTGCACAGGTCAACACTATAATATCAAACCTGTTGCCCAGATTCTACAAGATCTTGTTTTTTATCAGCAATCCTCTGACAATATTGAGGGTTACTGAATTGCTAATTGATACTAAGTTACCTATCAATCAAGAAGAATAACTATATAAACAGGATAACATTAACCTACAGAGGGGGAGTGTTATCCAATATAACATTACTAATGTACTAACAGGTTACTATAGGAGTCCATTAGATCCATTAGCAGTGACCTATTTGCATATGTAGCATTAACTTGAGGTTATAGTTAACGCTTTACAGGTGAATATCATGAAACCCAATCCTATATTATTAATGCTATAGGGTCTACCAGTAAGTTGGAGCCTTACATATCATATATGAGATCTTGACATTATCGAAGGCCACTAACCGCTATATGCTATATGCTATAAAATTAATAATCAGCAATGACCACTATATAAATTGCACAATAGTAATAACTTACTGACGGGTATATTCACCCAATCGATATAGCAGATATATGGGGATAGACTATTGGAGTATCTCAAGGTTTACTATATATAAAGTATGACCATTCCTACCCAGGAAATGGGACACATCATTAGGTCCCTACCTAACATCTCCTAGCCATCTAGAAAGAAGTTAGGTTATAATAATGTTCTCCATCAGCCTTAACTAATTACCTTATAACAGCAAGCCAGCGTGGTAGTGTATCTACCTCTTAACAGTTAAATATTTGGTTTACAATAAATTATATCACTTTTTAATATTTCGCTTTGATTATTTTAATATATACCAATAAAAATTGTTGATTTTATATTACAGATTTATACCAATATTTAATTATCTGGTTAAAAGAGTGCTCCGTTAGTACTATTTTCTCTTTCTCTCTTCTTTGACAATTACAGAATTTAGAAAGGAGGCAGCTCTATTACAGTGTCATAATTACAGTGTCAGAATCTGAAACATCAGACTCTCATGTAGCATAGACCCCCTTAGACTCTTCTCAGGATTCTTTGAGTGTCCCAGTTGCTCTGCAGCCTTAGTGTTCTTCTCGTGCACTGATGTGGCTGTGTTGGAGGTGACAGACCTACACTCTGAGCGAGAAGGTGGGGCATGAGAAGTTAAGGAAGATGCATGTCCATTTTGGATGCTCTTGGATATATGGGCATTCTAGCACGTGTACCAGCAGTAGATGGAGCCAGACTAGCAAAAAGTGGGAATGGTCTTAGCCTTTTCTTGTCTCTTGTCACTTTGGATGGTGTATCTGGAATGTTACCTATTTTCATTTTTTGGACAAATCACCACATTTATCAGAAACTTCCCTCCTGATTCCTTACATTAAGAATTGATGTTTTCTTTTAGATTGAAAAAGAGTATCTGGATTTTGAACACGCTACAATTATTCTGACACTGCTCCACAATATATTTCAAATGTAAACAATTGGTTCTTTAAAAACCTATTTTTTTATGGGGCAGGGGGAGTGCTGCTCAGAGTCGAAGAACACTCTATTTTTTTGTCCACTTACTAAATTTTCAGTGATAGTGCCTCTCACACAATTGCATTTCGATTGGAACATATGGAAATTTAAAAGCAAGAAATATATTGGTTTTTTTTGGTTGGGGTGCTGCTCAGAGTCAAAGAACACCCTGTTTTTTGGCCTCTTACTACAGATGTCACTGATACTGCCCCTCACACAATTGCATTTAGATTAAAATACTTGGGATGTTAAAAGCAAGAAATATATATTTTGTTTGTCGGGAGGCTTGCCTCTTAACAACAGCAGGTGGATTAGGCAGCAAGCCTCCCGAAAATGCTGAGGCGGAGGAAAGTGAAAGTATTTTCACTTCCATTGGCTAAAAAAACAAAATGGAGCATTGTGCACATGTGAGCAGGCATCCGCTAACACTGGTAGGTGTTCACGAATTGCGTGTACAGGCACCCGCGAATCACGTGCACTTTAGGTCACGTGGGCACATCAGAGCACTACTGATCAGATTTTTCAGAAGCTCACTGTTGGCAAACCAGTCCTTGAAAGGAAGAGTGTAAAATAAAGAAAAAAGGTAACCCTTGAGCCTGACAGTTCTGACACCTTTAAATTGTGGATAAAGACCAAAGAACACATATGTTCTTAACCATGAAACAACAATTTATTTGAACTTTAACTGATTTATGGTAACAGTTTATATGCTGCTGTTAGAACTAGAAGAGTGAGAGGCTGGAAAAATAACTTTGTCACCTAAATTTAGGAAAGAATTGTGATGCCGGGTAATAGATTACTTCTGTTCCTTTTTGGTGGCAGCCTGAGGCTTCTTTTGGTCTCTTGCTGCACCTAGAGCAGTGTTGGCTAACCTGTGACACTCCAGGTGTTGTGAAACTACAAGTCCCAGCATACCCTTCCAGCAATAAGCTGCTATATATTGGCAAAACATGCTGGGACTTGTAGTTTCACAACACCTGGAGTGTCACAGGTTAGCCAACACTGACCTAGAGGGATGATAGTAGGAAAGATTATTAATACCCAAAGTCTTCAGAGGAAGCAACAGTCCTAGCAAAAAAAGGAGAAAGGGTGGGTAGGGTGGGAGATTTTGTTAGTTTGCAATAATTTTCCCTAGAACAAATCCAGTTTGCAGATCATAGATTCCTGCAAAGTGGTGTTTTGTTCTTCGGGAGGCTTGTCACCCAGCAACAGCAGGTGGGCAGACTACCACATAGCTGGTGGTTGCTCTGAGAAACTTGATCTTTTGTAGATCGGTTGGTCTCCAATAATGCTCAGCAAAGGTACGAGCTAAGGACCATGTAGCTGCTATGGGTGCGATACGTTTCATCATCATTTATACACTGACACAGACAAAACCTACATAAAAACAAACAGTATGGCAGCGACATAAGCAAAATATAGACTTACCAAGTAATAGCCAGAGAAGACTTCTCAAACGCCTTTTACTCGTCTTCTATGACCTGCGACTAAAGAAATCTCCTGCACTTCAAATTTACATCAGTTAAAAATACTTTCACTTCCCTCTACCTCAGCATATTCAGGAGGCTTTCTGCCTAACCCACCTGCTGTTGATCGGTGGCAATCCTTTTCCCTAGAACAAATCCAGTTTGCAGGTCATAGATTTTTTGGATGTGTGTTCTGCTAAGAGTCAAAGAACAGCCTGTTTTTAGTCCACTAATTCAGATGTCACTAATACTGCCTCTCAAACAGTTGCTCTTAGATTGAAACATTTAGGATGTTAATAGCTGGAAATATGTTTCATTTTTTTTGGGATGTGCTGCTCAGAGTCAAAGAGCACCCTGTTTTTTGGCTGCTTTCTAAAGATGTCACTGATACTGCTCCTCACACAATTGCATTCATATTGAAACACTTCGGATTTTAAAGCAATTTTTAATATCTTTTGGGATGTACTGCTCAGCTACAAAGAACACCCCAGGCCTGATTCATCAAGGCATGTATCTGGCGATTTTAACCGCATTGTATGCAAAATCACACTGTGCATGTCCAGAAAAGAGAGCTATGGCTGTGAACGCAGCCCTGTTCCGTGCACCTGGGAGCGCTTAGAGAGCTTACAACACTTAGTAAGGAGTAAATGGGAATGTGAAAGGGGAGGAGACCGGAAAGAAATGTGCAATGATGGCATTTACCTGCAAATAGGTGTAAGTTGTACTCTAGCACACGCAGAAATTCACATATCTTTAGACGTAAAGCATGCGCCACCTCAGGGTCTATTTTACATTTTTGGAGCTCTCCCAATTCTAAGAGGTATATTTATATTATGTTTTATATATGTTTGTCATGCACTGCATACTAATATAAATGGTTTAAATTGCTACAAGCAGTATGTGTTATCCACCTACTTTTAATGTAAGTAATTGTTACAATCTTGTATAAATGTCATTATACAAGATTGGATAAAAAAGAGACTTAATTTTGAGCATCATCTAACAAGTGTATTAATCAAACAAACATCAAAAAACAAAACCAGAGTAAAAACAAGCTCGTGCTCGGTATATCTAATATTATATATGGTACCAGCACCATGGCAATAAGCCCGCGCTCAGTATATCCCATATTGTATATTGTATATACCCAAATGTGCCTTAAATAGGCTTGATGGACAGTTGCTACTTGATGCTGGGATGCAGGCTTAAATATTTTGATCAAAATATGAACTAATACCTCATGTTTTCATTTTGCTAGATACACACAGATATGCAGTGTTAACCACAAGCACTGACAATTGTCTTTTTTGTTTTGTAAACATCAAAAAACACATGTCATCCAAAATAAATAAAATAAAATATATTTTGTTTCCACACCGCTTGGCTCTTGGATGCGTGATAGTGGGTTTATGAACCTAGCTTACGGTTACCACTGATGTAGAAGACAACAGTGTAGAAGAAGCAGAGGTCATTGAGGCAGCAGAGAGTGACGGTGTGAGACACAATGTAGGTGCAGAGGTGGCTGGGGTGTGTACTGAAGAGGCTGGGGGGTGTGCTGAAATTGCTGGCGGATAGGCAGAAGTTGCTGGGGGGTAGGCAGAAGGGTCTTGGGAGAATGTAATTGGCTTACAAAACTGTAAGTACATTTTTGGGAAAAGAAATGTTGACCAAACTAAATTAATACATCTTTCATGAGATCATTTCAGCCCAAAAGAAGAGTTAACTACAAAAAAAGGCTAATGTTCTAAACTCTCCTATCATTTGAAAAGTGTGTTAAATACAATTTTTGTAAAAAAAAAGAAAACATTCCTGAGTTACTGCAACCCTTAATAGATTCAATATGAAAACATAAATCAACTTAATGCAGCTTGAATTTATATACAATCTTATATGTTCTGCAAAAGTCAGTTTTGAGTTGTTCATTGATAATTTTAATATTTAAAGGTAACGCAAAAATATAATACTATGCACAGTAACTACAACTCTTAACAGTTTTAGCAGAAAATATAAAAGAAGTCCCCCTCACATTGTAAACATTTTTTTTGCAGAGTTAGTAGAACTGCAATCATATTATTGATGACAATAGAGGGAGTTATCAAAGGCTGTGAATTGTGAAGAAGTAATATAAATTGGTGTCTGAGTTATGGTAATAACATGGCATAGTAGTGTGATCATTATTTATTATTTTGTACCTTTGTAGAAATAAGAAAAAATTGATTTGGTTTGAAAAATCTTACATTACAGTGTAATGTTTTTCATTTTTACAACAGACAAATTAGTGTTTCAAAACATATTTGTCAACATAAAAAGCAGTACACCAGCCAGTGGGTATGGTAGTTATTATAGGTTAAGAACACACATGACGTTTGGTGTGAAAAGACAAGTACAGTCCTGGAATAGACTGCTCTGGATAGGGTATGTTTTTATTTTTAAATGTAACAAAAAAGCCTCTAAAATATTAATGTCCCATGTACTGCAGTAAACATTTATTTTGTAACCAGGCCCCAGAGTGCTTTGTATAAGTTAATCATTTTAATCTAAATAGTGAATTGTTTAAAAAATAAAGATAAAGTTTTGGACGTACAAGTTGCAGGCATTTTTTTGTGTAACATAAGTGTGTAGCCATGCTCCTCTTTGCAGAATTACATTCACACCATAAGAATGGTTGAAAGAGGCTGCATTTATTGTTAGAAATGGAAATATCACTTACTTTCTCCAACTGTTATCCTTATGGTAAAATTTATTTTGTGAAACTATTAATCAATAGATTTCTAAATAAATGTGATAGTGTGATTGACATAATAAAACTGGAACATTTTTATCTATAAGTTGTTATTGACATTGTCTACCGTGAATACTCTTTTCACCTGTACATGTTTTAACCATTTAATTCCAGAACACATTACAGTACATTGTTGAACAGGCTACCTTTCTCTTATGTTTATGGATATGTAAATCATTTAATTATTTACTACAGTTATTGTGCAAGTACTGAAAGGTTGCTTTTGTTACAGCAGATTACCGTTAAAAAAGCATCAACCTTTTTTTTTTAGATTTAACCAAACAGCTATAGTAATATGGATTAATGATAGAGATTACACCCAAACTGATTTAGGGTTAGGGTTAGGTTTATGTTTAAATTTATAAATAATATAATTTTACTTAAGAAAGGACAAAATAATAATACCTAATAATACTTAAGAAAGGACAAATATATGTATTCGTTTAACCTGAAACAAAAACTTGCAAGATTCAGTTTCTTTAGTATTACTTTCTTCACAAACAGCCTTCTTTCTCTATTGACACCAGGTTGATGGTTTGTTCTTCTGCCTCTTCTTACAGCAATCTTCTTCTTGCTCCCTCAGGTATTCTTAATTCCACCACGGGGGTGTTCAGTTTCACTGACGTCCTCTGCTGTGGTGTTGGGGGAACCAGTCCAGAAAGGTTCCAATCGGTGAAAGAGAGTGAAACATTCCTCTGGCCTCGCCGGTCCCTCAGCTCTTCCAAAATTGATTGAAGATGCATTGACATGACTTGCAAATGCACTGTTTGTTGCTGTTGTTGAACATTCATCTGTGCCATGGATTGATTCATTTGATAATGGAGTGCTGTTTTCTGCTCCATTGACAGTGCCATCCACGCTTGAATAGTGTTATTCAAACGCAGAGATGCTGTAATATCCTCTTGGACTGAGACTAATCACTCAAATAAGGAATTTGTGGCATTATGGCCGCTTTGTACCTCTTCCACAACAGACGTCAAACGGTCTACCGAATTACCAATTCTCTGGACTCTGCCTTCCATATCTCGCCGAGATGTTTCCTGTCTTCTTTCCATCTGTCTAGCAAAGTTTGTGATGGAATCAAACCGAGTGCTTTCTTCTGGTAGACCAAGCACCGTTTGTGTTGGAAGACTGGTGCCTGTGGAGGGTACCTTTGCTTGAGATGGACCTCACCTGCGGTGGCTGGAACTTGAAGGTTGGTGAAGGTTTCTTGTAGCAACTCAAATCTTGCTGCAGCACCTTCGTGGACTCAACTTGGAGCTGGCGAAAATTGACAATGACTCAGTATCATGGTCAATTTCTTCTGTAAAGACAAACATTAATAAAAAATAAATTAATAAACAATTAAATACTGTTTAAAATTAAATAATTTACAGTGACGTGTATTTATTAGATCATTTCAAAAATTCATATTATAATCACCCGTTTCTGAGACAACAGATGCTACTTCTTCCATGGCATCAGGCAACTGATACGCGGTGAGCGGTGTTACAACACGTTCTGGAGGAATGGACTCTAAAACCCAAAAATAAAAATAATTCCTATATATATTTTTTCTCTGTGTATATCTAATATATATATATGAATATATATATATATATATATATATATATACATATATAAATATACATAAATATATGTGTATATATATATATTTTTATATATATATATATATATATATATTTATATATATATATATATATATATATATATATATATATCCCCAACTTTTTATAAACAATACCTTCTAGACATTCACCATATCATTATAAATATAAATGTGTTATTTTCTGACAAATAATGGACATAGTTGTTATGAAGTATTTCATGTTATCAGCTCCAAGAGAATACAAGCCTAAATGAGATCTCTTCTGGGGCGAGCTGGTTCTTCTTCTTCTGTTTTTGAATAAAAAAACATATTTTTTTAACATATAACTAAATAATAACAACATTTTTTTAAAGACTTGTTAAATTAAATAAACCTTGTTGCAGGAAAGTGGAGGGTTCCAGAGTGTCCACTGTCCCTTCCACAAGATCAGCCCTGAGAATCTGATGCATTTTCTCCTCCCACGGTTTGAATTTGATCTGCAGTGGTTTGCCACCACCAGTGCCCCTGGCATGTCTTGATACTGTTGTCATCTTTGCTTTGGTGGTGCGTTTACAGTCCCGAAAGCGCTTCTGACACACTTCAACAGTTCTGGGGCGAATCCCGACAGATAACACTTCTGATGCTATCCGGCTCTAAATTTTGGATTTCAGTTTGTGGGAGGTTTTTTGAGCATTTGCACCTTTGAGTGTTTCATAGTGCTGCAGTACCTGAGCGACAAGGACATCATTCTACTCCTCTGTGAACTGCTTGGAACTTGATGCTGCTGTCCTGTTATTGTCATCTTCCTCACTGTCATCTTCCTGATGTGCTTGCTGTCTGCTTGTAGATGGTTGAATTGCTGTCTTCTTCGCTCTTCTCAGCGCTGTTCACGGTTCTCTGACCATTCCTTTCCAGTACTAACAATTGATGCCTCTTGGGTGTCCTGTTGAAAGAGAGAATCCCTACGCTTCCTAGACCTGGCTGCTCTTTAAAATTTTACTAATGCTACAAAAATAAAATTAGCTTAAAAATAAAATAACTACCTAAATACACTGATTAATTTATTAATTAATGTGCTATTTTAATATAAAATCCTATCCTATACTACCATGCTAAAATTATTTTGCAGTAGGTTAAGAAATATATTATATTACCTAATTTGCAGCATAAAAACAGATACTAAACTACAATGGTACAAAATCCTAGCCTATACTATAATCGTACAATTATATAGAACTAGGTTAATAATAATATTACCTTGAAAAATCTGCAATATCAAATCCTATCCTATACTACAATAGTAAAATTACTTAACACTAGGTTAAGAAATATATTACCTTGGCCTAACTGAAATATAAAAACATATCCTATACTTCAATGGTACAATTATTTTGCACTAGGTTATAAGAAATACTTGGCTTATCTGAAATTCAAAAACCTGTCCTAATGCTAAAAAATTATTTTGCACAGTTCAGAAAAATACAATAAAAACAACATATACAGATTTGATAGGTATGTATGTGGTTGTGTGAGTCCAGCAAAAAAATACAACAAAATTGTAGAGGTATACAAATTATAGGTATGTATGTATGCATGTATGTATATGTATGTATGGTGTTATGTGTTAGTAAAAGTGGGTATATATGTATGTATGTACTAATGTGTATATAGTGTACTATTAAAATTAAAAAATTTTAAAAAATGTATGTATTTATTAGAGATGAGCGCACTCGGATTTTGTGAATCCGAGCCCACCCGAACCTTTCCGATCCGAGTGGGATCCGAGACAGATCCGGGTATTGGCGCCAAATGAAAACTTGAAACCGAGGCTCTGAGTCATAATCCCGCTGTCGGATCTCGCGATACTCGGATCCTATAAATTCCCTGCTAGTCGCCGCCATCTTCATTCGGGCATTGATCAGGGTAGAGGGAGGGTGTGTTAGGTGGTCCTCTGTCCTGGTAGATCTCGTGCTGTGCTGTTTAGTTATGTGCTTTGCTGTTTAGTTCTGTGCTGTGCTGTGTTCTGCAGTATCAGTCCAGTGGTGCTGTGTGCTGTGCTCTGTCAATTTTGAGTTCAGTGGTGCTGCTGGGTCCTGTGATGTGTCCTGTTCAGTCCAGTGGTCCTGTGTCCTGTGCTCTGTGCTTCTAAGGGCATAGTTATTTCCCCATTATTCCCAAGTGTTTTAAAAAATAAAAAAAAGTTATAAAAAAAAATACAAAAAAATAATTAAAAAAAAATTAATTACAACAAAATTTGCAAAACCAATCCTGCAGTATAAGCCCATTGGTACTGCAATATTACCAAGTTTACACATTCAACAGTAAAAGTCCAGTGGTGCTGTGTGCTGTGCTCTGTCAATTTTGAGTTCAGTGGTGCTGCTGGGTCCTGTGCTGTGTCCTGTTCAGTCCAGTGGTCCTGTGTCCTGTGCTCTGTGCTTCTAAGGGCATAGTTATTTCCCCATTATTCCCAAGTGTTTTAAAAAATGAAAAAAAGTTATAAAAAAATACAAAAAAATAATTTTAAAAAAAATTAATTACAACAAAATTTGCAAAACCAATCCTGCAGTATAAGCCCATTGGTACTGCAATATTACCAAGTTTACACATTCAACAGTAAAAGTCCAGTGGTGCTGTGTGCTGTGCTCTGTCAATTTGGAGTTCAGTGGTGCTGCTGGGTCCTGTGCTGTGTCCTGTTTAGTCCAGTGGTCCAGTGGTCCTGTGCTTCTAAGGGCATAGTTATTTCCCCATTATTCCCAAGTGTTTAAAAAATTAAAAAAAAGTTCTAAAAAAAAATACAAAAAAATAATTTAAAAAAAATTTAATTACAACAAAATTTGCAAAACCAATCCTGCAGTATAAGTCCATTGGTACTGCAATATTACCAAGTTTACACATTCAACAGTAAAAGTCCAGTGGTGCTGTGTGCTGTGCTCTGTGCTCTGTCAATTTGGAGTTCAGTGGTGCTGCTGGGTCCTGTGTTGTGTCCTGTTTAGTCCAGTGATCCTGTGTCCTGTGCTTCTAAGGGCATAGTTATTTCCCCATTATTCCCAAGTGTTTAAAAAATTAAAAAAAAGTTCTAAAAAAAAATACAAAAAAATAATTTAAAAAAAAATTAATTACAACAAAATTTGCAAAACCAATCCTGCAGTATAAGTCCATTGGTACTGCAATATTACCAAGTTTACACATTCAACAGTAAAAGTCCAGTGGTGCTGTGTGCTGTGCTCTGCCAATTTGGAGTTCAGTGGTGCTGCTGGGTCCTGTGCTGTGTCCTGTTCAGTCCAGTGATCCAGTGGTCCTGTGTCCTGTGCTTTTAAGGGCATAGTTATTTCCCCATTATTCCCAAGTGTTTAAAAAATTTAAAAAAAGTTATAAAAAAAAATACAAAAAAATAATTTAAAAAAAAATTAATTACAACAAAATTTGCAAAACCAATCCTGCAGTATAAGTCCATTGGTACTGTCGGCAATATTACCAGGTTCACACATTCTGCAGTATCTTGTGCTACATATAATGGAGACCAAAAATTTGGAGGATAAAGTAGGGAAAGATCCTGACCCACTTCCTCCTAATGCTGAAGCTGCTGCCACTAGTCATGACATAGACGATGAAATGCCATCAACGTCGTCTTCCAAGCCCGATGCCCAATCTCCTAGTACAGGGCATGTAAAATCCAAAAAGCCCAAGTTCTGAAAAAAAAGCAAAAAGAGAAACTTAAAATCATCTGAGGAGAAACGTAAAGTTGGCAATATGCCATTTACGACACGTAGTGGCAAGGAACGGCTTAGGCCCTGGCCCGTGTTCATGACTAGTGGTCCATCTTCACCCAAGGATCTTAGCCCTCCTCCTCCTCCCCCCCCCTACAAAAAATTGAAGAGAGTTATGCTGTCAGCAACAAAACAGCAAACAACTCTGCCTTCTAAAGAGAAATTATCACAAATCCCCAATGCGAGTCCAAGGGTGTTGGTGGTTGTCAAGCCTGACCTTCCCATCACTGTACGGGAAGAGGTGGCTCGGGAGGAGGCTATTGATGATGTAGCTGGCGCTGTGGAGGAACTTGATGATGAGGATGGTGATGTGGTTATTGTAAATGAGGCACCAGGGGGGGGGGAAACAGCTGATGTCCATGGGATGAAAAAGCCCATCGTCATGCCTGGTCAGAAGACCAAAAAATGCACCTCTTTGGTCTGGAGTTATTTTTATCCAAATCCGGACAACCAATGTATGGCCATATGTAGCTTATGTAAAGCTCAAATAAGCAGGGGTAAGGATCTTGCCCACCTAGGGACATCCTCCCTTATACGTCACCTCAATAACCTTCATAGTTCAGTGGTTAGTTCAGGAACTGGGGCTAGGACCGTCATCGGTACAGGGACACCTAAATCCCGTGGTCCAGTTGGATACACACCAGCAACACTCTCCTCGTCAACTTCCTCCACGATCTCCATCAGATTCAGTCCTGCAGCCCAAGTCAGCAGCCAGACGGAGTCCTCTCCAATACGGGATTCATCCGAGGAATCCTGCAGCGGTACGCCTACTACTGCCACTGCTGCTGTTGCTGCTGTTAGTCGGTCATCTTCCCAGAGGGGAAGTCGTAAGACCGCTAAGTCTTTCACAAAACAATTGACCGTCCAACAGTCGTTTGCCATGACCACAAAATACGATAGTACTCACCCTATTGCAAAGCGTATAACTGCGGCTGTAACTGCAATGTTGGTGTTAGACGTGCGCCCGGTGTCCGCCATCAGTGGAGTGGGTTTTAGAGGGTTGATGGAGGTATTGTGTCCCCGGTACCAAATCCCGTAGAGATTCCACTTCACTAGGCAGGCGATACTAAAAATGTACAGAGAAGTACGATCAAGTGTCCTCAGTGCTCTGAAAAATGCGGTTGTACCCACTGTCCATTTAACCACGGACATGTGGACAAGTGGTTCTGGGCAAACGAAGGACTATATGACTGTGACAGCCCACTGGGTAGATGCATCGCCTTCCGCAGCAACAGCAACAGCTGCATCAGTAGCAGCATCTACAAAATGGCTGCTCGTGCAAAGGCAGGCAACATTGTGTATTACCGGCTTTAATAAGAGGCACAACGCTGACAACATATTAGAGAAACTGAGGGAAGTTATCTCCCAGTGGCTTACCCAACTTAGACTCTCATGGGGATTTGTGGTGTCAGACAATGCCAGTAACATTGTGCGGGCATTAAATATGGGCAATTTCCAGCACGTCCCATGTTTTGCCCACACCATTAATTTGGTGGTGCAGCATTACCTCAAGAGTGACAGGGGTGTGCAGGAGATGCTTGCGGTGGCGCGCAAAATTGCTGGACACTTTCGGCATTCAGCCAGTGCCTACCGCAGACTAGAGGCACATCAAAAAGCCATGAACCTGCCCTGCCATCTCCTCAAACAAGAGGTTGTGACGCGCTGGAACTCCACCCTCTATATGCTGCAGAGGATGGAAGAGCAGCAAAAGGCCATTCAGGCCTACACAGCCACCTACGACATAGGCAAAGGAGTGGGGATGCGCCTGAGTCAAGCGCAGTGGAGACTGATTTCCGTGTTGTGCAAGGTTCTCCAGCCATTTGAACTTGCCACACGAGAAGTCAGTTCCGACACTGCCAGCTTGAGTCAGGTCATTCCCCTGATCAGGCTGTTGCAGAAGCAGCTGGAGAAAGTGAGGGAGGAGCTGGTAAAGCATTGCGATCCAACAAAGCATGTAGCTCTTGTGGATGAAGCCCTTCGTACGCTTTGCCAGGATCCGAGGGTGGTCACTCTTTTAAAGTCAGAGGAATACATTCTGGCCACCGTGCTCGATCCTCGGTTTAAAGCGTATGTTGTGTCTCTGTTTCCGGCGGACACAAGTCTACAGCGGTGCAAAGACCTTCTGGTCAGGAGATTGTCCTCTGGAGAGGACCGTGACATGCCAACAGCTCCACCCTCATTTTCTTCCACATCTATGGCTGCGAGGAAAAAGCTCAGTTTTCCTAAAAGAGGCGCTGGCGGGGATGCTGATAACATCTGGTCCGGACTGAAGAACCTGCCAACCATTGCAGACATGTCTACTGTCGCTGCATTGGATGCTGTCACAATTGAAAAAATGGTGGAGAATTATTTTGCTGACACCATCCAAATAGACATGTCAGACAGTCCATATTGTTACTGGCATGAAAAAAAGGCAGTTTGGAAGCCCCTGTACAAACTGGCTCCATTTTACCTGAGTTGTCCCCCCTCCAGTGTGTACTCGGAAAGAGTTTTTAGTGCAGCGGGGAACCTAGTCAGTGAGCGGCGAAAGAGGTTGCTTCCTCACAACGTTGAAAAAATGATGTTTATAAAAATGAATAATCAATTCCTCAATGAAGTACAGCACTGCCCTCCAGATAGTACAGAGGGACCTGTGGTTGTGGAGTCCAGCGGGGACGAATTAATAATGTGTAAGGAGGAGGAAGTACACACTGTAGGGGGAGAGGAATCAGAGGTTGAGGATGAGGACGACATCTTTCCTCAGTAGAGCCTGTTTAGTTTGTATAGGGAGAGATGAATTGTTATTTTGGTGTGGGGGCCCAAACAAACCAATCATTTCAGCCACAGTTGTTTGGTAGGCCCTGTCGCTGAAATGATTGGTTTGTTAAAGTGTGCATGTCCTATTTCAACAACATAAGGGTGGGTGGGAGGGCCCAAGGACAATTCCATCTTGCAACTATTTTTTGGGCATTATGTGACCATTCAACAGTCGTTTGCCATGTTCAAAAAGTAAAAGAAAATGTCAACAAATTCAAAAAATTTAATCAAAAGTTAAATGCCCTGTCATTATTTAAAACAAGAGGGTTTGACGTGCTAGAATTAGTGTAGTGTTAATATGTTACAAACACTACACTTGGAACTTGGAGGAGGTATTGTGGGCCAGGTATCAAATTTAGTACCGGGGCCACCCCACTACACAGCCCAGAATTTCTTTTTTTGGAAATTCAGACCCGTGGAGGGTTTTTTATTAATTATATTGTGGTGACCCACTCCTCTATGCAGTCCAGATACATTTATTGGTGCGATTCATACAAGTTCAGGGTTTTTAAATTATATTGTGGTGACCCACTCCTCTACGCAGTCCAGGTACATTTTTTGGTGCGATTAAGACCAGTTGATGGTTTTCTTATTATATTGTGGTGACCCACTCCTCTACGCAGTCCAGATACATTTATTGGTGCGATTCATACAAGTTCAGGGTTTTTAAATTATATTGTGGTGACCCACTCCTCTACGCAGTCCAGATACATTTATTGGTGCGATTCATACAAGTTCAGGGTTTTTAAATTATATTGTGGTGACCCACTCCTCTACGTAGTCCAGGTACATTTTTTGGTGCGATTAAGACCAGTTGATGGTTTTCTTATTATATTGTGGTGACCCACTCCTCTACGCAGTCCAGATACATTTATTGGTGCGATTCATACAAGTTCAGGGTTTTCAAAGTATATTGTGGTGACCCACTCCTCTACGCAGTCCAGGTAAATTTATTGGTGCGATTCATACAAGTTCAGGGTTTTTAAATTATATTGTGGTGACCCACTCCTCTACGCAGTCCAGGTACATTTTTTGGTGCGATTAAGACCAGTTGATGGTTTTCTTATTATATTGTGGTGACCCACTCCTCTACGCAGTCCAGATACATTTATTGGTGCGATTCATACAAGTTCAGGGTTTTTAAATTATATTGTGGGGACCACTCCACTACGCAGTCCAGAAAGATACCTCGTTGCAATGTTTTGGACTAATAACTATATTGTGGGGTGTTCAGAATACACGGTAAATTAGTGGAAATGCTTGTTATTGAATGTTATTGAGGTTAATAATAGCGTAGGAGTGAAAATAAGCCCAAAAACTTGATTTTTGAACGTTTTATGCTTTTTTCAAAAAAAATCCGTATCCAAAACCTTAAATCCGAACCAAAACCTTTTGGCAGGTGTTTTGCGAAACAAATCCGAACCCAAAACATCGCGGAGATCCGAATCCAAAACACAAAACACGAGACACCAAAAGTCGCCGGTGCACATCCCTAGTATTTATTTAAATAGTAGTAAGTAGTTTGTAGTGTAATGCTAATCTATGCCAATTCCAATTGCAATCAGTAAAAGTCACAAGCCAGATGCTATTCAGTCACCAAACCAGCCAACAGCTATTAGCAAATGACAGTTTGCTGGTGGCAGCGTTAGTTTTTATATTCAAGATGGCCGCTTTAAATCCTCCCCTCCGCTCCTAAAACTCGCTTTGACCAATAATTAGCATGCGGGGGCGGGTTTCCAAGATCTCAAATTGAATTGCACGCGTTTTAGCGTGGCGTTAACTAAAAATGGTCGCTCTAGCGGGTAAAAACCTGCGCAGGTTTTTGTTTTCTTTTAACGCTGCAGAAAAAAATCCCTGCACTCGATTGAATTCCCCCCCTATATATGAAATATGCTATATCGTATCTATTCCCTCCCCTATAAAATACTATGTATTTCTGGGGCCAGAACAATAGCACCATACTAAGTAAACATCTATTTGCTAATGATATTTTTCAATGCATTCTTTCTGTTAATGCCATCCTGAGATGTCGCTAACAGAACAGGGATCGTGTTGGATACTTGAATATATGATAAATTAAACTATCGCTGGAGTAGTTATTGTTGGTGGAAATCTCATAAACACATTATGTAGAGTAAAAAGATTCCTTTAGAGCATTTTCACCAGAAAAGGGCTCTACCTCTATGATAAATACACCCTCTGTCTCTTCCACATCACAGTGTGCTCAAAGCCTGCACTTAATATAAAAGGAACTGTGAAATATATGTCAGCTCTTCTATAATCTCGGTAATTAAAACATTGGTTTGTAAACCTGGTGACTATATGACAGAAATGATTCATTAAGGAAAGTAAAGTAAAATGAGTAACTTTTCACCTTGGCAAAACCATGTTGCATTTCAGGGGTGGGGGACATTTAAAATGTGGGGAGATTTATATTTGGGGTAGGAAAATGTGTTGTTCAACTTCAAATGTCAGTGAAAAATAAAGCTATCAAGTATTTGTGACATACATGAAAAAACAGCCAGTATTTAACTTATGTTGCAAAATAATAATCTAATTTGCACCTCTCGAATTCTAACATTGTTTTGTCCAGGAGAAAACATAATCATTTTTTTGCCCTACTTTCCTTAATGAATCAGGCACTTTGTGTTTTGGTTTTGGTTCTAAAGATATCTTCTTGTTTTGATTTTGGTTTTGGCCAAAAATCCTCATGTGTTTTGATTTTGGATTTGATTAAAAAAATAGGTACAATCATCCAGTTGTTGAACTGCAGGACAGATAGGGATTTAAAAAATTTACTAATGTGCATTCTGGCTAACAGTGGTCATCTATCTCAGTGGTGACATCAACCTAGTTATCATCCTCATCACAGATTTCTAGATCAGTTGATTTGTCATTTTAGAAAAGAAGATACACCAAGTAGGTGACCATTAGGCAGCATGTGTGACACACTGGAGAAGGATAACAGTGGCAGTAATCAGATGGATAGTGACATCACTACTATGCATCAGTAGACATTTTACACAAACTGATAGACCAAGGCCATAATGTAAAATAGTGCAAGATGGAATTGTCCAAGTGTCCTCCCACCCAGGTGTAATATATATGTTCGACATTTACATGATCAACAGTTATATGGTAGGTACCCAAATATAGACAGTGTTGGAAAGTCGACAATAATGACATTGACATTATTATTTGGTAGGCAGTTCAAATGCAGACAGTATTATTAGGTTGACAATAGTATCCCTAACCCTATAATACTGTCGACATGTGAATTGTTGACCTAATAATCCTGCCGACACCTAATTTTGTTGACTTTCTGAAAAACGACCAATTGAATGACTAGTTGTCGACCGCATAGAATTTAATACAAGATAATAGACCAAGGCCTTAATGCAAAATAGTGGAAAAAGGAATTGTCCTTGGGCCAATGCACCTTCCCACCCATATGTTAAAAAGGACATGCATAGTTTAACAAACCAAGCACTTCAGTGACAGGGAATGACAATTTTGTGGCTGAAGTGCTTGATTTTTTTGGGCCCACACAAAAGAGAACATATTAGTTGTTGGGATGATGAATTGGAGGCTAGATAGGAATTGTAATAATTTACTAATGAACATCTGCCTAACAGTGGTCATCTTCCTCTATTTTGATAATGTCATCACCCTCATCATCATCCTCATCACTGATGTCAAGATCATCATCACCCGGTATAAGTTCATCCCCACTGGAATCTAGTGTTACAATTGTATTCCTCATACAAAGTGTAGTTCATTTTGGTGAACACTAGTTTTTCTACATTTTTGGGAAGTTGTCTCCTTCAATGATCACTCAAAATGTTCCTGTCTGTGCTAAACACTCTTTCTAAGTACACACTGGAGGGTGGGCAGCTTAAGTACACCATAGCTAGTTTGTACAAAGGGCTCAATTTTTATTTAATTTGTTACAATACAAATTGTTTGAGTAGCTTGCATAAAACAGAAAGGATTCTCCAGTGTTCTGGAGTAAGGTAACATGTCCCCCCTCTCCCTATTTCACGACTTGATATGTAGGTCGTGATGGTTAGTTGCTGTTCCTCTAGCCCAGTGTTTCCCAAACCTGGTCCTTTGGGACCCCTAACAGTGCTTGTATTCCATATCTCTTTGCTGAAGCACAGGTGGATTCATTACTGAATTGAATATAGAAATTTAGAGACAGAGAATACCAAAGATACTGTAGTACTTTCAACAAAATAGTAATGGTATATCTTTCCCCTTAGCACCCTTATATATATGTGCGTACCAGAAAAAGTATTTATATATGTTTATCTGTCTTATGCTCCTTGCGGCTGCTGCAATGGAACCAATTGATAACCTAGATGCTGTGACCAATTCTCTCCGTTGTCCACCAGGAACAAAAAGTAGTAGCACCATATAGTGTAGTAAATTCACACAACTGTTTTATTGCACAGTAAATATATAAATTTTACACTTACAAAGAATGAAAAAATCAGTAGGTTATCTGAAATCCAGTAGTGGTCAATATTATGTCCTAATTAGTCCTGTAAATGTTATTCTTCACGACCTTCACACAAAAAGTCTGCTGAGGAATGCTCCACACGACCATCCAGGGTATAGGTTCAACTATGTATCAGATAAAAAGTACAAAAAAGGGATAAAAATAAAGAACAATAACTGGAACAGTTAGTGCACAGTATGTTAGATCACCTCAATGTGTTTCGTCACCTAGTGACTTTAGCAGGAGTAAAATTTCACCAGTTGAAAAATGTTGTAATTTATACCGATGCGGGCCGCCATCCTTGAGACCTGTGGATGTCAATTACTGATGTACCTCTTAAAGCTACAGCCCTGTGGATGAAGTAGTGCTGGACCCCAAGGACCTAAACAGATAAGCTGATTATCTATATTGCGTTGGTAGGCACATATATAGGTTTTTGGGTGCACTATAAATGGTTTTTTTATCCTTTTGATTACACAAACCTGGAGAAAACATATGCAGTTTCGAGTGGAACGATCCAGGATTCATACTTTGATGAGCTTCTACGATACATATATCTGGTATGCTTAATATATACACCGTAGGTTTTCGGGATTATTGACCTGGAAATTCTACACTATCAGAGGCGCCCTTATTACCTTCTTTTTTGTATCATATGTATATATGTATATATATATATATATATATATATATATATATATGTATATGTATATATAAATAAATAAAATGTACTTATTTATTTATTTGCACACTATAGAATTCCACTCTGAAGCTAAGTTGTACAACCAAATAAGCCCAGTATTATCATCATCATCATCATTTATTTATATAGCGCCAACATATTCCGTAGCACTTTACAATTAAGAACAAACATAGTAAACTAATAAACAAACTGGGTAAAACAGACAAAGAGGTGAGAAGGCCCTGTTCGCAAGCTTACAATCTATCAAACATATCAACAAGTCCATAGGTTCAGTGCACCTGTATACACCCTGCGTCCCTACCGTATCACACGTGAAGTGGACAAAACTGTGTTGTATCATGAAATGTAAGCACATGTACATATGTGTACATAATATCTACAAAGTCTCATTTATTTATTGGCGTGTTATGTACACATTTTTTTTATATTGTTTCATATATCTTTATGTGTATTTAATTTTCTTCTGCTACTGCCTTATTATAAATATATACACTAATGACTCCTGGACTACTAGCATTCCCATATCTTGCACCCTGCTGGAGATCACGTGTACAGTGTGTACAGTTGTGAACGGAGTTGCCAGAAGTACACTATAAACAAAACAGAAGCAAGAAATGAATGTCGGTGATGGTATTTCCTGTTTCTGGATGTATGTTTGTGTTTGCTGCGGTTCAGCCCTTTATTTAACTAATGTTTGCATATTGCTGCAGGGACGGCAGATATCTGTACAGTGTGTATGGCGTCAAGATGGTTTGAGACGATGGGTATGATATACAAAAATCACAGATCTGACGGTAAATCATTGTAAAATATGTATAGTGTGTACGCATGAATGGACATGCTGATTGGGACTTTCAGTCGTTGGTAAAATCGATAATGATATTGCATTGGGAGAATATTTCTGTAGTGTATATCCAGATTGACTGTCATAGTGTTGAATTGTTGCAAGTGAATTATAAAGCATCACCCCTTCAATAAGATGTGAAAATGAGATATATTTTCTGAGAAGTGATACAGGAATCAGACTAAACACTGCAACAAGCAATCAGCTATATTATTTGAATGCAATACTCTGTTACCATAAAACCATTAAATAATAAACATTTATGTTATTCTCATTGTGTAGACAAGGATTCTGAATGAAAGGTAAGGTTACACAACTGTTAAGGTGAAAAGTGTCTCCCATATTATATTTTGCTTGTTTTATTAGTTTTTCTATAAACAATGTATTGTGCCCACATGGGGGGCATTTGTGACGTATTTACCACTTTTCATTTTCCTTAGATGCTGAGTGAACCAGTTAGTGCTGTACACTTTATGTTAGGGAAGATGGGAGGGAGATGCAGGTGGTTGGAGGGAGGAGCTAACAGTGCACTCCATGGCCACACCCTCTCTAGTTGGAGAACACTTCTCTCAATAGATTCTTTACATTTATTAACTCCAAGCTGATGTGACCCTTAAACTGGCCCTGCCCGTAGCAGCCATACCCTCTGCAGCGGCATTAGTTCAAAAACTGCTGATACCATTTATGAATCATGCAAAAGTGTCCATGGTCAGGAACCTAAAATAGATTAATTAATACTTTTAATTTAAGTTGTTTAGATAACACTAGATTAGCTGCAGTAACTTTCAATAGTGCTCAAAACAGAAAGACTGGTGTGGATATAAAAGAGTCTTCAACTGTAACCACTGCCTCGTGTCAAATTTGTGATAGGTTCCTAAATAGAGTTAATAGATTAGATAGATATGTATGTGTAAATGTTACTATTAGTTCCTTTATATAATGCAGCAATTTAGCTCTAGTGGCCCTTTCAGTCTAGTTGACACCATGGCAACAGCATTAGAACCTCAGTCATCATCACTGCATGGCAGGTGGTCAAGGTGACGTCAGTTGTATATATTCAAACTGGCCGTGAGCTCTGGTGGCAGACAGCTCACACATCACTGTGACTGGCGAACCTTGCGATTCATTGCTATACTGATCGATTTATTATCTGCGTATTGTATACTACATAACTTATTTTATACATACATTTATATATATATTTATTTAGATTTTATTACATAGTATTTGTATTTGTTATCTGTAGTATAACATTTATAAGAAATATTGTAGATTCATTTACTTTAGTTGTTAAGTCTTTAGTCTTGTATAGCATTATGTACCTTCCTGATTTGCCCTTAATTTCTCAGTTAATAACCAATTTTAAACCACACTTTTTTTTAAAAAAAATTCTTTTACTTCGTTCTTCCCTGGGTGTAACGGAGTTGTGGAGAAAGAAGAGAAGGTAAGTGCAATGAACCAATCACTACAAATTGTAGGTTATGGGAGGAGTAGTAGAAGGGGTCATGCTGGTTAGAGGCTAAAAATATTGTGATGTTAGCTGTGAGTATAATTGTGTCAAATATTATGCAGACACACAATGAGCCTGATTCATTAAGCAAAGTAAAGTAAAAAAAAATTTGTATCTTTGCACCTTGGCAAAACCATGTTTGATTTGGAGGGGGATGTAAACTTAAAACATAGGGACAGATTTATAATTAGGGTAGGGCATGTCCTAGATCAACTTTAAATGTCAGTGTAATAATATCAAGTATTTGTGTGCTACATGAAATAACAGCCAGTATTTATCTGTGCAAAATAATAAACTAATTTGCACCCCTCGCATATTAACATGGTTTTGTCAAGGTAAAAAGTCACTAAATTTTTGCTTTACTTTTCTTAATGAATCAGGCCCAATATCACTAACTGAGTGATAGATGTTTGGTATAGACAGATATAGATCAAATATTCTCCATAAAAATGTAAGTAAAAATAAAACATCCATCCATACACTCAGCCTATATGACCCTCAAAATACGTCCATATGCAAAAATGATGTTTCATTTTGTGGTATAAAATATTTAGATAAGAGTGAAAGGAAGAAGCATACACATTTATGGGGTAATTGTCTGACTTGCGGGTGGCTACAGAATTTCTTTCCAGCTGCAAAATTATTGGATATTTATGGGTTCTCAGGAGGTGGCAGTAATTGGTAGTTGCTGCTATACTTTCACTAGGACGTCTTTATAACCATCCAGATGCATTTGATGTTGGTATGTGCATTATATGCCCCAATACCCATGTGATATAAATATTTACATACAAAAATAACACATGAAATACTGAGAGTCTACCGCCCTCGCACTCTCATTAATCAGTTACAGCATTGATAAAACTGGAATTAGTACTTTGGAGGAAAATGTTAAAATTTAAGAAGGAGAAGGTTTTAAAGGTTTAGTAGCAGAATTGTGAAACTAAATTTTTACTCTTTTCCCCATGCTCATTTTATTCCAATTGTATCATTATCATCATCAACATTTAATTATATAGCGCCAGCAAATTCTGTAGCGCTTTACAATTGGGAACAAACATTGATAAAACAATACTGAGTAATACATACAGACAGAGAAGTAAGAGGGCTCTGCTTGCAAGATTACAATCTATAGGACAATGGGAGTTTGAAACACAAGGGCATGTGCTACATCATATTGCGCATTGGACTAGCTAGAATGCAAAGGTAAAAAGTATTCAGTGGGCTGTGTGATCAGTCACACACAATGTTGGTCAGTGGGTTGTAGTCTTGTGTTAGCTGTGTATACCCATTTCTCATAATTAATTTAAAACATAAATGAGGATGGAACAAGTAGTATTCTGGGAGAACAATTGAAAAGTTAAAATTAAAAGAGGAGGCTCTAAAATGTTAGTAGTAGGATTTTAAAATGACATTTTTATTCTTCTCACCATGTGTATTTCCTTGGTGCAATCCTGCAATGTAGCTCCATGTCCAATTTACATCTGCAGTTCACAAAAGCAGCATGTGGCCCTCATGTGCTAAGTGAGGAGATTGAACTACAGGGTGCATTTATGGATGTTAAATCCCTTCCCTTATAATTAATTTGTAAATAAGTATTCATTCATTGTTACTTTATATAAAAGAGAAGAATTTATCATAACAGGACAACAGAAGACAACCAGAACCCTGCAAAGAGAAGAAAACTACATGGAGACCAGCGCCCACATTGCTCCACTGATCATTCTCCTAGCCTGGGACAAGTGGAGAAAGCATTTTACATATTGCTGAGTATGACTCATTGTTTTAACATTTATTAATATTTATTAACAAAACAAACATTTATTAGGACCATAATAGACACTTGGCAAACAGTAAGTTTGTATATGCACAATGCATCCACACTGATGCTATGGAACATGGGAAATCTGGCAGAAAAATGTAAGCAGTAGGACAAACACCGATAGTTATATATTAATTTGCAAAAACTACTAATTTTAAAGTGGGAAGTAGAACGTGTACAACTATTAGCTTATCACACAATATCACCTTAGGCATTGACAGACGCTGTTTTTAAAATTCAAATGTGCCTGTAATGAGAATGCCCCATATTCAGGCTGCAGTACACAAGTCCCTCGATAAACCATGGTGTCCATTATCTGTATGCGCCATTCAGGGGATTTCAATGGGAAAATTCTGAGAATGCTTCAATATCTAATATCTTGTCTGTGGCAAATTGAGATTTTCGCTTCCAAATCACATTATATGTTTTATAATGAAATATTTTGATTTGAAGCCAAATTCAAGACAATGGAGTCCACAAAGCTTCCTGTTTAGAAGGAGAAACATTTCAATTATTCTTTATATTTTAGAATAATGGTGAACATGGAGAAATGATACAAAGGGTCACAATACATGTAAAGGAAAACAACAAAACAAAATAGCAGAATTGTCAACATAATGATTAAATATACAAACAATAGCTTTATCTTCAAACAATATCATAGTTTCCAAAAATAATACCAGAAGAAATGATTTGTTGGGTTGGTCCATTAGGTGCACTAAGTACGTGTAAGTAAAATTAAATATAATTATCTAGCTCGAGATCCAAAGTTCCTAAAGTCAAATTTGGCTGGGAGGGGGTCTTAGTCCTTAAGGACAATCTTTGGGTGGGGTATCTAGTTTTTATATTTCTGGGCCCAGGCTAAAAGTGTGCAGTGCGGAGAGGGAGCAAACATCACTACATTCTTGTGGTGTATGTATGCAATTAAAGGAGGTATTTGACCCAATAAATACCATTACAAGTAAGAGGCTGCTAGTTCCTTTGAGACACCTGTCCCTGCTGTGTTGTGGTATAACAGATGAAAGAGCCCATTTAATCCATCCTGGGCTATCCTGCATGGAGCCCATAGTCCTTAGTCAGCACTGTCCTGCTACCCTGCAGTCTTGATTCCCAGTAGGGAGTCAGAAAGGATTCAGTCAGCACAATTAGTAAAGAGGTGAAGCACCAGCTACACAATCACAAGAAACATGAGAGGCTCAAGGTGCCTTTAAAGCAGCCTGGTGATGGCAGCTATATCCTCCTACAACTGGGGATATCATGTTGGTATCTAGTTAGCACTCAAAGTTGGTGAGTTTCTGTTTTGGCCGAGTCGTGCCAGTCAGAGTAGTGAGTAATAACTAGCTTCTGACAACCTGGTAAACCCTATAAAGCAAGGTGTCAGAGTAAACCCATCACATCACGATGTGATTTCAACTTTAGTATAACAAAATCCTTTGGAAGGTTTTGTATAATATGCTACATTAATAAACGTATAACATATTGAATACTATTTTATAGGTAACTGTGTAGAAAAGCAGATGTCCATATCAATCATTGAGATGCTGTCAATTTCTATTAGTTTATACATGAAATGAAATGTCTGAAAGGCAGCTATGGGCAACACCAACTCTTCTTCACAGTTACCTGCAAAAAGTTGATATAAATATTCCCCACTATATCATATAAAGTCTGAACATTTCCTGCTTATCATTGCAGAGGAACCCACTATCTACAGCTTTCTGGAAATTGATTCATGCCTGAGAATGTCGGACAAGGTATTTCTTTCAATGTTACTTAAGCATTTACTGTTTTCTTATATTTGCACTCAATAGTATGTAATATATAGTGATCAGTCTGGTATTACCTTTCACCAGGGTAGTGTAAACAGAAATAGTGAAAGGTAATGTCTGATTATTTGGTGGTGGTGTCCCCAAATCCTACAACCATGCTCCCAATTTTTGGAAACACACCCTTTTACTGAAGAAAATGCAACAGAGCAAGCAGACAATAGGTCTGAAGAGTGTTTGGACATGCATTTCTCCATTCTGACTATGTAACTGGTATTTCTATTCTAGTACTTACTGGCAATGGTGTTGGTGTACTTCCGGAGAGCCGGCCTATCTGAGAGGGAATACACCTGTGTCAATTTTTTCTCCGCACTGTAAGTATTAACCCTCGTTGTCTAGTCATATACAAGTGGAATACAACATGAAATATGTCCGAGAAGAACATATTAGTCCGGGTCATGGATTATATAGTCACCAAGCAAATCATTTACTGTATGTCCAGACAATAAAGGATAAAGGATATTGTGTTTGAACTAAACTAAAGAGCCCAAATGACAAGAACTATGGGTGTGATTTCAGGGCACAGCCATGTACAGGCTATTTAAAATATAATGAGAAAGATTTCCCTTCACTCTACCTAATTTGCTATAAAAGAAATATAGATAGCTTTCAGTCCTATGGGACAGCGCTCTGGGGTATATTTAATATTGAAAAGCTTATTATGGCCAGAAGTCTAATCTTTTATCTCAGTTTATTGTGGCAATTTACATATACTTATCTCAGTGCTTCAACATTAATTTATCACTGTGGCAGCTGAGAGATACTCAGCTGTGATAGAGAGTGGTAAACGTTACTTATCGTAGATACCCCTGTTCTCCGTTAACGCATATAACTAGGAAACATGATTTTTTAAAAAAACCTCACCACATATCGTCCAGGCACGCAATAAATCATATCTATAGCTAATAAAGCAAACCCCCGGCTTGTGCCCCTTCTCCTCTGTCCTTCCCAATCTCCCACTCTCTTGCTAAACAACCCTCTCCTCGTTTTATTTATATCCCCCTACCCTTTTTTGCTTTGTTCATGCAATCATATATTATAACAATCACACAGTCAAACATTTGTACTCCTAACTTAATGTATTTTGAGTTGGATCCATATGTTAGTTATAGCCCCTAGTGAACTACATAGTGAAGATAATTCACTAGGCTTTCAGTATATCTAGAGTTTGGTTTTAATCCTGTATATGTTCAATTGTTTGGTTTGTTGTTATCTTTCTGTCTGTTATTTTTGTACTCAATATTATTAAAATAACAATAACATTATAAATAAAGAGATGAAGAAATATACACTGTATATATGAAATATGCTATATTATATCTACTCCCCCTCGCCATAAAGTATTATATATTTTTGGCACCAGAACAATAGCCCATAACAATTCTCAGTAAAAATCTATTTGTAATGATATTTTTCAATTTATTCTTTCTGTTAATGCCATCCTGAGTTGCTCTAACAGAACAGGGATCATGTTGGATACTTGGATACATCATAAATTAGACTATCGCTAGAGTGGTTATTGTTGGTGGAAATCTCATTAACAAATTAAGCAGAGTAAAAAGATCTCTTTAGAGCATTTTCACCAGAAAAGGGCTCTACCTCTATGATAAATACACCCTCTGTCTCTTCCACACCACAGTCTATTCATAGCCTGCACTTAATAGAAAAGGAGCTGTGAAATATATGGCAATTCTTATATAAGCTTGGCAATTAAAACATGTTTTGTAAACCTGGTGACTCTATGATACAAATATATCTACTCCTTATGGTCTTCTATTTCTGTAGGTTGCTTGCAAATAAAATGGAGGAGGAACAGATATGGTACCACACAATCTATTCCTATGTTGCTCGATTTATACCATTGAAGATGTTCCTGAAGAATACTGACGCCTTGTGGAACAGATTGCAGCTCCGAACACTTGTAACTCTGGAGCAATGTGAAGAGGTGTGTAAAATAGTAGGATGAGTAGAAGTAGAAAAAATTCATGGACCACTATGGGATTCAGCGGAAAAACACCTCTAGTATGCACTGTACTGTGTAATGTATTTGGGTTCTCTTGACACAGTTGTATTATATAGGATAAGCTGGCACAGTGGGGGATTAATTGTAATACCTACCTAGTAGTGCTTAATATAAAGCCAACATGAGTGTGAGTTCTCTTACTTTCTAAATTGTTATTGGCCTTGCTCAATTAGAATGCTATGAAGAGCACACATTATGTGACACAGAAAGCTGTGCAGGAAGTGTTTCTAAGAAAAGACTGGGACACAGCAGAGATTGAGGCGGCTGTAGTAGAGAACCAGGAGGTAGCAGTAATGTGATGATACTGTACTGTATATTTACTGATGAACATTAACAGCTGACAGTTAAATAGCTACCGATGGGCATTGAGTGGTAAATAATTACTGATGTGCCTTTGTGTGGTAAATAATAAATTATGAATATTTGAGGTAAAAACAGCTACATATGAGCATGAAGAGAAGTGGAATACTCATCTTTCTAGGGGATTCTCTGCAAATGAAAACAGTAAACTACAACTAAACTGATATTGTCCCTCTGTAGGTTGGGGTGTCTATTAGTATTTCCTAGTATCATATTCTGAATATCTAAAGGGTAAAGCATTGACTCATAGGGCTGTGCATATTGTCACTTGGAAAAAGGTAAAACATTTTTTCAGGCATATTAAATTAAAATAGGAACACTTTCCTCATTGTGCATGGAAAGCTTTTTTCAACATTTTTCTATTGTCAATATGAAGTAAAAGCATTGTATTCCAGAACAATGGTGGTCAACAAAAATGTGATTCCCAATAGAATGTTTTGCATATCTGACAGTCCTTGAAAACAGATTTTGAACCCCATAAGATATGCACCTCTATTCTAGAGCATGGATGTCCGACTAGCAGACTGTGGGCCAAATGAATCACAGTTTTCTTTGGTTTGTTTCTTATTAGGTGATGAGAGCCGAAGACCACTGGGCTTGGCAAAGAAAACGTAAAGACCATCATGGCGAATCGATAAGGAGATATGCCAGAAATCCGTGTCATCTCTGTAACCCGCCTCAGCCCTTCAATTTCCCTTTTGCTTACTCTAGAGTAACACCTTATTAGAAAAACATAACAAAATATTTCAGCAATACCAATCAAAAATAACCAAAATTAATTAATCAGAAAACTATTCTTAGAAATAGTGTATAAAGCTAAACATGTAGACACAGATACAACATTATAAGAGTAAATACATCCTAGAGAGACTGAGAGAAGTGTGTTAAAATGAAATAGTCATACACAATGCCCAGCGGTGATTGCAGGGACTTTTCTAGATTTTTCAGATCTATTTTTGGCCAAACGATTAAACTAAATGACTCTTATTTCACAAATACTCAAATATAATAAGATCATATATTATATGAACAATGTAAAGCCATTATATAGGATAGAAAATATATTATATTAAAATATGGTATGCAGTAAAGTAGAAAAAAGATGATTAAAATAGCAAGCAGCAACTGAAGTAAACTATATTCATATCTTTAATAAATTGATAGAAACAAAGTTATACGTTGCTGTAATGTTAGTATATGTTAGGATACATCAAAAAAAGACAATGTAAGTAGATTGAGCTAAACAGAATAAAATATATTAGAGTATTAAAGCAGCCAATAAGAAGATCAATCAGGCTACTTGAAGATAAAATATTGTATTGCATAGGGCACTATGGGAATATGTGGGCTAATTAGGAAGATGTGAGAGTACTTAAACTTATTACAGGAATGTAGAAGAAGGAAGAAGTTAATTTAGAAGTGCACACCAGCTTCTATTATTTTTGTTGCATTAATCTAACATAAAATATAGCTTTTATTAGAGAAATTTTAAAATAAGCGAAATTTTAAAACAAATTAAAATCAAATGCTATCTGCACAGAAAAATCTTCTCTATTAATGTGTGGACTTATGATATAGGCAGAAATGTAGATCTAACACAACATAATCTCCTTAACCCATATATATCTGGTTATGGGGTATATTTGCAGCATTTAAGTTATGCTGTTTCATTGGAGCAGACCAAAAACCTTCTGCATTAACTAAGCTAATTCCATGATAAGTATAGCCAAGTTAGTTACACCGTAATCAAAGGCACTGTCTATTTCTTCCAGTGCTTTTTGTAATCAGGCAATTGCCCACATTCAGTATAGGGAGTGTCTTGCTATCTGCCAAGATAATAATTCCGAACAAAATGTGGATTTATCAGAGTATTATTAACATAATAGGATTAGCTGCCAGTTGAATGAGATTAAAGTAATGCCAGACAGAGAGGACTCCGACGCGCGTTTTGCTTAAGTCTGCTTTTTCCAAGGCAAAAAACTAACAGTTTAAAAAGGCAAAAAACTAATAGGCACCTAACAGTTTAAAACAATGTCAGATATAATAACGTTTTAGTAAAAACTGTGATAAAATTTAGCAAAGATTAAATAAAAAAGAAATAGACTCTTAGAAGGTAAATAATAATGTTAGGTAGGATAGGTTAGGGCCCTGCTGCAAGAGTCTACCTTGACGTGGTAGCAGGCTTAATAATCTTTTGGTCAAAAATATGCAATTGTGTGGTAATGGTGCATCTCTTCAACTCTTTTCACCTAGTCGAATAAAAGCAGCATATGGATCACATCAACATAAATATGGTAGAAAAACAACTAGCACCAGCATAGTTCCTTTCTCCATAAACACTTGCTCACATTTTTATGTATTTCTGGGTGACCTTCATCACTGAATGCTATTGCTTGCATATATTCTCTTAAACTATGCTTGTTTACTAAGAATACCTTTAATTTTGTGATTACATTTCTCCATAATGTAAATCAGTTTGCTTGAAAAAAATCATATAAAATAAACTATTTCCATTTTCTCATACTTGCTTCTTTATGCCTTTCAGTATTAATTTTAGAGATCTGAGCAGACCATTGTATTTTGGTTTTGGTTCTAAAAGCATATTTTTGTTTTGGCTTTAGCTTTGGTTCTAAAACTATTTTCTTGTTTTGGTTTTTCCCAACAATTCTCATGTGTTCTGAATTTGGTTTTGGATTTAATTATAAATTTTGTGGAAAAATAGGTAAAATAATCCATTTGTTGAACTGGAGAATAAATAGGAATTTAAAAAATGTACTAATGGGCATTTGGCTAACAGTGGCCATCTATCTCACTGGTGACAATGCCATTAGCCTCATTATCATCCTCATCCCAGATGTCTAGATCAATTAATTTGTCATTTTAGAAACGAAGATAGACCAAGTAGGATAGCAATGGCAGTAATTAGATGGAAAGTGACATCACTACTGTGCATCAGTAGACATTTTACACTAGATGATAGATCAAGGTTATAATCATCATCATCATCATCATTTATTTATATAGCGCCACTAATTTGTAAAATAGTGCAAGAGGGCATTGTCCTTGGGCCCTCCCACCTGGGTGTGATACATATGTTTAACAGTTACATGATTGACATTTATATGGTAGACACCCCAATAAAGTCAGGGTTGGAAAGTCGACAATAATGATTTTGACAGTATTATTAGGTAGAAAGTTCAAATGTCGACAGCATTATTAGGTTGACAATAGTATCCCTAACCCAATAATACTGTTGACATTTGAATTGTCAACCTATTAATACTGTAGACCCCTTAATTGTCGACCTAATATTTTTGATTTCTGAAAATCGACCAAATGAATGCTTAGCTGTTGACAGCGTAGCATTTAACACAAGATGATAAAGCAAAGCAACAATGTAAAATAGAGCACAATGGAATTGTCCTTGGGCCCAAGCACCCTCCCACCCATATGTTAAAAAGGACTTGCATAGTATAACAAAACAAGTGCTTCAGCGACAGGGAATGCCAGTTTTGTGGCTGAAGTGCTTGATTTGTTTGAGCCCCACAAAAGAGAACATATTGGTTGTTGGTTGCTGAACTGGAGACTAGATAGGGATTTTAACAATTTACTAATGGGCATTTTCCTAACTGTGGTCAACATCTTGTATTTTGACAATGTTATCACTCTCATCATCATCCTCATCAATAATGTTGGAAAGAAAGACATTACATATGGCTTAAACCTAAGACCAAACACGGTTTCCAAAATGTAGTGATCCAATTTCAAGATTCAGCAAACCCTTGAGTCCTGGTGAAGTGAATAAATAACTTTATTTACAAATTTAAAAATCCAGGCATAATTGCTAAATTTCATCTTCTCCTTTACCTTCTCTAGCTGTTTATCCAGTAGTTTAATTAGGGGTATGACTTGACTCAGGCTGGCAGTGTCTAAACTCGCTTCATGTGTTACAATTATAAATGGTTTGAGTAGCTTGCATAAAACAGAAAAGATTCTCCAGTTTCCTGGAGTAATGTAACATGTCCCTTCTCTCCTTACTTCATGACTTGAAGTGTAGGTCAGTATGACTAGTTTCTGTTCCTCTAGGCCAGTGTTTCCCAATCCTGGTCCCCAGGGACCCCTAACAGTTCTTGTTTTCTATACCTCTTTGCTGGAGCGCAGGTGTATTCATTACTGACTGATACGCTTTAAGAGATGTACAGGTGGTACTAATTATTCTATTTGTGACCTGGAAAACATGCAATGTTAGGTATCCCTAAAGACTGGGTTTGGGAAGCACTGCTCTAAACGCTGAAGCATATAAAGTTTGGAAATCCACTTTGATACTACCTCTTGCTTCAGGTGGTGGCAAGGAAGATGTTATTTTTTTGAAGCTCTGCAATGTTCTACATGCAGTCTCTGAATGTCAAAAATGCCCAAAATGTTTTACATGACAAGGACAGCATCTCCTGCACTAACCTCTCATTTTTGTATGAAACTCTGCACTATCAAGTTTATTATGTGTGCAAACCCTGGTATGTGTTGAAACTCACTTAGTCGTAGTGTACACACAATGTTCGCTCTGCTATCGGCAATGAGGTCCTAAGGAGAGTCTTAGCAGGGTGAGCCATTTTACTATGACATTCCTGAGCTCTTACAACACCAGTAGGTTTCTTTGTGAAAACAACAATACATAGATTAGCTGGCCTGTAAATGACCTGGCATTGTGTGGTATCACTGCTATGCTGGAGGGGGTGCCTAGATGATCAACTCTCCTACCTCTACTTATTGTGGTATCACAAATGCTACAGATGTCTACAAATGTTTTCTGGGTTGGGATAAAAATGTTTCCAATAACAAGAGGTGATGTTTTGGTCTTATGCCCTTGGGCATGATGTGGTACCACTGGTGGCTGCTTTACTTCAACACAATCATCCTCCTCCTCATTATCTTGTTCAAGTACAACACATTCACTGTCAGATCCACAATTATCTCCTCACTTTATGGGGGGTATTCAATTGTTCGGCTTGACGGCCGAAAAGCTCGCGCTCTAAAACTATTATTGTTAATACGGTAAAATTGCGCTTAAAAACCGTTCATCTGGTAATTTACTCGCTGAATTTCAGATCCCAGCTCAGGGAGCTGCGAGCTGAAATTCAGCGAGTAATTACCGTATTAACGGTAATAGTTTTAGAGCGCGAGTATTTCGGCCGTCAATCTGAACAATTGAATACCCCCCTATAAGTTTAAATCACCATCATTACTACTCATCCTCACATTTCCAAATGGTTGAGGAATTTGGAAAGGAGGCAGCTCTATTACAGTGTCATAATTACAGTGTCAGAATCTGAAACATCAGACTCTCATGTAGCACTCATAGATCCCCTTAGACTCTTCTCAGGATTCTTTGAGTGTCCCAGTTGCTCTGCAGCCTTAATGTTCTTCTCGTGCACTGATGTGGCTGTGTTGGAGGTGACAGACCTAAACTCTGAGCGAGAAGGTGGGGCATGAGAAGTTAAGGAAGATGCATGTCCATTTTGGATGCTCTTGGATATTTTGCAATGGGCATTCTAGCACGTGTACCAGCAGTAGATGGAGCCAGACTAGCAAAAAGTGGGAATGGTCTTAGCCTTTTCTTGTCTCTTGTCACTTCGGATGGTGTATCTGGAATGTTACCTATTTTCATTTTTTGGACAAATCACCACAATTATCAGAAACTTCCCTCCTGATTCCTTACATCAAGAATTGATGTTTTCTTTTAGATTGAAAGAGAGTGTCTGGATTTTGAACACGCTTTCTTACACTAATCCCGCATGCCCATTTTTACTAATCAAGGTTGAAAAGTACCTCTACTGCCAGTACTGGAACTGGGATGCTCCTGATCTGTAGATTGATTCATGGTTGATAAGAGGAATAATATTACTTGAAGTTGGAGCTATACCAGGTGAATTCCCAATTAGTGAAAAGGGGGAATGTTACCCTACAATTATTCTGACACTGCTCCACAATATATTTCAAATGTAGACAATCGGTTCTTTAAAAACCTTTTTTTTTTTATGGGGCAGGGGGAGTGCTGCTCAGAGTTGAAGAACACTCTGTTTTTTGTCCACTTATTAAATTTTCAGTGATAGTGCCTCTCACACAATTGCATTTCGATTGAAACATATGGAAATTTAAAAGCAAGAAATATATTGGGTTTTTTGGGTGGGGTGCTGCTCAGAGTCAAAGAACACCCTGTTTTTTGGCCTCTTACTACAGATGTCACTGATACTGCCCCTCACACAATTGCATTTAGATTAAAATACTTGGGATGTTAAAAGCAAGAAATATATATTTTGTTTGTCGGGAGGCTTGCATCTTAACAACAGCAGGTGGATTAGGCAGCAAGCCTCCCGAAAATGCTGAGGTGGAGGAAAGTGAAAGTATTTTTACTTCCATTGGCTAAAAAACCAAAATGGAGCATTGTGCACATGTGAGCAGGCATCCGCTAACACTGGTAGGTGTTCACGAATTGCGGGCACAGGCACCCGCGAATCACGTGCACTTTAGGTCACGTGGGCACATCAGAGCACTACTGATCAGATTTTTCAGAAGCTCACTGTTGGCAAACCAGTCCTTGAAAGGAAAAGTGTAAAATAAAGAAAAAAAAGCTAACCCTTTTGCCTGACAGTTCTGGCACCTTTAAATTGTGGATAAAGACCAAAGAACACATATGTTCTTAACCATGAAACAACAATTTATTTGAACTTTAACTGATTTATGGTAACAGTTTATATGCTGCTGTTAGAACTAGAAGAGTGAGAGTCTGGAAAAATAACTTTGTCACCTAAATTTAGGAAAGAATTGTGATGCCGGGTAATAGATTACTTCTGTTCCTTTTTGGTGGCAGCCTGAGGCTTCTTTTGGTCTCTTGCTGCACCTAGAGCAGTGTTGGCTAACCTGTGACACTCCAGGTGTTGTGAAACTACAAGTCCCAGCATACCCTTAAAGCAATAAGCTGCTATATATTGGCAAAACATGCTGGGACTTGTAGTTTCACAACACCTGGAGTGTCACAGGTTAGCCAACACTGACCTAGAGGGATGATAGTAGAAAAGATTATTAATATCCAAAGTCTTCAGAGGAAGCAACAGTCCTAGCAAAAAAGGAGAAAGGGTGGGTAGGGTGGGAGATTTTGTTAGTTTGCAATCATTTTCCCTAGAACAAATCCAGTTTGCAGATCATAGATTCCTGCAAAGTGGTGTTTTGTTCTTCGGAAGGCTTGTCACCCAGCAACAGTAGGTGGGCAGACTACCACATAGCTGGTGGTTGCTCTGAGAAACTTGATCTTTTGTAGATCGGTTGGTCTCCAATAATGCTCAGCAAAGGTACGAGCTGAGGACCATGTAGCTGCTAGGGGTGCGATACGTTTCATCAATGTTTATAACACTGACACAGAGAAAACCTACATAAAAACAAACAGTATGGCAGCGACATAAGCAAAATATAGACTTACCAAGTAATAGCCAGGGAAGATTTCTGAAACGCCTTTTACTCGTCTTCTATGACCTGCGACAAAAGAAAATTCCTGCACTTCAAATTGACATCAGTTAAAAATACTTTCACTTCCCTCTACCTCAGCATATTCAGGAGGCTTTCTGCCTAACCCACCTGCTGTTGATCGGTGGCAATCCTTTTCCCTAGAACAAATCCAGTTTGCAGGTCATAGTTTTTGGATGTGTGTTCTGCTCAGAATCAGAGAACAGCCTGTTTTTGGTCCACTAATTCAGATGTCAGTAATACTGCCTCCCAAACAGTTGCTTTCAGATTGAAACACTTAGGATTTTAATAGCTGGAAATATATGTTTCATTTTTTTGGGGATGTGCTGCTCAGAGTCAAAGAGCACCCTGTTTTTTGGCTGCTTTTTAAAGATGTCACTGGTACTGCTCCTCACACAATTGCATTCATATTGAAACACTTGGGATTTTAAAGCAATATTTAATAGTTTTTGGGATGTACTGCTCAGCTACAAAGAACACCCCAGGCCTGATTCATCAAGGCATGTATCTGGCGATTTTGACCGCATCGTATGCAAAATCACACTGTGCATGTCCAGAAAAGAGAGCTATAGCTGTGAACGCAGCCCTGTTCCGTGCATCTGGGAGCGTATAGACAGCTTACTACACTTTGGTAGTAAATGGGAGTGTGAGAGGGGCGGAGACCGGAAAGAAATGTGCAATGATGGCATTTACCTGCACATACGTGTGAGTTGTATTCCAGCATACGCAGAAATTCACATATCTTCAGATGTAAAGCATGTGCCACCTCAGGGTCTAGTTTACATTTTTGGAGCTCTCCTAATTCTAAGGGGCATATTCAAATCTTCTTTGTTCTACTATAACCGTTATTACGGTAATAGTTAGCTGGATTTCAGCTGAAATCCAGCAAGAAAACTACTGTAATAATGGTTTTTCCATGCACTATTATCGTTATTATGGTAATAGAGCGCTAGATTTTCAGCATTTCCGCTGACAATTGAATATGCCCCTAAGAGGTATATTTATATTATGTTTTATATATATATTTGTCATGTACTGCATAATTACTGTACATGGTTTAAATTGCTACAAGCAATATGTATTATCCACCTACTTTTAATGTAAGTAATTGTTGCAATCTTGTATAAATGTCAATTTTTTAAGTCTATTAGATAAAAAAAGAGACTTGGTTTTGTGCATTATCAAACAAGTGTATTTATCAAACAAACATCAAAAAACAAAACCAGAGATAAAACAAGCGCAAAAAATTAAAAAAATAAATATATTTTGTTTCTACACCGCTTCTTGGGGGTATTCAGAAGAAGCTGGGAGGTAGGCAGAGGGGGCTTGAGAGAAAGAGTTCTGTGGGGTAGGAAGAGTGGGCTGAGGGTGAGGCAAAGTGGGCTGGGGTGTAGACAGAGGGACCTGGGGATGGACTGATGTGGTTTGTAAATAAGTGAGTGTTAGTGCTAAATTATGTTGTTGCAAAAATGGGTTTGGGTCAAAAGAATGCACTTGGGTTTGGAGAGGGTAGTGGGGCAGCATTGGAAAAGTGGGGACTATAACCAGGAGAAAATAGCGTTTGATGATGTGGCAGAGGGTCTTGTGTGAGTAAGTTAGGACAATGGACATGAGGGAGGTACTGTGCTAATGGGGAAGGAGAGGAAACATGTGACATTTGGAAGTTACATATTGGGAAACAAGGTAAAAAAAAAGGGAAAGTATATTGCAGATGTCTGTGATCATGGAATTCATTGTGGTGAGGAAAGTGTCCAATTTTTACTCAATACGGGTGAGGGTATTGCTCATCTCCTGTGTAGTGTTTTGAAGTTGTGCATTTGATTGGTGAAGGTCGTGATAGAATTGAAGGAGTGCCTTCTACCTAATGACCCCTATTTCCTCCTCCCTTTAAGGCTCCTCCACATCTAGAGCCGCCTCTAACAATTCCTACTCAACGTCCTCATCCCCTTTGTTATGCCTTCAGCATTGTTGTTTAATATATGCAAAAGTTTATGTCTAAACTCCATCTAGTGGCCAGCCTAGTATCAGCTTAAACTGAACACTAAGAACTCCTTAGTTAGTTCTCAATGCATCTTGGGTAATAATAGGAGGCTACCACTTTAGATTTCACATGTTAGTCAGAGATGCAGTATATGTCTTGGCTTAGTACAGCATTAATGGTAATATATACAATCTAGTTATGCAGTTATGATATGTTTTCATGTTTGCAGTGCATTGCATCTGTTCATGTTGTAAATGCATTCTATCATTTCTTTATTACAGTTTTATCGCACATATATTATGATTAACAGACCTGCTACACTGCCAATTCAATTATCTGCATGTGACAACATAGCAGTTTCTAGACAGTCTGCAACAGTGGCCACTGAGCAATAAGAGTACTGACATATCACTTCACAGAAAGGTATACATGTGCAGCCATTGGTATACGGCAATGCAGCAGTCCCCACATAACCAAGCACCTCTTTAACAGTACTAACATCCTGACTGAAACGCAGTTACCTATATACTGGAATACAGTGGTCTCTATACAGTCAAACACCTACACCTCTACATACAAAACAAGGTCTAAAACCTGTAGTTGGTCAAAATCCTCATCTGTCAGCAACTTTAGCCATAAATGCCCGCACAAAAGCTGAAGCCACGAAAGTACGCGCCAACTTTGCAGAGCAAGAAATGCAATTTAAAGCAGAGAAATCATGTTAGGAGGCAGGAATGACAGTAGAGGAATCACGTCTGGAGCAAGGAAAAAAGGTGGAGAAACACTGCTTAGAGGCAATTAAGGAAGCTGTAGCTGTCATCGCTGAAGCTGAATTCTTGGAGACTGCAGATCGCTCTGATATAAATGGAACCATCAATGTAATTGACTCAGAGCTTGAATCCAAAGATCCACTGCAATGCACATCAGAATATTTTCACCAAGTCTCCAAAACAAGTAGCAAACCTCCAGAAGTGCAAGGTGTACAACCAGACTTTATCACGCCACAAGTCAGCGAAAAACTGCAACATTACAAGTAACATTCCCCCTCCACACCAGGAGTTTGAGTCTGAAAACTACAACAAAAGCAGTTCCTCCTACACACGAAAGTGGTATGATACAAGCCAGCTAGAATCAGACAATCTTAGCAGGTATGACCACACACCACTTACTCACCATGTTCACATATCAACAGCATATCCTAGAGCCAACCAGGATACAATCGGCTTTGCTAAGTTTCTTGCACAACAAGAGCTAGTAACGCAAGGGATTTCAAAGTTTGATGATTGCTTTGAGAGCTTCAGAGCTTGGCAATCCTAATTCCAACATGCAATGAAAGGCTTATACCTTTCATATAGTAAAGAGATAGTCCTCTGGGAAGTGAGTCTGTGGGACATGCTAAAAGGATCAGAACAATCAATATAAACTACCCAGAGTCTCGCCTTAAAATGATCTGGGATAGACATGATGAATGTTATGGCTCACCAGAACTAATAGAAAGTGCACAATTCAAAAGATTGATGATTTCCCTAGATTACCTAACAAAGGCTATCAGAGAACTGAGTGACTTATTAATGGAGCTTCAAGTAGTCAAGTATGAAGGATTCTTACTGGGACTTGACCACCTTGACACAGCTAGAGGCATTAACTTCAAAGTGCAAAAAGCACCTATATTAGTTGAGTGAGATTCCTCTTTTAGAATGAATTACAGACCAAAATTAGGGCTCTGCGCATTTGCAAGCCAACTCCCCTCTATTATGACCTTCTACCTGTTCCCATTGGTCATGGCATTTTGGAGCACTATTTAAACCTCCCACTTTCTCCTGTCCGATGCCTGTACTTTTAGTTAATTTACTCTCTGTAAGGACCTGGCTCCCTTCGGTCTGACTCTCCTGCTGATCCTTTTAGCAGCTGCTGCTGCTCTGAGTTACCATCATCGGATCAGCTATAGTTCTACGCCTCTATTGTCTCTATTGAACTGCCGCTGTACCAGTGACTCACCTGCTGTTGCTCTGAGCTACCATCATCGGATCAGCTATAGTTTTACACCTCTATTGTCCCTATTGAACTGCCGCTGTACCAGTGACTCACCTGCTGTTGCTCTGAGTTACCATTTTCGGATCAGCTATAGTTCTACACCTCCATTTCCTTTATCGAACTGCCGCTGTACCAGTGACTAACTTGCTGTTGCTTTGAGTTACCATCTTCGGATTAGCTATAATTCTACACCTCTAGTGCCTCTACTGAACTGCTGCTGTCCCAGGTACCCTCCTGCTACTGCTCTATATTACTATCATCGGGTCAGCTATAGTTCTACTCCTCTGTTACTCCTCTGAGCTGCCATCATCCTTCCTCCGCGTCTGGCTCCGCCTACCACTCTGCTCAGCACTCATCCAGGGGACCGCGACCTGCGGGATAGGGGCAGCTAAGTCCATACCCCCTTGTGGGGCTCCCTGGCGAACACCACCTACCCGTTAGACTCCGTGCCCCCTCATGTTTATCTGTATATGGTGTAGAACATGTTCAAAGTACCACCAGAGGTGGTGACAGATACAGTAGATTATGTCAACAGGAGGTTTTGTGGGTGCATCAATTAAGTTCTATATGTCCTGATGGTCTTAATGAAGCTATGGAGCCTAATAACATCATACGAGATAAAATTATTGGGGATGTTTGTTCAGCCCATTCTTGTTTTCGTAGTCCTGAATATTCAACATAATTTTTCTAGTGGTACTAGATATAAAAAAAAAATCTTTTTTGCAACCATTTACTGTAGTAATCCACATTTAGATATTTAGTTTTACTATTATTATTATTCCTTAGATGTTTTTATTTGGCTTGTATTGTTATTTATGTTTTAGTGTCTATGCTCTTGTTTCCCTTTACATTTCATTTTTTATTATTGATTTTTTATACCCATTTTTTATTTTTTTTTCATTGTTTTTTATTTATTATTTTTATTTATTCAATATTATCTCATATATTAATTACATTTTTATATGTCACAATTTCTGATATTCTGCATTTTTTATTGTATTTACACATATTATTTATTGCAGTTATTTTTATCACATTTCTTATATTATTTTATATTTATATTTATTTGTATTATTCTTTTATTTTTTCTGTATATCTACTGACATATAAGATTATTAATCTGTATCACTTTGTTATGTAGCTATCAAGTCTCAGCCATATGAGGTAATCTCTTTATATATAGGTTACTTTGTTAACCACGGATCACCTGATGCATGTATGATTAATTAATTGGCTTCAGCTATTTAATGAGGTTTTGAACCCCGCTAGTTGAACTGTGCTATCGCTCTGATGAAGTTACCTAGTGTAATGAAATGCACTAGGGACCTCTGTTACATTCACAACTACTACCTTTGATTTATTGGATTGGATTGGATTCATTATGCAGGATTGTTAATTTACTGATGTGGAACTGCATGCGCTCATTCAACACGTTATCACAGGACATAGGCTATCATCTCCTTACAAGCCACCTACATCGCTTATTTACGGATTGCCGTTCTTTACATTTGGCCCCTCCAGAGCCGCCAGTAACACAGCCATTCCCGGCTGACAGTTGGGCCGTAGGAGTCCACTATACAGCTCGTTTCTTCCCTCAGTCATGTGAGTGTGCCTAGATCTGCTTGTCCATGGTATCACAGCTGCGGGCAGTCATTCCTGGGTGTCTCCGTTTTTCTGAGAGAACGGTTTTACAAGTGGACGGTAACATACAAGCCTGCGATATCCCATGAGCTTATGCACACCATAGCTTTTAATACCTGCAGTGTGTTTTTTCCAAGCATAAATAATCGGTCTTCTATGATTCTCCATTAACTATGATTTGTGGTCATCTTTTCATGTTCCATATCGACAGATTATTGTTTGCCTAAATATGGAATATTCCCCCTCTAACTAAAATCTGTAATCTATCTCTTTCTACTAGTATTTCTGCTATTTCTACTGGTATTTTTCCATCACTATTCAAGCATGCAGTGATTACTCCCATTTTAAAAAAACAGAATTCTGACCCGAACTCTCTCGTAAATTACCGCCCCATCTCCCAACTCCCATTCCCCTCCAAGCTTCTCGAGAGAATTGCCTACACTCGCCTCACACACTTTCTTACAGCAAATAACCTATTGGATTCTCTTCAGTCAGGCTTTCGCTCTCAACACTCCACAGAGACTGTGCTGACCAAGGTTGTCAATGATTTGATCACAGCAAAAAATAATAACCATTACACTCTTCTAATTCTCCTGGATCTCTGTGCTGCATTTGACACTGTTGACCACTCTCTCCTCATACAAACGCTACAATCCCTAGGTCTTGAAGGCCCTGTCCTATCCTGGTTCTCATCCTACCCATCTAATCGCTCTTTCAGTGTTAATTTCTCTGGATCCACCTCTGCTCCGCTTCCTTTATCAGTTGGAGTACCACAAGGCTCAGTCCTAGGTCCTCTGCTATTCTCTATCTACACCACTTCTCTTGGAAAACTAATAAGCTCCTTTGGATTTCAGTATTATCTCTATGCGGATGATACACAAATTTATCTATCCTCTCCTGATCTTTCACCATCTGTGTTGTCTCGCATTACTGACTGTCTTTCTGCCATTTCATCTTGGATGTCTTCTTGCCAACTCAAACTCAGTCTTTCAAAAACTGAATTAATAATTTTCCCACCCAAAAACAGAAGCTTCCTGCCTGACATTTCTATTTCTGTTGATAACATGACCATAAATCCCACCCCGCAAGCTCGTTGCCTAGGTGTAATCCTTGATTCACAACTGTCGTTTATTCCCCACATCAACTCTATATCTAAATCATGTTACATACACCTAAAGAACATTTCCAGAATACTCACATATCTGACACAAGACACCACAAAAACATTAATTCATGCACTCATCATCTCCCGCATCGACTATTGCAATTCCCTGCTTACTGGTCTTCCCAAAGTCAGACTTGAACCCCTACAATCTATTTTGCACGCAGCGGCTAGATTGATTTTCCTTACTAACCGTTATTCCTCTGTTGAGCCACTCTGTCAGTCTCTACATTAGCTGCCTGTATATCAACGAATCCAATATAAAATTCTTCTACTAACATACAAGGCCATCAATAAAATTGCACCGACATACATTTCCTCACTTGTCTCGAAATATCTCCCTACTCGACACCTCCGTTCTGCACAAGATCTACGTCTCTCCTCCACTCTCATCACATCCTCCCATTCTCGGTTACAGGATATTTTCAGGGCTGCAAACACTTTGTGGAATTCCCTCCCACGCACAATAAGACTTTCCTCTAGTCTTCAAACCTTCAAGCGTTCACTAAAAACCCACCTCTTCAGACAAGGTTATGATATTCCTCAACCACCATCTTAATTTCCCTAGATTACCCTATTACCATCCTCTACACTGCTAACACAAGACAACGACCCTCTGACCAACATTGCAACAAACACAACCCACTCAATACTTTTACCTTTGCGTTCTAGCTGGTCCATTGTGTAATATGATGTAGCACATGCCCTTGTGTCTCTAACTCCCATTGTCCTATAGATTGTAAGCTTGCGAGCAGGGTTGTCTTAGCTCTCTGTCTTTATGTATTACCCAGTATTGTCTTATCAATGTTTGTTCCCAATTGTAAAGCGCTACGGAATTTGCTGGCGCTATATAAATAAATGTTGATGATGATGATGAATATTCAGGTAATTTGCAGGTAAAATTTAAAACGACAATGGCTTGTAAAGGCAAGTTTACCTTTAAAAGCCATTGCCGCTTTAAATTTTCACTGCAAAGTCGCCGATTTCCGGCGACTTGCAGAAATAGGAGGTTCATACATTTACCCCATGGTGTCCATTTAAAATAGAAAATGACAGAACATATTGGTCTGTAATTCATTCTAACGTGGGAAAGCTGGTTGTTAACAACAGATCTCAACTGCATCTCCATAACTTTTTTAATGGTGTCACAAAGTTAAGTAGAAACTGTCATTTTGAAATCTTTATTGCCTTTGAAAGATAAGCGCTGGCTATGTGTATAGCTATAGACCATACCCAACAGGTGTACCCACTGGCTTTGTCTTTTTTATCAATAAAATCTTTGGTTTGTGCTTCCCCTCCCTTACCGCCTCCAACCCATTCCCCTTTCACACCTTGAAGTATTATTGAATGTAATGTCTATTTATGCACCCTTCCCTTTGTGTCTGTCGTCAATAAAAACTTTTTGCTCCTGACTTCCCCACCCTACCCCTCTCACCTACCTCCCCCTCACATTCAATGTTTTTTATTGTAATGTAATATGGTTTCAAGTTTGAATGGTTAGTGCAGTACTTGATGTATATAGTGTAGGATGTTATATTTTGTACTTTATGTCCTGTATTGTACTAACATGTATGCATGATTATGTCTTACGGTGTACTGTGTACACTTGAATGAAACGTATGACCTGTGTTTTTTGTACTTTATACAAATAAAGTTACTTTTTCAATCAAAAAAACAGGTGTACCCACTGGCTCCCTCTATCTTTGTGCAGTGTACATTGCATAGCCGTTTTATATACTTGGTAATTATAATACATTAAATGATTTCAAAGTGAAAAATCAGATTTTATGTATGTCTATGCTAATGATTTGAAACTTTCTTTTTTTTTTTTAAAAGCCCCTTGTTGCCTTTGAGAGGTTATAGCTGGCTCCCTGTATCATTGGGCAGTGTCCATTGCATAACTGTTTCATACTTTTACTGTGATCTTTTTCCAGTGGAAAGGTAAACTCTGCCTACAATACATTTTTTTTGATACTGTAACACAAGGCAGAAAGGTCCTTTTTTCCTGCCCTGCTCTCAAGGTGAGAGGACTTAGTTGATGGAGACTGCCATCTTAATGCCATGGAGATCTGTATACGTGGCCTGGAAAGCAATTCATATTAGAATCTGTTTTGTAGGAAAAACGTAGTTATAATGGAATTTTAAATGGAGTGTATGGAATATAGTTAAAATGTGTAAACATAAGGTTTTTGTAAGTGTATATGTGTAATGATACTGGTGGTGTTATCTAAAGCCCAATAGCCAAGTAGATATCTGGTGAGTAGTCAGACATTTGATGGGTCAGTACACAAGCAGGGTAGTCACAAATGCAAGGAAGTGCAGCAAGTGTCAGGAATTGAGCAGGCAGAATACTCAAGCACATGTCTGAACCATAAGTGCCTATTAAAGGCCCAAACAGAAAACAGGATCCAAGACTGTTTCTCCTTGATGCCATTCTGGCCATCTTGGATAAGGGCAAATCTAAGGGCAAGTTTACGAATGCAGAGACCTCTAGTGGTCGGAGGTGCAAATATCAATGTAATTCCTGACAATGTGTTTATGGGCGTTTGTATTAAGTGTATTTGAATGGAATTGTTGTGGTTACACTATATGTGAGCTGTTTGACTTAAGGGGAAAAGCTTGTGATAATGTGCAACTGCTTGTTTGTTAGGCTATTTGAATGAAATTGAGTTCAGATAAAATGGAGTTAGTGAAGTTTTGGTTAGTATATATGGAGTATATATGATAGCATTTGTGTTTGTTGTAGAAGCCATTTGGAATAGATGCCTTTTGTGTAATATGCCTTTCTGGCTCTCACTAAATAGATGTCTCTTGTGTAAAATAGATATTTGTGGTGGACTTACAAATATATTACTAAAGGTTTAAGAACTGACCCTGTTCATTGATAGTATTGTTCATAAAGTTATCAAATTGTTAGTATAAAGTTGTTTTAGACTGTTGGTTTGAAAGGTAGTCTGTAATGGAAACCTTTGAAATAATGCGGCTTATTGCTGGAGAAATTGAAGTAGTTAATATGGCAACAAGACGATATACAGTGTGTTTAGAACAGGCTGAGTTTATAGACAATAGAGAACATGAAGGTGATCTAGAAGCTACAATGCTTGGAAAATGGCTGCCACTTAGCAGCTTCCATGTGAATGGAATGTTGATATTTAACAATGGCTGTTGCAAAGCATAATGAGATGTATACTACACATTTTGGACTGTCTGTGATAAGTGAAATGAAATAATAGGAGAATAAATGGTAGAAGTTCATATGGGAAATTAATGGAGTTTACAGTGTGACAAGATTTGGTTGTGGAATGTATGTTTGAAAAGTGAGTTTTAAAATGGAGTTTAGCCTGTGCCCGCCCCCCTCCCCCACATGTCCCTTCTCCCCCTCCCCACTCACACACCTTAGAACAATAAGTGAAGCTCATATACCCATTGCCAGGCACTATCTGATACACTACACAATAGTTTGTGAAAACACACACAAGCAATGAATGTAATGTATTTTATGAAAATCTATGCTATACCACCTAAGTTAGAAGAGTAAACGAAATCTGTTGAGTTTGTGCAAAATACTGTTACAATTTTATACTGATTAATAATATACATAAGATTTACAATTAGAATGTTAATTAATAATACAACATGTTTTAGATGATGCTACATCTTGTGAGCAGTTTTTATTGAAGAAATCAGCATGTTATTATAAGAATATTGGTCCTGTGGATTTAAGGGTTGAATCAGAATTACCTTTGTGAGGAGTTGGTTGATGATAATAGTCATAAGCAACGTTTTTAAATAGTCATTCACACATTTGCCACTCTATTAGGGAGATTAAAACCCCATACCCTTAGGATTAACCGTTTTACATTTATTCATACATGAAAACCATCAAAAATGAGGCTTTACTGTGCCCTCTATTTCCAGATTAAGTCTGAATATTTATCTATTTATCTATCTATCTACCTATCTATCAAACTGAAATATGGTGTCCATTTAAAATTCATTATTTCAAATTAATTAATTAAAATGTTGTAATTCATTCTGTTATTTGATGTGAAGTATTCTCTCATTTATGAAAACAGCTATTCAGTCCTATATGCTTATTTGCTTAAATCATGCGAGTCATTGAGGGTTATACCTCACAATGGAATTCTGTCATTGGTGAATTTACTTGACAAACAGACCAGGTAAAAGTATTAGCCAATCGAAACATGGTGATATGCAAATGTGAAAATACACTAGAGCAGATTGGTAGTGCTAATAAAAGAACTGTGCGTCTATGTACACATTGTTTGAATCTGCTTGTAAGTTTAAAGGTTCTTGTCAATCTGTCCAATTGACTGCGGATTGATAGGGCTAGAATGTTGAAAGTCAGAAACTTTCAATGTTGAAAGTCATAAACTTTCTTTACAAAAAGCAATATACCTACAACATGCCAAATATTTTTTTTTCACGTTATCTCATAATCTATTGCCGCAATTTTATCTGGATCTGGTTTCTGTGGTCACTTATTGCTCTGCTTTTAATATTACATCTACATATATATTTTCCAAACAGATCCCAACATTCCAGACAAGAATCCAGTACCTGGTTGTGAAAGCTGCAATAACAGGTAGGTGATAGCAACACTATTTTAATACATAATATGTCATGTCTAAAGAGGCGCAGCCACACTCCAAAGAGGCGGGGAGGGGGGGCGTGAGGTGGCAGAAAGTTGCTGTACCGGAGGCCTAGATTCCTTTTGGCAGCCCTGACTGTGTGCCCCCATTCAAGGTTTATTTTAAAATAGACATGTACCTAAAAATCAAGGAGTGATGCTACTATCCTCTTTCTCAATCTGTTGGGGTCCCTCAAGGTTCTGTTTATATCCTCTCTTGGACAACTTATTCCCTCCTTAGGCTTTCAGTTTCACCTCCATGCTGATGACACTCTAAGCTGCTTTTCCTTGCCCGACCACTCTCCTTCTTGCCTCTCCCACATGTCAAACTATCTCTTCTCTTGGATGGTGAAATGCTACTACAAACTCAACAATTCTTTTACAGTTGATGTCACCTTCTCCGCTGTTCCCCGTGCATGCTGCCTAAGAGTCATCATTGACTCCGTCTTCAGCTTCTCTTTCCACATCAGTCATTGTTGCCTCCACCTTCACAACATTGCCAATGTTTGCTCCTTTCCTCTCCTTGGATGTCACCAAGACCCTTATCCATGCTCTTATGTCACTCCTTGATTACTGAAATCTCCTACTCTCTGGCTTACCTGTCACCCATCTTCCCCCCCCCTCCCCAGCAGACTGTTCTGAATGTGGTGTCATATGTAATCTACAAATACAGAAGTGGAAGTTGCTCAATCAATTTATAAAAGGAACAAACAGACAGAAAAATCCCCCAGTACACTGCTATAGCCAGCAAAAGACATGCCATTTCTACTGTAAACAAAAATGCAAAAGTCTTAGTTGCACACATTTGTAAATGTATGTTAAAGCCACCAGCCACTCCACGGTGATTTTGCTAATAGAGTGGTCCTAACTCTAAACAATGAGAGTCCCATATATGGGTCATACATATGTTTTTAAATTGAGAGCTAACCCAGAAGCCTTCAAACAGCAATCCAGCACCAGCACTCCCCCTCATCTACTGACACCAACATGCCTCTCAAACAAATAGAGAAGTGAAAGTTGCTCAATCAATTTATAGGCTGATAGCAGCTCTTGAAAGGGTGGGGTTATCCTAAAAGAAAGAAACACACAGAAAAATCCCCCAGCACACTGCTATAGCCAGCAAAAGACCTGCCATTTCTACTGTAAATAAAAATGCAAAAATAAATGTAGTGTCATATGTAATCTTCCTGTTATGAACTTGCCCTTAGAATAGACCATATCCGAGATGGACAGACCTGTTTCACGAGAGTCCATCTTGGATATCGATCTTGTGATTATGATTTCACTTGTTTGATATTTTCACTGGACCTTTCTCAGCCTTGTGATAGTGGGCTTACTTTTAGATACTTTAGTTTGGCTTATGAAATAAATCCTGTTTACCCTTAAACTACATGGCTATTGGACCTCCATCTGTGAAAGCAGTAGTCTGACACTTCCTCTCTTGCGTTTCCTCTTCTGCTGTGTCTCTCTGCAAAGCCCTCCACTGACTTCCCATTCCCTCCAGAGTACAATTAAATCTGCGTACCCTCTGCAATATTAGGCAGGATTACAAATGTTTCACCGGTATAACTGGTCGCCGTTCACCAGGGGTCCCAGATTTTGTCTCCTCTCCTCCCTACTTTTCACCCTCCTCTCTCTCTTAAATATTGTATACACTTATACACTATTGCATGCCTTACCCAAATTGTTTTTCTGCTCTTGGCTGCTAGCATACCTTTACATGCTTACATGTTTGCCTCTGCTCCATCTGAGAATGATGTAATTTTTCTTGTCTAACTTCCAAGTCTTTGCCCAGCTGTGTTTGTGCAGAATATTTGTGTATTGCATACCAAAAACTATAAAGAAAGCTATTAAGAAAACAAAACAAAACTGTGTCCCCTCACTTCTAAAGTCCTTTACAAGGCTTCCCCCTCCAATTTTTACCTTGTCAAGAAATCGTGCCCTTCTCGCCCATTGTGTTCTGCCGACTACCTTCGCCTCTCCTCTCATCATATCACCACCTCCTTCTCCTGCCTGGAAAACTTTACCTGTGCTGCTCCTCACCTTTGGAACTCCTTGACCCACATGAACAGACTTTCCCCCAACCTCCATTCTTTCATACACTCCCTTAAAAATCACTTCTTCAAGTTTGCTTTCCCCAATCCATCCTAAGTTAACTTCCTCCTAATGCTCCACCTGCGCCATCCACTCATTTACCACCACTCCCATTGTCTCCATTTGTTAACACCCTCTTTAGTATGTTAGCTATTATAAGCAGGGCCCTTTCTCCTTTCTGTCTCCTGTCCTCTGGTCTTGGTACTCATGATAGGTTTCTTTATGTTCTGCTTTGTGTCTTGTGATGCAATTGCTATTTACTCATGTCTCATACTGATGCAATTATAAATAAACACTGATCATGATGAATGTTAATTGTTTAATTAACTCAGGAACGTAGTTATCCTGGAATTACCTATTTTCAATATACGTTGTATCCTTTATTTAGTCACGTATTTCATTTCATTTGGTAGTCACCTGTATAATATAGCAATTGCTGGGTATATGTGTTGGACACACTGCTGGCTAAAAGATCTTCGGCCAATACAGGGCAAATGATGGGCACTGTTAGTATAAGATGGACTTGCATTGGCCCACCGATCACACATTTGAGTTCTTTAGTTTTTCTAACAAAATTGCTTGAATACTCTTTGAACAGAAATGTTAAAATCTGCCTTTTATAATACTTCTGTAAAGAATATTGGGGGACATTTGCAAAAGCTGATACACATGAAAAAGCTGATGTGAGCCACTGCAAAAAAATAGATGTTTACTTTAATTTGTACTTGGTAATTATGCGGGCACAACTGTAACTGTTTGAACCACTGTTTCAAATTACCTGCTGCCTGGCTAAGTCAGTGAATAAACTATCACGTCAGCCAATGGGAGATTTGAAAACAGCTACTGCTTTCTTGGCTTTTTTCAGGCTCTTTGTAGTGGTCAATGCCTTCTATGGCACAAAGCGGCTACTACAAACGTATAGTACTGCTCTCCACAGGCAGAACTAGATGGGACATGGTATCCCTTGAAACATAATTAGAAACACATAGGAGTAATTTGGTATAGTAAAACCTTACATAAACAAATGCGATATCACACTTACAGTGTAAATTAAACCATTAAGTACCAAATAAAGTTAATAAGAAGTTCTAAGCAGACCAGCAGCAAATAGTCCAGAAATTATTGTCTGCCAGAGTGGGACCAAGACTGGACCCATTTTGCAGTTCAGATACTGCTTCTTCAGGTGTCCATTAACTTGAGCCAGGTAGCAGTAAATATAAAAGCAGCAGTTAATGCGACAGTGCCCCTATTAACAAGTTCCCTTGCATCTACATGGTAGTGTTAAAGGTCACACACTCATGTGGTAGTATCAGATAACCATTGAATACAAGGAGCAGGATGAGGAGGAAATAAAATTACTCCAATAACAGTGTCTGAAGAAGTGACATGCCAAGCAGAGGAATAAACAGAAAAGGAGAGAACAGCCGACAGAAGAGAACATCCACAGTTGTACTAATTAGGGCACCATTGTTTTTTAGAACCACTGCAGCCAAGGGACACATGTCCAACATAGTGAGGAATGTAACTGTATATTTTTAATTTAAGAACATTAGTTTCACCTTGGCCACACCGCTCTTAGCTGGTCATGCCTCATCCAGCAACATACTGCCATCAAACAGTGTTGCATGTTTATGTGTGGGCCCTTCCATTGGATTCTCCAGTCGGCCCTACATGTCCCAGTCTGACACTGAATGTCCACCTTGTATATATATGGCTGCATGGTAATTTAATGTTCATGTAAATATGTTTCTCAACAAACCTTTGACACACTACAAGTTTTGAAGTAAAAACACACTGATTATGCTGAACATTATTTTATTTTTGTATCACTTTGCTCAGGTATTCTTCATGTAATATGGGTAATTAAGTATGGTGGCTCTTCATACAGAATCATACAGATTATGCCCAGTTACAACATTCACAGCTAGAATCAAAGACAAGGCCAGCTTGACAGTTCTGCTGGTAGCTGACTCCATTTAGGCAGTGCCAGAAAGCACTCTTGCTACCAACCACTGGGTAAAGACCATTGGCCTTCCCGACACAGAATCCACTGCCCACTCCTGGGCTACCACCTGAGCCACTGTTTGGAGTTGGCACGTTGGCTGGGGCAGCTGTTATTGGAGCAATAGGGGAAGAAGGAGGAGTGCATCCTACAAAATAGAAAAATGAAAGAATAAAGTAAGAATAACAGTTGGTTTTCATGTAGTATGAGTTTATGGAACAGAATAAGTTTATCGGTCTAGTCATTAAAGCAACATTCCAATGTAATGGGGAGGTTGTTGGGACTGTGGTAGGCAGAGTACACGAGTGAACACGTCTTTGGTGTGGAAGTGAGGCACAATGCATTAATGGGCGAGAACAGTGAGGAGTGAAGCCTGGAAGTCTTACCCACACATTGTGAATTATTTAATAGATTTCTGGGCTCCAGTGAGTGACAAGAGACATGGATGAAACCAAAGAATAAGGAGGTGTCTCGGGGTTGCCAGGAGATCTCATAGGAGCATAGGCACAGGATAGGAGAAGAAAAATTTATAGCAGGTCGAACTCCTGCTTGTGTGGTTAGTGTGTGAATGTGGGTGTCTGCTCAGATAGGCTACCTTTGCCCATGCCGCATCTGAACTGTGCTATTGCTAAATCACCAAGTGCAGTAGCTCTTTGCCCTATTACCTATTACGTATTCAACCATAGGGACCTGAGGATAAAACATTGGATGGCATACCCATAGGGTGATACAGAGGTAAGTGTTAATGATAAATGTATTTACTCTATCCACCAGACAACAGGGGGCTACATGAAAATGAGAGGAAATTATCTGCACAGGGTTGGGATATACCTCATTCCAATATCAATATCGATATATCTTTACATTCACAATATGAGAAAAGGAAGAGAGGAAAGCAATGGGGTATTTGATCACTCCTATCCATTCAGTTATAATAAAAATTATCATGGGTCAATACCTTTTATTATATTTTTTAAAAAACATATCTATACGAGTAATAGTTATACCCTCATTCATTTTGAAGTGCAATATAAAATAAGAAAAAGGAAAAAATGTGAACTGAAAATAAAGTAGTGTATTAAAAGATCAACCACGGAATTTATAGCCAGCAAAAAATAGGGATCTATAAATCAGCCGGATAGTAGCCAATCCTATTGTCCCCTATTCCTTCAAGAGGTCTATAATTTGTCAGGTGGAAATCAGCAAAATGTACACTAGTGACCGTAGGATTTAAATATCATATATTCATATCTGTATATACTCAAGGAGGCATGAATAAATATAACACCCCTTCTGAGCAAAAAGGGAAAAACCGGCAACAAAAAATGTACATTCGTACATATGGGTGTATGAATCTAACAAGATCCTACCTATCTATTCTCCAAGGCATGTATTCAATGTAACATAAAATCGTTATCAATGCCACTCAGATTTTGAATGTATTAAATAATGTTATACTAGGAGGATATGAAGTTGCGTAGATATAAAGCGGTGCCTTTACTCCTCTCTTAATAAACGGAGCCGGGTTGTTAAATCATAAGCTGAATTTAGAGCCTCAATTCTCCTATAGTTGGTATGGTAATCACAGAAAGATCTTATGATCCATTATGTATTCTATCAATCTACTTATAGTCATATATAGTCACTGAAGAGATAGTGTGCCCATTTTGAATCTAATCCCAGAATCTAATAAACAGCGCTGCTATTTAAAGTATTACAAACACTAACCACATGTTTTTTGTCAGAGAGCGCTCGCGGCTCACATTTCCGGGTTGTGAGGTCAATTCTGACGTCAATTACCCATAACCCCCATCGCACGTTTCACTTTTACTAAGCTTTATCAAGGGAAGCAATTGTAGACACAAGCAGTGTCTTTACAGAGGGGATAACCAATCAAACGGCTGGATTGTGACAGACACAAAAAATAGACCAATACAAATTGCAAAAAAACGTCTCATTGATTCCAAAGCATGGCAGCATTGTAGTAAATATATATAAACATTAAAAACAATTAACAGGAAAAGAAGAGGAAAGTACAGAGGAAGTTCCTAATGAAATATGTATGATTGAAATATAATATATAATATATAATGAAATATAATTTTAATATTATTATGTCAGATAAAGGACAGTGTCAATTCATACATTATACAGTGTATAAAGATCTGCTCACATTCAGTGTGAATCCATTATTGATAAATAAAATAAAATGAAGGATAAATGGAAAATGGTATGTGTATCACATTCAAATTCAATAACCATATCCTCAGAAGCAAACAAAAATAAATTATTATTTATGGATTTAGATCCAATAAATACATTATGTATGGTTTAGTTCTTTGGAAACAGAATTGAAAACGGAGGGGAAAGAGATATTCCAAGATTCCTAAGAATCACACAGAAAAATACAGGGAGAAAATATTAGCGAATTAATGTCATAGAGTCCTAATATAGTCCTCAGCACTGGGAAGGGATATTATTCAGAGATGTAATAATATACATAGATGTTACTGCTATTATAACATATAGGGCATTATTAGTGGATTGCTAATATATATACAAAAAATATAAAGTTGATATTTATATCAGCCAAAGAAACATGCATAATTAGTATTCTCATTCAGGCCATTAGGCGCTAGGGAATCGAGTAGAAAGATCCACCTGCTTTCTCTCTGAAGTAATTGTTTGTTAATATTACCTCCTCTTATGCCCAAATTAATTTGTTCAATAGCAAATGCTTCCAAACCACGAGCCATACCTCCATGTTCTTTCAAAAAATGCCTAGCTACTGAGGTAAGTTGTTTAAATTTTTCTTTATCCGTTCTTGCATTCCTTATGGTCCCTACATGCTCAAGAATGCGTGTTTTCATGACTCTACTGGTCATCCCCACATAATATTTATTACATGGACATCTGAAAGCATAGATTACTCCCCTGGAATTACAATTTAGGAATTGTTCAATTTTATGATTGTCTCCAAATTTGTCCTGAAATTCCTTGATTTTAATCATGTGATCACTGGCTTTACAGCCTCCACATTGATATGACCCTGTAGTTACAGGTGGTGTCTTCTTTGTCTTACAGAAATGACTTATAACCAGTCTGTCTTTCAAATTTCTAGTTCTCCGCCATGTTAGGTTTACCTTATCATTCAACACTGATCTTAGAGTGTTGTTATTAAGTAAGATCGACCAGTGTTTCTATAATATCAGACGAGTATCCCTCCACTCTTGGCAAAAATTGCCAATAAATCGGATTTTGTTGGAATCTGTTTTCTGAATTACCGGATACAGGAGGTGGTCACAATCTTTCATTTTAGCTTCATAAAAAGCCTTCTTAATAATCCATCTACTGTATGCCCTCTCCGATAGTCGTTCTTTTAGTTCTTCTGACCTTATATTATAAAGTCTTTCATATTGGTACAATTCCATCTAATGCGTAGGAACTCCCCTTTGGGGATGTTTTTAACCACAGAAGGATAGTGAAAACTTGTATTATGCAAAATACTATTGGTGGCTGTTTGTTTTCGATAGAGGTCTGTCTCAACCATACCTCCTATCCCTTTTTTAATTGTAATGTCTAAAAAGTTAACTCTTTCCAAACTCATCTTATAAGTCAGTCTTAAATTGTTGACATTAATGTTCAGAATTGTAATACATTTTTCAAATTCCAAAGCACTTCCTCTCCAGAGGATGAGGATGTCGTCTATATAACGGACCCAAGTGATTATATGGTCAGAGAATCTCTTTAAGCTCTCACCAAACACAGTTTATTTTTCCCACTGACCTAAATAAAGGCTAGCGAAGGTTGTCTCACACACCGCTCCCATTGCCGTTCCTCGGATTTGCAGATAAAATTGATCCTCAATTATGAGAAAGTTTCTAGTTAGAATGAATTTTAATAAATCAATCAAAAAATCACTAAAAAGGGTGTCTTGTCTGATCTGTAGAAAATATCTCACAGCTTGAATTCCTATCGAATGACCAATGCTAGTATATAGACCCTACACATCACAGGTTATTAAGCATATATCTGAGTCAATTACAATACCATCTAATAGCTTTAAGACCTCCATAGTATCCTTCACATATGAGGGTAGACAGTTGACGTATTTCCTTAAATGTACATCCAGGAAAAAACTTGCCTGCTCGGTCAAACTGCCCATCCCGGATACAATTGGTCTCCCTGGACGAGTCTTCTTGTTTTTATGTATTTTTGGCAAAAGATATATGGTTATAATTATCGGGTTGGTCACTTGTAGGAATTCAAATTCAGTTTTATTGATGACCTGTGATTCAAAGGCGTTCTTAATAATGATACCATATGCTGCTTGAAAATCCTCTAGAGGATTGGATAAGAGGTGGCGATAGCAATTAGTATCTTTTAGTTGGCGATGCATTTCTCACCTATACATATCTATGGGTCAAATTACTACATTGCCGCCTTTGTCTGATGGTTTGATTACCACATCATTCCAAACCTCCATTTCCTTCAAGCAAACATGTTCATCTCTAGTCAGATTATTGTTAAGAATCTTAGAGCGGTTGGTTTTCAAATTGTCAAAATCTCGTGATACCAGTTTTTCAAAAACCATAATTTCTGGACAATTAACATCCTTAGGAAAGAATGTAGATTTTTTCTTACAGATCGGTCTATGGGTGAGTTTTAGTTTGACCGGTTCAGGGGCCTGTTCGTTCATCAGTTGTTCTAAGATATTAATCGCTTCCATCTCCTCTATACTTGTAAGTGAGGGAATGGATTCAACCACATTCTCATTGAAGTTCGAAATACCTGATGCATTCTTATTATAAAATAAAGACAACTTCAATTTTCTAATGAAAGGTGTAAGTCCTTCTCCCAACAGAAGCAATCAAAATGAGTCACTGGAGAAAAAGAGAGGCCCCGGTATAAGAGATTTGAATGTATTTTAGTTATAATTTTGTCTGACAGGTTAATAATTTGGAGGGATTGTTCACCTACTTTCCCCTTCATTGCCATTGGTTGAATTTGCGGTTGTCCTTCCAACCCCACTGACTTCTGTCTCTTAGATTTCTTGCAACCTCTCCTGGTGGCTTTGGGTCAGATCCTCCCTCATCTCTCATTCTGTGGGTGTTCACTAAAAATGTCTTCTGTTGGAGAAATGGTCTCTGCCCCGACTGTTGCATCTACTATTATTCATCTCACTATCTGAGTTTTCTAACTTTGATGAATCATAGCTATTAGTAAGATCTTTATTACTCTTATTGTAGGTTCTCTTATGCCATTTAAAATTGGTCCCCTCCAAATAATCTATACGGTCTCGGGCAAATTTTTTTTTTCTTCTCCATTATTGTTTTTTCGAATTGTTCCAAATCTCCTTTATATTTAGTATAAGTTGTTTGGAAGTTACATCATTCTCAAATTCTTTAAGTTTTGAGCTAATCAGTTCTATTTCTTTTGAATACATATCCAAAATGAATGAGTCATGCTTAAGAGTTACTTGCATCAAGTCAATATTTAAGTAGGATATTCTCCCATTCGGTTTTAAGTTCAGCAGTGGCCAACTGAAAGGCAGGATATACCCTTGGTCTGAGGCCCCGTGGGGTTAAAGAATGTTTTAAATAATTTTGTGTAATAGTTGAATTCCAACAGGGGGCTAAACTCTGAAGTTCTGTAGATAATATTATACAATATATACATGCGATAACTCACCAGAAGCTTGTACACCAAGAGTGTTCTTTAATGCAGAGATCAGGGGGTATTTGCCCTGGTTACAGAAAGTACCAGTGAAATCGTCCAGATCAATAGTCCAAACCATAGCACCTCCAAAGTTATTCTTCATCAGCCACTCAGCCTATAGACAGGAAGTGTAAACAAAAAAAATAGTCTACACTGCTGTTTTGTAAATACTGATGTTTTATTAAATACCAAAAACTGTGATTACCTTTATCTGGAAGCTCTTCACATTATCATATCCCAACCACTCATTACCCTGGTAGGCATAAGGGACATCTTCGGCAGAAGACCACTCATTAGTAGCACCATTCTTCAGGAAAGTACAGATCTAAACAAATTAATGGGAAATTGTCAGAAAATTGGCCATATAATAAAGAAGTATGCTATTTATTTGCCTGCATTTATATCTAATTATGTTTATTAACACAGTCCCACTAGCAAGTAGTATATATTTAGTAGTCATAAGGACAAATTCATCATAAAGTTGGAAAAACTTTCATTACAAGATGCAGTTTGCATAGTTCTGATAGCACAACTTTAATAACATAAAACATAGTTTATATGTTATAAAAATATATTTTATCTTTGAGCTAACATATAAATGTATTCTATTTTAACTGCGCTTTGCAATTTTTGTAATAATTTAAATATGACTGCAAATATGTTAAAACTATTTAGTTATACATTGCAGAGAACAACATGTGACATGAAAATCTTACTTCATAGTACGCCCAGAATCCCGTCTGTTTGGTGTAAGGTCCAGCAGGTCCAGCACCAGATGTAGGTGCGCCAATTGCAGTGTTAGATGGATTACTCAGGATGAAAGTGTGCCCATAGGCTGGGAAGCCAACAATGAGTTTTGAAGCTGGCGCACCATTGTTCAGCCAGTAGTTCATGACATAATCCTAGAAAGTAGAGATGTTGTTTTGTATTTTGCTCTACCGTAAATGTACATCTGTCAGTTTTATTTGCCTATTTATGAATGGGAGGTAACCCATTTCCCCCACTCTGCAAAGGGATAGTCAGTACAGCCAAATAGTTTTGCTGGCTTCCCCACGCATATATTTAAATAAAGCATTTTTTCAATGCTGAATGGCAACATTATTTTTTTTCTTCTATTTCTAAAACATTTTAATCTTATATTTATATATTTATAGTTTTTGTTTTTTTTTAAAGTGGAACTGGCCCAAGTCAGAGTCTCTAGTTCCACTGTGTATGCAGCGCCGGTGCTAGGGTTCACAGCGCCCTAGGCAAAATTTCGCCGCATAATGGGAGCGCCGGGCCTGTGTGTATGTGTGAACCATCAAAGTCAGGTCGCGCATATGCATATGCTTGCAGGACTGGCCGGGCAAGTGGTAATACTCCTAGTTTATTGGTAAATTGCAGCAGTACAAAATAGTTATCACTAATTTATAGTAAATAGTGGTTAAAATGGTTTGTAGATAGCTATGTAGGCAATTTTCTGGGGTTTTTTTTGCATTTACAAACATTAAAAAACATGATGGTGCATGCACAATTATAATTTGGCATCTCAGGATCATTTAGCAGTAATAATATATTGCATACTTACCACATTCAGGTAGGAGTTGTAGCCAGTGGCAGAAGGGTTAGCATACAGAGGGCTGTTTTCTCCTGTGTATCCTTCTGATGAACCATGCAGGTCATAGGTCATAACATGGATATAATCCAGAGCTCTATATTTTGTAAAATATATTGGTAACATATTGCTACAGTGTGATATTTTTAGTAATTTACCAACCGAGTTCATCTTTTCATTATATTATACAGTTGTCCACTACAATATTATACATGAGATGTCAAATAGAGTTTGTAAAATGTTATCCAATAACACTTAATTATTTTTTTTACACCCTGTCCATTGTATTCAGTAGCACCAAAAATACATTGCCTAACTAAAGAACCTGCATGTACAGTATTCTTCTAAAATATCAATTAAAGGTGACGCCGGCATCTCGCGCAACGTCACATGTGCTGAAAGGGATGAACTACATCTCCCACTGCTATTGCTGCAGAGAGAAGAAGGGAGGAGTTGTGCACTGCTGACTAATTTGGCTGCCAAGAGCAGACATTCCCTAATAACTCACATGTCAATACTCAGGTGGAAGTACTGTCAGCTAAAGGAGAAGTAAGAAGAGTCTGCTATTCATTTACATACACGCCATTCCCAGGGCATGGGAAAGGGGGTGTTACACATGCTTGCCTACTTTTTAAACTTCCCCTCTGGAAGATCCATCAGCTCCAGGAGGATGCCAACTCTTCCGGGAGTCCGGGAGGACACCCCGAAATTTGTGAGCCTCCCGTAAATTTTGGGAGAGTAGGCAAGTATGGTGTTACATAAACAAAAGTAATCTCTTGTCGCTTTTTATTTGTATACATCCATGGGTAGAAGTGGGCTGGTTTATGGTGATATAAATATAAACCAATAGTGCACACCCTATTGAACACACAATGTGAAGCCAATAGCATTAAAATAAAATAATTCTAAAAAACAATACATTTATTGTGATTGTAAGTTACACATGGAGTAAAACACTATTAAATGACTTAGAAAATATGCGTACTCAAAAAAAGAGAAAAATAAAAAGAAAGAGCAAACAATGAATCTGTTCTCCATCAATATAACGGAAAACAATCCTAATAAGTCCACAGGAGTAAATGTCCAAAGACAGGGAGATGACTTGTTGGATATACTCCTTAAATCCTGAGCACAAATCACGTAATCTTCCGTAGATATGTAACATTTTAATTTCCCAGGCGAACAAATTAAAAAAAAATATATAAATATGTATTAAAAGAAGTACGTCAATCCAGCAGTTCCACCAACAAAATGACTCGGAGACGGTTAAGGGACATTCGGTTGAATAAACAAGAAAACTTACCCCTCCCTGCCTATTCTGGTGATTGCACCCCTTTTTTGAATTACTACTAACCTCCTTTATATTATTTTCCTATTTAGTATTTATGAAAGTGTAGCGCTAGCTATTACTTTTTGATCAATAGTGATATGCCATACCACCACTGCTCCTACTGTCTTCATTGTAAAACTATCATATTCCATTCACTTACATTTTCTATAACATGACTTCTAAATTTCCACTCAGACCACTGTATACTTTGCTTTTTTTCCAGTACAAAAACTGTACCATGAAAACCTGCAAAGCTTCAATTTCTGATGTTACATTTTGGATGAATTGCATTTGGCTACTTACTGAGCAAGTTGAGGAATCTGGTAACCTGACTGAATGTTGGAGATACCGGCTGCCACAGCAGCAGTGACCATGAGTCTTGGTCTGTTGGTTTGTGAAGCTTCTGTCTCAAAAGCTGCCCTCATTTCCTGTAAAATGAACGTTATTAAAATCTCAATGTTAATTAGAAGTCCTATAAAAATCAAATGAGTTATTATGTCTAACATTGCTGCTCAGACACTGAGGCTAGGATTGGTTTTCACAAACCAAGACTAACCCGATGCTTGGCTTACCTGAACCAAGGTGGCGAAGAGTGCTTTGTCCTGAGGAGGACTTCCTCTGGAGCCAGGATATTCCCAATCAAAGTCAAGTCCATCAAACCCATACTGGCGCAGGAATTTGATTACAGATGAGATAAAAGTTTGACGGTTCTGAGCAGTGGAGACCATAGCAGTGAAACTGTTGATGTATGTGGCATCAAAAAGTTATTTGAATCCAGATGGATATGTGAAAATAGTCTACAAATAAGTACTTGTTTGAATTATTCAGTACTTACGGTGCAGTTCCAAAGTTCCAACCTCCAATAGCAAGCAAAGTTTTCAAGTTACCATTCCTACAATGAAACAGATCATTGCATTTAATTACATAATCTATTCATTTAATTCAGAACCATATTTCCTGTTTTAAAGACCCCATAATTCCATTATGGGACAGTGCTCTCAGGCCTAATCGCGAGAAGCCACAATGGAAGGGTTGCTTAGATTGCCATGGCTTCTCCATTCTGCACTTTGGACAAAGAAGGACCCCAGGACTGTAAAAGGCTTGAGGTATCCTAGTTAACAGAATTTATTGGTTCAGACTAGAGGTTTTATAAAGGGGCAGGGATACCCACTGTAGGTTTCAATAGAAATCACTGACATGCTGTGCTTTGCTATATTGGACTTTATATTCATATGAATAGTCTTTTTCACTAATAGCTACATGATGTAGCTTTTACTATTTCTGGTGGAAAATGAAGGATTAAGATGTAAGCCATGAATCTACCATTCTAATTCTATCTGTGTGTGCTAAGTTCACAGCTTGTGTGCGCATACACGTACACACTTTGTTCTCTCTCACTGAACTGGTAAACATTCAATGTGGGGATTGCTGTATGTGTGTTGATTCAGTTGGTCTCTTTCACAATGGGTAGGGTCATATGCCATGCCCCAGGTCAGGGATACAAGACAATGGTATGTGTACAACACATGTGCTGTAATCAATAGCAACCAATCACATTTTAGCTACACTGGACTGCTAAAACTGAGATTTGATTGGTTTGTTTTGGTTACAACACATCATTATTCATTCCACCATGCTATTAAATGTACTCAGTTAATGTAAGAAGTGCATTGAATTAATCATGTAGAACTGAGATAAGATACATGAATATATATCAAGAAATTATATACAATTAGAAAAAATATAATTTTAAACATTATGTTCAGATAATGTCAAAATTAACCACATTTGGGATATAATTAAACATATTCACAGAACATACTAATAAAATAGGTACTGTATGTATAGATGAGGCTGTTTCCTAAAGGGAACATAAACTAACACAGTCACCACAAGACTCAATAAAGTACATATATGTTTTGTGTGCCATTAAGCTTTTAATATCAATACTGCCTGATGTTACATTGTGACTCTAGAACTTACTGATTCTTCAGATTTTGGAAAGAGCTGTACAGGGTGACATCATTCCATTCAATTGTGGTGATTTGGTTATTGGACATTCCAGCAAAGGCATAGATCAGGTGAGTACACAGGCATGGGTCAATGTTATCTGGCATGAATTTCCCCAGTCCAGGTCTGTACTGGGCCCAGTTGGTGAAGTAGCATGTCAGCTGGTAGGAAAAGCCTGTATGAAGTAGGCGCAAGATGCAAATATACATATAAGTATGAAAAAGTATGTCATTTCATATAGGCATTGCATCTAGTCTACTGTATACACTGAATCAGTTTCTACATTTGTAAGTAAAACTTTTCTCTTTCTGTGTTTGGGTGGGAGGGCGGCGGCTATACATATTGAATGGATTATTATATATTATTGTAAGGAATCCACTGAATAACAATAGTCTATGATGTTTAAATAGTTTACAACTTACCTAGCTGAGCATTCAACAGCAATGCCAGCCCTAGAAGACAAAGAAAAGGAGAGTTTAGTAAATGTTAGCACTGTTTTTGGGATGCTAATAAAATATCTACAGGATTACTTTCTTTCATAGTAAACATTAAAGGCAGCATGGGTCATAATATTTCCATAGTTTTAAAGGCCTCTGGTGCAAAATATTACAGAGTACCTCTCAGCTCCCCCCCACCACCAGTGTTATAGCCAATACCTATATATTTCCGCCATGTACCGTAAGAAATCTCAGCTCATTTTTCTGAGCACCTCTAAGGGACGAGAAGAAAAAGGAGCGGAGATTTCATTTAGAACATTGAGCCGATGTGTCTCTAGGGATTGTTTCAGAGACACATCGTGCTTCACCCCCATGTGTCAAGAATTGGTTTCCCAAAAAGATGTAAATGTTCCTGAGTAGGTTAACTATATACTTTTTTTAAACAACTTTTTATTGAGTTTTAAAAACATATTTATAGGATGGGGTAATTAATACAGAAGGAAAAAATGGGAGGGAGGGGAACAGTGCAATCAGAAAAAAATATATTTCTTTAAGAACATAGCTCCTTTCACTATAAACAACATAATACTATTATAATTTAAAGCAGATATTTAACTTGTCCATGCATTCTATATTTGGCAGCATTGACTTACCAGTGAGGAGGATAAGTTTTGTCATTTTTGACTCTGCACTGACTCTGTTTGTGATGCACGACTATTTATACTTCAGGCTCCACCCACTAAACATATCACCTTGACACTGAAAAATTATGTAATAAGGTCGAATAGTCTGTACATAGTTAGAATGTGTGAATTTTACTTTGCAGTATCTTGATCAAAAAGCAAACAATTAAAATATATTTATTTGTATTGTATTTTATGTTATTGTTTTTGGAAAGCTTCACAGGTTTCCACAGAATGGCAGACAGATAGTAAGTTCAAAGCAGAGGCTACAATGCATGCCTCTGTGGTCTGTAGATGTTTCCAACCAATGAGTGTTGTGTTCTTACTAAAACTTTCTTAATTCAAGTAAGCCATTGGTCTGCATAGAACATTATGTTTATATTGTAGATGTGACCTTCTGTACTGTTTAATCTCCTTTGATTAGGACCTGTTGAAGTAGATTTTGGACTTGCCAAAAAGATATACACTAATGGAAATTAAATAGACACATTGAACAGTTTAAATAAGTCATGATTTACACACCAATGACATCACTTTGGCTCTCAATAGAACTTAAAATGTATGATTTGAGATTTTGAATTCCAGTATTATGCTCAGTTTTGGGACAAATCTTATACTTAGTTTTCCTGGGCATAGCTGCACGGGGAGTTAACTTGGCACTTTTGTGTGTGTACCTATGGACCTACAAAGTGTTATTGTCTTACCCATTGTGTGGCACATGATTTTGGGCTGTGTCACATGGCCACATAGTGATCAGAATGTTCACATGGTGAGTTCGGCTGTCACCATTTATTTTTCTCCTCTTGACCAGAAATGTCATGGTTCTAATGTAAGTTGTGTCTCAGACCTATATTAGATAAACTTTTAATTTTTTAAAAGCCGTCAGAATAAACGCCAAAAAATGAGGTGGTTGTGAGAGGTGAGATAGCCTAAACTACACTTATTAATTATACAACCATGATTTATTGATTAAGGAGCAAGAATAATTACTAAACTTATGGGAGCAAAATTATTACACATGTATGAATATATCAGGGGGCAAATTAATGTATGGTTATATTAAGTAGGGCAATATAAATTTATGATTATATTATGGGGCTGTCCCAGCGTCAGTGATATGGATGTTACTGCAAGGAAACAAGTAGGATTTCTAGCACTCACCTATCACACAGAAGGTCTCTCACATCGATACACAGCAAATTGCAGCTATGCCTATTTTATTAGGGCAATAGGATCCAAAACCTCTGATACACAAATGTACACGCTGACTGACACTATGCTCTTTCTCAGCAAACGGTTTAACAGTTCACACACAGCATTTAATGGGTTAACTGCATATTCTAGCACACACCCAAGCAATCAAAGAGTTTACACAGTTAAGCACACGAAAGATTAATATGTTCAAGGCAATACTTCTCTACATAAAAGGCTCATGGATTCATTAGAGTTTCAAGGACAAACTTATAACATTTTAGATTCAATATAAAAAGGTACATGGCGAGGCATGGAGCGGCATGCCTTGGATGCCAAAGATGGGTGACGGATCCCTTCTTAGCTTTGTGTGATAGTGCAGCTTATCCCACTCCATCGGAGAACTGTTCAAACATTTACCCCCTGCTTATGTGGTGATTGACTCCTGAACAAAAGCTGGGTCGCTGTCCTGGCTGGGCCACTATATCTGCACAAACCTCAACTTGGGGCCTTCCGGTAGCTAAAGCCTCTGCCAACAGCTGTCTTACCGGCCTCATCAGAGTGGGTGCCGGCTGTCATTGAAAAGCTCTCCCACACTCTGCCCTGTCTTTGCAGACTTGGCTCCTGTGCTGCTGTGCACGGTCCGGGCTGGAGTCTCAAAGTGCTGTGGCTGTATGTTCCATGCCTCATTGACAGGGGAGAGGCACCAGTTGTTCCTGCCTGTCTCTGAGTGTGGTGGTTGCTGTTGCAGGTGGCTGTGATGGAGGAGCGGACCTGCACACTGAACTGCTGCATCACATGGTGAGCACCCTATATGCCTTTACATATATCTGCAGGCAGCACAAGAGACACATCTGTTTCCCTGCTCCACTAAAGTTGCAGTTCTAAGTGGTCTCAATTATCAGTTGTGTGGCATTCACCCACCTCCAGGCATGCAAAACCGGTGCAGAGAGCCGGGGAGGAGGAAAAAGGGACTTTCGTTCTCTGCGTCTGCCATGCAGCGGGCCCCATTATCTCCATGGGCCCCGATGCACTGCATCTTCTGCACCAATGGTAGTTCCACCACTGGTCTTAGCCATTTAGTGGTATATTCACTCCTAGGATCCAGTGTTTGGTTATGCCTCTTTTACACCACTAGAGGGCGCCTGTGTTCATATCTCTGTTTGCTCAGAACTGTTTCACATCATGTTCAACTACTTTCGTTTCCAGAAATGGTTCATCGTTTTGTGCACATCTGTTGCCCATGTATTGCCGATATGCCATTCTTGGTATGCCATTGTGACGCATTCCTTTCGATCTGAATATGTTCTCATGTTAACCTAAATCATACTTGCCAACATTTTATAATTTACGTCCGGGAGATGCAAGGGGGAGGTGGGCGTGTAGGGGGCGGGGCTTCGAAAGTCGCCTCATTTTAGCCCTGCCCCGTGACGTGATGATGCAAATGAATCGCGGCGTTTGAACCGAAGTGGGCAGATCAGGGAGATTGCCATACTCTCCCGGGAGTCCGGGAGACTCTCGCGAAATGCGGGAGTCTCCCGGACATTCCGGGAGAGTTGGCAAGTATGACCTAAATGCCTAATATATTTCACTCTATACAACTTGCTGGTCTTTTATCTACCAATTTTATCTACTACACATATAACAGTATGGGTCCTAAAAAGCTTAATCTGAGAAAACCTACTACACCGGTACACTTCTTTAATCCCCAGCTGTCTTAGACTGATTTCTCCTCTTCCAAGATTATGGAATCATCAAGGGCAGTCCTGCATGTCCCCTCTGTAGACTTGCCAGTGACTTTTCCCCATAAGGAATCCCTTTCTCACATTACCCTTGAAACCATGCAACAGCTACTTTCTATTTTCAAAAGTGACTTACTCTCTGACATGCATTATTCTCTGAAGGAGCACCAGGTGGAAGTTGCAGAATAGGGAAATATAACTGGCCATATGGAAGACAAAATGGAGGAGCTTGTGGCTTCTCACAACTAGCTCATCATGGCTCATGACCAACTGGAGACTGAAGCCATGGACCAAAAGTTACTTATTGACCGTATTCACAGCCTCCCCAGACCAAAATCCACTTTCACTTCTTTCATATAAAAAAATGAATCCTGCATGTGGCCAGGGAGGCTAACAGTTCTTACCGAATTTCTCTCAGGCTACTGTAGCCAATCATAGATAGTTCCAGACTGTCACGAGAACTCTCATGAGACAACAACATTGCAATTGATCCTGAAAACTAATTCTAAACATGTGATTTCCAAAATGGAGGATGGGATTAAACCGGCAGTTCCCAAACTGTGCGCCGCGGCTCCCAGGGGTGCCGCGGCGCTGTCACTGGGGTGCCGCGGGCCAGCCATAAAAAAAAATAAAAAAAAGAACACAAACTTACCAATCCGTCGAGCGCCGGGACCCAGAAGCCTCCTCTCTCCCACAGCTGTCACTGAATATCGACGTCAGTAACAAGCTGCGTGAGAGGGGAGGCTGCTGGGTCCCGGCGCCTGACGGATTGGTAAGTTTCTGTGTTCTTTTTTTTTCTTTGTTTTAATGGCTGGCGGGGGGCAGAGGAGGGGGACAGAGAGCAGAGGATGGGGACAGAGGGGCAGAGGAGAGTGACAGCAGGGCAGAGGAATGGGGACAGAGCAGCAGAGGATGGGGACAGAGCAGCAGAGGAATGGGGACAGAGCAGCAGATGATGGGGACAGAGCGTGAGAGGGGCAGTGGAGGGGGACAGAGCGTGAGAGGGGCAGTGGAGGGGGACAGAGCATGAGAGGGGCAGTGGAGGGGGACAGAGTGTGAGAGGGGCAGTGGAAGGGGACAGAGCGTGAGAGGGGCAGTGGAGGGGGACAGAGCGTGAGAGGGCAGAGGAGGGAGACACAGCGTGAGAGGACAGAGGAGGGGGGACAGTGTGACAGGGGGCAGTGTGTCTGGATGCAGAGAGGGCAGAGTGCCTGAGGTCAGAGTGTCTGGATGTAGAGGCGGCATTTTTGCATACAACTAAATAAGTATTTCTGTCCTAACCTAAATACTTATTACAATTTTTTGACCCAACTACTTCTAAAACAGGACTGCTCAATAATTATTTTGGAGGGGTGCCTTGAAAAAATTTGGAGACTCTAAGGGTGCCGCGAACTGCAAAAGTTTGGGAACCACTGGATTAAACTATTAAAGGATTGGAATCTCCTTACTCAGTCGTCTGATCCCAAATCTTGGGTCCACGTCCGGAGCGACTGGCCCAAAAAAGCATTATGTTATAATATAAATTCTTCTACGGGCTGCATTCTATTGTTCCCCAGATGGACTGGATCTATTTCACCTACCTGTTGTGACTTTTTGTTATCTAAGTAAACCAACTTTAGGTGCTTTAGCTTGTCTGTTCCTGGGCCCACCGGTTCGATGTTGCCTGCCGCATTGCCTTGTCTGTTAGATAACATGGATGCAGAGAATTACTTAGACATTACTGCTATGCTATGATTCTTGTCATACTGTTGTACTGTTATCCTTTTTTTTCATTCACAGGACCTGTTTGTGGGTATGTTACAGTGCGTTATACTTGGTATTATGTTAGAATGTGTAATTATATATTCTGGGTTGTTAGCGAGCATTCTTTAATATCCCTTTTGCCATCACAACCTTTCTCTGAAAAAGCTATGCAAAATTAAGTGTGTAATTTTTATGTATGTTATGCTATATTGCTGATATTGATGTTTAGCTTACTTTTAATTTTGTTAGTTGCTAAACATAGTCACATTGCTATTTGTAGATTGTGTTAAGTTCTTATAGGTTCATGTTGTTCCTTTAGCCATTTTCACTACATTGGGGGCAGAATAAGCTCATTCAGGCCATGCACCCAAGTTAATTATTTTGCCGGACTTTTAGCACTATGTTTTGGGTTATTTCAGTTTCCCTACCCTTGGGGGTCCGTCCCCCTCATTTCTTTCACACCTCTCCATGACCTACCCTTCTAGAACACAGCCTCTCCCCGTGCACTTGATGCCCGACTTTGGCAGAGCCTCTATGACCCACTTGTATATCACCACCTCTGCACATCTGCTCTCGCTCAATTTAATTTAAATGGTTATATTTCTGTCCCTTAAAGTTTGGGGCTTAAATATCTAGAACAAACGAAGGATGGCCCTTTCCTATTTTCACAAATTTAATGCTGACGTTGTGGCTCTGCAGGAGACACATTTTTCTGCTAAAGCCCCTCCTATCCTAAATCATAATCACTATCTGTCACAATCTGCCTCCTGCAACTCCTGTCTGCCAAGAACTATGTTGGACTTTGCCATTATAAGTATACAGTCTACAGTACCACTGTTCCACCAAATGGGCCACTGTGGTACTTGGATTGTTCTCCTACCTGCTAGAGCTAAGCTTGTTACTGTGGGATGCTAAACACCTGTCTCCAGCCTTTAAAAGACTGTCTGTCCCAGCTGTCTTTGCCAGTTCAACTTTTGCCTTATCTTCTGCTGGATGTCCTATGTTTTAACCCTGTATGATCTCCTGGTATTGACCTCTGCTTGTACCTCTATTTTGGCATTACTTACTGAGACCCTTGACCTGACATTGTTGTGACATCGCACCTGCTTTCTCCCAGGTATCGTGGTGGACCACCTGGCTTTGATCCCTGGATTGGTTGACTCTCCTGTGTAACTGTGTCTGCAGTTGTTACACCGCTGTGTCTGATCCAGTCTCCTGGCTGTCTGCCTACCTGGGCTACCGAGTACTCTGCCCTGCAGACCTCTACACTTTCTCTGCCGGTTGATTATCCGGTGCCACCTGCCTCCTGGGTAACCTGCAGTCCTGACACCTGTGACTTATCCGGTGCTTTATGCCTCTTTAGTAACCTGGAGTCCCAACACCCGTGACTTCTCTGGTGTCTCGTGCTTTCCAAGTAACCTGCAGTCCTGACACTCGTGACTCAACCGGTGTCTTGTGCATCCTGATTTACCTGGAGTCCCGACTTCTCTGGTGCCTAGTGCCTTCTCAGTAACCTGGACTTCCGACACCTGTCACTCATCCGTTGCCTCCTGCCTCCGGAATATCTTGGGATTTCTGACACCCGTGAATTATGCTGCTTCTCCATCTTCTGAACTAGACCTGGTTATCCGGCCTCTCAGCACTGACTCTTTGAACTGTTTTACTATTGACCATTCTCTGCATCTGTTGCTTCCTGAGTCATCCATGCTATACTGCCAGTCTGGAGAGTTTCTGTTCTGGAGGAGAGATATTACACTTATTTTTCCTCTATTCATAACTCGCACTCTCGTATTGAACGTATTCTTTCAGACAAAATTTTGATCCTCCCTATGGTGTGGTCAGACCATGCTTCGTTGGTGTGGACCTGGAAGCCTACTCAACATTCTACTCCACCTAGACAATGGTGTCTGCCTGCCTACTTGTTATTCTTCTTGGAAGTCAAAATGGCCTTCTAGAAAGCTTTGCTTCTCTTCATGCAAACCAATAGCCCTAAGCCTATCACCATTTTTAATTATTGGTGCGCCCTTCAGGCATTTATTCATGAAGTAGCTATCCAGGTATGTTCTAGGTTCAACAAGGTGAACTCCTAACTTCAAAAGGATCTAGAATCCAAGCTTCAGCACTTGGAAACGCAGAATAAAGCTTGCCCATCAACTTTTCTCAAAACTGAACTGTACCTGGTGTGGACTGAGTTACAAAAGCTTCCCATGGCTCATATCCTCGCGGTAGACTTCAGCAGAAATTCTATGCAGCAGGGAACAGAGTGGGAAGGTTTTTAGCCAGGAAACTGCAGGGACAACAGGCCCAATATAGGATAACATTTCTTACCGACCAGAGGGGCTCTAAATGTTCCAATGCTCAAGATATAGCCAATATTTTAATTTCCTATTATACTGGCCTTTATAACTTGAAAGATGATAAAAATTTATTTCAGCCTTCTCCAGTTGACATAGATACTTTTTTATATAACATTAATTTACCGAAATGAGACCACTACATATGCAATAATCTCAGCGCACCTTGGTCTCAATCTTAGATTCACATGGTTATTAAAATTAAAATTAAAAACCTACAGATATTCCTACAGATAAGGACCCTGGCCCTGATGGATATATAAATCATTTTTTATCCACCTTTCAAGACGAACTATGGAACGAAGGAGTTTCCTAAGGAGATGTTGGAGTCACATATTATTGTCATACCAAAGCCAGGCAAGGTGTCACTCACCGGACCGTGAGTGCCTCTGCGCTGGTGCGTGGTTCTCTAGCCTTCCTGCCGGCGTCTGTCCGGAGCCGCGGCCGTCCGCCATCTTGATGGACTGCGCATGCGTAGCATCCAAGAACTTGTGACCTTTTGCTTTTAACCTAATTGGTGGATCAGGCACCTCTCCCTATTTAAGGCACCTGTGCTCATTACCTCGTTGCCTGATCTTGAGTCTCATTCCCTGTGAGTCTCTTAAGGTGTCTCCTGTGTTCTGCTAGTGTCCTCAGCTTCCTGCTGATTACCTGCTCTACTCATCGGGGGTTCCCATACCCGCTACAGATTCCTGTATCCTGCTCGTGTCCTCAGCTGTCTGCTGGATTACCTGCTCTGCTCACCTGGGGTTCCCATACCCGCTACAGACTCCTGTATCCTGCTCGTGTCCTCAGCTGTCTGCTCACCTGCAATTCCCATACCCGCTACAGCCGTTCAGCGCTCCCGCTGTACCTGCATATCCTCGTGGACAAGCTTCTCTACTCATCAGCGGTATGCTTACTTGTTATTGACTATCAACTGTTACTTTGCATATCCGCCTAGGACAAGCTTCTCTACTCAGCAGCGGTATCCATACCCGCTATAGACTATTTGTTGTTACGCTGCATATCAGTTTGGAACAAGCTTCTCTACTCAGCAGAGATATGCATGCTTGTGATTGACTATCAGTTATTATCCCGCATATCCGCTTTGTGCAAGCCTCTCTACTCAGCAGCGGTATACATACCGTTATAGACTATTAGCTGTAAACGCTGCATATCTGTTTGGAAGAAGTTCCTCTGTGCTCTCAGTGTCTTCATACCATTATTGACTCTTTTCATGCCTCCATTCATCCGCACCTGAACTACTCCTCACTTACTAGCAGTGGTACAACTTGCTGTACGCAGACCACTGACTTCCCTGCTACCTACCTGCACCTGGACAAGTCTTCTCATCACAGCAGTGGTACAACTTGCTATACGCAGACTACTGACTACCCCGCTACCTACCTGCAACTGGACAAGTCTTCTCACCACAGCAGTGGTACAACTTGCTGTACGCAGACCACTGACTTCCCCGCTACCTATCTGCACCTGGACAAGTCTTCCCTTCACAGCAGTGGTACAACTTGCTATCCGCAGACCACTGACTCTCCTGTTACCTTCCTTCACCTGCTCACATCCACCCTGGTCTCCGTGGTTCAAACCTGCCTTTCTACCATAGATGCAAGTCGCTGACTCATCTACCAATATAGCTGCAAGTCGCTGACTCATTTACCAGTATAGCTGCAAGTCATTGACTGTCAACAATTCCATTGGCATCCTCTCTCCATCTGCTGTTATATACGTTCCACTATTCACCCTGCTGCCAGAGGACCGCTGTGCAAACTCCGCCCCTCTGGTAAGCATAGTCAACTGGTGAAATCCTGGGCAAGACTCCTAGTGCCCGTGACATAAGGATTCAACCAACTACAAAAACTATTGACTAAACTCATCACAAATAGAATCACTCCCATTATACCTAACTGATTCAGACAAGTCATTTGGCATTTGCCAGGCATCAGACAATTTGAGATTTATTTTGCATTTAATAGAACATGTGACTAGCACCCAGGGAGAAGTGCCGTTATTTTCTATTGATGCAGAAAGGGTATGCGACAGACTTCAGTGGTCATATATGAAACAGGTCCTTGCGCGGTTTGGTTTTCAGGGGCAATTATCAATGCGATCAATGTGATTTTGGCAGGCCCCTCTCCTGTATGTTTAGTAATGGGTTCCTCTCCCCTAGCTTTTCAATAACTAATGGTAACCAACAGGGTTGTCCTCTCTCTCCACTTATTTATTTCCTTGCCATAGAACTACTAACTGAATGGGTTAAAACCTCCGATCTGTGCCGGGGTATCGTCTTGAAAAATATTTTTGACAAGCTGTGCCTATTTGCAGATGACATGCTGCTCTTTGTTTCTGATTTGGATACCTAGTTGGTGGCCATCCATGAGATTCTGGCTTTGTATGGTAAGGCCTCTGTCTATAAGCTAAATACTTCCAAATCTGAGGCTATTCCGATTAGTATATTTCTGAACCCTCAATTGGCAAAGAAGAATATTTACAAGTATAAATATGACTGACACATAAGGCAAACCAGAGGGCTAAAAAAATTATATGTTTTTAAAGTCCACAGTTTGTGAGAAACGAGGTGCAGACTGGTTAAAGGGATATTAATACCTCGTTTCACCAGAAGTATCTCTCCAATTTAGGCATACAAATCACTCCTCATTTGGATACCATTTTAACTTTTCCCTACTTTTACTACAGCTCACTACTCTTCCTAAATCTAAAAAGTCTCCTGGTTGGGCAGAATAGCTGCCATTATGAAGGCATATGGCATAACATCGGATGACGCTAAGTATATAAAAGGGTGGCCTTGCATTGCCTTGCCCAATCTTGTCAAATACCACGAGGCATACCTTCTCTCACACTTTAGAGATTGGTCTCTCCCACCTCTTTAATAGCCTTGGACAGATCTGGAGACAGCACTTAACTATAGTTTTGAAAACAAAATTTTGTTTTAAATTGTTTTGAAGTTGAATCACAACAACTTCTGTTGCGTATATCTTCTCTGAGGTGTAGAAACTGTGGTTTTGTTTAGAGATGAGCGGGCTCGGATTATCGCAATCCGAGCCCACCCGAACAGTGCGGATCCGACAGTGATCCGAGCACTGTTCGGGTATTTCCGGCGGGCAGAAACACTGAATGCGAGGCTGAGCTCCAAATCCTGCCGTCGGATCTCGCGAGACTCGGATTCTATAAATTCCCCGCTTGCCGCCACCATCTTCAGTCGGGCTCAGATCAGGGAAGAGGGAGGTTGTTTTTTTTAGTGCTGCTGTGTCCTGTCACTCTGTCCTGCTGAGTCCAGTGGTGCTTTGTCCTGTGCTCTGTCCTGCTGAGTCCAGTGGTGCTTTGTCCTGTGCTCTGTCCTGCTGAGTCCAGTGGTGCTGTGTCCTGTGCTTTGTCCTGCTAAGTCCATTGTTATTAAAAATTTATAAAAAAATTATAATTTTTTTTTATAAAAAAACTATAAAAGAAATTCTACTGCAATATATAAATACGTTCACTGTTCTTGCAGTCCAGAAATATTAGTACTGCAATATTAAACTACAGTCACTGTTCCTGCAGTCCAGAAATATTAGTACTGAAATATTTAACTACGTTCACTGTTCCTGCAGTCCAGAAATATTAGTACTGCAATATTTAACTATGTTCATTGTTCCTGCAGTCCAGAAATATTAGTACTGCAATATTTAACTATGTTCATTGTTCCTGCAGTCCAGAAATATTAGTACTGCAATATTAAACTACGTTCACTGTTCCCTGCAGTCCAGAAATATTATTACATCGATATTAAACTACGTTCACTGTTCCTGCAGTCCAGAAATATTATTACTGCAATATTAAACTACGTTCACTGTTCCTGCAGTCCAGAAATATTATTACTTCAATATTAAACTACGTTCACTGTTCCTGCAGTCCAGAAATATTAGTAATGCAATATTTAACTACGTTCACTGTTCCTGCAGTCCAGAAATATTAGTACTGCAATATTAAACTACGTTTACTGTTCACTGATTCGTTTGTTAAAGTGTGCATGTCCTTTTTCCAAAAACTAAAGGGTGGGTGGGAGGGCCCAAGGACAATTCCATCTTGCACCTCTTTTTGTTCTTTGCCAGCTCGTTTTGTGGGGGTCCAAACAAACCAATCATTTCAGCCACAGTTTTGTAGGCCCTGTGGCTGAAATGATTGGTTTGTTAAAGTACGCATGTCCTATTTCAACAACATCAGGGTGGGTGGGAGGGCCCAAGGACAATTCCATCTTGCACCTCTTTTTTTGGCATTATGTGCTCTTTGGGGCCTAGTTTTTCAAACTGCCATCCTGTTTGCCACTGCAGTGCCACTACTAGATGGGCCACGTGTTTGTGCCGCCCACTTGTGTCGCTTAGCTTAGACATCCAGCTACCTAGGTGCAACCTTTTGGCCTAAAAACAATATTGGGAGGTGTGAGGTGTTCAGAATAGACTGGAAATTAGTGGAAATGATTGTTATTGAATGTTATTGAGGTTAATAATAGCGTAGGAGTGAGAAAAAAAAAAGCAAAAAACTGTTTTTTTAGCACTTTTTATGCTTTTTTTTAAAAAAAATCAGAACCTAAAACCCTAAATCAGAACCAAAACCTTGAGTGGGGTGTTTTGGCAAAACAAATCAGAACCCAAAACCTCAAGCTAATCAGAACCCAAAACACTAAAAGTGGCCGCTGCACACCCCTAGTTTTGTTTACAGCGTATATATTTAATATTAATTAGTTACTATTTATTCCTCTGTCATTTGAGGATTAAATAATAATTAGCGTTTGGTTATATCTCTATTGCCTATAGGGTTAAAGTTTAAATATAGTTTTCCCTTGGCTGACCTGTTGTGGATCCCTGCTGCCTGGTGTCCATCCACTGACATCCTGCCTGCTTTGACTAGAGACTAGAGATGACTGAAGAGGCTGATTTCTTATTTCTTACTAGCGCTGCTCGGGCTCGGTTCTCCAAGAACCGAGCCCACCCGAACTTTCGCACGCCCTCATAAGTGAAAACGAGGGAAAACGTCATTGCTGAGTTGTTGGATCTCGTGCCCTCTCCATGGAGATCCAACGCCATTTCAAAGAGAGAAACAGAAGGGGTAGCAGGGTTGTTGGCAGTCACCAGTGCAGTTGGGCAGCGTCATTAATTAAAGAGAAAGAAGAGTGGTGGTAGTGCTCTTGGCAGTCTCCAGTGGCATTGTACTGTGACATGGCTCACACAGAAACAAAAGAGGTGGCAGTTTTCACTACTGAAAGACAAATTATAACGCTGGCAGTGTTCTTCAAAGACTCCAGTGACATTGTACTGTGCCATAGCTCACCCAGAAACAGGAGAGGTGGCAGTTTTCAGTGCTGAAAGCAAAATTGTAATAATAGAGCTGGCAGTGTTATTAAAAGTCTACAGTCACATTTGTACTGTGTCGTCAAAATGGATTCATGTCAGTTGCAGGAGACCAGGAGCACCAAGCAGCTGCTGGAACCAGTCATGCTGATAGTAATCCCTCTCCGTCATACGCTAAAGCCTATGTTAAAGTGAATAGTGTTTTTAAGCCAAGGAAACAAAAATGTAAAAAAGCGCCTTTTACCTTGGTAAAGAAAAAATACATTTAATCCAGGCAAAGTTAAGTGCTGAAAAAAATAAAATTGCAAATATGCCATTCTACACACACACAGTGGCAAGGAAAGAATCAGGCCTTCGCCTTTCTCTATGAGTGCTAATTCTGCAACTGTCAGTGAGCCATCTTCTTCTAAGGTCAGTCGTGACGATACAAGACCTTGTCATTCTGACTCAAAAAGTGGTGCCCAAATACTTTAACTTGTAAAAGCTGAGCTGGAAGAAAACAGTAAGACATTAGAAGAAACAGTATGTTCAGATTCAGAAATTACACAAAGCCCTTAGAAGAGTCTATCCACTACTGCTTTGTATAAGTCTGACCTTTCTGATACTGTACTCATAAAGAAGCCTCCTTTCAGCATTTCTGCAGATGTGTGGTTGAGCAGCCCAAGTGTAGCAAGTAATACACAAATTGAGGATGCCACTTTGAATTGCAACAGGATGAAGGGGATATTTGTATAGCTGACGAACGGCGCTAATGCGGATGTTGATGAGGATGAGGTTGTTTGTGTAAGTCCTGCACCAGTGGAAGCAGTTCTTGTACGTGATAAGAAGAAGGCATTGTTATGCCTGGGCATAAGACCAAAAAATTAACCTTTTATGTGTGGAATTATTTTCACCCAAAACCTGACAACAGTTGTCTAGCCATTTGTAGCGTTTTTAAAGCCACAGTCAGTAGGAGAAGGGACCTTAACCATCTTGGAACCTCATCCATGTTAAACCATTTGAAACGAGTTCATGGCAAGCTGTTAGGAAAACCTCAAACTTATGCTAAAAAAATAAAAACAAGCAGTCCATCATCAGCTAGCTACCTTCTCTCACCTAGATCCCGGCACCTGCAATCTACATCCACAACACCGTCCTCATCAATATCCTCAGTAGCGATCGGAGTTAGTCCGGCATCCAAGTTGCTAATGCTAGATGACTCTTCCATTATCCATGATTCCTCAGAAGAATTATTGAGCGTTAGTCCCACTGCTGCTGCTGCAGACCAAGAAGAAGACTACTAGTAGTTTACAACGATTGACTGTTAAACAATCCATTGAAAGGAAGCAAGTATGAAAGCTGTTACCCAGCCGCAAAGCGGATGAAAGACGCCATGGCGACTATGCTAGCATTAGATCTGCGTCCAATATCAACCATTAATGCAGTTGGTTTTAGACAGTTAATTGAGATTTTGTGCCCCCGTTACCAAATTCCATCACAACACCATTTTACAAGAAAAGCTATTCCTCTCCTGTACAGGAAGGTTCGTAAAAATGTAATAATTGGGCTATAAAATGCCATTCTACCCACTGTACACTTAACCACAGATATGTGGACAAGCAGAATTTGACACACTAAAAAATATATATGACTGTGACAGCCCACTGGGTTGGTGATTCACCTTCACCAGCAGGAATAGCAGCAGCATATACCCAACTACGACACATTTTTCAGAGGCTACTCTGTGTATCACCGGCTTCACTAAATGGAATACAGCTGATAATCTGTTACAAAAACTAAGGGATGACATTGCAACATGGCTTATCCCGCTTGGACTCTCCTCAGGATATGTCATTTCTGATAATGCAAACAATATTGTGAGAACATTACAGCTGAGTGAATTTGCTCACATTCCCTGTTTTGCTCACACAATAAACTTGGTGGTACAGAGCTTTTTAAAAAAATGACAGGGACGTGCAGGAGATGCTGTCTGTGGCCCGTAAAATATCTGGACATTTACGACATTCGGCAACAGCGTGTAGGTGATTGCAGCAGCTACAAGAGCAATTTAATTTGCCCTGCCAACAACTGAAGCAAGAGGTGGAGACAAGGTGGAATTCCACCCTGTATATGCTTCTGCAGATGGAGGAACAGCGAAAAGCCATCCACACTTACTCCAAAAACCATGACATTGGGAAGGGAGGGGTATGTATTTTAGTCAAGCGCAGTGGAGAATACTTTCCGTGTTGTGCAAGGTGCTGAAACCATTCGAAGTAGTCATCTCTGAAGTGAGTTCAGACACTGCTAGCTTGAGTCAAATGATTCCCTTAATTAGACTTTTGGAAAAGCAGCTTGAGAAACTGAAGGAGGAGATTAAACAAAGCAATTACGCTAAGTATGTCGGACTTGTAGTTCAAGTACTTTAAAGCACAAAATGGAATACCTTACCTTAGAGGGGTCTCACACAGAATATCAATGGATAGTCTAAAATAAATAAAAATAAACCATACATAGAGTAGTACAGTAATGGATATGCAGATGCTATCAAAAAAGAGAGCCCTCTCCCAAGTGAATTCAATGGAAATCTTCTCAAATTCAATCCACCACGTGAAAGGACTCCCCTGAGGGAATATGCTTACAGAATTCCCCTTGAAATCAGGCACATCAGATATTAGCAAAGACTCATGAAGCTTGCTTCTATGAAGATCCAGTTCCTCACATGAATGAAAATGGAATAAACATAGTATAATATCATTTATTTAAAAAAAGGTACCTATGGTACCATAGACAAAAGTAAAACAGGAGCTTATTACTCCTTATACGCGTACCACACAAATTCTTGATTAAAACAGTATAAAACTACTGGAGATGATATAAGTCCACGATCCTACTGCCAGATAATGAACCCAGATCTCTGTGCTGATAAAGTGAACTGCTCCAAACCAACGTGTTTTGATTCTGCCAAAGGAATCTTTATCAAGGTAGCAAGCAGTAAGTCCGATATCCCTTATAAAGTCCATGTCAGCCAATCCTATGAATTCTAATCGACATCAGTGGTCACATGACTCTCCTTCCGTACATACGGAGCTGAATGGAGATCACATGACTGGAGATCACATGACAGCGGGCTTATCCCACTTGAACTCTCCTCAGGATATGTCATTTCTGATAGTGCCATCAATATTGTGAGAGCGTTACAGCTGGGTGAATTCCATCACCTTCCCTGTTTTGCTCACACAATCAACTTGGTGGTTCAGAGCTTTTTGAAAAATGACAGGGACGTGCAGGAGATGCTGTCTGTGGCCCGTAAAAAACCTGGAAATTCAGGCATTCTGAAACAGCATGTAGGATATTGCAGCAGCAATTTAATTTGCTCTGCCACCAACTGAAGCGAGAGTTGGTAATAAGGTGGAACTCCACCTTGTATATGCTTCTGAGAAAGGAGGAACAGTGAAAAGCCATCCATGTTTATTCCACAAGCCATGACATTGGGAAAGGAGGGAGAATGTATTTTACTCAAGCGCTGAAGTTACTAAAACGGTACAGGACATTGGATATAATAAAAAAACACATGTAATAAAATGACATACAAATAAGTTCAATACAGTTAGAAAATAGAAGGATTAAAATACATAAAGATAATACTTATATAGTTCATATAGTCTGTATACCTGGGACAAGGCAGAATGAAGTGGACAGTCCTCAGCGGGGCAGTGTATAGTCTATTATGGAGAGGAGAGCCCCAGTGAGTGTGAAGCATAGTTTGTTCAGAGAGTAAAAAATATTTATACCAGCCATATCTTTCCTCTGATACCTCACCTAGACATTATTCCCCACTCAATAAACCAATCATTACCAGTAAATAATGTAGTTAGTGACTTATTATTAGTAGCGCTACTTATCAAACATATGATGTACAGGGTAATCGCTATAACCAAGAGATAGTTTTTGAACTAGAATTTAAGACTACCGATGGGACTATGAGAGCCTGGTCCGTTCCTCTCTGCTCTACTAACAAAGGGAGACTGATAAGCCTATAATCTATGCGGGCAATACAATATCGGAACCTGCTCATTATACAGACACATTCTTCTGGTATATGAATAGAGGGAGGTGGGAAATCCTATATTTTGCGTGGGCAATATAATACTGGACCCCACTTATTATATGAACAGTCATTGATGCAGATTGATATGACATTTTTACACCCTTTTGCTATAGCAATCATTTCTGATCTTTTTGATTAATATTTGAACCCATATTAAACTGCGGTCATATTACCATACTGACTAAGGGAGACTGACATTTTCATATTCTAGGCAGGCAATATAATATTGGATCTCACTCACTATATGAATAATTACTAGATCTTTTATTCCTTTGGGTATACTAACGGAGGGAGTTTGATAAGCCCATAATTTGCGTGGGCAATATAATACTGGATCCATTTTACTATATGAACAGCATTTGATGCAGACTGATATGAGATCTTTATACTCTCTTTACTATAGCAATTATCCTGGATCTCTTTGATCATTATTTTGAACCTATACTGAACTGCTGTCATATTCTATACATACCCGGGGAAAAGGATAATAGGATCTTATAAGGTTATTCAATACCATATGTATCTATATATGTTTTTTCCTATATGCTCTCCCTCTGGAAGGGATGTTAGGTCTATTTCCCATTTTCCTTTTGTATATACAGGAATTTATATATGATATCCAATTCACTCCGTTACATTGTATATACATGGAATATATTATATATCCTTCTCAATGATAAGGATTAATGGGATTAGTCAACATTTGGTTCATTAATAGATCCCTGTTCTCCTTGCTGGCTCCACAATCTGTGGTCAATTTAAATACACTTCTGTATTTTCTTTCACATTTAATTTTTTCTCTTTCTTTTATATTTCACTTCTTATTAATGGGGGCATTATCAACATGAGTTTAGATATGTGTTTTATATAAAAATTATATAATAAATCAATAAAGTCATTTGACCCAGAAAATATTTGTATTTATTTAGATTGGATAGGAGTGCTCTGGTAATCCATTGTATTTCTTCTCTTTTGTATCTCAGTTCATAGCACATCTAAGAAACATTGCCACACAGCAGTGGCAGAACAAAATAAAAAAGTGTTGCAAGATGGAATTCTCCTTGGGCCCTTCCACCCAACCTTATGTAAGATATTGAAAAGGACATGTACAGTTTAACAAAGCAAGCACTTTTGTGGCTGAAGTGCTTGGTTTGTTTGAACTCTAACATAACAAGCTACCAATAGCTTAGCTGCTTTAAGCTCAACAGTGCTGTCAATGAACTCTACATTATTAAACCATGTCTGCTCGTGCTGCATCTTTAATCTCCTTCTTCTCTCTGGATACATCCCTCTCATCTTTGAAGAACTACCAAACTTATGTAGACACAGGAATGGATATTACAATTGGAGTGCCATTACATCTGCTTCAGATAGACTGTGACATGGAACATGTGGGCAGCATGGAATCCGTCATGTTGGAATACGCTGCATTCAACAGAGATTTAAACTAATAAATAGATGCAGTTGAGGCGACCGTACTTAATTTAAAACATGACCCACCGGATGTGATCCCGGATTCAAGAGAGCTTGCATACGAGAGACACACTGCACTTCAGAAGAATGATACAGAGAAGGCCTAGAGGCAGGATGATAAATATGTCCAGTTTAAAGAACAGCTAAGAGACCTGAGAAAACAAATAGATGTGTCACCGGCCTCTGCAGACGAAGATTTGGGAGATGAAGATGAGGAGATCGCCGTCATTCAGAGCACTCCTATAATACAGTTGGAGAAGGTGAACCCAGTGAAAAACAAATATGTGGTCACACGTACCAGAGAGAAGCAATTGAAAGGCTGATTGAAAACAAGCTTCAGAAGGGTAAATCCGCTAGATGTCCAAAAATTATCTGTGATCACTCTGACATGAGTATATCGGATCTTGTTCCAGACAATGCGCTAAGAAGAGCCATTGACATTGACAGGAAAAAGCAAGGTCATCACTGAGATTCGAATCGGCCCCAATCCCCAAAAAACTTAAAGTGCAGATTACAAACACTTTGTGCAATACTGATGCAAAATGGAGGATTTAAGTAATACATATACAAGTCTATTTAGACATCCATGCTTACATTACTTCTGCAAGCAACATTTTTCTTTGTTAATAAAACTGTTGTTTTTATACATATAATTTTTTTCATAATAATCCTCCACCATTTTTTGGATGTTGATAGTTGATAGTGGGATCAGGTGGAGTTACAGCAGAGGTGTCACGGTTTTTGGTCAATTCTTTTACAGTAGACCAGATGTGAAAATGTTGTGCTGAGTCATCTGCATCATCAATGGGTGTCTGAGTTTTGAAATGCACGCAACAGTATATAGCCCATGTAGGTAACATTGGCACACAGCGGGAGCTGAAAGGAAAAGTGGTGCAAGGTGGAATTGTCCTTGAGCCTTACCACCCACCCTTATGTTGGATCTTATAAAGGACATGCACAATTTAACAAAGCAAGCACTTCAGCGACAAGGTGTGCCACTTTTGTGTATGAAGTGATTGGTTTGTTTGGGCCCTCACAAAACAAGCTAATAATGGGATTAAAGCACCTAAACTAACAGTGCTGTTAATGAACTCTACTTTGGCAAGATGTTGCTGTCATCATACTCAGCCTCATCCTCACCCTCATCAGTGTATATGTCATCCTCACACAATATTAATTAATCACCGCTGGAATCCACCATTACAGAAGTCTCTGTACCTTGATGTAATTAGTGGGAAAGGCCTTCCTTGTGGAAATTGTAGTTCATTTTGATGAACATCATTTTTTCCAAATTTTTAGGAAGTAGCTACCTACACGATCGCTGACAAGGTTTCCGGCTGTACTGAAAACTCTTTCTGAGTACATACTGGAGGGTGGGCAGCTTAGGTAGTACAAGGCAAGTTGGTACATGGGTGTCCAAATTCCCTTTTTTTCCTCCCTATATGTAAAAAGGGACTGTCTGATGTGTCTATTTCTATGCTGTTGGTAAAATAATCCTCCACCATCTTTTGGGTGCTGATAGTAGAATCAGGTGGAGTTACGGCAGAGGTGTCACGGTTTTTGGTCAGTTCTTTTAGACCAGACCAGATGTCAAAATGTTGTGCAGAGTTATCCTCATTATCCCTGCTTCTCTTGGGAAAGCTAAGTTTTTTCCTAGTAGCAGTTGAGTGAGAAACTGAAGGCGGAGACGCCGTCCTGTCACATAACAATTGAGCTGTTATCTTGCCAACCAGGAGCTCCTTGCATCTCTTGAGATCTGGGTCAGTTGGAAACAAAGAAAAGACATAGCTCTTAAAGCTAGGATAAAGCACAGTTGCAAAAATGTAGTGATCTGATTTCAAGATTTTGATAACTCTTGGATCCTGGCTAAGCAAATAAAGTACTTGATCTACAAGTCCGACATACTTTGCACTATTGCTTTATTTCAGCACTTCCTTCAGTTTTTCAAGCTGGTTTTCCAAAAGTCTACTTAAGGGAATCACTTGGCTCAAGCTAGCAATGTCTGAACTCACTTCACAGGTGACTGCTTCGAATTGTTTCAGCACCTTGCACAATGTGGATTGTATTCTCCACTGCGCTTGAGTAAAATACATTCCCCCTCCTTTCCCATTGTCATGGCTTGTGGAGTAAGCATGGATGGCTTTTCGCTGTTCCTCCATCCTCAGTAGCATATACAAGGTGGAGTTCCACCTTATTACCAACTCTCGCTTCAGTTGGGGGCAGAGCAAATTAAATTGTTCTTGTAGCTGCTGCAATCTCCTACATGCTGTTGCAGAATGCCTGAATTGTCCAGATATTTTACTGGTCACAGACAACATCTCCTGCACGTCCCTATCATTTAACACCACCAAGTTTATTGTGTGAGCAAAACAGTGAATGTGATGGAATTCACCCAGCTGTAATGCTCTCACAATATTAGTGGCGTTATCAGAAATAAGATATCCTGAGGAGAGTCCGAGTGGGATGAGCCATGTTGCAATGACATGCCTTAGTTTTTGTAACAGATTGTCAGCTGTATGCCTCTTAGTGAAGCCAGTGATACACAGAGTAGCCTGCCTCTGACAAATGTGACATACTTGGGTACATGCTGCTGCTGCTGTTCCTGCTGGTGAATGCGAATCACCAAACCTGTGGGCAATCACAGTCATGTAATATTTTGTTCGCCCAGTTCCGCTTGTCCACATATCTGTGGTTAAGTGTAAAGTGGGTAGAATGGCATTTTGTAGCCCAATAATTACATTTTTGCAAACCTTCTTGTACAGGTGAGGAATAGCATTTCTAGTGAAATAGTGTCGTGATGGAATTTGGTAGCGAGGACACAAGACATCAATTAACTGTCTAAAACCAGCTGCATTAATAGTGCATATTGGACGCAGATCTAATGCTAGCATAGTCGCCATGGCATCTGTGATCTGCTTTGCGACTGGGTGACAGCTTTCATACTTGCTTCCTCTTGCAAAGGATTGTTTAACAGTCAATTGTTGTAAACTACTAGTAGTCTTCTTCTTGGTCTGCTTCTGGTATGAAGATCCACCACTAGCAGCACCAGTAGCAGCAGCAGTAGGACTAACGCTCAATAATTCTTCTGAGGAATCCTGGATAGTGGAGGAGTCATCTAGCCTTAGCAACTTGGATGGAGGACTAACTCCGATCGGTACTGAGGATATTGATTAGGACGATGTTGTGGGTGTAGATAGCAGGTGCCGGGATCTAGGTGAGAGAAGGGAGCTAGCTGATGCTGGACTGCTTGTTTCCCAACAGCATGCCATGAACTCGCTTTAAATCGCGTAACATGGATGAGATTACTAGCTGATTAAGCTCCCTTCTTCTACTGGCTGTGGCTTTACAAACGCTACAAATGGCTGGACAACTGTTGTCAGGATTTGAGTAAAAACAATTTCACACATAAGAGATGGATTTTTTGGTCTCATGCCCAGGAATAACAATGGCCTTCTTCTTATCACATGCAAGAACTGCTTCCACTGGTGCATGACTTACATAAACAACATCATCCTCATCAACATCCTCATTAGCGCTCTCGTCAGCTACACAATTATCCCCCTCATTCTGTTGCAATTCCAAAGTGTCATCCTCAATTTGAGTATCACTTGCTACACTTGGGCTGCTCTTCCACACATGTGCAGAAATGCTAAAACAAGGCTTTTTTATGGATACAGTTTCAGAAAGGTCAAACTTACACATAGCACTCGTGGATAGACTCTCCTCAGGGTTTTGTGTCTTTCTGAATCTAAACATACAGTTTCTTCTAATGCCTTACTGTTTTCTTCCATCTCGACTTTTACTCGTAAAAGTATTTAGGCACCACTTTTTGAGTCAGAATGACAATATCTTGCTTGGTCATGATTGATTTTACAAGAAGATGCCTCAGTCACAGTTGCAGGACTAGCACTCACAGAGAAAGGCGAAAGCCTGCTTCTTTCCTTGCAACTGCGTGTGTAGAATGGCATGTTGCCAATTTTATTTTTTTCGGGAGTTTTTCTGCCTGTATTGCAGGTCTTTTCTTTACCAAGGTAAAAGGTACTTTTTTTCATTTTTATTTCCTTCACTTAAAAACACTATGCACTTTAACATAGGCTTTAGCGTATGACGTAGAGGGATTACTATCAGCATGACTGGTACCAGCAGCTGCTTGGTGCTCCTGGTCTTCTGTGAACTGATGTGAATCCATTTTGATGACACAGTACAAATGTGACTGTAGACTTTTAATAACACTGCCAGCACTATTATTGGAATTTCTGTTTCACCACTAAGCACTGCCACCTCTCCTGTTTCTGAGTGAGCTATGGCACAGCAGAATGTCACTGGAGCCTTTGAAGAACACTGCCAGCCCTATAATTTGTCTTTCAGCACTGAAAACTGCCACCTCTCCTTTTTCTGGGCGAGCTACTGCCTGCCGCATGTCCCCCTGCTATAGTGCCAACTGCCCTGGCTGGTTTGCCTAGTGCTAGTTACATGAAAATCAAGGGAAGCCCACGCAAATTTTTCCCCAATTTTCGCACAACCAGCAGGAGGCTGGCAGCACTATGGTTAATAGTGCTCGAACCCCACACATTTTTTTGCAAACATTTATTTATTTTTAAACTTTTGACAGCCGCCAGGACCTGCGGCTGTATAGCCCTGCAGTATAATAGTGATGTTTTAGCTAATCTCGCATCTAGGAAACAGCATGTTGTATACGGCAATTTTTATCTAAACACCGAGAGTTTGCTAAACACGAGAGAGTTGGCTACCCACGGCCGTGTTTCAATTCCCAGCAAATCGCTACAGATGACCAGCTATTTTAAAAATCAGAGTAAAAAACGCAGCTTAATACATCTGGCGACTTGGGTTATCACCTGCGATTGGGCGTGATTTTTGCTGGGCATTGTTCTAATCTGGAAACTATCTTTACAGTTAGTTTGTATTAAATACATATAAATACCAAAACATCTGGTTAAAATGCTTGTACGATTGTGGCAGATCCTCCTATGTAGAGAATTTCACAGGTTTTATAATTTCAGTTTTCTGAAGTTATTGAAACTCTTCTTCCACCTGTTATTCATAGAATACGCTACCGATTTTAGTGTGGATAATGAGGAGTGGCATTTCAATCCACATAAATCGTGTCTGTCGTCTTTTTTTAAATTATCCAATTCTTCTCTGAGCAGTTCTTAATTTAGGTGCAATATTTTTTCTAAGGCCAGTCCGTCTTGTGTTTATAACTGATACACCTTTCTTTTCTGTTTTAATGCAACTCTTTTATGTGCCTTTTCTCTAGTAAGTTTCTTTTTTCTTTGTTTCTGGTGACCAACCTTGACTCTTCTAGCCCCCAGCATTTGATTGTCTTGCCTGTATAAGTTTTAAATATTAATCTGCACTTTTGCAGAGGAGGGGCCATCTATTTTACATAAGGTTTCTTATGTCGCTCAATTAATGAGGGTAACACCAGATCCTGTGTTTAGCTCAAACTTGACATCCTTCCTCTCTATTTCTAGATCCAATTCACCATGGGCCACTTTAGGAATGTCTGTTATATTGTATATCGTTTCATAAGTTCCTTCTTCCTCCTCACTATGTACCTCAGCTTGTACATGATAGAAACCTTGTCTAAGCATTGCAGAAGGATACTTTTATGTCTCATTCTTATCCTGACCATTAGTCTTTGATTATACAATTTTAATATTTTTACTTTTTGAAGCTGACACGTTTTCCACCACAGTGATAACTCTCCTGACTATGATTGAAGGCTTTTTAATAGTTGTCTGACAACTGTTTGTAACTGACTGACCTGTAACTTGTTTATTTGCAAATTACAAAGACTGAAACAAATGTTAATTATGTTTATGCCATTAAACCTCCTCTGTTTTCTGTCCTAATTGATCCAACATACTAATCTGTCTCTGAGCCAATGTCGGACCTTACTCCACGGCCGGGGGTGTGGTCGCCATGGGGCTTGGAGAGGTGGGCTGAGCAATACTGGAAATAAAATAATGGTACTTCAATAAGAGTTTTCATTCAGGATAGGTACCTTTTGTTGTACAAACCATATGATATCAACCCTATTGATACATCTTAGTCCAGAGAAATGTGAGAGGTGGAAAATGAGACCCATTAAGAGAAATAGTTTCTTAATGGGGGCTGTAAACTGCAAAAGAGGTGCCGGAAGCCTCTCAAAACAGTGAACATAGAAATAAGGTAGAACTACAGAATAAAGTGCCATCACCTCATTTTATGGGTGAAAAGCATAAAACAATAATGGTAAAGGTTCGGAGTTACTCCCTGACCACAACCATATACACTTTGGACTGGAACAACATATAAGAGACATATCAAAAACTAAGTTATGGTACACTGTAAAAAGCTGAGTGAATGTTCAGAGATGTTATCAGACTAGGTAGAAGGGTCCAATTACTAGCAAAATAATTACAAAATAATTGCAGTCTCAATCACTACAAGTCAAATATCATATTATTTCTTATTATATAAAGCTCAAAACTGGTACACAGGAAACAGTTACTAGTTAGATCTTTCCTTACACTTTCTACAAAATGTTAGAAAAGTGACTGAATCTGACTGATTACTATGAGTTACAGCACTAGTTTTCTGTACATCAGTTTTCATAATGTTTGACTTTTATATATGTGGCTACAAGACCATTTAACGTTGGTTCTTCTCAACAAATCTATGACACATCACAAGTTTTCAAATAAAAGTAAAACATTGACACTGGTTGTGCTGAATGCTTCTTTATTATTTTTGCACTTAATTCTCTATGGTATCCAGAAAATTAAGTATGTCATCTACTCGTAGTTTCAAACTATGCCCAGTTGCAACACTCACAGCTAGGGTCAAAGACGAGGCCAGCCTGGCAGTTTTGCTGGTAGGTGACTCCGTTTAAGCAGTGCCAGAAAGCATTCTTGTTACCAGCCACTGGGTACAGGCCGCTTGCTTTGCCGGCACAGAATCCACTGCCTCCTGAGCTACCACCAGAGCTGCTGCCGGAACCACTGCTTCCAGACCCACTTCCACTGGGCACAGTGGCTGGGGCAGCTGTGATTGGAGCAATAGGAGAAGAAGGAGGTGTGCATCCTATAAATAGGGAAGAATGGAATATTAAAATCAGACCAAAAGTTTTCCATGTGTTTAGTAGTAATTATATCAGTAAGTAAGAGTTTGTGCAAGCACTGTATTCAAATATCCTAATCTACCATTTCCAGAGCAAGTGATTGAAGTTATGCCCCCTTGTGATGAGAAGACTGTGTAGACTGAGTGCAAGAGCGGACATGGCAGCCTGCTGATATGGAAATGAGACAGAAAAACCGTAAGGGTGCAATGGTATGGAGAGGAGTGAAGTCTCCGAGAGGTGACCACAGAGTGTGACGAATGACCCAATTATATAACAGGTCTCAGGCTTCCTGTGAGCAGCAAGAGTGAGTTACTCGATCTGAGAGTGACTGGATCTTAAAAACTTGGAAGGAGGGAAATCTAGGTTCTTATAAACTGTGTATTATCAAGTAAGTGTTATCAATATCTGCTTTTGAGCTTAATGTGTAAAAGTCTGCTGAGAAAGGCACCCCAGTTAAGGTATGAGTACTGTGAGCATGAGGCCACAAGAGAGAGGAGACTGCAATGAGGAGTGAGAAAGAGAGGACACCATGAGAGAGAGTCATCTTCTGAGACACTAGATACACCCAATCTTGTGAGACGAAAAGGTGGCTGTTACTAACAAAGGTTAATGATCATTCTCTGTAACTAAAAACTTTGCTAAACAGAAGTAAGGATAAAAACTGTGTTTAATAATTTAATCATCTTGGAGAGAGATGTACTGGTGCCCATTATTCAGCTTGTATTTGTGTACTGCTACTCTCGTTACTCCTGGCACTTGTTGCCTCTTCACCCACAAAGACCTGAGAATGAAGAGACTACAGGTGGCAGACCCCAGGGTTACATAGAGGGGGCTACACTAAGCATGATTATTGCTTAGTAGATGCAATGCATATATGATGAAACTTACCAGAAGCTTGTACACCTAGAGTGTTCTTCAGTGTGGAGATCAGAGGGTATTTGCCCTGGTTACAGAAAGTACCAGTGAAATCATCCAGATCAATAGCCCAAACCATAGCACCTCCAAGGTTGTTCTTCATCAGCCACTCAGCCTATAGGCAGGAAACATAAAAAAAAACATATAAGTCTCCACTGCTGTTTTGTAATTAAAGATGTTTTATTAAATACCGAAAACTGTTATTACCTTAATCTGGAAGCTCTTCACATTATCATATCCCAACCACTCATTACCCTGGTAGGCATAAGGGACATCTTCAGCAGAAGACCACTCATTAGTAGCGCCATTCTTCAGGAAAGTACAGATCTGAACAAATTTGCAAATGGTCATAAAGAGCACAAAATTTACCATGGGATAAAATTGTATGCTATTTAATTGCTCGCATTTACAGGACATCGAGTTAAGCTTATTTGAAGGATCTCGCTAGCAGAAAGTATATATTTATTATCTATATTGAAAACATCATCAAAATGTTGGGAAATCTTCCATTACAAGAAGAAGTTTGCATAGTGCATACATTGCAGAGCACTACAGGTGCCTTGAAAATCTTACTTCGTAGTACGCCCAGAATCCAGATTGCCTAGTATAAGGTCCAGCAGGTCCAGCTCCAGATGTAGGTGCTCCAATGGCAGTGTTAGATGGATTGCTCAGGATGAAAGTGTGCCCATAGGTTGGGAATCCAACAATGAGTTTTGAAGCTGGTGCACCATTGTTCAGCCAGTAGTTCATGACATAATCCTAGAAGGTAGAAATGTTGTTTTAAGTTGTGATATACACTAACTTTACATATTTCAGTTTTAACTTTAAAAGGCCAAAATGTTCTATAGATAGCAATGTTGGCATTTTTTCTAACTGGTGTCTTATTGTTATTATTATTTTAAATGTAGTCAATGATGGTGCATGCACATGCATGACCTGACATATCACCATGATTACACAGTTATAATCTGATGCATACTCACCACATTCAGGTAGGAGTTGCCGCCAGTGGCAGAAGGGTTAGAATACAGAGGGCTGTTTTCTCCTGTGTATCCTTCCCATGAACCATGCAGGTCATAGGTCATGACATGGATGTAATCCAGAGCCCTAAATGTTATAAAATCTATTGTTACAGTGTGATATTTATAGTAAATGGCCACCCAAGATCATCTTTTCATTACACTAGCCACTTGCATATTCAAATATTAGGGATGAAATGTTACATGTTGCGCCTCATTTAGAGATCAATTTTTGTGGCATACATATATGCATTTCTGTACTGCACACATATCTGCTTGTGGCCCCTTACACCCTGAGAAGTGAAATGGGACCAGACAAGCATGATTTGAATACAGTAAGGGGGAGCAGCATGCCCCTTGGAGATGCAACATAAATCGAGTTTAATGCCTCCCCAGATACCCCTTTTATGAGGTATATATCTTGGAATTACTGGAGGGCTGGTGCAAAGATACTCAATGATGATAATGGGCAGCCTATCTATCCACTACTAATCGGCTGTTTGCATATTGCCCCTCAAGCTAATAGCATTTAATTATTTAGTGTTGTGGCTATGTTACACCAAGTCATGTCCATTTGATAGCATTACTTATTTGTCATTTCCATTTGGACTGCTGCAGGACAGAAGACTCCCAATCAATTTTTCACAATGCTAAACAACGGGTAGGTGGGTGTTTGCATTTAAATACAATTCATAGGGAAAATGTCTCTTTCGCATTTTTTAAAGCCACTGTCAAGACACTATTCTCTCTTGTGTATATGACACTTCATTAAATTATTATATTGTGTATAAATTTAATAAATTAGTTTGCACATTTACTTCTAACAGTGTAAAGCAACAATTCCATCCTATAGTTATATACACATTTATGCACCTGACTTATATAAACTGTGGATTTAAAGTTGGACGTATCTAGAGATACATGTGAGGCAACATACATGTAAGTATGCTTTTTTCACAAGATAATCTTTACGTGTAAGTTCAGGGAGCAAAATACATCAAACTATAAATGAGGCTTGTTGTCAAGAACACAGCGCTAATTACTTTTATTTTTGCTAAAATTCTGCCTGTTGTGGTCAATGGCATCAAGAATATATTGCCTAACTAAAGAATCTGTATGTACAGTATCAATTTTAAATTATACATTAAACAAATCTTACTCTATTCTGCAACTTTTTCCTTACAGACATTGCTTTTTATTCCAGTACAAAATCTGTACCATGAAAACCTGCCAAGTTTTGCTTTCTGGTGGTTACATTTAGAATTCATTTTATGTGACTCTACTTACTGAGCGAGTTGAGGAATCTGGTAGCCTGACTGAATGTTGGAGATACCGCCTGCCACAGCAGCAGTCACCATGAGTCTTGGTCTGTTGGTTTGTGAAGCTTCTGTCTCAAAAGCTGCCCTCATTTCCTGTAAATTATACATTATTGATATCTCTCTAATAATGAGAAGTAGACATATAAAACAAATCTATTGAAAGTATTGCTACTCCGTTACTGAGCATAGACTTTGTTTACATGAACCAAGGCTAAATTGATGCTTGACTTACCTGAACCAAAGTTGTGAAAAGTGCTTTGTCCTGAGGAGGACTTCCTCTAGAGCCAGGATATTCCCAATCAAAGTCGAGACCATCAAAACCATACTGGCGCAGGAATTTGATCACAGATGAGATGAAAGTTTGGCGAGTTTGAGCAGTGGAGACCATAGCAGTGAAACTGAAGACAGAAAAAACTTGTTTGCATTCTGATCAATATGTGCAAATTCAGCCACCAAAAAAAATCTGTTGAATTAGTCAGTACTTACGGTGCAGTTCCAAAGTTCCAACCTCCAATGGCCAGTAGAGTTTTCAAGTTACCATTCCTGAAATTAAAAAGATCAGAACATTTAGTAATATAATCTATTAATTTAATTCAGAATAAGATTTTCTTTTTTAAAGAGTACCTAATCCCATTATAGGACAATGTTTTCCACCCATTCTCTTGCTGATGGACACTATAATGAAAAAGCTGCTTAAATGGGTATTGTTGCTTCATCTTGCATCTTGGACAATGATGAAACCCATGCAGTAACTTATCTGACAGACATTATCTGTTCAGGCTAGTGGTTTTATAAACAGGACCATGGTTTGTAAATGTAGCTTTTATTTTAAATAACTGAAATACTATGTTTTGCAATTTGTTCTTTTGTCCTCATATCAATCACCTTTTTGACCATTGACTAATAGCTGTGGGGTGTGCCTTTTGCTGTTTCTGCTGGAAAGGGGAGAACAGTATTGCTAAGATATAAGCATTGGATCTACCACTCTGTTTTAATCTGTGTGTGAGGGCAAGATTATTTCAGGCATCATGTACTGTGTGCACATAGAGGGACCATAGGTCACTAGTACTACTGACCATTCTTACTTAGCTGGGTGCCATTGTCATTAAATATCTCATGTGGGAAGTGCTAGACATGGTTGATGATTGAATTGTTTAAGTTGATCCCTTCACAGTTGGTAGGGTAATGTGCCATCTCATAGGTGAGTGAAACAGAACAATGGTATGAGAAGAACCCGAGTTGTAACTAATAGAAACCAATCACATATCAGCTTTTATGAGACTATACTAGATTATTAAAGCATTGCTGCCTCACAGCACTGGGGTCATGCCATTGATTCCAACCAAGGAACTATCTCTGTGGAGTTTATATATTCTCCCCATGGTTGCGTGTTTTTTTTCTGGATGCTCCAGTCTCCCCTCAATCTACCAAAACCAACTACTGGTAGGTTATTTGACTTCTGATAAAAATGGATTCTAGTGTGTGTATGTTTGTTTGGTAGGGAATGCAGGGCCGGTGCTAGGGTCCATGGCGCCCTAGGCATTTTGAAAAAATCGGCGCCCCCCCCGCAAAAATCAGTGTCGCCCCCCCCTGCAAAAACGGCGCCCTTCTCCCTCCTCACCCTTCACCCTGTCTTTCCTTACCTCACCACCGCCGCCTCTCTGCTCCGTCTCCTCCCCTCCACTCACTGACACTAGTGAGTGGAGGGGAGGAGACGGAGCAGAGAGGTGGCGGTGGTGAGCAATAGCCTCTTCCCCCCTCCTGGGCTCTGGAGGGCTCCCTCCAGGCGCCCTCCAGAGCCCGGCGCCCTAGGCAAGTGCCTAACCTTGCCTAATGGGAGCGCCGGGCCTGAGGGAATGGAGACTTTACGCTCCAATGAGGCAGGAACTGATTTGGATGATTCAATATTCTCTGGAGAGCTCTGATTATTATTGTGGCACCATATAAATAAATCATAACAAATAGTAAATAAAGAATATATCTGGTTGGTTTATATTGGTTACAGCACATCTTTGTTCATTCAACCATGGAATTCAATTATTTCCATGATATAAGAAGCACATTGAATTAAACATATAGGGTCTGAGTCATTAAGGAAAGTAGGGCAAAAAATGAGTAAATTAGTTTAGTATTTAGTATTAGTGTTTTTTCATGTGGCACACAAATACTTAATAGTTTTATTTTTACACTGAAGCGTAAAGTTGATCTAGGACATGCCTTACCCCAACTACTAATATGTACTCACATTTTAAATTTAGCTCCCCCTGCAATGCAACATGGTTTTGCCAAGGTGGACAGTTGCTCCTTTTTTGCTTTACTTTCCTTAATGAATCAGGCCCATAGAATTAAGACTAGGTACAGCAGATTGTCCACATAAATATGTTTAAACACATGATATATTGACAAAATCACTTCACGCATTGTGAACTGAAGTATAGATATAGGGTCAGAATTAACCTCATTTGGAATATAGTTTAAAATATTATTCTTATAAAACAGGTACTGTATGCATTGAAGACTCTGTTTTATAAAAGTAAAATAACTAACACAATCATCACAAGTCCTAAACATTACTGTTTGGTTCTACATTGTGACTCAACCACTTACTGGTTCTTCAGATTTTGGAAAGAGCTGTACAGGGTGACATCATTCCATTCAATTGTGGTGATTTGGTTGTTGGACATTCCGGCAAAGGCATAGATCAGGTGAGTACACAGGCATGGGTCAATGTTATCAGGCTTGAATTTTCCTAGTCCAGGTCTGTACTGGGCCCAGTTGGTGAAGTAACATGTCAGCTGGTAGGCAGAGCCTGTATGAAGTAGGCACAAGATGCAAATATAAATATAACCTATATATGATTATCCATAGAAAAATATGTCATTTCATACATGGCATTGTATATAGTCTACACAATGACCCAGATTCTATATTATGGCAGAGAATATGTGGATTTTAAACAAGCAACAACATGCAAATATAAATGTAAGAAAGTTTGCCTGAAAGCAGTGGCTGAAATGGAAATTTAGAAGTGACTGTATGAAAAATGTAATTGGAATGTAAGTGAATGGAATGTAATAGTTTTACAATGATGGTAGTAGGAGAAGTGACAGTATGGCATACCACTCTATAAACCTCCACCTCTACCACTACCTTAAAGTCCATTATTAGAATAAAGTATGTCATTATATATTGTCTACACACTCAGGATCTATACTGTAAGAAAAAAAGATAAAATATCTCCACTTTCTGTGTTTGGGTAGGGCAGTTGGTTATACATATTGAATGGAATATTATGAATTATTGTAAGGATTCAATTGACTAACAATACTCGTTGGTGTTTATTGTTTTACAACTTACCTAGCTGAGCATTCAGCAGCAGTGCCAGCCCTAGAAGACAGACATGAGAGTTTAGTATTGTTAATACATATTGGTTTGGTAGTGTTATTAAAATGTCTACAATTATACTGCTTGTGATCGCTCTTTTTTTTATAGTAAATACTGAACACTGATCATCTCTACACAGTTAACACAAGACACAACAACCCTGTGACCATCATTGCTGTGTGACTTGATCATAGCACACTAAGTACTTTTTATCTTTGTATTCTAGCTGTACCAATAGGCAATATGTAGCACTTGCCCTCATGTATCAAACTTTCATTGTCCCATAGATTGTAAGTTTGCGAGCAAAGCCTTCTTACCTCTCTAGAGGTCTGTATGTATTACCCAGTATGGTTTATTACTGTTTGTCCCCAATTGCAAAGCACTATGGAATTTGGTGGCGTAATATAAATAAATGTTGACAACGACAAAGATGATGAAGTGCCAGGTGCATGGCTGCTTTCACTCAAAGAGACAGGTGGGAAGTAAAAACATACTTATGCCATTTATTGACTAATATATTAAGGTTAGAAACTTTTAAGTATACAGACTATACAAAAGATCTCTTTATCGCACTGGTCATGACACGGTGATTGTAACACATTATACACATTTACCAATACTCTGCTTTGCTGCCAAAAGTAAATAAAGATTAAGGCAAGCTCTTGGTTCTTCTATTCTACCTGAACATCTGTTTGCCTGTGTGAATATATGTGGGTCTCTTTAATCACTCAGTTGACCACGGATGAAAAATATAACTTATTTTTGTTAAAGTGATATACATGTTGACACAGCAGTGGCAAAATCTTAACTTAGAAGCAAATGGTTATTTTCTCTCTTCTTAAACCCTTTAGAACACAGGACTGGATAGAACACTGGGTGGTTAGCTGCCAACTGAACACTCGTAACATTGTCACTCGTGGCATTTTGCATCCCCAATAATGAGCAGATAATTATGTACAATGATCTGCCCACCTGGCACAATCTAAACAATATTTCCCAACAAGGGTATAATAATAATACTATGAACACTAACTATGTAACCTAAGAAAGGCAATGCCGTGTCTTAATTTAACCTTCTGTGATGGTTTGTGAACTGTTCCTGTGAACTATTTAGTTATTGTGCCCTAAATTTACACAGTGTATAAGTTGGTTGGAATGACAGGTTAGTCTTTACTATGTGCCAGAAGTACTCTGCTTTCCTCACAGCCTACAATTGGCATAAGGATGGTTGGTGCTGGTTGTTTTATTTCAAGGAAGGACAGCAAATTTCCCCCATTTACTTTGCACACAGCAATCATCACTATCATTGTGTGCTGTGAATTGAATTGGTATTGGAAAGATGTAAACGTTTGCTTTGCAATCAGAGAAATACAAAGTAAGAAAAATATATTTCTTTCAGAACATATATCAACTCCTTTTACTATAATTAACATAGCACTATCTTTTTTAAAAGTTCCTCTAATCATCTCCATGCATTGTATTATTTCCAGCATTCACTTACCGGTGAGGAGGATAAGCTTTGCCATCTTTGCCTCTGTACTAACTCTGGTGGGCAATGCACGGCTATTTATACATCATGTTCCTCCCACTATCTTTATCACACTGAAAAGTTACATATTAACTTTAATTAGTTTGTAAATAGTTATAATTTATATTTTACTTTGCAATATTGATATAAAAACAAGCAATTAAAAAATATATATTTGCCTTGTGATATATTGTTCTTGGAAAACTCCACAGGTTTCCTCGCAATGGCAGCCAGATAGTAAGGTCAAAACGGAACATACAATGCGTGCCTCTGTGATCTGTAGATGTTTCCAACCAATGAGTGAACATTATGATGATATTGTAGATGTGACCTTCTGTACTGTTTAATCACCTTTGATTAGGACCTGTTGAAGTAGATTCAGGACTTGCCAAAAAGATATACGCTAATGGAAATTAAATAGACACCTTGAGCAGTTTAGATAAGTCACGGAGTTATGTATCAAGAAAATTACACACAAAATTGGCATCACTTTGGTTCTCAGTAGCAACTAAAATTTATGATTTGGGGTTTGAATCCAGGGTATATGCATAGTTTTAGGATAAAAACTGTAGTTTTCCTCTAGGCCTAGCAACACTTGATCAGAAATGTTCTGGTTCTAATGAAAGTCATATTTCTCAGACCTTTAATAGATACATTTTTCTAAAAGAAATATTAATATATTTGTTTATGGAATTATTAGGTGCTTCAGAGCTATCGCATCAATCATTTTGTCCCACATGATTGGCTTACCGCAGGCATTTTGAATATGCGCGCCTGATCTCAACTGCTTATCTTTAGCCATTACAAGTGAAGACAGATCATCAGTGGAAATAGAAGAAAGAAGAGCTCCAGAGGAGAGGACTCGGTGTTTCAACACAGAAGACAGCAGCAGAACCTTGAGGACAGCAGTGGCCTGCAAGTCAAGACAGAAGATGCCAGCGGAGAGAGAGCCAGGGAGTGTTCATCTGTATTAAGCCAGAAGACTTCCTGAAGAGAAGGTGAAGATGTGAACGATAAAGCAGAAGCAAGGGGATAGCAAAAGAGCTATCACAGTTCCCTCCTGCTACCAAACGTAGACATAGAAATAACTCAGGTGCTAGGTTCATGGGCACCATTTTAACTCAGGTGCCAGACCCATGGGCACCAGATTAACTTTGATGCTAGGCCATGGGCACAAATAATTTAGGCAAGATCTTGTTACCAACAGCATTTCAGGCCAATAGCCTGTGTACACCAGTGATTTAAGCCTTAGGCCTTTGGTAGGATTGATAAGCCACTAGGCCTGTGATTCATTAGATGTTGCTCTCCCTCTTCTCTATTACCCAGAGTGCATAGTAGTGATTTAGGGCACATGTACTGCTTGGCCCATTTCTGGATTTTTAAATTTTCTCTGTGCACTGTTTCAAATAACACTCAACAGACAGGCCCACATTAATTGTAGGTTTTTGGTGTGCCTTCATTCCTAGACAACCCATTAGTCAGTCCCCCATTAAAGGTAGGCTTTTGGTAATTCATTGTACTATTTTCTGTCTTTGGCTTATTGTATTGTGGGTATCAGTGGTAGGAAAGTTAGGGTAGTACATCACACCTAGTGATGAACGTAGGTTTGCACAGCATATTGGTCACATATTGTGCTGCTATGACCAGGTCGGTGCTGTTGTTGATGCATTATTAGCTAGCACCTGAGTGGGTGGCATATACTACATAAGCAACAGCGTAGTCCTTTGAGAGGGGTGTTGTGTTTCTTTTGCTGCAGACTCCAATCAAGACATGTGGCATAAGAAATGCTATATGTCTTCGGACTTAAGTCCTGTTGCGTTCCATATTTTGAGTGAAAATGCTCTGCGTATGCTCAGAAACGGATTTTATGCCAATAAACGCAATTGTATACAATTTGTCTGTGAATGCAAATTACACTTACTACTGCCTATGACTAAAGGGCAGATTGGGGGAGGAAAGGGGTGGATGAACTTAGCCCAGGTGCAGTAAAGGAGTTCCCAAGCAGATGTGGACATTTCACGTTCAGCCATATGCAATAGTACGCTTGTTTTCAGACATAAGGTTTGCACCTGCTCCAGGGCAGGTGTAACTGACGGATGCTAGTTTTGACCAAACACGGCATTCACCTGCACACCTGACACCACTCATCTCAGCAAACAACATTGTAAGATCATAGCAGGCTGATATGATTTCATTAAAAAAAAAAAATAAGGTAGGTGAAGCTTTCACATGTGCGCCTCAGTAGCAACATAAGTATTTTATTTTATTTCGAAAGCATGGCATTACTGACCCTTTTTAAACAAATTGTTTATTGTGAGACTTAAAAAACAAATTAATTCACAATTTGCAATGCACTATATTGTATTAAAAGTTTAGACATAGTTGCATACATTAGACAATGCGGTTTTATGTTTTAAAATGTTAGGAGTGTGTTGCCTACAGGGGCGGATTGGGAACTTAAAGTGGCCCTGGAAAAAATTCTGGAATTGGCCTCATGTGGGCGGGACCATATCAACTGTAGGCGGGGCAAGCACAAAAGGAGGTGGGATTACTACAAAGTCGACTATGGCACCAGAGGCCTGTGAAGTGCTAGACTGCCTTTTACATAGAACCCTTCCCCCAACATTCCCACCGATGGGACAAACATGTCCCTGGGCGGGACAGAACCCTAAATCAGGACTGTCCCGCTGAAATCGTGACAGTTGGGTAATATTATTGGTTCACCCACATAATGGCTGCCTTCTCTGTGTACGAGTGATGGGTACACTTTGACTAATACATAGTAAGCAGGACAATATGAGCAACTAAATTTAGCAGTAGTAAACCAGTAACAGAAAATGTCATCACAATATATAGTCATGGCCAAAATTTGAGAACGGCACAAATATTATTTTCACAAAGTCTGCTGTCTCAGTTTTTATGTTGGCAATTTGCATATACCCCAGAATGCAGGATCGAGGCACCACCAGTGCAGAGCTTTCTCAGTATTGGCAGCAGGCAGGTGTGAGTGCATCTGCACACACAGTGAGGCGAAGACTTTTGGGGGACGTCCTGAAGTCAAGAAGGCCAGCAAAGAAGCCACTTCTCTCCAGTAAAAACATCAGGGACAGACTGATATTATGCAAAAGGTACAAGGAATGGACTGCTGAGGACTGGGGTAAAGTCATTTTCTCTGATGAATCCCCTTTCAGATTGTTTGGGGCACCTGGAAAAATGCTTGTCCAGAGAAGAAAAGGTGAGCACTACCATCAGTCCTGTGTCATGCCAACAGTAAAGCATCCTGAGACCATTCATGTGTGGGGTTGCTTCTCAGCCAAGGGAGTGGGCTCACTCACAATTTTGCCTAAGAACACAGCCATGAATAAAGAATGGTACCAAAACATCCTCCAAGAGCAACTTCTCCCAACCATCCAAGAACATTTTGATAATGCCTTTTCCAGCATGATGGACACCTTACCATAAGGCAAAAGTGATAACTAAGTGGCTCTGGGATCAAAACATCAAAATGTTGGGTCCATGGCCAGGAAACTCCCCAGACCTTAATCCCATTGAGAGCTTGTGGTCAATCCTCAAGAGGCAGGTGGACAAACAAAAACCCTCAAATTATGACAAACTCCAAGCATTGATTAGGTAAGAATGGATGGCCATCAATCAGTATGTGGCCCAGAAGTGGATTGACAGCATGCCAGGGCAAATTGTAGATGTCTTCAAAAAGAAGGGTCAACACTGCAAATATTGACTCTTTGCATAAAGTTAATGTAATGGTCAATAAAAGCCTTTGACACTTATGAAATGCTTGTAATTTTACTTCAGTATACCATAGCAACATCTGACAAAAAGGTCTAAAACTTTGTGAAAACCAATACTTGGGTTATTTTCAAAACATTTGGCCATGACTGTACATATTTGTGTTTATTTAATAACAGGGTGCAAAGGAACTACCAATATAGAAAAATACAGTTGGCAGACTGTCCTGCTCTCTCTTACCTGTTCTTTCCCTACCTGTGGTTTCTGGTGTCTCTTGCTCAGTTTGCCGCTTGTCTGGATCCTGAAATGCTGGGTGCACTATCTGGAAAAGAAAATGGGTACATGAAATTTAGAAAACTCTAAGGAGCTCTGGTGTTAAATCAAAATAACCCACATATAATGATAAGGCCTCCCTCCAACCCCAACATTAAAATACTAGCATTCACATTTAATAAATATAACCATTTCTCACAACTATCCTGGCATTAAATAATTCATATTCAAATTTAATAAATAGACCTCATTGTCCCCAAACTCACCCTCACATTCAATTAATAGCCCCCAAATCACCCCATCTTAAATTAATAGACCCCACTATTAAATTACATTACTCCACCATCACCCCACAAACAAAATAGCACCTAATAGCCACCACCTACCCCACATTACATTGCCACACAGCCCCTTGTCATCACACACACACACAGCCACACACACAACACTGACATCAGCCCCCCTTCACACACACACACACACACACACATACAACACTGACATCAGCCCCCCCTTCACACACACACAAAACACTGACATCAGCCCCCCCTTCACACACACACACACACACACACATACAACACTGACATCAGCCCCCCCTTCACACACACACAAAACACTGACATCAGCCCCCCCTTCACACACACACACACACACACACACACACACAACACTGACATCAGCCCCCCCCTTCACACACACACACACACACACACACAACACTGACATCAGTCCCCCTTCACACACACACACACACAACACTGACATCAGCCCCCCCTTCACACACACAACATTGACATCAGCCCCCCCTTCACTCACACAACAATGCCATCAGCCCCCCCTTCACACACACACACAACATTGCCATCAGCCCCCTTCCCCCCCCATTGTTGTCCTCACAAACTCAACTTTGCCATCAGCCCCCCCCACGCTGCTGTCCACACACATAACTTTGTCATCTTCCCCCGCCCCCCCCCCCCCCACACACACACACACAGCCAACAGGCCCACCCAGCTGCTCTCCAACACACACATAGCCAACAGGGTCCCCCCAGCTGCTCACCCACACACACACACATAGCCAACAGGCCCCCCCAGCTGCTCCCACACACACACACATACAGCTAACAGGCCCCCCCAGCTGCGCTCTCTCTCTCTCACACACACACACATAGACAACAGGCCCACCCAGCTGCTCTCCAACACACACATAGCCAACAGGGTCCCCCCAGCTGCTCACCCACACACACACACATAGCCAACAGCCCCCCCAGCTGCTATCGCACACATACACACATACAGCCAACAGGCCCCCCCAGCTGCGCTCTCTCTCTCTCACACACACACATAGACAACAGGCCCCCCCAGCTGCGCTCTCTCTCTCACACACACACACACATAGACAACAGGCCCCCCCAGCTGCGCTCCCTCTCTCTCACACACACACACACATAGACAACAGGCCCCCCCAGCTGCGCTCCCTCTCTCTCACACACACACACATAGACAACAGCCCCCCCCAGCTGCGCTCTCTCTCTCACACACACACACATAGACAACAGTCCCCCCCAGCTGCGCTCTCTCTCTCACACACACACACACACACACACATAGACAACAGCCCCCCCAGCTGCGCTCTCTCTCTCACACACACACACATAGACAACAGCCCCCCCCAGCTGCGCTCTCTCTCTCACACACACACACATAGACAACAGGCCCCCCCAGCTGCGCTCTCTCTCTCACACACACACACACACACACACACATAGACAACAGCCCCCCCCAGCTGCGCTCTCTCTCTCACACACACACACATAGACAACAGGCCCCCCCAGCTGCGCTCTCTCTCTCACACACACACACACACACACATAGACAACAGGCCCCCACCGCTGCGCTCTCTCTCTCACACACACCCCCATAGACAATAGGCCCCCACCGCTGCGAACACGCACACAAACATACACACAAAAACACATAGCCTACACATACCTTTCAGTAGCTTCCAGCGGCGCTTCTCTGCTCACATGGGACGGCACCTGTCACATGGTGCACGTCCTATGTGATATTTAATCCTCCTGTGATAGGCCACACATATGGAGGAAGGACCGCAGATCCGCGGCCACTTGCAGGAAGTTGGCTGGTGCCGGCGAAGGGGACCAGGCACCTTCCTTGTTGCGGAAAAAAAATTCAATGAAAAAAAAAAAGAACGATCAGGCGGCCTCAGTAGGTCACCGGCCTACCGGTAAATTTCCCTGTAAGGCCTATGACCAATCCACCCCTGGTTGCCTATGTGATGCAGCTTATACATAGTAGCATAAAAACAGCATTATAGCAAACAGCAAAAAGTAGCATTGTAATACCTTATAAAAAAAAAAAATCTTCATGTTTCAAAAATGGCATGTCATGCTTTTTAATACTGTTCTTTTTAAATAGATTTTTTTTTGACACAGATCATTAAAAAGTTTAAATATTAGGTTGGACCAAGCTTTGTAAGCTGGAAGTTGTTTTGCCTATAATGTGTGAATCCAAAAGGGACCCCAAAATCTACAATGCATAAGGGAACTTTCACAATATTGCCATTCGTTGTGGGGTTCCATGGGTGGAAGAGACTGAGGTTGCTGACCAGGAGGGAAATGACATCGATCCTAGTCTGCCACATTCACAAAATTATACAGTCTTCAATGCGTATGTGATTTCACCTTACTTTACATGCACCTTTTGGGTTTGCTTAAAATGTAATACTTACAATAAATAAACAAATAACCAAGAAAGCCATTTTTTCAAAATTTCATATTTCAAAATAGTGTATTCAGTGGACCAAGCAGGCAAAATAGGGACAAACATATACACAAATGAAACAAGCTAAAACCATTTTGATTTACGCCCTTGCTTGCCTCCTGGCCCAATTCCCTGTGCTGCTTGATCAGAGCTGCCTCTGAGTCACTGAAGCAGCAGGTCCCACAGAGGCAGGAGATGCAACAGGGACAGGAGAGTAAACAGGTGCCACAGGGGCAGGAGGGTAAACGGGTTGGTGGTAGTCATTTTAACGGTGCTGGTAACACCGAAAGTGACTACCACAAACGAAACTGACTTACCCGACTCATAATAAATAATGACTGACCTTAACAATTACACAACAAGTCCCCAATAGTGTAATAACAAATCCCGATCAGCAGTAAGAATGGCAACGTCTTTTGACGTCATTTTAAAATGCGACCTCTATATCAATTATATCGGTTAGGGTTAGGGTTGGGGTTGGGGTTAGGAATAACAAAAAGGTTAGGTTTAGGGACCCGACATTGCCGCTTTAAAAATATTGATATAGAGCTCATAATTTAAATTGACGCCAAAATAGGCTGCCATTTTTACTGCTGCGGATTTGTTATCACACTGTCGGGGACTTGTTGTGTCATTGTTAAGGTCAGTCATCATTTATTATGAGTCGGGCAAGTCTGTTTCGTATTTGTCGGTTCGTGGTAGTCACTGTCGTTTACACCACCTCCGTTCATTCGTACCACACCCAAACAGGTGAATAACCAATATAATGAACAATGGCAATGTCAATAGCTCCAAGGTGGTATGGATCATGGTAAGCACATGATGAATTTTTTTGATGCGGTGCTTTCATATATATTATGAAAGAATTGTTGAGAGATTGACAAATAACCACTATCCCCAGATGGTTCTTCATGTGGCTGCTGTTCCTTTGTCCAATCATGGGTGTCCTTGCTTGGTTGTCTTTTAATTATTTTTTTTCCAAGTGCAGAAGGAACATTCCACCTGCACATAATAAATCCGATTTAAAAAAAAAAAAAAAAGGTCCATAAACAAATATCTGGACATGATAAAAAAAATATTTATAATTTTGATTCAAAAGTATTTAATTTCTTCATTTTCATATAAAAAGTTTGTTTGAAAAAAACCTTTGTGTGTGTGTGTTTTACAAAACAAATGTACAATAATGATACATATTTGTTAGTAGAGTATGTTATAAAGGGTTTTTGTTACCGTGGAACAGTGCAGGTTGATGAGGTAATGAATTGACAGGGTTAATATGATATAATTGTCATAAAACATGAGTGTTTAGAAGCAATAAGGTGAATTAGGGAATTGCATGCATGTACGTTCAGATGTGAATTAGGGGTAAAGAATTATGCAGTGAAATAAGTAGAGATATTCACTGACCCCCGTGTTCTGGTTTTGGTTTTGGATCTAGGTTAACTTCTGGTTTTGTTTTTGGCAAAACCACCCTCATGTGTTTTGGTTTTGGTTTTAGTTTTGGGTCTGTATTTTTAAGCAAAATTGCTAAACTATGCTAAAATCACATAGTTTTGCTCTTTTTTTGTTCCTACATTAATATTAACCTCAATAACACTAATTTCAAGTCTTTTGCCGTCAATATTGACCACCTCACAGGTCACATTATTATTTTCATACACTTTCGGACAAATACTGCAGCGACCTGGCTGGAGGTTAAGTGACAGAGCAATAACTCAAACACACGGCAGTTCCTAGCACATCTAAGAAACCTTGCACACAGCAGTGGCAGAAAAGAAAAGCGGTGGATGATGGAATTGTCCTTGGATCATAAAACCAGTTATGGTTCAATTTATTGCTCCACCAGTTTATTGGATAACTGGGGTAATTCTACAGCTAATACATGGCAACGAGCACTGCCCCCCCGGGATGTGTGCTTTTATCAGACCCAGACCAATCCAGGGTGCCAGACAATGCACTAAAACGAGCCATTGTAATTTCCAGCAAAAAGCAAGTTCATCACTGAGCTTCGAATCAGCTCCAATTCCCACAAAATTATAATATAGTTAGGTGCCTTTGACGTAAAGTGCAGATTACAAACACTTGATGAAACAGCAGCAAAGTGGAAGGTAATACATATACACGTCTATTTAGACATCCATGCTTACATTACTTCTGCAAGCAACGCTGTCTTTTGTTAATAAACCTGTCTTTATGCCATTCAAAAAAAATTAAAATAATCCTCCACCATTCTTTAGATGTTGATAATTGATAGTAGGATCAGGTGGAGTTACAACAGAGATGTCACTAATTCTGGTCAATTCGTTTACAGTAGACAAGACCAGATGTCAAAATGTTGTGCTGAGTCATCTGCATCATCAATCGGTGTCTAAGATTTTTGCTAAGCACACAACAGTATATAGCACATGTAGGTAACACTGGCACACCGCGGTAGCTAAAATTTAAAGTGGTGCAAGATGGAATTGTCCTTGGGAATGGATAGTCTAAAATAAATAAAAATAAACCATACATAGAGTAGTACAGTAATGTAATTCTTTATTCAAGCCTCGATCTGCAGTACAAGGGAGTCATGTGATCTCCATTCAGCTCCGTATGTACGGAAGGAGAGTCATGTGACCACTGATGCCGATTAGAATTCATAGGATTGGCTGACATGGACTTTATAAGGGATATCGGACTTACTGCTTGCTACCTTGATAAAGATTACTTTGGCAGAATCAAAACGCGTTGGTTTGGAGCAGCAGTTCACTTTATCAGCACAGAGATCTGGGTTCATTATCTGGTGGTAGGATTGTGGACTTATATCATCTCCAGTTGTTTTATACTGTTTTAATCAAGAATTTGTGTGGTACGCGCATAAGGAGTAATGAGCTCCTGTTTTACTTTTGTCTATGGTACCATAGGTACCTTTTTTTAAATAAATGGTATTATACTATGTTTGTTCCATTTTCATTCATGTGAGGTGCTGGATCTTCATAGAAGCAAGCTTCATGAGTCTTTGCTAACATCTGATGTGCCTGATTTCAAGGGGAATTCTGTAAGCATATTCCCTCACGGGAGTCCCTTCACGTGGTGGATTGAATTTGAGACAATTTCCATTGTATTCACTTGGGAGAGGGCTCCCTTTTTTGATAGCATCTGCATATGCATTACTGTACTACTCTATGTATGGTTTAATTTTATTTATTTTAGACTATCCATTGATATTCCGTGTGAGACCCCTCTAAGGTAAGGTATTCCACACTTACTCCACAAGCCATGACATTGGGAAAGGAGGGGGGATGTATTTTAATCCAGCACAGTGGAGAATACTTTCCGTTTTGGGCAAGGTGCTGAAACAATTCGAAGTAGTCACCTGTGAAGTGAGTTCAGACACTGCTAGCTTGAGTCAAGTGATTCCCTTAATTAGACTTTTGGAAAAGCAGTTTGAGAAACTGAAGGAGGAGATTAAACAAAGCAATTACGCTAAGTATGTTGGACTTGTAGTTCAAGTACTTTAAAGCACAAAATGGATGGCTTTTCGCTGTTCCTCCATCCGCAGAAGCATATACAGGGTGGAATTCCACCTTGTCACCACCTCTTGCTTCAGTTGGTGGCAGGGCAAATTAAATTGCTCTTGTAGCTGCTGCTATCTCCTACACGCTGTTGCCGAATGCCGGAAATGTCCAGATATTTTATGGGCTACAGACAGCATCTCCTGCACGTCCCTGTCATTTTTTTAAAAAGCTCTGTACCACCAAGTTTATTGTGTGAGCAAAACAGGGAATGTGAGCAAATTCACTCAGCTGTAATGTTCTCACAATATTGTTTGCGTTATCAGAAATGACATATCCTGAGGAGAGTCCAAGCGGGATAAGCCATGTTGCAATGACATCCCATAGTTTTTGTAACAGATTGTCAGCTGTATGCCTCTTAGTATAGCCGGTGATACACGGAGTAGCCTGCCTCTGACAAATATGACGTACTTGGGTACATGCTGCTGCTGTTCCTGCTGGTGAAGGCGAAACACCAACCCAGTGGGCTGTCACAATTATATATTCTTTTGTATGCCCAGTTCCGCTTGTCCACATATCTGTGGTTAAGTATACAGTGGGTAGAATGTCTTTTGTAGGCCAATAATTACATTTTTACGAACCTTCTTGTAGAGGTGAGGAATAGCTCTTCTATTAAAATGGTGCCGTGATGGAATTTGGTAAGAGCTCAAGAACCTGTCTAAAACCAGCTGCATTAATAGTGGATATTGGACGCAGATCTAATACAAGTATAGTCACCATGGCGTCTGTTATCCACTTTGCAACTGGGTGACAGCTTTCATGCTTGCTTCCTCTAGCAAAGGATTGTTTAACAGTCAATTGTTGTTAACTACTAGTAATCTTCTTTTTGGGGGTAAATTTACTAAACTGCGGGTTTGAAAAAGTGGAGATGTTGCCTATAGCAACCAATCAGTTTCTAGTTATCATTTATTTAGTACATTCTACAAATTGACAGCTAGAATCTGATTGGTTGCTATAGGCAACATCTCCACTTATTTAAACCCGCAATTTAGTAAATCTACCCCTTGGTCTCTTTTTGGGATGAATATTCATCCCCTACAGCAGCAGCAGCATTGGGAATAACGCTCAAGAATTATTCTGATGAATCCAGGATAGTGGAGGAGTCATCTAGACTTACCAACCTGAATGCAGGACTAACTCCGATTGCTACTGAGGATATTGATGAGGACGGTGTTGTAGGGGTAGATTGCAGGTGTTGGGATGTAGGTGAGAGAAGGGACCTAGCTGATGATGGACTGCTTTTTGTACAAAATGGGGGGAAAGGGAATAGGGAGTGGTCGCACCAATTGTGAGGGAGTAATATTACCCTATGAATTAAATTCGTTTAAACCACCATATGTAGTTCAGTTCATAATTAGTTTTATGGTCTCTGTGGTGTAATTTACCTCCTAAAATACCCATTTATTTACCCCAGAGGGACATATATAAACGATTTTAATTCATAGCAGTTAACTAGAAAGATATGGAGATATAGCAAACTTCACTCCTAATTTTTGACATAAGAATAACGAGGAATACAAACTATGTGTCACTAATTAGTAATATAATTATTCGCCATAATAAGGCCAATATATAATTATATAATGTTCAATATTCATGCAGCACAAATTGCTCATACGTGCTGAGGTATATACTATTCTGTATTAACACCAAGCGTGACACTCCCCATTTATAACTGTTTAACAACAAATTCTGGATCTACAACTTGCCATATTATCCATGGATAGTTTCTATTAATTTAATACATCTCTACTTAGGATAATGGGAATATTTAATTCAGATTGTTAATAGTATTCACAATCGGCTAGTTTTACTCTCTTCTGCATGAATGTAACAACTAATAAGATACAATTGTGGTACATCGGATATTATAACAACGATGTTTATTTCAGTCTTAAATGATTTCATGTAACCTTAACACTGCGTTTCTAGTAACCTAGCTAATTCAATTTCTGGTCAAATTCATTATGATAGCAGTGTCATATTAGGTTTTATGAGGAGATTTCACCCAACATTATAGGATAACACGCAGCGCCGGACTGGCCATCTGGGACTTCTGGCATTCGCCAGAAGGGCCGATGGCTGTATGGGCCGGTCCGGTCCCTGCGATTCATGTCCCGCAGCTTTTTCTTCTTTTTTTTTTCTTAACTTCCGAGCGGCTGCGCGATGTGACGTCATGACGTCACGCAGCCGTCTAGGAGCCGGCAGTCTGTTGAGCGCGCGGGGTTTTTGAGGTGAGTTGGTGTGTCCGGGGGATAATGACAAGTACTGCAAGGGAGGGGAATGAGTAAAAATACACTGAGGAAGTGATTGAAAATAGCTACAGGGGGAAGAGGGGGTGTATGACAATGGCTGCAGGGGGAAGGGGGGGTGTGACAATGACTGCAGGGGGAAGGGGGGGCGTGACAATGGCTGCAGGGGGAAGGGGGAGTGTGACAATGTCTGCAGGGGGAAGGGGGGGTGTGACACTGTCTGCAGGGAGAAGGGGGGGTGTGTGACAATGGCTGCAGGGGGAAGGGGGGGGTGTCTGACAATGGCTGCAGGAAGAAGGGGGTGGAGACAATGGCTGCAGGGGGAAAGGGGGGTGTGTGACAATGGCTGCAGGGGGAAGGGGGGTGTGTGTGACAATGGCTGCAGGGGGAAGGGGGGGTGTGACAAATTCCTGCAGGGGGAAGGGGGGTGTGTGACAATGTCTGCAGGGGGAAGGGGGGGGTGACAATGGCTGCACGGGGAAGGGGGGGTGACAATGTCTGCAGGTGGGAGGGGGGGGTGTGTGACAATGGCTGCAGGGGGAAGGGGGGTGACAATGGCTGCAGGGGGAAGGGGGTGTGTGTGTGACAATGGCTGCAGGGGGAAGGGGGGGATGACAATGGCTGCAGGGGGAAGGGGGGGTGTCTGACAATGGCTGCAGGAAGAAGGGGGTGGAGACAATGGCTGCAGGGGGAAAGGGGGGTGTGTGACAATGGCTGCAGGGGGAAGGGGTGTGTGTGTGACAATGGCTGCAGGGGGAAGGGGGGGTGTGACAAATTCCTGCAGGGGGAAGGGGGGGGGGTGTGACAATGTCTGCAGGGGGAAGGGGGGGTGACAATGGCTGCACGGGGAAGGGGGGGTGACAATGTCTGCAGGTGGGAGGGGGGGTGTGTGACAATGGCTGCAGGGGGAAGGGGGGTGACAATGGCTGCAGGGGGAAGGGGGTGTGTGTGTGACAATGGCTGTAGGGGGAAGGGGGGGGATGACAATGGCTGCAGGGGGAAGGCGGGAGTGTGACAATGGCTGCAGGGGAAGGGGGGGTGTGACAATGGCTGCACGGGGAAGGGGGGGTGACAATGTCTGCAGGTGGGAGGGGGGGGTGTGTGACAATGGCTGCAGGGGGAAGGGGGGTGACAATGGCTGCAGGGGGAAGGGGGTGTGTGTGTGACAATGGCTGCAGGGGGAAGGGGGGGATGACAATGGCTGCAGGGGGAAGGGGGGGGTGTCTGACAATGGCTGCAGGAAGAAGGGGGTGGAGACAATGGCTGCAGGGGGAAAGGGGGGTGTGTGACAATGGCTGCAGGGGGAAGGGGGGTGTGTGTGACAATGGCTGCAGGGGGAAGGGGGGGTGTGACAAATTCCTGCAGGGGGAAGGGGGGGGGTGTGACAATGTCTGCAGGGGGAAGGGGGGGTGACAATGGCTGCACGGGGAAGGGGGGGTGACAATGTCTGCAGGTGGGAGGGGGGGTGTGTGACAATGGCTGCAGGGGGAAGGGGGGTGACAATGGCTGCAGGGGGAAGGGGGTGTGTGTGTGACAATGGCTGCAGGGGGAAGGGGGGGATGACAATGGCTGCAGGGGGAAGGCGGGAGTGTGACAATGGCTGCAGGGGAAGGGGGGGTGTGACAATGGCTGCAGGGGGAATTAGGGGTGAAAATGTCTGTATGGGGGCAATGGCTGTAGAAGGGGGAAAATAAAAAATGGCTAATCTGTGTGGGTGACAGTATATGACTATAATGTGTGTGGGGGGACAGTATATTACTGTAATGTGTGTGGGGGACAGTATATGACTATAATGTGTGTTTGGGGACAGTATATGACTGTAATGTGTGTGGGGGACAGTATATGACTATAATGTGTGTGGGGGACAGTGTATGACTATAATGTGTGTGGGGGGACAGTATATGACTATAATGTGTGTGGGGGTATAGTATATGACTATAATGTGTGTGGGGGACAGTATATGACTATAATGTGTGTGTGGGACAGTATATGACTATAATGTGTGTGGGGGGACAGTATATGACTATAATGTGTGTGGCGGGACAGTATATGACTATAATGTGTGTGGGGGACAGTATATGACTATAATGTGTGTGGTGGGACAGTATATGACTATAATGTGTGTGGGGGGACAGTATATGACTATCATGTGTGTGGGGGGACAGTATATGACTGTAATGTGTGTGGGGGACAGTATATGACTATAATGTGTGTGGGGGACAGTATATGACTATAATGTGTGTGGGGGACAGTATATGACTATAATGTGTGTGGGGGGACAGTATATGACTGTAATGTGTGTGGGGGACAGTATATGACTATAATGTGTGTGGGGGGACAGTATATGACTGTAATGTGTGTGGGGGACAGTATATGACTATAATGTGTGTGGGGGACAGTATATGACTATAATGTGTGTGGGGGGACAGTATATGACTATAATGTGTGTGGGGGACAGTATATGACTATAATGTGTGTGGGGGGACAGTATATGACTGTAATGTGTGTGGGGGACAGTATATGACTATAATGTGTGTGGGGGACAGTATATGACTATAATGTGTGTGGGGGGACAGTTTATGACTATAATGTGTGTGGGGGACAGTATATGACTATAATGTGTGTGTGGGACAGTATATGACTATAACGTGTGTGGCGGGACAGTACATGACTATAATGTGTGTGGCGGGACAGTATATGACTATAATGTGTGTGGGGGGACAGTATATGACTATAATGTGTGTGGGGGGACAGTATATGACTGTAATGTGTGTGGGGAACAGTATATGACTATAATGTGTGTGGGGGACAGTATATGACTAATGTGTGCTATTAAGTGAATGTGGGGCTGTTTGGGGAAAATTAGGTATATTTATTAAATGAAATTATGAATTTTTTAATGCCTGAGATGGTTGTGGGAAATGTTTTTTTTTATTAAATATAAATGCTATTTAATTTCTTGCTGGGGTTGTTTGGAGGGAGGGAAAGCGGTTTATTTATTAAATGGGAATACTATTAATTTAATGTTGGGGCTGGTTGTAGGGAAATAGGTCTATTTATTAAATGCATATACTATTTAATGTCAGGGCTAGTTGGAGGAAAATAGATGTATTTATCAAATGTGAATGCTATCATTTTAATGTTGGGGCTGGAGTAAGGCCTAATTTTAAAACGTGGGTGTTATATTGATTTAACACCGCTGCTGGTTGGAGTTTTCTAAATTTCATGTAACCATTTTTTTTTCCAAATAGGGCCTATAACATTCCAGGATCCAGACAAGCAGCAACTGATCTAAAGACACCAGCGACCACAAGTGGAGACAATGACAAGACAGGTAAGAGAGACCAGGACATTCTGCCAACTGTCCTGAATTTGGTGGGTGACTATCCCGCTTAGTCAGGATTTGGTCTGACTACAAGGACAGTTGGGAGGTATGTACTGCTTCACATTGTACTGCTTGTGAAGGCAGAACTGTGTGCACCTAATAGTAGTGCTCACAGTATTGCCTGTGTATTTGTTGAAAATGTGTCTAATAACCATATTACATCATAGGAGTCCCCCTGTCTTAAGAGCCTAGGGCCCCCTGAGCCTTAATCCAGCTCTGGTTAGCAGGAGGGAGTGGATAGCTACTCCCAGTTCCTGGATAGGACACAGGCTGCAGAGCAAGCCGAGGAGCTCTAAGTCTCATGAGATTTATTAATCTTGTGAAACTAAGTGCTTCCCTGCTCACTCTACAGGAAGTTCCCATCCTGCTGGATGTCAGCAGCATCAGAAGCATAGAAAAAGTGCAGTGGGCACACAGTTTTGTCCTGCTCATCAACAGAGATGGGCCTGTATGCTTGAAATGCCAGGGCTGATTTTCCTAACAGCTTGCTATGAACTTGCTTCAAATGGCATAACATGGATGAGGTTCCTAGATGTTTAAGGTCCCTACCTCTACTAACTGTGGGTTTACAAATGCCACAAATGGCTAGACAACTGTTGTCAGGATTTGGGTAAAAATAATTCCACACATAAGAAGTGGATTTTTTGGTCTTATGTCCAGGTATGACAAAGTCCTTCTTCTTATCACATGCCAGAACTGCTTCCACCGGTGCAGGACTTACACAAACAACATCATCCTCATCAACCTCTTCATTAGCGCCCTTGTCAGCTACCCAAATATCCCCCTCATCCTGTTGCAATTCCAAAGTGGCATCCTCAATTTGTGTATCACCGGCTACACTAGGGCTGTTCAGGCACACATCTGCAGAAATGGTGAAAGGGGCTTTCTTTATGGGTACACTATCAGCAGGGGCAAACGCAGGATTTGAGTATGGGGGTTTCCACGGCACACCACCAGTGGGAGTGACCAGCATGCATGGGGCATGGCTATAATTTTAGACAGTGCTAGGTAGCTCTCCAACTCTTCAAATCCCACTTTAAATACACAAGCTATGCTGCATGCACTACTGTTAGGTGCATGCAGCTCCCCTTTCATGAGCAGAGAAGTGTGCCGTGGGACATACCTCCCAGCTGTCCCTGTAGTCCGGAAAAAGTCCTGACTGAGTGGGTCAATCCCCAAACTCAGGACTGCCCCACCAGAATCAGGACAGTTGGCAGACTGTTCTGCTCTCTCCTACCTGTTCTTCCTGCTTTCAAAACTTGTTGCTGCTGCTCGTGTCCTAAGCTCAGTTGTGCTTGTCTGGATCCTGGAATGTTGGGTCCCTGTTTGGAAAAAGAATAGGTACCTGAGATATAGAAATACCAGCAATGAGTGAACACAGTAGGCCTCCCTGCCTCTATGCAGTCCGACATTAAATCAAAACAACTCATGTTTTATTATTAGTGCCCCTTTCTTGTAACCAGCCGGACTGTAAAATATTTTTTTTCACCTTTAATTTTATTCCTCACACAGCACCCCCGCATCCCCTCCCCTGCTCGCAGCACGCCCGCTTGCACATTCCCCCCCGCACTTGCTCCCCCCTTTCCTCTACCCGCGCCAGGTGGGGAGAAAAATAAAAAAGAGTAAGGCACACCAGGCAGGACGGGGTTTTCCAGTGACTTGGAAACCCCCCTTGCATGCGCCCCTGATCAAAATGGACAGGATTATACATAGCACTCGTGAATAGACTCTCCTCATGGATTTGTGTCATTTCTGAATCTGAACATACATTTTCCGCTAATGCCTTACTGTTTACTTTCACGTAAAAGTATTTGGACACCACTTTTGGAGTCCGAATTAAAAGGTCTTGCTTGGACACAACTGACCTTACAAGAAGATGCCTCAGCGACAGTTGCAGAACTAGCACTCATAGAGAAAGGCGAAGGCCTCATTCTTTTCTTGCCACTGCATGTGTAGAATGTTGGCATTTTTTTTTGTGCAGATAACTTTGGCTGGATCACAGGTCTTTTTTTCTTGACTAAGGTGAATGGTGATTTTTTTACATTTTGGTTTCCCACAAATACTAGGCACCTTAACATAGGCTTTACCAGAGGACTATCATCATGACTGGTGCCAGCAGCTGCTTGGTGCTCCTGGTCTGCTGTGGACTGATGTGAATCCATTTTGATAATACCGTACACTTTGACTGCAAATTCAGAAGACCAAGCCTGCCAGCCTTAGTATTTGTATTTCAGCAATGACAATTAGCAACGGAGCAATGGAGTACTCCTCTTTGTGTGTAACCTATATAGCACCGTACAATTTGACTGCAAATTCAGAGGACCAAGCCTGCCAGTCCTAGTATTTGTATTTCAGCAATGACAATTAGCAACGGAGCAATGGAGTACTCCTCTTTGTGTGTAACCTATATAGCACCGTACAATTTGACTGCAAATTCAGAGGACCAAGCCTGCCAGTCCTAGTATTTGTATTTCAGCAATGACAATTAGCAATGGAGCAATGGAACTCTCCTCTTTGTGTGTTACCTATATAGCACAGTACAATGTGACTGCAGATATACACCAAGCCTTCCAGCCCTAGTATTTGTATTTCAGCAATGACAATTAGTAATGGAACAATGGAGCTCTTCTCTTTGTATGTTACCTATATAACACAGTACACTTTGATTGCAGATTTACACCAAGCCTGCCAGCCCATTTTTTATTGTCTCTTATCGCAGCGATAAAAAAAACACTTGCCTTTTTTCAAAGAAAAAATATCTTTTAGGGAGCTAATCTTTACTGACCTGAAGCATTAAGAGTTAACTAATTGCTTCACAATGCCAGTGTCTATAGTTCTTTGCTTTCCTGTTCACTAATTAAACAGATTTTTTTCAAGAAAGTATACAATTTTAATATTTTTTAACATTAATGCAATTTATAAATGGTTTTATTCTTTATTCTTCTGTACTATTACCAGAACAGGTGCTTGTTAAATGGTCTTCTCCAATGGAATTTACTAGCCCTAACCCCTTAGCTTTATATGGCAATTCGTGTTTTTCCCAGCCACAGGGCTTTTTGCCTTTTAATAAATAGATTGATAAGTTACCTCCAGCACAAATATTGAAACTGGAAACTGCAATCTTTGTCACTTTCTTAATTTTCATTAAGATCAGAGGGGAGCATAGACATGAATGAGTGCTGCTGAAGACAAAGTCAAAGGCGCAGAGGTGGAGGCTGTTGCATCTGTACCTGAGTCTGAAGATGACTCAGTTGTCTTCACCATTTATCATTGTAATATATCAGGATTAAACTAGAGATGGGCGGGCTCGGTTCCCCGAGATCCGAATCCATCCGAATTTCGCCTATCCGAGTACCGAGCAGAGCAGGCTCGGTACTCTCTTGCCCATTCGGAATCGAAATTGAGGCAAAACGTCATTGTGACGTATTCGTATTTCTGAGCTCGGTTCTCGCGAGATTTGAAAAGCATAAATACCAGCCTCCACAGCAATCCATCGACATTTGACAGAGGGAGAGAGCAGGGTTAGGTCAGAGGCTGTATTAGTGCAGGGACAGAGCAATAATTGTTCACCTTATTCTTTCTATTATTCTTTCATTTTGAATCTATTCAATTCTATTATAAAATCAAATTCTATTTGCAATTGTTAGAGCAGCAAGACAGGAGGATAGAGGAGGCTTATTTTTCAATTTGTTTGCACTACAAGTGCTTTGGGGTCTCCCATATTCCCCAGTGTGAAACAATAATTTTTCTGGCTGTCAAAACTGATATTTGTCAGCAGTATTTCTAAAATTTGGTTGCACTACAAGTGCTTTGGGGTCTCCCATATTCCCCAGTGTGAAACAATAATTTTTCTGTCTGTCAAAAAAAGTCATATTTGTCAGCAGTATCTATCTAATACAATTTTTGGCAGTACAAGTGCTTTAGGCTCATTAAAATGGATTCAAAGCAGTCCACATATGAGCAGAATCAGCAACCAGGTTCTGTCACCAGTCCTGATGGTACTGTTCCCAGTACGTCATCTGGGAAAGGCGATGTAAAAGGCGAAAAAGAAGTGTAACTGAGGAAAAGTTAACTGCCGATAAAAAAAAAAATTGCCAACATGTCATTCTACACACGCAGTGACAAAGAAAGAATGAGGCCTTCGCCTTTCTCTATTAGAGGCAGATCAAAAAATGTTACTGAGCCATTTTCTTGTACGGTCTCTCATGATGATCAAACAAGACCAAGTAATTTGGAATCTAAAAGTTGTGCACAACTGCTGTTACACGTGAAAGCCGAGCTGCAAGAAAACAGTAAGGCATTAGAGGATAATGTATGCTCTGAATCAGAAATTACACCAATCCCTGTGGAGAGTCCATCCAGCAGTGGGATGTCTAATCGTGAGCATTCTGTTAGTGTACCCATAAAGAAGGGTCCTTTCAGCATTTCTGCTGATGTGTGCCTGAACAGCCCGAGTGTAGCCATTGATACACAAATTGAGGATGCCACTTTGGAATTAGAAGAGGATGAGGGGGAGATTTGTGTAGGCGACGAGGGCGCTAATGATGATGTTGATGAGGATGATGCAGACAGATACCAAATTGCCTTTCTCAATTTCTATTTATATTCTAGACTCTATAACGGCTGAATAGTTTTCTATTTTACTCCTAGTGGAGAGGGGGTCTGATGCAGACAGATACCAAACTGCCTTTGTCCATTTCTTTTAATATTCTAATTCTACAGCCTATGCAGGTTGCTTTTTTCTATTTAACTACAAGTGGACGGGGGGCGGGGGTCATAGACAGCCACCAAACTAACTTGGTCCATTTATTTGTTATATTGTTCAGTCTATGCAGGCTGCTTTTTTTCTATTTAACTACAAGTGGAGGGGGGCGGGGGTCATAGACAGCCACCAAGCTACCTTGGTCCATTTATTTGTTATAATGTTCAGTCTATGCAGGCTGTTTTTTTCTATTTAACTACAAGTGGAGGGCGGGGGGGGGGGGGGCGGGGGTCATAGACAGCCACCAAACTACCTTGGTCCATTTATTTGTTACATTGTTCAGTCTATGCAGGCTGCTTTTTTTCTCTTTAACTACAAGTGGAGGGGGGGCGGGGGTCATAGACAGCCACCAAACTACCTTGGTCCATTTATTTGTTATATTATTCAGTTTATGCAGGCTGTTTTTTTTCTATTTAACTACAAGTGGAGGGGGGTTGGGGGTCATAGACAGCCACCAAACTACCTTGGTCCATTTAGTTGTTATATTATTCAGTCTATGCAGGCTGCTTTTTTTCTATTTAACTACAAGTGGAGGGTGTCATATACACCCAAATATGATGGCTACATTGCCAATAATCAAAGATGGAGGAGGAAGACAACCAGGTTTGTCTGTATAATTTGCAGGCAAGTGTTAGAATTAAGGACGGCCTACCAGGATTTAAACAGTTTTTTTCATAATTTATTAGCTTTAAAATTTTCTACTTATCCAAGAAAATGGTGGAGCACCAAATTAGGTTATTTTAGATCAAAAAAATTGTATTTTTTTCAAAAATAACAAAACCAAAACCAAAACACACAAGGGCGGTTTGGCAAAACCAAAACCAAAACACAATGTTAATCCAGATCCAAAACCAAAACCAAAACATGGGGGTCAGTGAACATCTCTAGATTAAACATACTTGCCTACTCTCCCGGAATTTTCGGGAAGTTCCTGAATTTTCGTGGAGTCCTACTCACGGAAGAGTAGGCAACCTTCCAGGTTCCTAAAAAATGCTGAAATTCGGGGTCGGGGATTAATCGTGTCATTAAGCCCCACCACCCACTATTCAATGCCGTGAATTTAGGTATTTTATAGAGGGGGCGTGGATATCATGTGACATGTCCTCCCGGAGGAAAAAGTCACAAAGTCGGCAACTATGGAATTAAAACCTTACTATATTTTTCTTTCATGTTTACTTTTAACTTTGAAGAATATTAATCTCTTATATTTTTGATTGGCCACAAGGTGGTAGTATAATTCCTGTTATATTAAATCCACAACTTTAAGGTAACAGCTACAAGGGGTATTTGTTTATTTCCTCTAAGGAACGTATAAGGAAGGAAGAGGTGTTAGCTGCTAGCTTGTTATAGATGGATAAGATGGCAAGTGAGATCTCATGATTTGGGTGGGCTTAGTTAGTTAGCCACAGTGTTCTCTTGCTGTAGAAAGAGAGAGTCTCTGAGATGTGTGAAACTACAGGTCCCAGCATACCCTGCAAGTTATTCTCTTTGTATTATATGTTGGCACACTGATATATTACCCAGAATCCTTCAATGTTAAGCTATTTACAGCTGCTTAAATATACTTAAAGAAGTCTAGCAACATAGCAAATGCTATATAAAACGTAAGATTTCAATGCAACACATGTTTAATACACACCAGTTTTTAAAGAATATGGGGTTTATTTAAGAAGCAGTGAAAAGCAAAAATGCTGTGTAAATGCCGGTAAAAGGTTCTTCCACCTTTTTTTTTTTTGTCACCTAACAAAGGTTTTTGCTTTTTATCAGAGCTTCCTGCTGTCCCAATAGACCTCTATGGGGATAGTAGCATTAGTTAATCTATTAAGCAGATTGGCATTGCTGGTCTTTTTCAATGAGAATGCTGGATCCCTCATTGGGAAAACACATTCTCCATTGGCTGGCAGCAATACATTTAGATGGCTAACGCACTGGGGTCATAAATAGACCCCTATGTTTCTGCCCAACAGACATTTCAAAAATCCTAAATCTATAGCTCAGCGGCAGCTCTGGTAACTGTCACTATACTACTTCCTCCACCCCAGACTGTACTTACAATCCCCATTTCATATCATGTGATCACAGCCTGGGGTCTGTATCCAGGGAGATCAGCTACAGAGCCTATGTCAGACCATACTTGCCAACTTTTCCTCATTGGCTCCAGGGAGAATCCGGGGACAGTGGACATGCGGGGGCGGGGCTTGACTAATTGCATCATTATGGCACCGCCCCCTAAATGATTGCAGGGCTAAGATTACGCAATATTTGCAGCATTAAACCCCACCCCCACACTTATATCTATTGCGGGGGCAAGAACCAGGAGGTTGCCCTGCTATCCCGGGAGGTCTCCCAGAAATGCGGGAGTCTCCCGGACATTCCAGGAGAGTAGGCAACTATGCTTTAAGGAAATGCAGCTAATGAATCTTTAGAGACTGAAGTGTCTTTTACATTTCTTTCTCCATTACTGAAGGCATGTTGTCTTACCTGTCAGTCTTTGATTAAATCTTGGTCTCCATGAAAATGGCCACCTCCATAGGCATCAATACATGGACATAGGACACAATTTCTGAACTGTGTCATCATGCCACAGATGGCAAAGCCAACCACGTCTTGTACTGGCTCAGCATCAGGGAGAATGCCAGACTCTTCAGGGAGTGAGGGAGATCACCCCTATTTCAGGGAGTCTCCCTGACATGCAAGGAGAGTTGGCAAGTATGCGTCAGACTCATGTAGCTTACTAAGAGAACTACATATACATTTTCGGAATAAAATAAAACAAAACACTGCATTGATGAAAAAGGAAAAATATTTTTAAATCCGCTGACAAAAATAAGCCCATTCAGTGGCAAAAATTTAGTTATATTTTACTTTCTCAAACAGCAATAACTGTGTTATAATTGCTTGACTGTTTTCCACTTGTAATAAATATAATTTGCTAACATGCTAAAACAATAGTTACAGCAGCACTTTGTTAATCTGGAGAAAAGGAATACATTCCTCAAAATGGCATAGCAGCTTCCAGCTGTTCAGTCAGCATATGATCAGGCAATGGGCAACTGCAGGGAAGGCCATCTTGCAGTAGAGATTGTGGTTTCACAGGCTGAAAAGGGCTAAAGTAGCTGTAGCACAGTCGAAGGGCCTGTTGGCGACAACTGGAAAAGCTCTGTACGGCGCCTATGTAATAGCCTGCAAATCACAGGTATATTACTGTATGCACTCATTCAGAAAACTACATCTCCCCAAGTGCCTCTGGGAAGTCCATTGCAAATTGTGTCGGGTATTTTGGGGTGGACTAACTGAAAACGAAAGCCCCAGACTGCACACTAGAGTCCCAGGCCGCACTAGAAGCTTACAGAGACATTTAGACAATGCAACAAGTTACAAAAGTCTGCGAAAAACTGACATATATTTACAAAATAAATAGAAGGCTCCAATATTTTTGGAGTAAAGAGAAGGAGCTAAAAATTGACTGCTGGAGGCTAGTGGGTGGTTGCTGTGAGTTGTGTTGTGGTAATACTGCTCAGGATCATGAAGGATCTACCCACAATGAGCCATTAAGTGCTGTGCTGGACTATTGCCTTAAGGGATGCTTGCAGCTAAAGTACCAGCTTTAAAAGCTGGCCCAGAAGGAAGCATCTTTGGAGTAAAGCCCATCACACATCAGAAGAACTCATACGAAGACAGATAATATTATGGTTTATTTTGCCTTGCTATGTTCAAGTTATTAAAATGAAACATCAAACTGTGTTCAGTGAGACATCAAGCAGTGTTTGTTACGAGCTGCGGCGGTGCCTCAAGCCGCTGTGACTCTCTGTTTACCATTAAGCTGCGTCCCTGCCATCATTTACTCTATGTCCTGGCCCTCACCTTGGCGACGTCTGGGACGCTAGGTCTCTTAGCACCATGTTCAGGCATGTTGGTCAGTCGGCCGCATGTGCAGGTATTGTTTCAATTAACAGCCTTCTGAGGCTGATTTTTCCATCTGTGCCCCTCTCCTTCTAATTAGCCTCCTTGCCGGTTATAGTGTTTTCCCCTGTGGATTACTGACCTGCATTGTATTGTCTGCGGACTTCTGATTGATTTCCTGTTACTGACCCTTGGCTTGTTTTGGATTGTACACTGATTGCCCTGAACTTTGGCTTGTTATTTGGTACTTCTACTTTCTGCCATTCCTGACCCTTTGCCTGTTTTTTGGACCACTCCATCTGCCGTGCTTCTGACTATCCGCTATCATCCTATCTGCCGCCTCCTATTTTCTTGCTGTGGTATTGCTAATAAGTTTACACTACGCTAGAGTTAAGACCTGGGGGCATCTGAGTACCTTTGAGCGTGACAAGCTCTACAGGAAAGGCAGCTGCTATAGGCAAAGACCTCTATCACTAGTTCTGTACTAGCGACATTCGTTGTCACAGTGTTATTAAAACCTCTGGCTGGGACATTGCTATTGAGAGGCTATGGAGCTGTCTTAAATAAGAGTTTATTCCAGCCAAATCTGCTGTATTTAAAGTTTATCTGCAAGCTCATGCAGAGTGCTAGGGATGTAGAGAGAAATAATTTGTCACAAGAGTTTGTCCATCTTGCATCAGAAGTTTGATCCTATTGTCAAAGTGCCTAAAATTGCTGCTGAGGGGAGAATTGCAAAATATTTTACTTTACAGTTGCTGGGAGACATCTGCTTATTCTGTTAGATGGATTACTGAGTGAAGATTGGGTTCCTTACACTGGAAAACGTGTATTGTGCAAAAATACTGTTTCTTACACCGAGCTCAGGAGTCATGTATGCATCAAGTAGAATACTGGTTTCATCCTTTACAAGTTACAAAGCTTCATGTGTCCAGCTGAAACTTTGCTTAAACCTATGGATTACAATTTACCCTCAGGGGTTCTGTCTATTATAAAATGACATTAGTCTACAGTGATTTCTTCTAAAGCATCTAACCTGATCAAGTTGGATTAACCCTTATTGCGTCTCTAATGATTTTTGTGTGGTAAGTGTATAATTGCACTAAAAGTCTATTGTGATTGATTTATGTAGATAATCTGTCGCAGCAGCTCTTAGTGTAATTGTCTAATTAACCCATTTGCAACTGGTTGTCTTCAAACGTATTTATCCAGTGAAACCCATTTGTAGTGATTTAAGTTTGAATATTGCTAATATTATTGAAACAAGATATCTAAATTGTTATTTATTTTATGACATGTTGAATAACATTGCATATTAAAGTTCTTGTGGTATTGCTTCCCTAAACTACTTCTACTTATCTGCCTCTGTGGTAAAACCTTACACCACAAGCAAGGAGAATAAACCTACGGGTTTATTCAGTTTTAGCCCTTTGTCCCTTGTTTCATTCCAACACTACTTTGAGACCTTTGCCTCAGGCCTGTGAAATCCTGTTTTCCACTACCTCTGGGTGCAAACCCTGTTACACCTAGGGTTATATTTTAAAATTGATTTCAGTTTATGCCTCTCGTCACAATTTTGCTCCCCCAAATATCTCACGACCCCCAAAAACTTGCACCCTAGGCTACAGCTTAGTCAGCCTATTGGATAACCAGAACCTAGATAGAGGAATAATAGATGGAGTTTGAAAGACTTTGCAACATCTCACAGTGTTAAAGAACATTAGTGAATGGGCTAATGAACACCCATTGCAGGTAACCATTATTAAAGTGAAGGCACAGTCAGGAATTAATGCTAATTCACAATGCAACAACAAAGCTGACATGTCTTTAACACAGGCAACAGAAGGCTCACCTGCTTATCAAGATCAGGGACAGAAAACTACATCACCAGGCCCCATAGAAAAATTTGTTCAGGCTTCACTGCGCATGCTTTGACTTAATAGTGGGTGCAGGCAATGGTAGTGTCACCTCTGGTCTCCATAGTCACTGCACCTCTTACAACGGTGGTGATTCCACCACTACTCATTATGCTGAAATGAATTCCGAATAGGAAGACTACTGTGCCCTAGTGAAAGTAAAAGACATAGATATTCATGTTGCATCTAAAAAAAGTTCTATTAACTATAGCAGATGTTCAGCAGGCTCAATCCTTGAATTGAGACATACAAAATTTGATTCAAAATAATGATATCTAGTGTACTAAATTGTTTTTTATCTTTTACAGGGAGAGCATACCTCCCAACATTTAGAATCACGAAAACGGGACAAAATATTCTCTGTTCCCGTTCCACCCAGACTCTACCCATAAATTTGGGTAAAGCTCAACCCACTTTTTGTTAAGCCTGCCCCTTCTATGGCCCGCAAATTGGATGAGTACAGTAAGGCTGAGTTCACATAATTGCGACACAATTAGATGTGGATGCATCCACTGATTCACCTAGTAGGAGGGGTTGGGTACGGTTTAATGATTAGCAGAAATCCGCCAACGAGAAGGCCTACAAATAAAATACGAATTTACCAAAAACCGATAGCAATTTAAACAGATTTACCTGAAACCCGACGCTGCAGATCTCCGATGGCAGCAGCATGCTGACAGCAATTTATTCCAAATGGACAGCTCTCCGGCACTATACTTTTACGTCATCGCGACCTCTATCAATGTTAATTTAAAGCGGCAATGTCGACACCCCGCAGGTTAAGTGTTTAAACACTTAACCCGACATTAGCAAAATACAAAACCTTCTATCCTGGCTCACCTCCGGTCGTTTGAAACTTTGGCGCCGCAGTGAGCCAATCATGGTGACGTAGACGCACCTGTGGCTATATGAGTCTCTGGGTGCCGTCATTTTCTTTCAGAAATCCAGTGACGATGGAAGAAGAAGGACGTCGTAGGAAGTCCAGAGGCGCCGGGTCAACACAGGAAGAATGCAGAAGTGGCAGGGAGCCCTTGTAAGGGCTAGGAGCTACCCTGCCACGAGAAGACTACTGGAAAGATGCCATGTCAAGGCCACAGTTAGGGGGGCATAAGGCCCTTTAGTTAGAATTGGGCACAAGGGCCTTTAGGTAGTAATTTGGGGCATAAGGCATATAGGAAGTGAGTAGTTGCAAGGCCATGATTGTTAGATTAGGCAGAAGGCCAATTAGGTAGAATTGGGCACCATGCCCATTTGGCAGAATTGGGCATGAAGCCCATTAGTTAGTTGGGCAAGAGGCCCATAGTTAAAAGGGCATTAGGCCCTAGTGTTTAGGGGGACATTAGGTCCCTGTTGATAGCAGGGCAGTAGGCCCCTTATAGTTGGATAGAAGGGCACTGGGCTCTGAGTAGTGTTGAAGGGCGTTAGGCCCTAAGTAAGTAGGTTAAGTTTTTGAGAGTGGCATACAAGGCCCCTCTAGCTGTCCGGAAGGCCACTTAAAGTCCTGAACCTCAAGACAGGCAGGCTTAACAGCCGGGGTTCAGGCAGTGGGTGGAGGCCTGCTGAGCAGCTGAGTCTCGGCAGACACAGGTGTCCAAGGATGGATGAGCAGCAGCAGGATTGGTCTGCTCCCAGAGTAGAAGTATTGACCATTGGTGAGGTGGTGATTGGCAGGTAACGTGTCAAACTATTTGTTGTTTTGTATGTCAAATGCCTTTAGTGTCCTCACCTTGTAGGAACCAACGGACAGGCTCCAGCAACGGCGGGTGCGCTAAGGTGATCAGACTCGAGGTGTGGTTCCTGAACTGCTGCACAGGAGAACACAGTGTTTCTCATAGTGGTCCCTTGGGTTTGAGTGAGTACCTGGGGTGTCAGGAATGGAATTGTGGTTTGTGTGACTTTGTCTCCCCTAGCACCCGTTACATGGTTGATTGCTTATTGACCTTTATAGCTGACACTACTTAAATCATTAGCGTGAATGTCTATTTGTATGACTAAATTGACATTTCCATTTGGACTATTGCAAGAAAGAAGTTTCCAATTTGCATTTATTACATACCATATTGAAAATGAGACTTTTGCAAATAATAACTGTCAATTCATTTATTTATTTAAATAGTCTCTTCTTATGACACTTCAATACATTATTATATTGTGTACAAATAGCTTAATGCAACTTTAGTGTTTATTATTAACACTGGAAAGCTACATGTCATCACCATCTGTACGCTATCATGGGGTGTAAGAATACACACATTGTCCTGACGTAAATGCTACTGTTTTTGAGCTGTATGTGTCTTGAGTTGTACACGTTAGTTTGCTTTTTCTTGCATGCACTTTTAAATACATCCACCTCTAAATATGCTCCTATGTGTCAAATCATGCATTTGGGCAGCATGGTGGTGTAGTGGTTAGCACTTCTGCCTTACAGCACTGGGGTCATGAGTTCAATTCCCGACCCTGGCCTTATCTGTGAGGAGTTTGTATGTTCTCCCCGTGTTTGCGTGGGTTTCCTCTGGGTGCTCCGGTTTCCTCCCACACTCCAAAAACATACTGGTAGGTTAATTGGCTGCTAACAAATTGACCCTAGTCTGTGTGTGTCTGTGTGTGTGTGTTAGGGAATTTAGACTGTAAGCCCCAAGGGGCAGGAACTGATGTGTGTGAGTTCTCTGTACAGCGCTACAGAATTAGTGACGCTATATGAATAAATGGTGATGATGATGATGTTTTGTGTTCAAATGAATCCTTGATCCCAAGGGCAACAACCACCTTTACAAAGAGTCCGAGCCAGGTGACCAGAAAAAAATGCCTTGATCATTATAAATGTATTTTCTAAACGGGTGGAGGCCATATCATTAAAAACTGATTTAGCCTTGGCTACACATTTGATCTAATTGTTGAAAATCTCTGTGCCTTGGATATCAACGTGTGCCATCTCAATGTCAATAAGGAGGCCAGGGGCGGGCGGGCTGGCACGGGGGGCAGCAACCCCCTGGGCCGCTCAGTCAGACCGCTATTAGGGCCGGGGGGTAGGCTGGCCTGCAATATACCACATTTTCACCGGCGTGTCATGTGATGAGGCCGCCTGTGCGCCCCCCGGGCTGACATCTCCCAGCCCGCGCCTGAAGGAGGCACTGTAGAAAAAAAATAATAGGATAAATTATGTAGAGATGCTCACTGACCCTCGTGTTTTGGTTTTGGTTTTGGTTTTGGTTCTGTATTACCTGTGTGTTTTGGTTTTGGTTTTGCTTAGCCATTTTTTACAAAATTCCATTTTTTTTGGGCTAAAATCACATAATTTAGGTATTATTTTGTACCTACATTATTATTAACCTCGCTAACACTAAATTCCAGTGATTTCCATTCAATTCTGACCATCTCACAGGTCACAATATGCTTTTCATACACTTTCAGCCAAATACTGCAGCGATTTGGCTGGATGGTAAGCAACAGAGCAATGACTCAAACACACTGCAGTTCCTACCACATCTAGGACACATTGGCACACAGCAGTGGCAGAAAAGAAAAGTGGGGCAAGATGGAATTGTCTTTGGATCATGAAACCAGTTATGGTTCATTTGATCGCTCCACCTGTTTCTTGGATAAGTGAGGTAATTCTACAGCTAAAACATGGCAACGATCGCTCCACCTGTTTCTTGGATAATTGAGGTAATTCTACAACTAATACATGGCAACGAGCGCTGACATCCCCGGGATGCGTGCTTTTATCAGATACACACCAATCCAGGGTGCCAGACAATGCACTAAAAAGAACCATTGAAATTCATAGCAAAAAGCCAGTTTACCAGTGAGCTTCAAATCAGCTCCAATTCCCACAAAATTATAATCTAGTTAGGTACCTCTCATGTAAAGTGCTGATTACAAACACAGCAAAATATGTGTGGGAGAATGTGGCCTCTAAGAGGCTGACTAATAGACACAAAGACATTGCATGGATGGCTATCCAGGGGTCTGCCTCTCAGGACATTCATGCACTCCCGGAACCTGTGCAGATATGTCCACTGCCCCTTCTGCATCACCAGAAGGGAAACTTGTAGATTAATAAAAATTACCAAAGCAGCTCTTCTATAAGGGTGTATATATTAGACCCTACACTTATTAGTGCAAATTCAGAAAAATACAGTTTAATCACTGCTAGGCCCTCCCTAAACAAGCTAACAATGGGCTTGTTAGAGTAATGGCAGAAAAACACATTAGTGCCAGGAAAGATTAATGGTGCAAGATGGAATTGTCCTACATCGATCACTGACAAGGTTCCCGGGTATGCTGAAAACCCTTTCTGAGTACACACTGGAGGGTGGGCAGCTTAGGTATTGCAAAGCAAGTTTGTACATGGGTTTCCAAATGGCTTGTTTTTCCTCCGAGTATGGAAAGAGACTGTATGACATTTCAATTTCAATTAACTCTTGAAAATAATCCTCCACCATCCTTTGCAGAAAATACACCTTTTTTATTAGGGGGTATATGAGAGCCCAACATTTTGTAGTGCAAATTCAGAAAAATACAGTGCTATATTAGTACCCTGCTGCATCTTAATGGGTTTTGAATGAGATGCAGTTGGTTTCCTGCTGCAGTCATTATTTTTTTTATTTGAGAGAGGATAGATCCTTCCAAATTTGAAAGAACAGAGGGATACTTTCTGTTATACTGGAGCTGAACAAGTGTTTCAGGGGGCAAAACATTCCCAATCACAAGGTTTGCTTCATCACAGACTATGGCAGAGAAGCCAGGTATTTTGAATACTAGATGGTACCAAGATCAACAAGCCTCATCATGGTCCCAATAATGCTTGGGCTTCATAAAGGATACTAGGATTCTATTGTTTGGGTAAAAATATCTTGTTATGCTTGTTTATTATGACTCTAGGAAGAAGGGAGACAGACATGGGCGGTTGCTAAAATTTAGTTTGTATGCTCTAGACTATATTACGCATAATGTTTACATTTTTAAAGATTTGAGGATAAATATATTAAGCTGCGAGCATCCGGAGGATTTGAAAAGTAGAGATGTTGCCTATAGCAACCAAGATCAAGAAGTTATGTATATATTTATTAGTGTGTATATGTAATGTTCGCCGCAAATAATCCATACAGCTATGATTCTGAGCAATGGACCTCATTGGCTGGTGGCAATAGAGGGATTAAAAGCAGGGACAACAGCAGTGCACTAACATAGAAAGACTTTTAAAATTGATAAGACTCAGGGGTCTATTTACTAAGCTGCGATGAGACAGAAATATGAGAAAATAGCTGTTTTTTTTCAGACAATGGCAATTGCAGCTCTTCTTTTAATGTATCCAGAGATTAAAGCAGGAGAATTCAGATATTTGTGACTGTCTTTCTGTCATTTCAAGTATGAAATGTCTACATCCATAAAGTCATCATTCAAAATGTTTACATCATTCTACACTGTTATAATGTCAATAATTATAATGTCTGCATGTTCATAATGTCTACACAGTTAAAATATCGACATACATAATGTCTATACACTCAAAATGTCAAAAATGTCTACACATTTGACACACTGTCATAATGTCTACAAGGTTGTAATGTCGACATTTAATTGCGATTACATCACAACCAATGCCCTTGATATCAGTTTTAAAAAACAATTACAGAGCACACAAAAGGAGTCACATGTTGTTAGGACATGGCTTATGCTCTGCACTTTTCTTATTTGCTGCTTCTTAAATTACCACCATTGCCTAAAGAGCTAAGAAGAATTATAGAAGATTCTAATGACACATACTAAAAATCTTATGACTGAGGCATCAGCAGCCTTAATCGTGCAATGCCCTCTTTCACTGGTTATTTAAATAAAGGGCTTTGTGCAAACTAACATTATTTTCACTGGAGTATAAGATAACGCACATGTTGCGTACAACAAATTTAAATTATTTTGCAGAAATGTGTTATGCTTCTAAAATACATGAATGCAGTGATTTTCATATGTATAGTTTATACACAAATAACCTGTGTTTATACATCGTGTTGTTTCTCTAGCTGTTTCTATATGAATTTTTTTGTGCTGGAATAAACAAAAAATTGGAAAAAATAAATGGAAATGTTGTTGAATTGTTTTAATTTAAGAAATAATATTTTAATGGGCAGTCTCATTAGTGTATTCTAAACAAACACAAAGGGCCTGATTCATTAAGAAAAGCAAGGAAAAAAAAGGAGTAAATTTTCTGTAGGACAAACCATGCTACAATGCAAAGGGTGCAAATTAGATTATTTTGCATATAAGTTAAATACCAGCTGTTTTTTTATGTAGCACACAAACACTTAATAGCTTTATTTTTACACTGAAATTTAAAGTTGATCTAGGACATGTCATACCCCAACTATAAATCTGTCCTGGGTCATTCCATGTCAGTTCAACCAGGGTTGTCCACCACCCGTCTCAGATTTCTACAAAAAATTTTTAGTTAAGAGAGGTTGTCAAAACAACTATTTCTGCCAAATATCTCAACTGTCTGACAATTAGTTGATTATATATTGATTTTTCAATTTATTAAATAATTTACGAATCGCGGCTTCTTTATCCAGTTTGTTTGAAGTATTACAGGTGTTTATTAAGGAATCGACACAAAATTTGGACCCCTAAGGTAACTCTTCCTCCAGAATCCAAATATCCAAACCAAATTACTGTATCTGCCTCATGTTTTTGTTACGGCAAAAACGCACATTTTTCAAATATCATTAAAAACGCTAGATTTAATTGACATTAGGTATCCCATTTTTTGGGGGGTGTTTAAAAAAGGTATACATTACTACCACAAGAAAAAAATCAGCTGGGTACTTTGCTTCATAGTGGAGAGAAAAAAAAATGAAGTTGATGCTCGATTACTGCTGTACAGCATACATCATTTACACATTGTTAAAAACCATACCAAAAAAGTGAACTAAACTGAGACAATGGGATAAACCTCCCATACAGGAAATGAAACAAACAAACTGATGGGAAGAGGATTCCCTTTAGAGAGACCAAAACTGAAACTTTCCAGAGAAAGAGAGAGGGAGACACAGAAAGAGTCAATCATGGCAGCTGCTCATTTGGTAGTCTTTTACATACGGACTGCCATATTACTATTTACTCAAAAACCATTGGATTACATAGCTGGGACCACTCTACAGATGAAGAAAAAGAACTTTTGATTCTGAGAACTGAAGTTTCAAATGCAGTAACCAATGAACCTGAAACCTCAGTCTGCTACCATCATAAAAAGCTTCTGCTGCCAAGATATGAAGAATTTCAGAAAACATGCTGTAATCCTTTTTTGGACAAGAAGGAAAGAAAAGAAGTGTATAGAAGGGGCACTCCGATTAGGTCTATAATAAAATAAATCTTTATTGGATATGCATTAAAAAATGTTCTGGTTAAACAGGAGCGAAATATTTAAAAATACACATATAGGACAAACAAGTGTGTAGGTGAATTAAAATGCAAATACAATTTGCATTGCCTCTGCTATCTATCAGAATGCACCTTTATAAGTGCAAAGATCCAAGTCTGAATAAATGCTCCAAAGTTGGAATAATTACTATATGAGGTCACAAGAGTCAAAAGGTGATTCTAATAATATTATTAGGTAGTGTAGCCCAATAACAGTGGCATAAATAAGTTCCCTACGATCTCAAATATAAGGGAAATCCCTGCCTGAATAGGTAACTTAGAGCGATCAGGGAGAGATATTATGCTACCTTTCAAACTGCCCCATAATAAGTGCAAAAATAGAGTAGATACTCAAAAAATTAGGATAGTTGCCATTTAAAGTTTGAAAAACCCAAGGTATATCTAGTAGTATTAGGTAATATAGCCCAATAGCATTGGCATCAAAAAATGAATGAAGAGACAAAGTATTATTATGTCCCCTATGATCGCGGGTATATATGTGAAAATCCCTGCCTAAGTAGGTAACTGGGGAGCGATCATAGGGAGAAAGGTGCAGGCTGGATGATGAGGATAGCGAGACAAAACGCCAACGCGCATTTCGCTCTGTAGCTTTTTCAAGCCTGACTGTTTTTTCATGTAGCACACAAATATCAACTTTAAATGTCAGTGTACAAATAATCTATCAAGTATTTGTGTGTTACATGAAAAACAGTCAGTATTTAACTTATGTGCAAAACAGAATACTAATTTGCACCCCTTGCATTGTAACATGGTTTTGTCCAGGAGACTGAAATAAGAAGTTTCTCAAGTTAAGATCATTAATGAATCAGGTCCAAGATGTGCTGATACACTTAATGAAACCAATCAACAAATGTGCTGTCTTGGCCTTCAAGAGATAAGTGTTTTTTTCCTTTTATTCACGTCCTCTGTGCAGGGCCGCCGAGAGGGGGCGGGTACATTTCACCCTGGCTCGGGTATTTTTTATTTTATCTTTCTGCGGGGTTGGGGGTCCGTCGTTGGTGGGGGGAGCTGGAAAGAAAAAAAAGAAAAAAGATTCATACTCACGTGATCGGCGCTGCGTCCATCCTTCCTTTCTTCTTCATTCACACTGACTGCCGGGCGTGACATCATCAAGTCACGCCCGTCAGTCAGTGAGGAGCACCAGACAAGACCAGAAGAAAAGAGAGAAGACAGAAGAGAAGAGAAGAAAAGAAAGAAGTTAAGTAAAGAAGTGGAGAGGCAAGGGGAGGGAAGCAGAAATGGACAGTGCTATAAAGAAGAGGGAGTAAAAAAAAACAGGGGAGAGAGGCAGAGAGTAAAAAAAAAAAGGGGAGAGAAGCACTAATTAAAATAAAAAGGGGAGAGAAACACTAATTAAAATAAAAAGGGGAGAGAAACACTAATTAAAATGAAAAGGCGAGAGAAACACTAATTAAAATAAAAAGGGGAGAGAAACACTAATTAAAAAAAATGGGAGAGAAGCACTAATTAAAATAAAAAGGGGAGAGAAGCACTAATTAAAAAAAAGGAAGAGAAACACTAAAAAAAGGGGAGAGAAACACTAATTAAAAAAAAAGGGGAGAGAAGCACTAATTAAAAAAAAAAGGGGGAGAGAAGCACTATTTTTTTAAAAAAAGGGGAGAGAAGCACTAATTTTTTTTAAAAAAAAGAGGAGAGAAGCACTAATTAATTGGTGCTATTTTGTTTGTAGGGTGATGGTGGGGCAATTTAATAGTGGGGACTATTAATTTAACATGGGGTGGTTTGGGGGCTATTGAATATGGGGGTGAGTTTAGGGAGAATGAGGTCTATTTATTAAATGTGACTGTGAGTTATTTAATGGCAGTAATGATTGCGGGAAATAGGTATTGCTGTTTGCAGGAAGGGAATATGTTTATTTATTAAATATGAATACTATTATTTTAATGTTGGGGCTGGAGGAAGGCTTAATTATTAATCGTGGGTGTTATTGATTTAACGCCGGGGCTGGCTGTAATTTTCTAAATGTAGCCATTTTTTTCCCCCCAAATAGGTCCTTCAACATTCCAGGATCCGGACAAGCCGCAACTAAAGAAAGCAGCAGTCACAGGTGGTGAAAGTGAGAAGAACAGGTAGGAGAGAGCAGCAGAGTTTGTGAAATATTGTGATTCTAGTAGGGACAATGTAAATTTTTGGTGAGTGTTGTGCCCAATGTAAGGTGCAGGCCAAGACTAAACTGTTTGTGTACACACTACATTCTTTGTATACTACACTGTGGTGCTAGATGTCTTAAAAGTCAGGAGCGCTGGGACATATGTGACGCTCTGGTGAATTCAGGACCTAGTGATTTTGATGCTAGCCACGCCTCAATGGCGCATTGTCACGCCCCCAAATGTATGACCACACCCCCGAACATTTTTGCACCGCCATTAGCCTAACCACGCCCCAACAGCGCATTGCCACGCCCCTGAATGCACGACCACACCACCGAAATTTTTTGCATTAGGCGGTGCAAAAAAATTTGGGGGCTTACTCGACTATGAGGGGGGGGCCCCATGAATTTGTTGTACCCAGGCCCTGGATTCCTCTTGGCAGCCCTGCCTCTGTGCAACGGAAGTGCCTACTATCCAAGGAAGTACTGGAAGGCAGTATACACTTTCTGCTGACAGGAAAATTACAGACTGTTACAAACAAGGGAAAAATAATGAGATTGTTGACTCAACTTCAGTTAAGGGCTTAAGTTATGTTAAAGGTTTTAAATGTCATGATTTCTTGTGTTAATTAAAACAGTAATCGAACATCAGCATCAACTTCATTATTTTTTTTCTCCACTATGAAACAGAGTACCCTGCTGATTTTTTTTGTGGTAGTAATATATACCTTTTTTAAACACCCCCCAAAAAATGGGATACCTAATTTCAAATGTAAAGTGGTCTCAGCTATGTAATTCAATGGTTTTTAAGTAAATAGTAATATGGCAGTCCATATTTAAAAGACTACCAAATGAGCAGCTGCCATGATTGACTCTTTCTGTGTCTCGCTCTCTCTCTCTGGAAAGTTTCAGTTTTGGTCTCTCTAAAGGGAATCCCCTTCCCATCATTTTTTGTTTGTTTTATTTCCTGTTTGGGAGGTTTGTCCCACTGCCTCAGTTTAGTTCACTTTATTGGTATGGTTTTTAACAATGTGTAAATGATGTATGCTGTACAGCAGTAATTGAGCATCAACTTCCTTATTTTTTTTCTCCACTACGAAACAGAGTACCCAGCTGATTTTTTTTTTGTGGTAGTAATTTATACCTTTTTTAAACACCCCCCAAAAAATGGGATCCCTAATGTCAATCGAATCTAGCGTTTTTAATGATATTCGAAAAACGTGCATTTTTGCCGTAACGCAAAACATGAGGCAGATACGGTCATTTGGTTTCGATATTTGGATTCGGGAGGAAGAGTTACCTTAGGGGTCCAAATTTTGTGTTGATTCCTTAATAAACACCTGTAATACTTTAAATAAACTGGATAAAGAAGTCGCGATTAGTAAATTATTTAATAAATTGAAAAATCAATATATAATCAACTAATTGTCAGACAGTCGAGATATTTGGCAGAAATAGTTGTTTTGTCATCCTCTCTTAAAGAAAAAATTTTCAAAAAAATTTGAGACGGGTGGTGGACAAATCATGTTTTTTTGGGTGATCTGATGTGGAATGACCCTCCTCACATTTTAAATTTCTTCCCCCTCCAACGCAACTTGGTTTTGCCAAGGTGCAAAGTTATTCCTATTTTTGCTTTACTTTCCTCAATGAATCTGCCCCATACTATTATTTAATGAGCACGTGTGCAGTAAACTGAAAATCTTGGATTGATATTTGACCTTTATCTCATTTTATTTTTTCATTTTTAATATTGCATTGTTCATGAATAACAATGTATTAATATACTATAACAATTATATAAATTTACTCAGATATACAAAGAAAAGGAAAACACATATTTATCTTGTGATGATTTTGTTTTTAATTTTTAAATTACTGTGGCATCAGGGTTGATATAAATGTCATAGTGAGCCTAGAAGATGGTTAATAATGTCAATAAGGTCAACAACGTGGAAACATTTGTAGGTGATTCCATCCCAGTGTTCTTGTTCCTGGTCAACCATTACAGGATAATGCCAACTTAAAATACAAAATCACCTTCAACACTGCCATTGTCACTGGCTAAAGGATAATTGCCTGCAATCAAATAAAATATTGCAATTATTATTATTATTCATTTATAATGATGCATAGACCATAAGTGAAACAATGGAGAGTGCCAGAAATATTTAATTTGGTCTTTTGCTGTAGTTTTTGTATTAAAGATAAATAAACAAGATGAACAATAAAATAATGGTAATAGTTATGCAGCCGTTATATTTGTGTGTGGATTTGTTCCTGTGAGTTTAAATGATTCAGTTTAGTTTTCTTCTACTGGAAATATTTTATATGGAATGCTAATGTTCCCTTTATTTAGATTCAAATACACCGGAATTAAAGTGAGAGTGTCAGACATATTAACTGATAGAAGTAAACCTAATAACCAATGTTCGAAAATATATGTCTGATGTCACATTTATGCTGTAGACATTGATGATTTTTTGGGTCTTCTAAAGAAATCAAAAGTGGTTTAAAAGCAGAATTTATTAGCAGTCTCTTCAGCACTAAGAGAAAACTGTTTAAAGGATACCAAAACCCCAAAATGTAAACATTTAAGCAGGTGAATTCAGATATTTGTGACTGTGTCTTTCGGTCATTTCAAGTATGAAATGTCTACATCCATAAAGTCATAATTCAAAATGTTTACATCATTCTACACTGTTATAATGTCAATAATTATAATGTCTGCGTGTTCATAATGTCTACAGAGTTAAAATATCGACATACACAATGTCTATACACTCAATATGTCAAAATGTAAAATGTCTACACATTTGACACACTGTCATAATGTCTACAAGGTTGTAATGTCGACATTTAATTGTGATTACATCACAACCAATGCCCTTGATATCAGTTTTAAAAAACAATTACAGAGCACACAAAAGGAGTCACATGTTGTTAGGACATGGCTTATGCTCTGCACTTTTCTTATTTGCTGCTTCTTAAATTACCACCATTGCCTAAAGTGCTAAGAAGAATTATAGAAGATTCTAATGACACATACTAAAAATCTTATGACTAAGGCTTCAGCAGCCTTAATCGTGCAATGCCCTCTTTCACTGGTTATTTAAATAAAGGGCTTTGTGCAATCTGAAATTATTTTCACTGGAGTATAAGATAACGCACATGTTGCGTACAACAAATTTAAATTAATTTGCAGAAATGTGTTATGCTTCTAAAATACATGAATGCAGTGATTTTCATATGTATAGTTTATACACAAATAACCTGTGTTTATACATTGTATTGTTTCTCCAGCTGTTTCTGTTTGTATTTTTTGTGCTGGAATAAACAAAAAATTGGAAAAAATAAATGGAAATGTTGTTGAATTGTTTTAATTTAAGAAATAATATTTTAATGAGCAGTCTCATTAGTGTATTCTAAGCAAACACAAAGGGCCTGATTCATTAAGAAAAGCAAGGAAAAAAAAGCAGTAAATTTTCTGTAGGACAAACCATGCTACAATGCAAAGGGTGCAAATTAGATTATTTTGCATATAAGTTAAATACCAGCTGTTTTTTCATGTAGCACACAAACACTTAATAGCTTTATTTTTACACTGAAATTTAAAGTTGATCTAGGACATGCCATACCCCAATTATAAATCTGTCCTCACATTTTAAATTTCCTCCACGTCCAACGCAACTTGGTTTTGCCAAGGTGCAAAGTTATTCCTATTTTTGCTTTACTTTCCTCAATGAATCTGCCCCATACTATTATTTACTGAGGACGTGTGCAGTAAACTGAAAATGTTGGATTGATATTTGACCTTTATCTCATTTTATTTTAAAATTTTTAATATTGCATTTTTCATGGATAACAATGTATTAATATTCTATAACAATTATATAAATATACTCAGATATCCAAAGAAAAGGAAAACACATATGTATCTTGTGATGATTTTGTTTTTAATTTTTAAATTACTGTGGCATCAGGGTTGATATAAATGTCATAGTGAGCCTAGAAGATGGTTAATAATGTCAATAAGGTCAACAACGTGGAGACATTTTCTAGGTGATTCCATCCCAGTGTTCTTGTTCCTGGTCAACCATTACAGGATAATGCCAACTTAAAATACAAAATCACCTTCACCACTGCCATTGTCACTGGCTAAAGGATTATTGCCTGCAATGAAATAAAATATTGCAATTATTAATATTATTCATTTATAATGATGCATAGACCATAAGTGAAACAATGAAGAGTGCCAGAAATATTTAATTTGGTCTTTTGCTGTAGTTTTTGTATTAAAGATAAATTAACAAGATGAACAATAAAATAATGGTAATAGTTATGCAGCCGTTATATTTGTGTGTGGCTTTGTTCCTGTGAGTTTAAATGATTCAGTTTAGTTTTCTTCTACTAGAAATATTTTTTATGGAATGCAAATTTTCCCTTTATTTAGATTCAAATACACCGGAATTAAAGTGAGAGTGTCAGACATATTAACTGATAGAAGTAAACTTAATAACCAATGTTCGAACACATATGTCTGATGTCACATTTATACTGTAGACATTGATGATTTTTTGAGTCTTCTAAAGAAATCAAAAGTGGTTTAAATGCAGAATTTATTAGCAGTCTCTTCAGCACTAAGAGAAAACTGTTTAAAGGATACCAAAACCCCAAAATATAAACATTTAAGCAGGAGAATTCAGATATTTGTGACTGTGTCTTTCTGTCATTTCAGGTATGAAATGTCTACATCCATAAAGTCATAATTCAAAATGTTTACATCATTCTACACTGTTATAATGTCAATAGTTATAATGTCTGCATGTTCATAATGTCTACACAGTTAAAATATCGACATACACAATGTCTATACACTCAAAATGTCAAAATGTAAAATGTCTACACATTTGACACACTGTTATAATGTCTACAAGGTTGTAATGTCGACATTTAATTGTGATTACATCACAACCAATGCCCTTGATATCAGTCTTAAAAAACCATTACAGAGCACACAAAAGGAGTCACATGTTGTTAGGACATGGCTTATGCTCTGCACTTTTCTTATTTGCTGCTTCTTAAATTACCACCATTGCCTAAAGTGCTAAGAAGAATTATAGAAGATTCTAATGACACATACTAAAAATCTTATGACTAAGGCTTCAGCAGTCTTAATCGTGCAATGCCCTCTTTCACTGGTTATTTAAATAAAGGGCTTTGTGCAATCTGACATTATTTTCACTGGAGTATAAGATAACGCACATGTTGCGTACAGCAAATTTAAATTAATTTGCAGAAATGTGTTATGCTTCTAAAATACATGAATGCAGTGATTTTCATATGTATAGTTTATACACAAATAACCTGTGTTTATACATCGTATTGTTTCTCTAGCTGTTTCTATATGAATTTTTTTGGGCTGGAATAAACAAAAAAATTGAAAAAATAAATGGAAATGTTGTTGAATTGTTTTAATTTAAGAAATAATATTTTAATGGGCAGCCTCATTTGTGTATTCTAAGCAAACACAAAGGGCCTGATTCATTAAGAAAAGCAAGGGAAAGAAAAGCGTACATTTTCTGTAGGACAAACCATGCTACAATGCAAAGGGTGCAAATTAGATTATTTTGCATATAAGTTAAATACCAGCTGTTTTTTCATGTAGCACACAAACACTTAATAGCTTTACTTTTACACTGAAATGTAAAGTTGATCTAGGACATGCCCTACCCCAACTATAAATCTGTCCTCACATTTTAAATTTCCTCCCCCTCCAACGCAACTTGGTTTTGCCAAGGTGCAAAGTTATTCCTATTTTTGCTTTACTTTCCTCAATGAATCTGCCCCATACTATTATTTACTGAGGACGTGTGTAGTAAACTGAAAATCTTGGATTGATATTTGACCTTTTTCTCATTTTATTTTTTCATTTTTAATATTGCATTGTTTATGAATAACAATTTATTAATATACTATAACAATTATAAAAATATCCTCAGATATCCAAAGAAAAGGAAAACACATATTTATCTTGAGATGATTTTGTTTTTAATTTTTAAATTACTGTGGCATCAGGGTTGATATAAATGTCATAGTGAGCCTAGAAGATGGTTAATAATGTCAATAAGGTCAACAACGTGGAGACATTTGTAGGTGATTCCATCCCAGTGTTCTTGTTCCTGGTCAACCATTACAGGATAATGCCAACTTAAAATACAAAATCACCTTCACCACTGCCATTGTCACTGGCTGAAGGATAATTGCCTGCAATCAAATAAAATATTGCAATTATTATTATTATTATTCATTTATAATGATGCATAGACCATAAGTGAAACAATGGAGAGTGCCAGAAATATTTAATTTGGTCTTTTGCTGTTGTTTTTGTATTAAAGATAAATTAACAAGATGAACAATAAATTAATGGTAATAGTTATGCAGCCGTTATATTTGTGTGTGGCTTTGTTCCTGTGAGTTTAAATGATTCAGTTTAGTTTTCTTCTACTGGAAATATTTTATATGGAATGCTAATTTTTAGATTGAAATACACCTGAATTAAAGTGAAACTGTCAAACATATTAACTGATAGAAGTAAACTTAATAACCAATGTTCGAAAATATAAGTCTGATGTCACATTTATGCTGTAGGACAATTGATGATTTTTTGGGTCTTCTAAAGAAATCAAAAGTAGTTTAAAAGCAGAATTTATTAGCAGTCTCTTCAGCACTAAGAGAAAACAGTTTAAAAGGATACCAAATCCCCAAAATGTAAACATTTAAAATATTAATTAATTACATAGCCTAAATTTTCACTTAAAAGAGTATTATATTGAACTGTATTACAGGCACTATATGTAAAACAGATGAATGTGGTAAGGGTCTTAAGCTGGCTACACATAGGCTGATAGGAAAATTATCCTTTTTGGGCTTTGTCTTTAACAAGGCCCTACAGCATTTAGGTACACTTCATAAAAGCCACTGTTTAATGAGGTAAAATTAACATCATCTGCATAATTTTATACTCAAAAGAAAATATTATTTGGTTTCATGGGTTTAATCCATAACTTAATAGTTCAATAGTTACAAAACAGCAACAGATTTTGATTATTTATAGTTACTAGATAATGATTCATAGAGCGGCATGGGGTATATTCAAGCATATGGGATATTGGATACCGGTACTTCAAATCTAGTAATTAAATATTGTATACAATACAGTACAAATAGTGATTATGTTACTCTGGAACTTAATACTCTGATACACTTGGTTTTTATGCATGCTGTAGACCAGAGGAGTCCAAACTCAATCCTCAAGGGCTACCAACAGATCATGTTTTCGGTATTTCTTTAATCATACACAGGTGAGTTAATCTTTTGACTGTGTCAGTAATTATCACATCTGTTTCTACAGAGAGAAATCCAGAAACCATGAACTGTTGGTAGCCTTTAAGGACTGAGGGCCTGATTCATTAAGGATCTTAACTTAGGAAACTTCTTATTTTAGTTCCCTGGACAAAACCATGTTGCAATGCAAGGGGTGCAAATTAGTATTCTGTTTAGCACATACGTTAAATACTGACTGTTTATTCATGTAGCACACAAATACTTGATAGCTTATTTGTAAACTGTAATTTAAAGTTGATATTTGTGTGCTACATGAAAAAACAGTCAGTATTTAACTTATGTGCAAAACAGTATACTAATTTGCACCCCTTGCATTGTAACATGGTTTTGTCCAGGAGACTGAAAAAAGAAGTTTCTCAAGTTAAGATCCTTAATGAATCAGGCCCTGAGTTTGGACACGTCTGCTGTATACTCTCTCATATTGGCTTCCAGATTCTGTCATTAGCAGAGCTTGAGTATAATAGAATATTGTCACATATTCCATAAAGAAGACCCAGGGGGCGCTCTTGAAGGGGTTTCCCTGTTGCCTTCCCAAACCCTGCCCCCCCCCTCCCCCAAGTGCTGTAAATTAATTTAGAATTTCTCTGTGAAAGAGAAGTGTCACATAATCTCCCTGCAATGTGCTGTGTGCAGATCACAAATACTTACAGCATTCACAGCTCTCATCAAAGACAAGGCCAGTAGCACAATATGTGTTGTAGGTGATTCCATTGGCGCAATGCCAGAAAGCATTCTTGTCACCGGGCTACTGGGTATAGGCCACTGGATCTCCCGGAACAGAATTCTTTCTTGGACACAGGAGGATAGTTGCCTGCAACAGCAATATGCAGATAGATAGATGGTTCAGTGGACTTAAATATGCAAAAACAAAGTACAAAACTCTTAAACATCTAATACACATCTTCACAGACTGCCAGATGAAGTAGCTCCAGCAATATTCTGTTGATAAATTGCTGTGATAAGGGATCTTTTATCTCTGCGCTAGGCGACAATACATTAAAAAATCTGCCTAATAACTAGAGAAAGGGGCCTACTGATAAATACGCCTGTAATTCCTGATTAGTTGTTATGTTATTTTTCCCATTTCCAGGTTCAAACATATTGCTATTAAATATATTAGACTCAAGTATACCTATTTGCCAATACAACATGGTGCCTCTAATATTAGATTAGAGATACATCAGTGCTGGCTTTCTGTGGAGTAATATTGGTTTAGTAAGGTTACTGTGAGTAACAGACACTAATATTCAGCTTTGGATTGTCTGGCCCACTCCCTCTCCCTTCAAACACAATTTTGTGTTAATAACTATGCAACTGTCAATTCCCGAGCAATGTAGGATCCAAACACTAGCTTCTCCAACCACACTACAGGCACCTTGGTGAGGATGGCACATGGAAGAGACAGACATTGTTTGCTGCTGCTGTAATTCTTGCAAATTTGTAATAGATAATGTGAGGTGCAGTTTACTACCACAATCTTTGCACAAAGAGCTGTGATGTAGTTGTGGGCTGCAGTGCTGGGATTCACAGAAGCTTCTAAATATATTTCTGGGGTTTTGATAATAAAGAGCTCTATGTGGCCAGCAATTTATCTAGCAGCAAAAAAGAAGGTTACATTTTGGCGCCTGAATTTCTAGATCTTAATAACTTAACACCATCTCTGGATGGGCATTAACCAGATATCTGAATGCATTTCAGCCCAACCAGAGAGGGGATCAGTGAAGAGCCAACTCACCTCTTCCTGACTCCTCCACAGCTGAATGATTTCTCCTCCCCTCCTTCCTGTCCTGTGTGTTTTACCTAATATATGCCACCTTTACTACGTACGGGCATCAGGAGCAGGTTCCATTAGTCATAGTATAGAAAATGTAAAAGAACCCTATGTACAGCATTCAGGATCACAATTACTTACAGCATTCACAGCTCACATCAAAGACAAGGCCAGTAGCGCAATATTGTTTGTAGGTGATTCCATTGGCGCAATGCCAGAAAGCATTCTTGTCTCCGGCTACTGGGTATAGGCCACTGGCTCTCCCGGAACAGAATTCTTTCTTGGACACAGGAGGATAATTGCCTGTAACAGCAAAATGCAGATAGATAGATGGTTCAATGGACTTTAATGTTCAAGAACAAAGTACAAAACTCATACAAATCCAAATTAATTTTTCATGGTCTAAGTTATAGCAGACAATGTGTGAAATGCCTCAAAGCCAGCGAGTGTTTTCATTTCAGCACCTATAGGGGTTTTGTTTTGCTTTGCCCTATACATGAAAGTGCTACTACCAGTGGTAACAGCTGCCAGTTGTATGATTTAAAGACTTTCCCTTTGCATAGGGAAACCTATTTAATAAGCGTGACACTGGTGCAATACTTGTTCTGTTATCACACTCTCAGGATGATGCTAACAGATGAAAATCAGTAACCAAAAAATGCTTTGAATAAAGCATTTTTTAATATGAAAATGTTTTTAAATATGTTTTTTAATTTTTTTAAATAATTTTTGTGTTTTTCAATCCTTAAAAAACAAGAGCAAGTGGAACTGGATGGCCAAATTTTCCGTCTATTGCAGAAGGGGCAGGGCCAGGATGACATGATTCACTGTGAATCGTGTCACTAAGGCCCACCCCTTGCTCAAGTCACTAAGGAAGTGGCAGAAATCGGGAGGTTGCCCCGCTCTCCCGGGAGTCTGGGAGAACTCCCAGACATTCGGAGTTTCCTGGACATTCCGGGAGAGTAGGCAACTATGCCCTAACTTTTCCAACCACACTACAGCCACCTTGCTGAGGATGTCACATGGAAGAGACAGACATTGTTTGGTGCTGTTGTAATTCTTGCAAATTTGTAATAGATTATGTGAGGTGCAGTTTACTACCACAATCTTTGCACACAGAGCTGTGATGTAGTTGCGTGCTACAGTGCTGGGACTTTCAGAAGCTTCTAAATATATTTTTTGTGTTTCGATAATAAAGAACCCCATGAGGCCAGCAATCTATCTAGCAGCAAAAAAGGTTACATTTTTGCACTTGGATTTTTAGATCTTTAAAACATAACACCATCTGGCGTTAACTAGATATCTGAATGCCTTTCAGCCCCACCAAAGAGGGAATCAGTGAAGAGACAGCTCACCACTTCCTGACTACTCCACAGCTGAATGATTGCTCCTCCCATCCTTCCTGTCCTGTGTGTTTTACCCGATTTATTCCACCTTTACTTCAGGCATAACGAGCCAATGCCATTAGTCATAGTATAGATAATGTATATTAAACCCTATATTTGATGGCAGTGTACTGATCTATGCTTTGCAGATCAATTAAGCCACAACATAAGCAGTGGATGATTAGCTTGTTGAATAATTTTGTCAATTCTCACCCATCCAGGTCTCCCTGCCTGAGAGGATCTGCTTTCAAATACAGAGAATATCTCTGTCTAATATTGTGCATACACGTTTTCTGTGCCAAATGGGGCCATAACTTGGCTGACCCTACAGTAAAACAGCGTAGAGGTTAATATCACCAAGTGATGCCGCATAAGTCATGAAAAAGCAAAGGACAGTATTCCAGTGAGATGGGGTGTGGGTAAACCATTTGCAATGGGAAAAACAGACAAGATTTGGAAGCTGAGCAGCTCCGGAATCTTGGAGGGGAGGTCTGAAAAGTAGGCAACTATGAGTTTGAAGGATCTGACACGTTACTGAAAATATATGTTGTACATTCTACCATGCATTAAAAAAACATCTATGCATCCTCTGCTTGAGACAAAGCATGCCCTATCTGTGCATGTTGTACATATATATCATATGCCAGCTTCAATGTCATTCTTGCACCATGGTTTTTCTATGTCTCTGCTTCACACAGCTTTGTTTACACAGAAAAATTGGAAGAGGAAGTCATACAGGAGCTATTATGAAATTGAAACCAGCATATGGCTTTTGGATATAGCATGTAGCAATATATTGTCCTGACTCTTGGGCGGAGGAAACTTAGCAGATCTTAATGCACTATGCTAAACATATATTTTTTTACAAACCTGACTGGTTTTGTTTTTTTTAAACTCTCATGACAGTTTATTATTCTCTGTTGTAATGACTTTTTGAGTTGCCTTTCAAAGTCAAATCCAATGTTATGAATAGCATTCAAGATCACAATTACTTACAGCATTCACAGCTCACATCAAAGACAAGGCCAGTAGCGCAATATTGTTTGTAGGCGATTCCATTAGAGCAGTGCCAGAAACCATTCTTGTCATTGGGCAGGGGGTACAGGCCATTTGCTTTACCGACACAAAAACTTTTGGGACCAGTGTTTGAGTGGCTGGTCCCAGGGCTGTTGCCAGATGAACTGCTCTTTGGTCTGCTGCCAGAAGGACTGCTCTTAGGAATGTTGCCAGAAGGACTGGTCTTAGGCTTGCTGTCAGAGGGGCTACTTTTTGGGGTGCTGCTGGAGGGACTGCTTTTAGGGCTGCTGCCAGAGGGATTACTTTTTGGGCTGCTTCCAGGTGTACTGCTGCCAGAGGGGCTACTCTTTGGTGTGCTGCCAGAAGAACTGCTTTTAGGACTGCTGCCAGAGGGGTTACTCTTTGGGGTGCTTCCGGAAGGACTGCTTTTAGGGCTGCTACCAGATGGACTACTGCCAGAGTGACTGCTCTTTGGGGTATTGCTGGATGGACTACTCTCAGAGTGACTGGTCTTGTGGCTGCTGCCAGAGGTGCTGCTTCCTGAAGGACTGCCCTTAGGGCTGCTGCCAGAGGAACTGCTACCAGAGGGACTGCTCTTAGGGCTGCTACCAGAGGGAGTGCTCTCAGAGTGACTGGTCTTGGGGCTGCTTCCAGTGGGACTGCTCTTGGGGCTATTGCCAGAGGAACTACTTTTTGGGATGCTTCCAGATGGACCACTAGTTTTATGGACAGTACTGTGGCCAATTCCAGAGTCCTTGCTCTTGGAATGATTGTCAGAGCCACTGTGAGTTTTGACTGGAGAACTATGAGAAATAGATGTAGAACCTGTAAGACAAAAGGAAGAAACATATGAAGGATTATTTAATAATGTTAATAATGACAATTATGCCACATTACTGTGTTTTAAGTTCCAAGGAATACAATAACCAAATAATAGTTGCAGATATATAAAAATATCATGCTACTATTCCTCCAAGTTTCCAATCCTCAGCTTTCATAATAACATGTTAAAACCTACAGAGTTCACAAGGTACCAACATTTTATATACACATTTTATATACATATGTACAAAACCTACTATTACTCTGCATAATCACCCACCTCTCTGACCTGGCTTACAATTTTAACCTTATCTGCACTGAACTCTGTGAAGGTTGTATGGCATTTAAGTTATGATGAATTGGAGTAGGTGTGTTCTATAAGATACAAGGGAATGTGTGTAAGTGTTTAAACAATGATGTATCATAGGAAGAGTACTGAGCAAGTGTGATGTAACATCTTTAATATTATTAGAGATGCACAGGCTCGGTTCCTCGGAAACTGAACACACCCGAACTTATGGGATCCGAGTACCGAGCCGAGTCGGCTTGGTACTTTCGCGTTTTTTCAGATTCCAAAATGAGACAAAACGTCATTATGACGTCATTGGATCTCGGATCTCGTGAGTTTTGGAATCTATAAATACCGCCCTCCACGGCGATCTAGCACCATTTGAGAGAGGGATACAGAAGGGGTAGGATAAAGTGTAGAGCAGTTGGGCAGGCAAACTTAGAGAATTGAAAGAGGAGGGTGGTAGCAGTGTGAAAGAAAGCTCCATTGCTAATTGTCATTTCTGAAATACAAATATAGTAGTCCTTGCAGGCTTTTCTTCTGAATTTGCACCAAAAAGTGTAGGGTGTTATATACACCCAAAGACAAGAGCTCAATTGCTAATTGTCATTGCTGAAATACAAATATACTAGTTTTTGCAGGCTTGTCTTCTGAATTTGCACCATAAAGTGTAGGGTGTTATATACACCCAAAATCAAGAGCTCCATTGCTAATTGTCATTGCTGAAATACAAATATACTAGTCCTTGCAGGCCTTTCTTCTGAATTTGCACCAAAAAGTGTAGGGTGTTATATACACCCAAAGACAAGAGCTCAATTGCTAATTGTCATTGCTGAAATACAAATAGTAGCCATTGAAGGCTTTTCTTCTGAATTTGCACCAAAAAGTGTATGGTGTTTTATACACCCAAAGACAAGAGCTCAATTGCTCCAATGCTAATTGTCATTGCTGATATACAAACACTAGTCCTTGCAGGCTTTTCTTCTGAATTTGCTGGCAAATTCAGAAGTGTTATATAGGTAACAGACAAAGAGGAGTGCTCCATTGCTAACCTGAGTCATTGTCTGAAATACAAATAGGAGGGCTAGCAGGATTGTCTTCTGAATTTGCAGGCAAATTCTGCTGCGTTATATAGGTAACAGAGTCATTGCTGAAATATAAATTATAGGGCTGGCTTGCTTGGTCTAAATCTGCAGTTACATTTTACTGTACCATAGCTCACTCAGAAACAGGAGAGGTGGCAGAGATCAGAGCTGAAACAGAAATTGTAATACTAGGGCTGTCAGTGTTCTTCAAAGTCTCCAGTGACATTGAATTGTGCCATAGCTCATACAGAAACAGGAGGGGTGACATTGTTGTTGTCACTCTCCATCCAATCTCAGTCATGATGATACTAATCACTCTACCTCATGTGCTAAAGCCTATGATCAAGTGCATAGTGGTTTTAAGTCAGGGAAATGAAAATGTAAATAAAAAACGTGTACCCTTTTAAAGAAAAAAAACTTCTCTAAAAAATGTGAAAGTTTACTGTAGAAAAACATAATATTGCCAAGATACCATTCTACCCCAAATATTACCAGGCATACCAGCACCAGGTACCTCCCTTCTCTTAGCTAGATTTCAGCATCTGCAATCTACACTGTAATCATAATTCACCCTCATCATTGTGTACATCTTCCTCAAACAATGCTAATTCATCCCCGCTGGAATCCACCATCACAGAAATCTGTGTACTTTGATGTAATTGCTGATAATGGAATTTTTAGTTCATTTTATGGCAGAGCTGTCACGATTTTTGGACAATTCTTTTAGAGCAGAGCAAATGTCAAAATGTTGTGCTGACTCATCTGCATCACCACTGGGTATATTGGGAAAGCTAAGTTTTTTCAGAGAAGCAGTTGCCAGAAAAACTGAAGAAGGAGACATCATTACAAGATGTTGATAGCTCTTGGATCCTGGCGGAGCAAATTAAGTCCTAGATCTACATTTACAATACAGTTAGCGGATTTGCTTAGTTTAATTTCATCATTCAATTTCTCTAGCTGCTTCTTAAAAAGTATAATTAAGGCAATCACTTGACTTAAGCTAACGGTGTCTGCACTCTCTTCCCAGGTGACTACTTCACTGGATTAAAGTACATTCCTCTTCAAATTCTAGTCTTCTTGCAGCTGCTACATTCTCATACATGCTGACCCCGAAAATGACCCTTAATTTTTCAGGACACAGACAGCATCTCCTGTATGTCATTGTCATTTTTTAAAAAGTTCTGTAACACCAAGTTGATTGTGTGAGCAAAACAGGAAATTTGATGGAATTCCCCCCGCTGTAATGCTCTAACAATATTGGTGGTGTTATCAGAAATCACATTTCCTCAGGAGGGTTTTTGTAACAGATTGTCAGCTGTATGCCTCTTAGTGAAGCCGCTGATACACAGAGAAGCCTACTTCTGAAAAATGTGACGTACTTGGGTACATGCTGCTGCTGTTCCTGCTGGTGAAGGCGAATCACCAACCCAGTGGGCTATCACAGTCATAAAATTTTTAGTTTGCCCAGTTCCGCTTGTCCCCATATCTGTGGTTAAGTGTACAGTGGGTAGAAATGCATTTTGTAGCCCAATAATTAAATTTTTTACGAACTTTCTGGTAGAGGTGAGGAATAGCTTTTCTAGTAAAATGGTTTTGTGATAGAATTTGGTAATAGGGTCAGAAGACCTCAAGTAACTGTCTAAAACTAGCTGCATTAATAGTGGATATTGGACACAGATCTAATACTAGCATAGTCCCCATGGCTTTCTTACTTTCTTCCTCTAGCAAAGGATTGTTTAACAGTCAAGTGTTGTAAACTACTAGTAGTATTCTTCTGGGTTGAAGATTGATCCCCAGCAGCAGCAGCAGCAGCTGCGGGACTAACACTCAATAATTCTTCAGAGGAATCATGGCAAGTGGAGGAGTCATCTAGCCTTAGCAGCTTGGATGCAGGACTAACTCCCAATACTTGTGAGGATATTGATGATGAAGGTGTTGGGGGTGTAGATTGCAGGTGCTGGGATCTAGATGAGAGAAGGGAGGTAGATGATGCTGGACTGCTTGTTGTTATTTTTTTAACATAAGTTTCTGATTTTTCCAACAGCTTTCCATGAACTCGCTTCAAATGCTGTAAGATGCATGAGGATTCTAGATGGGTAAGGTCCCTACCTCTACTGAGTGTGGCTTTACAAACGCTACAAATGGCTAGACAACTGTTGTCAGGATTTGTGTAAAAATAATTCCACACATAAGAGGTGGATTTTTGGTCTTATACCCAGGCATGACAATGGCCTTTTTCTTATCACTGGCAAGAACAGCTGCAGTCTTTGTTTGAAAGTGTATGAAAATAATATTGTGGCCTGTGAGGTGGTCAAAATTGACTGCAAATGACTTTAAATTAGTGTTAGTGAGGTTAGTAATAATGTAGGATAAAAAAAGAGCAAAATTATTTGATTTTAGCATATTTTAGCAATTTGTCTAAAAAAATACAGATCTAAAACCAAAACCAAAACACACAAGGGTGGTTTTGCCAACACCAAAACCAAAACACGAAGCTAATCCAAATTTCAAAACCAAAACCACTTCACGGAGGTCTGTGAGCCTCTCTAAATATTATTATGATGTGCAATACAGAGTTCCTTTTACACTCTGCAAAGCAGTGAAAACCCCTGTTAATGCATCTTCTCCGTCAATTTAACTAATTTAAATATTGCTGTCCCACAAAATGAAATCTAATAATTTTACTTTAGCGCAAAAGTAGCCACACTCATGCAGCTAATTTGCATTGCCAGCGAACATGCACTTTTTGTCCAACCACTCCCATAAGCTGGTGCAAACTTCTGTGTCCGCGAAGGCCACTATTTTGACCTGCAGGTCAATGTACTTTCTGGAAAACTGCAGACACTTGCGCAAAGTATGTATCACTTCAGATTTCCACTTATGCTGTTCAGAATATATGTTTTCTGAAGCCGGAATGGTAGATAACAGAGAACAAAACCTTGTATTCGGCTGCAAAATAAATATAAATACAATGGCAAGCACTCCTTTTTCTTTCAAGAGCCAACCATGTCCATTGCATATGGCACATGAAGAAGAATGTAAGGAGGAAATGAACACACCTGGTGGTCATGTAGAGTTGGTCACTAGCGTGTTCATTCTAGCACTGTGCATGTGCACATTTGTTTAAATTTACTTTTATAGAGACGGACATGGAGGGAAGGGATGAGTAAGTGCAGCTAAAATACAGTAAGGATGTATTCCCAAATTCTGTGAACAAGTCTAACCTGGATAAAGGCGCATATTCAGCTGTCAGGAGGTGCAACACTTACTCTTGCTAAAGGGCTTCTGCAAAATACGCATTGATAATTTATGATTGGCTGATTGCGTCTTTACCTCTCCCACTGTTTGAATATAAACAATAGTGTGGCTGCTATATTATATGAAGTAGCGGCAGTTTATTGGCATTACGTTATTTATATTTGCATTCAGTTCACCAAAGGAAAGAAGATTTGCATTTGACTTTTTGGGAAGAATTCAAATAGCCTCGAACATTCATGAGACACTGTGCGGCGGAAATGTCACACAGAGTATACATTAGTGTATAGTCTTGTAAACAAAGAGTATACACTAATGTCCACTTCTGGTGTAAACCAAGCATATATATTACTGTCCACTTCTGGTATAAACCTAGCGTATATACTATTGTTGACTCCTGGTGCAAAATGAGCACATATGTGACCAAAGCAGACCTGGATGTATCTTGGTATACAACTCACGTACAGGGCCATCTTAACAACATTATGGGCCCCCGGGCAAGGCAGTTTACCGGGGCCCCTACCTATATATATATATATATATATATTTATTGAGAATGAGAGAGAAAGAGAGAGAGAGATACACACACATATATATATATATATATATATATATATATATATATATATATATATATATATTTATAGATAGATAGATATAAATATATAGATATAGTTGTAGATATATATATATATATATATATATATATATATATATAGATAGATAGATATAACTAGATATAGATATATAAATATATATATATATATATATATATATATATAGAGATGGATAGATAGATAGATATATTCCAATTAAGAGCCCTGCCTATGGGGCCCCCTTGCCCATGGGGCCCCCAGGCACCTGCCCGTCGTGCCCAATGGAAAAGATGGCCCTGCTCACGTAAAAGGCGCCTTGTTTTCTGACACTTTCTCATCTTTTGGATGTAAGATGTGTCCAACTCTACATGACAATGTGTGTGTAGAGCACAAATACTTACAGCATTCACAGCTCACATCAAAGACAAGGCCAGCAGGGCAATTTTGTCTGTAGGTGATTCCATCGGCGCAGTGCCAGAAAGCATTCTTGTCATCGGCCACAGGGTACAGGCCACTGGCTCTCCCAGCACAGAATCCTTTCTGTGTTTTGGCTGGAGATGCAGGATGAGTATTGCCTGTAAAGAAAACATAATTAATAAGTGCAAAATGTAAAAGTTGACTTAAGGTGACCTATGCTACGGTAAAGTTAAAGTGCTACAAGCTAAGCCAAACATATATACTACTGTTCACTTCTGGTGTAAACCAAAAATATATACCATTACTACTGTTTACTTATGGTGTAACCCAAGCATATATACTACTGTTTACTTCTGGTGTAAACCAAGAATATATACCATTACTACTGTTTACTTCTGGTGTAAACCAAGCGTATATACTACTGTTCACTTCTGGTGTAAACCAAGAACATATACCATTACTAATGTTTACTTATGGTGTAACCCAAGCATATATACTACTGTTTACTTCTGGTGTAAACCAAGCGTATATACTACCGTTTGCTTCTGGTGTAAACCAAGCATATATACTACTGTTTACTTCTGGTGTAAACCAAGCGTATATACTACCGTTTGCTTCTGGTGTAAACCAAGCATATATACTACTGTTTACTTCTGGTGTAAACCAAGAATATATACCATTACTACTGTTTACTTATGGTGTAACCCAAGCATATATACTACTGTTTACTTCTGGTGTAAACCAAGAATATATACCATTACTACTGTTTACTTCTGGTGTAAACCAAGCGTATATACTACCGTTTGCTTCTGGTGTAAACCAAGCGTATATACTACTGTTTACTTCTGGTGTAAACCAAGCGTATATACTACCGTTTACTTCTGGTGTAAACCAAGCATATACACTACTGTCTACTTCTGGTGTAAATCAAGCATATATACTACCGTTTACTTCTGGTGCTAACCAAGAGTATATACTACTGTCTACTTCTGGTGTAAACCAAGCATATATACTACTGTTCCCTTCTGGTGTAAACCAAGCGTATATACTACTGTTTACTTCTGGTGTAAACCAAGCGTATATACTACTGTTTACTTCTGGTGTAAACCAAGCATATACACTACTGTCTACTTCTGCTGTAAACCAAGCATATACACTACTGTCTACTTCTGCTGTAAACCAAGCATATATACTACCGTTTACTTCTGGTGCTAACCAAGAGTATATACTACTGTCTACTTCTGGTGTAAACCAAGCATATATACTACTGTTCATGACTGGTGTAAACCAAGCGTATATATTACCGTTTACTTCTGGTGCTAACCAAGAGTATATACTACTGTCTACTTCTGGTGTAAACCAAGCATATATACTACTGTTCCCTTCTGGTGTAAACCAAGCGTTTATACTATTATTTACTCCTGTCGCAAATTGAGTGCATATGCGACTAAAGCAGCAATGACGTAAAAGGCATCTTGTTATCTCTGACACTTTTTATGTCTTTTGGATGTAAGATGTGTCCAACTCTACATGACTGTGTGTGTGTAGAGCACAAATACTTACAGCATTCACAGCTCACATCAAAGACAAGGCCAGTAGGGCAATTTTGTCTGTAGGTGATTCCATCGGCGCAGTGCCAGAAAGCATTCTTGTCATCGGCCACAGGGTACAGGCCACTGGCTCTCCCAGCACAGAATCCTTTCTGTGTTTTCGCTGGAGATGCAGGAGGAGTATTGCCTGTAAAGAAAACATAATTGATAAGTGCAATTACAATTTGACTTTGGCTTATGCTACTGCAAAGTTAAAGTGCTACAAGCACTGTCCAAGTAGACCCACATGTGGAAGAACAAATTGGATGAAATTGAATCATGCAATTCTTCAGTCAAACAGGCACATTTCCGGATTATGCTGATACTAGGGTCATCGCCAAAATGCATTTACCAGCATGCTCAGTAATGATCTAAATCAATTTAAATATGGTCATAATCGGGCATTGTATATGTGTTGACACCCCACACCAGATGATATTGGATCAATAATGATTTGGAGACATTTCATTAACTATACCAGTAGTAAAGGTAGACAGGATTGCAGAGCAGGAGAGAAGACATATAAACAGTGTGTAATCCATATTATTATTATTACTATTATTATTATCGTAGATTTGTGAGACGCCACAGAGCTTCATACTGCCATACAGTAAGGAAAACAGGACATACATAAAACAGGGACATACGAGGTAGACAAAATAAATGCAGACATGCAAACAAAGATTATTGAGGGCCCTGCTCATTAAAGAGGCTGGAAAGTTGTGAGGGGTTTTCCACCTTCAGGTGACTACAATTTATTGTCTTCAGCATGTCTATCTACAATGTTTACTAAAGATGTTGTTTTATATTTCTAGCTTCCTTTTTGCATTTCAACACAGTATTTATATAAACTTTGAACTGGCTACAATAAGATCCAGGGAGCAGCTTTGTGTTGTATCCAAGGAAAACAAAAATCAAGAAGTATGCCTACCAGAGATTCAGTTAATGTACTCAAAAATAGTTGAACAGAATACAAAAGATACAAAAGCTATGTAAAATGATTGTTGTGTAAAATTGAAATAGGCATGCGCTAACATTAAAAAAATATTTTAAGTATTTTAAGTTAATGTGATCACTTACAGCAGTGGCAACTCATATCGAAAACAGTGTCAGTTGGGCAGTTCTGTCGGTAGGCGATTCCATTGGCACAATGCCAAAAGGCATGTTTGTCACCAGCTACTGGATAGAAGCCACTGGGTTTCCCAGCACAGAATTTAATAGTCTTGGATCTACTTCCACTCTGACTTTTGTCTGCGGAGCCTGGAACGTTGCCTGCAGAGTAAGTAAAAAGGCAGAAAATTTGGCACATTTCAAAGCAACAGAAAAGTATCAATTTACAGTGAAAAAACAAGTTAAATCTCTTTTTATTAACATTTTTCTTTTTTATTATTACTATTATTTTACTTTGTTTTACAATATTTTACTTTAACCTACACTTCTGCAACAGTTTCCAAGCATTCAGGGCTCTTTGAACTATATGTACTAGGAAAATAGGTAAAACAAAAGTATTAAAAACTAACACACCCTAACAAATTAATACAGTGGCTTATGTTAAGTTGAACACAAATTAAGTTGTTGGACTTTTATTTAACCTAGAAAATACAAGCATATGATTTAATTTTCTATAAAGTGGCAAATGTTTGTGTTTTTGGCAATAACAAAGTTGGGTATTACGACACTTTCAGAAGGAATTCTAAAGGTACATCAAACTGTAACATTTTTTTTTTTCTATGTGTTTGAGGTACTTTCCTGTCTAAGAAATGAACAATGTAATGGCATCAGCATACCATAGACAACAATCAATGGCTACGAGCACTGTTGATGTCATTATTCTGTTTGTGTAAACCTTATTCTAGCATAAGTAAACGCCATGAGGAAACATGGCACTCGGAAATCTACCTGCTCCAGCTGCCACTGCAACTGCATTAGTGCATATTTATTTTTACAGTGATCCAGTTGTGCTTTTGCTATTTTGTGTTACTTATGACAAGGACTGGAGTGAGTCTGTTATAGTGAGGTGCATACTTATAAACAAGGGACTGTGAATTGAATGCTATGGGACAATTTGCTCATTGAGAGTCATTTGTAATATTCTATATTATGTTTACCCAGGAAAATATAAGACATATATTGAATATTGGAAGCATCATATTTAGACTCATAAAGGATGCATTAATCGCTTATTAATATGTTATTTTAATTTCCTCAAGTATTTAACACTGTTATAATGCATATATAATGTATTTTTGAAGAACTGTAGAAAATTAAAACAAGGCTGTTTTTGTATCATTGCTTACTAGGGAAACAGAAAATCACTTAGCGTTGCAATCTACCAAAAAAATATCACTGGGGTAGCTAATCATCACTATCATCATTTATTTTATATAGCGCCACTAATTCTGCAGCGCTGTACAGAAGATATTTGTCACTCACTTAAGTCCCTGCCCCATTGGAGCTTTCAGTCTAAATTCCCTAACACACACAGACTAGGGTAAATTTTGATAGCAGCCAATAAACCTACTACTATGTTTTTGGAGTGTGGGAGAAAACTGGAGCACCCGGAGGAAACCCATGCAAACTCCACATGAATTGGTCAGGAATTGAACTCATGATGATTTGCCTGGCCAGTTTCATGGGATCTGCACATGCGTGACCTGGATAGCTGATAGAATATTAAAAATATATTTAAAAACAACTGCCCAATGAAAATGCCTTTTTCAAAGAATAAAGCATTTTCATTAATTTTCTTCTGTTATAGCTATCCTGAGATGTTGATAACGAAAGTAGTAGAATCCTTGTTAAATTGACTTTCCCATGCTTTACATGCTATTGCAGATGGTAAAACCTTGATCAATAGGATGAAGATTCGGCTGGAGATGGGGCTGTATACCCTATAATATATAGACCTCTAATTGTTCTACAATATTTTAATTAAAAAAAATGTCCACTGGAGGCACTTTTTCACAGGAATCTATTGATAATATTGTACTTAGCCTCAGCTGAGATGCATGGTATCTTCTGGACATACTATTGCATTAAAATATGTCCAAAACAAGAAAAATATGTAAAAATTTCAATAAGGACATTATTTACAGTGGGTCCAAATCAGTGTTCCCTCAAAGCTGAGCAATCTGGAAAGGAAAGAGTTAAAAGGTCACTCTAATGAGGGCTCCACTCGAAAGGTTTGCATTCACAATCTGCTGGATGTTTCCTAGTAAGATACAGGTTTAACTCTATCATTTCCAGATTGCTCAGCTTATAGGGAACACTGGTCCAAATCATGGTCAATACAGCAATGCCAGCTCAGCTAAAATTCAAGGCCAACAGGACATTTTTAACGATAAATAATCCCATTAGCGCAGTCCAAGAAGGAGGTTTTTTCCCCTGTAACAGGGTACGATCCATTGACATTGCCAGCACAAAATCCAGTGCTACCACTTACTGCTTTTTGGAGAGTGACTGCTCTGGGGGTGTTTGCCAGATTCACTGCTCTTGGGATGCTTATCAGAGGCACTGCTTTTGTGTTGTTCCTTAGAGTCACTGCTCTTGGTGTGATGATCAGAGACACTGCTCTTGGGGTGATTATCAGAGACACTGCTCTTGGGGTGATGATCAGAGACACTGCTCTTGGGATGATTGTTGGAGTCTCCGTGGCTGTGAGTTTTAGATGGTGCTACTGTGACAGGAACATTGGAAGAAGAAGGGGAATAGGTGCCTGTAGAATGAAGACATGAGTTATTCAATAAAATACAATAGTCAATTATTTTATTTGTTTTCAACATATGTTTACCAGCTATTATAAATAGTGAGAAGAAATGAGGAGTGCAGACATGGGGCGGGGGGGTTCAATTGACTGCAAGGTTTTTTTTAACACCACGTTAAGTGATTTTAACACGGTTTTCACTCATTTTTGAGCAGATTACATGATATTCAATTACATTTTTTTTTTGCTCAAAGGGGGTATTCAATTGTTAGCGTTAACGCTAACAAACGAGCGCTCAAAAAATCTTACCGTTAATACGGTAATTACAAGCGGGATTTCAGCTCGCTGCTCCCTGTAAACGAGTAAACTACCATATTAACGGTTTTCGCGCGCAATATTACCGTATAAACGGTAATATTTTTTGAGCGCTCGTTTTTCAGCGTTAACGCTGACAATTGAATACCCCCCAAACAGTCCTATCGCGGATAAGTAGATCTATTGAAAGTATAGAGTGGGCAAGAGGCAGCCGCGTTAAAAGCTATTCAATTGTTTTTTAACGTAGCGCGGTATACTGTCAAATCTCCAGTTTTATCTCGCACCTCTCATGGCTGTGCAAAAAATTTAAAACATAACAAAACTATTGAAATCATGTAATAATGTAAACGATTAAAAGATAAAAGATAAAAGAAAAATGATGTTTTTCAGTAATGCATAACCTGGAAAAGGTGTTTTTTTTTTCCAAAAAGCATGTAAAAAAAATTTAATTAGAATTAATAAACACAATAGTCACTAATTAATATATTTATGCATGTATGTATGTATGTATGTATGTACTAATATGTATGTACCAATGTGTTTTGTCATGGTATAGATGACTGTATAGTGTAAAAAAAAATATATGGTAAAAAAAAGTACTGTTATGTAGATATTATAAAATAGAAGGTTGTGTAATGCAATAAAAATGTATGCCAATGTATGCCAATGCATTTTTTTTATTATAGATGACTGAGTTAAACCCTCCCCTTCACTCCCCTAAAAATTCACAAGCACCAATGATTAACACTCGGGGACTACCTTACCTGTTTTTAAATTGAATTGCATGTTTTTTTATGCGATGTTAGCTAAAAACATTTGCGCCGGCTGGTCAAAACCCCTGTGTGTAATTTGTTTTTTAAACTAAAAACCCCGCGGTCAATTGAATTCCCTCCATGGTGTAGTATTCCATATGAACATAAGCAAAGTGATGATTACTTAGGAGGAAGGTTTCTATTAAAATTTGAAGAACCTGCAGACTGTTATGATAAATCCCACCCAACTCTCCATCTGAGATAAACACTGAGGGCCCGATTCAAGTCTGGACGTATGCCCTTTTGAGTAGCATATCTTCCATGATTTCGCACTGTACATGCCCATAAACCGAACTTACACAATTGCACACCATTGCACGTAATTCATATCCGCAAGTATCTGACACTCATGACTACTTACGACTTCAGAGGCGCACTGGGGGAGGGAAGGTGTAGACTGACGAAGGCCATGTTCCGTAAGGTCATGTTCACACAGATGTAGCTAATTAAAATCCTGTATTTAGAGCAAGTAGGCTTGTTTTCAGCCGTACCTTTTGCACCTGCTACAGGACAGGTGTAAATGCCGGATGACATTGATAAATCAACACAGCATTGTCTTTGTTTACTTATCTTTTACACGTGCGTCTCAGTAGCTGGGCACAGAACAACTGTATGCATTGAAGATTTATTTATTTTAAAATACTTAAAATAATAGATGACATTTTAAAAAAATCTCAAGAATATGGATATTGAAGAAAATGTTTTTGTTATTTTATTTTAGTTTGTTTGCTATTATATTGTTACCAATTGTTATTTAATTTATGATCCTATAAAAGTTATGTGATTTCTGAATTCATTTTAAATGCGAATGTAGTAAACATGTGCAATTGCTCCTAAAAATTACTTCAGCCTGTATGTGTATCTGCGCTTACAGAAAGTATGTACTACTTATACAGATCGCATTTCAACCCCTAGTCAAACTGTAATGCATCTTACGTATCAAATGCTTGGAGTTGAATACAGGTGGAACTACACAAAAGTTGCCTACTCTTTTTAACCACGGAAATTATGCCCAATTTGCTTTTCAACTTAAATCAGGCCCTCTGTATCCTTAGTCAGCAGGTTATTTGTGCCAAAGAGATGAAAGAGAAACTTGTAGTGGCATTATTATTATTATTATTATTATTATTATTGTTTACATAGTACCATCATCCCTTTAGCGGTGATATATTTTAGGGGTCTGATAAAAATAAATACTTTAGACTGATCTCTGAACTGATCACTGGAAATAAAGTACTCTTCATGTGATCAAGTTTCTTGTTGGGTGGTATCAGATTTTTATAACAGAAGGATCATTTCTGGCCTACATACAGTACATATTCATAAAACTGTCTAACCATATTACATAGTATGTGCATAGCTTTAGACTATTGTAATTGCAGCTGACCATCAAACCTGTGTCCCCAGGAGAATAGGCTGGGATAATGGATATGTGTTGAAATGACATAACATACCACTGTTATTACAATATGTGCCATTACACTAAGCTGTTGAGTGAATCCCTCAATTAGTCACTTACAACACTGACAGCTCTGGTCAAAAATTAAACCAAGGGGACAATCTTGCTCATATGTGAGCCCTTTCCAACAGTTCCAGAATGCATTTTTTTCCCCAGGCACTGGGTAAAGGCCACTTGCTTTGCCAACACAGAATTCATTACCACTGCTGCTGCTTTTAGTTGGAGGAGCAGAATTAATGCCTGCAAAACAGATCATATATAGTTTATTAGTTATGCACCTACACTCTACTGGGAAGGGAAAAAAGTTATGATGGGTATAGCAGATACGGTACCTCAATTTTCCTATCATGGCCTCAACAGTGTTGCAGACAGAATACTAAAGTAATGTTTTACTTTATTATTTGTTAAACAAAATACTCATTTCTGTTAAGCCACATACATTCTATCTAATGGTACAAATGTCACTGCCTGACTTTCACATCATCTTCCTCACTCTCTTCAATTGATCTTGGCGGGTGACAAGGAATATATTTATTACTTTGTGTTGCAGAGGATGTGTATACTATAACGTAGTTTTTCAACCATACAGCAACAGAATATTATTATAGATATAATTTTGACTATTGATAAAATAACTTAAATAAAGCAACTTTCTTAAAATTACTTACAGCACTGACAGCTCTGGCTGAATATCAGACCATCAGGACAATTTTGCTGATAAGTGACTCCTTTCCAACAGTTCCAAAAGGCATTTTTATTTCCTGTCACTGGGTACAAGCCACGTGCTTTCCCAACGCAAAATCCAGAAACACTACTAGAATGGCTGCTGCTAGAGTCCTTGTGTTTTGGTTGGTTGACAGACTTATTGCTTTTTGGATGGTTGTCAGAGTCACTGGTCTTTGGATGACTCCCAGAGTCACTGCTCTTAGAGTGGTTGTCAGACTCAGGACTCTTTGGATGTTCAGTGATTTTTGAATGGTCTTTAGTGTTGCTGCTCTTTGAGTGGTTATCAGAATCAGTACTCTTTGGATGAACACCGGTCGGTGGGTGGTTGTCAGAGTCACTGCTTTTAGGATGTTCGCTGCTCTTTGGATCTTCAGTGCTCTTTGGATGGTCCTTAGAGTCACTGCTCTTTGGGTGGCTGCCAGAATCACTGCTCTTTGGATTCTCAATGCTTTTTGGATGGTCCTTAGAGTCACTGCTCTTTGGGTGGTTGTCAGAATCACTGCTCTTTGGATGCTCAATGCTTTTTGGATGGTGATTAGAGTCAGTGGTTTTTGGGTGATTGTCAGAATCACTGGTCTTTGGATGCTCAATGCTCTTTGGATGCTCAATGCTCTTTGGGTGGTTATCAGAATCACTGCTCTTTGGATGCTCACTGCTCTTTGGGTGGTTATCAGAATTACTGCTCTTTGGATGCTCAATGCTCTTTGGATGCTCACTGCTCTTTGGGTGGTTATCAGAATCACTGCTCTTTGGATGCTCAATGCTTTTTGGATGGTCCTTAGAGTCACTGCTCTTAGGGTGGTTGTCAGAATCACTACTCTTTGGATGAACATCGGTCTTTGGGTGATTGTCAGAGTCACTGCTTTTGGGATGTTCACTGCTCTTTGGATGGCCTTTAGAGTCACTGCTCTTGGGGTGATTGTCAGAGTCACTGCTCTTGGGGTGGTCCTTAGAGTCACTGCTTTTGGGGTGGTCACTGCTTTTGGGATGCTCATTGTTCTTTGGATGCTCACTGCTCTTTGGATGCTCACTGCTCTTTGGGTGGTTATCAGAATCACTGCTCTTTGGATGCTCAATGCTTTTTGGATGGTCCTTAGAGTCACTGCTCTTAGGGTGGTTGTCAGAATCAGTACTCTTTGGATGAACATCGGTCTTTGGGTGATTGTCAGAGTCACTGCTTTTGGGATGTTCACTGCTCTTTGGATGGCCTTTAGAGTCACCGCTCTTGGGGTGGTTCTTAGAGTCACTGCTTTTGGGGTGGTCCTTAGAGTCACTGCTTTTGGGGTGGTCACTGCTTTTGGGGTGGTCACTGCTTTTGGGATGCTCATTGTTCTTTGGATGCTCACTGCTCTTTGGATGCTCACTGCTCTTTGGGTGGTTATCAGAATCACTGCTCTTTGGATGCTCAATGCTCTTTGGATGCTCAATGCTCTTTGGATGCTCACTGCTCTTTGGATGCTCACTGCTCTTTGGGTGGTTATCAGAATCACTGCTCTTTGGATGCTCAATGCTCTTTGGATGGTCCTTAGAGTCACTGCTCTTAGGGTGGTTGTCAGAATCAGTACTCTTTGGATGAACATCGGTCTTTGGGTGATTGTCAGAGTCACTGCTCTTGGGGTGGTCCTTAGAGTCACTGCTTTTGGGGTGGTCACTGCTTTTTGGATGCTCATTGCTCTTTGGATGCTCAATGCTCTTTGGATGCTCACTGCTCTTTGGATGCTCACTGCTCTTTGGGTGGTTATCAGAATCACTGCTCTTTGGATGCTCAATGCTCTTTGGATGCTCAATGCTCTTTGGATGCTCACTGCTCTTTGGGTGGTTATCAGAATCACTGCTCTTTGGATGCTCAATGCTCTTTGGATGCTCACTGCTCTTTGGATGCTCACTGCTCTTTGGGTGGTTATCAGAATCACTGCTCTTTGGATGCTCAATGCTCTTTGGATGGTCCTTAGAGTCACTGCTCTTAGGGTGGTTGTCAGAATCAGTACTCTTTGGATGAACATCGGTCTTTGGGTGATTGTCAGAGTCACTGCTCTTGGGGTGGTCCTTAGAGTCACTGCTTTTGGGGTGGTCCTTAGAGTCACTGCTTTTGGGGTGGTCACTGCTTTTTGGATGCTCATTGCTCTTTGGATGCTCAATGCTCTTTGGATGCTCACTGCTCTTTGGGTGGTTATCAGAATCACTGCTCTTTGGATGCTCAATGCTCTTTGGATGCTCACTGCTCTTTGGGTGGTTATCAGAATCACTGCTCTTTGGATGCTCAATGCTCTTTGGATGCTCACTGCTCTTTGGGTGGTTATCAGAATCACTGCTCTTTGGATGCTCAATGCTTTTTGGATGGTCCTTAGAGTCACTGCTCTTAGGGTGGTTGTCAGAATCAGTACTCTTAGGATGAACATCGGTCTTTGGATGGTTGTCAGTGTCACTGCTTTTAGGATGTTCACTGCTCTTTGGATGCTCAATGCCTTTTGGATGGTCCTTAGAGTCACTGCTCTTTGGGTGGTTGTCAGAATCAGTACTCTTTGGATGAACATCGGTCTTGGGGTGATTGCCAGAGTCACCGCTCTTGGAGTGGTCTTTAGAGTCACTGCTTTTGGGGTGGTCACTGCTCTTTTGATGATTAATGGTTTTTGGATTCTCACTGCTCTTTGGGTGGTTATCAGAATCACTGCTCTTTGGATGCTCAATAGTTTTTGGATGGTCCTTAGAGTCACTGCTCTTTGGGTGGTTGTCAGAATCAGTACTCTTTGGATGAACATCGGTCTTTGGATGGTTGTCAGTGTCACTGCTTTTAGGATGTTCACTGCTCTTTGGATGCTCAATGCCTTTTGGATGGTCCTTAGAGTCACTGCTCTTTGGGTGGTTGTCAGAATCAGTACTCTTTGGATGAACATCGGTCTTGGGGTGATTGCCAGAGTCACCGCTCTTGGAGTGGTCTTTAGAGTCACTGCTTTTGGGGTGGTCACTGCTCTTTTGATGATTAATGGTTTTTGGATTCTCACTGCTCTTTGGGTGGTTATCAGAATCACTGCTCTTTGGATGCTCAATAGTTTTTGGATGGTCCTTAGAGTCACTGCTCTTTGGGTGGTTGTCAGAATCACTGCTCTTTGGGTGACTGCCAGAGTCACTGCTCTTTGGGTGACTACCAGAGTCACTGCTTTTAGGGTGGGTATCAGGTTCAGTGCTCTTTGGATGGTTCTTAGAGTTGCTGATCTTTGAGTGGTTGTCAGAATTAGTACTGCTCTTTGTGGGGCTACCAGAGTGACTTGTCTTTGTGTGATTGTCAGACTCACTGCTTTTTGGTTGGTCACTGCTCTTTGGATTACAGCTAGAATCATGAGTTTTGGATGGAACAGCTTTAGGTGCTTGTGAATGTGAAGAAGTGCAATCTGAGAAACAAAGAAAACATATGATGCACATGTCTGAATTCTTAAAACATAACTTTTACTTAAGTAAAAAATTAACAGCAGTTTTATTACAGCAAAATAATAGTTTCCACATTTGTTCATTAATAATATATTAAAAATATATATATCTTGTACTCCTATATTCACAGTATAACTGTTAGTTATCCTAGTTTTGTCAGTCTTTAAATTTTGCAATAGTTTTCCTTTAAACTTTTGTTAAGAAATGAATGTAGTCTGCACAAGTTTGTCGAATATTATTATTTAGATTTTGTCTGTTGCACAAGTAAGTTGTATTTTACTTATGCCTGTTCACCATACAAAGGATTGACTCACCAGAGGACTGAATGCCAAGTGTTTGCTTCAATGTAGAAATCAGAGGAAATTTACCCTGGTTACAAAAGGTACCAGTAAAATCATCCATATCTAGTGACCAAACCATAGCACCCCCAAAGTTATTCTGCATCAGCCAATAAGCCTGCATTAAAGAAAAAAGAGGTTAACAAGAAATGGGAAACAATTGCATTTTATTTTAACAGGAACGTGGTAATGAATCATCACAGGATAGCGTAACAGAATATTTTATAGTAACACATGGCATCTCAGGGAAACATGTGGCATAATAAATCAGTATATAATGAAAACATATACACAAGAACCCTATGTTTTATGACCTCTATAGCTAACCTTATATTAAAAGCGTAACTTGAATGCCACCAATCACAGCTCCAGCCGTGATTTCAGAATTTTAATATATATTTTTGCGAATGTTACAAATTAACATATCAAGTTAGAGCAATTTGTATTTTAGGTTTAGTTTCCAGTTAACTACAGTGTAATAATCTTTTTGTAGGGTTTAGTTATCAAACTTGACTGTTTGTATGTGGGTGTAAGACAGAGGACACTCTCTCCCCCCTAACAAGCCAAAACAGACTATGCATCCTAGGAGAAGCTTTAGTTATCCATCCCCTCAACCCTACATGAAAAGGACATCCTAGCTATTAGTTCAATTTTATTAATAGGTACTAAAATTCAGTAATGCCCCATCAAATTATTAATAGTTATACCATCTTTGACTTTTTAGATCTGTTCCATACTTTTGCCTTTTAGTAGAGAGGCAATAGTGTTTTACTTACGACATCATTACCAATTACAATTTAAATTTGTGAAAATTATACAGTTCCCTGTTTACATTTAAGCTAATTCATTTTTTGCCATACATATGTATATCAGTCCTGAGTTGCAAAATTTTATGAATTTCCTGCTAGTAATGTTAGATAGCCTGAGGAGCTCCCAGCTTAATTTTATTTTAACTTTGAATGAAATAGTATTTTTATTGTGGCATCACTGAATACCATACTTGTCGACTTTTAAAGCTTTTTAAAATGTTCCTTAAAAGATCCACAAAATAAAATAAAATGCATGAACAAAGAATAATACTTTGTATTCATTGGTTGGTGTTGTAAAATTGTAATAGTGCCATTTACCTTAAGTTGAAAGCTGTTGACATTATCGTATCCCACCCAATCTCTACCCTGGTAGGCATAAGGGACATCCTCCGCAAAAGACCACTCATTAGTGGCTCCGTTTTTTACAAAAGTGCAAATCTGTTAATATAGGAGAAAAATAAATAGTTTGCTGTAAAAACATATATATAGTTTACAAATTTGTTTTATAAAATGTACCATCAATTGATGTTTTTTCATATGTTTTTTCATGAAGAATTGATGGATTCCATGTATATTTAAGGGATCAAAACCAAAGCATTCACATATATGGGAATAGTACTATTTAAAAAATATATATTTTATTTTTCATCTGAATTTCAGTGCACTTACAGCAGCTTGAGGTAAATGATGATTTGTGTACACAGAGCACATCACTAGTAGCAGGAGATACTGGGTAGGGAAAAGTTATGTTGGGAGATGGAGCAGGAAGTGTGTGGTGCATCACCATGTGTTATTTCCTGCTGTAGACATACTGAGGGCACTCCACTAGCCAGGAGGTCAGTCTATAGAGGTGTGCTGCTCTTTAATTTAAAGCCTGATCATATAGACGTGAACCTTAAAGTGAAATAAATCTCTTTTTGATTAGTAGATAAGGGGAGTGCATAGTGTAGCAACAATACCCATAGTAAGACCAACCTGAAGCATTCAGTGTTCACAAAGTTGACATAGACACATGCAATAGAAGCTGCAAACAATAGTCTTTTATAACTATTTGTAATAGATGACAGAATCCTTGGGGCTGATACAATTAGCCGCGAGACCCCGTTGGAACCTTACATGATGGGCCTGAATCATTAAGGCACGCCAAATGAAGGTAAACTGTGCTTTTTTAAAAAAACGCACAGAAATCGGGCATACGCAGGTCCAGGTACAACAAGGAGCGGATCTGACTAAATGCTTTTTGCTGAATATGGGTCTAGGTACTCTCTGCATTTACAGCAAATGCCGTATTGAGACAGACACAACACACTGCAGGATACATATAATATATATCATACTTGCCAACATTTTTTTTTTTTCTTCCGGGAGATGCCGGCTGGGACGTGGGCGTGCAGGGGGCGGGGCTGCGAAATCGCGTCATTTTGGCCCCGCCCCCGTGACGGAATGACGCAAATCGCGTCATTTTACAGTGGGGGCGGGGCTAAACGCCGCGATTCCGGGTGAATCGCGGCGTTTAAACTAAATTTTTCCCCCTTCCTATCAGGGAGATTGCCACACTCGTCCGGGAGACTCTCGCAAAATGCGGGAGTCTCCCGGACAATGCGGGAGAGTTGGCAAGTATGATATATATGTTAAATATTAAGTCCCATAAGAATACACAGGAAAAGAAAAAAAGTATTCAATTATTGTGCCCTGTTGATAATATAGGGCTTAATTTATTAAGGAAAGTTAAGCAAAAAATTGAGTAAGTTTCTTACTCAAGTTTTCTGGACAAAACCATTTTGCAATGCAAGGGCTGCAACTTAGTTTATTATTTTGCACATAAGGAAAATACTGTCTTGGTTTTTCATGTAGTACACAAATACTTGATAGCTTATTTGTACACTGGGACATGCCCTATCCCAACTATAAATGCCTCACCCTACAATGCAACATGGTTTTGCCTTACTTGCTTACTTTTGATAACTTTCCTTAATGCATCATGCCCATAGTCATTAATGAAAAATAATTTAAAAAAAACAAAAAACCTGTTTTTTGTTTATTCCCTATAAAATATATTTATCAGAATGTAATTAATGTATACTGTACATAAAATTATTTTTTACTGTTGCTCTTGATTTCAAACACATATTCTAGAATGCATACGCAACCGTCTTCATTATCATGCGGCACTTACACCTGACCTGTAGCTGGTGCAAGTAACATGACTGAAAAACACAAAACTTAGAGATGCCAAAAGCTTCAATCGGACGCTGCTGCATGTGCTCGACCTTGACAAATTTGGTAATGAAGGCTTTGCTCTTTTTGCTTGCACCTCTATGAGGTGTGACTAAAATAAACGAAGACTCTTATATTCAACATCCAGCAAAGACACACCATGTGAGATTCCTACACAGGGCCTGATCAACCAATAGGCTGATCAGGCTGCAGCTATTGATTTTCCTATACACGGAGCCGCCACTCCCCCCTCCTCCACACTATCGCTTCCTCCTCCCCATTCCTCCTGCCCACTCCTCCCCTCTCCTTTCCCTCTTCCTTCCGCACTCACTGCCTGTTGGGTGTGATGTCATCATCACGTCTCAACTGTGTCAGCGAGGATCTGCAGTGAGAGGAGCTGACTGCCAGGTGGAAGAGAACACAGGTAAGTAGAGTTGTGTAGGGAGACAGTGTGTGTCTGTTTGTACAGGGGGACATTGTGTGTTTGTTTGTGCAGGGGGATAGAGTGTGTGTCTGTTTGTGCAGGGGGACAGTGTGTGTCTGTTTGTGCAGGGGGACAGTGTGTGTCTGTTTGTGCAGGGAGACAGTGTGTGTGTGTGTTTATGCAGGGGGACAGTGTGAGTGTGTTTGTGCAGGGGAACAGAGTGTGTGTGTGTGTGTGTGTTTGTGCAGGGGGACAGAGTGTGTGTGTGTTTATGCAAGGGGACAGTGTGAGTGTGTTTGTGCAGGGGAACAGAGTGTGTGTGTGTGTTTATGCAGGGGGACAGAGTGTGTGTGTGTTTGTGCAGGGAGACAGAGTGTGGGTGTGTGTGTGAGTTTGTGCAGTAGGACAGAGTGTGTGTTTGTCCAGGGGGACAGAGTGTGTGTGTGTTTATGCAAGGGGACAGTGCGAGTGTGTCTGTGCAGGGGAACAGAGTGTGTGTGTGTGTGTGTGTGTGTGTGTTTGTGCAGGGGGACAGAGTGTGTGTGTGTGTGTGTGTTTGTGCAGGGGGACAGAGTGTGTGTGTGTGTGTTTGTGCAGGGAGACAGAGTGTGTGTGTGTGTGTGTGTGTGTGTGTTTGTGCAGGGGGACAGAGTGTGTGTGTGTTTGTGCAGGGAGACAGAGTGTGGGTGTGTTTGTCCAGGGGGACAGAGTGTGCATGTTTGTTTATGCAGGGGGACTGTGTGTGTGTGTTTATGCAGGTGGACAGTGTATGTGTCTGTTTATGCAGGGGGACGGTTTTGTCGCGGGGGGCAGGGCCAAAATGACACGATTCGCCACAAATTGCGTCATTTTGACAGGAAGATCCCGTTTGCGGGATATCTGCCAGCTCTCCCGGGAGTCCGGGAGACCTACCCGATTTTCGGGAGTCTCCCGGACATTCCGGGAGAGTTGGCAAGTATGCAGTGTGTGTGTGTGTGTGTATTTGTGCGTGTGTTTGTGCAGGGGGACAGAGTGTGTGTGTGTGTGTTTATGCAGGGGGACAGAGTGTGTGTGTGTTTGTGCAGGGAGACAGAGTGTGTGTGTGTGTTTGTGCAGGGGGACAGAGTGTGTGTGTGTTTGTGCAGGGAGACAGAGTGTGGACAGAGTGTGTGTGTGTTTGTGCAGGGAGACAGAGTGTGGGTGTGTTTGTCCAGGGGGACAGAGTGTGCATGTTTGTTTATGCAGGGGGACTGTGTGTGTGTTTATGCAGGTGGACAGTGTATGTGTCTGTTTATGCAGGGGGACGGTTTTGTCGCGGGGGGCAGGGCCAAAATGACACAGAGTCTGTGTTTGTGCAGGGGGACAGAGTGTGTGTGTGTGTGTGTGTGTGTGTGTGTGTGTTTGTGCAGGGGGACAGAGTGTGTGTGTGTTTGTGCAGGGAGACAGAGTGTGGGTGTGGGTGTTTGTGCAGGGAGACAGAGTGTGGGTGTGTTTGTCCAGGGGGACAGAGTGTGCATGTCTGTTTATGCAGGGGGACTGTGTGTGTGTTTATGCAGGTGGACAGTGTATGTGTCTGTTTATGCAGGGGGACTGTGTATGTGTGTTTATGCAGGTGGACAGTGTATGTGTCTGTTTATGCAGGGGGACAGTGTGTGTGTGTGTGTGTGAGTTTATGCAGGGGGACAGTGTGTGTGTGTTTATGCAGGGGGATAGAATGTGTGTGTGTGTTTATGGAAGGGGACAGTGTGTGTGTGTCTGTGTTTATGCAGGTGGACAGTGTATGTGACTGTTTATGCAGGGGGACTGTGTTTATGTGTTTATGCAGGTGGACAGTGTATGTGTCTGTTTATGCAGGGGGACTGTTTATGTGTGTTTATGCAGGTGGACAGTGTATGTGTCTGTTTATGCAGAGGGACAGTGTGTGTGTGTGTTTATGCAGGAGGACAGTGTGTGTGTGTGTGTGTGTGTTTATGCAGCGGGATATTGTGTGTGTGTGTGTGTGTGTGGGTATGTGCAGGTTTACAGTGTCATACCTGCCAACCTTTTGGAACTCCTTTCCGGGAGATCCCAGGCAGGGGGGCGGGGCGCGTGGATCGCGTCATTTTGGCCCCGCGACAAAATGACGGTATTGTCGCGGGGTCAGGGCCAAAATGACACGATTCGCCACAAATTGCGTCATTTTGACAGGAAGATCCCGTGTTCGGGATATCTGCCAGCTCTCCCGGGAGTCCGGGAGACCTACCTGATTTTCGTGAGTCTCCCGGACATTCCGGGAGAGTTGGCAAGTATGCAGTGTGTGTGTGTGTGTGTATTTGTGCAGGGGGACAGAGTCTGTGTTTGTGCAGGGGGACAGAGTGTGTGTGTGTGTGTGTGTGTGTGTGTTTGTGCAGGGGGACAGAGTGTGTGTGTTTGTGCAGGGAGACAGAGTGTGGGTGTGTGTGTTTGTGCAGGGGGACAGAGTGTGGGTGTGTGTGTGTGTGTGTGTTTGTGCAGGGGGACAGAGTGTGTGTTTGTCCAGGGGGACAGAGTGTGCATGTCTGTTTATGGAGGGGGACCCTGTGTGTTTATGCAGGTGGACAGTGTATGTTTCTGTTTATGCAGGGGGACTGTGTATGTGTGTTTATGCAGGTGGATAGTGTATGTGTCTGTTTATGCAGGGGGACAGTGTGTGTGTGTTTATGCAGGGGGATAGTGTGTGTGTGTTTATGCAGGGGGACAGAGTGTGTGTGTGTGCGTTTGTGCAGGGGGACAGAGTGTGTGTGTGTTTATGCAGGGGGACAGAGTGTGTGTGTGTGTGTGTGTGTGTGGGTTTATGCAGGGGGACAGTGTGTGTTTTATGCAGGGGGACAGAGTGTGTTCTGTAGGGGACAGAATGTGTTCTGGGGGGACAGCGTGCAGAAAGGGGGACAGTGTGTGTTCTGTGGGGGACAGAATGTGTTCTGGGGGGACAGCGTGCAGAAAGGGGCATAGAGTGTGTTCTTGGGGGACAGTGTGTAGAAAGGGGGGCAGAGTGTGTTCTGGGGGAGAGCATGCAGAAAGGGGGACAGAGTTTGTTCTGGGGACAGCGTGCAGAAAGGGGGACAGAGTGTGTTCTGGGAGAACAGAGTGCAGAAAGGGGGACAGAGTGTGTTCTGCGGGGACATTGTGCAGAAGGGGACAGAGTGTGTTCTGGGGGGACAGCATGCAGAAAGGGGGACAGCATGCGGGCAGGGGGACAGAGTGTGTTCTGGGGACACAGCGTGCACAAAGGGGGACAGTGTGTATTCTGGGGGGGCAGCGTGCAGAAAGGGGGACAGCATGCAGGCAGGGGGACAGAGTGTGTTCTGGGGGCACAGCGTCCACAAAGGGGGACAGAGTGTGTTCTGGGGGGACAGCATGCAGAAAGGAGGACAGACCGTATGTTTTGAAGGGGGACAGTGTGTGTTCTGAGCAGGGGCGCACGAAAAAAACCAAAAACCCTAGAGTGCTGCCGCGCATCCGTTTCGGCTGCACTGTACTATATAGCAGCCGCGGCACTGTCAAAGAAGCGTCCGTAGCGGTGCTGTACAATACAGGACCCCAACTTTCCAGAAGACAGCTAAACGACAACAGCTGCAAGAACAAGCATGAAAGAACAGCAATAACAGGTTAAAGAATTTGTCTAAATTTGTTTGCTGGAAAATACCCCTGAATTTTCCTTTATTGATTTGAGGGGGGTGGGGTCGCTACGGGAGTATTAGCCTAGGGCAGCCAGAACCCTTAATCAGGCTCTGTTCCCACAGGATCTTATGGCTATTTGAATCTGCACCTTGTGTTAATAGGGTAAGAGCTATTACCATGTAATGTGGGATGGTTTAATGTGTATCCTTTTTATTTTAGCAATGCTAAAGAGGAGTGAAAAAAATGTTGTTTCATTTTATTTCATGGCATATTTATGCTTTCAATATTATAGATGGAAAGTGATATAGTGTTCAGTACCATTTGTCAGGTGCCTGTCAATCTACAAGGCTACAAATAAATGAAATGCTTATAGCAGACTTAATTTGAAATATGTAGAGTATCATGTTCTTTATAACATCAGGATCTGTCATTTTTGAAACAGAGTAAATTTTTCTTTTGGACATACAGTATGTTGGATAGAACTTAAAATGTGCAGTGCAATTTATTTTGCAATACATATAACAAGAGGTTAGCTAGCACATGACATTTCTGACTGATGCATTCAGGACCAGTGGATGTGCCCTAGGTTGCATAGGCTCCTTCCATCAACAGCATCTTCAGATTCCCCTACATTGGGAGTGTGGCACTAATGCTGTGATATCATAGCTCAGCGCCACACTTTAAACCCTTTACCAACATGGAGGAGCAGATTCACAGGTAAGAATGTCAGCAGCCGACACTCTATGTGGAGGTGCCACTGGTTAAATAAGAGCACTGAATGAGTGTCATTATGTGAGTCATTCAATGTTTTAGGTCCCCCTTAAACTCTGGCACCATAGGCGACTGCCAAATTCGCCTAGTGGTAGTGCCGGCCTTAGATCCATTAAATAATCAAGATGGAAATTGGGGGAAATATCTTAAATAGTCAATAGAGACTCACAATTGTGAGCTTTGCTCAAAAACATTTATTAACATAATCATGTTGCCACTTACCTCATAATAAGCCCATAAACCAGGTTGTTTGGTATAAGGACCAGCTGGTCCTGGTCCTAAGGTTGGGGCACCAATAGCAGTATCAGATGGATTTTTTAGATTGAATGTGCGTCCATAGGTTGGGAAGCCAATAAGGAGTTTTGAAGCGGGTACACCATTATTCTTCCAGTAGTTCATGACGTAGTCCTAAAAGAGAAGTGATTGAAATATATTTTCATTTACTTCTTATAAATTGAAACCCAGACACACAATAGATAGATAGATAGATAGATAGATAGATAGATAGATAGATAGATAGATAGATAGATAGATAGATAGATAGATAGATAGAAGATAGATTAGATATAATGGTTATCTGTATGCTTACATTGTCTTTTTGCAATTGGAAGAGTAACATGTTCCTCAGTCATATCATTTTAACACAAATGTTATACTCACAACATTAAGGTAGGGGTTATATCTTGTTTCTCCTGGCATGGCAAACAGTGGGCTATTTTCTCCAGTGTATCCTTCCCAAGAGCCATGCAGGTCATACGTCATGACATGGAGGTAATCCAAAGCTCTGTGTGGTATAAAATATAATTTTTATACATTTTATATTTGGAAGGAACATAAATGCCAATAATTTTGCATAAAATTCACAAAAGACACTTCCAACAACCAACAATTTGAAGGGTGGAACAGAAGAGGTAAGGGGCATATGCACTTAGTCAATGTACAATAAGGGTGTGCCAAGGTTGAGCACATGCACATCCATCTGATTCAAACTCTGGGCATTTCTCAAGTATGGGATTTTCAGCTGTATCACTTGCACCAGCTACAGAGTGATAGTGATTACAGTCATGTATGCATTCTAGAACATGTGTTTGCAATCAGGAGCAACTGTAAAAATCCATTTTATGCACACTAGGCATTAATAAAACCATGATAAATGTATTTCATGTAAAATAAATGCTTTTTTTTTAAATGTATTTTTATTAATGCCTATATTATTAACAGGTGTTAATGTATTTATTCTTTCCTTTTTTATAGGACTTTATATATACATATGCATTGTGCAGTGTGTTGTGTCTATCTGCATATGGAAAGTGTCGTATAGGTACTTACACCCGTATTCAACTACAAATGATTCTTGAGATACTCCTCCTGCTGAATACGGGCGTACCTGCTTGCATTTACCGTCTTTTTTAAAAAAAGCGCAAATTGCGTTCACTTTGTGCTCCTAAATGAATCAGGAGTTTAGAATCTGTGCATTTGCAAAGAAAGTACATCTGTATAGTACAGATCTAGCTATAGTGATAATAATGATAGATAAATAAATATACAGCTAAAGGCCAATTAAATTAGGTTAATTAACGTTAACATCACCATCTAGCTAATGTTCTGTGGCTATCATACTCTATTTTCTTCTTTATGGCGTGAAGTTTGCATGCATTTTAATTGTAGTCTTCAAACCCACATCACATGTTAACTTATGTACTGTGCAAGGCATGGGATATACATGGATGGAATTGAAGCAATGCCTGAGAAAAGGCCACCCAGAAATACTCGCTACTGTCTAGTTCCATAATACAGCCTGTCAGAGATCAATATTGTTCCTGCGACTCTTGTTGATAATCAAAAGTGGTTTCATTCATTTTTATGTGGTTTAATTTGGCTACAAAATTTTTTGTATACAATTCACTATTATTTGTATAGAGGTGCTTATTTGATGTTCAGTACTATTTTTTTCCTGATAAAAGATTGTTTATTTGACAAACGTTCCAACACTTCAAGAGCTGTGAACAAATATGAGAGAATTTAGCACTTTTTCACACTCGATTTTTCCCCATAGTTTTATAAAAAAATTGTTATTCAGATTTGTGATTAAAAAATATGGTTGCAAAGTTAACACTTTGATCTCACTAACTTGCGTAAAAACCTTAAAACTAGAGCAACTGAATTTGATAATGCTAAAATTATGCACGTTAACATGAAAAAAAATGGTGTTATATTCACAACTAAATGAATCGCCGTCCTAGAGAGATAAAGTATGTAGAGATATGGCTTTTCTTACTCAGAAAGTTCCGGTATTTGATAACTTGACTGGATTTTCCAGATACTTGAAGCCACTGCAGCAGTCAGCAGAAATCTTGATCTTTTAGTTATTAAAGCTTCAGTTTCAAAAGCTATTTTAATTTCCTGGAACAATATAATAAGCATGTTATCTAGGTAAATACTTCATGAATTCAGTAGGTTGTTGAGGCAGAGTGGGAGTGTTAATGGTAACTTGAAATTCCCATCCCCTCACATCCTACCCCCATTGAGATATCCTTTCACCTCTGGCTAGCGTTAGCCCATAACTATAGTTACTTCATAAGAGTCCCTACTTTCCTCCTACAGACAGCCAATAACCATAAAGGAAGCTGATTTCTCTACCACTAATCACCTTTCAAAGGGAAGGCAGTTATGTTTCCTTCTGCTTTGAACCCACCAATCGGTAACAGCGAATGGACTGTGCTGTTACAGAAATCTGTGTACTTACAATATTAGTCCTGTTGAAGGGAATCAAGACTGCATCCAGAACATTACATCACATGGCAGATAAAATTAGGAAGAAGATACTAATCAGCAGCCTAATACTAAATGTAGGCCAAAATGTTTTCTTTCTAAAATACATCATGTATTACAAACATTTCAGCACCTGTTGAGTCATTTATCAGCAAAGAATGTTGATACAGTGAGACATGAAGATCTATACTATTCAGTATACAATATTCCCTTGCACATACATGAAAACATCATAGGACCAGTGTAGCTATTCACCATATATATTTACCTTGTCACATATACAGGGCGTTATAATGATACAAATGTTTACCTTTAATAAAAACTACAATGTGGTCTTATATGCCTTTATTTTAACTGCAGAAGATTTAAAGTGAAATTTGTTTACCTGCAGCAAGATGGTAAACAGATCCTTGTCACTTGGGGGGCTTCCTCTGGTACCAGGATACTCCCAATCGATATCCAGCCCATCAAAGTCATACATCCGTAAGAAATTAATCACTGATTCTATGAATATTTGACGGTTCTCGGGTGTTGAGACCATGGCAGTGAAGCTGCAGTGAGTAAGGACAGTGTTTCCTATTTTAAAACGATAAATTAATAGTGAAGTATCCTCTATATGTTTTTTTCAAACTTTGTACTTACGGTTTGGTTCCAAAGTTCCATCCTCCAATAGATATTAGAGTTTTCAAGTTACTATTCCTAAAAAGCATAGACAATGGTTACTTTATATTAGCCATAAAATGCAATAAACAGAAGTGCAGTTTTCCAACCTTAAAGATGTAAAGCTAAAACAAAAGTGACTGCTCTAAGTATAACTCTTTTGTTTAGTATAAGTATAACATGTCAATGATATAAAAATAAATAATAATAATAATAATAATAATGACAAGTAACAGAAAACAAGTCACCATACAGAGGTATATCAGCTATGGACATATAAAATGAAGTGTCTTTTAGCACCTTTATACACATGACATAAAAATTGTTGTTATGTTACATACTGTTTCTTTAGGTTCTGAAGAGCGTGGTATTGATTGACATCATTCCATTCCAAGGTGGTGATTTGGTTGTTGGACATTCCAGCATAGGCATAAATCAGGTGAGTACACAGGCATGGGTCAATGTTATCAGTGTTAAATTTTCCTAGTCCAGGTCTGTACTGGGCAGAGTTGCTAAAGTAACATGTCAACTCATAGGCCGAGCCTGTGTGTAACAAAGTGAAGTAAAGTTATTCAGCACAGGACATGGTATACTATCTATAAACCTAAGTGTGGTTTTAAACTATATAATATGCAATATATATCTAAAAACAAGTTATAAGAACCGCAATGCAGTTGTGTATTGTGATAATCACAAACCAAGAATCCACTTACGGCACTGCAGTCACTTAAAGGATTTTCAATAATCTTCCAATAGCACCATCAAATTGCAACAAAAATGTAATTGCTTCAAGCCTGCAGTGTTTATTTGCTTTATATAAATAGAACCTATTTAATGACAAGCAGTTGTTGCTCAGTGGTTAAGACCACTCATTGTATAGTATTAATAATACTAACTGATTTGCTTATATCCTGGTTTTAATCCTATCATTGGCTTCTTTCCACCTAGAAGAGACTTTATATTTCTGGCTCACATGCACCAAGATACACTGTAAGCTCAGTTAGAGAAAATGAAAGAATATACACCTGTCTATAAAATTATATAGTACATTACAAAAACAGGATTATTAGACTGTGATTAAGTGCATTGATTGTATAGCAGTAATACTGTAGACTAAAGGATCTTCTAGAGGACCTGGTTTGACTCACAGAGTTGATCCCTTTTAAATATGCACCAAATTAGACTATCATTTCAATTAGCCAGTGAAAGTGGCTGAAAAATCATATACCATACAAGTTAACCCGTGCATGATACTCATGCATTCTAGTCAAATCAAGCTACTTAAGGTGTTAAAAAGGTTCTTGTCATGCATTTGGGCCATAGCCCAGGCTTTGTCAGGGGAAGAGCGTTACTTCCCGACGTAAGCGCCCTTTTTTAACGTGGTTTTGTCCACATGTCACCACCTCATCATTCTTCTCCATCACCTCATCCTTCATTTTCATCGCCACATCTATCCAGATGTCTATCCAGACACAGGGATCTCTCTCAGCGGTCCTGAGTATCAGACTCCTCTCACTCTGTCACCGGCAACCACCAACCACTCCCCACTGTCACCCCCGGCAACCACCAACCACTCCCAACTGTCACTTCTCCTTCAAGAAATATATATATATTTTTTTTAAATCTTTATAAACACTTTTAACAATTAACAAATTAAATTAACAAATTAAAAACATCTTAGTATACCAAATTTCAGCCCTTTCTGAATTTTTTTTCCCACACACACTAAGAATTTAGTAGGTCAGTGTATAACTCCGCCCAGCAGGTGGCGCTGCAGCTTGATTTTATTTTTTCCACACACACAGACAGACTAACACACGCCACTAGACATTTATATTATAGATTAAAAAAAATCCTGAGTCTACCACTCAGTGGATTGGTTTCCACTCATTAAAGGTAACTTACTAACTTAACATTGAGGTGCTCTAAGCCGTAGTAGCCAATCAGCAATTGTCTTGTATCTGCCCAGTGCAAGTCTCACAACAAAATCAAGGCCTGTTTGGTTGCTATTATTTAGTCCAAATTCACTTCTAAATGCAGTGTTAGTGAATAACTCACATTTCTAAGTAAAAAGGTTTTGCTTTCAAGATTTTTTATTTAATAGCAAGTGCACAATTGGTCATTTAACATCTTAATGTTTTCTTAGGAGGATACAATAGTCTCTCTTAACTCTTTGATTAAATATTTCATTATTTGGTAAGGACAATGGAAAAAAAAATCTATTTAACAGGAGGTAGCAAGCGATTTCATTGAGCTTGTGATTTCACTGCTTTTTTTGATTTCAAGTGCTGTTTTTGTTTAAAGTGTGGAGTTGGTTCCAGTAAGGATTGCTGTGCTGTGCTGAGAGAGTGATATAGATTGGGGAATTATTCTGTGTGTTTATTGAACGGGATTCGTTTTTCTGTGTGTTTATTAAGTGTCCCTTTTTCTTTTTTTTTTTTTCCTTCTCTCTGTTAGAGCTAGTGGGTGTGGTTTAATTGCATAGTTGATACAGCTGGTTAGTGCAAGCTCTATTTAACAGGAGGTAGCAAGCGATTTCATTGAGCTTGTGATTTCACTGCTTTTTTGATTTCAAGTGCTGTTTTTGTTTAAAGTGTGGAGTTGGTTCCAGTAAGGAGTTAAATCCAGAAAGGGGTTTAATCTTATAAGTGGCTAGGAAAAGCTAGTACTAAAGTTCACTGTAGGCTATAAGAAGTTAGGTTAGCCATAATAAGATGAGTAGTAGCAGGCTTGATGATCTCACTCAATGCATATCTTGTCATATGTATGCACACTTGGAGCAAGTGTTCCAAGGTTTATACCTCTGTGAGAAATGTGAGCAATTGGTCTCTTTGGAAGCCCAGGTAACTGATCTAAAGCAGACCATTGCAACATTGAGAGACATTGCCAACCTGGAGCAGAGTTTACAGCTCACCGTTGATGCGTTAGCTGAGCAGGGTGGAGCAGAGACAGAGGAGGATGCACAGGTAGACAGCTGGGTAACAGTTACTAGGGGTAGCAGAGGGAGGAAGAGGCAGGCCAGTTCTGAGCTAGGCAATCCCAGCAGATTTGCCAGATTGGATGAAGATACTGTGGAAGGCAGTTCAGAATTGGCAGAGTTGGATGAGACTGCTTCCTCTAGCAACCAGGGGAATGGTCTCTCCAGCACAGAGGGGACCAAAGTTACTCAGGGAGCCAGGCAGATTGTGGTGGTAGGGGATTCAATTATTAGGAAGGTAGATAGGGCAATCTGTTACCGGGACCGTGCATGCCGAACAGTGTGTTGTCTCCCGGGTGCTCAGGCTCGGCATATTGCGGATCGGGTGGACAGATTGTTGGGAGGGGCTGGGAATGACCCAGCGGTTTTGGTGCATGTTGGCACCAATGACCGAGTACGAGGAAGAAGGGGTGTCCTAAAGAATGATTTCAGGGACATAGGTCGCAAACTTAAGGCAAGGACATCCAAGGTAGTATTTTCGGAAATACTACCTATGCTACGCGCTAGTCCAGGGAGGCAGCGGGAGATTAGGTAGGTTAATGCGTGGCTAAAAGATTGGTGTAAGAAGGAGGGTTTTGGATTCTTAGAGCACTGGGCTGATTTCTCGGTCAGTTGCCATCTTTATTGTCATGATGGATTGCACCTGAATGAGGAGGGGGCTGCAGTGCTAGGGGAGAGGATGGTTAGAAGGTTGGAGGAGATTTTAAACTAGGCTCCGGGGGGGAGGGGCAAGCAAGTATTTATGGGATAGACATTGAGAGTAGTAAGGAGGAATTTAACAAGAGTAAAGGGGGTGGAGAGGGGGTGGAGAGGGGGAAAGGGAAGCACAGCCGATAAGCGGCCCTTTTTAAAGCAAAAAGAAATACCTAAGGGAGGCAATAGACTTAAGTGTATGCTTGCAAATGCAAGAAGCCTGACAGGTAAAATGGGGAGTTAGAACTAGTAGCAATGAATGAGCAGTATGATATTATAGGTATTACTGAGACCTGGTGGGATGATACACATGACTGGGCAGTCAACTTGGAAGGCTATTCTCTCTTCAGGAGGGATAGGGTAAATAAAAGGGGAGGAGGAGTATGTCTTTATATTAAGGCAGAATTAAAACCAAGTATTCAGGGAGTTATATACGAGAATATTGGTGATAATATAGAGGCATTGTGGGTGGAAATATCCAGCAGAGGAAAAAGTTCAGAGAAGTTTCTGATAGGGATATGCTATAAACCGCCAGATATTAGTACGATTGAGGAAGCCCAACTTCTACAGCAAATTGAAAAGGCAACACAACTAGGTCAAATTTTAATTATGGGGGATTTTAATTATCCGGACATTGATTGGAGTACTGAGACCTGCGGTACAGCTAGGGGAAATAGGTTTCTGAGCACGCTAAAAGACCATTACATGTCCCAATTAGTTGAGGAACCAACTAGGAACTGGACTATACTGGACCTAGTAATAACAAACAATGTAGACGTAATATCAAATATTCAAGTAAAGGAGCACTTGGGAAACAGTGATCATAATATGGTCTCATTTGAAATTAGTTTTCAGAAACAACAGTATAAGGGATCAACTAGGACTTTAAACTTTAAAAAGGCAAATTTTAATATGCTAAAGGAGTCTATAAAGAGCATAGACTGGGAAAAAGCCTTTGAAGGAAAAAATACGGAAGAAATGTGGGCTGTCTTTAAAATGTTGTTGGAAACATACACGTATAAGTTCATTCCTATGGGAAATAAATGTAAAAGAATTAAGTTCAAACCAATGTGGCTAAATAAAAAGGTAAGGGAAGAAATACAAAGGAAGAAGCGTGCATTTAAATTGTTTAAGTCTGAAGGGTCAGAGGAGTCCTTCCATAGGTACAAGGAATGTAATAAAACATGCAAAAAGGAAATTAGATTGGCTAAATTGGAAAATGAAAGGCACATTGCAAAAGACAAACCCCAAAAAGTTTTTTAAGTATGTAAATGGCAAAAGGATTAAAAAAGATAATATAGGACCCCTAAGAAGTGAGATGGGTGAATTGATAAATGATACTAAGGAAAAAGCAGAGATATTAAACACGTTCTTTTCTTCAGTATTTACCAGAGAGGAACAAATGGCAGGAGTAATACATAAAAATGGAAATGAAACCATGCCATTAATTAATACTTGGTTGTCAGAGGAAGAAGTCCAAAGGCGACTGAAGAATATTAAGATAAATAAAGCTCCAGGTCCAGATGGCATACACCCAAGGGTCCTTATGGAGTTAAACTCGGAAATAGCTAGACCGCTATTCTTTATTTTCAGAGATTCAATCTCATCAGGCTCAGTACCAAGCAGATGTGGTGCCATTGTTTAAAAAGGGGACGAGATCACAACCAGAGAATTATAGACCTGTAAGCCTGACATCAATAGTGGGGAAACTACTGGAAGGTATTTTAAGGGACAGTATTCAGGATTACTTGGTACGCAATAAAATTATTAGTGGGAATCAACATGGATTTGTGAGGGATAGGTCGTGTCAAACTAATCTAATTAGTTTCTACGAGGAAGTTAGTGGGAACTTAGACCAGGGCAGGACAGTAGATGTGGTCTACTTAGATTTTGCAAAGGCCTTTGATACAGTGCCACACAAGAGGTTGGTTTATAAAATAAGGGAACTGGGTCTAGAAATCAAAATTTGTACTTGGATCGAAAACTGGTTAGAGAATAGGGAACAGAGAGTTGTGATAAATGGAACATTTTCTAATTGGTCAAAAGTCTTAAGTGGAGTACCTCAAGGTTCCGTGCTGGGACCACTCCTTTTTAATATATTTATTAATGACCTTGGTGATGGTTTAGAGAGTAAAGTTTCTATTTTTGCAGATGACACTAAACTCTGTAAGGTAATAAAATCAGAGCAAGATGTAGCTTCTCTACAGAGGGACTTAAATAAACTAGAGGATTGGGCGGCTAAATGGAATATGAGGTTTAACACAGATAAATGTAAGGTTATGCATTCAGGGATCAAAAACAAGAACGCAATCTATAAATTAAATGGAATTTATTTGGGAGAATCTATAATGGAAAAGGATTTGGGAGTGCTCGTAGACAGTAGACTTAGCAATAGTGCTCAATGTCAAGCAGCAGCTGCAAGGGCAAACAAAGTATTGGCATACATAAAAAGGGGCATAGATGCAAGGGAAGACAGTGTAATTTTGCCACTGTATAAATCGTTGGTAAGACCTCATCTTGAATATGCAGTACAGTTCTGGGCACCACTCTATAAAAAGATAATTTGGAACTAGAAAGGGTTCAGAGAAGGGCGACAAAATTGATAAAGGGTATGGAGTCATTAAGTTATGAGGAAAGGTTAGCCAGTTTAGGCATGTTTACTTTAGAAAAGAGGCGTCTAAGGGGAGATATGATTACTATGTACAAATACATTAGGGGTCAATACGGAGAGCTTTCATGGGAACTTTTTACCCCAAGGACCATACACAGGACACGTGGTCATCCCCTAAGGTTAGAGGAGAGGAAATTTCACAACCAGCAAAGGAAGGGGTTCTTTACAGTAAGGGCAGTCAAGATATGGAATTCATTGCCAGGGAAGGTTGTGATGGCAGATTTAATAGATATGTTTAAGAAAGGGTTAGACAAATTTTTAGCGGAAAGGTGTATCCAGGGATACGACCGTTATTTTAAAATAAAGGATAGTAGTGGATATAGGGTAAAAATTGGTTTGCAATATTGAGTCTGGGGGGATTTTCAAAATTGAAACAGATTGGCGGTTGCCTACTCTGGATTAATTTCAAATATAAGTGCAGGATCGCAGGAGATCCAAAATAGGTTGAACTTGATGGACTGGTGTCTTTTTTCAACCTCATCAACTATGTAACTTCAGTCATTCATAATACAGCCTTGTTTGTTAATTTTACCACTATTAAATGTTGAATTCAAAAGGGTATTTGGAAACATGTAAAGAGCAATCCCTGTTCAAGATGTATTTCTTTCTGTGATGGTGAATTGTTAACAGTGCAGTAATGTCTTAAGGTGCTAAAATATAACAAGCAAGTACTGAAAACGTCATAGTGAAGATGTAAAGTGTCCTTCATAAATGGAGATATATGCCAAGTATATTTAGCAAACTTGGGCAGCTCCTAAACCTGTTGTACTGAAATGTGATAGCTGTTAAGAGCAGAAGAGTTCCCCTTGCCTAATTAAATAGGCCCGAATGAGGTACAACAGGCATCTTGTTTTAATTATTTAAACATAATGCTAGCCGATATATATGAACCTGTAACTCACCCAACTGAGCGACCAGCACCAGTGCCAACCCTAAATAAAACACAAAGAAAATATTATTCAGCTATTCATATGGAAATTGTAGTTTTATGGAGAATTTTGTAAGAAAGTCATTAGTAATAAATCAAGAATTGCAGGCTTTGTTTGACTTGTATTTGTTCTGACTGTAGCAATTTGGATTTTCATAGCAGACCTATAATCAAAAAGTTATTTAGAAATATTGAGTTTTCTTTGTATTTTCTCCAATATGCACGTACCGGTGAGGAGGATAACTTTGGCCATCGCTGCCTCCACACTAAAGACAAACATCAGCTCTTGTCTTTTTATACTTTTTCCGGAGCATGGCGTGTGCTAGTCACATATTGCAAAGTAAGGGAAAAGTTGCATAATTTACTAATTGCTTAACAAACACAGTACTATTTCAGATAATGCATCTGTCTATTTACTTACAAACTCACTTAATAGCATGACAGCTATTTTAGGTATGTCTAAATACACGTAAGATATAACATGGTCAGTCAACAAAACATGTATGAAAATGTTATCTATATTTACACTTTATGAAAATGTTATCTATATTTACACTTTTTTTCAGGTGACAAAGAATGACTGAAATTATGTAATTGAGTCTGATAATTATACCAATGACTGTTCATTCTTTTATCAAAACTGATAGTCAGTTTAGAATTACATTAAAGTGCAGCCAAAAATAATATTAAAGTATAAAAATCAAATAAGTCAATCAAATGCAACTGATAAGTCGTGGAAATCTGAACCTATCAAGGTCACTCAGAGAATTGACACATGCATAGTCCATGGGTCAGGAGCATTCAGAAAATACATTTATAAAATGGATATATTGTCTAGATTTTTTTCTATATTTGTGATAAATTCTTTAAAAGCAGATTGTTTAAATGGCATGACATTTTGTGTTTATCAGTGGTAAGAATTCCTGATTTCATCCATTTTTATTCCTTTATGCAAGAAAATAATATGTGACAAATGTAATAGTGTGTGAATACTTTTATAGCATTTGTATTTTAGTTAATTAACTCAGTAAATAATGATATGATTGAGCTACTTTTATTTCAAGAGTTTCAACTTTCCGTTTAGATTTTTTTAATATAAATTGAGTTATACATTGAGTTATCTATCTTTGCAACCTTCTCACAACAACCCATCCAATGATCATTGACATTAAGAACAAGATAGAAAAGATCCAATACGAAGTAATATCCTTTTCCCCAAGCAACAACCTGCACAATTTCTACACTTTCTGATACCTTCTCTCTATTTGTGCCCACTAATGAATATGAAATACTCTCTTGTTCTCCTCCCACTGTACTAAACATCCACTGGACCCTATTTCCTTACAAAACTGTAGGCTACTGTTACTTGTGCTATTTCCAGCATTAAATAACATCTTTATTCACTCCCTCTCTCCATGTGTACCTTTCCATCATTATTTAAGCATGTGGTTTGTCACAGAATTGCAGAGATGGCCACTAACCAGTATTGGCGCAACTGAACAGGGAGGCGCGGAGTCTAACGTACCCCCGGTATTCACCAGGGACCCCCACAAGGGGGTTTGGGCTTAGCTGCAGAGGGTACGCAGGTCGCGGTTCTCCAAGATAGTCACCGGTGTAGCGACAGTAGTAGACAGGCGTAGTCAGGCAATCCAGGTCAGAGCCAACCGAGTGGTGCAGTACAGAGGGAGGATCCAGAGAGTAGTCAGGTCAAGCCAAATAGTCAAACCAGTCGGGCAGCGAGGTACCAAAACGAAACACAGGAGAGTAGTCACAGCAAGCCGAGTCAGAACCGAATAACACACTGGATCAGAAGTTCAGGAAACGCTGGAGCAGGAGTGAACCAATACTCTGGCACTAGACAGGTGTCAGAGGCTGCTTTATATACCATTAGGTGCCTCCTGATACGGGTTAGGGAGATTTTGGCGGTTAGACATGGAGACTGATGACAGGAAGGCAGAGATAGCGTCCTGCTGCTAGGCAGCAGGACGAGAGTGCAGAGAAGGTGCAGGCGTCCGTCTCCTGCACCAAGTGTCAGTGTGGAGACGGTGCCTGACCGTACCCCCCTCCCCTGAAAAAGAGGAGTTGGACATCTGATTCTTTAAGAACTTTGAAAGCAGATGTGGGGCATGAAGGTCTTTCTTATCCACCCATGACCTTTCTTCAGGGCCATAACCCTTCCAGTGGACGAGAAACTGAGTCTTACCCCGAATGTTTCGTGATTTCAAGATGCGTTCAATCTCATATTCGTTTCCCAAGGCTGTCTTGATGGGAGGAGGTGGAGGCTGAAGGTTGGAGAATTCGTTGAGAACCAAAGGTTTTAAAAAGGAAGTGTAAAATGAATTATGCACACGGAGTGAAGGAGGTAGATGGAGCTTATAGGTAACCGCATTAATAATATGATACATGCAGAAGGGACCAAGATATCAGGGACCGAATTTCATTGAAGGTAGCTTGAGCCTGAAATTACGCGTAGACAGCCACACCTTGTCCCCAATGTGAAGAACTGGAATCTTCCTACGGTGACGTTCAGCAAAGTGTTTATGCTGTTCCGAGGACTGTAACAGTTTAGATCGTACCTGAGTCCAAATTTTCGAAAAGTCACCGACCATCTCTTGAGCTGCAGGTACCGATGCACTGGTTACTTCTGAAAAGGTGGGAAGTATGGGATGTCTGCCAAAGATGGTAAAGAAGGGAGATGTTCCAGAAGATTCATGTTCATGGATATTATGTGAAAATTCTGCCCAAGGTAAATAATCACTCCAGGAGGATAGGTGATCAGAGCAGTAACAACGGAGGAACGTCTCCAAATCCTGGTTGACCCGCTCAGTCTGACCATTGATCTGGGGATGATATCCCAATGAGAATTTTAGCTTAATTCCTAGATTGCTGCAAAAGGATCTCCGGAATCTTGAAATGAATTGTACACCTCTGTCAGAGATGATCTCAATGGGGCAACCGTGAATCCGAAAAATATTCTTAATGAAAAGAGTGGCTAGATCAGCAGCGGATGGCAATTTCTTGAGAGGGACAAAATGTGCCCATTTGGAAAAACGATAGACCACCACCCAAATAGTATTAAAGCCATGACTATTGGGGAGATCAGTAATAAAATCCATGCTGATGCTTGTCCAAGGTGAGTCTGGAACCGGGAGCGGAAGAAGAAGCCCTGCAGGTGGACACCTAGGTGTCTTGTGACGGGCACAAACACCGCAAGGTGCAACATACTTGTGAACGTCAGCACTCAAGGATGGTCACCAATAGCTGCGGGACAAAAGAGCAATAGTCTTCTTAACCCCAGTATGACCAGCAAATCTGGAATCGTGGCCCCACGCCAACAGTCTGGGACAAAGATGGGTCTCCACAAAAGAACGTCCAGTAGGGGGCGTCTTAACAGAGGATTTAGTCAAAGCCAAGATCTTCAGAGGACTGATGATTGGTCTAACATCGGACTGGCAAGAATCCGAAAGATCAAAAGACCTGGAAAGTGCATCGGCCCTGGAATTCTTCGACCCAGCACGGTAAGTCAGGATCAGCTGGAATCTGGAAAAAAAAAGTGACCAGCGGGCCTGACTAGGGTTAAGGCACTGAGCGGATTCCAGATAGGTGAGTGTCACTCACCGGACTGTGAGTGCTACTTCTCGTGTGTTTAGGAACCGTGGCCGTCCACCATCCTGAGGGTCTGCGCATGTGCAGCCCTTTTAAACCTTCAGTATCTGTTCCTTTTAGTTAATTGGCTGATCAGGCAACACTCCCTATTTAAAGCACCTGTGGTCAATACCTCGTTGCCTGATCTTGGAGTCTCATTCCCCATGAGCCTCTGAAGGTGTTCCTGTGTTCCCTCGTGTATTCAGCTCCTGCTGATTCCTGTTGTTCGTTTGTGGTTTAGAAACCACTTCAACTCTCCTGTGTTCATCGTGACTGCACCAGCTGATTCCTATCCGCTGCCTCCGTGCTTCTACAGTATCCTGCTCGCTTCAACTCTCCCGTGTTCATCGTGACTGCACCAGCTGATTCCTATCTGCTGCCTCCGTGCTTCTACAGTATCCTGCTCACTTCATCTCTCCTGTGTTCATCGTGACTGCACCAGCTGATTCCTATCCGCTGCCTCCGTGCTTCTACAGTATCCTGCTCACTTCATCTCTCCTGTGTTCATTGTGACTGCACCAGCTGATTCCTATCCACTGCCTCCGTGCTTCTACAGTATCCTGCTCACTTCAACTCTCCCGTGTTCATCGTGACTGCACCAGCTGATTCCTATCCGCTGCCTCCGTGTTTCTTCAGAGTCCTGCTCATCGCAACTCTCCAGTGTTCATCGTGTCTGCAGCCAGCAGATCCGCTGTCTCCGTGCTTCCACAGTGTTCCTGCTTATGTCAACTCGCTTGTCTGCATCGGGTCAACGCTCCGCTGCTTTCATCTCAGCTATTGGCGCAGACCGCCTCAACTCTCCTGTGTTCCCCAGGTGTCCAGTTCTATATACTACTGCTTCCTGAATATTGTTTAATCCTTGCTGGTCTACCTACTGTGCGCTGCACCTACTTGGTTACCGCTTCTCCTGAACCACGGTATGCATACTTCTCATTGACTGTGCTCGTGTATTGCATACCTCGCTGGACTGAGTTTGTTCTCCTCCGGAGTTCCCTATCCACTGAGACTATTGCTATCATTTGACTGTGTTTCCTTTTAGCCTGGATAGTTCTTGTGACTTTATATATTTGTGCAGTGCTGCTCAGTTATTACTATATTGTGCATATCATCGTGGGATCAAGTTCAGTGTGCCCGTGTATACTCTGCATTGCATTCATCTCCTCGTGCTCCTCCTCACACATATATTTCAGTGGTACAACTTGCTAGAGGCAGACCACTGACCCCTGTTTCCTGTGTCACCAGTTTCCAGTATCCTTTCACATAGCAGTGGTACAACTTGCTAACGCAGACCACTGACTCCCCTGATACCTTCACCTGGATTCCATTCCTTCACCCAGACAGCGGTACAACTTGCTATACGCAGACCGCTGACTCTCATCACCTCCTCGTTACTTCTGGACATTCCTCCTCACTATAGCAGTGGTACAACTTGCTATACGCAGACCACTGACAACCCTCACGTTTCCTTGTCCATCCAGTTCCTCGTGTACAGTTATCTACCTACTACCAGTGCTGCTAGTCATAGACTTTCCTCGAGCATTCTCTTACCATCTGCTGTCTCCTGTTCCGTGATCACCCCGCTACCAGAGTACCATAATACCAACTATACTGCTCTGGTAAGTCCATCATCTGGTGATACCTGGGTAAAGACTCCTAGTGCCCGTGACAGTGAGGTTCTTATGATCTGTGAATACCATGATAGAATGGAGAGCGCCTTCAAGCAGGTACTGCCATTCTTCTAAGGCTATCTTGATGGCCAGGAGTTCCTTGTCTCCGATGCTATATTTGACCTCACCGGGTAAAAATTTCCTGAAGTGAAAGCCACATGGAGAGAAAGTGCCGGCAGAATTCTTCTGAGAGGGAACTGCTCCCACACCCACCGAAGAAGCATCCACCTCTAGAAAGAATGGTCGTAGTTGATCAGGCTGTCTCAAGACAGGAGCGGTGGAGAAAGCTTCTTTAAGAACTTTGAAGGCCAAGACTGCATCCTGAGGCCAGTTCTTGGCTAATCCACCTTTACGGGTAAGTGACATGATGGGCGAGATCAATGAAGAGAAGTTTTTAATGAATTGCCGGTAATAGTTGCATAATCCAATAAAACGTTGAGTAGCCTTCAGGCCAGAGGGTTGAGGCCAACTAAGGATAGATTCTACCTTCTTTGGATCCATTTGAAGACCCATGCCAGAGATTATATACCCGAGGAATGGAACCTGAGGTTGATCAAAAAGACACTTCTCCAATTTGCAGTATAGGTGATTAGTACGAAGGCGAGACAGAACTTCTTTGACATGATTTCGATGAGAGGTGATGTTCTGGGAGAAGACCAGGATATCATCAAGATAGACGACTACAGATTGATACAAAAGATCTCTGAAGATTATTCATATTGTCCGTCTCTCGTATTAAAAGCGGTTTTCCACTCATCACCTTGACGAATGCGGATAAGGTTATAGGACCCTCTAAGATCCAGTTTGGTGAAAATCTCTGCTCCACGAATCCGATCAAAGAGTTCTGATATGAGAGGTAACGGGTAATGGTTCTTCACCGTGATAGCATTCAGCTTCCGGTAGTCAATACAGGGTCTAAGGGTACCGTCTTTCTTTTTGACAAAAAAGAACCCTGCACCCGCCGGTGAAGAAGACTTACTGTCACGGGCACTAGGAGTCTTTACCCAGTATCACCCGCTAATGGTCTTATCAGAGCAGTAGAGTTGGTATATGATACTCTGATGGCAGGGTGATAATGGAACTGGAAACAGCAGATGGTTAGAGAATGCTCAGAAAGTCTATGACTAGCAGCACTGGTAAACAATAGGTAACTGAACACGAGGATCTGGATGGACAAGGACACGTGAGGGTAGTCAGTGGTCTGCGCACTGCAAGTTGTACCACTGCTATAGTGAGAAGAATGTCCAGGAGTAATAAGGAGGTGGAAGTCAGCGGTCTGCGTATAGCAAGTTGTACCGCTGTCTGTAGTGAAGGAATGGAATCCAGGTGAAGGTAACGGGGAAGTCAGTGGTCTGCGTGTAGCAAGTTGTACCACTGCTTATGTGAGAGGATATATGCAACTGGTGACACAGGGAAACAGGAATCAGTGGTCTGCCTCTAGCAAGTTGTACCACTGAATATATATGTGAGGAAGGACACGAGGAGATAAATGCAATGCAGAGTCTACACGGGTACACTGAACTTGATCCCACGTTGAACTGCACACAATAATAATAATGAATGAACAGCACTGCACAGATAAACAAAGTCACTAGAATAGTCCAGCAAAAGGAAACACAGTCAATAGTAGCAATAGTCTCAGAGGATGGAAACTCCGGAGGAGAACAACTCAGTCCAGATGGATATGCAATACACCAGCACAGTCAATGAGAAGTATGCATACCGTGGTTCAGATGAGCAGGCTGTTAGAGATAGCTGCAGGGATACCTGAGCGGCAGTGAACTGACGTGATGAGAAGTCCTTGAAGAATGGAAGCGGCAGGTAGGTGCAGCGCACTGTAGGTAGGCCAACAAGGACGACAAATACTCAGGAAGCAGTAGTATATCGAATTGAACAGCAGGAGACCACGGGAGAGCTGAAGCGATGTAGCAGAGCTGGAAGCCGAGGAGCGTAGACTCGATGCTAACAGGCAAGTTGACACAAATGGACACACTGTAGAAGCAGTAGGCAGCGGGTCAGCTGACGGCAGGTGGAATGCAGACTGGAGCGCTGAGACGAGCAGCACTCTGTAGACACGCTGAAGTAGCTAACAGGAATCAGCTGGAACAGTAGCGATGTAACACAGGAGAGTTGGAGAGATCTGTAACTTTTTAGACACACGGAGGCAGTGGATAGGAATCAGCTGCTGGAGTCACGATGAAACACAGGAGAGTTTGCAGTAATCTGTAACTGTAGATATACGGAGACAGCGGATAGGAATCAGCTGCTGGAGTCACGATGAAACACAGGAGAGTTTGCAGTAATCTGTAACTGTAGATATACGGAGGCAGCGGATAGGAATCAGCTGCTGAAGTCACTTGGAACACGAGGAGTAGAAGTGGTCTGGAAACCACAAACGGCAAACAGGAATCAGCATAAGCTTGAACACACGAGGAGGCACTGGAACACCTTCAGAGACTCATGAGGAATGAGACTCCAAGATCAGGCAACGTGGTATTGACCACAGGTGCTTAATATAGGGAGTGTTGCCTGATCAGCCAATTAAGTTAAAGGAACAGAACTGACGGTTAAAAGGGACTGCACATGCGCAGTACCTCATTAAAATGGACGGACACGGTTCCTAGCTACCTTAGAAGTAGCACTCACAGTCCGGTGAGTGACACTTACGGATAAAACCACGTTCAAGATTCTCAGCGACGTATTCAGACATGGCCTGGGTCTCTGGGAGAGATAAAGGAAAGACTCTGCCTCTAGGGATGCATTTGTCAGGTACGAGGTCAATGGGGCAATCCCAGGGTCGATGAGGAGGCAGGGACTCGGCTGCAGCTTTGCTAAATACATCTACAAACTCGGCATAGGCTTCAGGAAGAGCAGGCTGCGGAGTAGAGGCTAGACAATAGATTGAAGACTTAGGACGATGTACAGCAGTCAAACAATGTTGCTTGCAGATGGATCCCCAAGAAATGACTTGGGCACGAGACCAATCGAACTGCGGATTGTGAGCTTTAAGCCATGGAAGGCCCAAAATAACAGGATTGATGGACTGAGGAAGAATTAGGAAACTTATCCACTCAGTGTGAAGCGCTCCTACCGCCAGCCGTAAGGGACTGGTAATGCGATCAATGGAACCATTGCTGACACGATTACCATCAATTGCGGTCAGTGCCAGAGGGTGTGGCAATGGAAGAATGGAGAGACGAAGCTTGGAAGCCAACTCAGCGGAGATAAAGTTCCCAGCGGATCCAGGGTACACAAAAACTTTCAATTGCTGGGGGCCATCTGGAGAAAATAACGTAATAGGCATCAGAAATTCAGAATCTCTCAAATAATAGGGAGTAAGGGACTTGGATCCTAAGAATACCTCCCTGTCATCGCCTAGGATGGGGCGTTTCCCGGCCTCTTGGAGCATGAGGAGAGGAGGTGACCCGAGTCCCCACAATAAAGACGATTTTTGATGCGTCTGTCACGCTCCTCCTGGGAAAGGCGAGAGCGGCCAATTTGCATTGGTTCCTCCGGAAGAGTCACTGGAGCTTGTAACTGAGGCGCCAGGCGAGGAAAGGAGTGCCGGGCCCGTTCACGTTCTTGAGTACGTTCCCTGTGGCGGATGTCCACCTTGATACACAGAGAGACCAAGTCGTCAAGATTAGACGGAAGCACACGGGAGGCCAGATCGTCTTTGATACGGTCGTTTAACCCCTGCCAAAAGGTGGCTACCAGAGCCTCATTGTTCCAGCGGAGTTCTGAAGCCAAGGTTCGAAACTGTACGGCATACTGCCCAGCAGTGACTGAAGCTTGAGGGAGAGCTAATAGGCCAGAAGCGGCGGAGGGAACACGGCCGGGCTCATCAAAAACCCTCCAAAAATTCTTAATGAAGGTGGAAGAATCTCGGAGCGTAGGATCGTCTCGTTCACAGAGTGGAGAAGCCCAAGACAAGGCTTGACCAGAGAGGAGGGAAATTATATAAGCCACTTTAGTCCTATCGGAGGCGAAATTTTCTGGAGAAAGCTCAAACTGAATACCGCACTGGTTAAGGAACCCACAACATTTCTTAGGATCGCCATCATATTTCTCCGGCGGTGGAATACGTAGGCTTCTGGAACTAGCGGTGCTGGCAGTAGACGTTGTGGCTGCGGAGGTAGCCGTTACTGCTAAGGCCTTCTGGCTTGCTGGAAGAGACCCCGGAAGGGTGTCTAAATGAGAAACAACCCCATGTAGACTTTGCAAGAGTTGTGCCTGATTGGAGTCTTGCTGATCCACCCTGTGGGCTTAGTGGAGCAGAAGGTCCCGAGCTGTGGGTTCATCCTGTCCACTCATATGGCCAGAGTATACTGTCACGGAATTGCAGAGATGGCCGCTAACCGGTATTGGCGCAACTGAATAGGGAGGCGCGGAGTCTAACGTACCCCTGGTATTCACCAGGGACCCCCGCAAGGGGGTTTGGGCTTAGCTGCAGAGGGTACGCAGGTCGCGGTTCTCCAAGACAGTCACCGGTGTAGCGACAGTAGTAGACAGGCGTAATCCAGGTCAGAGCCAACTGAGCGGTTGTACCAAAACGAAACACAGGAGAGTAGTCACAGCAAGCCGAGTTAGAACCGAATAACACACTGTATCAGAAGTTCAGGAAACGCTGGAGCAGGAGTGAACCAATACTCTGGCACTAGACAGGTGTCAGAGGCTGCTTTATATACCATTAGGTGCCTCCTGATTGGGTTAGGGAGATTTTGGCGGTTAGACATGGAGACTGCTGACAGGAAGGCAGAGATAGCGTCATGCTGCTAGGCAACAGGACGCGAGTGCAGAGAAGGTGCAGGTGTCCGTCTCCTGCACCAAGTGTCAGTGCGGAGACGGCGCCTGACATGGTTATTACTTCTATTATTATAAAAAAGAATTCTCATCCAAACTCTCCCTCTCTCAACTCCCACACTCCGCCAAGTTTCTTGAATGGCTTACCCACACTTGCCTAAAATGCTTCCCTTCCATAAACAAATGATTAAACACACTACAATCAGGACTTTGTTCTCACCACACCACAGAGACTGCACTGACTAAGGTGGGCAATGATTTGATCACTGCTAAATTTAAAGGCCACAATAGGCTCCTAATTGTCCTGGACCTTTCTGCTGCATTTGTCACTGTTGACCACTCACTGCGCATACAAATGCTACATTAACTATGTCTTCAAGCTCTATGCTGGTTCTTATCCTACTACTTATTATACTTCTAATCCAGTATTTGTTTCTTTTCCATCAGTTGGAGTTCTACAAGGTTTGGTTAGACTCTTTGCACTTCTCTATATATTCCACTTTTCTTGAAAAACAGTATCATCTGTATGCGGATGATACCAAAATGTATTTAAACCACTTATTTTTTTAAATACTCTTCCCACCAGTCAAGAGCTACTTACCTGATACCTTTATCTCTGTTGACAAGAGAACAATAAACCATACCCAAGCTCACTGCTTAGGTGACATTCTTGACTCAAACTACTGTCTTTTTTTCCCCTGCATCCAATCTGTAACCAAATCCTGTTACAGATATCTAAGCAACATCTACAGATTATGTACAAATCTCATACTAGACATTATAAAACTTTAATTCAAGCACCCATAATCTCCTACTTTGACCACTTCGATTCCCTTCAAACTTGTCTTGCCTTAACCAGACTTTCACTCCTACAGTCTTTTTTCATTGCAGCAGCTAGACTAATTTTTCTCACAAAATGTTTTTCTAATGCTGCTCTACTCTCCCTACATTGGTTGTTTGTACTTTACCAAATCCAATCTAAAATATTTATACTAATGTTCAAGACTGTATACAACAAAATAGAGTAAACATACATCTCTTCATTTGTCTCCCAATAGATCCCAAATTGATCCCTCCTCCCTGTCCAAATCTGTGCCTCTCAACCACCATCATTATATTTGCTAACATTCCTTGTTAGCGGACTTCTTTGAAAATTCTTCCTTTGTACAACAAGATTTTGCCCTGGATTTCAACTTTTTAAAGAGACTTCCTCAAAATTATCCAAACTTCCTGACCTCCAAGGTTATTCTCCCTGATTACCACCCTTCTACACAGTTCACTCATAATTTATATTTATTATCTTTCTATGCACAAAGAACCCTCTGAGCTCAAATATTGATCAGACTGCTATGTGGAGTGTATAGCCCCACTAACCACTTTTTACCAAGGCTATCTGGCTATATGGCAATATATGGCACCTAGCATCATCTATGAAACTCATTGTTTCCTATAGATTGTAGTCTTCTAAGCAGGGCCCTCTTACCTTTTTATCTTGTTTTATTATTGTGTTTATTCCCAATTGTAAACCTCTGTTGAGCATGCCTTTGCTATATAAATAAATGATAATAAATATTATATAATATGTATCGGTATGAAGTAAAATACCACATGTTCTAGTTCTATTAAGAGTTCTTGAGTACTTTAGATTCAGTGATTAGAGACAGACACAGGTCTGCAGGTGTAAAGCTGAAAATCGTGCTCTTATCAGCACCAAACCAAAAAGGCAATGATCAAACTAACACCAATAGCAAATATGTTACAAATGTATAACCTTAATTTATAATCTATCACACTGTTTCCCAACTCCAGTTCTCAGGGACCCCTAACAGTGCAGGTTTTCCAGGTCACAAGTGAAATAATTAGTATGACATGTGAATCTTTCAAAATGTGTCAGTTAGTAATGAATACACCTGTGCTCCAGAAAAGAGATATGGAAAACATGCACTGTTAGGGGTCCCTGAGGACTGGAGTTGGGAAACACTGATCTATCAAATCATTAAGCACTGAAAACCCTGCTTGCAGTGCCAAATGTAACAATATGGAATAAATCTCCATATTTTTGAAGTTCTTTCAGTGCTTTCTTTTATGTCCTTTAAATTTAGCAATTAGAGACAGGCCTTGATGTGCAATTTTACAGTTTGTTGATAATAAGAAAAAACATTTTAAAAATGTAAGAAATGAATAAGTTAGAATTTGTAACAGCATTAATGAGCTTTTAGTAGAAGCTACCGTCCACATTTCTCAGTTTCTTTTTCGAGATTCAACTTAGACAGGGCGAAGTGACTGCAAGGGGATGGTCCTGCCCAAGGAGCGATTTGTCTCATCTCTGCCGTATACTCCTTCAATTTTCATTATCTTTTATATGGAATTATTAACAGTTTCCAAAAGTTTCTGATGGAATTGGGAACTGTGAAACAGGGTTATGAGTCAGCCTGAATTTAGATATTTTTGAAGTTTGATATGAAGTTTGATATGTCAAAATTGGTTATTTGATACTTGTTACAATAGTTTATTCTTTTTGCTATTTTTTTTTATCAACATAAGTGTGATAAGAGGACATTTCATAAATTAAGATAACCTCTCTAGAGTCCTTTAAAAAGGAGTCACTATAAGAATTAAAAAGTAGTCCAAATATTTGGCTAAGCAAGTTAAAGTTACAGAGTCTATAAGTCCCCACAGAGATTTTTGTGTAGGTTTGGTAAATTGTGAAATAAAGATATTTTAGGATTATCAGTTTAATGATAAGCAAACTATTTTTGGTAATTTGTTTATTAATTAGAGCTTGTTAGCAAATGTTTACGTACTTTCATTGGATCATATGTTTGGCCCCGTCCGAGGTCCATGAATAGGGACAGTCCAGTCAAAATCAGGACAGTTGACAGGTATGATAGTGAATAATATGGTGCCACTCCAATAGATCCTGCTATATGGGATCACCTCATGGTTAAAATTAGAGATGGGCGGGCTCGGTTCCCCAAGAACCGAACCCACCCGAACTTTGGGTATCCAAGTACCGAGCCTGCCTGTTCGGAATCCAAATCAAGGCCGAACGTCAATGTGACGTCGTCGGATCTCGGGGCTCGGTTCTCGCGATACTTGAAGATTATAAATACACGCCTCCACAGCAATCCATCGCCATTTGACAGAGGGAAAGAGCAGGGTGTAGTCACAGGCTGATTAGAGCAGGGACAGATAATACAATAATCTGAATCCAATTGTGCTAACAAAAATCGCTATAGAAGAGAGGAGGATAGAGGAGTTTTTTTTTTTCAGTATTTGGCACTCAAAGTGCTTTTTGGGTGTCCCACATTATTTTGCCTAAATATTTCTGGCTGTCAAAATTACTATCTGTCAGCAGTATCTACCAAATAATTGTTAGCACTCCCCAGTGCTTTTGGGGTGTCCCCCATAATTGTGCATAAATATTTCTGGCTGTCAAAATTACTATCTGTCAGCAGTATTTACCAAATAATTTTTAGCACTCCCCAGTGCTTTTGGGGTGTCCCCCATTATTTTGCCTAAATATTTCTGGCTGTCAAAATTACTATCTGTCAGCAGTATCTACCAAATAATTGTTAGCACTCCCCAGTGCTTTTGGGTTGTCCCCCATAATTGTGCATAAATATTTCTGGCTGTCAAAATTACTATCTGTCAGCAGTATCTACCAAATAATTTTTAGCACTCCCCAGTGCTTTTGGGATGTCCCCCATTATTTTGCCTAAATATTTCTGGCTGTCAAAATTACTATCTGTCAGCAGTATCTACCAAATAATTTTTAGCACTCCCCAGTGCTTTTGGGATGTCCCCCATTATTTTGCCTAAATATTTCTGGCTGTCAAAATTACTATCTGTTAGCAGTATCTACCAAATAATTTTTAGCACTACAAGTGATTTGGGCTCAGAATGGATTCAAAAAAGTCCACATATGAGCAGAATGAGCAACCAGGTTCTGTCACCAGTCCTGATGGTAGTGTTCCCAGTACGTCATCTGGGCAAGGCGTTGTCAAAGTACACAGTGTTTTGAAATCATTAAAAAAACACACCCCAAAAATTTTTTTACTGTGTTGAAGCGAAAAAGAAGTGTAACTGAGGAAAAGTTAAGTGCTGATAAAAATTTTTTTGCCAACATGCCATTCTACACATGCAGTGGCAAAGAGAGAATGAGGCCTTCGCATTTCTCTATTAGTGGCAGATCCAAAAATGTTACCGAGCCTACAAGTGGTGCACAATTACTGTTACGCATCAAAGCCGAGCTGCAAGATAACAGTAAGGCATTAAAGGATAATGTTTGCTCTGAATCAGAAATTACACCAATCCCTGTGGAGAGTCCATCCAACAGTGGGATGTCTAATCGTGAGCATTCTGTTAGTGTACCCATAAAGAGGGGCCCTTTCAGCAGTTCTGCTGATGTGTGCCTGAACAGCCCGAGTGTAGCCGGTGATACACCAAGTGATGATGACACTTTGTCTTTAGAAGAAGATGTGGGGGAGATTTGGGTATCCGACGAGGGCGCTGATGATGATGCGGTTGATTTTGTAATTCCTGCACCAGAGGCAGCAGTGTGGCACCAGTGGCAGCAGTTCTGGCACTTGAGCTTCTGGCACCAATTTGCACTTTACAAACACAAGCAGGGATGACGCAGGTGGCAGACCACAACAGTTTGACATCTGGGCTGGTTTGAAGGATTTGTCAAAAAAATGTGTGACCTTGACCATAACTCCAACCATAACTTGATCATAACTACTAGTAACATGCAAAGGATGGTGGAGGGCCTATCAGGGATTAAACTTTATTTTTCCTAATTTTCTCTAATAATGTTTGGGTGTAATATACACCCAAAGACGAGTGCTCAATTGCTAAGAGTCATTGATGAAGAGGAAGACAAGCAGGCTTGTCTGTAGATTTTGCAGGCAAATTGTGCTGCGTTATATAGGTAACACCCAAAGAGAAGAGCTCCATTGCTCCATTGCTAATTGTAATTGCTGAAATAGAAATAATAGGGCTGACAGTCTTGGTCTAAATCTGCAATTACATTTTATTGTACCATAGCTCACTGCGAAACAGGAGAGGTGGCAGGATTTAGTGATAATCTTCCTCAAACAATACTAATTTATCCCACCATCATAGAAGTCTGTGTAGTATGATGTAATTGGCGATAATGGCCTTCCAAAGGGAATGACTAGTTGATTTTAGGGCAGAGCTGTCATGATTTTTGGACAATTCTTTTACAGCAGAGCAAATATCAAAATGTTGTGCGGACTCATCTGCATCACCACTGGGTGTCTTGAGAAAGCAATTTTTTTACAACAAGCAGTTGCCAGAGAAACTGAAGGAGAAGACGTCCAAACAAGATGTTGATAATTCTGGGATCCTTGCAAAGAAAATTAAGTATTTAATCGACAATTAAAATATAGTTAGCATATTTACTTTGTTTTATTTCACACAATAATTTTCTGTAGCACCTTTTCAAAATGTATTATTAAGGCAATCACTTGACTCAAGCTAACCGTGTCTGCACTTTCTTCACAGGTAACTACTTCGCTGGACTAAAGTATATTCCCCTCAAATGCTAGTCTTCTTGCAGCTGCTGCATTCTCCTACATGCTGTTTCAGAAACCAGATATTGACCCTAAATGTTTCTGGACACAAACAGCATCTCCTGCATGTCATTTTTAAAAAGTTCTGTAACACCAAGTTGATAGTGTGTGCAAAACAGGAAATGTGATGGAATTCAACCCCGCTGTAATGCTTGACCAATATTGGGGTCGTAATCAGAAATGACATATCCTCAGGAGAGTGCAAGCAGGATTAGCCATCTTTCAATGACATCCCTTAGTTTTTGGAACAGTTTGTCAGCTGTATGCCTCTTACTGAAGCCGCTGATACACAGAGTAGCCTACTTCTCAAAAATGTGACGTACCTGGGTACATGCTGCTGCTGTCCATGCTGGGGAAGGCGAATGACCAACCCAGTGGGCTTTCACAGTCATATAATCTTTAGTTTGCCCAGTTCCGCTTGTACAAATATCTGCGGTTAAGTGTACAGTGAGTAGAATGCCATTTAGTCGCCCAATAATTAAATTTTTATGAACTTTCCGGTACAGGAGAGAATTTGCTTTTCTAGTAAAATGGTATAGTGATGACATTTGCTAACAGGGACAGAACACCTCAATTAAATGTCTTAAACCAACTGTATTAATAGTGGACATTGGACGCAGATCTAACACTAGCATAGTACCCAGGGCGTCTGTGATCCGCTTTGCGACTGGGTGACAGGTTTCATTCTTGCTTCCTCTTGCGGAGGATTGTTTAACTGCCAATTGTCGGTTCAGGGGATATTGATTATGAAGGTGTTGGGGGGGGGGAAGATTGCAGGTGCTGGGATGTAGATGAGAGAAGGGAGGTAGATTATGCTGGACTGCTTGTTGTTATTTTTTTTAACCTAAGTTTCTGAATTTCCCAACAGTTTTCCAAGAACTCGCTGAAAAATAACGAAACATGGATGAGGATCCCAGATGGTTAAGGTTCCTACCTTTACTGAGTGTGGCTTTAAAAATTCTACAAATGGATAGACAACTCTTGCCAGGATTTGTGTAAAAATAATTCCACACTTAAGAGGTGGATTTTTGGTCTTATGCCCAGGCATGACAATGGCCTTTTTATTATCACTGGCAAGAACTGCAGAAATTTTTCTTTTCAAGTTCATGAAAATCATATTGTGACATAGGAGGTGTTCAGAATTGAATAAAAAATTACTGGAAATTAGTGTTACTGAGGTTAATAATTATGTAGCTACAAAATAATACCTAAATTATGTTATTTTAGCACCAATAAATGTAATTTTTTTAACAAATTACAAAACAGAACCAAAACCAAAACCAAAACACGCAAGGGCGGTTTTGCAAAACCAAAACCAAAACCAGAACACAAAGGTAATCCAGATCCAAAACCGAATACAAAACCAAAACACGGGGGTCAGTGACTCGCTCTAGTTAAAATACTGACCTGTCAATAAACGTTTGGCAAGAGAAAAGTAGTGGACTCCCTAATGACTGTGCACAGTTGTTCTGTAATGTTAAAGGGTCACTAAAACTAACATATATGTTTCAGTATTTAAAAATGCTTCTAATAGCATTCATAAATATATCTCCATACCATCACAGAATTAGATATTTCACCTTGTAATTAAATTTGCTATACAGCTCAATGCTAGCTATCGTTCTGTGTTTTCAGCCATTTTGGGCTAAGGTGGCCAAATAAGGCAGTATATTTTCCTTAAGGAAAAGAACCACCTTCCCCCTTGATGGGAACTTCAACTATGTTCCACTCTGATCTGCTCATGAAACTTTGACATTTACTGTATATAGGAAAGTTTCTATCAGTCCTATTATATAAATCAACTTTATTTTTATATTTAGTGTCATTAAAAGCCAAGGTTTATGGATAAGAATCTCTGTCATTCAGCCCAGAGGCCCTAATTTCCAATATATTCATTGACTTCCTGCTGTTAATGTCACTTATTCTGTGTTTTATAATTGCACTCCACAGTTAGGTCTTTCATGTTTGTGGTTATCCACTAATTGACCTACTTGTGGTGCTTGATAATGAATTTCTGCATTTTTATATAAAATTACTCGCTAGTCTTTGTAAATTATGAAAGGTGGATGTCGTCACTTTGATTTGTAGGTTTTCAAATCTATATCAGTATATATCAGTATATAGCATTTTTGATAAAAATATTATTTTAACAACATTGATCTGTATCATCCAACTGAAATTCAACATCTCTCATCTCTGTAGAATACAATGTAATTTTATTGGAAGGGTTAGTCAAATGCAAAGGTTTTGGCTCAGTTAACTTAAATAAAAGACATTTTAAAGATGTAATATGCCATACAAATGTAAGACAGGGTTTCTAAACTGCTATTGTGAGGGCAAAATCCTGAATCTGAAGTGCCTGACACTTTAGTCAACTGGTCCAATAAATTAAATTGACCACAATGTTTTTAGTAGATTTGTCAGAGTCAGAATAATTGTGGGTTAGTTTATATTCCTTGCCTGCTACAACTAACTCTTTTATATCAGCAAGTCCCTAATAAATTATAACAAGAACTATATTGCTTGGAAGAATGAGCAAAGGTGATGATGGGCATCCCTAGCAAAGTAACACTCAATAATAGAAACATTTTACCAGTTCCAACAATTTATTTGTGAACATGGACAAGTATAAAGAATATATATTAATTTATGCAACATCACCTTACTATGGCTAAGGGATATGTTCAAGAACTCTTTGTGTGTTTATCACTTACTTGTCTGTGTGCAGTGCCTCCACCAAGTCTTCACTTAGGGGGTCTAAATGGAGTTGGATGAAATGATCACCAGGGGCGGCTTGGGGAGCCCCTATAACCACACAGACTTCACACAATTCTGACACACAATAATGTAGGTTTTTTTTTGTTAAATAAAAATATTTATTCTGAAAGTATATATATATATATTTCAAATTTATTTGCAATTAGGGAATAGATAACAAATTAGATTCTAAACAATACATACAACTCACCATAGATTCTTTAGTAAAAATTGAAACACTAGTAACTATATAATTTGAATGTTAGTCTAATTATTCCAGCTATATTTAATTTGCTTTATAAACCAAACTCAACTCCTTATAAACTCTCACTATATATTACACCTATATGCTCATACCTAACAAAATTTAAATTATAATAGTTAAATTAAATTCTAAATAACACTCCTCACTTATAACAAATATTAACAGTTGTCACATACTTGAAATGTTACAGTTCACCAGTATAATTTTTGGATTTTATCTCTCTCAATTCTTGGCCAGTCCGTCATTGGTTATTTATAAGTATATCCCACTTTCACCATCTCTGTATTAGTATCAGAATTCAATATCATTATCGATACAGATGATAGAAGTTGTCACTATATAGGTCAGTCTCTGAAATAAGTATTTATAAATGCAACAGTATAAGGCCACACTGCCAAGATAACAACTCCCATGTGCCCGGCCATCTGCAGGGATTACATGGACTGTCACCTCAGAATCAGTTCTTAAATTCTGCCCGGTGAATAGAGGGACAACTTATTGCAGACACATGGAGGAAGTAAGAAGGAAGGGACAGGAAGTGCGGGACAGCTGGAAGCCCTGACACATTACAAAAGAGCGTGGAAGAGGTTAATTTTAGGAGGGACTGTGTGTTATCTAAGATCTGGAGGTGGGGAAAGATAAGTGTTACCCATTGTCTTCCACAGGACTGGCACAGACATTAGGGCAGGGACACAGCAGGGAAGTCACTGTGGAAGGCCAGCTCACCTACTGTCCCCTCACTCACTAATGTTTAAGGAGGAGAGACCCAGGGGTTTGCCTGGGGAGGGGAAAACACCATGGGAATTTGACCATGGATATAAGGGGCCACTACAGGGGAGGAGTGTGTGTTCATTCTGAGGATTGATTCCTGGAAGTTGTAGAGCTGACTAGTTTTGAGCTGTTCTCTACCACCAAACCCGGTGATCATTACTGTCCTGTACATATGGAAGCAGACTGTTGCACCATCTTGGTACCTGTCATCATCTCACTCCATCAGGAGATACTCGCCAGGTTCTGGCTAAATAGGTGCACCCACAGGTGTGGGGAGACTGATACCAAGAGCCCCACCACGCTGGTGGAGAAGAGCAACATACCAAGACTCTCTGGACCTTCTGTTGACAAACTCTTTTGCCTGTGGATCTTTTGCGTGGCTAATGTGGGTTGGGAACCTTGCTGAGACTCCTACTGACACTGGTGATCAGCTAACCTATTGTTTAAAGTGTGCAGTTTTATATTCTGCCGTTTTACTGTAAAAAAAGTAAAGATCATATTGTATATTTCGTTCTTCTTCTTGCTTGTGTGATTTTGGAACCTAAGAGGGGCTGTGTACCACAGTGAACTTCAGTTCTAAAAACACGGTATTCTCACATTTGGTGGCAAACAGTGGCATAACACAGTCCCGATGTTGGGTAGAGCACAGGGACTCCTATTCTGATATGATCAGGTCGAGAGGCAACAGAGGGTCAGCACCGGTATTAATAAGGGAACTAACAGGGGATTAGAGAAAAAGGGAGGAGTACAACCGCACTAGGTCTATAGCCAAGTATCCTATATATATCAGTTTATAGTTGATAATATACTATCATCGAAAATCAGCAGAATCGCTGAAAGGTGCACCCTATAACCTGGAAATATATTGGTAACAAAAAGGACAGAACAGAGGTTATGGCGTGGGGCACTCTAGGATACGAGGTTAATGAAGGTGTATATAATAAAATACAAATCTTTATTGGTATATATTAAAATACATACATCCTAGCAAAATGAAAGCTACGCGAAATAATTAAAAGAAAACAAGGACAGTGAAATTAAAAGTTGCAAATCAACTGCAACAATCGCTCTGTGGTCAAATTCTTAGGGCTGATGAATCATATAATATGATATAAATACATGAATCAGTGGGCAACTATCAAGTCTTAATGCAGAGGTATGTCCATAAGATTATCTATCCTCTGTCTATCTTACCATAATAAGTACCATAGACTACTAGGTCAAAAAGTCTCCTTTAATTAGGAGCCCTAATCGCTGTCCTGGTACAAATCTCAAGGAAAGAGATGTAGTATACTAAAATGGTATAACTAGTATGTGTCAGTTGTATAGTTTGAACACTGCAATTGGTAACAGGCTCACTATCTATCTAAAAGAGTAGGGACAGTATAAGCCGTCAAACTATACTCTGCCCCAAAAAAGAGATACACTTAGTAGTATGATTGCTTATATATAGGTCTGACAAGTTTAGAGGCTGTGCCTGCTATAATTCCTGACACACAGGTCTAGCAAAAATGGAAGCTGTGTCTGCTATAATTCTTGACACACATGCTGATAGTTTATCCAGAAGTTAGTATCTCGTGAGCCCTCTATTCCTGAATCATATACAGGCATTAATTACTATAATGTCCCCAGACCCCCACATGTTAATTATATCTCCATTATCACTTATAAATCATAGAGGATCGAACATTAGTAAGCCGCTCACATCTACACTTATGTGTGAGTCTAACTTGTCTGAAAACTGTATCTACTAAGATTTATGACACACACACTGGTAGTCTATCTAGATACTAGTATCTTGTATCTCTCGTCAGCCCTCTGACCCTGAATTAAGTAGAAGCGCTGTAGTGTCCCCAGAACCCCACACATAAATATCGTTTTAACCTTGGTAGGTCTGTAAGGACTAGATATATACAGAGCGCTATCTACATAATTGGATTTAAAACACACAGAGCAAACGCCAACGCGCGTTTCACTTAATTAGCTTTTTCAAGGCCTTGAACATGCAGTTGTATACCTGTCACAAAAACTGGTTGAGAGAGAGATAGTCTATGCAACTATAGAGAAAGAATGCCTGGCTATTGTGTGGGCTATAAAGAAGTTGCAGCTCTACCTATATGGCCAGGAGTTCACCATCCTCTCAGACCATAACCCGCTATGCTGGTTGCAAAATTCATCGGGGAAGAATGAGTGGTTGTTGGGCTGGAGTCAGGGCCTGATCAACCGCTAGGCTGACCAGGCTGCAGCTGGGTCCCGGGGGGGCGCAGTGCTGCGGGTATTTATTTATTTATTTATTTCATTCCTTTTTTTTTCCGGGGTGGGGGAGGGGGGGGTCGCTGCAGGGGGTCGCTGTTGGGGGTGGGGGTGTAGGTGGCGATGATCAAAAGCATTGGTGGTCAGTGGTCAGCAACAGGCAGCCAATCGCTAGGCTGCCTGTAGCTGTGCAGCAGACAGGAAGCAGTTCACTTCCTATCTGCTGATCTGAGGAGCGATGAGCGACGCTGGCCAACACAAGTCAACTACAGGTAAGTAAAGGGGGGGGACTGCCATGTATATCTATAGGAAGGGAGGGGGGACTGCCATGTATATCTATAGGGATGGAGGGGGCACTGCCATGTATATCTATATTGATGGAGGAGGGACTGCCATGTATATCTATAGGAAGGGAAAGGGGGGACTGCCATGTATATCTATAGGGAGGGAAAGGGGGGCACTGCCATGTATATCTATAGGGAGGGAAAGGGGGGACTGCCATGTATATCTATAGGGATGGAGGGGGGACTGCCATGTATATCTATAGGGAGGGAAAGGGGGGACTGCCATGTATATCTATAGGGATGGAGGGGGGACTGCCATGTATATCTATAGGGAGGGAAAGGGGGGGACTGCCATGCATCAGTGGCGCACGCAGGGGGGGTTCTGGGTCTCCAGAAACCCCTCCCCTCCGCTAAAGAAGTGCCCCTGTACTATCCAGCGCTTCTTTGACAGCACCGCGGCTGCTGGATAGTACAGAGCTGTCGAAACGGACCGCACATGCGCAGCAGCTTTCGCTTTTTTTAAAAAATCCTGCGTGCGCCCCTGTGCATATCTATAGGGAGGGAAAGGGGGGGACTGCCATGCATATCTATAGGGAGAGAGAGGGGGGGACTGCCATGAAAATCTATAGGGAGGGAGAGAGGTTTATATGTGTGAGGGAGGGCAGAGGAGGGGGTTGATATATGTGACGGGGAGTTTTGATGTGACGGGGGGTAGGTAAGGAAAATAGTTGCAGATAGGATGGATGCAGGGTGGGAGGTAAGGAAAATGGCTGTAGGGGGGTTAAAGAAAATGGTTGCAGCAGGGGTTAAGGAAAATGGCTGCGGGGGGGGGGGGGTGGTTAAGGAAAATGGCTGCAGGGGGTATTTAAAAAATAGAGCAGCTTTGGGGGGCATAATCTCATGATTGTGTGGCGGTTACATAGATGCTCTCTGTGGTCTCAGCAATCACTAGAATACTAAATATTAGTGAGATGGGGGTGGTAAAGTTTTGTATTTGATTGACCACAAATATTCAAATATTGCTTATATATGCCTGTACAATGGGGTACTTTTAGCTGGCCATAATGGAGTGTTTAGTTTAACTAAAGGGCCTAATCATTCAGGGTTTGTTAACATTTTGCATTATAATAAATTTTTGCATTTTCAAAACAGGATGCCAACTTTCCAGAAGCCAGCGAGAGGATAACAAAGTTGCAAGAGAGAAGAGCAAGAACAGGTAAGAGACAATGGCACAATCTGTCTAAATTTGAATGCTGGAGAATACACCTGAACATTCATATTCAGGAGTGTTCCTATACACTTATATATTCGGAAGGGGGGGGGGGGAGGGGGCTGCGGCCGTATTAGCCTAGGGCGGCCAGAACCCTTAATCAGGCCCTGGCTGGAGTCTAGCATTCCCTCAGGCAATGTTGACATCTGGATTTTGGACACTTAAAACAGGTAACTCTTACATAGAAATATTACAATTAGTGAAGTCATATTCAGTCTTAAATTAATAAGGATTTCACAACAGATATGATAGTGACCATTTCCAAGTTTCTAAAACTATTGCTTAACACTTATCTTATTATTAAGTTATTGAACATTGATTCCAGTCTATCTGAGATGTTAATCAGCGTCTGCTTCTCATATGTATTGCTTGTTGTACTGTGTTTTACATTTTAAACTTTGTGAATACAACCAAAGGCTGTGTTTATACTAAATATATGTGCAAATCTAGGTTTTACATATACATTAGGTTGCACAGGTTGAGATTCTAATTATCTTACAAAGTATCTAGTGAATGAAAGTAATTTTTTTCAAAGCAAAATACGATGAACTGATCATTAATGACACAATCACATTGATTTAAAATTACACTTTAACACCTTGATTTAAGAAGGGGGACGTACGTGACGAGACCTGACCACATTGCCAAGATAACATCTCTGACCATCTCTGACCCGTCCATCCGCAGGAATCACATGGACTGTCACCCCAGTACCAGTTCTTAAATTGCAAAAGGCTGACTGGTAGAGAATTTAATGCGGACATAGGGGGAGTATTTGGTATTGATCTATCACAGTTGTCTGGATTGTTTCTTCTTCTAGAGAGTATAAGGGATGCTTTAGGGCAGAGACTAATTAAACTAATTAATTCAGCCCAGATAATTTCAATAGTTATTTAGGGGATAAACAGTGAACTTTGTACCAGGTAGACAGTATTTCCTGCAGTGCAACTCCCCCACTCCAAAAAAACACAAACCGAATACAATTCTTCCAAAGAAATTATTTTTTGAATGGATGGACAAACCTACTAGATCCTGAAATTCACCTCTTAGACAGAGCAGAGAAATCATTTTTGCTTTATTGTGGTCTATTGGTGAAGTGCCCAATATTATAATATTGTACTGCTTTTTTGCATGATGGGGGGGCATACATGGTGGGATATTGGGCCACTTGCCCAATTTCAGCTGTAAAATTACAGCATATGTCCATCTCTATGATCAACAGGACAGGCAATAAGATTTCATCAGTGTGTTGCTATCCATTGATTGTTAAACATGCACTTATATCCATATGGTGTTGCAGTTCACCTCATAAATCATTAACTGATAAAAATGTTGCACATTGCCAGCCTTGCACTTTTCTCTTGAAAATCACACCTCAGATTTACCTCCATATAGATCACCTTAAAAAATATATTTTATTCATTGCAAGCTGTTATATTTCTTAGTATATAGATCAACACTATTACACAAGATCATTTTATGGCAATATGTTTATTGAATTCATCACTGAAAAGTGGTTTATTGACATCTGAACATGTAGATCCTTCTGCTTATGCCCAGTTACAGCAAGAACAGCTGGTATCAAAAACTAATCCGGTTTGGCAGGACTGCTGGTAGGTCTTCCCATTCAGACAGTTAAAGAAACCGCTTTTGCTTTTTGGGTTTGGGTAAAGACCATTTGATTTTCCAACGCAGAAACTGCTGCTGCCACTTCCAGTCCCACTGGCTGCGGTTGGAGCTCCAGCAGTTGGAGCCCCAGCAGTAGGAGCTGCTGCTGTGTTTGGCGCTACAGTTATAGTTGGTGTCTTGCAATCTGCATGGAATAAAAATTAAACATTAACATTTGCATATAACATGCTATGTAATATGTTTATATTCATGACACTGACATTCCATAGATCACATATATGTTTTAAACACACACTCATGTCCATGATCATAACATTTAATGAAGCATTCTCAGGCAAATTTTGTATCTACAATGCCTCTTATGCCACCACCATAGGGCATAATTTGAATATTATACTACAAGTTAAGATGACAAATTCCATTTATTTCTAATAGCTTTAATAGTGACTAAATAGACCGCTGGGGATAGAAACTTATTTAGGCTTTTACATTTATGTTCCATTACTAGAAGATCAACTGATGAATCCTGATCAAATGCCACTTTTGTCGCCTCTTTATCAAACAGTTCTGGGAGCTACTGGACTACATTTTTTTTCAATGGTTTCCAAATTCTGGGCTCACCTAAAAAATGTATTTGGAGACACACTGCAGATACACAGATTTTAACACTCACTTGGGAAAGAGATTCCCAGAGCTGATTGCAATGTAGTCATTAGAGGGTATTTGCCTTGACCGCAGAAAGTCCCACTAAAATCATCCAAAGGAAGAGCCCACACCATAGCACCTCCAAAGTTATTCTTCATCAGCCACTCTGCCTAGTATGGGAGAGAAATCACATTATATGCAATGGTTTATGTGTTTGGAAAAACCATTATTGGACAAAACAACCAAAAATCTAACAATTATACTTTTGATCGCTCAGTCTCCTGCAGTGTTTCAAAATGTTCTCAGTCTTCTAGTTGAATGGAAATGTAAAAACATTTTAATCAGTTTATATAGCTATTAAACCACCTTCAATGGGTGAGATTTAAATCTGACTGCTTTATTTCACGTTGATTTGCAGGAAAACAATATAAACTGAGCAGATCACTCTGGACCTTAGAGGGTAGAATGTCATTGGACATATGTCCAACTTTAATGCCACAATCACTTTAAATATTACTATGTCAATATAATAGAACATTTTTATAAGGACTTTCCACTTATTTATGCCAAATTTCTACCACTCATAAAGTCATGTGCCCAACATAAGGATCTTACTCTATTCCCACCTATACTAACCACAATGCATCCTCACAACTGTCCCAGTCTCCATCCTGAGCCACACTCACTCCTGTTGTTTCAGTTGTGTCCTCTTCCAATTAGAATATAAGCACTCTCATGAGCAGGGCACTTCCTTAGTTTTGGGGCTGCAGCCTAGAGCTTGTTTCAGACATGGCTGCGTGTGCTTGAGTTTGGCAAGACCTTACTGTAAATTGATTACGGCCAAACACTACTTCCTGAACCAGTTCAATCCCTGAAATCGTAGACCGTATTCAATGTCCTCTGCATCCGAAGATGGAGTGGACAGGGCTGTGTTTATGGGTGTATGCTCTGGTTCTGGGCGATTCTGAGTGATCTTGCGTACAATATCCTCAAAATCGGCAGATACGTGCCTTGATTAATCAGACCCATAGTTCGCAACAGTTCCACTTTTTAAAAACTTGTCCCTGGAAATATCCCTATTTTTGAATATTAATTCAATGTTAGATACAATTATTACATTGTATTCATTATTCTCTGTGTTTTTAAGTTAATATGTATTAATTAGGAGTATTTAAAATGCAATAAAATATGTTATAATAAATACAATAAATATGGCATAATGATGACTGTAGTACTCCTAGGTCCTCCTAGGTGTGCCTAGAAATAATTTAAAATGTTGGTAATTATGGGCATGATTAAAGTTTGCACGTACGTCCATTTGCGTAGCGTATCTTGCATGAAATAGCTCTGCATATGCCAAGAAATGGACATTAAACCAATGAACATAATTACATGTGTCACTATGGCTTGAGAAGCGGAATGGAAATGGGCAAGCTAACGTAGGCCATGCACGGTAATGGCGTAACTCAATTTCCATGAAATGAATATGAGTGTTGTGTTAACTTCTGCTAACAAAATATAGTTAAGCAGTATTTGTAAACTTAGGACCCCGTCATAGTTTCAATAGTAAATGTAAAAGATATACACGCACCTGTTTTTTATTTAATTTTGAAAACAAACTGCATTTATCCATAAATAATGATTTTTAATTTAGAGATACAACTTTTCTCAAAACTGACTTGCGCAGTCATTAGCCTGCAGCAGAGAGGGGAGCACATAGACAAAATAGCTGAGTTTTTTTTAATAAATTGTTCCTTTGCTCTTAACCCATTCAAGTAAGCAGAGATTTCAAAGTTCCTATAGATCACCCATGTCAAGAGTTTAGAATTTGCCAGGGTAAAATAAACAGTGGTAAAATACAATTAGTGTTTGACCCTTAAATGCAGACATCCCTAAAGAGGATTATAGTTGGTGTCTTACAAAATATCTATGTCTTACACCTTACAGAGGTGCAGACATAGATATATGTAAAGAATCTTAATAAGCAGCCTCCTAAAAAAGTATGAATATGGCAAATAATTGCAAACAATATGTCCCTTTCAATCTAGACTTTCAGATCCCAATGCTGCTGTACTATGGCCAGGTCATTTCAAGCCCCTTACTTCTTTCAATATAAATATGTTCATACCTTGATCTGGAAACTCTTCTGGTTGTCATATCCAATCCATTCACTTCCTTTATAGGCATAGGGGACTGCTTGTGGACTGTTCCACACTTCTGTGGCACCTTTCAAGAAACCACAGATCTGTATAAAATTAGAAACACAAGTGAAGAACAGTTTGTTCTGGTAGCATCCTCAGTCTGGTCTTTCATCTCCCATGTTTCTCTGGCACACATTGCCTGTTAATCACAGAAAGTCAAAGCTTTTCTGTTCATGCTATTAAATCTTGGGAGTGGGGTATGCCCAGTGACAAGTTTCATGCAGAAGCTTCATGTCGTTTTTGCTAAGGGCAAGAATAACATTTTGTATCATCTGATCATCTTATATTTGTGTTACTAGAGAACTTGTGTCACATGGCTCATTTTAATGGTCTATGTACACAGGAGTAAATAAAACATGCCGGCATCATGTTTGAGTATATAGTAACTTTTTGGATTTATACCCCATTTAACTGGGGCTAATGGCTAGAAATGCAATGGATAAAACATATGGTTACAATGAGGATACCTCAAAGTATGCCATAAATCCAGCCTCCTGTGTGTATGTAGCAGCAGGACCACCGCCAGAGGTTGGGGCACCAAGGCCATTGTTGGAAGGGTTGCTGAGTGTGAAGGTTCGTCCATAGGCTGGAAACCCAACCATGAGCTTTTCTGGTGCAGCTCCATTATTTTTCCAGTAGTTCATAGCATAATCCTAAAAAGTAAGAACAGTGGTAAGTTTCAACACCAAGTCCCTAGCAGTTACCAAAGACACAATGAGAAAATATAGAACAATAGACAACATACCACATTGAAGTAGATGTAACCACCCTGATCAGCTGGACCCTGGTAAAGGGGACTATCCTCTCCTGTAAATCCTTCCCATGAACCACGCAGATCATATGTCATCACATTGATAAGGTCAAGGTACCTATGGATGAAGTAGACTTCCTTGTAATCTCTGTACTACACTATAATGCATATACATAAAAAAAATAGCTCCCTGATTTTTCCTTGTGTGTGAAAGCAGTATGGCAGCTTGTATAACGATTAATAAATATCTCATGAATTTAGGTTCCTTATCATGTATTTACCATGCAGTAAAACTAGGCATTTGCCTAAGGCAGCAACTCACTGGTTTTATGTTATTCTATAGTTATTTACTTTCAAATTTTTTTGCAGCTTGGTTCATCCATCTACTTTTTCATATAAAAATAATGGAGGTGGGTGTATTGGAAAGAGAGGGAACTAGTGGGTTGCACCCTCATTAATTTTGCCAGCATCAACTGTAAACACAACTCTGTTTACATTTCTAGACAATTAAATGTAACATAACTTATAGACACTATTACCCCCCCCCCCCTATAAACATAAACAATCATTCTACTATACACAAAGTTTTTTCTGTCAATTTGGTAATTTTCAACCAATTTGAGGTGTCAAAATCAGATCCAATTGCATTTGATTCCACATGAGGGTGGGCAATTTTGTCAGCAGATGACTGTATTGGACATTAGCCAACATTGTGTGTGCAGATATCCACTGACGAGTAACATATCAGCTCCCATTTGCCTGGCACACTGAGAGTGGAGTCACTCCGTTTGCCAATAATTTATGTGTCTATTTAGGACACAGATTCAGACATCAGACAATCAGGATCTCTACAAGCTGTCGCTTTCTGGTGAAACGTGCTTACTGAGATAATTGTGGAATTTGATATGCATTTTCTATGGTGGACTTTCCAGCAGACACAGCAGCAGACATGAGCAAACGAGGCCTGTTGGTTTGACTGGATTCCTGCATGAATGCCTCGTACATTTCCTGCAATATAAAACTGTGATGTAATTTAAATGATTCTCAAATTTATATAAATAAATTGGAATATATATCACATAACAAATAGTGTAACTCTAATGGGGATTATATGATATTTGTTATTTATGTGACCATCTATTGCAGGCTAATTTTGTTTTTGCATTTTTCTGTAGGTTTAGCATAGGGGAACGTAAGGTGCCTGCATGATCATATAGCTAAAGCTAAATCTTCCATGTCTAAGCTTAGGAGGGCTTTTTGTAAAACAAAAGAGCATTTCCAGGCTTCTTATTGGAGGATACTGTAAATAGTGTGCTGAATAAGAGTGGCCAATATATGCTGGATGATTTCCATGGACCCATCCTCACTGGTAATGTGGAAGAATGGGTCTGAGAGATACATACATTTTGGGTTGACTAAGTGTGAGAGTTAAATAAGATTAGAGCTTTTCAAGAAATTGAGTAATTAAGAGTTGACAAGCCTAGTGGTGCTAAGCATGGGTAACTAGAGGTGGGACAGCTAGTGCACAAAAAGGTTTTTACTCCTAAACGCAGGAGTAGCTACCAGCAAATCCTCATACCAAAAAAAACCTGCCTGGGACTTTTTAAAAAAAATAGATAAATATTGTAACGAAGATGGATTTGTTCAGGCCCCACTCAATGGTAGTAGTCTACTGAGAACAACCAGCCAATAATCAACATTATTGCATTAGGAAATACAGTCAAGTCCATAAATATTGGGACATCGACACAATTCTCATATTTTGGGCTCTATACACCACCACAATCAATTTGAAATGAAACTAACAAGATGTGCTTTAACTGCAGACTTTCAGCTTTAATTTGAGGGTCTTTACACCCAAATCAGGTGAACAGTGTAGGAATTTCTATATGTGCCTTACACTTTTTAAGGGACCAAAAGTAATGGGACAATCGACTCAAAACCTATTTCATGGACATGTGTGGGCTATTACCATGTTATTTCATCATCAATTAAGCAGGTAAAAGGTCTGGAGTTGATTCTAGGTGTGGCATTTGCATTTGGAATCTGTTGCTGTCGACTCTCAATATGAGATCCAAAGAGCTGTCACTATTAGTGAAGCAAGCCATCATTAGGCTGAAAAATCAAAACAAACCCATCAGAGAGATAGCAAAAACATTAGGTGTGGCCAAATCAACTGTTTGGAACATTTTTAAAAAGAAAGAACGCACCAGAGTGCTGAGCAACACCAAAAGACCCGGAAGACCACGGAAAACAACTGTGGTGGATGACAAAAGAATTTCTTCCCTGGTAAAGAAAACCCCATTCACAACAGTTGGCCAAATCAAGAACACTCTCCAGGAGGTAAGTGTATATGTGTCAAAGTCAACAATCAAGAGAAGACTTCACAAGAGTGAATATAGAGGGTTCACCACAAGATGTAAACCATTTGTGAGCCACAAAAACAGGAAGACCAGATTAGAGTTTGGCAAACAACATCTAAAAAAGCCATTACAGTTCTGGAACAACATCCTATGGACAAATGAGACAAAGATCAACTTGTACCAGATTGATGGAAAGAGAAGAGTATGGAGAAGGAAAGGTGTCACGGGCACTAGGAGTCTTTACCCAGGGATCACCAGGTGATAGGCTTACCAGAGCAGTATAGGTGGTAATATGGTACTCTGGTAGCAGGGTGATCACGGAACAGGAAATAGCAGATGATGAGATGCTCAGGAAAGTCTATGACTAGCAGCACTGGCCATATGGAGGTAATAATACACGAGGAACTGTATGGACAAAGGACACGTGAAGGTAGTCAGTGGTCTGCGGTAGCAAGTTGTACCACTGCTATAGTGAGGAGGAATGTCCAACAGAAACGAGGAGGTGATGAGTGTCAGCGGTCTGCGGATAGCAAGTTGTACCGCTGTCAGAGTGAAGGAATGGAATACAAGTGGAGGTATCCGGGGAGTCAGTGGTCTGCGTTAGCAAGTTGTACCACTGCTATGTGAGAGGATACTGGAACAGGTGAAACTGTAAACAGGAGTCAGTGGTCTGCCACTAGCAAGTTGTACCACTGAATATATATGTGAGGAGGTGCACGGGGAGAGACTGCAACACAATATATACACGGGCACCTTGACTTTGATCCACAGTAATATGCACAATATAAATGTATAAATGACTGAACAACACTGCCAATATAGAAAGTCTCTTGAAGTAATCCGGCATGAGATAACACAGTCAATGATGGCAGTAGAGTCAGCAGATAGTACACTCCAGAGGAGAACCAACACAGTCAATGATGGCAATAGACTCAGCGGATAGTACACTCCAGAGGAGAACCAACACAGTCCAGCAAGGTATGCAATACACAGCACAGTCAATGGGAAGTATGCATACCGTGGTTCAGGAGAAGGCAGTCAGACAGGAGTGCAGAGATACCTGAAGGGCAGGAGGCCAGCAGGATACAAGTCCCTGGATGGGTGAAGCGGGGGTCTAGCAGGTGCAGCGCACAGGTAGGTAGACCAGCAGGGAACACAGGAAGGCGTGGAGAGCGGATCAGCAGTAGATGGATGAGTAGCGCTGAGAAATAACAGCAGCGGGTCTCTGCGGGAACACGGAGGTAACCAATAGCAACCAGCAGGTGCAGTAACGATGGGACACCGGAGCAGAGTTGAACTGGAACAGTTGATCACGGAGAGTAGCGGGTAGCAATAGTGGCAGCAGACTCAAGGAAACACGGTAGAGTTGACAAGGACTGAAGACTGAAGCGCACAGAGGCAGCGGATAGGAATCAGCTAGCAGTCACGATGATGAAACACAGACGAGTTGCAGGTTGAAGACTGTAGTGCACGGAGGCAGCGGATAGGAATCAGCCAAACAGTCACGATGTTGAAACACAGACGAGTTGCAGGTTGAAGCCTGTAGTGCACGGAGGCAGCGGATAGGAATCAGCTGGCAGTCACAATCATGAACAGGTGAGTGGATGTGGATGAAGGACTGTAGTGCACGGAGGCAGCGGATAGCATCAGCTAACAGTCCCAATGATACATGGTAGAGTTGAAGTGGTTAGAAGACTGTAGTGCACGGAGGCAGCGGATAGGAATCAGCTCACAGTCACGATGATACAGTAGATGGTAGAAGTGGTATGGGAACCACAGTAGTAGAAGTGGTTTGGAAACCACAGAGGTAGAAGTGGTTTGGAAACCACAGGAATCAGCTGGGCTGAATAAACAAGGAAACACAGGAACACCTTCAGAGACTCATGGGGAATGAGACTCCAAGATCAGGCAACGTGGTGTTGACCACAGGTGCTTAATATAGGGAGGTTGCCTGATCTGCCAATTAAGTTAAAGGAACATACACTGAAGGTTTGGAAAGGGCTGCGCATGCGCAGTCCCTCAGGATAGAGGACGTCCACGGTTCCTAATAGTCCGGGAAGAAGCACTCACAGTCCGGTGAGTGACAGTACCCCCCCTTTTAAAGGTGGGCACAGAACGCCTGGAACCGGGCTTGTCCGGATTTTTGGAATAAAACTTCTTCAGAAGGGCAGGAGCATTAAGATCTTCAGCTTTGATCCATGAACGCTCTTCAGGACCAAAGCCCTTCCAATGAACGAGGAAACGGAGGACTCCTCGCGAAATTTTTGCATCCAATACCTCAGTAATCTCGAAATCCTCCTCCTGATGAACTTGAACTCGCTGCGGTGCTGAGGGAGGAGTCGAGAAACGGTTGATGATGAGAGGTTTGAGCAAGGACACATGGAAGGCATTGGAAATCCGAAGATTCTTAGGAAGAAGAAGTTTAACACATACTGGATTGATAACTTGAATGATCCTATATGGACCAATAAAACGAGGGGCGAATTTCATAGATGGAACCTTCAAACGAATATTTTTGGTGGATAACCAGACACGATCTCCAATTTTTAGTGGTGGAATAGCCCGCCTCTTCTTATCTGCGAAAGACTTATATTTGATAGATGTCTTCTTTAAACAGGTTTTGACCTGAGACCAGATATTTTTGAAGGTCTGACAAGCAGTCTCCACAGCAGGAACTTGGGTGGGCGGGAGGGCAGGAAATTCCGGAAAAGACGGATGGTGACCGTAGACCACAAAGAATGGAGTTTTGGATGATGACTCATGGTACATGTTGTTATGGGCGAATTCAGCCCAAGGAAGCAATTCTACCCAGTTGTCTTGGTTGGCTGAAGAGAACATCCTAATAAAGGTCTCAAGATCTTGATTGACTCGTTCCGTTTGTCCGTTAGATTGCGGATGGTAAGAAGATGAGAGTGCTAATCGTATGCCCAAGGTTTTACAAAGGGCCCGCCAGAATCTGGAAACGAATTGTACTCCTCTATCCGACACAATCTCAGACGGACATCCATGGATACGGAAGATTTCTTTAATGAAATGTTCAGCCAGAGTAGACGAGGAAGGTAAACCGGACAGAGGGACGAAATGGGCCATCTTCGAAAATCTGTCTACCACTACCCAAATAGTATTGTGATTCTTACTTGGTGGCAAATCAGTAACGAAATCCATACTAATATGGGTCCAAGGCTTGGACGGAATGGGTAGTGGTCGCAGCAACCCTGCTGGAGTTCTGCGGGAGGATTTGAACTGAGAACATAAATCACAGGAAGCAACAAACTCTTTGACGTCTCTCCTCATTGAAGGCCACCAGTAACTACGAGAGAGAATCTCAAAGGTCTTGTGTTCACCGGCGTGTCCAGAAAAACGAGAGGCATGGAACCACGAAAGGATTTTCCTCCTCAGAGTAGGAGGCACAAGGGTCTTCCCAAATGGTAGCATTTTGGTGGATGAAGCAGCCAGAGAAATACATTTGGGGTCTAGAATAGCATGGTTGGGAACCTCTTCTACATCAGAGGACGTCACAAAAGCTCGAGATAGAGCGTCAGCTTTCTTGTTCTTAGCAGCTGGTTTGAAGGTTATAATTAATTCAAAACGGGAAAAGAAAAGAGACCATCTTGCTTGACGAGGGTTCAAGCATTGAGCAGATTGCAAATATGACAAGTTCTTATGATCCGTGAAGATCGTCACCGGATGGCGAGCTCCTTCCAACAAGTATCTCCATTCCTCTAATGCAGCTTTGATGGCCAGCAACTCCTTGTCCCCGATAGTATAGTTTTTCTCTGCGGGCAGAAGACCCCGAGAGTAGAAGGCACAAGGATGTAATTTTTGTTGCTCCGAGCGTTGGGAGAGAATAGCTCCTAAGCCCACATTAGAGGCATCTACTTCTAGGAAGAAGGGGAGTGTCACATCAGGTTGTCGCAGAATGGGAGCAGACGAGAAGGACTCTTTGAGGATTTGAAAGGCTTGGAGAGCCTCAGATGACCATTGCTTAGTATTAGCCCCTTTCCGAGTTAGGGCCACAATGGGAGATGCAATGGATGAAAAGTCTTGAATGAAGCGTCTATAGTAATTGGCAAAACCTAAAAAACGCTGGATGGCACGAAGAGCAGTTGGCTGAGGCCAATGTAGTACAGCATTTACTTTGTCTGGATCCATCTTCAGGCCAACTCCGGAAACTATATACCCCAAGAATGGAATCTGGGGTAACTCGAATGAACATTTTTCCAATTTACAGAACAACGAGTTTTTCCGTAGTCTGGAGAGGACTTCTGCCACATGTTGGTGATGAGAAGGCAGGTCCTGTGAGAAGATCAATATGTCGTCCAGGTAGACAACGACACATACATATAATAAGTCCCGAAAGATCTCATTGATGAAACCCTGGAAAACCGCGGGGGCATTACACAGCCCGAAGGGCATTACTAAATATTCGTAATGCCCATCTCTGGTGTTAAACGCGGTCTTCCATTCGTCACCGGAACGGATTCTAATTAAATTGTAGGCACCACGAAGATCCAACTTAGTAAATATCCGAGCTCCCTTGATGCGATCAAATAGCTCAGTGATCAGCGGAATGGGATACCGATTCTTGATAGTAATGGCGTTGAGTCCACGAAAATCTATACAAGGGCGTAATGATCCATCCTTCTTTTTGACGAAGAAGAACCCGGCTCCAGCGGGAGAGGTGGAAGGTCGAATGAACCCACGCTGGAGATTCTCCTGTATGTACTCAGATGTGGCTTGAGTTTCAGGTAACGAGAGAGGATAGACCCGACCCCTGGGAGGAGTCTTGCCAGGTAGAAGGTCGATCGGACAATCCCAAGAACGATGAGGAGGAAGACGTTCAGACTGAGCTTTATCAAACACATCGGCAAATGAAGCATACTGAGGAGGGAGTCCCGGGGAGGAATATGCGATGGAAGATTGCTGTACTTTAAGAGGAATAACTTGAGAAAGACAACGCTGGTGACATTCAGACCCCCAAGACATAACTTGAGGAGTGCGCCAGTCAATCTGGGGAGAGTGACACTGAAGCCATGGAAGGCCTAAGACAATCGGACTTGTCGTAACTGGAAGAATTAAAAACGAAATTTCTTCATGGTGTAGTACACCAATCTGAAGGGTTACTGGAGACGTACTCTGGGTGATGAGACCATTGATGAGACGTGATCCATCTATAGCCGTCACAGTAATGGGTGTTTTTAAAGTGATCACTGGTAGAGACCATTGATTCACTAGTGATTTAGAAATGAAATTTCCTGCTGCTCCGGAATCAATCAATGCCTGTGACTCAAAGGATTTGGTAGCAAAGGAAATCGTAACATCGAAAGCGCAGACTTTAGATTTCATAGACAATGGAGAGGACTCCAGGGACCCTAACTTCACCTCTCCAGAACTAGTTAGGGCCTGGCATTTCCCGATCTCTTAGGGCAAGAGCTGAGCATATGCGTGGAATCAGCACAATAGATACAGAGTCTATTCTTTACTCTTCGTTTCCTCTCCTCTGAAGATAATTTGGAACGTCCTATCTCCATGGGAATCACAGAGGATGGAGCTGGACGAAATTGAGGGTTTGAACGAAGAGGTGCTTTGACAGCCGTTGTTTTCTCAGACTCTCTTTCACGAAATCTCATATCTACACGATGGCAAAGAGAGATCAAATCTTCTAGTGACGAAGGAAGCTCTTGGGTAGTCAGTGCATCTTTAATTTTATCGGAGAGCCCCTGCCAGAAGGCGGCAACTAATGCTTCAGTGTTCCACTGAAGTTCAGAGGCTAAGATCCTAAATTGAATGACATACTGTCCTACTGTATGGGAGCCTTGTCGCAAACGAAGAATGCTGGAAGCAGCGGAGGTCACACGACCTGGTTCATCGAACACACTTCGGAACGTGGAAATGAATTTGGCACTATCTTGTAGAATTGGATCGTTTCTCTCCCACAGAGGGGAGGCCCAAGCCAGGGATTGTCCAGAAAACAATGAGATAAGATAGGCCACTCTGGAACGATGGGTAGAAAAATTTTGAGGTTGGAGTTCAAAATGGACTGAACATTGGTTAAGGAAACCTCTACAAGTTTTGGGGTCCCCGTCATATTTTGACGGAGTAGGCAGGTGAAGCGTAGGAGCTGTAGACACCTGGGATGGCACTGGGGAAACGGAGGAAAGCACAGGAGCTTCAATATTAGCTGTAACAGTCTGTCCAGATGTTCCTTGGGAGGTTAATGATTGGTAACATTGAAGTAACAGCTGTTGGCGAGCATCCTGTTGCTCCACACGGCTGACCAGATGCTGCAGCATCTCTTTAGCAGTAGGTTCCGTATCTGGGTCTGTCATGGCCTGATCTTACTGTCACGGGCACTAGGAGTCTTTACCCAGGGATCACCAGGTGATAGGCTTACCAGAGCAGTATAGGTGGTAATATGGTACTCTGGTAGCAGGGTGATCACGGAACAGGAAATAGCAGATGATGAGATGCTCAGGAAAGTCTATGACTAGCAGCACTGGCCATATGGAGGTAATAATACACGAGGAACTGTATGGACAAAGGACACGTGAAGGTAGTCAGTGGTCTGCGGTAGCAAGTTGTACCACTGCTATAGTGAGGAGGAATGTCCAACAGAAACGAGGAGGTGATGAATGTCAGCGGTCTGCGGATAGCAAGTTGTACCGCTGTCAGAGTGAAGGAATGGAATACAAGTGGAGGTATCCGGGGAGTCAGTGGTCTGCGTTAGCAAGTTGTACCACTGCTATGTGAGAGGATACTGGAACAGGTGAAACTGTAAACAGGAGTCAGTGGTCTGCCACTAGCAAGTTGTACCACTGAATATATATGTGAGGAGGTGCACGGGGAGAGACTGCAACACAATATATACACGGGCACCTTGACTTTGATCCACAGTAATATGCACAATATAAATGTATAAATGACTGAACAACACTGCCAATATAGAAAGTCTCTTGAAGTAATCCGGCATGAGATAACACAGTCAATGATGGCAGTAGAGTCAGCAGATAGTACACTCCAGAGGAGAACCAACACAGTCAATGATGGCAATAGACTCAGCGGATAGTACACTCCAGAGGAGAACCAACACAGTCCAGCAAGGTATGCAATACACAGCACAGTCAATGGGAAGTATGCATACCGTGGTTCAGGAGAAGGCAGTCAGACAGGAGTGCAGAGATACCTGAAGGGCAGGAGGCCAGCAGGATACAAGTCCCTGGATGGGTGAAGCGGGGGTCTAGCAGGTGCAGCGCACAGGTAGGTAGACCAGCAGGGAACACAGGAAGGCGTGGAGAGCGGATCAGCAGTAGATGGATGAGTAGCGCTGAGAAATAACAGCAGCGGGTCTCTGCGGGAACACGGAGGTAACCAATAGCAACCAGCAGGTGCAGTAACGATGGGACACCGGAGCAGAGTTGAACTGGAACAGTTGATCACGGAGAGTAGCGGGTAGCAATAGTGGCAGCAGACTCAAGGAAACACGGTAGAGTTGACAAGGACTGAAGACTGAAGCGCACAGAGGCAGCGGATAGGAATCAGCTAGCAGTCACGATGATGAAACACAGACGAGTTGCAGGTTGAAGACTGTAGTGCACGGAGGCAGCGGATAGGAATCAGCCAAACAGTCACGATGTTGAAACACAGACGAGTTGCAGGTTGAAGCCTGTAGTGCACGGAGGCAGCGGATAGGAATCAGCTGGCAGTCACAATCATGAACAGGTGAGTGGATGTGGATGAAGGACTGTAGTGCACGGAGGCAGCGGATAGCATCAGCTAACAGTCCCAATGATACATGGTAGAGTTGAAGTGGTTAGAAGACTGTAGTGCACGGAGGCAGCGGATAGGAATCAGCTCACAGTCACGATGATACAGTAGATGGTAGAAGTGGTATGGGAACCACAGTAGTAGAAGTGGTTTGGAAACCACAGAGGTAGAAGTGGTTTGGAAACCACAGGAATCAGCTGGGCTGAATAAACAAGGAAACACAGGAACACCTTCAGAGACTCATGGGGAATGAGACTCCAAGATCAGGCAACGTGGTGTTGACCACAGGTGCTTAATATAGGGAGGTTGCCTGATCTGCCAATTAAGTTAAAGGAACATACACTGAAGGTTTGGAAAGGGCTGCGCATGCGCAGTCCCTCAGGATAGAGGACGTCCACGGTTCCTAATAGTCCGGGAAGAAGCACTCACAGTCCGGTGAGTGACAAAAGGAACTGCTCATGAACCAAAACATACCACCTCATCAGTGAAGCATGGTGGTGGTAGTGTCATGGTGTGGGCATGTATGGCTGCCAATGGAACTGGTTCCCTTGTATTTATTGATGATGTGACTGCTGACAAAAGCAGCAGGATGAATTCTGAAGTGTTTTGGGCAATATTATCTGCTCATATTCAGTCAAATGCTTCAGAACTCATTGGACTGCGCTTCCCAGTGCAGATGGACAATGACCCGAAGCATACTGAAAAAGCAACAAAAGAGTTTTTTTAAGGCTAACAAGTGGAATGTTATGCAATGGCCAAGTCAATCACCTGACCTGAATCCGATTGAGCATGCATTTCACTTGATGAAGACAAAACTGAAGGGAAAATGCCCCAAGAACAAGCAGGAACTGAAGACATTTGCAGTAGAGGCCTGGCAGAGCATCACCAGGGATGAAACCCAGCGTCTGGTGATGTCTATGCCTTCCAGACTTCAGGCTGTAATTGACTGCAAAGGATTTGCAAAAAAGTATTAAAAAGTGAAAGTTTGATGTAGGATTGTTTAATTTGTCCCATTACTTTTGGTCCTTTAAAAGTGGGAGGCACATATAGAAACCGTTGTAATTCCTACACTGTTCACCTGATTTGGATGTAAATACCCTCAAATTAAAGCTGAAAGTCTGCAGTTAAAGCACATCTTGTTAGTTTCATTTTTAGATCCATTGTGGTGGTGTATAGAGCCCAAAATATGAGAATTGTGTTGATGTCCCAATATTTATGGACTTAACTGTAAGTTATGTCTTGCTGCTATTGTATATTGTTGCTTTTAATACACTTTGTTTTATGGTACAAAACATGTAAAAATGAATAGGCTACATTGCCTACAAATAAGGTTTGTAATGCTGTGGAGGTAACTTAAAAAAAAAAAAAAAAAAAAAGTTGTTTACCTGTAGCAGAACGGAGAACTGTTGCTGAGTTTCTGGGGGGCTGCCTCTGTCGGAATCCCCAGGATACTCCCAGTCAATATCCAAGCCATCAAAACCATACTGTCTCAGAAATTTGATAACAGAAGTGATAAAAGTCTGCCGATTCTGAGAATTGGATACCATTGTATTAAACCTGCGTAAAATGAAATATCATCTTTGTAACATTAATATTGTGGTAAGATTAGTACAAGTGAGCAGATAATAGTGGCAGATAAGGTGCAAAGAGATGGAGAAATGAAGAATTGTGTTATTATTACCCTGAGGTTCCATAGTTCCAGCCTCCGACAGAGAGCAGAGTTTTCAGTTCACTGTTACTGTAAATAAACAAGAGGAAAATTGTATGTTATGTGAAATAAAAATCTTCTTAAAGAGTGGTCTCAGTATATTATTTTGTGCTCTATATAGAATGTGACCAATGTTTAATTAGTAATGTTTATGGGCCCGAGTCATTAAGGACAGCAAAGCAAAAATAAGGAGTAACTTTGCACCTTAGCAAAACTATATTGCATTGGATTGGAAGGTAAATTTAAAATGTGGGGACAGAATTATAGTTGGGGTAGGGTGTGTCTAAGATCAACTTTAAATTTCAGTGTAAAAATAAAGCTATAGAGTATTTGTGTGCGACATGAAAAAGCAGCCAGTATTTTCCTTATGTGTAAAATAATAAACTAATTTGCACCCCTTTCATGGTAACATGGTTTGTCCCGGATAACATTTACTCCTTTTTTTTGCCTTGCTCTCCTTAATGACTCAGGCCCTATATGCTTACTGAGTAGAAAGTGCCATGTGTTCTGGCTTGACAGTCTGTAGGTCAGTGCTGATTTCTCATGTTGTAATACAATTTTTCCAACAATCTTTTATAAAGCAGATGATTTATTTATTTATTTATTTTTTCATAAAGATTTACAGGGCTCCAACTCACAGTCACATTTGTATGGGCGAATTGCTATTTTCAGCCAAATTGGCTGTGTATGCGGGACAAATTACGAACTAGGTTTGATAAGTGTTTGATCAGCCATGACTGAAAATATTGTCACAGTCTACACATATTCAATCTTCAGCTCACCATACTGCTACGCTGGAACTCTTGTGATCCAGTTGTTTGGTAATCAGAATCTGTGCAATTTAGGCCTACATATGCCTGATCAAATTGAAAACAAATCCAAGTGCATTTAACCATGTATGGATAGCATTAGGCAAAGAGACAAAATATGCTATGTTGTTCAAATCAACACCATTTTGTCTGGTGTTTATCTGGCATATGGAAAATAAGCTGGAATTGTTAATGTAACCTAAATTAAAGTGACATGAAATGTAACATGCTAGATTAAAGGTACATACTAGTTCTTTAAGGCATTGAAGGAAGCATAGAGTGTTGGATCGTTCCATTCAAAAGTTGTAATCTGGTTGTTGGTCATGGTGGCAAAAGCATAGATCAAGTGAGTACACATGCAGGGATCAACATTGTCTGGCATATATTTGGCTGCTCCAGGGTAGTACTGAGCCCAGTTGGTAAAGTAACATACCAACTTGAAGGAAGAGCCTGAAAAGGGAAAAAATATTATAGTCAAAAGTGTATGAAAACCACACAACCTATAGAAAACTAAAGATATTGGGGCTGATGCAGAGTTGGTTACATAATGGGAGTAAATTATTCTTGCATAATAAAGAGCACTGAAAAATAGCGTATTTTTACCCATGTCAAGGGCTGTATATATGTTGTGATGCATCCGCCTCCGCATCAGCATCATATGCTTCTGGTTAATGACAAGTCATCATCATAAGTGACAATTTACACCTACCATATAGCAGATGCAAAACATATGCTTCCTAACAGGTGTATATTCAACTGTCTGCATGACAAGCATTTGCGTACACATTCCATTACTGTAGTCAACCTATGCAAGAACGCTCTTTTCTCTTCACCGACCCGACCCTCCAGACACAACGGGTCATCAGTGTCAGATATGCACAAGCTTGCATTTGCCTGCGTTCACTTTCTGAGAATGTGCAAAGCAATTTCAAGCAGGCTACACAATGCAAACTGACGTACATACCACTCTGCACCAGACTCGTCAGTGTCTTTTTACTGAAATGTTTAAATGTTGTTTTCTAGCCCCTTTTTCAAACATGTAACGTTGTTTAACTTTTCAGCTATAATTTCAATGTATTATGTATAATTTCAATAACTTTAATGTATCATAAATACAGCAGGCTTGGAAATGCTTTAACCCAAAGATTGCATTACTTTCCATAGGCTGCATTTTCACGTATAGCTAGTTCAGTGATTACACATTACCCCTACTACAATACGTTGAGTGTTAAAGTAAATAAGTGGTATTTCTAGATCACTGCTACATCCCTATGCACTAGTGTCACCTCAAGTTCTACATTTTGGAACATCTTACTAAACGAAATAGGCCAAAATAACTTCTAATACAAAATGTCTTCTTAGTTAGTACCTTTTCATTTTATCATGTACTTACCCAACTGCACATGCAGTAGGAGCGCCAGACCTGAATAAAATAGAGGAGAATTTGAACAGGATGGGATGAGTAAAATAAGTCATTTTACACTAAAAGCAGCGTAAGTCAAGATATGTACAAAAGAGAAACTCACCCGTAATGAGCAGCAATTTGTTCATCTTCTAAACGTAGTAGGCTCATAGACTGGTGTGACTGACTTATATAGGAATACTTCACCTCCAGTTTGTCCGACACAAGTACAGTACACAAGGCTTTTGTTGATTTAAAAAAATAGTTTCACCTGCAGTGTATCGGTGACTCTATTATGTCAGGTCCCAAAGTGGCTCAAGAACACAGGAACCCTGTTGGATATGTCCCAAAACAAATTTTTGGTGCTGAGAGGTTTGTTGGGTCTTTTAAACTTACATGGATATTAAGTGTTATGTAATATAACTCTTACAAGCTGTATTGTATTTGTGGTGTGTATCATTTTTGGACCAGTACTCAGTTGTTATATAACCTTGATTTCAAAGGTAGAGAGCTTTGTGTGTCCCCTACTAATTATGTGCCCTTTACTCCCCTGTCGTTTTTGGATGATCTGATATTGGCTTCTTACCCTTTGTTCTCTGATATAGAATAATTAGTCTGTAATACACATGCAAACACAAAATAGCCTTTCTTATATGTAGTGAAGTCATTAGATGATAAGAAGGTTCTGCATATGCTCATGTTGTCTAACCCACAAAAAGGCTGGAATACTAGCTGAAAATATAATAAGCAGTAGTCAGGCCTGGCGCTACCATTGGGCAAGTGCCTAGTGTGCTGGGATTTGAGGAGCGCCAAGCAGGACCCAAAATCGCCGACCCCCCGGTACCTGTTCTGTGCAAAGATATGGGGTGCCTCAGTGCCACGCTCCCCTCATTCACCACGTGGTGCAATATGTGCACCACATGGGTTTCAGCAGTCAGCGGCATGGCCTGCTGAGCTAGAAGTGCAGAGAGTGGATCAGCAGACTGAGCAGGAGGAGGCCGGGAGGAGATAAATGTAGTAAGAGTGTGTGTGCTATGCATGTGGCTGAGAGGGTATATTATATATAAAATATTGTATCCATGAGGCGTTCTTTATGTAATACAATTCTCTACACAGTGAAATATGTGGTTTGTTTAATGTCAATAGCAATGACAAAGTAAATATAACGATAGATAAATCAGACCTGGTAAATACCTCAATCTATTTATTTATATTTATCCTGACTGTTATGGCTGAAAGCAGGACACATTCAATTGTGTTTAGACTGTTAACTTTTTGTTTCATTAGTATTGACATTGAACTTACCACATATCTCCCTCTGTAGAGAATTATATTACATAAAGGACACTTTTTGTGTCAGGGGAAGAGCCGTCTTAACAGCATTATAGGCCCCCGGGCAAAGTAGTACACTGGGTCCCTACCTACACAACCACTCACAGGAATAAAAATGTAAATTTTCCATTAAATTAAACTTATATAAAATAGGTGTTTAAACATTAAAAACATGCTGTACAGCAGAGATTAATCCACACAAACGTTTGGACAATATAACATGAGCCTTTAAGTTGAAAAACAAGAAATCTAATATATAAAAGAGAAAATTTGTCCTTCTGTCCTTCTGTCTGTCTTTCTATACAAATCCACATTTTTCAAGCGAAGATCATGAAATTTTGCATACGAGTGTATTAAAACATGATGGAGGCAACTAAAAAAATTTAAAATTGAAATTCATCCCTTAGCACTCCTAAGGGTGGGGGTGGCGAAGGGGGTAACACCTAAAAATCATCGAAAACGACCATAACTCTGGAATGTTTGGAACAATTTACACCAAACCTGGTACACATATGACTTACAGTCTGACAACAAATATTGTGGGGGCAACACACCCCTAGCACTCCTAAGGGTGGGGGTGGCGAGGGGGGTAACACCTAAAAATCATCGAAAACGACCATAACTCTGGAATGTCTGGAACAATTTACACCAAACCTGGTACACATATGACTTACAGTCTGACAACAAATATTGTGGGGGCAAGACACCCCTAGCACTCCTAAGGGTGGGGGTGGCGAGGGGGGTAACACCTAAAAATCATCGAAAACTACCATAACTCTGGAATGTCTGGAACAATTTACACCAAACCTGGTACACATATGACTTACAGTCTGACAACAAATATTGTAGGGGCAAGACACCCCTAGCACTCCTAAGGGTGGGGGTGGCGAGGGGGGTAATACCTAAAAATCATCTAAAACGACCATAACTCTGGAATGTCTGGAACAATGTCTTGGAAGAAGTTCCACCATGTCACACAAAAATGCTTTACAGGCCCTCAATCAAACACTTCAATTTTTAAGAGGCAATGATTTACTAATGGGTGGAGTCACTGTTGTATTGGCTGGAGATTTTCGACAAACATTGCTGGTCATTTCAAAAGGAACAATGGCGGATAAAATTAATGCATGCCTTAAATCATCACATCTTTGCAGGCATGTTCGCACTTTGCGACTAACCACAAATATGAGAGTTTCTCTGCATGGCAACACAATGGACGGTCAGTTTGCTGATCATTTCTTAAATATTGGGAATGGTTTAATGCCGCTTCATCCAGTAACTGGTCTCTTCAAACTCAGAGAAACACTTTGTAACACAGTTGTGTCTTAAAATTCTTTAAATCCCGGGCAACGCCGGGTATTCTGCTAGTCTAATATATAAAAGAGAAAATTTGTCCTTCTGTCCTTCTGTCTGTCTTTCTATACAAATCCACATTTTTCAAGCGAAGATCATGAAATTTTGCATACGAGTGTATTAAAACATGACGGAGGCAACTAAAAAAATTTAAAATTGAAATTCATTACGGGATGGGGGTGGCGAGGGGGGTAACACCTAAAAATCATCGAAAACGAGCATAACTCTGGAATGTCTGGAACAATTTACACCAAACCTGGTACACATATGACTTACGGTCTGACAACAAATATTGTGGGGGCAAGACACCCCTAGCACTCCTAAGGGTGGGGGTGGCGAGGGGGGTAACACCTAAAAATCATCGAAAACGAGCATAGCTCTGGAATGTCTGGAACAATTTACACCAAACCTGGTACACATATGACTTACAGTCTGACAACAAATATTGTGGGGGCAAGACACCCCTAGCACTCCTAAGGGTGGGGGTGGCGAGGGGGGTAACACCTAAAAATCATCGAAAACGACCATAGCTCTAGAATGTCTGGAACAATTTACACCAAACCTGGAACACATATGACTTACAGTCTGACAACAAATATTGTGGGGGCAAGACACCCCTAGCACTCCTAAGGGTGGGAGTGGCGAGGGGGGTAACACATTCTTTAAATCCCGGGCAACGCCGGGTATTCTGCTAGTTCAATATAAAAATGCTACTCAGTTGGTAAATCATACAGTACAGACGGAGATGGCACAGTACAAAATTATTATGAGTAGATAACAGCTGATACTGAGGTGATTAGTCCAGCTAAGAGTTTTCATAAAGAGGGTTTGAAGGTTCTGAATAAATATACTGAAAAGTTGGCAAGTTTATGGGGCCCATTTGCTCGTGAGGTCCCCGGGCAACTGCCCAGCGTGACCATGCGTTAATATGGCTCTGGCCAGGGTATAATATCATATATATTTAAAAATCAGTATGTGTGTTTAACTACCCACCCCATTGGATTAGCATTAGACATTATAGAGGCAGCACTGTTTGTCTTGTTATATAATATATATGAAACAGAAGATCCAACATGTCTTAAGCCCTGGAGAATTAAATATGCTAGTATTTTTGTATGTGGTCTTATATTATTTTATTCTTACAGCCTGATATATTTTAAGAGTGTGATTTTTAATGTTTAATACAAATTCTGATTAAGTGCAGATATGAGTGTGTAATGAATTTTTTTCGAATTAATTAATTATTTTCACGGGTTGATCGCAATTCATCTATTTGTTAGTTTATGAGAGTATAATATGATTGCATTATGTACATTATGTAGCTATTTGAGTCATAGGGGGTATTATGGAACTATATTGGGGCATAGATATATACAAGTGAAAAGTGGAAGGAGCTGAAAGTGGGTATTGGGGGTACGAGGGGCTGTAGGGTGAAGCTTTGCACAGGGCTCTGAGAAACCTTGAACAGGCCCTGGTAGTAGTAATATGAAATCTTACACATAAAGTCCCCTGTGTCCTTTAGATTGCTTAGAAATTCATGTTTTGAAAAGTGCAGTACATAGGATATTAAAGAAGTAGCAATTCTAGTGTCTGTGACAAAGTAGATTTGTGCCAACAGATTTGTAACCCTAATATAATGTTCCCTAAAATTGACTACTGTGATCTTGTTGCTAACATACCAAGCTACCAAATAATGTTTATTGCAAAGAGATAAATTATGTCTTCTCCTGTCTTCCCCACAGTATCCGTCTAATCAGCTGCCATTGTCTGTGTGTGTGGGTGGGGAGGGAGATTGGGGTTGTAGCTTTTGAACATGGAAGGGCATTTCCTTTTTTCTTTTTTAAAAGAGTGTTGAGGATGTTCTTAAAGATTCTGATGCAAAATTATTATGTACTTTATATCACATCCAAACACAGAGCAAAGATTTACATAATGCTGCACATGCCTCCGCAAGGTCAGTCGTAGAACTGATTTTTGGGTTTCTTGAATCCCAATTCCATTGCCTTGATTGGTCTGCAGTAGCACTCATGTATGCATTGTTAGGGCCACGGCTTTTTGATAAGCTTTTAGAAGCAGACTAGCACAGGTCTTCACCTTTAGCAGCCGCTTTTCCCATAGAAATCAATATGTCCAGAGGTACTCAGATGCCCCCTGTACTTAACTCTATGGTAGTAGAAACTTATCAGAATAACCATAGAGAAGGGTAATGAAACCGGAATACTGGAGGCAAGAACCGGGGACAGGTCTAGGTCGTGGGTCAGTAACAAGCAGGAAAGTTGAGGTACAGGCCATAGGTCAGGGCAGGTTGCAAACATGGAAATTTTTAGGAAACAGGCAAAAGTCAAAAAGGGCACAGGAGTTTAAGCAGGGTCCAGAAAACAAGCCAAGGTTACAACAGGAAAATCAGGTCACAGATAGCCAAGTAACCACAGATACAGGAAAGCAATTTGTGTAATACACTGTGCGCTATAACCAGCAGGGAGGTTAAGCCCCCCCTGTCTTAAATATCTAGATAGACCAATCATAAGAGGGAAGGCACAGGGGATGTAATTAGTCCCACAAGGCAGATAATTAATTAAACTGTAGTACGTACGTGCCTGACTGACAGATAAGCCGGGTCGCGACAGTGAAACAGACAGCATCCTGGCTTTGTTTCTGGTGACAGCCAATACGAAGAAACCGGAAGTGAAGTCCCGGCTGTCAGAGCAACAGCCAGGACGCAGCCCCTAATGCAAGGAGACGAGTCACCATGGCAGGGACTCGTAACATGCGCTGGGTGTTGCGTATTACATTATAACTCTGTGCGCCATTTTTCAAAATATTGCAATTAGGAGTGGGTTGTCTATGGAAAAGGAGGTCGAAATTGCTGGCCAGGAGATAGAGAATATCGACCTGGAGCCTGCAAACTTCCTTCTGGGATTATGTGCTCCTACGATAGTTTGGCGGTAATTGCGAAAGAATAAAGCATGTAGAGTACAATGTCATTTATGGCCACAAAAACAATTCTGAAAATAAGCAGTTAAATTTGTGGAATATATTTTGCTGTTTTTATTGGATTCTAACATAATCAATTTTTGAGTGTTTTTTTCTCACTCTTTTCTCCTCAAGGTCAGTTTTCCTATTGACTCTCCGCACCTGACTTCAAGTGACCCAAGCACTGGGGGCTGTAGGAGCAAAAGCAGGCAATGAGACCTCTGCTTCCTCAGGCTCAGGCACCCCTGGGACAGATGTAGGGCCAGGTCCTGATGGGACAGACAAAAGGCAAACCAAGTTGCAGCCAGAGATGGATTTAACCCCTTGGTAGCTGTAGTAATAAGCTCCTGCTGGTCCATCATTTCCTGGAGGAAGGCAAGGATGGCTATCTGGATGTCTTTGGTCTCATCAGTCAATTTTCTATAACTTAAAACCTTTTACACCCAAAGTTGGGAGTAAGGGCTAAGCACTGACCTTATAAATCACATATTGCCAAAAACCATTCATAATGCCGTTAAAACACTTAGAAAAGGATCAGAGATGCTTCTTCAATACAGAAGTTGTTTGTGTATCAACTTCAATTTAGGAGAAAGACAAAAAACAGAAATAACATAGAAACGCAAAACTGATTCTATTTACGGTAAGAAATATATCACCATAGAGTTATATCAACATATATAAAAAAAAATGTATCACAAAAACACAGTAAATTAGAAGTCCGGATCATTAGTTTTTTTGGGTTGTTTTATATATTTTTATCATATGATATTGACTTCTAATTTACTGTGTTTTTTGTGATTAAAATACATTTTAATATATATTGATATAACTCTACGGTGATATACTTCTTACCTTAAATAGGATCAGTTTTGCGCTTCTATGTTATTTCTGGGTTTTATTTTATTTCTATAAGGCCTCCAGGAGTGGAGGCTTTTGCCCCTGGAGCTCCACCTCTTGATCCTCACTTTATTTTTCAGTAAACAATATATGCTTTCAAGTAAAGGATTAATATGTGAAAATATAATGTCAATGTTCGCTAGATGCTGAATTGAGGGTTCCATGTAGGTAGCTCAAGCAATGTTTTGATTGTTCATCATATTAAATTAGTTTTTTGAAGGACAATCCAAGGTTCAGATATTAGGAAAATCTTTTATATGTAAACATTTTAAAAAAGAAAATAAGTGTACAGATATACATTAGTGGAATAACGTCCCTATGGGACCTAGCACAGCCAGCCCGTGGTGGTTTAGTAATGTTTCAGGTCTCCACGGCAATGTGTAGAAGGTGCAAAATATTTTGTGAAGAAATTACTTAATATGGTGACTTCTGTGTGACTCTGTGTCACGAACGCCCAGCCTGTCCCAGATACAGCAGTCTGAACAGCTGGCCGTGACTGGCATCACCTTAGTCACTTAGCAATGAATACACCTTTTCTGCCACCATGAAGGATTTTTTATGGTGTCCCTAAGTTCACCATAACCACTTATTAATGTTTCACACTTAAATCACATACACATGTAGCATTAGAATCACAGAGAATTCGGTAGATTAAATTTATTTAATCTGAAAAATATTTCCAAGGCTTATTTACAAAAATTAATAGCAAGACATACAATATGTTTACACAAATGAGTTTGAGAAAATATAAAAGGAAATAAAATCAGAGTACTGCTTACTAGGTAGAATTGATGTGTGTGAGGGAACACAATGAAAGAATATGGGACATTTCAGTCTTGATAGACTCCCTCATGAAAATGCACACAGTAATGTCTAAAGCAGAAGATTTTAAACCCTTCTTACAGGCCCTTCACCCCCACCTTAGGAATTACACTTTCAACTAAGTCAGATTGATTCCCAAAATGACACAGAGCTTTCCAAAGTAAATTATCTATCACTAAGATATATGTTTGGGCACCTCAGAGAATCTCTCACCTCTGTTCTGCTTGAGTGACTAGATGGTTTATCGATCTGGCTAGTTTCAAAAGACCCTTTGTTAATTGCACAGGTCACCTAGGTCAGTCAGCAAAGTATACTTTGAGAGGTTACATAAAATATTCACATGGTCATACATGAATTCAACAGAAAATAACAATCAGTCATTAGATATACTACATAATCATTACATTGTAACTGGAAGTCAGATAGTGCAAATTTCTGTATCTGAAAGTGAGGTAGTACAACTTCCAGTTATATAACGGCGATGCAGAATACAGAAATGGAACATTCGTAGACCTAATGGCAACAAATCAGGTGGTCCTTTTGCCTATACAGAGAGTCCAAAGCAGCAGGGATAGATGTCTTGATAGCACTTTTGAACTTCAATCTAGGATCTTTTTCCCTTTCCCTCACAAATTCAGAAAGGACAAAGCTGAGGTGATAGCGATACAGACAATGGATATAACACTTTACTCTGAATTGTTTTTCTGTTTTTTCCAAATTACACTTTACTTATCATTGCTTACACCTGACCTTCTACACTTATTTGAATTTTGTTTTGGGTGAGAAACTCTCTAATATATAGGTCACTTGGCATATAAGGGTATTTCTAGTTCTTGATTGACAGAGTTCTGACCCTTAAAACATTTTAAATGTCCAATGATTGTGTTTGTGTGTCTGTGTTTTGTGTGTTTGACATGTGAAGGCAGGGGACAAAGAGCCCTAATTTAAGATGATGTGTCGCATTATTTAGTAAAATACAAATAAATACTAAGTGATATGGCTTAATATGTCTTTTCATTTAATTTAATAGTGTCAAAAAATAAAATATTGGGGGTGTGACTTGGGCACTAAAGATGGTGGACATGTTTTTCCTTGACTCCATCTGAATGGTTCAGATATCCACGAAACACTGCTTCACCCCCCGCCCTCCATACCTACCGCTCTTTGCTGCTCATACTGTGGGCTTTCTGGAGATCTGTCTGGCTTATCACTGGAACCGCTCCTCCCCCTTGTGAGCTGCAACATCCCATCTGAAGGACCCACCAAAACAGGATCTTCAGTCCTTGTTTAACCCAGAGTCTGACTATATTGGTGGCCTGCATACAATAGCAAGCCACTGTAGTTGGAATCCGGAGACAATTCCATTCAGTACTACAAACAATCTTGATGTTGTGAATGATCTATTGCCTGACGACCAGCCTGATCTACTAGACAGCAGCTGATAAGCCGGCACTTGGAACTCAGATTCAATACATGATGGCAATCTAGTTACCTGCTCGCTGCTCCATTGATCCCAGATCTTCAATGACTATTCACCAACTTGGGACCCCAACGGCTCACTTGTCTCATTGTGGCTGTCCGCAACACCACTCTTGACAATTCCTCCTTCCACTGCTGCTGAACTTATTCATTCATTCTAGGCCAATATTTTGCGACAGCCCACAATCACAGAGACAGACTAGTCTCACTGTCTGACACTTTCCATACGGATCGCTGCACAAAACAGCTGACTGCACTGTGTCAACACAGCTCATTCACAACACCATAAGAGGGTGTACGGCTTACACAAATTATACCTGGCTCTTTTCAAGAACCCCTATGCCTTTACTAGTAAGTGGCATCGCTATACAATAAACAGCTGATTTACGCAAAGCAGCCCAGAAGAGCTAAGTAGAGTTAGTTGCACTGTTTCACTTACATTACCCATTTTCTGTGCTAAACCCACAATCCTGCTAACTATATACCCAATGAGGATATTTGAATACCATCTTGCTGGTATATAGCATGAAATTAACACTACTGATTTCATTAATTATCATCCTATTGATAGTTGTTTCCAGCACTCTGCTGCCCTCTGATGGCATATATATAGATATATATATATATATATATATATATATATATATATATATATATATATATAAGAAAACAACTCACGCCAAAGTCTTCCCATTCTGGTCAGTCCTAACATGATCAAATGCTATGCTATTTTATCTGGGCTTAAGGCTTACCTGCACACAGCTTTTAAAGGCAAGTCTTTCCCTAGCACTAGCAGCCATGGGAGACCTGGGACTCACCTGACACAAGTTGGAATTAATTAATGTAAAGAATGGGGTGCAAGAGTCATGGGACTTACATTGTATAAACAAAAACAGACATAGGTCCTCTGCACTCACCATGTACAGACTGGGGTGCAAGAGGGGGTTGCCCACATTGTATAGACAAGAAAACAGGGATACTCTGCACTCTCCAAACACATAATTAATGCTATATCAAGTACTGTTCTATATTAAAAACAGGGAATGTTAGTTCCACATATTGCAATATATGTTTAAGCTGACCAACTCACGCCAAAGTCTTCCCATTCTGGTCAGTCCTAACATGATCAAATGCTATGCTATTTTATCTGGGCTTAAGGCTTACCTGCACACAGCTTTTAAAGGCAAGTCTTTCCCTAGCACTAGCAGCCATGGGAGACCTGGGACTCACCTGACACAAGTTGGAATTAATTAATGTAAAGAATGGGGTGCAAGAGTCATGGGACTTACATTGTATAAACAAAAACAGACATAGGTCCTCTGCACTCACCATGTACATACTGGGGTGCAAGAGGGGGTTGCCCACAATATATATATTATAGTGTTCTAAGCTTCAGACAAGCTCTAACACCCCAGTGCAATTATTCATGATCCAAAGCTAAATACTCAGCATCCCACCCGCACAGATCCCCTATTTCATTTCACTACGAGAGGACCACAATTCTCTTGTAACCTTAACCTTCTCATCTACTATATTCATCATGTACAAATCAATTTTGAAAGGATACAATAGGGCAAACCCTGAAATAGCACAACATTTCTCTCAGCAAGATACACAAACTACAGCATCCATTTAACCTTTATTGCCCTTGCCATTCCTAGAGCAAGACGATAGCTCAGAGGGAACCCACACCACTATAGGAGACATCCCTACTCTTCAAGAACTACTAATGAATCGACTGGGTTCATTTGTTTTACATCATCAGAAACAGGTCTCACTTCAATCGTTAAACGTACTACTGAATTGAAACACAAGGCAGATTCTTCACTACAATTTCAAACAGAGACATGGACATTCTTCACAAGGAAGTAGAACTTCTACCTTGTTCCAAGACCATAATAACCTACAAATACAGATTAAAAGGACTCACAGGACCCTGTTCCCTAAACTAAGAGAGGAATAATCCCAGAGAGACATTATCATTAAATTGCTCTCCTATAAGGTGAAAGATACGATCACATCAATTTGTAGAAATCAACCTTATATACTGTTTGAAGGAAAGAAGCTTCAAATATACCAAGATCTGGCCCAAGAACTATCACAAAGCAATGTGACCTGAAAGATATAGGTCCTTTTTCATCAAGGCACACATTCCGAGTGCAACCTGCGTTCAGTAGTATTTAGGCTTTGCGTACTTTTGAATTCATGAAGGAACGGATCTCAAGATATGTTGCTAGATGAATTTGGTAAAGTTATTTATGTAATGTAAAAACGCATCACTGCATCTGACTGCAGAAGTGTTCTGCAATTGACTACACGGCACCTGTATGATTGAGTACGCTAGGCATTTGGATTGCCTACTTGTTATAAATAGTATGCTTGAGCTCTTAGGAGCTGATTCTGCATCATCAGGTTTTTGGTTTTATTTGAATCCTGCAATGTATTTGACCCTTCATGTAGGTGACCAATAAACATGGTCAGTGGTTGTGTAGGGTTGTATAAGTTATGGCATTCAAAATTATGTTTACACTTTGGTCTGTGTTTTATTTACATGTTTCTTTGGGACACTACATGTCCCAGCATGGGCTTGCAGCCATGGAGTATGTAGTAGTTGTAGTACAGCATATCCAGACACTTAATGGTGGCCTGGTCATCGTGGGACCTATAGTGCACCAGGGACAAAATACTTTGGGGGGTTGGAGGGCCACAACTTCCTAGGAAATGCAGCCCGGTACTGAATACTCTGCAGTAGGTAGCTATTATGGCAGGGAGACCCGATGCAGCTGAATTCCCTGGTATAGTGTTTTCAGCCAAGGCAGGCAAAGCCTAGTGCTGATGAGAGTGAAATTGGAATGAACCCACGCTGTTTGGCCTCCATTCGTTGCTAGTTCCTATCTAGGCTGACAGCACTACAGTTGGTAAAGCTGCTTTGGGGGGAAGCACCTTTTTTTAAACTTTGTCTGTAAAAATGTAATGATTTATGGCATTGTTGTGGCTGTATGCTGGTAATAGCATAATAGCTTTGAACCAATAATAGTGTGTGTGGAAAGCAAATGATTATCGTTCAATAGAGTAATAGGGGTGCCATAATTTTTTTTACCCTGCTACCCTCCTCACAAACTTCCTTATGTCTAAACATGTCCGGGAGTTAATATCCAGTAGAAAGGGACAAATGTATATTAGATATTAGTTTGTGTTCAAAAGGTACCTTCATTATGGTACAAATTTACATGAATACACATTTTCATTTTTTATAAAAAAAAAATACACACACACACACCAATGTTTGGGACTCATTTTTTTTTTTTTTTAATATATAAAGAAACAGGAATAAAAGAAAAAAATCAACTACAGTAAAAATTTTTGATCAGTTCAACATTTTTTTTAATGTTTTTTAATATTTTTCATTAAAACATATTATTAATTGAATCCTGAATATGGCATTGTCTATAATTTTTGAAAGTGACTACATACTCCTGAACTTTCCACATCTCCTTCATTGCTTTAATATTTCACTTTTAAGGATTTTAATCATTACCAATAAAATTTATTTTTATCTGTCTGTCCATTATTTCATATCCAAGACCAAGGGCAGAGGTATAGATTTACAGAAAGTCCCTTTTATTTTCATATTTTAGGTAGAATTACTTAGTTTTGTATATAAGGTGTGCCTCTTACAGTTAGTATTGTAATCTGCCTCAAATTATTCAATTGGCTAGCACAAATCGTAATATAGTGCCATTATGAAAGAAGAACTACACCTAGGTTTGAACTCACAAAAACCCTCAAAATTGCCAGGCCGCGATGGCCTATTAAAAAATATTCGCTCAATCCCTCTCCCATCATTTGTTACAACTTTTTAACAAAATTTAAGAGGGCAAATATTTTCTTCTGGAAACCACTCACTCGAAAATCATAGTTATCCCAACACTAAATAAAGACCCACTAGACTTTGTCAGTTATAGGCCCATATCTCTTTTAAACAGAGGTCTTAAATTGTTTGCCAAAATTTTGACCAACAGATTAAGTCCTTTACTACCAACCAAAATTGATCCTGAACAAGTGGATTTTATACCATCAAGTCAAGTGTGTGACAGTCATAGCAGAAAAATTAATTTAATACACCACATTAATGACTGTAAACAGTCTTCAGTTATCCTTGTGTTGGATGCAGAGAAGGCATTCAACAGGCGATCTTGGCCTTTCATGCATCAGACCTTAACAACATTTGTCCTACATGGAATTTTCCTACATCCTATACAGGCACTATATTATAATCCTTCCTCCTAGGTCTCTACCAACAGTCAAATCTCCCCAAAATTTAAAATAAGCAACGACATAAGACAGGTATGTTCCATTTCCCTGCGGATATAGCCCTTCTGTATTGAGCTTTTAGTAGCTAGAATACGTGCCAACCCAGACATCAAAGGGATTCAAGGATTCAGATGATGTAATGTTTACTTTTACCAGCCCACATACCTCCCTCCCAAATTTTTTTCAGGAGCTTGACATTTTTGGCACTCTCTCCAGTTACTAGGTCAACAATAGTAAATCAGAGGTTTTGGCATTTCACCTACCTAACCACACTAAAAAACAATTAGTGATCACTTTTTGTGTTCTCTGAAGGCCTAATGCAATCCAGTACCTAAGCATCTCTATAACTAAACATTTTAATCAACTATTCCACTTAAATTTTCTTCCACTGATTGACTTGATTCAAGGAGATTTGAAAACCTGACTCCCTATGTTGATCTCTCAGATAGTCAGAATTAATGCCATAAAAATTAACGTCCTACATCAACTGCTGTACCTTTTTCCAATGTTTCCCTGTTACCTTCCCAAAACACACCCTTCTGTTCCCCCAAACACAGTGCAATAAATTGATTTGGGCCAATGAAAAACCTCAAACTTTCAGATTTACCCTATCTTAAGTCACCAGCCATTGGAGGTCTAGGTATTCCACTATTAAGCCAATATTACCAAACCTCACAGATGTCTCATATGTTTACTTGGCATTCTAAGTCTGGTGTAAAGAAATAAATGGAGACTGATTCTTCCTGGGAGACTCTATCCTGGATTTCCTCCCTTGACTCACTAGACATCTCCGACCAGCCTTGGCTAACGACAATCCGACAACTAAATTAACACTGACTGTCTGGGACAAATCTAACTCTCATTACAAGCTCTCACCATACCCTTCACCACTTACCCCAATCTGGCACCACCCAATATTTCCACCAGGTAACATCATCAGCATTTTACACCAATGGCTTAAAGCAGGTGTGAGGATACCATCCTTAGCTGGGATGGCAGTTACTCTCTGTGGTATTAAACTCACTCGGGTAGACCAGTGTATATCCAAAATAAGGCTTTATTACGACAGCACAGCACCACAAGACATTCACAAGGTACAGAGTAAATGGTAGCATGTGCCCTCCAGCAGCCTCTTGCAGTCTGCACTGCAAAGTAATAATCTCAGTCTCTTTCAGAGTCTTATCCTCCCACAAAATGACCACTACCGTTTAGCTAGACAGTTCACATGTCACCCAGCTGGGGTTACTGTCTCACACAGACCCTGTCTTGGTAGGGTTTCCTCCAGCAGCACTACAATGCCTGCCCAGAGTCCTTTTTGCTGATATTTTGTACACCAGGATCCTTCAAGCTAGAATAGCTCTCTTGGCATTCTGTTCTGCTTATATTCTTGGCTGTATACACAGTATACACAGTATACAGTAGGGTCAACTGTCTCAGTTCTCCCCCTTGCAGCAGGGGTCTCTCAGTGGACACTTTAAAACTTATGTAAATATACAATGCAATGGCTTGACTCAATTAGCTATTTGGCTGGATACACTAAACACTTCACGCTTGCGTGAAACAACTAGGCATTTGACACATTGTATCTGCAAAATAACACAATCTGAGTCTGTGATACATTTTGATACAATGATATTTCAGCCAGTGTATTACTGTGGAGGCACACTGCATATCATCTAGAAGTTCTAACCTAATTACCTCTCAGATTACCTGTTAAACTAGCTAATTAATGTGGGCTGCCAGCTAGCTATGTCAAGTCACTCAGACATTGTTATGATTACAAACCAGATCTAGGTCACACCTCATAACAATGGACATTTGAGACAAATGGTAATTACCTTAGCTAATACAAGCAAAATGACTTCTGCTGTCCTGTTTTTTTCACACAATATGGTAATATTCTCTCTATTTCTAATATATACAATATTGCAGTCAATGACAAGGACAAAATATAAAAATATACCTAATAACATGAAATAATAATACACATAATACACCAATGCTCTAGTGGATATGCTTAGACTGGGCCAAGGATTAACAAGTACATTAAACTGTGAGAAATGGGTAATGAATAAAAAGTTCTCAGTCCAGTAGCAGCAGGTTATAAATGCTTTCTTCATATCTTAGAAGATTTTGCCCCCCCCCCCCCCCCACACACACACACACTTTACGGATTAATGTGAGACATATGATTTAGCGCAATCATCGTTTTTCCAATACATACAAATTATATTTTTTATTCAGATGCAGATAAGATCACATAAACTAACAGAATTAGCTGAAACTGAGTGCACCTGTATTTATACTGTAAATCTCAATGGTTTGATTTTCATTCTCTGCACTTCACCAGGACCCATAAAACTCACCCAAATGGGAAAGAGATCTGAACACCACTTTAGAGGCAAAGTACTGGGATGCAATCAAACACAGAATGGCTTAATCCTCTATTAATGTAGCTCTGAAAGAAAATGCATATAAAATGTACTCCAGATGGTATGTTGTTCCAACTAGATTGCGGAAGATGTATCTCGTCCTCTGACCTCTACTGGAGAGGTTTTGGGGATTATAAATAGTAAGATTAAAAGTTTGTGTTTGGAAAGATGCACTTCAACTCTCAAGAGTAGTAGGGAATGTTAAGCAATGTACCATATTCAGGGTTATGAAAGTAAACTTTTATTGACCAAATAAATAAAATGAAATAACGAAATATAAAATGGTGAATAATGTGTATAAAGTCTAAGTGATATAAAATGCTCTGAAAGCACTTTCTATCCAGAAAATAGATCTAAAAATAAATTGGTAGAAATTCCCATATGATATTGGGTTCTATATAACAGTGTAAACTACTACAAATCCCCAGATTCTCCAATTATAGTCCTCTCAAAACAGTAAATTGGTTAAAATACCATATATATCGTAGGAGATAAGGGGTCTAATAGTAATTGAGACCAATCAAGGATTGTATCTTGGCAAGGAAAGTATCTTTCTATCAGGCCGTCTCTTCCATTGGGCACAATGGGCAGGTGCCCGGGGGCCCTGCGGGCCAGGGGGCACGTCAGAGGCAGCGCTAAAAAAAAAATCCTGCAAAAAAAAAAAGAAAATACTAACCTTGTGGTCAGCTAGCGATCCGGCTCCCTCCGTGGTCTCCTCCTCCGTGCGGTGCTCGCAGTGCATGTCCTCACGCCTGCCTGACATCCATTGCGGAGAGCAGCACGAAGGAGTCCCCTACTGCCTGCTGATTAAAGTTGTTTTCGTGTTGCAGTGACTTTGAAGAAGAGTGAAGAGGATCGCATCGGAGAATAAGGTAAATTAAGGTCTTTTTTTTTAATTATTTTAAGGGACGCCGACGGCTGACCAGTATGTGTGTGTGTAAAAAAAAGTGATATATATATATATATATATATATATATATAACTTTCTTTTTATGTGTATATATATATATATATATATATAGGGGCCCCGGTGGACTGCTTTGCCTGGGGGCCCATAATGTTGTTAAGAGGGCCCTGCTTTTCTATGCATTCTGAACATAACAGATGAACAATGTCTGTGCTGTATAACATGTACAAAAAGTATACTGAAACTGTCTATTTTTCACACTGCTTCCTCAAATAAAAGAAGTATTAACGTCTATATGACGGGTTGCCATGAACAGGACCAGTAATACCGTCACGGACAAAGTCATAAATCCATAAAAGGATAACCGTGCTTCCCCACCATTCAAATTTCATAGGGTTACTGAGTTTGCAGTGCCTGCTTCTGTGTGGTATATCTACTTAACAACCTAATGAACCCAGCATAAATGATCACTATCATTATCTAGAAAGTTACGGGGAGTGCATTGCAAGCTACCTGTTAGAGCTCCACTAACTTTGGGTATAAGGAGCCTATTATGAGTGCCAAAAGATTCCGCTCTGATAAGTAGTGGATCAAAGTGCTAGCGGCGCCAATGCCAACGTGCGTTTCGCTATGCTTTTTCAAGGCCTTGAAAAAGCATAGGTTATCCTTTTATGGATTTATGACTTTGTCCGTGACTGTATTACTGGTCCTGTTCACGGCAAACCATCATATAGAAGTTATTACGTTTTATTTTAGGAAGCGGTGTGAACAATAGACAGTTTCAGTATACTTTATGTACATGTTATACAGCACAGACACTGTTCATCTGTTATGTTCAGAATGCATAGAAAGATGCTTACCTGTTATTATATTTAGATATATTGTGTCACAGATTCTGATCTCCTACAATCCTTGATTGGTCTCAATTACTATTAGACTCGTTATCTCCTACGATATATATATGGTATTTTTACCAAGTTACTGTTTTGAGAGGACTATAATTAAACAATCTGGGGATTTGTAGTAGTTTACGCTGTTATATAGAACCCAATATCATATGGGAATTTCTACCAATTTATTTTTAGATCTATTTTCTGGATAGAAAGTGCTTTCAGTGCATTTTATATCACTTATACTTCATACACATTATTCACCATTTTATATTTTGCTATTTTCATTTTATTTATTTGGTCAATAAAAGTTTAGTTTCATAACCTTGAATATGGTACAGTGCTTAACATTCCTACCACTCTTGAGAGTTGAAGTGCATCTTTCCAAACACAAACTTTTAATCTTTCTATTTATAGTTACCGCATTTTGTTGCCACTAGATAGCACCCCTCATATCTCTATCAAGAGGAGACTTTATGAGAGTTATATAGAGGGAGACTCCCAGTAATCTATGCAATGGGATTTTTTGAGATTTTTGGGGATATCAACATTTTTGTTTCACATCTGGTGAAAATGCCCATATAGCCTAATTCTGAGAGATGGTTATTAATTTAATCTATCAAATACCAGATTTCCAGATACCTGCTGACCCTGTCTTTCTACTCTGAAATACATAATTTCTTCACATACTAAACATGGGGACAGACTCATCACTTATATAAGTGTAATGTGTGGTGTTATTTAGAGTAATACGTCGAAATTGCACCTTACCAGTATCAGATAGTTCTCTTTCAGGTTTCAACACTTCAGATTTTCTATGCACCAGAGAGGTAAGGAGATTTATCCACAGATATTTAAAATGACACAAGTGTATTCTAAACTAATTTCCTTTTATTGTTAAGAATTATTCTGATTTTATTTTAGAAGCGCACAATTACTTTTAAACAATATCTTATTACTTTAAAACTATTTACAATTGACAAACCTTTAAATTCGCCATACTACTAACACTGATATCTTATTGGAATTCTTTGTCTATGGGTGTTTCTGGCAGAATAAATTATTAACCTTCATATATATATATATATATATATATATATATATATATATAACATTAATATATAACTTAATTTCTAACACAACTTTAAGACCTACATTAAATATTTCAATAACTATTTGTAGAAGTGGTGCACATGATTGGGGCCATAAATTTCTTTTTCTATCCCACTGGACTTTATAAAGAGTCACTTTATTAGTGGTTGTAGCCCTTCAAAAAAAGATTTTGGCAAAACACTATTTCTGTAGTTTTCCTGAAAATCTGATTCTTTTTTAGTAAGCAATTGAAGTATATAGGGATCAGAAACATGTGTCTAAGTAACTGCTGATATTTTCAGTTGTAGTGATGTAATGGTGGGAGTTATAGTGATCTGTGTCTGCTTAACTTATTTTACAACACCAACTTGTCTCTCTCCTCTCACACTGTCCTCAGTACATAGCACAGGCTCTTAATGTGATTTTACAGATCTCTCTACTGCTTAGTAATTTTCAGCACTTTCCATTTTATTCACGCCTCTCTTTTGCTCACTTCTTCTCTTCTTACACTTTCTTCACTTTTAATATGCTTATATATCACTTTGTACGATTTTCATTCTGTCCCTTTTTTTTTTGCTCTCAGTTTATCCAGACACAGGGATCTCTCTCAGTGGCAGGGTTGCCAACTCTGAAATGAAAAACAAGCAACCACTTAGTGAAAAACAAGCCCAAACCACTCCTAAAAAGCCCAACTTACCGTCCATTTCTATAACACTAAGTTCTACACTGCATCTCCATTTAGAAAACCTTTATAAACACAAGAGGACACATTTATACACTGATATGGCAAATGCTGTAATTTAGGACACTGGTATGTCTATACCACACAGCCCCATGATATAAAATAGGGCTCTGAAAGCAGTCTTCTGACACCAGCAGCTTACTGAATGGGAGGGGAGGGTGTTATATAGCAGTGTTACCTGCTATAAGTGCAGCGATCGTGTGTCTGTCACAGCACATATTTCAGTAGGTCCCTCCTCTGATCTGCCCACCCACAAAGCGCCACTTCATTGGAGGAATTCACTGCACAACCCGCCCACAAAAAAAACAACTGAATGCACCAATCACAAAATAGCAACAGATGGAAAAAAACAAAAAGAAAAGATTATGCAGCCTGTGAACTTGGAGAACGTCTCCAAGCCCAAAAACAAGTTACCCGCGGCAGTGAAATAAAACCTGCAACTTCACAATAAAAGAAGCCCAATTCCGCTTGTTATAAGCGGAATTGGCAACTATGCTCAGTGGTCCTGAGTATCACACTCCTCTCTCCCTGTCACCCCCGGCAACCACCAACCACTCTCAACTGTCACTTCTCCCTCAAGAAATCTTTTTTTTCTTTTTAAATCTTTATAAACACCTATAACAATTTACAAATGTGACCACATATAAACAGGCATGTATATGAACACAGCCAGGAGTACACACATATATTTAGATATAAATACACCCCAGGGTACTCAGGTTTTGGGGTATCACATAAGTAATGCAGCTAATATTTTAATCGCCAGAGATTGGAAAAAGCGGTCTCCTCCCCCTCCCAGTAGAGAGGCTTTGATAAATCACAGATTGTATTTCTCCTATATGGAATATTTAAATATCTTATTTAATGGCTTAATTGATTGGTTAGCTGTGTGTTATATGTGTGTATATGTGTGTGTGTGTGTATATATATATATATATATATATATATATATATATAGTGACATTCTGTGAGCACTTGGGAAGTCATTTACATTACTATAATACTGTTGCAGTGAAAGCATAGATTTTGATTGTATAGATAGTGAACAATGCAACTTTTTGCATCCACAAAGCCTAAACAAAAAATAGTATATGTGCACATTAGTAGTTGCCATTTCTTAGACACTACTTCCCAGACTCCTTCTTTACAGACCAGCCAAGGTATTTGGCTGCAGTATGATATATAACCAGCAGAGGGACCCAGTGAAAACTACCATGAGTTGTGCCCAGAGCACTAGACAGCATTGTGACATCACACAACATAGCCAGAGCATTCAAGTACACAAAACAGAAGAGCATGGAGCGCAAACCAGGTAAGACATGAAACTGATATTTCCCAAGGAGAATATAAGACAAGACTGTCATAACTATACCTTATGCACTGTATTTTTATCTTAGCATAAGCCTAACATCAGTTAAAATACTACGAGAGACTGGAAAATTTAATCCTTGATCATCTTTGTATCACAGATTAGTAGAAACTATTTTTTAAAGCAAATTATTCGAAAAAATAGACCTGAATTATAATTATAATAAAAACTGAGCCTAGTTTGCAATACTACATTGTGCTCAGTCTATAGAAAAAAAACAACAATTTTTCTGTTTTAATTTGCAGTATTTTCTGTAGGTATTATATAGGATTGTTTTAGATTTAATTCTTCTTTTTCAAAATCTTCAGAATATTTGCGAAGAATTTGTTTTGAGAGCAGACAGGACAGGAAATGTTTCCCTAATTCCTGTGCCCCAGACCGCCTGGGTATTGAATGGGCCCCTATTAGAGGAGCTCCAAATGTGGGACCCGGGCGCTACAACATTGAGGAGGTGAGTGGAAACATTCTGGGGATCCTTTATAAAATCTGGAGCAGGGTTGAAATAGGGCAGACAGATTTTGGATATTGAAAAGTGTTTAACTTCCCCAGATGATATTTATAGATATATTGCATAGATTGTATTTATTTGTTACATTTTGGTGTTAAAAGCCCCTCTGTCTGTCCTAGTACAGGCTTATACTGATGTTGTTGGTTTTTTTTTTTTTAAATAGTGTATAATATAACATTATGGATATATATTACAAGTATGGGCATCAAGAGACCCATCTATAATAGCAACAGACATTTCAAAATTTTGTATCTTGTTGCAAGATTGGAAAAAAGGTTAATCTTCAGGGTAGCGCAGTTATTTGGACATACATTTCATGTCAGCATTTTCAGGACATAGCTTAGCAGGTGTATTTGGATTTGCTGTGTGCAACATTTGGGAACTTCAAGCAATCTTCAGTAATACTAAACTGTCCCAAATAAAATATCCTATAAGGTGTGACAAATGTGTAATTAAAGATGCACCTATGGTTTCATTCTTTTCAACTGTAAAGTTGGAATTAAACCCATGACCCCAGGATGTGAGGCAGCAATGTTAACCACTGTGCTTCCGTACTACCATATATAGAAAATATATAAGGACATACTTAGTGTTCTACAGTGCACCATATGGTGAATGAATAAATACTTAGTTTACAATTCCAATGTCCATCATATATACAGTTCAGTGCCCACAATATACAGCTTCATGGCCATGATATAAAGCTCAATGCTACCATATGGAGGCCAATAATAAAATTTCCAACATGATATAATAAACTACCCTAAACCCAACAAGATGTCCCAATATAACACGCAAGATGCCCTATACTTTACCAGCAAGATGACTTCTAATTTCCTTAGCAAGATGTCATGAATGTGTCCAGAAAGATGCCCTGTATATATCCAGAAAACTTTCCTGGTCATACCCAGCATGATGTCTTCGTAAGATGATGTGCGCAGTAAGATGATATGGATGTGCCCAGCAGTCACTTACCTCCGATCCCAGCACACCGTCTCCACTCCTTACTTTGTTGCAGCTCCTGTCCGAGCTGACTTGGATCAGCTGTTTCATACCACATGAAGCAACAGCTTCTAATTGGATTTTCTTGTTATTTTGACAAGGTCGCCAGGGCAGCACCACTTCACTGGGCCCCAATTAGTCTGGATCACCAACCCATCACTGCCCCTGATTTTCTCCCAATTTTCCCTATATGTGGGGAGAACGTGTGTCAGGACAAATGACAGCAGACTAAAGACTAAAATGAGTGGTGCCGTTTTATTTACGCAATTGCATTCTTATCAAAGCAAGATCATGATGACAGCACAGTGAGATTGGAAACTGGCAGGTCCAATTTAGCCCAAAGGAACACTTTGGGGTTGTTGTTGTATTAACAACAACCCTGAGGTGACAGGGCTTCTTACAGCAGGGTTTCATTTCAAAAACACCAGAACCCTGTCTCTCACCTACCTCTCATCTTGCATAATGCAACCCAAGATATTTTGTCACCCTCGTTTTCTCATGAAATGTCTGCCCGTATGGCTTGAATGGTTGAAATATAAATGTATGAAGTTATAAAGCATATTTTCTAAACTATTAAGTGTCCTTCCAAGCAGTGGTGATGAAAACGTTTAACACAGTAACAGTGATAAATAAAATATTTGATGACTGATGTACAATAAATATCAGTACAGTAATCTGAAGTAACGTAGAACAAAATACAGACGTAACTAGATAATCGTTTGTACTTAAGGTGCAAGTAAGCAGTTCAGCAGTTATTAGGAAAGCTAGAAAAGTAGGAATCTGTTAACCTCTGGTCTAGAAATCAATGAAATTATTGAGAAGTTTCACAAGAATCACGTTTTGCAACCAAACAGGCCATGTTCCTATGTGCAAAGTAACGATTATACAGTCTTCCAGTTCTGTGTTTGCCTCTGTACTGTTTTTTTTATATTGCATTTTGCTGAATTTATAGTCTGTATGTAGGGCTGGGAGACGTTTCTGCTGTATTACTTGGTAGAGGTAAGAACGGGAACACTTAAGCCCAAATTCCACCTCAGAAACATACAAAAATTGTGTCCAAATGCAGAATGAGGCGACTATCAGAACAGTTTGCTCTCCCACCGGTGGTTGGATTGCAGTATAATACACTTAATACACCAGTCTATGCAGTACAGAATATTACACAAGTATCTGCTATTGGGCTCTGCTACTTAAAAAAATTATATTCAAAAACAGTAATGACTTGGAGAATTTGGAACATGTAGTTCTAAAATCAGTGAAATAGTACATTTTAATTACATCAATACTTACCAATATCTAGAACATCATACTGGATTCATTTGGATGGCAAAAATACCTGGATCTTGGAGAAAATAAAAAACACTGTCAGAAAGTCACATAGAAACATAAAAACACCTAAATGAGGCATTAGCAGGAAAATACATATTGTAATCTATCTTCTGTCAATCTAAACTATTGGGATAATAGAGTAGAGTAGCAATTTTAACTGACAGGAACCTTCTTACAGATCACTATACTCCCCAGTGGCGCACACAGGGGGGGTTTTGGGTCTCCAGAAACCCTTCCTCTCCGCTAAAGAAGTGCCCCTGTACTATACAGCAGCCGCGGCGCAGTCAAAGAAGCGTCCGCTGCGGTGCTGTATTGTAAACAGCACCGCCGCGGACGTTTCTTTGACAGCGCCGCGGCTGCTGGATAGTACAGAGCTGCCGAAACGGAGCTGCTGCACTTTTTGGGTTTTTTTTTTTCGGGGGCGGGGACCCACACTTAAAAACCCTGCGTGCGCCCCTGCTCCACTATAATGTACTTATGCATCCAGCTGTCTACTTGTGTCCTTTTTATTCTGTTTATTTTTATATTATTGGGTGACGTAACGTCATATTTATTTCTGTATGACCAATAAGATTGTGCCACTGGCATCCACATAATTAGGACAGACAATTGTGTAGGGTACTAGATAATTGTGTACCGCACTGGGTAAACCCAAAAAGGCCAGTGGTATTATTATAGAGTCTAAAGTAGATTATTAGTACAATAAATATTCAATCAATCAATCACTGTAGAAGGTGCACCCTCATATATAAAGCTTGTATTACCATGATGCTTTTTTCAAGATACAGAGCATAAGAATGAAATAACATTAATCTTTGTTGTTTTAACATTTCTTTTGAATTGTTTTAGATAGTAGTTGCACTAAGTGATATTTAAATAATACCATTTAAAAAAAAACAACATGTGTATGTATTCACAAAACAGTTTCACCTTCATCTTATATATTTCAGGTGCTTTTTAATATACCAGATGACTTAGAGACCAGTGTAATATGGGTTTTTTTCTTCCTTGACTGAACTATTAATTTGTTGTGTTACCAGTTTACCAACCTGAAGCACCTTCAGCAGAGGAAACCGCTGAGTAAGAAGGGGTACTGTTTGGGAGCCAGGACTGCACCCCGCTTCCCCCCAGATAGTAAGGTAATACTTCTGTGGTAGTGTATATATCCAATATAGCTGTCACTGTAAGTAGCTCTGAGCTATGTGGTTACTTTCACTATAAATTATCCACACATCCAAAACATTGTTTTACTTTCAACTAATTATTGAACAGTCCCAGATTATATCAATATAGCCACAAGGTGATAGTCTCTAAAATATTATTCTATATGACACACAAGGAAGATAACCCCAAGCTAAGCAGTGAGTCAGAGGAAGTAACCTCATTTATTTGTTTACAAAGGCATCCACATATAAACCTGGACATTATCAAACATATTACGCTTATTAAAGATATGCCACACATATACCATTAGGCATTATGATATCTTGTATACTTCTTGGTTGTTGTTTTCTTCGTATTTCTGATAACTTGTGTGTTGTAATGTATCAGCCAAATTGCTTGCTTTGGGTGAATAAAGCATATGGAATAACTCATCTGCCAATTCTTCATCTTTGGTAAGAGCCCCTAATCCACACTAATTGACACTGTGTGTTTTATAGTATATGATATTATATTATATTAGAAGATGAATATAGATATCAGACTATAATGTCACAAACAGGTGGAAACCGGACAATTTTGACAGAGCTTGACAGGCCAAACTGTATTTGTTTAATCAGCCTATAGCACTTTATTCCAAAATGTGTCTAGCTTATGTAAGTGTTGTTCTGCATACTTCAGTGTTGACTTTTGCAATTAAATTGTAAAACGTTATACTGTGGAGCACTACTTCTGTGCCTTCTAAAGACTTCTGCAGGTCCTTTCTAGTGATATGTCGGTTATGGGTATCAGACTTTTCTGGGTTCTCCAGGTTTTGCCTTAACTTCAAAGGTTCCAGTTCAATTTTCTATTTTGTATGATAAACCTAACAGTTAGAATTGGAAGCTAGAGGCATGTAGATATAGTTTTTAGCATTTCCCTGCTTTGTAACAGTCATTTATCCTTATTTTCCGTTCCCTAGTCAGCTGCGCATATGAGCGCATGTTTGTGTTCTTGTAGTAGGCACAAAGCCCTGACAGAAGTGTATTTATTCAACAGCTCCCTGAGCTGCGAGCTGAAATCCAGCGAGTAAATTACCGTATTAATGGCTTTTACGCGCAGGATTACCGTATTAACAGTAATATTTTTGGAGCGCGGTATTTTCGGCGATCCCGCCGTCAATTGAATATGCCCCTTAGAGTATTAATGAATCAACTGGAAGGATGTCGCCACTTTTTCACATTCCACATTCATTGCATTAGTTTTTCAATCTGCTAAATTTAGCAAATAAATAATAAACTGCATTAATGTGTAGAAATATGTCATGTGTGAGGTTTTACCATACAGAAGTTATGTTTACTTGTTTTCACTTACAGATTCAGTGAAACATGCAGTTTGACCAGGGGTGTTAATACTTTTGCATACAACCGGATATTTCATGCTTGTACTTATTCAGATTATCTGTGAAACTTGTGTTTTCCAGATGGTTACTGCTGGTCCAGCGGATTATCAGTCTGACTGTAATAAAAAGCGCACAGTATTACCCAGTATTGCTCCATTTAACACCAGTACTGTGCGCTTCTCACGGAAGATCAATGAGCTGTCAGTACTACCTCCCAGGTAATATCTGTTTCAGTTAGTACAGACTAAGGTGATCAGTTTTATTAAGGTGTTAAAATATATTTTACAGCATTATATGGGGCATATTCAATTCTTTTGAATCCCCGCGGCATTAAAACTATTACCGTTATTACGGTAATAGTAAGCTGGATTTCAGCTCGCGGCTCAGGGAGCTGCGAGCTGAAATCTAACCAGAAAACTACTGTAATAATGATATTTACGCGCACTATTACCGTAATGACGGTAATAGTGCGCTCACCGCGAGACTTTTGGCATTTTCGCCAACAATTGAATATGTCCCTATAAACATATATGTAGAATAAACTAGAAAACATCATGCAGCTGTGTGTCACTCGTCCGCAACTGCTGAGTAACTTGTAATACAATCAGGATCATTTGGCAGAATGCAAATGTGCAAATTGAGACATTTGATCTCAATGTGCAATAGATCATTCAAAAACCCATTGTTGATTGGTAACTATAGGATACTGCACTTCTGCCTTTTGTCGCTAAGTATACCCCCATTGCCTATTATAATTTATTATCATATTGTATTACTGCATTACTCCTTAGTGAGTGTATTTTTTACCACTGACATACTCAATAGACTGTGGCTGTCTCAGTTATTACATTTAGGTCATAGCTCTCTATTATGACCCAAACAAGAAATATTTTCCTGGGCATCAGTAAAAAAGCAACAACATTATTCTAAGGAAAAAGTATCTTTTTTACAAAAGAGAATCAGTTCCAAATTAAATTTAGCAAAGTTTTATTGTATATTTGTCATTATTACAAACCAGTCTTACATACATTTATTATACATGAGTAGAATGTACAATAAATTGTATTTATTGTACAACTGTGTGGCTATTAGTGATGTCAAAAATTATAATGAGCGTAAAGACAAATGTCACAAATATTTTCAGTATTAGGAACACTGTTATAAGGCTTTCTTTAGTTCTGACAAACAATAATATACCATTTTATCTCAGTGTTTTGTAAAATTGCTGTAACTGCATCCTCATTACAAAACTCTTTAATGTGTCCTAATATCCTTATAATATCCAATAGAACATTTTTATCCAAATATTATTTTAACAAATACAAATTTACATCTCCATAGCCCTGGACCATACAATCTGAACGCAGAACAGGGTAGGAGGGTAACTTGGCCGGGGAGGTTCGGATCCCCTGACTGGGCAGCAGTGGCAACTCCTAACAAGAGGACTGTAATGGTAGAGGTAAGAATTATAATTCACTATTTTCTCCAGTATAAAATAAGTTGCCACTGCAGCAATATGTTTCATAACTATACTCAGCTAATTTGTACAAGAACTTCTCTACAAACACATCAAGGTTCACTGGCCCTGAGATTATGGGGCACATTTATAATAAGGCAGAAAGCCCTATGGCAATGTTTTCATCGCCCATAGGACTTCGCCCTATATCAAGGGGTCACCTCCGGTGATAAAATCCGCCGGATTTCACTGGAGTTATGCTTCCCCATGCAACAACACAGTAAAGCTTTTTTAACAAACATCACAGCAGTACATGTTCTTCCATATTACCTGTTATTGCCATATTACATATGTCATTCTATTATTTTTCAATGAATTCCTTTTGTGTGGAACTGAAAGACACGGTGCAGGCTTTCAGTTCCACTGCGCATGTTTGAACCTACCAGCCAGGTCACAAATGTACATATTCCCTCAGACTTACCTGGCGAACAGGTAAATTAATCTTTGCAGCTCCAGGCCAGAATCACGCAGGTAGCTGAGTATCGCTCAACTGCTCCACCGATATTTTGTTGATAAATTGTGGCTACATTCTAATAACTAGTACCCTACTGTCATTTGTTTCACACAGTTTAGTTGCCTATTAATCAATTATTAATATATGTTCAGACTTGTAAGCTTATGAGAGGATATAAAAGTAGACATGTTCCAAACATGGCTGCCCCAATGTGATATCAATTAATGTTAACGCTCACCCATTGTAGATTCATAGCAAGACTTTATTCTTGTGGTATAAAGCTGAGTGCAGTTGTACATAGAAACAGAATTTGGTCTGCACCTTTTTTGTGTGTTTTTCATTAATTTTTTTTTATTTATGTATGTTTATTTGTATGTTTCTTTATTTTTAAATACTTTAGATCTAAATCTTAATACTATTAGTTTGCCTCATGCATTCTTGAATTCTTCTACTATATGAGTTCCTACCACAAATGCTGGGATACTGTTCCATAGATCTATCATCCTTTCTGTAATAAAGTTCTTTCTTATGTTGCCTATCAGTCTTCTCCCTCAAATTTAGTGTGTGCGCCCTTGTTCTAGAAACCCCATTATTTTTCAAATCACACCTTACTGAACTCTATTAATATTTTTGATATAATTCAATGTTACTATCATATCACATTTGTCCCTAGTCCTCTAAAATGCACATTTTAAGCTCTTGATATCCTTCCTGGTAAATTTTGTTATGCTGCCTATGCACCATTTTAGTAACACTTCTTAGATTTATTTTATATTTTTATTATATTTGGATACAGAGCCTGTAGAACAGGAAACAGTATCTGATGTGATATCTTACCAGTGACCTATAATCTGTCAATATAACCTCACTCTTCCTGCTAGTAGTATCTTTTTCTATGCAACCCAGTATTCTATTGACTATTCCCACTGCTTGATTATATTGCTTGTTTAACTGTATTAATGTGAAACCCCTCTGGTACTGGTGTTGTGCGGTCACTTACTTGGTAACCATGTTGTGATGTGGTACCCACTTTCTGTTGCCATCCTCCTCTGTTCCGGTTATGGCATGGGTGTGACATCCGTGACCCAGAGAGTTTAAGTGCTTAGGTGTTTAAACATAATAAGCATGGAGTGTTCACTAGTGCTTGGCAGTGAATAATGAAATAATGTTGTCTATAACAATGAATTTACACTGGTTACACTGTTTCTTGGTTAAAAGTTTTTCACTTTGTTTTTCTCATTCTCCTTTCCAGCTGATAACAGACAAGCTACTAAGGAAGAACAGAGAGAAAGTGGCATATCTGAGACTCTATGAGGACTAACCAGATTGTGGCTAAAAGTCAATAAATGTTAATAGTTATTATATACTTGCCTGTGTCTGCAGCTCAACACATCCTCTTTCCAACGTTTGATGATTGAAGATTTCATTGTTACATTTCCTGTCACCGAGATGCCTAAAGCAGGAAATTACATGGTGTCCCTCTCGCTTTGGTTAGGACAATGTACACTTAAAACAATATTAGACCTACCAACAAGGCATTCAACAGTCTATCTTGGCCTTTCATACATCAGACCTTAACAACATTTGTCCTTCATGGAATTTTCCTACACGCTATACAGGCACTATATTATAATCCTTCCTCCTACAACAGTCTAATCTCCCCAAAATTTAATATAAAAAATGGCACAAGACAGGTATGTCCCATTTCCCTACTGATATAGGCCTTCTGTATTGAGCTTTTAGTAGCTAGAATACGTGCCAACCCAGATATCAAAGGGATTCAAATAGGCCACCACAATTACAAAGTCCCGCTTTTCGCAGACAATGTAATGCTTTCTTTTACCAGCACACATACTTCCCTCACACATTTTTGGCACTCTCTCTAGTTACTAGGTCAACAATAGCAAATAAGAAGTTTTGGCATTTCACCTATCTACCCAGACTAAAAAACAATTAGAGATCACTTTTTCTGTTCTCTGAAGGCCTAATGCAATCCAGTACCTAAGCATCTCTATAACTAAACATTTTAATCAACTATTCCACTCAAATTATCTTCCACTGATTGACTCGATTGAAAGAGATTTGAAAACCTGGCACCCTATGTTGATCTCTCGGAGTCAGAATTAATGCCATAAAAATGAATGTCCTACATCGACTGCTGTACCTTCTTATAATGTTTCTCTGCTACCTCCCTTGACTCACTAGAAATCTCTGACCGATCTCGGCTAACGACAATCCGGCAGCTAAATTAACACTGACTGTCTGGGACAAATCTAATTCTCACTAGAATCTCTCACCATACCCTTCACCACTTACCTCAATCTGGCACCACCCAATGTTTCCCCCAGGTAAGGCCATCAGCTTTTTACACCAATGGCTTAAAGCAGGTGGGAGGATACCACCCTTAGCTGGGATGGCAGTTACTCTGTGGGATTCAACTCACTCGGGTAGACCAGAGTATATACAAAATAAGGCTTTATTACGACAGCACAACACCACAAGATGTTCACAAGGTACAGGGTAAATGATAGCATGTGCCCTCCAGCAGCCTCTTGCAGTGTGACCACCTTCCGTTTAGATAGACAGTTACCATGTCACCCAGCTTGGGTTGCTGTCTCACACAGACCCTGTCCTGGTAGGGTTTCCTCCAGCAGCACTTCAATGCCTGCCCAGAGTCCTTTTTGCTGATGTTTTGTACACCAGGATCTTCCAAGCTAGAATAGCTCTCTCGGCATTCTGCTCTCCTTATATTCTTTGCTGTATACACAGGGAGTAGGGTCCACTGTCTCAGTCCTCCCCCTTGCAGCAGGGGTCTCTCAGTGGACATTTTAAAACTTAGACATACAGTGTCTGTTAACAAAAGGGAAAAAGGAGAGTTGCGCAGAAGTACCTAATAGGTTTTTAATAAAAAATGTCAAACAGCTGTGTAAAATACATGTATCACATACTGACAACCACAGAGTTACGGTGGAACGTATACTATGTATACACTAGCTTTTCTAAGAAACAAATAAAATAAAAATGTAAAGATAAAAATAAATAAATCTCAATAAAAAACAGATCACATGACCTCATAATCATGTATATACATGCATATATTGCGATGCAACCCAATACACCTATTTATCACCAGCTGGTAAATATAGTTGGAATATCCAGATTTAATTGGATCCTGCAGGATATAAGGAAGACAGAGAAATTGTTTTTCCCTTTTAGCTCTTCAAATATATAAATACAGTTGGAATTGAACTATTACATGTACATGCAAATGATGTTTCTTGATGGAGTTTAGATCTTCAGAAAACTGTCCTTATAAGGATCAAATATAGATGTTATCCAGTCATCAAACAGTGCAAGGGAATAATGAAAATGCTGTTAATTATCCAGAAAGTGGAATCTCTTGTCACAGTCACTGTTATAAAACAAATATGATCCTATATATAGAGAGAACCACACTTTGTGTGTGAAACATCAAATAGAGGCACCGCTTATTAGTGCTTCAGCGGCTATTGGCAATCAAATACCACATGTCTCCAAGAATAAAAACAGTTCCGTTATTGTGGATCTAATATGAATAATATCCGGTAAATAGACAGATGAAGAGAATTTGAATATTATAAATCATCAGTAAAATAAGATCCGTCGCAACCGCGACTGAAATTCAATAACAATTCCGTATATCGAACCATACTATGTATGTTAAGCGTCCAACAGAGGTGCAGCTTCTTTCCGCTTCAGTGGCTCTATATAATCAAAAGACCACATACCTCTGGGGATCCAAATCGGCTGATGATGAGTGTCTGTCAGCAATGGCAAAGATTGACCATACAGTGTCTGTTACCTTGATTATACAATGGAATGGCTTGACTCAATTAGCCATTTGGCTGGACACATTAAACGCTTCACGCTTGCGTGAAACAACATTACATTTGACATATTGTATCTGCAACATTACACAATCTGAGTCTGTGATACATTTTGATACAATAACATTTATATTGATACATGTTAATACATTTCCCAATGTTATTTCAGCCAGTGTATTACTGTGGAGGCACACTGCATATCATCTAGAAGGTATAACCTAATTACCTCTCAGATTACCTGTTGAGCTATCTAATTAATGTGGGCTGCCAGCTAGCTATGTCAAGTCACTCAGACATTGTTCTGTGACAAATGGTAATTACCTTAGCTAATACAAGCAAAATGACTTCTGCTGTCCTGTTATTTTCACACAATAGAGCAATATTCTTTCTATTTCTAATATATACAATATTGCAGGTAATAGCAAGGGCAAAATGTACCTAATAACATGAAATAATAATACACCGATGCTCTGGTGGATATACTTAGACTGGGCCAAGGATTAACAAGTACATTAAACTGTGAGAAATGGGTGATGAATAAAAAGTTCTTAGTCCAGTAGCACCCCGTTTCAGGTATTAACCGGTTTCTTCATATCTTAAAAGATTTTGCACCCCTCCACTTTACAGATTAATGTGAGACATATGATTTAGCGCAATCAGCGTATTTCCAATACAGACAAATTATATTTTTTTATTCAGATGCAGATAAGATCACATAAACTAACAGAATTAGCTCAAATTGAGTGCACCTGTATTTATACTGTAAATCTCAATGGTTTCATTTTCATTCTCTGCACTTCACCAGGACGCACAAAATTTGGAAACTCACCCAAATGGGAAAGAGATCTGAACACCACTTTAGAGGTAAAGGACTGGGATGCAATCAAACACAGGATGGCTAAATCCTCTATTAATGTAGCTCTGAAAGAAAATGCATATAAAATATATACCTGATGGTACTTTGTTCCAAGTAGATTGCAGAAGATGTATCCCCTGTCCTCTGACCTTTGCTGGAGAGGTTTTGGGGATATCAGCATTTTTGTTTGACATCTGGTAAAAATGCCCTCAGATAGCCCAATTCTGAGAGATGGTTATCAATTTAATCTATCAAATACCAGATTTCCAGATACCTGCTGACCCTGCCTTTCTACTCTTAAATAAATAATTTCTTCACATACTAAACATGGGGACAGACTCATCACTCATATAAGTAATGCAGCTAATATATTAATCGCCAGAGAATAGAAAAAGCGGTCCCCTCCCCCCTCCCAGTAGAGTCTTTGATAATCACAGATGGTATTTCTCCTCTATGGAATATTTAAATAGCTTATTTAATGACTTATTTGATTGGTTAGCTGCCTTTCAGAGCCTTTGGTGCCAATTTCATAACACTACTCTCCCAGGAACCATTTGAAAACTCAACATCTTGAACTTCCTGTCTCCCCAAATCACCCCCTTCCCTCCCTTATTCCCATATGTGTCTATCTCCTCCCCTGATTTACTCCCTTTTCCGTCAATCCCAAACCCAGTTAAAATGTCTAAAAACTGAATGTTGACAACTGTGTGGGTGAATTGTGATCGAAAGGTTGTATTTCTATTAGAGATGGTCACTGACCCCCGTGTTTTGGTTTTGGTTTTGGATCTAGATTACCTTCGTGTTTTGGCAAAACCGCCCTTGCATGTTTTGGTTTTATTTTGCAATTTTGTTTAAAAATCACTTTTTTGGGGGCTAAAATAACCTAATTTAGTGCTCCACCTGTTTCTTGGATAAGTAAGGTAATTCTAAAGCTAATAAATTATCAAAAAAACAGTTTAATCCCTGGTAGGCCGTCCTTAATTCTACACACAATCCTGATTGTCTTCCTCTCCATCTTAGCCTTGTTATGGACTGGAATAATATCAGGCCTAGTGGGCGGTTCCCACGAAGGCCTGGGCACGTGATTTAGCCGAGTCAGGATCATATGATGCTTAGAGAATAAGAACACAAGGCAATGGGTCTGCTTAAAGTACTTCAATGAATATGAGCATAGAACATATCAACACACAATAAACAATGCAGCAAATAGTAATGAAATGTTAGAGATAAGCAGATTGTTATATATAACAATACAATGGTTAAGCATTAAACATGGCAGTACTGCAAATCACAAGGAATGTGTATATATACATATGGGACATAAATGCAAGTATCAATAAAACACATAGAATATGTATTGCATCCACTGAGCACAGAAGGAGTCCACGGCTGACTACTAGCAGGGTTCTGTGCACGTCAGAATATGTAAGTTAGTCACGGCAGGGCGTGGCAATGGTTTTGTATTTGGCAGTAGCCATTATGCAGCATAGATGTTGATTAGCTGTGACAAGACATGACAAGGAAAGAGACCAGCAAAGTTCTGTACATAGAGATGGTGAGTAACGATGTTTCAGGATACCACAGGGGTCCAGTAATTAGTAGAGATTAGCACTACAACATATATGCAAGGTAAGAGTCTGATCACCGCAGAGTGTAGAAATAGCAGCATCAGCGGAACAGTCCAGAAGGTATCAAATAAGTTCTTAACAGTAGTATAGACGAGATGGCAGTTCAGTATATCACAATGATGTAAATCTGCACACTTGGCATAATAAACAAAGTCTTGAAAAATGATGCGTAAAGATAATTGCAAACAGGAGAGTCCCAAAGATAGTGCTACCAGCACTTGGTTGATGAAGCAGGTTCACCCACAGGGAATCTAACAGGAGAGTTCAGGAATGCACAAGGGTCAGAGAATACACAGGCGTCCATGGAGTCAGGCTAGCAAACAAGTTGCACTGACAATGAACAGGTGTCAGTGCTGAGTTTAAATAGAGCAGGTTTGAATGACCCGCCCTGAAAGTAAGTCATGTGATCCACAGCAGAACAGAGCAGACAGGGAAAGTAGCAAACCTGGACAGGATTGTTACAAGCCTATTGGCAATGCAGCCATCGTCTTTGGGTGTATATTACACCCTACACTTATAGTTAAATATAAAAATAAATGGACAAAGGCAGTTTAGTTTCTGTCTGCATCAGCCCCACCTCCACTTGCAGTTAAATAGAAAAAAAACAGCCGGTATAGACTGTACAATAAAAACAGAAATTGACAAAGGTAGTTTGGTGACTGTCTGTATCAGCCCCCCCTCCCCCGTCCACTTGTAGTTAAATAGAAAAGAAGATGGCCAGCATAGACTGTACAATAAAAATAGAAATGGACAAAGGTAGTTTGGTGATTGTCTGTATCAGCCCCCCACCCCCCCCCCGTCCACATGTTTTTAAATAGAAAAGAAGACGGCCTGCATAGACTGTACAATAAAAATAGAAATGCACAAAGGTTTATTTGGTGACTGTCTGTATCAGCCCCCCCACCCCCCCCCCCTGTCCACTTGTAGTTAAATAGAAAAGAAGACTGCCGGTCGACAAGCCAAGGCCCAGTTCAGCGGACTACTTGCTGACCAATAGCTCCTTGCAAAGGTTCACATCTCGCTCATTTTGAAGCAAAGAATCAATGTATGTCTTAAACCTTCGATCAAGCACAATCGCCAAAACGTAGTGATCCGAGTTCAAGATTTTAATTACTCTTGGATCATTGCGAAGTGAATTAAGTACTTGATCTACAAGGCCAACATACTTTGCGGAATTGCTTTCTTTCATCTCCTCCTTCAGTTTCTCAAGCTGCTTTTCCAATAGTCGAATTAAGAGAATTACTTGGCTCAAGCTAGCAGAGTCTGCACTCACTTCACACGTCACAACTTCAAAGGGTTTCAGCACCTTGCACAGCTCAGAAAGGATTCCCCACTGTGCAAGAGTGAAATATATTCCCCTTCCTTTCCCAATGTCATGGCTTGTGCAATATGCTTGTATGGCTTTGCGCTGTTCCTCCATCCTCTGAAGCATGTACAGGGTGGAATTCCACCTAGTTAACACCTCTTGCTTAACTTGGTGGCAGGGCAAGTTAAACTGTTCTTGGAGCTGCTGCAATCTCCTACATGCTGTGGCAGAATGCCTGAAATGCCCCGAAATTCTACGGGCCACCAAAAGCATCTCCTGCACCTCACAGTTATTTCTTAGCAAGCTCTGCACCACCAAGTTTATGGTGTAAGCAAAACATGGAGTATGATGGAATTCAACCATCTGTAATGCTCGCACTATATTATTGGCGTTATCAGAAATGACATATCCTGGGGAGAGTCAAAGTGGTATAAGCCACGTATCAATCACATCTCTTAATTTTCGTAACAAATTGTCAGCCGTATGCCTGTTAGTGAAGCCGGTGATATAAAGAGTGTCCTGCCTGTGACAAATGTTACGTAGTGGTGTACATGCTGCTGCTGTTCCTGCTGGTTAGGGCGAATGACCAACTCAGTGGGCTGTCACAGTCATATAGTCTTTGGTTTGACCACTTCCACTTGTCCACATATCTGTGGTTAAGTGGACATTGGGCAGAATGGCATTTTTCAGCGCAATCTCTACATTTTTACACACTTTTTGGTATGGTAGTGGAATAGTTTTACGGGAAAAATGGTGTCACGATGGAATTTTGTAACGCGGACACAAAACCTCAACTGTGAAAAACCAGCTGCCTTTATTGTGGATATTAGATGCAGATCTAACACTAACATAGTAGCCATGGTGTCTGTGATTCGCCTGGCAACCTGGTGACTGCTCATATTTGCTTCCCCTAGCAAATGATTGTTTCATAGTTAATTGTTGCAATGTAGGACTGCTCATTTTATTCACCTGCCTCTGGAATGAAGATTCACCTCCAGCATCAGCAACAGCAGCAGCAGAACGTTTTCTTCAGAGGAATCAATTATAGTGCAGGAGTCATCCAGCCTTACTAAGTGGGATGCAGGGCTAACTCCGAGCACTACTGAGGATATTGATGAGGATGGTGTTGTGGGTGTATTTTGTAGCTGTTGGGATGTCGGTGACCGAAGGGTCCTAGCTGATGATGGAGTGCTTCTAATTTTTTTTTGAAGAACTTTCAGCTTTTCCCAACACTTTGTCATGAACTCTCGTCAAATGGGGTAACATGGATGAGGTTCCAAGATGGTTAAAGTCCCTCCCTCGACTGACTGTGGCTTGACATACACTACAAATGGCTATACAACTGTTGTCAGGATTTGGGTAGCAATAATTCCACACATAAGAAGTGGGTTTTTTTGTTTTGTGCCCAGGCATGACAATGGCCCTTTTATTGCCACGTGCCAGAACTGCTGCCACTGGTGCAGACACAAACAACCTCATCCTCATCGACATCCTCATTAGCGCCCTCATCGCCTACACAAATCTCCCCCTCGTCCTCTTCTAATTCCAAAGTGGCATCCTCAATTGGTGTATCACCGGCTACACTCGGACTGTTCAGGCACACATCAGCAGAAAAGCTGAAAGGGCCCTTCTTTATGGGTACACTATCAGAATGCTCATGATTACACATATCACTGGTGAATGGACTCTCCACAGGGATTGGTGTCATTTCTGATTCTGAGCATATATTTTCCTCTAATGTCTTACTGTTATCTTGCAGCTCGGCTTTCACACGTAATAGTAGTTGTGCACTACTTTTGGACTCCGAATTACTTGGTTTTGCTTGGTCACGAGTGACCGTACAAGAAGAAGGCTCAGTAACAGTTTTCGATCTGCCACTAATAGGGAAAGCTAAAGGCCTCATTCTTTCTTTGCCACTACGTGTGTGGAATGGCATTTTGGCAATATTTTTTTTATCGGCAGTTAACTTTTGATCAATTACAGTTCTTTTTCACTTCAACACGGTAGCATTTTTTTTGAGGTGTGCTTTTTTTCCTGATTTAAAAAGACTATGTACTTTTACATAGGCTTTACCAGATGACGTACAGGGAAGACTACCATCAGGACTGGTGCCAGCACCTGCTTGCTGATCCTGCTTATCTGTGGACTGCTGTGAATCCATTTTAATGAGCCCAAAGCACTTGTAGTGCAAAATATTACATAGATAGTGCTGCTAGATTAGACTTTCAACACCAGGAAAATTGTGGTTTCACACTGGGGAATATGGGACACCCCAAAGCACTTGTAGTGCAAAATATTAAATAGATAGTGCTGCTAGATAAGACTTTTGTCACACGCCGCTCCCTTAATCAGGTCCCGCCTCTGTGACTTTCCCTTTAAGAACCATGATTCTGCTTGCTACTCCTTCAGACCTTACTTTCACAGGTGTTCCCAGCTACTGTGATCTGGACCACTCCCTAAACCTTATTGGTCTTGGAGCACTATATTAACCTCCCAAGGTTATGGGCTTATTTCCTGATCTTCGTGTTACTCAGTCTACCTTGGTCTAGGCTAAATCTCCTACTGCTGTTACCTGTGTGCTGGACTTCTACATCTACAACCACCATACCTGGTACTTGTAGTTCCACACTGCTTAATGAATCTCCTACTGCTGCTACCTGTGTGCTGGACTTCTACATCCACTACCACCATACCTGGTACTTGTAGTTCCACACTGCTTACTAAATCTCCTACGGCTGTTACCTGTGTACTGGACTTCTACATCTGCACACTGAACTGTCTCGTGAGTTGCCTATTACACCTGCACTCATATTGATTGGCTCAACTACCTCTCTACTCGGCTTCCTGTATGCTCTACTGAACTACAATCAAGTTACCTTGTCATCTGTGGTTCTATGTTTGGCACGGCTATTATTATTACTCTGCTGATTATTAGTTGCTGGACTGTTGTTAAGAATATATTGCCAAGCTAGTAGCCAGTTCCGTTATTCAAGTTGTGTGCGTTCATCCTCCACCATCCACTGCTAATAACATCTAAGTAGTGGCAAAAGGGATCCATAAAATATCCATAGCCGTGACAACTTTCAACACCAGAAAAATTGTTGTTTCACACTGGGGAATGATGACAGCACAATGAGATTGGAAACTGGCAGATCTAATTTACCCCAAAGGAATACTTTGGGGTTGTTGTCAACAACCATGAGGTGACAGGGCTTCTTACAGCAGGGTTTCATTTCAAAAACACCAGAAGCCTGTCTCTCACCTACCTCTCATCTTGCATAATGCAACCCAAGAAATTCTGTCACCCTCGTATTCTCATGAATGTCTTCCTGTATTGTTTGAATGGTTGAAATATAAATGTATAAACTTATAAAGCATATTTTCTAAACTATTAAGTGTCCTTCCAAGCAGTGGTGATGAAAACGTTTAACACAGTAACAGTGATATTTAAATATTTGATGACTGATGTACAATAAATATCAGTACAGTAATCTGAAGTAACGTAGAATAAAATACAGACGTAACTTGATAATCGTTTGTACTTAAGTTGCAAGTAAGCAGTTCAGCGGTTATTAATAAAGCTAGAAAAGTAGGAATCTGTTAAGCTCTGGTCTAGTAAAGCATATTTTTCCTCATGCCGTAGCCAAGAAATACCACAATCCTTGCTTTCTAATTGTATATAATATGGGGACAATTTAATAATTGTTTATTAAAAAATAAAATAAATATATTTTATTCTTTTCTGTGTTTATATCTGCACTAAGAGAAAGAATGAGAAACGTTATAATTCTGAGATTAAGAAATAAAAAGAGAGATATTGGGTTATTGTTGGTTGTAGAAATCAATGAAATTGCTGAGAAGTTTCACAAGAATCACGTTTTGCAACCAAACAGGCCATGTTCCATATGAGCAAAGTAACGATCATACAGTCTTCCAGTTCTGTGTTTGCCTCTGTACTGTTTTTTTTTATATTGCATTTTGCCGAATTTATAGTCTCTATATAGGGCTGGGACATTCACGGTTTCTGCTGTATGACGTGGTAGAGGTAAGAATACAGATCACTATACTCCTGTATGATGTATTTCTGCATCCAGCTGCATACTTGTGTCCTTTTTATTATGTTTATTTTTATCTTATTGGGTGACGTAATGTCATATTTATGTCTGTATGACCAATAGGATTGTGCCACAGGCATCCATATGATTAGGACAGACAATTGTGTAGGGTAATATATTAAAATTATGCTTTTTTTAAGATACAGAGAATAAGAATTGAATAACATTAATCTTTGTTGTTTTAACATTTCTTTTTGAATTGTTTTAGATGCTAGTTGCAATAAGTGATATATAAATAATACCATTTAAAAAAAACATGTGTATCTATAGTTATACCAGCGCTACTATTTTGTTTTTATAAATTAGTTTCTGTTTACAAGCCCAGTACTTGTTTATTTAGATAGCTGCAGGTATACTGATAGCATATTACTATATCCTGCATAGGAGTAATCATTTATATCTCCTACCAGCGCTTGACCCTTTTCTTGTGTTTGTGATATTACATTATATTAGAAAATGAATATAGATATCAGAATATAATGTCACAAAAAGGTGGAAACCGGACAAATTTCACAGAGCTTGACAGGCCAAACTTTATTTGTTTAATCAGCCTATAGCACTTTATTCCTAAATGTGTCTAGCTTATGTAAGTGTTGTTCTGCATACTTCAGTGTTGACTTTTGCAATTAAATTGTAAAAATGGATTCCTTCTGACAACACTACAATGCCATATATTTTTGTGTAGGTAACGTTATACTGTGGAGCACTACTTCTGTGTCTTCTAAAGACTCCTGCAGGCCCTTTCTAGTGATAAGTCGGTTATGGGTATCAGACTTTTCTGGCTTCTCCAGGTTTTGCTTTAACTTCAAAGGTTCCAGTTCAATTTTCTATTTTGTATGATACATCTAACAGTTAGAATTGAAAGCTAGAGGCATGTAGATATAGTTTTTAGCATGTTATTCTTATTTTCTATTCCCTAGTCAGCTGCGCATATGAGCTCATGTTTGTGGTCTTGCAGTAGGCACAAAACCCTGCGAGAAGTGTATTTATTCAACTGTGACCCTTATATCCTTTCAGGATTGACTTGTTCGGCCTTAAATTTCAGGTGAAGACAATTCCAGATTATTTGTCAATTTTTGAAATTTTCTTTATCTGGCAAGTCAATCAAGTTTTGAGGACTTAAAGTATTAATGAATTAAGTGGACGACAGAGCTGTCACGATTTTTGGGCAATTCTTTTAGAGCAGAGCAAATGTCAAAATGTTGTGCTGACTCATCTGCATCACCACTGGGTGTCTTGGGAAAGCTAAGTTTTTTCCGAGAAGCAGTTGCCAGAGAAACTGAAGGAGGAGACGTCATTACAGATGTTGATAGCTCTTGGATCCTGGCGAAGCGAATTTAGTCATTTTGTCATTTTTTAAAAAGTTCTGTAACACCAAGTTGATTGTGTGAGCAAAACTGGAAATGTGATGGAATTCCCCCCGCTGTAATGCTATAACAATTTTGAAGGCGTTATCAGAAATCACATTCACAGTCCAAGCAGGATTAGCCATGTTGCAATGACATCCCTTACTTTTCATAACAGATTGTCATATGTATGCCTCTTAGTGAAGCCGCTGATACAGAGTAGCCTACTTATGAAAAATGTGACGCACTTGGTTGCATGCTGCTGCGTTTCCTGCTGGTGAAGGCGAATCATCAATCCAGTGGGCTGTCACAGTCATATAATCTTTAGTTTGCCCAGTTCTGCTTGTCCCCATATGTGTGGTTAAGTGTACAGTGGGTAGAATGGCATTTTGAAGCCCAATAATTAAATTTTTATGAACTTTCTGGTAGAGGTGAGGAATAGCTTTTCTAGTAAAATGGTGTTGTGATGGAATTTGGTAATGGGGACACACGACCTCAAGTAACTGTCCAGCTGCATTAAGAGTGGATATTGGACGCAGATCTAATACTAGCATAGTCCCCATGGCGTCTATGATCCACTTTGCAACTGGGTGACAGCCTTCTTACTTTCTTCCTATAGCAAAGAATTGTTTAACAGTCAATTGTTGTAAACTACTAGTAGTATTCTTCTGGGTTGAAGATCCACCCCCAGCACCCAGCAGCAGCAGGACTAACGCTCAATAATTCTTCAAAAGTATCATGGTTAGTGGAGGAGTCCTCTAGCATTAGCAACTTGGATGCAGGACTAACTCTGATCACTTGTCAGGATATTGATGATGAAGGTGTTGGGGGTGTAGATTGCAGGTGCTGGAATCTAGGTGAAAGAAGGGAGGTAGATGATGCTTCACTGCTTGTTGTTATTTTTTAACATAAGTTTTTGATTTTCCCAACAGCTTTCCATGAACTCACTTCAAATGCAGTAACATGGATGAGGATCATAGATGGTTAAGGTCCCTATCTCTACTGAGTGTGGCTTTACAAATGCTACAAATGGCTAGAAAACTGTTGTCAGGATTTGTGTAAAAATAATTGCACACATAAGAGGTGGATTTTTGGTCTTATGCCCAGGCATGACAATGGCCTTTTTCTTATCACTGGCAAGAAGTGCTGCAATCTTTGTTTGAAAATTTGTATGAAAATAATATTGTGACCTGGTGGTGGTCAAAAGTGACTGCAAATGAATTTAAATTAGTGTTAGTGAGATTAATAATAATGTAGGATAAAAAAAAGTGCAAAATTATGTGATTTTAGCAATTTGTCTAAAAAAATAGATCCAAAACCAAAACCAAAACACGAGGGTGGTTTTGCCAAAACCAAAACCAACACACGAAGCTAATCCAGATCCAAAACCAAAACCACTTCACGGGGTCAGTGAGCATCTCTAATGTTGATGCTCACCCATTGTAGATTTATAGCAAGACTGTATTCTTATAAAGCTTAGTGCAGCTCTACATAGAATTTGACTGGTCAATTTGGTCTGCACTTTTTTTGTGTGTTTTTCATTCATTTCTTTTTATTTATGTATGTTTCTCTATTTTTAAATACTTTACATCTAAGTCTCAATACTATTGGTTTGCCTCATGCATTCTTGAATTCTTCTACAACATGAGTTCCTACCACAAATGCTGGGATACTATTCCATAGATCTATCATTCTTTCTGTAATAAAGTTCTTTCTTATGTTGTCTATCAGTCTTCCTCCCTCAAATTTTAGTGTGTGCGCCCTTGTTCTAGAAACCCCATTATTTTTAAAATCACTCCTTACTGAACTCTATTAATACTTTTGATATAATTCAATGTTACTATCATATCACATTTGTCCCTCTAAAATGTACATTTTGTCATGGGTCTGAGGATCAGATACTAGATCTGCCCAATTTAGCACTACTCCTAGTAAGGCGCGGAGCCTAACGAATGGATGGTATTCTCAGGGACCGCCGCAATTTTTTAGCTGCGTCCACCCGCAGGTCGTGGCCCTTACTCGGAGAATCAGGCAAGACCTTTTAGGGGAATGTTGAAGGAAGTAACTCAGCAGACAGCAGGTGATGGCAGGCGAGATGGAGCGTAAACTCTGTAGACAAGTGGTATAGTAGGAGTGGTGGAGCGCAAGCTCTGTAGACAATTGGTAAATCAGGAGTGGTGAAGAACAAGCTCTGTGGACAATTGGTACAGCGGAGTGGTGGAGCGTGAGCTCTGTAGACAAGCGGTACAGTGGAATGGTGGAGCCTAAGCTGTGTAGACAAGCGGTACAGCCGAATGGTGGAGCGCAAGCTCTGTAGACAAGCAGTACAGCGGAGTGGTGGAGCGTAAGCTCTGTAGACAAGCGGTACAGCGGAGTGGTGGAGCGTATGCTCTGTAGACAAGCAGTACAGCGGAGAAATGGAGCCACGTCTGATACCAGTCATGTAACACAATAAACAGGCACTGAGCTGCAGGGGGAAGTGTCTTTTAAAGTTTGGAGCCGAGATTGAGTGTCTAATGGGAGACAAGCAGAGAGCATAAGAAGATCGAGTCTGCGCATGCGCAGACTCGAGAAGAGGACGCCCATGGCCGGAGCGCTGAGGTCACCGGGAAGCAGGTGAGTGTGTTAGACCACAGTTGTAGAAACTCAAGGTCCGGCGTGTGACACATTTTCAGCTCTTGATGTCCTTCCTGGTAAATTTTGTTATGCTGCCTATGCACCATTTTAGTAACACTTCTTAGATTTATTTTATATTTTAATATATTTGGATACAGAGCCTGTAGAACAGTACACAGAACCTGATGTGTTATCTTAACAGTGACCTATAACTTGGCAATATAGCCTCACTCTTCCTGCTAGTAGTATCTTTTTCTATACAACCCAGTATTCTGTTGATTAATAAATATATTAAACAGTTATAAAAATCTATTTTGTCTTCCACAGCACTAATATATTTCATGTTAGCCAACATTCTGGAAAGGGCGTTTTCAATAGATGTTTTTACAATTCCAATTTGGGTTTAAGACGCGGATGCGGCCTGTGAAGGACAGTTAGGATCTTCCTTTGTAATTCTTGGAGATCTGGGGGTAAATGTATCAAGGTGCGATTTTGCAAATCCAGCGATTTTCTCGGGAGAGTTTAAACTCGCTGATATATGAAGCTGAGATTTCATGTAAAATCGCCAGAGATGTGTTTCTGTCAAAATCGCTATTTTCAAAATTGATAGAGATCAAAGTCCTGACTGTTTGCCACTCTAGTTATATAAGTATCAAATGTATAAAGCTGCGATTAAGAAAAAAACTGAGTTTGCTTTAAAAATCGCCAGATACAACACGCTGCATCCTGGCAGCGCCCTTAGTAAACACATCCCTGTTACACTGCACTGCCATAATGACAAACTAACCCCAGGCTGTACAGCACTGGTCTGGATTCCCTAGGGAGTGGAGCCCGCCGAAAAAACGAGCTCGGGACACCCAGCCCAGTGATGAAAGCACTAGGGCTCTTCCTACACCCCTGGGTGGTGGGTGTAGGGTAATAATGGCGAACGATAATGTAAAAAAATACAACTTCTGCTTGTACAGTGTACAAGCAGACTGACGCTACTGAATAGAATCCAGCCGTGAGGTCTATTTATACTCTATGGGGAATCCCCATAGAGTATAAATAGACCTCGCGGATGAATTTTATTCATTAACGTCTGTCTGTGTACAAGCAGAAGTTGCGTCGTCTGTAAACTGGGATTATTATTATTTTCAAGCATGTTCTGGATTTGGATTACAAATATGGGGCCCCTCCTGGGCTGAAGAAAAGAAAACTGCAAGCAACAAGGGGGCCTTTTGACCAAGATGAACAGAAGATATTTACAAGCAGGGACCTTTGGAATTACAATTTATTTGGGACATAGTTCAAGCCTGGACTTTGGAATTAAAAATTTATTTGGGACATGGTTTTCAAGAAGGAAATCTTATTGGTGAGTATTTTGGGGTTTTCTTATTTTTAATAAATTTATGTGGTATGAATGAGAGTGTGAATTGTTTTTATTGGGGTTTTATTATTTTTATTAAAATTTGGTGGTTTAAAACAGGGAGTGGTCGTTTTTTTAACCTTTTTTTGTGGAACTACAGGTCTCAACCAGCCATGGGTGTCAGGGCGTGTTGGCACTTGTGGTTTTCCAAGTGCCAGCATTCCCTGGCTGCCATGGGTATGGTGGTGCTTGTAGTTATACAAGTATCAGCATGCCCACACTGTTTATGGCAGCCTGGGCTGGCTGGGACTTGTAGTTCCACAAAATAAAATGGCTTTTGTTTATTTTTTTACATTAACTTTCGCCGTTATTACCCTACACCCACCGCCCAGGGGTGTAGGAAGAGCCCTAGTGGGCTTGGTGTCCCTAGAGGGGGGGGCCGCTCATTTTTTTCGGCGGACCCCACTGCCTAGGGAATCCAGCCCAGCGCTGAACAGCTTGGGGTTGGTTTGTCATTATGGCAAGGGGACCCCTGCCGCGTGTCCCCCTGCTATAGTGCCACTCATCCCGGCTGGTTTGCCTAGTGCTGGTTATGTGAAAATTGGGTGGACCCCGTGCAAATATTTCCCCCGATTATCACGTAACCAGCAGTAGGCTGGCAGCAATAGGGTTAATAGTGGCCGACCGGGGGGACCCCATGCTTTTTTTTTTTAAACTTTATATATTTTTACACATTTGACAGTTGCCCGACCTCCGGCTATATAGGCAGTGCAGTGTAACATTGATGTGTTTAGTAATCACGCAGGAAACACAGGAAAGTTAGCTAAAGACGGGAGTGTATGACATCGCAGCAAATCGCCAGAAATGACCAGCGATTTTTAAGATCAGAGTAAAAATCGCAGTTTAAATTATCTGGCAAGTTTGGAAATAAAATTGCAGGTTATCACCCGCGGTTTTAAAATGCTTTAAAAACTGGACCTTGATACATTTACCCCCTGATATTCCCCATCCAAATGCTCAAACATGGTACCTTTGCGGTGTATATATCATTGTAAGTGTATATCCTGCTGGAGTTACACAATGTTAATGTTGTGTTCTTATATGACATAATATGTAAAGAATGGCTGGTTTATCATGACTGCCCTCCACTCAGTGTCTCGCCTCTTATAGGGCATACCTAGTCAATTAGACTGAGGCTATTCTGGGTGCTATTACAAGTAGACTCAAATTTATCACTAACTCTAAAAACTAGTGAGCACAATATATAGCTCCCTTTTTGAGCTCTATATTTCATGTTCACCGTTGGCCCAGTCTAATTTTACCTAGCTTGTCCAGCAATTTAAACTTGTGTCAACCAATTTAACAACTCACGGTTCCAATGATTTTGTGATTCAGAGCATGTCTGACGGCTCTTTATTCAGTAAATACTGAAGGTCTTATTTCAGCCATAAGCACCCTACACTCATTGCTGTTTCGGGGGGATATTACTCCGTACTGTTTAGAAAAAGTAATTACAACGTGATCATGCCCAAGTACAGTCTTAACTCACTACACTTGACACTTTTTATTAATTTAGCTGACACACTAGCTTCATGGGGATGCAACACGTACATGGCTTACTGGGCGGAAGACCTTGTGATTTCAATCGATTTAGATAGCATCTTTCAGGCGCTTTTATGTTTGTTCACCATAAATATATCGCTTGTTACCTACACTAGGCTCTAAGGAGAGGACATAGGATAACACTATTTTAGACGGTAATAAAACAAAGTAACCATTCCAGAGTCTAATCTTTTACCCACTACACTTTACACAATTTTCATACATTTGCTGACACACTGTATAATATGCATCTTTTATTCTGCAGGCATTAAGTGGTAGTACTCCCCCATGAATATATATAATGATATAATAAACTTAAAGGAAGGTATCACTCACCGGACTGTGAGTGCTTCTTCCCGGACATTTAGGAACCGTGGCCGTCCTCCATCCTGAGGGACTGCGCATGCGCAGCCCTTTCTAAACCTTCAGTGTATGTTCCTTTAACTTAATTGGCAGATCAGGCAACCTCCCTATATTAAGCACCTGTGGTCAACACCACGTTGCCTGATCTTGGAGTCTCATTCCCCATGAGTCTCTGAAGGTGTTCCTGTGTTTCCTCGTTTATTCAGCCCAGCTGATTCCTGTGGTTTCCAAACCACTTCTACCTCTGTGGTTTCCAAACCACTTCTACTACTGTGGTTCCCATACCACTTCTACCATCAACTGTATCATCGTGACTGTGAGCTGATTCCTATCCGCTGCCTCCGTGCACTACAGTCTGCTATACCACTTCTACCATCTACTGTATCATCGTGACTGTGAGCTGATTCCTATCCGCTGCCTCCGTGCACTACAGTCTTCTAACCACTTCAACTCTACCATGTATTATTGGGACTGTTAGCTGATGTCTATCCGCTGCCTCCGTGCACTACAGTCTTTCATTCACTTCCATTCACCTGTTCATGATTGTGACTGCCAGCTGATTCCTATCCGCTGCCTCCGTGCACTACAGTCTTCAACCTGCAACTCGTCTGTGTTTCATCATCGTGACTGCTAGCTGATTCCTATCCGCTGCCTCCGTGCACTACAGTCTTCAACCTGCAACTCGTCTGTGTTTCATCATCGTGACTGCTAGCTGATTCCTATCCGCGGCCTCCGTGCACTACAGTCTTCAACCTGCAACTCGTCTGTGTTTCATCATCGTGACTGCTAGCTGATTCCTATCCGCTGCCTCTGGGCGCTTCAGTCTTCAGTCCTTGTCAACTCTCCCGTGTTTCCTTGAGTCTGCTGCCACTATTGCTACCCGCTATTCTCCGTGATCAACAGTTCCAGTTCAACTCTGCTCTCCTGCGTTCCATCGTTACTGCACCTGCTGGTTGCTATTGGCTACCTCCGTGTTCCCGCAGAGACCCGCTGCTGCTACTCCTCAGCGCTACTTATCCATCTACTGCTGATCCGCTCTCCACGCTTTCCTGTGTTTCCCTGCTGGTCTACCTACCTGTGCGCTGCACCTACTAGACCACCGCTTCACCCATCCAGGGACTTCGCATCCTGCCGGCCTCCTGCCGTTCAGGTATCTCTGCACTCCTGTCTGACTGCCTTCTCCTGAACCACGGTATGCATACTTCTCATTGACTGTGCTGTGTATTGCATACCTTGCTGGACTGTGTTGGTTCTCCTCTGGAGTGTGCTATCCGCTGAGTCTATTGCCATCATTGACTGTGTTATCTCGTGCTGGACTACTTCAAGAGACTTACTATATTGGCAGTGTTGTTCAGTCATCTATACATTTATATTGTGCATATTACTGTGGATCAAAGTCAAGGTGCCCGTGTATATCTTGTGTTGCAGTCTCTCCCCGTGCACCTCCTCACAAATATATTCAGTGGTACAACTTGCTGAAGGCAGACCACTGATCCCTGTTTCCTGTATCACCTGTTCCAGTATCCTCTCACATAGCAGTGGTACAACTTGCTATCGCAGACCACTGACTACCCGGATCCCTCCACTTGGATTCCATTCCTTCACTCAGACAGCGGTACAACTTGCTATCCGCAGACCGCTGACTCTCATCACCCCCTCGTTTCTGTTGGACATTCCTCCTCACTATAGCAGTGGTACAACTTGCTACTGCAGACCACTGACTACCTTCACGTGTCCTTTGTCCATACAGTTCCTCGTGTACTACTACCTCCATATTGCCAGTGCTGCTAGTCATAGACTTTCCTGAGCATCTCATCATCTGCTATTTCCTGTTCCGTGATCACCCTGCTACCAGAGTACCATATTACCACCTATACTGCTCTGGTAAGCCTATCACCTGGTGATCCCTGGGTAAAGACTCCTAGTGCCCGTGACAGTAAGATCAGGCCATGACAGACCCAGATACGGAACCTACCGCTAAAGAGATGCTGCAGCATCTGGTCAGCCGTGTGGAGCAACAGGATGCTCGCCAACAGCTGTTACTTCAATGTTACCAATCGTTAACCTCCCAAGGAACATCTGGACAGACTGTTACAGCTAATATTGAAGCTCCTGTGCTTTCCTCCGTTTCCCCAGTGCCATCCCAGGTGTCTACAGCTCCTACGCTTCACCTGCCTACTCCGTCAAAATATGACGGGGACCCCAAAACTTGTAGAGGTTTCCTTAACCAATGTTCAGTCCATTTTGAACTCCAACCTCAAAATTTTTCTACCCATCGTTCCAGAGTGGCCTATCTTATCTCATTGTTTTCTGGACAAGCCCTGGCTTGGGCCTCCCCTCTGTGGGAAAGAAACGATCCAATTCTACAAGATAGTGCCAAATTCATTTCCACGTTCCGAAGTGTGTTCGATGAACCAGGTCGTGTGACCTCCGCTGCTTCCAGCATTCTTCGTTTGCGACAAGGCTCCCATACAGTAGGACAGTATGTCATTCAATTTAGGATCTTAGCCTCTGAACTTCAGTGGAACACTGAAGCATTAGTTGCCGCCTTCTGGCAGGGGCTCTCCGATAAAATTAAAGATGCACTGACTACCCAAGAGCTTCCTTCGTCACTAGAAGATTTGATCTCTCTTTGCCATCGTGTAGATATGAGATTTCGTGAAAGAGAGTCTGAGAAAACAACGGCTGTCAAAGCACCTCTTCGTTCAAACCCTCAATTTCGTCCAGCTCCATCCTCTGTGATTCCCATGGAGATAGGACGTTCCAAATTATCTTCAGAGGAGAGGAAACGAAGAGTAAAGAATAGACTCTGTATCTATTGTGCTGATTCCACGCATATGCTCAGCTCTTGCCCTAAGAGATCGGGAAATGCCAGGCCCTAACTAGTTCTGGAGAGGTGAAGTTAGGGTCCCTGGAGTCCTCTCCATTGTCTATGAAATCTAAAGCCTGCGCTTTTGATGTTACGATCTCCTTTGCTACCAAATCCTTTGAGTCACAGGCATTGATTGATTCCGGAGCAGCAGGAAATTTCATTTCTAAATCACTAGTGAATCAATGGTCCCTACCAGTGATCACTTTAAAAACACCCATTACTGTGACGGCTATAGATGGATCACGTCTCATCAATGGTCTCATCACCCAGAGTACGTCTCCAGTAACCCTTCAGATTGGTGTACTACACCATGAAGAAATTTCGTTTTTAATTCTTCCAGTTACGACAAGTCCGATTGTCTTAGGCCTTCCATGGCTTCAGTGTCACTCTCCCCAGATTGACTGGCGCACTCCTCAAGTTACGTCTTGGGGGTCTGAATGTCACCATCGTTGTCTTTCTCAAGTTATTCCTCTTAAAGTACAGCAATCTTCCATCGCATCTTCCTCCCCGGGACTCCCTTCTCAGTATGCGTCATTTGCCGATGTGTTTGATAAAACTCAGTCTGAACGTCTTCCTCCTCATCGTTCTTGGGATTGTCCGATCGACCTTCTACCTGGCAAGACTCCTCCCAGGGGCCGGGTCTATCCTCTCTCGTTGCCTGAAACTCAAGCCACATCTGAGTACATACAGGAGAATCTCCAGCGTGGCTTCATTCGACCTTCCACCTCTCCCGCTGGAGCTGGGTTCTTCTTCGTCAAAAAGAAGGATGGATCATTACGCCCTTGTATAGATTTTCGTGGACTCAACGCCATTACTATCAAGAATCGGTATCCCATTCCGCTGATCACTGAGCTATTTGATCACATCAAGGGAGCTCGGATATTTACTAAGTTGGATCTTCGTGGTGCCTACAATTTAATTAGAATCCGTTCCGGTGACGAATGGAAGACCGCGTTCAACACCAGAGATGGGCATTACGAATATTTAGTAATGCCCTTCGGGCTGTGTAATGCCCCCGCTGTTTTCCAGGGTTTCATCAATGAGATCTTTCGGGACTTATTATATGTATGTGTCGTTGTCTACCTGGACGACATATTGATCTTCTCACAGGACCTGCCTTCTCATCACCAACATGTGGCAGAGGTCCTCTCCAGACTACGGAAAAACTCATTGTTCTGTAAATTGGAAAAATGTTCATTCGAATTACCCCAGATTCCATTCTTGGGGTATATTGTTTCCGGAGTTTGCCTGAAGATGGATCCAGACAAAGTAAATGCTGTACTACATTGGCCTCAGGAAACGACTCTTCGTGCCATCCAGCGTTTTTTAGGTTTTGCCAATTACTATAGACGCTTCATTCAAGACTTTTCATCCATTGCATCTCCTATTGTGGCCCTAACTCGGAAAGGGGCTAATACTAAGCAATGGTCACCTGAGGCTCTCCAAGCCTTTCAAATTCTCAAAGAGTCCTTCTCGTCTGCTCCCATTCTTCGACAGCCTGATGTGACACTCCCCTTCTTCCTAGAAGTAGATGCCTCTAATGTGGGCTTAGGAGCCATTCTCTCCCAACGCTCGGAGCAACAAAAATTACATCCTTGTGCCTTCTACTCTCGGGGTCTTCTGCCCGCAGAGAAAAATTATACTATCGGGGACAAGGAGTTGCTGGCCATCAAAGCTGCATTAGAGGAATGGAGATACTTGTTGGAGGGAGCTCGCCATCCGGTGACGATCTTCACGGATCATAAGAACTTGTCATATTTGCAATCTGCTCAATGCTTGAACCCTCGTCAAGCAAGATGGTCTCTTTTCTTTTCCCGTTTTGAATTAATTATAACCTTCAAACCAGCCGCTAAGAACAAGAAAGCTGACGCTCTATCTCGAGCTTTTGTGACGTCCTCTGATGTAGAAGAGGTTCCCAACCATGCTATTCTAGACCCCAAATGTATTTCTCTGGCTGCTTCATCCACCAAAATGCTACCATTTGGGAAGACCCTCGTGCCTCCTACTCTGAGGAGGAAAATCCTTTCGTGGTTCCATGCCTCTCGTTTTTCTGGACACGCCGGTGAACACAAGACCTTTGAGATTCTCTCTCGAAGTTACTGGTGGCCTTCAATGAGGAGAGACGTCAAAGAGTTTATTGCTTCCTGTGATTTATGTTCTCAGTTCAAATCCTCCCGCAGAACTCCAGCAGGGTTGCTGCGACCACTACCCATTCCGTCCAAGCCTTGGACCCATATTAGTATGGATTTCGTTACTGATTTGCCACCAAGTAAGAATCACAATACTATTTGGGTAGTGGTAGACAGATTTTCGAAGATGGCTCATTTCGTCCCTCTGTCCGGTTTACCTTCCTCGTCTACTCTGGCTGAACATTTCGTTAAAGAAATCTTCCGCATCCATGGATGTCCGTCTGAGATTGTGTCAGATAGAGGAGTACAATTCGTTTCCAGATTCTGGCGGGCCCTTTGTAAAACCTTGGGCATACGATTAGCACTCTCATCGTCTTACCATCCGCAATCTAACGGACAAACGGAACGAGTCAATCAAGATCTTGAGACTTTTATTAGGATGTTCTCTTCAGCCAACCAAGACAACTGGGTAGAATTGCTCCCTTGGGCTGAATTCGCCCATAACAACATGTACCATGAGTCATCATCCAAAACTCCATTCTTTGTGGTCTACGGTCACCATCCGTCTTTTCCGGAATTTCCTGCCCTCCCACCCACCCAAGTTCCTGCTGTGGAGACTGCTTGTCAGACCTTCAAAAATATCTGGTCTCAGGTCAAAACCTGTTTAAAGAAGACATCTAACAAATATAAGTCTTTCGCAGATAAGAAGAGGCGGGCTATTCCACCACTAAAAATTGGAGATCGGGTTTGGTTATCTACCAAAAATATTCGTTTGAAGGTTCCATCTATGAAATTCGCCCCTCGTTTTATTGGTCCATATAGGATCATTCAAGTTATCAATCCAGTATGTGTTAAACTTCTTCTTCCTAAGAATCTTCGGATTTCCAATGCCTTCCATGTGTCCTTGCTCAAACCTCTCATTATCAACCGTTTCTCGACTCCTCCCTCAGCACCGCAGCCAGTTCAAGTTCATCAGGAGGAGGATTTCGAGATTACTGAGGTATTGGATGCAAAAATTTCGCGAGAAGTCCTCCGTTTCCTCGTTCATTGGAAGGGCTTTGGTCCTGAAGAGCGTTCATGGATCAAAGCTGAAGATCTTAATGCTCCTGCCCTTCTGAAGAAGTTTTATTCCAAAAATCCGGACAAGCCCGGTTCCAGGCGTTCTGTGCCCACCTTTAAAAGGGGGGGTACTGTCACTCACCGGACTGTGAGTGCTTCTTCCCGGACATTTAGGAACCGTGGCCGTCCTCCATCCTGAGGGACTGCGCATGCGCAGCCCTTTCTAAACCTTCAGTGTATGTTCCTTTAACTTAATTGGCAGATCAGGCAACCTCCCTATATTAAGCACCTGTGGTCAACACCACGTTGCCTGATCTTGGAGTCTCATTCCCCATGAGTCTCTGAAGGTGTTCCTGTGTTTCCTCGTTTATTCAGCCCAGCTGATTCCTGTGGTTTCCAAACCACTTCTACCTCTGTGGTTTCCAAACCACTTCTACTACTGTGGTTCCCATACCACTTCTACCATCAACTGTATCATCGTGACTGTGAGCTGATTCCTATCCGCTGCCTCCGTGCACTACAGTCTGCTATACCACTTCTACCATCTACTGTATCATCGTGACTGTGAGCTGATTCCTATCCGCTGCCTCCGTGCACTACAGTCTTCTAACCACTTCAACTCTACCATGTATTATTGGGACTGTTAGCTGATGTCTATCCGCTGCCTCCGTGCACTACAGTCTTTCATTCACTTCCATTCACCTGTTCATGATTGTGACTGCCAGCTGATTCCTATCCGCTGCCTCCGTGCACTACAGTCTTCAACCTGCAACTCGTCTGTGTTTCATCATCGTGACTGCTAGCTGATTCCTATCCGCTGCCTCCGTGCACTACAGTCTTCAACCTGCAACTCGTCTGTGTTTCATCATCGTGACTGCTAGCTGATTCCTATCCGCGGCCTCCGTGCACTACAGTCTTCAACCTGCAACTCGTCTGTGTTTCATCATCGTGACTGCTAGCTGATTCCTATCCGCTGCCTCCGTGCACTACAGTCTTCAACCTGCAACCCGTCTGTGTTTCATCGTGACTGTTTGGCTGATTCCTATCCGCTGCCTCTGGGCGCTTCAGTCTTCAGTCCTTGTCAACTCTCCCGTGTTTCCTTGAGTCTGCTGCCACTATTGCTACCCGCTATTCTCCGTGATCAACAGTTCCAGTTCAACTCTGCTCTCCTGCGTTCCATCGTTACTGCACCTGCTGGTTGCTATTGGCTACCTCCGTGTTCCCGCAGAGACCCGCTGCTGCTACTCCTCAGCGCTACTTATCCATCTACTGCTGATCCGCTCTCCACGCTTTCCTGTGTTTCCCTGCTGGTCTACCTACCTGTGCGCTGCACCTACTAGACCACCGCTTCACCCATCCAGGGACTTCGCATCCTGCCGGCCTCCTGCCGTTCAGGTATCTCTGCACTCCTGTCTGACTGCCTTCTCCTGAACCACGGTATGCATACTTCTCATTGACTGTGTTGTGTATTGCATACCTTGCTGGACTGTGTTGGTTCTCCTCTGGAGTGTGCTATCCGCTGAGTCTATTGCCATCATTGACTGTGTTATCTCGTGCTGGACTACTTCAAGAGACTTACTATATTGGCAGTGTTGTTCAGTCATCTATACATTTATATTGTGCATATTACTGTGGATCAAAGTCAAGGTGCCCGTGTATATCTTGTGTTGCAGTCTCTCCCCGTGCACCTCCTCACAAATATATTCAGTGGTACAACTTGCTGAAGGCAGACCACTGATCCCTGTTTCCTGTATCACCTGTTCCAGTATCCTCTCACATAGCAGTGGTACAACTTGCTATCGCAGACCACTGACTATCCGGATCCCTCCACTTGGATTCCATTCCTTCACTCAGACAGCGGTACAACTTGCTATCCGCAGACCGCTGACTCTCATCACCCCCTCGTTTCTGTTGGACATTCCTCCTCACTATAGCAGTGGTACAACTTGCTACTGCAGACCACTGACTACCTTCACGTGTCCTTTGTCCATACAGTTCCTCGTGTACTACTACCTCCATATTGCCAGTGCTGCTAGTCATAGACTTTCCTGAGCATCTCATCATCTGCTATTTCCTGTTCCGTGATCACCCTGCTACCAGAGTACCATATTACCACCTATACTGCTCTGGTAAGCCTATCACCTGGTGATCCCTGGGTAAAGACTCCTAGTGCCCGTGACAGTAAGATCAGGCCATGACAGACCCAGATACGGAACCTACCGCTAAAGAGATGCTGCAGCATCTGGTCAGCCGTGTGGAGCAACAGGATGCTCGCCAACAGCTGTTACTTCAATGTTACCAATCGTTAACCTCCCAAGGAACATCTGGACAGACTGTTACAGCTAATATTGAAGCTCCTGTGCTTTCCTCCGTTTCCCCAGTGCCATCCCAGGTGTCTACAGCTCCTACGCTTCACCTGCCTACTCCGTCAAAATATGACGGGGACCCCAAAACTTGTAGAGGTTTCCTTAACCAATGTTCAGTCCATTTTGAACTCCAACCTCAAAATTTTTCTACCCATCGTTCCAGAGTGGCCTATCTTATCTCATTGTTTTCTGGACAAGCCCTGGCTTGGGCCTCCCCTCTGTGGGAAAGAAACGATCCAATTCTACAAGATAGTGCCAAATTCATTTCCACGTTCCGAAGTGTGTTCGATGAACCAGGTCGTGTGACCTCCGCTGCTTCCAGCATTCTTCGTTTGCGACAAGGCTCCCATACAGTAGGACAGTATGTCATTCAATTTAGGATCTTAGCCTCTGAACTTCAGTGGAACACTGAAGCATTAGTTGCCGCCTTCTGGCAGGGGCTCTCCGATAAAATTAAAGATGCACTGACTACCCAAGAGCTTCCTTCGTCACTAGAAGATTTGATCTCTCTTTGCCATCGTGTAGATATGAGATTTCGTGAAAGAGAGTCTGAGAAAACAACGGCTGTCAAAGCACCTCTTCGTTCAAACCCTCAATTTCGTCCAGCTCCATCTTCTGTGATTCCCATGGAGATAGGACGTTCCAAATTATCTTCAGAGGAGAGGAAACGAAGAGTAAAGAATAGACTCTGTATCTATTGTGCTGATTCCACGCATATGCTCAGCTCTTGCCCTAAGAGATCGGGAAATGCCAGGCCCTAACTAGTTCTGGAGAGGTGAAGTTAGGGTCCCTGGAGTCCTCTCCATTGTCTATGAAATCTAAAGCCTGCGCTTTTGATGTTACGATCTCCTTTGCTACCAAATCCTTTGAGTCACAGGCATTGATTGATTCCGGAGCAGCAGGAAATTTCATTTCTAAATCACTAGTGAATCAATGGTCCCTACCAGTGATCACTTTAAAAACACCCATTACTGTGACGGCTATAGATGGATCACGTCTCATCAATGGTCTCATCACCCAGAGTACGTCTCCAGTAACCCTTCAGATTGGTGTACTACACCATGAAGAAATTTCGTTTTTAATTCTTCCAGTTACGACAAGTCCGATTGTCTTAGGCCTTCCATGGCTTCAGTGTCACTCTCCCCAGATTGACTGGCGCACTCCTCAAGTTACGTCTTGGGGGTCTGAATGTCACCATCGTTGTCTTTCTCAAGTTATTCCTCTTAAAGTACAGCAATCTTCCATCGCATCTTCCTCCCCGGGACTCCCTTCTCAGTATGCGTCATTTGCCGATGTGTTTGATAAAACTCAGTCTGAACGTCTTCCTCCTCATCGTTCTTGGGATTGTCCGATCGACCTTCTACCTGGCAAGACTCCTCCCAGGGGCCGGGTCTATCCTCTCTCGTTGCCTGAAACTCAAGCCACATCTGAGTACATACAGGAGAATCTCCAGCGTGGCTTCATTCGACCTTCCACCTCTCCCGCTGGAGCTGGGTTCTTCTTCGTCAAAAAGAAGGATGGATCATTACGCCCTTGTATAGATTTTCGTGGACTCAACGCCATTACTATCAAGAATCGGTATCCCATTCCGCTGATCACTGAGCTATTTGATCGCATCAAGGGAGCTCGGATATTTACTAAGTTGGATCTTCGTGGTGCCTACAATTTAATTAGAATCCGTTCCGGTGACGAATGGAAGACCGCGTTCAACACCAGAGATGGGCATTACGAATATTTAGTAATGCCCTTCGGGCTGTGTAATGCCCCCGCTGTTTTCCAGGGTTTCATCAATGAGATCTTTCGGGACTTATTATATGTATGTGTCGTTGTCTACCTGGACGACATATTGATCTTCTCACAGGACCTGCCTTCTCATCACCAACATGTGGCAGAGGTCCTCTCCAGACTACGGAAAAACTCATTGTTCTGTAAATTGGAAAAATGTTCATTCGAATTACCCCAGATTCCATTCTTGGGGTATATTGTTTCCGGAGTTTGCCTGAAGATGGATCCAGACAAAGTAAATGCTGTACTACATTGGCCTCAGCCAACTACTCTTCGTGCCATCCAGCATTTTTTAGGTTTTGCCAATTACTATAGACGCTTCATTCAAGACTTTTCATCCATTGCATCTCCTATTGTGGCCCTAACTCGGAAAGGGGCTAATACTAAGCAATGGTCACCTGAGGCTCTCCAAGCCTTTCAAATTCTCAAAGAGTCCTTCTCGTCTGCTCCCATTCTTCGACAGCCTGATGTGACACTCCCCTTCTTCCTAGAAGTAGATGCCTCTAATGTGGGCTTAGGAGCCATTCTCTCCCAACGCTCGGAGCAACAAAAATTACATCCTTGTGCCTTCTACTCTCGGGGTCTTCTGCCCGCAGAGAAAAATTATACTATCGGGGACAAGGAGTTGCTGGCCATCAAAGCTGCATTAGAGGAATGGAGATACTTGTTGGAGGGAGCTCGCCATCCGGTGACGATCTTCACGGATCATAAGAACTTGTCATATTTGCAATCTGCTCAATGCTTGAACCCTCGTCAAGCAAGATGGTCTCTTTTCTTTTCCCGTTTTGAATTAATTATAACCTTCAAACCAGCCGCTAAGAACAAGAAAGCTGACGCTCTATCTCGAGCTTTTGTGACGTCCTCTGATGTAGAAGAGGTTCCCAACCATGCTATTCTAGACCCCAAATGTATTTCTCTGGCTGCTTCATCCACCAAAATGCTACCATTTGGGAAGACCCTCGTGCCTCCTACTCTGAGGAGGAAAATCCTTTCGTGGTTCCATGCCTCTCGTTTTTCTGGACACGCCGGTGAACACAAGACCTTTGAGATTCTCTCTCGAAGTTACTGGTGGCCTTCAATGAGGAGAGACGTCAAAGAGTTTATTGCTTCCTGTGATTTATGTTCTCAGTTCAAATCCTCCCGCAGAACTCCAGCAGGGTTGCTGCGACCACTACCCATTCCGTCCAAGCCTTGGACCCATATTAGTATGGATTTCGTTACTGATTTGCCACCAAGTAAGAATCACAATACTATTTGGGTAGTGGTAGACAGATTTTCGAAGATGGCTCATTTCGTCCCTCTGTCCGGTTTACCTTCCTCGTCTACTCTGGCTGAACATTTCGTTAAAGAAATCTTCCGCATCCATGGATGTCCGTCTGAGATTGTGTCAGATAGAGGAGTACAATTCGTTTCCAGATTCTGGCGGGCCCTTTGTAAAACCTTGGGCATACGATTAGCACTCTCATCGTCTTACCATCCGCAATCTAACGGACAAACGGAACGAGTCAATCAAGATCTTGAGACTTTTATTAGGATGTTCTCTTCAGCCAACCAAGACAACTGGGTAGAATTGCTCCCTTGGGCTGAATTCGCCCATAACAACATGTACCATGAGTCATCATCCAAAACTCCATTCTTTGTGGTCTACGGTCACCATCCGTCTTTTCCGGAATTTCCTGCCCTCCCACCCACCCAAGTTCCTGCTGTGGAGACTGCTTGTCAGACCTTCAAAAATATCTGGTCTCAGGTCAAAACCTGTTTAAAGAAGACATCTAACAAATATAAGTCTTTCGCAGATAAGAAGAGGCGGGCTATTCCACCACTAAAAATTGGAGATCGGGTTTGGTTATCTACCAAAAATATTCGTTTGAAGGTTCCATCTATGAAATTCGCCCCTCGTTTTATTGGTCCATATAGGATCATTCAAGTTATCAATCCAGTATGTGTTAAACTTCTTCTTCCTAAGAATCTTCGGATTTCCAATGCCTTCCATGTGTCCTTGCTCAAACCTCTCATTATCAACCGTTTCTCGACTCCTCCCTCAGCACCGCAGCCAGTTCAAGTTCATCAGGAGGAGGATTTCGAGATTACTGAGGTATTGGATGCAAAAATTTCGCGAGGAGTCCTCCGTTTCCTCGTTCATTGGAAGGGCTTTGGTCCTGAAGAGCGTTCATGGATCAAAGCTGAAGATCTTAATGCTCCTGCCCTTCTGAAGAAGTTTTATTCCAAAAATCCGGACAAGCCCGGTTCCAGGCGTTCTGTGCCCACCTTTAAAAGGGGGGGTACTGTCACTCACCGGACTGTGAGTGCTTCTTCCCGGACATTTAGGAACCGTGGCCGTCCTCCATCCTGAGGGACTGCGCATGTGCAGCCCTTTCTAAACCTTCAGTGTATGTTCCTTTAACTTAATTGGCAGATCAGGCAACCTCCCTATATTAAGCCCAGCTGATTCCTGTGGTTTCCAAACCACTTCTACCTCTGTGGTTTCCAAACCACTTCTACTACTGTGGTTCCCATACCACTTCTACCATCAACTGTATCATCGTGACTGTGAGCTGATTCCTATCCGCTGCCTCCGTGCACTACAGTCTGCTATAACACTTCTACCATCTACTGTATCATCGTGACTGTGAGCTGATTCCTATCCGCTGCCTCCGTGCACTACAGTCTTCTAACCACTTCAACTCTACCATGTATTATTGGGACTGTTAGCTGATGTCTATCCGCTGCCTCCGTGCACTACAGTCTTTCATTCACTTCCATTCACCTGTTCATGATTGTGACTGCCAGCTGATTCCTATCCGCTGCCTCCGTGCACTACAGTCTTCAACCTGCAACTCGTCTGTGTTTCATCATCGTGACTGCTAGCTGATTCCTATCCGCTGCCTCCGTGCACTACAGTCTTCAACCTGCAACTCGTCTGTGTTTCATCATCGTGACTGCTAGCTGATTCCTATCCGCGGCCTCCGTGCACTACAGTCTTCAACCTGCAACTCGTCTGTGTTTCATCATCGTGACTGCTAGCTGATTCCTATCCGCTGCCTCCGTGCACTACAGTCTTCAACCTGCAACCCGTCTGTGTTTCATCGTGACTGTTTGGCTGATTCCTATCCGCTGCCTCTGGGCCCTTCAGTCTTCAGTCCTTGTCAACTCTCCCGTGTTTCCTTGAGTCTGCTGCCACTATTGCTACCCGCTATTCTCCGTGATCAACAGTTCCAGTTCAACTCTGCTCTCCTGCGTTCCATCGTTACTGCACCTGCTGGTTGCTATTGGCTACCTCCGTGTTCCCGCAGAGACCCGCTGCTGCTACTCCTCAGCGCTACTTATCCATCTACTGCTGATCCGCTCTCCACGCTTTCCTGTGTTTCCCTGCTGGTCTACCTACCTGTGCGCTGCACCTACTAGACCACCGCTTCACCCATCCAGGGACTTCGCATCCTGCCGGCCTCCTGCCGTTCAGGTATCTCTGCACTCCTGTCTGACTGCCTTCTCCTGAACCACGGTATGCATACTTCTCATTGACTGTGCTGTGTATTGCATACCTTGCTGGACTGTGTTGGTTCTCCTCTGGAGTGTGCTATCCGCTGAGTCTATTGCCATCATTGACTGTGTTATCTCGTGCTGGACTACTTCAAGAGACTTACTATATTGGCAGTGTTGTTCAGTCATCTATACATTTATATTGTGCATATTACTGTGGATCAAAGTCAAGGTGCCCGTGTATATCTTGTGTTGCAGTCTCTCCCCGTGCACCTCCTCACATATATATTCAGTGGTACAACTTGCTGAAGGCAGACCACTGATCCCTGTTTCCTGTATCACCTGTTCCAGTATCCTCTCACATAGCAGTGGTACAACTTGCTATCGCAGACCACTGACTACCCGGATCCCTCCACTTGGATTCCATTCCTTCACTCAGACAGCGGTACAACTTGCTATCCGCAGACCGCTGACTCTCATCACCCCCTCGTTTCTGTTGGACATTCCTCCTCACTATAGCAGTGGTACAACTTGCTACTGCAGACCACTGACTACCTTCACGTGTCCTTTGTCCATACAGTTCCTCGTGTACTACTACCTCCATATTGCCAGTGCTGCTAGTCATAGACTTTCCTGAGCATCTCATCATCTGCTATTTCCTGTTCCGTGATCACCCTGCTACCAGAGTACCATATTACCACCTATACTGCTCTGGTAAGCCTATCACCTGGTGATCCCTGGGTAAAGACTCCTAGTGCCCGTGACAGAAGGACAGTTTGGGGATCACCTACAGCTATTGCCTTCTTAAATTGTGCTATGGCAGAGACACTTACTGTGCGACTATGATTTTACCTTTGCTTCACATGAAGATCTGACCATATATCCAGTTGATTTAGTAAGGTGTATATAACCTTTAGATCGCAGGGGTGATGCACATTCATTTTTCTACCCTGAATAAACTGCAAGTGGGAACAACCTTACCTAACAGAACTATCTCATTTGCTTTAATGTACTCATTATTTTTAATGGATTCCAGCTGTTGTTCCTTAAGTTTAGTTCTCTTTTTATATGTTCATCAAAATCTTTCTCGTCTGCTATTATTAATTATATTAATCTATGTAAATAGATAATAAATATATTAAACGGTTATAAAAATCTATTTTGTCTTCTACAGCACTAATATGTTTCATGTTAGCCGACATTCTGGAAAGGGCATTTTCAATAGATGTTTTTACAGCCTCAAACATTTTATCAATTTGGGGTGATTGATGTAGTTGGATTTTGCTGTGAATCTGTGCGGTGCGCTAAACATTCAGATTGATCAGATGGAGCTTTCTGAAGGGGTGACGGGGAAGTACCTGACTTGTTAGCAGATTACTTTAATTTAACCATTTTAGACAGTTAGTATACTTGGGTTGTTACATAAGTAAAATAATTACCTAAATTTACATCCCCAAAGTCATTGCAGAGTTACTTATTAAAATACATTTAAAATGCAAAAGTGCTAGGGGAAGAGGAAGATTGGGGAAAATCACAAAGCCCAGATAATATATTATAACAGAAACAAGAGTATTGACTGTCAAGAAGAGTGATACAAATAAAAGACAATTAAGTGTTACAACTTCAAACGGTCACTTCCATCTGACTTTACCCCAGGTTAATAAGAGGACCAATTTAGATGAGTTCTTGCTGAAGGCAGTAGTCTCATCCCCAAAAGTAAGAAGAAGGTGAAAGCATCTGTGGTAGCTTAAAAAAAATTACATGGCAGTCTCCTATTATTTTGGAACCCAGACTTCTGTCTATTGTAATCTCACAGTCATCCACCAGGTGGCAATGTTATCCCATCAAGCTAAGAGAAGCCTTGTCAGACAGCAATTTGTATTTCAGCTAGGACAGTAGAAAATTTTTCTATAATTACGTAAATTATATGAAAGTTCTTGATCCTAGAATCTACCACAAGATTACTAAAATAACCTTATGTCTGTATGTTGAAGGATCAATAGTGGTAGTTTGCCGGTATTAAAATATATATTGGTGTTCCAAATGAGGCAATCTTAACCCCTGATTTGTAGTAGCAATTATCACTGTATGAGAGACTGGTGGAATGTGCAATATGGAGTGTCGACTTGTCAGTCGGTCTCAGCCACCTACAATTACTGGCTTACCAATGCAGGATTATTCTGCATCTTTTGATGTACTAGCAAGAAAGATAGCGGAGATGTCCAATCACGAGCTCCAGCACCTCTTTGCCTAAGAAAGCATCACAGGCCAGTCACAATAGCAAGTATGAAATAATATATTAAAGCTCCAAGATAGCAGGGAATATGTGCAATCATCTCACCTCTGAGTAAAGTAATGGGAGAGTCCAAATGTAAGAGAAAAGTACAATATTGTAGGCTTATCAGTCAGAGTCACTCACCCTTTATGTTATTAAAGAGTGTTCACTTCAAGGTTGCGCCATGCTGATGAATAATTCAACATTATAAGCAAAGGGATAATTAAAGTCTGGATAGGTGATAGCAGTGGGGTGTATCCGTTTCCCAGTAGAGTGATGCAAGGGGTTTTGGAACATAGCCGTTTTCAGATAAGGCTAAGTAGAACTAACGATTGACAAGCAAACAGGCAACAAGAAATGTAGAATATGCTTGAAACAAGAAATAAGAAAACTACTAAAAGGATATGCATAATTGTCCCTTAGGGATATTTGCAGCAACTAGAGAAATTGTATCTCCTTATAGATTGTAACTGAAAAAGGGACTTTTTTTTACAATATGTTTATTTACTTCTTGTTACATATACATGTTTAAGTGTTTCAAATACTAATTAGGGTTTAAAAAGATAAGAAACAATGGGCTGTCACTAGTCCATAATTAAAGATGCACCCAATCACAAACTGGACTGTTGCATGTATCATAATTGCATCCACCAATCAGTTCTGCTTGCAAGAATGGCTTCAATTATAAAAGACACATCAGTGTAGTGTCTGATTACCACTTTTTTTCCTGAGGAAGTCCTGCATTATTCTGGGGCGAAATGCGTAGATATATTTATACTCTACAAACATCCTTTGACAAGAACAGTTCTTATTTACAAGTGTATCGCAAACAACAACAGTTATCTACAGTGCAGAGCAGTCCGGCATCAGCCAGCAGCATGTAGCCGTCTAAACAAGAGAATCTTCAGTGAGCATGCGCAGCATTGTCCGACAAGCTCAGAACATTCCCAAGGACTTTCCGGCAACCGCACTCGGAGTCCTCCACTTTTAACGGTAGGTAGTAGAGATGATCACTGACCCTTGTGTTTAGGTTTTGGATATGGGTTCAGTTCGTGTTTTGGTTTTGGCAAAACCGCTCATGCGTGTTATGGTTTTGGATCTGTATTTTTTTAGAAAAATGACTAAAATATGCTAAAATCACATAATCTTCCTCTTTTTTTTACATTGTTATTAACCTCAATAACACTAATTTCGAGTCATTTCCAGTCAATTTTGACCACCTCACAGGTCACAATATTATATTCATACACTTTTGGACAAAGACTGCAGGGACCTGGCTGGATACTAAGCGACAGAGCAATGACACAAACACATGGCAATTCATAGCACATCTAAACAACATTGCCACACAGCAGTAGTAGAAAAGAAAAGTGGTGCAAGATAGAATTGTCCTTGGACCCTCCCATCCACCTTTATTTAAGATATTGGAAAGGACATGTATATTTTCAATAAAACAAGCACTCCAACGACAAGGAGTATCACTTTTGTGGCTGAAGTGCTTGGTTTGTTTTGGCCCCACAAAACATGCTACCAGTAGCTTAGCTGCCTTAAGCCCAAAAGGGCTGTCAATAAACTCTACATTATTAAACCATGTCTGCTCGTGCTGCATCTTTAATCTCCTTCTCCTCTCTGGATACCTCCCTCTCATCCCTGAATAACTGCCAAAATTATATAGACATAGGAATGGATATTACAACTGGAGAGGCATTACATCTGCTTCAGATAGACTGTGACACAGAACATGTGGGCAGCATGGAATCCGTCATCTTGGAATACGCTGCATTGAACAGAGATTTAAACCAATATAAAGATGCAGTTGAGGAGACCGTACTTAAATTAAAACACGACCCACCGGGTGAGATCCCGGATTTAAGAGCACTTGCACACGAGAGATACACTGCGCTTCAGAAGAATAATACAGAGGAGGCCCTGAGGCAGGATGGTAAATATTTCCAGTTTAAAGACAGCTAAGAGACCTGAGAAAACAAATGGGTGTGTCACCGGCCCCTGCAGTCGAAGATTTGGAAAATGAAGATGAGGAGATTACCGTCACCCAGAGCGCTCCCATAAAACAGTTGGAGATGGTGAACACCACCGCCGGATACTGTGGATCGCGTCCCGTTGCTAAGCAAAGGAAAGCGCGGCTGCTGGGACCCGGAAGTGACGACCGGTTGCCTAGCAACCGGCTCTCTGATATCGGAGGAGAGCGCCCGTTCCTGTGCGGAGGATGAGACACAGGGATGGCGCGTGACAACAAGTCTCTCCCTAGCAAGTTAGTAGGAGCCGCTGCAGCTAAGAGAAACGAATGCTTAGTATGCAGGGGTCCGATAGTAACTTCAGCGGGTTTAGTTAGAGGATAATGTAACACTCCTCCCGTTACCCCAGTAGCTGGAATAGTTTTACTGGTCACCTGTAGATTAAAAGGAGAGGTTATCACAGATCTGGCCGCCCCTGTATCTACAAGAAAAGTTTGCTTCCTACCAGCTATGTCAACTATCATTGTTGGTTCTTCTCTCAGACTCTCAGTTAACCTCACTGGCTGTAGACTACAGGTATGACCTGACCCCTAGAGCTGACTATTGCTTTCCCGCACAGCATTTGCTGCTGTAATATGCACGGGCAGGTGTGAGTCTTCTAGTCTATGTGAATCCCTCCTTGGAGGATATCTATGCGACCCTTCATTAGGATTATATCTTCCCTTAGTACAATCTTTCCTCATATGTCCTTCTTCTTTGCAATTGTAACATCTGAACATTCTGCGTTTCCTGTTATGTGGGGTATAGGCTGGTGGTCGTGTATGCATTCCCTCTAATGCTTGTATACTCATCGTCATCAACTTGTCACTCTTTTCTTCCCTTTTCCTAAAGATATTTTTATAATGCTCCACAGCAGACTCCCTAAGGGAATCTACTGTGATGCCTCTCCAATTAGGTAATGAAGTTTGTACTCTGGTTTTTAAATTTTCCCTAAGACCATCCATTAGTACTCCTACAGCGAATTCCCTTTGATGTGGGTCCTTACCTATGTTTGATATCCCAGTGAACCGTGTTATCGCTGCTATAGCTCTACTAAAGTAATCTGATGCTGTTTCACTATCTTTTTGTTTTATGGTGAAAATCTTACTCCAATTCGCTACTACTGGAAAATAGATGGCTAAATGTTTGACAATCTGTTCTATATTCTCTTGATTAATCTCATCTGTCAAGGTGTCGTCTTCCTCCAACAAACAATGTTTAATAAATTGTTGTACGTTAGTATTGGGAGGAAGACACGCCCTCAACACTACACGCCAATCCTTATCGGTTGGTTCGTGTGTATTTCCCAAGTCTTTAACAAACTTCTGACACTTAGCCAACTCTTTTCTAGGATCTGGGAATTCAGTCATAATGGAACGTAATTCTGATCTAGTCCAGGGACAATGCATTGTAACATTTCTTAAAGGAACTACACCATCCTTATCCGCCTTCCCATCGGGAACTGATGTTGTGCGGACTGGATACGTACCCACCGGTTCACTATCTTCAGGGTTAGCTACTTCAGTACTTTGTATATTATCTCTCCTAGTGGTCACACTACTCTCACCTATCTCAGCCATTGCCCCTTTTCCATACTTACGCTGAACCTCTAACATATTAACAGCATGGGCAATGGCTGAAATTACAGTGGGTTCATCCTCTTCTTCAGAAACACTTGCTTTAAACTGACTTAAAACAGGATATAACTTAGCAATTTCCTTTTTTTCATTTTTAATAACGGCTGTACTTACCCCCCCCCCCCCTCCCCACCACATAGGGTGGCAGGGGCGTGCTTGTGCTGAGTTCTCCACGCTTCTCAACGGCTACTTCCGCCGCGCGCGCACTTTTTGTCATGCCTTCTTCCGCTGTGCATTCGATGCTCTGCCACGTGCTACCTTCCATTTGCCACAATTTCAAACAATCATTATGTTTATTCCTCACTTTCGTTGACTTAATCAACCATACTTTATCCTTTACAGTATTTAGTACCTCTGCATTAAAACTCCCTATTGTTGGGAAAGACCTAACACAATCTTTGGTCATCTTGACCCACGTGTCGCAATACGCAGTTCCGTATGCACCATATTTGTTACACATGAGAAATCTCGCTGAACCAATAGGCCCTTCCTTAGGCAGCACCTCGGCCATCTCTAGCGTCTGATTAGCACCCATGTTGAACAATAGGGTCCCAGTAATATCACAATATCCTGCCACAAAAATAGGGTTCCAGAAATATCACAATATCCTGCCACTAATTTCAACACTCTGCTACCCGCAATCTACCGCTAGAGATATTTTACTGGCCCGTGAACGTATTTGCTACAAGCCGCGTCCACTCGCTTCCTCTCGTATTGAACGAGGACCCCTAATACAGAAATATCAATGCGGACTAAAGGGTTATCAGCTCCTCGATTACCCCTGACTCTCCAACAAAATCTGTTGATTTTATTACGCCTGGCAGCATCCGGTAAAGTAAATTACCAGCCTTACCATGTAATTCCTCCCCGTTACCCCCAAGTCGCAATCACGGCTTTCCTTGCCGTGCGGTGCAATCGCAACGCTTAAAGCTTATCAGTAAGCGATGCGATTACCCTTGGGTGCAGGTCGCGAAAACTCGCTTAGTTTCCGCCCCCGGTATACCTGCCTTGTATACCGTACACCAGTTGGGCACCTGCCTCGTCAGACAGCAACTGACACTCTATTCAACAATAAATCAAACCTTAGTGTATTTAAAGTCAACAAATCACACGACATACACATTTTCTGCGCAGAAAATCAAAGTTCCCAACAATAGTAATAATGTCCCAGAGGTTTTCACAAGTAATTATACTATGCACATATCATAACTATCAAAACTGATTGTTTAACTACTAGGCAAATCTTACCGGAAGTTCACATATGCTAAGCAGGAATTACACATACGCTATGCGATACAATATATCAAAACGCAATATGACAGAAAAAGAAACAGTTTTCTCTTTTGTCCCTAGATTCAGTTAGCGTACCTTAGATAATGCAAAACGGACATTCGCTTTCACAACACAGAGTAAAATTCAGGTTTTGAACACATTGCGTTCTTACCCGTATATGACGCGTCTCCACCCTTTGTTGAGGAACCGAAATCCGTTGGTCTTGCGTATCGTCCGGCAACGAAACCTCTGCTGCGAGTCCCCAAATTGTTATGAGCGTTTTGTCGCTATCCAATAACAATTGTCGAATCTCGATTTGTGTTTTCAACGCACAAATATTTATTCTCAAAAAGTAGCAGAATAATCAAGCAAAATAATAGTAAGTACAGCCGTTACTTATCGCAGGCGCTCTGGATCCAGTGAACAGTCTTTCAGTCCTGAAGTCTGTGGTCAAGGTGACTGAACACTACATGAGAGCTACTGCTTATATGCAAACAGGGATACAGTGAAACAATGCAGATGGTATAGCTTGCTTCTATTGGTCCAGGCATCAGGAGGGTCCAGGGGGTTACACATCATAGGCTGATTCAATCTAAGGAATCCCAAACGTGGGGGTCTCTCCAGGGGATGAGCTCTGTTCTTCCCGCCAAACTGCTCTGTTCTTCCCGCCACACTCCAATTACAATCAGTCCATTAGCATTTCACAGTTAATATCATATTAAAGGTTTATTTCCTAACATCAGAAACTAGAGTATGCAATGTGCGATCTCTTCGCCGAATGCACCGAACAGCTGCTGATGTAAAGGGGATTAATATGATATTAGACATGACACATTTCTTTTAACCTGAACCATATTTATCACTAATATGCATATAACTTATAACATTGTCACGGTCTCAAGCGATAGCAGGTCTTTACGATGCGAATCCTAGGGTCTGTACAGTTTAGCGCTACACCAACAGGGCGCGGAGTCTAACGAGCAGACGGTGTTCACCAGGAACTGCCGCAAAGCAGTATGGTCTTAGCTGCGTCTTGCTCGCAGGTCGCGGCCCCTGCTAGAGTACTGCGCGAGGCCCTCTTGGGAAGTTTGGAACCCAGCAGGTAGGATAGCAGGTATTAGAATAGAATGTCAGCCTTGCAGAGGAGTAGGGTAGCAGGTACGTGAGTAAAGTGTCAGCTTTGCAGACAAGTAGAATAGATAGTTGGTACCTCAATGGAGTGTCAGCTTTGCAGACGAGTAGTAGCAGGTACGTGAGTAGAGTGTCAGCTTTGCAGACAAGTAGAACAGATAGTTGGTACCTGAATGGAGTGTCAGCTTTGCAGACGAGTAGTAGCAGGTACGTGAGTAGAGTGTCAGCTTTGCAGACAAGTAGAAGAGATAGTTGGTACCTGAATGGAGTGTCAGCTTGCAGACGAGTAGTAGCAGTTACTTGAGTAGAGTGTCAGCTTTGCAGACAAGTAGAACAGATAATTGGTACCTGAATGGAGTGTCAGCTTTGCAGACGAGTAGTAGAAGGTACGGGAGTAGAGTGTCAGCTTTGCAGACAAGTAGAATAGATAGTTGGTACCTAAATGGAGTGTCAGCTTTGCAGACGAGTATAGTAGTAGTAGTAGGTACGTGAATCGTGTGTCAGCTCTGCAGATGAGTAGAATAGATGGTTGGTACCTGAACGGAGTGTCAGCTTTGCAGACGACTAGTAGTAGGTACGTGAGTAGAGTGTCAGCTTTGCAGACAAGGAGAACAGAGTAGCCACGTCTAAGGTACCCAAAAGGCAACTGAGGAACAGGCACTGAAGGTTTGCAGGAAGTGCCTTTTTGTATTAGGCGCCAGGATTGCCTGGCCAATAGGAGAGCAGCCATAATCTTCATAAGTTGCGGAGACCCGAATCCAAGATGGCGGCGCCCGAGACGGAGCGGACCGCAGGTAAGTTTGCCGGGGGTTGGGTGAGCTGCCCGATACCCCGGCGGGTGACAAACATTACACATAAACACTACTATATTTCTACATAAATAACTATGTCTTGCAACTACGATTAATGTGTACTATTATACAAATGTGCGTGTTTGTGCGAATGTATGTAAAAGCGTAAATGCTGTTGTTGCCTTGTGTTTTGCGGCTGGGCACGCCCTTCCACGCCGTAGTGTGCTCTACGCATCTTTTCAGACAAAGACAACCAAGTTTGCTCGATTTTAATTGAAATGACTTTATCCAATTTGCTGACTTCGACATGTCCATAGGATGTTGCTCCAGAACTGTAATGGCTTTTTTAGATGTTGTTTGCCAAACTCTAATCTGGTCTTCCTGTTTTTGTGGCTCACAAATGGTTTACATCTTGTGGTGAACCCTCTATATTCACTCTTGTGAAGTCTTCTCTTGATTGTTGACTTTGACACATATACACCTACCTCCTGCAGAGTGTTCTTGATTTGGCCAACTGTTGTGAAGTGTTTTTTCTTCACCAGGGAAAAAATTCTTCTGTCATCCACCACAGTTGTTTTCTGTGGTCTTCCGGGTCTTTTGATGTTGCTGAGCTGCATTCTTTCTTTTTAAGAATGTTTCAAGCAGTTGATTTGGCCACACCTAATGTTTTTGCTATCTCTCTGATGGGTTTGTTTTGATTTTTCAGCCTAATGATGGCTTGCCTCACTGATAGTGACGACTCTTTGGATCTCATATTGAGAGTTGACAGCAACAGATTCCAAATGCAAATGTCACACCTAGAATCAACACCAGACCTTTTACCTGCTTAATTGATGATGAAATAATGAGGGAATAGCCCACACATGTCCATGAAATAGGTTTTGAGTCGATTGTCCCAATACTTTTGGTCTCTTAAAAGTGGGAGGCACATATAGAAACTGTTGTAATTCCTACACCGTTCACCTGATTGGGATGTAAATACCCTAAAATTAAAGCTGAAAGTCTGCAGTTAAAGCACATCTTGTTAATTTCATTTCAAATCCATTGTGGTGGTGTATAGAGCCCAAAATATGAGAATTGTGTCGATGCAACAATATTTATGTATTTGACAGTATATACACACATATATTTATGTATATATATATATATATATATATATATATATACACAAGTTAACCCGTGCATGATACTCATGCATTCTAGTCAAATCAAGCTACTTAAGGCCTTAAAAAGGTTCTTGTCATGCATTTGGGCCTAGCCCAGGCCTCCTCAGGGGAAGAGCGTTACTTCCCGACGCAAGCGCCCTTTTTAATTTGTGTTCATGAGGTAAAATTACCTCACGAAAATGAGTTTGAGCCCTCAACTCGTAAATTTAGCCTTTACTACCCCTCCCACTGGGAGAAGGGGGATGATGGAAGTTAACTGACTTCACTATTCTATTTTTTTTTGTCAAATAATGTCAGTATACCAAATTTCAGGTCAATTGGATGAGCCCTTTCTGAGAAAATAGTTTTTTCCACACACACACACACACACACACACACACAAACACACACACTAACACACACCGCTAGGCTTTTACTTTTATATATTAGATAATGCTAAGAATTTAGTAGGTCAGTGTATAACTCCGCCCAGCAGGTGGGGCTGCAGCTTGTTTTTTTTTTCCACACACACACAGACTAACACACGCCACTAGGCTTTTATATATATATATATATACACATATATATATATATATACCTATATATATATATATATATATATATATATATATATATACCTATATATATACATATATATATATATATATATATATATATATATATATATACCTATATATATATATATATGTATATATATATATATATATATATATATACATATATATATATATATATATATATATACATATATATATATATATATATATATATATATATATACATATATATATATATATATATATATATATATATATATACATTATGTATACACAGACAAAAAATATATGTAGGAATTATTTTTATTTTTGGGTTTTAGAATTATTTCCTCCAGAACGTGTTGTAACACCGCTCACCACGTATCAGTTGTCTGATGCCATGGAAGAAATAGCATCTGTTGTCTCAGCTTGTGATTTCACTGCTTTTTTGATTTCAAGTACTGTTTTGTTTAAAGTGTGGAGTTAGATCTAGTAAGGATTGCTGTACTTTGCTGAGAGAGTGATATAGTTTGGGGAATTATTTTTTGTGTTTATTGAACGGGATTAGTTTTTCTGTGTGTTATTAAGTGTCCCTTTTTTCTTTTTCTTTTCTCTTTTTTTTGTTCTCTCTGTTAGAGCTAGTGGGTGTGGTTTAATTGCATAGTTGATACAGCTGGTTAGTGCAAGCTCTATTTAAGAGGAGGCAGAAAGCGATTTCATTAAGCTTGTGATTTCACTGCTTTTTTTATTTCAAGTGCTGTTTTGTTTAAAGTGTGGAGTTAGATCCAGTAAGGAGTTGAATCCAGGAAGGGGTTTAATCTGGTAAGTGGCTAGCGAAGGTTAGTACTCTCGAATTCATTGTAGGCTATAAGAAGTTAGGTTAGCCATAATAAGATGAGTGGTAGCAGGCTTGATGATCTCACTCAATGCATATCTTGTCATATGTATGCACACTTGGAGCAAGTGTTCCAAGGTTTATACCTCTGTGAGAAATGTGAGCAATTGGTTTCTTTTTAAGCCCAGGTAACTGATCTAAAGCAGACCATTGCAACATTGAGAGACATTGCTAACCTGGAGCAGAGTTTACAGCTCACCGTTGATGCGTTAGCTGAGCAGGGTGGAGCTGAGACAGAGGATGATGCACAGGTAGGCAGCTGGGTAACAGTTACTAGGGGTAGCAGAGGAAGGAAGAGGCAGGCCAGTTCTGAGCTAAGGAATCCCTGCAGATTTGCCAGATTGGATGAAGATACTGTGGAAGGCAGTTCAGAATTGGTAGAGTTGGGTGAGACTGCTTCCTCTAACAACCAGGGGAATGGTCTCTCCAGCATAGAGGGGACCAAAGTTACTCAGGGACCCAGGCATATTGTGGTGGTAGGGGATTCAATTATTAGGAAGGTAGATAGGGCAATCTGTTACCGGGACCGTGCATGCCGAACAGTGTTTTGTCTCCCGGGTGCTCGGGATCGGCATATTGCGGATCGGGTGGACAGATTGTTGGGAATGACCCAGCGGTTTTGGTGCATGTTGGCACCGATGACCGAGTTAGAGGAAGATGGGGGGTCCTAAAGAATGATTTCAGGGACATAGGTCGCAAACTTAAGGCAAGGACATCCAAGGCAGTATTTTCGGAAATACTACCTGTGCCACGCGCTAGTCCAGGGAGGCAGCGGAAGATTAGGGAGGTTAATGCATGGCTAAAGATTGGTGTAGGCAGGAGGGTTTTGGATTCTTAGAGCACTGGGCTGATTTCTCGGTCAGTTGCCATCTTTATTGTCGTGATGGATTGCAACTGAATGAGGAGGGGGCTGCAGTGCTAGGGGAGAGGATGGTTAGAAGGTTGGAGGAGATTTTAAACTAGGCTCCGGGGAGGAGGGGCAAGCAAGTATTTATGGGATAGACATTGAGAGTAGCAAGGAGGAATTTAACAAGAGTCAAGGGGGTGGAGAGGGGGGAAAGGGAAGCATAGCCGATAAGGAGAGTGTCACTCACCGGAGTGTGAGTGCCTCCACTCTGATACGTGGTTCTCCATCTTTCCCGCTCACATCTCTTTTGAACCGTGGCCGTCCACCATCCTGTCGCACTGCGCATGCGCAGGTCCCTTTAACAACTACACCTGACCACTAATGTGATTGATGGATCAATCACCTCACCCTACTTAAGGCACCTGTAGCCTTAGGTAGTGGCCTGATCTTGGAGTCTCATTCCCAGTGATTCTCTATAGGTGTCTGCAGTTTCCAAGCTGCTTCCAGCTCTACTCGTGTCTGCAGTTTCCAAGCTGCTTCCAGCTCTACTCGTGTCTGCAGTTTCCAAACTGCTTCCAGCTCTACTCGTGTCTGCAGTTTCCAAGCTGCTTCCAGCTCTACTCGTGTCTGCAGTTTCCAAGCTGCTTCCAGCTCTACTCATCGGCGGTTCCCATACCCGCTTCAGCATTACTACTCAGCTGATCGTCTGCAGTTTCCAAGCTGCTTCCTGCTCTACTCACCGGCTGTTCCCATACCCGCTACAGCGTGTCTACTCAGCTGATCGTCTACAGTTTCCAAGCTGTTCCCTGCTCTACTCAACGGCGGTTCCCATACCCGCTACAGCGTGTCTACTCAGCTGATCGTTTCTTCAGCTTCCCAGCTGATTCCTGCTCTACTTGGTATGCATAACCACTATTGACTATTATTGTTTACTTGCATACCTATTGAACTATACGTGACTACTGCACTAAGGTACAGTTACCTATGATAGACTGTCTATGCTACATTGCCTGTTTACCCGGACAAACTTCTCACTCAGCTGCGGTATGCTCTCATCATATTGACTTTGTTGTTACTTGCATATCCGCGCTGACCCGCTTCTCCACTCTGCAGAGCCAGCTACTATATTGACAAACTATTCATTGTACTTACCTACTTGTGTTGTACAAAACTCCTTTCTACTCGCGCTGTTTCCACACAACTACAGTTTGCCGTTTCCACACCACTCTCCTGCACCTGGACAAGTCCTTATTCCTCCTCACAGCAGTGGTACAACTTGTTACACGCAGACCACTGACTTCCCTGCTACCTACCAGCACCTGGACAAGTCCTCCTATCACAGCAGTGGTACAACTTGCTATACGCAGACCACTGACTCTCCTGCTACCTACCTACACCTGGACATTCCTCATCACAGCGGTGGTACAACTTGCTATCCGCAGACCACCGACTACTCTACTACCTACCTGCACCAGGACAACCTCCTCATCACTACAGTGGTACAACTTGCTGTACGCAGACCACTGACTCCTCCACGAGCTACCTTCACCTACTCACATCCTCTCATCTCGTCTGAAGCTATATCGCTTCTTCTCTACAGTTCCAAGTCGCTGACCTTCCACCATCAACAGCTGCAAGTCATTGACTTTATAAGACATTCTCTACTTTCCTGCTGTTATCATCATTCCAATCATTCACCTAACTGCCCTGAGGTCCGTGGTCAACACCGCCCCTCTGTTAGTTATAACATCAGGTGAAACTCGGGTATAAACTCCTACTGTCCGTGACAGTAAGATCAGGCCATGACAGACCCAGGATTGGAACCAACAGCTAGGGAGATGCTGCAGCATCTGGTCACTCGGGTAGAACAACAGGATGTTCGGCAGCAACATCTGTTCCAGTGTTTCCAGACTCTGGTCGCCCGAGGAGATCCTCCACAAAATGTTTCAGTGACTGTTGAACCTCCAGCGTCTTCTCCTTCTCCAGTGCCATCCCAGGTGTCTACTGCTTCTACGCTACACCTGCCTACTCCCTCAAAATATGATGGAGATCCCAAGACATGTAGAGGTTTTCTGAATCAGTGCTCTCTCCATTTTGAGCTTTAACCTCACCATTTTGCCACTCACCGTGCCAAGATTGCCTACTTCATTTCTCTGTTTTCCGGACAGGCTCTTGCGTGGGCCTCCCCTCTGTGGGAGAGAAATTACCCCCTATTGGAGGATAGTGCACTCTTCATTTCCACGTTTCGCAAAATTTTCGATGAACCTGGCCGCGTTGTCTCTGCGGCTTCCAGCATTCTCCGACTACGCCAAGGATCACACTCTGTGGCCCAGTACGTCATTCAGTTTTGGATACTCGCCTCTGAACTACAGTGGAACACCGAGGCCCTGATAGCTGCCTTCTGGCAGGGTCTGACGGATAAGATCAAAGACGCACTGACCACACAAGAGTTACCCTCCTCTTTGGACGATCTAATTTCCCTATGTCATAGGGTAGACATGAGATTCCGTGAGAGGGAGTCTGAAAGAACAAGCACCTCTAAGGGGTTCACTCGTCCATCTTCTCAAGTTCGTCATCTTTCCCCTCCAGTGGAACCCATGGAGGTAGGACGCTCTAAGTTAACATCTAAAGAGAGGGATCGACGAATACAAAATAGACTCTGCATCTATTGTGCTGATCCTACTCACAGCCTGAACTCATGCCCTAAGAATTCGGGAAATGCCAGGCCCTAACCAGTTCTGGAGAGGTAAGGTTAGGGTCCCTGGACTCCTCTCCATCTTCTATGGATTCCAAATTGTGTGCATTTGATGTTACCATCTTCTCAGCCACCAAATCTTTTATCTCTCAAGCACTTCTGGATTCCGGCGCTGCCGGCAACTTTATCTCCAGTGCTCTAGTTAACCAGTGGTCCCTACCAGTGGTCCCGTTAAAAACCGCCATAGCGGTCACCGCTATAGACGGCTCTCGTATCATTAATGGACTTATCACTCACTGTATGACTCCTTTGACCCTCCAAATTGGAGCCTTACACAGAGAGAAAATCTCTTTGCTGGTCCTTCCTGCTACTACTAGTCCCATCGTTCTTGGCCTTCCATGGCTTCAGCTTCATTCACCACAAGTTGATATGAGTACTCCCCAAGTCACATCCTGGGGCCCAGATTGTCATCATAGATGCCTAACCCGAGTGGTACCACTCAAAATCAACAGATCGTCTATAACACCTGGTACTCCGGGCCTTCCTCCACAGTATGCCCCGTTCGCTGGCGTGTTCGATAAGGCGCAATCTGAACGCCTGCCACCTCATTGGGCATGGGATTGTCCCATAGATCTACTACCTGGCAAAAACCCTCCTAGGGGCCGTGTATACCCTCTCTCGCTACCAGAGACACAGGCTATGTCAGAGTATATCAAGGACAACCTTCATCGCGGGTTCATTCGACCTTCCAGCTCTCCCGCTGGAGCGAGCTTCTTTTTCGTGAAGAAGAAAGATGGGACCTTAAGACCCTGCATTGATTATCAGGGGCTCAATGCCATAACCGTGAAAAATCGGTACCCAATTCCTCTTATCACCGAACTCTTTGATCGTATTAAAGGTGCTCGGATTTTTACCAAATTTGATCTCCGTGGCGCTTACAACCTAATCCGGATCAAGTCAGGCGACGAATGGAAGACAGCATTCAACACCAGGGATGGGCATTACGAATACCTAGTTATGCCCTTTGGACTGTGTAATGCCCCTGCTGTCTTCTAAGGATTCGTGAACGAGATCTTCCGGGACCTATTATACGTGTGCGTTGTAGTCTATCTGGACGACATTTTAATCTTCTCTCAAGATCTTGTCTCCCACCATCAACATGTGGCAGAAGTTCTCTCCAGACTGCTGAAGAACCTCCTATTCTGCAAATTAGAAAAATGCTCCTTCGAATTATCCAAAATTCCATTCTTGGGATACATCGTATCCAGAGTAGGTCTGGAGATGGACCCTGACAAAGTTAATGCCGTCCTACTTTGGCCTCAGCCAACTACCCTCAGGGCTATACAACGCTTCCTGGGTTTTGCGAATTATTACAGACGCTTTATCTTGAACTTCTCCTCTATTGCCTCTCCTATTGTGGCCCTGACCAGGAAGGGTGCCAATACTAAACACTGGTCCTCCGAGGCCCTTCAAGCTTTCCAAAGCCTTAAAGAGGCCTTTTCCACTGCTCCTGTTCTGTGGCAGCCTGATGTGAACCTTCCCTTCTTTCTCGAGGTAGATGCCTCCAATGTCGGACTAGGAGCCATTCTCTCCCAAAGATCTGAGCAACAGAAGTTCCATCCTTGCGCTTTCTACTCCCAGGGTCTACTACACGCGGAAAAAAACTACACCATCGGTGACAAGGAACTGTTAGCTATAAAAGTCTCATTGGAGGAGTGGAGATATCTCCTGGAGGGGGCTCGTTTCCCTGTAACCATCTTTACAGACCATAAGAATCTCCTCTATCTACAAACAGCTCAATGCTTAAACCCACGACAGGCGAGATGGTCACTCTTCTTTTCCCGCTTCGAGCTCATCATTACGTTCAAACCAGCTGCAAAGAACAAAAAAGCAGACGCTTTATCCCGGGCGTTTGCACCTCCCTCTGACATCACGGATTGTTCCGACCATCCTATACTGGATCCCAAATGTGTGACTTTGGCCACGTCTTCCACCAATGTGCTAACGTTTGGGAAAACCCTCGTTCCGCCATCTCTTCGTAAGAGAATATTGTCATGGTACCATTCTTCACGCTTCTCTGGACATTCTGGTGAGCGAAAGACTTTTGAGATAATTTCCAGGAGTTATTGGTGGCCCTCTATCAGAAAGGATGTCAGAGAGTTTGTGGCCGCTTGTGAGATTTGCTCTCAATTTAAGTCTTCCCGCAGAACACCAGCGGGATTGCTCCAACCACTACCTATCCCTACCAAACCATGGACCCTTATAAGTATGGACTTTGTCACCGAACTACCTCTTAGCAAAAGATGTAATACCATCTGGGTAGTGGTGGACAGATTCTCCAAGATGGCTCACTTCGTCCCTCTAACTGGATTACCATCTTCTTCTACCTTGGCTGACCATTTTATTAAAGAGATCTTTCGGATTCATGGCTGTCCCTCCGAGATTGTGTCTGATAGAGGAGTACAGTTCGTCTCCAGATTCTGGCGAGCCCTTTGCAAGACCTTGGGTATCCGACTCTCCCTATCATCTTCTTACCACCCTCAATTAAACTGAAAGATCGAAAGAGTCAATCAAGACCTTGAGACCTTCATAAGAATCTTCTCCTCAGCCAACCAGGATAATTGGGTAGATCTACTCCCATGGGCTGAGTTTGCCCACAATAACACGTATCATGAATCTTTAACTAAAACTCCTTTTTTCGTGGTTTACGGCCACCATCCGTCTCTCCCAGAGTTTCCTGCCCTCCCTCCCACCCAAGTTCCTGCGGTGGAGAAACTTTGTAAAAACTTCAAAACAATCTGGACTTTATACCTCTGTGAGAAATGTGAGCAATTGGTTTCTTTGGAAGCCCAGGTAACTGATCTAAAGCAGACCATTGCAACATTGAGAGACATTGCCAACCTGGAGCAGAGTTTACAGCTCACCGTTGATGCGTTAGCTGAGCAGGGTGGAGCTGAGACAGAGGATGATGCACAGGTAGGCAGCTGGGTAACAGTTACTAGGGGTAGCAGAGGAAGGAAGAGGCAGGCCAGTTCTGAGCTAAGGAATCCCTGCAGATTTGCCAGATTGGATGAAGATACTGTGGAAGGCAGTTCAGAATTGGTAGAGTTGGGTGAGACTGCTTCCTCTAACAACCAGGGGAATGGTCTCTCCAGCATAGAGGGGACCAAAGTTACTCAGGGACCCAGGCATATTGTGGTGGTAGGGGATTCAATTATTAGGAAGGTAGATAGGGCAATCTGTTACCGGGACCGTGCATGCCGAACAGTGTGTTGTCTCCCGGGTGCTCGGGATCGGCATATTGCGGATCGGGTGGACAGATTGTTGGGAATGACCCAGCGGTTTTGGTGCATGTTGGCACCAATGACCGAGTTAGAGGAAGATGGGGGGTCCTAAAGAATGATTTCAGGGACATAGGTCGCAAACTTAAGGCAAGGACATCCAAGGCAGTATTTTCGGAAATACTACCTGTGCCACGCGCTAGTCCAGGGAGGCAGCAGAAGATTAGGGAGGTTAATGCATGGCTAAAGATTGGTGTAGGCAGGAGGGTTTTGGATTCTTAGAGCACTGGGCTGATTTCTCGGTCAGTTGCCATCTTTATTGTCGTGATGGATTGCACCTGAATGAGGAGGGGGCTGCAGTGCTAGGGGAGAGGATGGTTAGAAGGTTGGAGGAGATTTTAAACTAGGCTCCGGGGAGGAGGGGCAAGCAAGTATTTATGGGATAGACATTGAGAGTAGCAAGGAGGAATTTAACAAGAGTCAAGGGGGTGGAGAGGGGGGAAAGGGAAGCATAGCCGATAAGGAGAGTGTCACTCACCGGAGTGTGAGTGCCTCCACTCTGGTACGTGGTTCTCCATCTTTCCCGCTCACATCTCTTTTGAACCGTGGCCGTCCACCATCCTGTCGCACTGCGCATGCACAGGTCCCTTTAACAACTACACCTGACCACTAATGTGATTGATGGATCAATCACCTCACCCTACTTAAGGCACCTGCAGCCTTAGGTAGTGGCCTGATCTTGGAGTCTCATTCCCAGTGATTCTCTATAGGTGTCTGCAGTTTCCAAGCTGCTTCCTGCTCTACTCGTGTCTGCAGTTTCCAAGCTGCTTCCAGCTCTTCTCGTGTCTGCAGTTTCCAAACTGCTTCCAGCTCTACTCGTGTCTGCAGTTTCCAAGCTGCTTCCAGCTCTACTCATGTCTGCAGTTTCCAAGCTGCTTCCAGCTCTACTCATCGGCGGTTCCCATACCCGCTTCAGCATTACTACTCAGCTGATCGTCTGCAGTTTCCAAGCTGCTTCCTGCTCTACTCACCAGCGGTTCCCATACCCGCTACAGCGTGTCTACTCAGCTGATCGTCTACAGTTTCCAAGCTGTTCCCTGCTCTACTCAACGGCGGTTCCCATACCCGCTACAGCGTGTCTACTCAGCTGATCGCTTCTTCAGCTTCCCAGCTGATTCCTGCTCTACTTGGTATGCATAACCACTATTGACTATTATTGTTTACTTGTGTCAAAGTCGTATAATTGGATGAACGAAAGTATATTGGTTTAATATTGGTTTGCCGTGCGTATTGCGAAGCGTACGCCACGTGTTACGTGACGTGGTGCGTTGGCCGGGAAAATACGCACGCACACACTCGCATTACAACAGTTAGTTATTTATACAATTTCATATTGGTTCTGTTACACTGTAATTCAGGAGCAGATAGTATTCGGTTTGTTATTAGTCTATATATATATATATATATATATATATATATATATATATATATATGTTGATTATATGTACATTGTAGTGTTATTAAAGGTTTAGGTAATAGGAAAGGTGTCATGCCTGATATCATATTGAAGCCCTAATCATCAGCAGCTGTCCGGTGCAGTCGGCGAAGAGATCGCACATTGCATACTTTAGTTATTGATATTAGAGAGTAAAACCTTTGTATGATACTGGCTATGAAAAGGAGCAGACCCCCTGGAGAGAAGACCCCCACCTTTGGATTCCTTAGATTGAATCAACCTATTACCTGTCTGGCCTGGACCCACCCAACGTCTGGACCTATAGAAATAATCTACGTCATCTCCATTGTTCACAATGAAACACTGACTGTATATATATTAGTTGCATCTCACTGGGGCCTCAGTCAACTCTGACACAATATTCTATACAGAATATTGTCCATCGGGTCCGGTGGGTGCGCAGCGTGCGCAAGCGATTGCATTGGTATGTACTTATCTTTTGGTATTGGCTGTGTTGTACTGTACTGTATCATAATATAATAATGTATTGAATTGTTGACTATTTACATCTGCTAAAATAAACCACCATGTGCTTTGGACACACATACAATTGATTGGGCAATGCTTATTTTAAAACGATAGAATTACTTTAATAATTTGGGGGCTCGTGAGCTTTGGAGGTTTCGTTGCCGATGATACGCAAGACCAACGGATTTCGGTTCCTCAACAAAGGGTGGAGACGCGTCATAAACGGGTAAGAACGCATGGTGTTCAAAACCTAAATTTTTACTCTGTGTTGCGAAACCGAATGTCCGTTTTGCATTATCTAGGGCACGCTAACTAGAACCTAGGGACAAAAGAGAAAACTGTTTCTTTTTTCTGTCACTGTGTGTTTTAACTGTATTGCATTGTTTAGCGTATGTGTACTTCCTGCTGTGCGTACGCGAACTTCCGGTAAACTTGCCACGTGGTTAAACAATCGTTTTGATAGTTATTATACATGCATAGTATAATTACTTGTGAAAGCCTCTGAGACATTATTACTATTGTTGGGAACTTTTGATTTTCTGCGCAGAAAAGGTGTATAGTGTGTGATGTTGTAACGAAGATACACTGTTTTATTGTGGATTGTGCTCAGTTGCTGTCTGACGAGGCGGATTGCCCAACTGAAGGACGGTATACAGGGCAGGTATACTGAATGCGAAAACAAAGTTTTCGCAAAAGCGCTACCAATAGATCGCAAGGTTTGCTAATAATTAGTATTGGTAGGCAGTGCGATCCAATCGCACCGTTAGTGCGAATTGGTGAAGCAGCTAGGAGGAATTATACTGGAAAGGCAGGTTGATTGTATCGACTTTGCGCTCCCAGCGATAATAAACTCAGCAGATTTTTGTGGTTGAGCCAGGGTATCGAGGAGCTGATAGCCCTTGGGGCCCACAGTGATATTTCTGTATTAGGGATCCTCGCCTGGTGCGAGAAAAGCGAGTGAACGCGGCTAACAGGAAATACGTTCACCGAGCATAATAGATCTCTAGCGGTGAGTATAGCAACAGAGTTGAAATTATTTGGTGGAAAGAACAGAGCATTGCGGTGTGTCTGTGTTTCACATTTGGCCGGAAGGAACAGAGCATTGCGGTGTGTCTGTGTTCCGGGTAGAAAGTATATTGTGCAACATGGGTGCTAGGCATACGCTAGAGATTGCCAGTTTACTGCCTAAGGAAGGTCTTATTGAGTCAGCGAGGTTTCTCATGTGTGCAAAATATGGTGCATACGCAACTGTGTATTGTGACACGTGGGTCGAAATGACCAAAGAATGTGATAGGCCTTTCCCAACAACAGGGAGTTTTAATGCAGAGGTGCTAAATACCGTAAAAGATAAAGTACGGTTGATTAAGTCAACGAAAGTGAGAAATGCACATAATCATTGTTTAAAATCGTGGCAAATGGAAGGTAACACGTGGCAGAGCAGCGAACGCACAGCGGAAGTGAGTGTAAGGAAAAACACGTGTTCAGCGGAAGTAAGCGTACCGGAAACAAGCATTCCGGAAGTGTGCGTTGCAAAGCGTGGCGAACTGAGCGCAAACACGCCCCTGATAAATTCGGTCGGGGCGGGAAGTACAGCCAATACCAAAAATGTAAAAACTGTAACTAGTAAGTTGTATGTTGTTTTAAGTAACGTTAAAAGTAATGTTTCAGGACAAAGAAGAGGAACGGTCCCACCAGCAGGGGCAGCTGCTGAAAGTGGTGAAAATAATGAAAAGGTTAACACAGGGGGAGACATCCATTGTACTGCAGCTGCAATTTCAGCAACTAGTTTTAGTGATTTGGTAGACTTACATCCAATCTGCACAGCAGCAGTTCCCAATGGGAAAGCAGACAGGAATAGTGATGTTCCCTTAAAACATGTAGCAAAGCATGATCCATGCACTAGGTCTGAAACATTTTCAATTTTGTCTGATTTCCCTGATCCTAGGAAAGATTTGACCAAATGTCAGCAGTTTATTAGATATTATGGTAATGTGTATGAGCCAACTAATAAAGATTGGCGAGTATTATTGAAGGCCTGTCTTCCTCTCAATACTGATATACAAAAGTTCATTAATGATTGTATGTTGGAGGAGGATGAATCCTTAACCGAGGATGATAATCAGGACAATATTAGAAATATAATCACACAGTTGGTCATATATTTCCCAGTGATAGTGGACTGGAGTAAAATGTTTAGTATCCAGCAAAAAGATAGTGAAAATGCAACAGACTACTTTTGCAGGGCTCTGATGGAGATGGTCAAATATACTGGGGTACCAGACATAAAAGATAATGAAGATTACAGAGAGGTTGCTGTTCACATTCTAATGGATGGACTCAGGGAAAACTTGAAAAAAAGGGTGCAAACTTCATTACCATACTGGAGAGGAAGTACTGTAAGTGTTCTCAGGGAGCCAGCTATAGAACATGATAGAAGTATGAATAAACAGAAAGAGACACTAAGTGATAGGGTAATGATGGTAAGTATCCCAGCACTAGAGGGACTGCACACACGACCACCAGCATACAACCCACATAATAAGAAACATAGAAAAATCAGGTGTTTTAAGTGTAACGAAGAAGACCATTTCGCAAGAGATTGTAAAAAAGAAGAGAAACAACATGAGTTGAGAAAGTGTTTTAGATGCACTAAAATAGGACACCAAGCACAGGACTGTACAATGACAAGAGCGGAAGCAAAGGGACTTGGCCCATCTAAGGGGGAATCACATAGACACCCACAGAGACGGCGCACACAAGTCTCGGAGACTTCTCAACAGTTTCCTGTGCACCTCATAGCAGCCAATTCCTGGGGGAGAAATATAGCCGACTCTAGAGTTAATCTGTGGTGAGCATTAAGGTGCAAAATGTAGAAAGAAACTTATTTTTAAAAAATAAAAAGGTAATCTTTGTTGATTTTGTTTGTTCGTTTTATGTTGTCACATGTTTGTTTTCCTAAATCACTAGCCGACGGCAAAGAATAGAAATGTTTGTTTTGTTTGCTGTTTTAAGATAACTATCTTGTTTTTCTTTTCACAGATAAAGGGGACACAAAAGAAGTATGGACAAGTGTTTAAAAGGGGTGAGATAGAGAAATAGAATAATTACTCTTGAAAGACTAATTAACAATAGACAATTGGAACACTTTTGTTTTAGGCTGCAGTGACTCATGATAATTTGTTTGGCTGAGAATCATTATCCAACAATGAAGTATGTACATACTTTGCTCCAAAATATCGTTTTATGTATTTCAGAGAAAATATGAGTCACTAAGAGTACATTTTTACATTTCTCTATTATAAGTTAGAAAAGTCCGTTGAAAAGGTATGTAGTCAATGAGATACCAAGTTCTTAATGAACAAATGACGGACGACACTGGATTGCACTGTTAAGAACCCCTAGTCAAGTATGGGGAGGGGTCATAGTTAGCAAATAGCTAAGGGGAACAGTGGAATGAATACAGTCATTTCCCCATAGAGTCAGAGTCCAATCCAGCTGTCATTTTGTTGTAAAAATCTCCCTTTCTACATGTATGTTTGTATTCAAACCTTTGTATTCCCATCATTCATTGCTTTCCTATTTCTCATTCTTTACACAAACGCTAGTCTACCTCTCTCTCTCTCTCTCTCCCTCTCTCTCTCTCTCTCTCTCTACCTCTCTCTCTCTCTCTCCCCTCTCTCTCTCTCTCTCCCGCTCCCTCTCTCTCTCTCTCCACCCCCCCTCTCTCTCTCTCTCTCTCTCTCTCTCTCCTGCCCTCTCTCTCTCTCTCCCTCTCTCTCTCTCCCTCTCTCTCTCTCTCTCTCTCTCTCTCTCTGCTCTGGTAGAGATAAAATCAGACACAGTCTCAACAATGGGGCTAAAACATATTTTTATGATTTTACATAAGACAAATTCAGAGATACACACACTAGATTGACATAATTTACAGAAACAGTCAGGGGTTTTGTTTTCATGTGTATAGAAACTGCTGATTTTTAAGCAGAAAGGTTCTGTTGTGGAAATACGATTCATGTTTTATAGATTGCATATCTGTTTTGTTTTTTGTTTTTTTGTTGTTTTGGTTCGTGCCTCCTGTACAAAAATGTGCCTTTTTATGGATGCACAAAGGGTGGAGACAGGAGATTGCTAGAGGATAGGCATACAGATATGCATCTCTGTGTAGAACATTGGAGTAGGATTTTTACCACAAGATACGACATAACGTGAAACCCTAGAAAATGTAGAATTTTCATGTTTTATAATTTTCACTGTTAGACAGGCATGTACTGGATACTGTTATATTTGAAGAAAGTGTTATAGAAAGAGACCTCTTTGCCTTTCCCACTTAGTCAAGTAGCTGAATATGAGGTACTGAGAATGACATGTGAGTTGGCAGAGGGAAAATCGATTGATATACATTGGTCTTTAGCATTTTTCTAGTCTAGAGGGCGATGTTGAGGTGACTGAGAAATCGTTTTATAGCAATACTAGCACATGATTAGGACACTACATAGAGGACTTTATACAGTGACACAGTTACCAACTGAAGTAGCTGCTAGTAAGGTCCACACTTACACGCACAACCATACATGGCTGTCACACCAGGGAGAACATAGCTGTCAAATAGACAGCAGGGTTTTATGTGACAGCTAACAAATCTATGTTTTGTTTTGTTTTTCGTTGTATTGTTTTAGTTTTAAAAAGGCGAACACACACACACATGCACGCATACACATATTGGTTAATATAGGAAGATTTGTGTTACCTGAGGGATAAACTGTCTGGAAGGTGAAGAGATGTGGTGAGGAGTCTGGTGGACTCTGGAGAGATGGACAAGGTAGACTAATAGAGCCATCCCATATCCCTCCTGCTGATGGGTTTTCCTACAGGTAAAACAAATACACGTCATCCAATTACCACCATGCAGGATCCTCAAGTATACACAGGTGTACCAATGAAATATGTCTAGGTAGAGGTATATTGAAATGTGTCTAATGTATTACTGTATCATACTCAAAGCTTTTGTTATTCAATGTGATAGTCCTAGAGTTATAATAGATGATAGGGGTATTCATGTTATTGATAATAGATGTATAATGTATGAGTAGTGGTAACAAATCACATACTTTCAATTAGCCATAAACCAGTGTGAACATAAAGTAGTGGTACTCGGTAGAATGAATTGAATAGAATAAGAGTTGGAACTTGATTGAAGTGCCACTAGTCCTTTCCCGATACCAAGAGATCACCCCTGGGCAGACTCCTAACCTGTCAGTTTTTGAAATGTTCTTGACCCCTCGTGAGATGAGATTGTAACTGGGAGGCTAGGTTAGACCTTGAGAGAAGGTAAATAGTGAGACAGTAACCAAGAACGTCCGAAACACTGTTTCCTGAAAGGTCACACTAACTGTCAGGATGTTGGATCGGGAGAGTAAGTTGTGGAGCAGAAATTTCTTAAGCTTAGGTTATTTGCCAGACAGGTACCTGGTGTAGGCTACTAGCCTCACGGCTTCAAGGGTAGCAGAGACACACTGGTGCCCATACCACCCACTGCATAGGGGCCAACACTCAGAGAAGGGTCCAAGGGCACTCATGAGTCTGTACTGGAAGGCCTCGAATGCAGTTAGTAGCACCTGAGCCAAAGGCTAAGACTGTTGTCCAGCATGAAGTTGTAGTTTTTCCTGTTTTGTGTTCTCTCATTTTACTCTCTTCTCAGGACGGTTAATTCTTTTGATTATTAGCAGGTGACAGAGACTGGTTCAGGTAATGATAAGGAGGTATTGGGGAGGAAGAAGTTAGTAGCATAATCAGTCCAGTCAATTACTCTATTCAATTCAGGGGTAAAGGAAAATTTAGAAACCTTGGAGCTTGGAGAAAGTGCGAGGGGCTATTGTCTGAGTAGCATTACGTCCGTAAGTACGGCAACCCCATAGTTAAAAAAGAGATACACCCAGCGATGCCAGTCCAGTAATATCCGGACTCAAGCAGGCATCCTTGAGAATGATTATCATTCTTGGGAGGGTAAGGTTTTAGACCAAACAAAGTGCTGGGCATGCTCACGCGTGCCTCAGTGATTATATCAAGTAGGATTAGTTCTCTTTCCACTAAATATTCTTGAGGTACCCGAACTATGGGTGGGAGGTCACTAGGGAAAAAAGTAGGACACCTAGGTCCCTTAGTCTGAAGTCTCCCAATGCTTTACAAGCCGATCACTGTTAAATCTGAGTATTGGGAGACTGGGAAGAACGAACAGACAATAGCCCGCCCACAAGTGTTGATGAAAAGAACTGGTGACATTATTAGATGTGTGTATATTAACGCAAGCTGAAGGAGATTGCATATGACATTATTGATAGACATAGGATGATGCTATTGATGAACATGAAGTGTTTAAATGTATTCTGAGCTTAAAGACATGCGTTGGACAGAAGAACCTGTTAAACTTGAAGAACTGTTGTAGAGAATTCTGTATAGCTGATACACGTTCTACTGTACCATGTACCTTTCCAAATAATGTATTAAGTGTTTTATTGCACCCTTGAAGGGCATACAAAAAGTTATCTCCAAGCTCCAGAAGTGTACGGTTTATAGTAAAAGAAGAAGTCGATTAGAGGATTAAGACCCTCTCTTATGATAACTTGTTTAGATCTACAAACAGCGTGGACATACACCAAGGGGTACTGAGATCCTGCATATAACATCTTTAAGGTGATAGTTTATTGTACTATCAAAGGGTGGACTGTCAAAGTCGTATAATTGGATGAACGAAAGTATATTGGTTTAATATTGGTTTGCCATGCGTATTGCGAAGCGTACGCCACGTGTTACGTGACGTGGTGCGTTGGCCGGGAAAATACGCACGCACACACTCGCATTACAACAGTTAGTTATTTATATAATTTCATATTGGTTCTGTTACACTGTAATTCAGGAGCAGATAGTATTCGGTTTATTATTAGTCTATATATATATATATATATATATATATATATATATATATATATATGTTGATTTTATGTACATTGTAGTGTTATTAAAGGTTTAGGTAATAGGAAAGGTGTCATGCCTGATATCATATTGAAGCCCTAATCATCAGCAGCTGTCCGGTGCAGTCGGCGAAGAGATCGCACATTGCATACTTTAGTTATTGATATTAGAGAGTAAAACCTTTGTATGATACTGGCTATGAAAAGGAGCAGACCCCCTGGAGAGAAGACCCCCACCTTTGGATTCCTTAGATTGAATCAACCTATTACCTGTCTGGCCTGGACCCACCCAACGTCTGGACCTATAGAAACAATCTACGTCATCTCCATTGTTCACAATGAAACACTGACTGTATATATATTAGTTGCATCTCACTGGGGCCTCAGTCAACTCTGACACAATATTCTATACAGAATATTGTCCATCGGGTCCGGTGGGTGCGCAGCGTGCGCAAGCGATTGCATTGGTATGTACTTATCTTTTGGTATTGGCTGTGCTGTACTGTACTGTATCATAATATAATAATGTATTGAATTGTTGACTATTTACATCTGCTAAAATAAACCACCATGTGCTTTGGACACACATACAATTGATTGGGCAATGCTTATTTTAAAACGATAGAATTACTTTAATACTTGCATACCTATTGAACTATACGTGACTACTGCACTAAGGTACAGTTACCTATGATAGACTGTCTATGCTACATTGCCTGTTTACCCGGACAAACTTCTCACTCAGCTGCGGTATGCTCGCATCATATTGACTTTGCTGTTACTTGCATATCCGCGCTGACCCGCTTCTCCACACTGCAGAGCCAGCTACTATATTGACAGACTATTCATTGTACTTACCTACTTGTGTTGTACAAAACTCCTTTCTACTCGCGCTGTTTCCACACAGCTACAGTTTGCCGTTTACACACCACTCTCCTGCACCTGGACAAGTCCTCATTCCTCCTCACAGCAGTGGTACAACTTGCTATACGCAGACCACTGACTCTCCTGCTACCTACCTACACCTGGACATTCCTCATCACAGCGGTGGTACAACTTGCTATACGCAGATCACCGACTACCCCGCTACCTACCTGCACCAGTACTACTCTTCCCATCACAGCGGTGGTACAACTTGCTATACGCAGACCACCGACTACCCTACTACCTACCTGCACCAGGACAACCTCCTCATCACTACAGTGGTACAACTTGCTGTACGCAGACCACTGACTCCTCCACGAGCTACCTTCACCTACTCACGTCCTCTCATCTCGTCTGAAGCTATATCGCTTCTTCTCTACAGTTCCAAGTCGCTGACCTTCCACCATCAACAGCTGCAAGTCATTGACTTCATAAGACATTCTCTGATTTCCTGCTGTTATCATCATTCCAATCATTCACCTAACTGCCCTGAGGTCCGTGGTCAACACCGCCCCTCTGTGAGTTATAACATCAGGTGAAACTCGGGTATACTAGTGTCCGTGACAGAGAGGCCCTTTTTAAAGCAACAAGAAATACCTAAGGGAGGCAATAGACTTAAGTGTATGCTTGCAAATGCAAGAAGCCTGACAGGTAAAATGAGGGAGTTAGAACTAGTAGCAATGAATGAGCAGTATGATATTTTAGGTATTACGGAGACCTGGTGGGATGATACACATGACTGGGCAGTCAACTTGGAAGGCTATTCTCTCTTAAGGAGGGATATGGTAAATAAAAGGGGAGGAGGAGTATGTCTTTATATTAAGCCAGAATTAAAACCAAGTATTCAGGAAGTTATATACGAGAATATTGGTGATAATATAGAGGCTTTGTGGGTGGAAATATCCAGTGGAGGAAAAAGTTCAGAGAAGTTGCTGATAGGGATATGCTATAAACCGCCAGATATTAGTACGATTGAGGAAGCCCAACTTCTACAGCAAATTGAAAAGGCTACACAACTAGGTCAAATTTTAATTATGGGGGATTTTAATTATCCGGACATTGATTGGAGTACTGAGACCTGCGGTACAGCTAGGGGTAATAGGTTTCTGAGCACGCTAAAAGACCATTACATGTCCCAAATAGTAGAGGAACCAACTAGGAACCGGACTATACTGGACCTAGTAATAACAAACAATGTAGACGTAATATCAAATATTCAAGTAAAAGAGCACTTGGGAAACAGTGATCATAATATGGTCTCATTTGAAATTAGTTTCCAGAAACAACGGTATAAGGGATCAACTAGGACTTTAAACTTTAGAAAGGCAAATTTTAATATGCTAAAGGAGTCTATAAAGAGCATAGACTGGGACAAAGCCTTTGAAGGAAAAAATACGGAAGAAAAGTGGGCTGTCTTTAAAACGTTGTTGGAAACAAACACGTATAAGTTCATTCCTATGGGAAATAAATGTAAAAGAATTAAGTCTAAACCAATGTGGCTAAATAAAAAGGTAAGGGAAGAAATGCAAAAGAAGAAGCGTGCATTTAAATTGTTTAAGTCTGAAGGGTCAGAGGAGTCCTTCCGTAGATACAAGGAATGTAATAAAACATGCAAAAAGAAAATTAGATTGGCTAAATTAGAAAATGAAAGGCACGTTGAGAAAGAAAGTAAGACAAACCCCAAAAAGTTTTTTAAGTATATAAATGGCAAAAGGATTAAAAAAGATAATATAGGATCCCTAAGAATTGAGATGGGTGAATTGATAAATGATACTAAGGAAAAAGCAGAGGTATTAAACACTTTCTTTTCTTCAGTATTTACCAGAGAGGAACAAATGGCAGGAGTAATACATAAAAATGGAAATGAAACCATGCCATTAATTAATACTTGGTTGTCAGAGGAAGAAGTCCAAAGGCGACTGAATATTAAGATAAATAAAGCTCCAGGTCCAGATGGCATACACCCAAGGGTCCTTATGGAGTTAAACTCGGAAATAGCTAGACCGCTATTCTTAATTTTCAGAGATTCAATCTCATCAGGCTCAGTACCAAGGGATTGGCGAATAGCAGATGTGGTGCCGTTGTTTAAAAAGGGGACGAGATCACAACCAGAGAATTATAGACCTGTAAGCCTGAAATCAATAGTGGGGAAACTACTGGAAGGTATTTTAAGGGACAGTATTCAGGATTACTTGGTACGCAATAAAATTATTAGTGGGAATGAACATGGATTTGTGAGGGATAGGTCATGTCAAACTAATCTAATTAGTTTCTACAAGGAAGTTAGTGGGATGTGGTCTACTTAGATTTTGCAAAGGCCTTTGATACAGTGCCACACAAGAGGTTGGTTTACAAAATAAGGGAACTGGGTCTAGGAATCAAAATTTCTACTTGGATCAAAAACTGGTTAGAGAATAGGGAACAGAGAGTTGTGATAAATGGAACATTTTCTAATTGGTCAAAAGTCTTAAGTGGAGTACCTCCAGGTTCTGTGCTGGGGCCAATCCTTTTTTATATATTTATTAATGACCTTGGTGATGGTTTAGAGAGTAAAGTTTCTATTTTTGCAGATGACACAAAACTCTGTAAGGTAATAAAATCAGAGCAAGATGTAGCTTCTCTACAGAGGGACTTAAATAAACTGGAGGATTGGGCGGCCAAATGGATTATGAGGTTTAACACAGATAAATGTAAGGTTATGCATTCAGGGATCAAAAACAAGAGCGCAATCTATAAAGTAAATGGAATTAATTTAGGAGAAACTATAATGGAAAAGTATTTGGGAGTGCTTGTAGACAGTAGACTTAGCAATAGTGCTCAATGTCAAGCAGCAGCTGCAAGGGCAAACAAAGTATTGGCATGCATAAAAAGGGGCATAGATGCAAGGGAAGACAGTGTAATTTTGCCACTGTATAAATCATTGGTAAGACCTCATCTTGAATATGCAGTACAGTTCTGGGCACCACTCTATAAAAAAGATAATTTGAAACTAGAAAGGGTTCAGAGAAGGGCGACAAAATTGATAAAGGGTATGGAGTCATTAAGTTATGATGAAAGGTTAGCCAGTTTAGGCATGTTTACTTTAGAAAAGAGGCGTCTAAGGGGAGATATGATTACTATGTACAAATACATTAGGGGTCAATACAGAGAGCTTTCATGGGAACTTTTTACCCCAAGGACCTTACACAGGACACGTGGTCATCCCCTAAGGTTAGAGGAGAGAAAATTTCACAACCAGAAAAGGAAAGGGTTCTTTACAGTAAGGGCAGTCAAGATATGGAATTCATTGCCAGGGAAGGTTGTGATGGCAGATTCAATAGATATGTTTAAGAAAGAGTTAGACAAATTTTTAGCGGAAAGGTGTATCCAGGGATACGACCGTTAATTAAAAAGAAGGATAGTAGTGGATATAGGGTAAAAATAGGACTGCAATATTGAGTCTGGGGGGATTTTTCACAATTGAAACAGATTGGCAGTTGCTTACTCTGGATTAATTTCAAATATAAGTGCAGGATCGCAGGAGATCCAAAATAGGTTGAACTTGATGGACTGGTGTCTTTTTTCAACCTCATCAACTATGTTACTATGTTAATATGTAGAAATGGGTTAATATAAGTTGAATTATTGAAATGGTCTAATAAATACATGTGACTGTAAATGATATAATTTTAAACAGTATTTAATTGTTTAATAGTTTATTTTTTATTAGTTTTTTTTCTTTACAGAAGAAATTGACCATGATACTGAGTCATTATCATTTTTCGCCAGCTGCAAGTTCAGTCCACGAAGGTCCTGCAACAAGATTTGAGTTGCTACAAGAAAACTTCACCAACCTTCAAGTTCCAGCCACCGCAGGTGAAGGTCCATGTCACGGGCACTAGGAGTCTTTACCCAGGGATCACCAGATGGTAGGCTTACCAGAGCAATGTAGATGGTAATCGAATACTCTGGTAGCTAGGTGATCACGGAACATGAAATAATGGCCGATGAGATGCTCAGGAAAGTCTATGACTAGCAACACTGGTAATAATGAGGTAATAATACACAAGGAACTGTATGGACAAGGACACGTGAAGATAGTCAGTGGTCTGCGATAGCAAGTTGTACCACTGCTATAGGGAGGAGGAATGTCCAACAGAAACAAGGAGGTGATGAGAGTCAGCGGTCTGCGGGTAGCAAGTTGTACCGCTGTCTGAGTGAAGGAATGGAATCCAAGTGGAGGTATCCGGGTAGTCAGTGGTCTGCGGCAGCAAGTTGTACCACTGCTATGTGAGAGAATGATGGAACAGGTGATAACGGAAACAGGGATCAGTGGTCTGACATCAGCAAGTTGTACCACTGAATATATATGTGAGGAGGTGCACGGGGGAAGACTGCAACACAGGATATACACAGGCACCTTATACACGATCCACAGTAATATGCACAATATAGATATATATATATGTAAATGACTGATCAGGTCTGCAATCTAGAAAGTCTCTTGAAGTAGTCCAGCACAATGATAACACAGTCAATGATGGCAATAGACTCAGCGGATAGCAGACTCCAGAGAGAACCAAACACAGTCCAGCAAGATATGCAATACACAGCACAGTCAATGAGAAGTATGCATACCGTGGTTCAGCAGTAGCAGTCAGATGGGATTGCAGCGGTACCTGAGCGGCTGGAGACCGACTGGATAGGAAGTCCCTGGATAGGTGAAGCAGCGGTCTAGCAGGTGCAGCGCACAGGTGAGTAGACCAACAGGGACACGAATCCACAGGAGTCAGCAACACGTGGAACTGGACTCATAGGGGACCCAGGAGAATGGAGATGATCCAGCAGAGGGTAGTAGATAAGATACAAATCCAATGCTGACAGAAGGGTAGAGACCAGTGGAACACGTGAAGGCGTGGAGAGTGGATCAGCAGGAGATGGACGATAGCGTTGACCACCGCAGCAGGACTCAGCGGCACACGGGGGTAACCAGTAGCAACCACAGGAACCAACAGCGATGGGAAACAGGAGTGCAGCGCAGGGCAGGAGCTGTTGATCACGAAGTGTAACAGATGGTAATGAAAGCGGCAGTCTCGAGGAAGTCACAGCAAAGATGAGATGAGACTATAGTGCACGGAGGCAGCGGATAGCAGTCAGCTGGCAGTCACGATGTTGAACACAGGTGAGTTGCAAGCAGGAGACTGTAGTGCACAGAGGCAGCGGATAGTAGTCAGCTGGCAGTCACGATGTTGAACACAGGCGAGTTGCAAGCAGGAGACTGTAGTGCACAGAGGCAGCGGATAGTAGTCAGCTGGCAGTCACGATGTTGAACACAGGCGAGTTGCAAGCAGGAGACTGTAGTGCACGGAGGCAGCGGATAGTAGTCAGCAAACAGACTTGATGAGAAGCAGGTGAGTGAGGTAAAAAGCTGGAGTGCCCGGAGGCAGCGGATAGCAATGAGCAAACAGTCACATTGATATAAAATAACGTTGAAGTGGTGTAAAAGACTGTAGTGCACGGAGGCAGCGGATAGGAATCAGCAAACAGTCATGATGATACAGTTGATGGTGGAAGTGGTATGGAACCACAGTATTAGAAGTGGTTTGGAAACCACAGAAATCAGCAGCGCTGAATACACAAGTAACACAGGAACACCTTCAGAGACTCATGAGGAATGAGACTCCAAGATCAGGCAACGTGGTGGTGACCACAGGTGCTTAATATAGGGAGGTTGCCTGATCTGCCAATTAAGTTAAAGGGGTATACACTGAAGTATAGAAAAGGGCTGCGCATGCGCAGACCCCAGGATGGTGGACGGCCACGGTTCCTAAATGTCCGGGAAGAGGCACTCACGGTCCGGTGAGTGACAGTACCCCCCCTTTTAAAGGTGGGCACAGAACGCCTGGAACCGGGCTTGTCCGGATTTTTGGAGTAAAACTTCTTCAAAAGGGCAGGAGCATTAAGATCTTCAGCTTTGATCCAAGAGCGCTCCTCAGGACCAAAGCCCTTCCAATGAACGAGGAAGTGGAGGACTCCTCGCGAAATTTTTGCATCTAGTACCTCGGTAATCTCAAAATCCTCCTCCTGATGGACTTGAACTGGCTGCGGAGCTGAGGGAGGAGTTGAAAAACGGTTGATAATAAGAGGTTTGAGCAAAGATTCATGGAAGGCATTAGAAATCCGAAGACTCTTAGGAAGAAGGAGTTTCACACATACTGGATTGATAACTTGAATGATCCTATATGGACCAATAAAACGAGGGGCGAATTTCATGGATGGAACCTTCAAACGAATATTTTTTGTGGATAACCAGACACGATCTCCAATTTTTAGTGGTGGAATAGCCCGCCTCTTCTTATCAGCGAAAGATTTATATTTGACAGATGTCTTCTTTAGACAGGTTCTGACCTGAGACCAGATATTTTTAAAGGTCTGACAAACAGTTTCCACCGCAGGAACTTGGGTGGGCGGGAGGGCAGGAAATTCCGGAAAAGACGGATGGTGACCGTAGACCACAAAGAATGGAGTTTTGGATGATGACTCATGGTACATGTTGTTATGGGCGAACTCAGCCCAAGGGAGTAACTCTACCCAGTTGTCTTGATTGGCTGATGAAAATATCCTTATAAAAGTCTCAAGATCTTGATTGACACGTTCGGTTTGTCCATTGGATTGTGGATGGTAAGAAGATGAGAGTGCTAATCGTATGCCCAAGGTTTTACAAAGGGCTCGCCAGAATCTGGACACGAATTGTACTCCTCTATCAGACACAATCTCAGATGGACATCCATGGATACGGAAGATCTCTTTAATGAAATGTTCAGCCAGGATAGACGAGGAAGGCAAACCAGACAGAGGGATGAAATGAGCCATCTTCGAAAATCTGTCCACTACCACCCAAATAGTGTTATGGTTCTTACTAGGTGGTAAGTCAGTAACGAAATCCATACTAATATGGGTCCATGGTTTGGACGGAATGGGTAGTGGTCGCAGCAACCCTGCTGGGGTTCTGCGGGAGGATTTGAATTGCGAACATAATTCACAGGAAGCAATGAACTCTTTGACGTCTCTCCTCATTGAAGGCCACCAGTAACTTCGAGAGAGGATCTCAAAAGTCTTGTGTTCACCGGCGTGTCCAGAAAAACGAGAGGCATGGAACCACGAAAGGATTTTCCTCCTTAGAGTAGGAGGCACGAGGGTCTTCCCAAATGGTAGCGTTTTGGTGGATGAAGCAGCCAGTGAGATACATTTGGGGTCTAGAATGGTATGGTTGGAAACCTCTTCTATATCAGAGGACGTAACAAAGGCTCTAGATAAGGCATCAGCTTTTTTGTTCTTGGCAGCTGGTTTGAAGGTAATTATTAATTCAAAACGGGAAAAGAAAAGAGACCATCTTGCTTGACGAGGGTTCAAGCATTGGGCAGACTGGAGATATGACAAGTTCTTATGATCCGTGAAGATCGTCACCGGATGGCGAGCTCCCTCCAACAAGTATCTCCATTCCTCTAATGCGGCTTTGATAGCCAGTAATTCCTTGTCTCCGATGGTATAATTCTTCTCTGCGGGTAGGAGACCCCGAGAATAGAAGGCACAAGGGTGGAATTTTTGCTGTTCCGAGCGTTGGGAGAGAATAGCTCCTAAGCCCACATTAGAGGCATCTACTTCTAGGAAAAAGGGGAGTGTCACATCAGGCTGACGAAGGATTGGAGCCGAAGAGAAGGACTCTTTTAATGTTTGAAAGGCTTGAATAGCCTCAGTAGACCATTGCTTAGGATTAGCCCCTTTACGAGTCAGGGCCACAATAGGAGATGCAATGGAAGAAAAGTCTTGAATGAAGCGTCTATAGTAATTGGCAAAACCTAAAAAACGCTGGATGGCACGAAGAGTAGTTGGCTGGGGCCAATGTAGTACAGCATTTACTTTGTCAGGATCCATCTTCAGACCAACTCCGGAAACAATATACCCCAAGAATGGAATCTGGGGTAATTCGAATGAACATTTTTCTAATTTACAGAACAATGAATTTTTCCGTAGCCTGGAGAGGACTTCTGCCACATGTTGGTGGTGAGAAGGCAGGTCCTGTGAAAAAATCAATATGTCGTCCAGGTAGACGACGACACATACATATAATAAGTCCCGAAAAATCTCATTGATGAAGCCCTGAAAAACAGCGGGGGCATTACATAGCCCGAAAGGCATTACCAGATATTCGTAATGCCCGTCTCTGGTGTTAAACGCCGTCTTCCATTCGTCACCGGAACGGATTCTGATTAAATTGTAGGCACCACGAAGATCCAACTTAGTAAAAATACGGGCTCCCTTGATGCGGTCAAATAGCTCAGTGATCAACGGAATGGGATACCGGTTCTTGATAGTAATGGCATTGAGTCCACGAAAATCTATACAAGGGCGTAATGATCCATCCTTCTTTTTGACAAAGAAGAACCCAGCTCCAGCGGGCGAGGTGGAAGGTCGAATGAACCCACGCTGGAGGTTCTCCCGTATATATTCAGATGTAGCTTGAGTTTCAGGTAACGAGAGTGGATAGACCCGGCCTCTGGGAGGAGTCTTGCCAGGAAGAAGATCAATCGGACAATCCCAAGAACGATGAGGAGGAAGACGTTCAGACTGAGCTTTATCAAAAACATCGGTAAATGAAGCATATTGAGGAGGGAGTCCCGGTGAAATAGCTGAGATGGAAGCTTGCTGTACCTTGAGAGGAATGACTTGGGAAAGGCAATGATGGTGACATTCAGGCCCCCAAGACGTGACTTGAGGGGTGCGCCAGTCAATCTGGGGAGAGTGACACTGAAGCCATGGAAGGCCTAGGACAATCGGACTTGTCGTAACAGGAAGAATTAAAAACGATATCTCTTCATGATGCAGAGCACCAATCTGAAGGGTTACTGGAGACGTACTCTGGGTGATGAGACCGTTGATGAGACGTGATCCATCGATAGCCGTCACAGTAATGGGAGTTTTTAAGGTAATCATTGGTAGAGACCATTGATTAACTAACGATTTGGAAATAAAATTTCCTGCTGCTCCGGAATCAATCAATGCCTGTGACTCAAAGGTCTTGGTAGCAAAGGAAATAGTCACATCAAAAGCGCAGACTTTAGATTTCATAGACGATGGAGAGGACTCCAGGGACCCTAACTTCACCTCTCCATAACTAGTTAGGGCCTGGCATTTCCCGATCTCTTAGGGCAGGAGCTGAGGACATGAGTGGAATCAGCACAATAGATACAGAGTCTATTCTTGACTCTTCGTTTCCTCTCCTCAGAAGATAGCTTGGAACGTCCTATCTCCATGGGAATCACAGCGGGTGACACTGGACGAAATTGAGGGTTAGAGCGAAAAGGTGCTTTAGCAGAAGTCGTTTTCTCAGCCTCTCTTTCACGAAATCTCATATCAACACGATGGCATAGAGAGATCAAATCTTCAAGTGACGAAGGAAGCTCTTGGGTAGTCAGTGCATCTTTCATTTTATCGGAAAGCCCCTGCCAGAAGGCGGCAACTAGGGCTTCAGTGTTCCACTGAAGTTCAGAGGCTAAGATCCTGAATTGAATGACGTACTGGCCTACAGTATGAGATCCTTGTCGCAGACGGAGGATGCTGGAAGCAGCGGAGGTCACACGACCTGGTTCATCGAACACACTTCGGAATGTAGAAATGAATTTGGCACTATCTTGTAATATTGGATCGTTCCTCTCCCACAGAGGGGAGGCCCAAGCCAGGGCTTGTCCTGAAAACAAAGAGATAAGATAGGCCACTCTGGAACGATGGGTAGAAAAATTTTGAGGTTGGAGCTCAAAATGGACTGAACATTGGTTAAGGAAACCCCTACAAGTTTTGGGGTCTCCATCTTACTTTGACGGAGTAGGCAGGTGAAGCGTGGAAGCTATAGACACCTGGGATGGCAATGGGGAAACGGAGGAAAGCACAGGAACTTCAGTAGTAGCTGTCACAGTCTGTCCAGATGTTCCTTGGGAGGTTAATGACTGATAACACTGAAGTAACAGCTGTTGGCGGGCATCCTGTTGCTCCACACGGCTAACCAGATGTTGCAGCATCTCTTTGGCGGTAGGTTCCACATCTGGGTCTGTCATGGCCTGATCTTACTGTCACGGGCACTAGGAGTCTTTACCCAGGGATCACCAGATGGTAGGCTTACCAGAGCAATGTAGATGGTAATCGAATACTCTGGTAGCTAGGTGATCACGGAACATGAAATAATGGCCGATGAGATGCTCAGGAAAGTCTATGACTAGCAACACTGGTAATAATGAGGTAATAATACACAAGGAACTGTATGGACAAGGACACGTGAAGATAGTCAGTGGTCTGCGATAGCAAGTTGTACCACTGCTATAGGGAGGAGGAATGTCCAACAGAAACAAGGAGGTGATGAGAGTCAGCGGTCTGCGGGTAGCAAGTTGTACCGCTGTCTGAGTGAAGGAATGGAATCCAAGTGGAGGTATCCGGGTAGTCAGTGGTCTGCGGCAGCAAGTTGTACCACTGCTATGTGAGAGAATGATGGAACAGGTGATAACGGAAACAGGGATCAGTGGTCTGACATCAGCAAGTTGTACCACTGAATATATATGTGAGGAGGTGCACGGGGGAAGACTGCAACACAGGATATACACAGGCACCTTATACACGATCCACAGTAATATGCACAATATAGATATATATATATGTAAATGACTGATCAGGTCTGCAATCTAGAAAGTCTCTTGAAGTAGTCCAGCACAATGATAACACAGTCAATGATGGCAATAGACTCAGCGGATAGCAGACTCCAGAGAGAACCAAACACAGTCCAGCAAGATATGCAATACACAGCACAGTCAATGAGAAGTATGCATACCGTGGTTCAGCAGTAGCAGTCAGATGGGATTGCAGCGGTACCTGAGCGGCTGGAGACCGACTGGATAGGAAGTCCCTGGATAGGTGAAGCAGCGGTCTAGCAGGTGCAGCGCACAGGTGAGTAGACCAACAGGGACACGAATCCACAGGAGTCAGCAACACGTGGAACTGGACTCATAGGGGACCCAGGAGAATGGAGATGATCCAGCAGAGGGTAGTAGATAAGATACAAATCCAATGCTGACAGAAGGGTAGAGACCAGTGGAACACGTGAAGGCGTGGAGAGTGGATCAGCAGGAGATGGACGATAGCGTTGACCACCGCAGCAGGACTCAGCGGCACACGGGGGTAACCAGTAGCAACCACAGGAACCAACAGCGATGGGAAACAGGAGTGCAGCGCAGGGCAGGAGCTGTTGATCACGAAGTGTAACAGATGGTAATGAAAGGGGCAGTCTCGAGGAAGTCACAGCAAAGATGAGATGAGACTATAGTGCACGGAGGCAGCGGATAGCAGTCAGCTGGCAGTCACGATGTTGAACACAGGCGAGTTGCAAGCAGGAGACTGTAGTGCACAGAGGCAGCGGATAGTAGTCAGCTGGCAGTCACGATGTTGAACACAGGCGAGTTGCAAGCAGGAGACTGTAGTGCACAGAGGCAGCGGATAGTAGTCAGCTGGCAGTCACGATGTTGAACACAGGCGAGTTGCAAGCAGGAGACTGTAGTGCACGGAGGCAGCGGATAGTAGTCAGCAAACAGACTTGATGAGAAGCAGGTGAGTGAGGTAAAAAGCTGGAGTGCCCGGAGGCAGCGGATAGCAATGAGCAAACAGTCACATTGATATAAAATAACGTTGAAGTGGTGTAGAAGACTGTAGTGCACGGAGGCAGCGGATAGGAATCAGCAAACAGTCATGATGATACAGTTGATGGTGGAAGTGGTATGGAACCACAGTATTAGAAGTGGTTTGGAAACCACAGAAATCAGCAGCGCTGAATACACAAGTAACACAGGAACACCTTCAGAGACTCATGAGGAATGAGACTCCAAGATCAGGCAACGTGGTGGTGACCACAGGTGCTTAATATAGGGAGGTTGCCTGATCTGCCAATTAAGTTAAAGGGGTATACACTGAAGTATAGAAAAGGGCTGCGCATGCGCAGACCCCAGGATGGTGGACGGCCACGGTTCCTAAATGTCCGGGAAGAGGCACTCACGGTCCGGTGAGTGACAGTCCATCTCAAGCAAAGGTACCCTCCACAGGCACCCGTCTTCCAACACAAGTGGTGCATGGTCTACAAGAAGAAAGCACTCAGTTTGATTCCATCACAAACTTTGCTAGACAGATGGAAAGAAGACAGGAAACATCTTGGTGAAATATGGAAGACAGATTTCAGAGAATTGATGATTCAGTAGACCGTTTGATGTCTGTTGTGGAAGAGGTACAAAGCGGCCATAATGATACAAATTCGTTATTTGAGTGATTGGTCTCAGTCCAAGAGGATATTGCAGCAACTCTGCGCTTGAATAACACCATTCAAGCGCGGATGGCACTGTCAATGGAGCAGAAAACAGCACTCCATTATCAAATGAATCAATCCATGGCACAGATGAATGTTCAACAACAGCAACAAACAGTGCATTTGCAAGTCATGTCAATGCATCTTCAATCAATTTTGGAAGAGCTGATGGGGCGGCGAGGCCCGGGGAATGTTTCACTCTCTTTCCCCGATTGGAACCTTTCTGGACTGGTTCCCCCAACACCACAGCAGAGGACGTCAGTGGAACTGAACACCCCTGTGGTGGAATTAAGAATACCTGAGGAAGCAAGAAGAAGATTGCTGTAAGAAGAGGTAGAAGAGGAAACCATTAACCCGGTGTCAGAAGAGAAAGAAGGCTGTTTGTGAAGAAAGTAATACTAAAGAAACTGGGTCTTGCAAGTTTTTCTTTCAGGTTAAATGAAAACATATATTTGTCCTTTCTTAAGTATTATTATGTATTATTATTTTGTCCTTTCTTAAGTAAAATTGTAATATTTATAAATTTAAACATAAACCTAACCCTAACCCTAAATCAGTTTGGGTGTAATCGCTATCATTAATTCATATTACTATAGCTGTTTGGTTAAATCTAAAAAAAAGGTTGATGCTTTTTTAACAGTAGTCTGCTGTAACAAAAGCAACCTTTCAGTACTTGCACAATAACTGTAGTAAATAATTAAATTATTTACATATCCATAAACATAAGAGTAAAATAGCCTGTTCAGCAATGTAGTTCTGGATTTAAATGGTTAAAACATGTACAGGTGAAAAGAGTATTCATGGTAGACAATGTCAATAACAACTTATACACAAAAATGTTCCAGTTTTATTTTGTCAATCACACTATCACATTTATTTAGAAATCTATTGATTAATAGTTTCACAAAATAAAGGACAACAGGTGGAGAAAGTAGGTGATATTTTTATTTCTAGCAATAAATGCAGCCTCTTTCAACCATTCTTATGATGTTGAATGTAATTCTGCAAAGAGCAGCATGGCCATACACTTATGTTACACAAAAAAATGCCTGCAACGTGTATGTCCAAAACTTTATCTTTATTTTTTAAACAATTCACTATTTAGATTAAAATGATCAACATATACAAAGCACTCTGGGGTCTGGTTACAAAATAAATGTTTACTGCAGTACACGGGACATTCATATTTGAGAGGCTTTTTTGTTAAATTTAAAAATAAAAACATACCCTATCCAGAGCAGTCTATTCCAGGACTGTACTTGTTTTCTCACACCAATCTTCATGTGTGTTCTTAACCTATAATAACTACCATACCCACTGGCTGGTGTACTGCTTTTTATGTTGACAAATATGTTTTGAAACACTAATTTGTCTGTTGTAAAAATGAAAAACATTACACTGTAATGTAAGATTTTTCAAACCAAATCAAGTTTTTCTTATTTCTACAAGGGTACAAAATAATAAATAATGATCACACTACTATGCCATGTTATTACCATAACTCAGACACCAATTTATATTACTTCTTCACAATTCACAGCCTTTGATAACTCCCTCTATTTTCATCAATAATATGATTGCAGTTCTACTAACTCTGCAAAAAAAATGTTTACAACGTGAGGGGGACTTCTTTTATATTTTCTGCTACAATCTGTTAAGAGTTGTAGTTACTGTGTATAGTATTATATTTTTGCGTTACCTTTAAATATTAAAATTATCAATGAACAACTCAAAACTGACTTTTGCAGAACATATAAGATTGTATATAAATTGAAGCTGCATTGAGTTGATTTATGTTTTCATTTTGAATCTGTTAAGAGTTGCAGTAACTCAGGAATGTTTTCTTTTTTTTTTACCAAAACTTTTCAAAAGATAGGAGAGTTTAGAACATTAGCCTTTTTTTGTATCTAAGTCTTCTTTTGGGCTAAAATGATCTCATAAAAGATGTATTAATTTAGTTTGGTCAACATTTCTTTTCCCAAAAATGTACTTGCAGTTTTGTAACCCAATTCCATTCTCCCAAGACCCTTCTGCCTACACCCCAGCCACTTCTGCCTATCCGCCAGCGATTTCAGCACACACTCCAGCCACTTCAGTACACACCCCAGCCACCTCTGCACCTACATTGTGTCTCACACCCTCACTCTCTGCTGCCTCAATGACCTCTGCTTCTTCTACACTGTTGTCTTCAACATCACTGGTAACCGTAAGCTAGGTCCATAAACCCACTACCACGCATCCAAGGGCCAAGCGGTGTGGAAACAAAATATATTTAATTTTTTTTTGGATGACATGTGTTTTTTGATGTTTAGAAAACAAAAAAGACAATTGTCAGTGCTTGTGGTTAACACTGCATATCTGTGTGTATCTAGCAAAATGAAAACATGACGTATTAGTTCATATTTTGATCAAAACATTTAAGCCTGCATCCCAGCGTCAAGTAGCAACTGTCCATCAAGCCTATTTAAGGCACATTTGGGTATATACAATATACAATATGGGATATACAGAGCGGGGGCTTATTGCCATGGTGCTTGTACCATATATAATATTAGATATACCGGGCACAAGCATGTTTTTACTCTGGTTTTGTTTTTTGATGTTTGTTTGATTAATACACTTGTTTGATGATGCTCAAAATCAAGTCTCTTTTTTATCCAATCTTGTATAATGACATTTATACAAAATTGTAACAATTACTTACATTAAAAGTAGGTGGAAAACACATACTGCTTGTAGCAATTTAAACCATTTATATTAGTATGCAGTGCATGACAAACATATATAAAACATAATATAAATATACCTCTTAGAATTGGGAGAGCTCCAAAACTGTAAACTAGACCCTGAGGTGGCGCATGCTTTACGTCTAAAGATATGTGAATTTCTGCGTGTGCTAGAGTACAACTCACACCTATTTGCAGGTAAATGCCATCATTGCACATTTCTTTCCGGTCTGCTCCCCTTTCACAAGCTATTAAAATATGCTTTAAAATCCCAAGTGTTTCAATATGAATGCAATTGTGTGAGGAGCAGTATCAGTGACATCTTTAGAAAGCAGCCAAAAAACAGGGTGCTCTTTGACTCTGAGCAGCACATCCCAAAAAAAATGAAACATATTTCCAGCTATTAACATCCTAAATGTTTCAATCTAAGAGCAACTGTTTGGGAGGCAGTATTAGTGACATCTGAATTAGTGGACTATAAACAGGCTGTTCAAAAAATCTATGACCTGCAAACTGGATTTGTTCTAGGGAAAAGGATTGCCACCGATCAACAGCAGGTGGGTTAGGCAGAAAGCCTCCTGAATATGCTGAGGTAGAGGGAAGTGAAAGTATTTTTAACTGATGTAAATTTGAAGTGCAGGAAATTTCTTTACTCGCAGGTCATAGAAGACGAGTAAAAGGCGTTTCGGAAATCTTCTCTGGCTATTACTTGGTAAGTCTATATTTTGCTTATGTCGCTGCCATACTGTTTGTTTTTATGTAGGTTTTGTCTGTGTCAGTGTATAAACGATGATGAAACGTATCGCACCCCTAGCAGCTACATGGTCCTCACCTCGTACCTTTGCTAAGCATTATTGGAGACCAACCGATCTACAAAAGATCAAGTTTCTCAGAGCAACCACCAGCTATGTGGTAGTCCACCCACCTGCTGTTGCTGGGTGACAAGCCTCCCGAAGAACAAAACACCACTTTGCAGGAATCTATGGTCTGCAAACTGGATTTGTTCTAGAGAAAATGATTGCAAACTAACAAAATCTCCCACCCTACCCACCCTTTCTCATTTTTTGCTAGGACTGTTGCTTCCTCTGAAGACTTTGGGTATTAATAATCTTTCCTACTATCATCCCTCTAGGTCAGTGTTGGCTAACCTGTGACACTCCAGGTGTTGTGAAACTACAAGTCCCAGCATGTTTTGCCAATATATAGCAGCTTATTTCTGGAAGTATATGCTGGGACTTGTAGTTTCACAACACCTGGAGTGTCACAGGTTAGCCAACACTGCTCTAGGTGCAGCAAGAGACCAAAAGAAGCCTCAGGCAGCCACCAAAAAGGAACAGAAGTAATCTATTACCCGGCATCACAATTCTTTCCTAAATTTAGCTGACCAAGTTATTTTTTCAGCCTCTCACTCTTCTAGTTCTAACAGCAGCATATAAACTGTTACCATAAATCAGTTAAAGTTCAAATAAATTGTTGTTTCATGGTTAAGAACATATGTGTTCTTTGGTCTTTATCCACAATTTAAAGGTGCCAGAACTGTCAGGCTCAAGGGTTACCTTTTTTTCTTTATTTTACACTTTTCCTTTCAAGGACTGGTTTGCCAACAGTGAGCTTCTGAAAAATCTGATCAGTAGTGCTCTGATGTGCCCACGTGACCTAAAGTGCACGTGATTCGCGGGTGCCTGTGCCCGCAATTCGTGAATACCTACCAGTGTTAGCGGATGCCTGCTCACATGTGCACAATGCTCCATTTTGTTTTTTTAGCCAATGGAAGTGAAAATACTTTCACTTTCCTCCGCCTCAGCATTTTTGGGAGGCTTGCTGCCTAATCCACCTGCTGTTGTTAAGAGGCAAGCCTCCCGACAAACAAAATATATATTTCTTGCTTTTAACATCCCAAGTATTTTAATCTAAATGCAATTGTGTGAGGTACAGTATCAGTGACATCTGTAGTAAGAGGCCAAAAAACAGGGTATTCTTTGACTCTGAGCAGCACTCCACCCAAAAAAAACCCAATATATTTCTTGCTTTTACATTTCCATATGTTCCAATCGAAATGCAATTGTGTGAGAGGCACTATCACTGAAAATTTAGTAAGTGGACAGAAAAATAGAGTGTTCTTTGACTCTGAGCAGCACTCCCCCTGCCCCATAAAAAAATAGGTTTTTAAAGAACCAATTGTCTACATTTGAAATATATTGTGGAGCAGTGTCAGAATAATTGTAGCGTGTTCAAAATCCAGACACTCTTTTTCAATCTAAAAGAAAACATCAATTCTTGATGTAAGGAATCAGGAGGGAAGTTTCTGATAAATGTGGTGATTTGTCCAAAAAATGAAAGTAGGTAACATTCCAGATACACCATTCGAAGTGACAAGAGACAAGAAAAGGCTAAGACCATTCCCACTTTTTGCTAGTCTGGCTCCATCTACTGCTGGTACACGTGCTAGAATGCCCATTGCAAAATATCCAAGAGCATCCAAAATGGACATGCATCTTCCTTAACTTCTCATGCCCCACCTTCTCGCTCAGAGTGTAGGTCTGTCACCTCCAACATAGCCACATCAGTGCACGAGAAGAACACTAAGGCTGCAGAGCAACTGGGACACTCAAAGAATCCTGAGAAGAGTCTAAGGGGGTCTATGCTACATGAGTGTCTGATGTTTCAGATTCTGACACTGTAATTATGACACTGTAATAGAGCTGCCTCCTTTCCAAATTCCTCAACCATTTGGAAATGTGAGGATGAGTAGTAATGATGGTGATTTAAACTTATAGGGGGGTATTCAATTGTTCGGCTTGACGGCCGAAATACTCGCGCTCTAAAACTATTACCGTTAATACGGTAATTACTCGCTGAATTTCAGCTCGCAGCTCCCTGAGCTGGGATCTGAAATTCAGCGAGTAAATTACCGTATGAACGGTTTTTAAGAGCAATTTTAACGTATTAACGATAATAGTTTTAGAGCGCGAGCTTTTCGGCCGTCAAGCCGAACAATTGAATACCCCCCATAAAGTGAGGAGATAATTGTGGATCTGAAAGTGAATGTGTTGTACTTGAACAAGATAATGAGGAGGAGGATGATTGTGTTGAAGTAAAGCAGCCACCAGTGGTACCACATCATGCCCAAGGGCATAAGACCAAAACATCACCTCTTGTTATTGGAAACATTTTTATCCCAACCCAGAAAACATTTGTAGACATCTGTAGCATTTGTGATACCACAATAAGTAGAGGTAGGAGAGTTGATCATCTAGGCACCCCCTCCAGCATAGCAGTGATACCACACAATGCCAGGTCATTCACAGGCCAGCTAATCTATGTATTGTTGTTTTCACAAAGAAACCTACTAGTGTTGTAAGAGCTCAGGAATGTCATAGTAAAATGGCTCACCCTGCTAGGACTCTCCTTAGGACCCCATTGCCGATAGCAGAGCGAACATTGTGTGTACACTACGACTAAGTGAGTTTCAACACATACCAGGGTTTGCAAACACAATAAACTTTATAGTGCAGAGTTTCATACAAAAATGAGAGGTTAGTGCAGGAGATGCTGTCCTTGTCATGTAAAACATTTTGGGCATTTTTGACATTCAGAGACTGCATGTAGAACATTGCAGAGCTGCAAAAAAATAACATCTTCCTTGCCACCACCTGAAGCAAGAGGTAGTATCAAAGTGGAGTTCCAAACTTTATATGCTTCAGTGTTTAGAGCAGTGCTTCCCAAACCCAGTCTTTAGGGATACCTAACATTGCATGTTTTCCAGGTTACAAATAGAATAATTAGTACCACCTGTACATCTCTTAAAGCGTATCAGTCAGTAATGAATACACCTGCGCTCCAGCAAAGAGGTATAGAAAACAAGAACTGTTAGGGGTCCCTGGGGACCAGGATTGGGAAACACTGGCCTAGAGGAACAGAAACTAGTCATACTGACCTACACTTCAAGTCATGAAGTAAGGAGAGAAGGGACATGTTACCTTACTCCAGGAAACTGGAGAATCTTTTCTGTTTTATGCAAGCTACTCAAACTATTTATAATTGTAACACATGAAGCGAGTTTAGACACTGCCAGCCTGAGTCAAGTCATACCCCTAATTAAACTACTGGATAAACAGCTAGAGAAGGTAAAGGAGAAGATGAAATTTAGCAATTATGCCTAGATTTTTAAATTTGTAAATAAAGTTATTTATTCACTTCACCAGGACCCAAGGGTTTGCTGAATCTTGAAATTGGATCACTACATTTTGGAAACCGTGTTTGATCCTAGGTTTAAGCCATATGTAATGTCTTTCTTTCCAATATTATTGATGATGATGAGAGTGATAACATTGTCAAAATACAAGATGTTGACCCCAGTTAGGCAAATGCCCATTAGTAAATTGTTAAAATCCCTATCTAGTCTCCAGTTCAGCAACCAACAACCAATATGTTCTCTTTTGTGGGGCTCAAACAAATCAAGCACTTCAGCCACAAAACTGGCATTCCCTGTCGCTGAAGCACTTGTTTTGTTATACTATGCAAGTCCTTTTTAACATATGGGTGGGAGGGTGCTTCCATTTTGCTCTATTTTACATTGTTGCTTTGCTTTATCATCTTGTGTTAAATGCTGCGCTGTCAACAGCTAAGCATTCATTTGGTCGATTTTCAGAAAATATTAGGTCGACAATTAAGGGGTCTACAGTATTAATAGGTTGACAATTCAAATGTCAACAGTATTATTGGGTTAGGGATACTATTGTCAACCTAATAATGCTGTCGACATTTGAACTTTCTACCTAATAATATTGTCAAAATCATTATTGTCGACTTTCCAACCCTGACTTTATTGGGGTGTCTACCATATAAATGTCAATCATGTAACTGTTAAACATATGTATCACACCAAGGTGGGAGGGCCCAAGGACAATGCACTCTTGCACTATTTTACAAATTAGTGGCGCTATATAAATAAATGATGATGATGATGATTATAACCTTGATCTATCATCTAGTGTAAAATGTCTACTGATGCACAGTAGTGATGTCACTTTCCATCTAATTACTGCCATTGCTATCCTACTTGGTCTATCTTCGTTTCTAAAATGACAAATTAATTTATCTAGACATCTGGGATGAGGATGATAATGAGGCTAATGGCATTGTCACCAGTGAGATAGATGGCCACTGTTAGCCAAATGCCCATTAGTACATTTTTTAAATTCCTATTTATTCTCCAGTTCAACAAATGGATTATTTTACCTATTTTTCACAAAATTTATAATTAAATCCAAAACCAAATTCAGAACACATGAGAATTGTTGGGAAAAAGCAAAACCAAAACAAGAAAATAGTTTTAGAACCAAAGCTAAAGCCAAAACAAAAATATGCTTTTAGAACCAAAACCAAAATACAGGGGTCTGCTTAGATCTCTAAAATTAATACTAAAAGGCATAAAGAAGCAAGTATGAGAAAATGGAAATAGTTTATTTTATATGATTTTTTTCAAGCAAACTGATTTACATTATGGAGACATGTAATCACAAAATTAAAGGTATTCTTAGTAAACAAGCATAGTTTAAGAGAATATATGCAAGCAATAGCATTCAGTGATGAAGGTCACCCAGAAATACATAAAAATGTGAGCAAGTGTTTATGTAGAAAAGAAACTATGCTGGTGCTAGTTGTTTTTATACCATATTTATGTTGATGTGATCCATATGCTGCTTTTATTCAACTAGGTGAAAAGAGTTGAAGAGATGCACCATTACCACACAATTGCATATTTTTGACCAAAAGATTATTAAGCCTGCTACCACGTCAAGGTAGACTCTTGCAGCAGGGCCCTAACCTATCCTACCTAACATTATTATTTACCTTCTAAGAGTCTTTTTCTTTTTTATTTAATCTTTGCTAAATTTTATCACAGTTTTTACTAAAACATTATTATATCTGACATTGTTTTAAACTGTAAGGTGCCTATTAGTTTTTTGCCTTTTTAAACTGTTAGTTTTTTGCCTTGGAAAAAGCAGACTTAAGCAAAACGCGCGTCGGAGTCCTCTCTCTCTGCATTACTTTAATCTCATTCAACTGGCAGCTAATCCATTATGTTAATAATACTCTGATAAATCCACATTTAGTTCGGAATTATTATCTAGGCAGATAGCAAGACACTCCCTATACTGTATGTGGGCAATTGCCTGATTACAAAAAGCACTGGAAGAAATAGACAGTGCCTTTGATTACGGTGTAACTAACTTGGCTATACTTATCATGGAATTAGCTTAGTTAATGCAGAAGGTTTTTGGTCTGCTCCAATGAAACAGCATAACTTAAATGCTGCAAATATACCCCATAACCAGATATATATGGGTTAAGGAGATTATGTTGTGTTAGATCTACATTTCTGCCTATATCATAAGTCCACACATTAATAGAGAAGATTTTTCTGTGCAGATAGCATTTGATTTTAATTTGTTTTAAAATTTCGCTTATTTTAAAATTTCTCTAATAAAAGCTATATTTTATGTTAGATTAATGCAACAAAAATAATAGAAGCTGGTGTGCACTTGTAAATTAACTTCTTCCTTCTTCTACCTTCCTGTAATAAGTTTAAGTATTCTCACATCTTCCTAATTAGCCCACATATTCCCATAGTGCCCTATGCAATACAATATTTTATCTTCAAGTAGCCTGATTGATCTTCTTATTGGCTGCTTTAATACTCTAATATATTTTATTCTGTTTAGCTCAATCTACTTACATTGTCTTTTTTTGATGTATCCTAACATATACTAACATTACAGCTACGTATAACTTTGTTTCTTTCGATTTATTAAAGATATGAATATAGTTTACTTCAGTTGCTGCTTGCTATTTTAATCATCTTTTTTTCTACTTTACTGCATCCCATATTTTAATATAATATATTATCTATCCTATATAATGGCTTTACATTGTTCTTATCATATATGATCTTATTATATCTGAGTATTTGTGAAATAAGAGTCATTTAGTTTAATCGTTTGGCCAAAAATACATCTGAAAAATCTAGAAAGGTCCCTGCAATCACCGCTGGGCATTAAGTATGACTATTTCATTTTAACACACTTCTCTCAGTCTCTCTAGGATGTATTTACTCTTATAATGTTGTATCTGTGTCTACATGTTTAGCTTTATACACTATTTCTAAGAATAGTTTTCTGATTAATTAATTTTGGTTATTTTTGATTGGTATTGCTGAAATATTTTGTTATGTTTTTCTAATAAGGTGTTACTCTAGAGTAAGCAAAAGGGAAATTGAAGGGCTGAGGCGGGTTACAGAGATGACACGGATTTCTGGCATATCTCCTTATCGCTTCGCCATGATGGTCTTTACGTTTTCTTTGCCAAGCCCAGTGGTCTTCGGCTCTCATCACCTAATAAGAAACAAACCAAAGAAAACTGTGATTCATTTGGCTCACAGTCTGCTAGTCGGACATCCATGCTCTAGAATAGAGGTGCATATCTCGTGGGGTTCAAAATCTGTTTTCAAGGACTGTCAGATATGCAAAACATTCTATTGGGAATCACATTTTTGTTGACCACCATTGCTCTGGAATACATTGCTTTTACTTCATATTGACAATAGAAAAATGTTGAAAAAAGCTTTCCATGCACAATGAGGAAAGTGTTCCTATTTTAATTTAATATCCCTGAAAATGTTTTACCTTTTTCCAAGTGACAATATGCACAGCCCTGTGAGTCAATGATTTACCCTTTAGATATTCAGAATATGATACTAGGAAATACTAATAGACACCCCAACCTACAGAGGGACAATATCAGTTTAGTTGTAGTTTACTGTTTTCACTTGCAGAGAATCCCCTAGAAAGATGAGTATTCCACTTCTCTTCATGCTCATATGTAGCTCTTTTTACCTCAAATATTCATAATTTATTATTTACCACTCAAAGGCACATCAGTAATTATTTACCACTCAATGCCCATCGGTAGCTATTTAACTGTCAACTGTTAATGTTCATCAGTAAATATACAGTACAGTATCATCACATTACTGCTACCTCCTTCTTCTCTACTACAGCCGCCTCAATCTCTGCTGTGTCCCAGTCTTTTCTTAGAAACACTTCCTGCACAGCTTTCTGTGTCACATAATGTGTGCTCTTCATGGCATTCTAATTGAGCAAGGTCAATAACAATTTAGAAAGTGAGAGAACTCACACTTATGTTGGCATGATATTAAGCACTACTAGGTAGGTATTACAAATAATCCCCCACTGTGCCAGCTTATCCTATATAATACAACTGTGTCAAGAGAACCCAAATACATTACACAGTACAGTGCATACAAGAGGTATTTTTCCGCTGAATCCCATAGTGGTCCATGAATTTTTTCTACTTCTACTCATTCTACTATTTTACACACCTCTTCACATTGCTCCAGAGTTACAAGTGTTCGGAGCTGCAATCTGTTCCACAAGGCGTCAGTATTGTTCAGGAACATCTTCAATGGTATAAATCGAGCAACATAGGAATAGATTGTGTGGTACCATATCTGTTCCTCCTCCATTTTATTTGCAAGCAACCTACAGAAACAGAAGACCATAAGGAGTAGATATATTTGTATCATAGAGTCACCAGGTTTACAAAACATGTTTTAATTGCCAAGCTTATATATGAATTGCCATATATTTCACAGTTCCTTTTCTATTAAGTGCAGGCTATGAATAGACTGTGGTGTGGAAGAGACAGAGGGTGTATTTATCATAGAGAATTTATCTGGTGAAAATGCTCTAAAGGGATCTTTTTACTCTGCTTAATTTGTTAATGAAATTTCCACCAACAATAACCACTCTAGCGATAGTCTATGATGGCATTAACAGAAAGAATAAATTGAAAAATATCATTACAAATAGATTTTTACTGAGAATTGTTATGGGCTATTGTTCTGGTGCCAAAAATATATAATACTTTATGGCGAGGGGGAGTAGATATAATATAGCATTTTTCATATTTACAGTGTATATTTTTTCATCTCTTTATTTATAATTTTATTGTTATTTTAACAATATTGAGTACAAAAATAACAGACAGAAAGATAACAACAAACCAAACAATTGAACATATACAGGATTTAAAACCAAACTCTAGATATACTGAAAGCCTAGTGAATTATCTTCACTATGTAGCTCACTAGGGGCTATAACTAACATATGGATCCAACTCAAAATACATTAAGTTAGGAGTACAATTGTTTGTCTGTGTGATTGTTATAATATATGATTGCATGAGCAAAGCAAAAAAGGGTAGGGGGGATATAAATAAAACGAGGAGAGGGTTGTTTAGCAAGAGGGTGAGAGATTGGGAAGGACAGATGAGAGGGGCACAAGCCGGGGGTTTGCTTTATTAGCTATAGATATGTTTTATTGCGTTCCTGGACGGTATGTGGTGAGGTTTTTTAAAAAAATCATGTTTCCTACTTATATGCGTTAGCGGAGAACAGGGGTATCTACAATAAGTAATGTTTACCACTCTATCACAGCTGAGTATCTCTCAGCTGCCACAGTGATAAATTAATGTTGAAGCACTAAGATAAGTATATGTAAATTGCCACAATAAACTGGGATAAAAGATTAGACTTCTGGCCATAATAAGCTTTTCAATATTAAATATACCCCAGAGCGCTGTCCCATAGGACTGAAAGCTATCTATATTTCTTTTATAGCAAATTAGGTAGAGTGAAGGGAAATCTTTCTCATTATATTTAAAATAGCCTGTACATGGCTGTGCCCTGAAATCACACCCATAGTTCTTGTCATTTGGGCTCTTTAGTTTAGTTCAAACACAATATCGTTTATCCTTTATTGTCTGGACATACAGTAAATGATTTGCTTGTTGACTATATAATCCATGACCCGGACTAATATGTTCTTCTCGGACATATTTCATGTTGTATTCCACTTGTATATGACTAGACAACGAGGGTTAATACTTACAGTGCGGAGAAAAAATTGACACAGGTGTATTCCCTCCCAGATAGGCCGGCTCTCCGGAAGTACACCAACACCATTGCCAGTAAGTACTAGAATACAAATACCAGTTACATAGTCAGAATGGAGAAATGCATGTCCACACACTCTTCAGACCTATTGTCTGCTTGCTCTGTTGCATTTCCTTCAGTAAAAGGGTGTGTTTCCAAAAATTGGGAGCATGGTTGTAGGATTTGGGGACACCACCACCAAACAATCAGACATTACCTTTCACTATTTCTGTTTACACTACCCTGGTGAAAGATAATACCAGACTGATCACTATATATTACATACTATTGAGTGCAAATATAAGAAAACAGTAAATGCTTAAGTAACATTGAAAGAAATACCTTGTCCGACATTCTCAGGCATGAATCAATTTCCAGAAAGCTGTAGATAGTGGGTTCCTCTGCAATGATAAGCAGGAAATGTTCAGACTTTATATGATATAGTGGGGAATATTTATATCAACTTTTTGCAGGTAACTGTGAAGAAGAGTTGGTGTTGCCCATAGCTGCCTTTCAGACATTTCATTTCATGTATAAACTAATAGAAATTGACAGCATCTCAATGATTGATATGGACATCTGCTTTTCTACACAGTTACCTATAAAATAGTATTCAATATGTTATAAGTTTATTAATGTAGCATATTATACAAAACCTTCCAAAGGATTTTGTTATACTAAAGTTGAAATCACATCGTGATGTGATGGGTTTACTCTGACACCTTGCTTTATAGGGTTTAACAGGTTGTCAGAAGCTAGTTATTACTCACTACTCTGACTGGCACGAATCGGCCAAAACAGAAACTCACCAACTTTGAGTGCTAACTAGATACCAACATGATATCCCCAGTTGTAGGAGGATATAGCTGCCATCACCAGGCTGCTTTAAAGGCACCTTGAGCCTCTCATGTTTCTTGTGATTGTGTAGCTGGTGCTTCACCTCTTTACTAATTGTGCTGACTGAATCCTTTCTGACTCCCTACTGGGAATCAAGACTGCAGGGTAGCAGGACAGTGCTGACTAAGGACTATGGGCTCCATGCAGGATAGCCCAGGATGGATTAAATGGGCTCTTTCATCTGTTATACCACAACACAGCAGGGACAGGTGTCTCAAAGGAACTAGCAGCCTCTTACTTGTAATGGTATTTATTGGGTCAAATACCTCCTTTAATTGCATACTGTGACAAAACGAGTGTGATATGTGAATTATAGCAAATACTTTTTATAGCCTTCTTTTGTTTCCCCAGCTCACCAGACTATAACTGCATTGTCCAATAACATGTGGCTAAGGGGACATTGTAGTTCAGTGTACATATGTATATTGTTTATTGTATATTGATAACTTGAAGTAAGGTTGCTATTCATTGTCTTTAAAGTAAAGCCAGGGGGGTTATGGGTAGGGATCAGGTTGCCATGTGCCTGAGTAGGAAAACTAATTAGTGTCCATTGTTCTCACCAGGCTAGTCCAGACAGGCCATCTAACAGGGGAGGTTCTCTGAAAGGACAGCTCATCTTCACTCCCCTGTCCAACCCCTCCCTTAGTCCAGCACTGACCAATGGTTAAGTAGAATAGACGCAGGGGTTTGCCCAGGGAGGGGAAAGACTGTGGAATTTAGACCTGTGATATATAAGGAACAACTCCAGGGGGGAGGGGGGTCATGCTTGGATTTCATTCAGGAAGGTGCAAGATGGAGTTTTGAATTGTTGTTTTCTAACTCGAGTCTATATATGCAGCTGAGAGGGATCCATGGGTCATGAAGTCTGGACAGCAGGTGACTATATCTCCTTAAGTTATTGGGGTAAGGGACAGATGATGTGGTAAATCTGCCTGGCATTTATTTACTGTGTGTACATAATATTCTAGTTTTGTTTGTATGACAATAAATATACTGTTGTATTTTTATAACTGCATTTTGCCTGAGTGACCATACGAATCCTAGAAGGTACTGGGTAGCACTAGGCCAGATAAACCCGGTATCTTCACATTTTTGGTGGCAAGCAGTGGGGTCACTCAGTCCCAGGTCTTCTCTGGGTAGAGCTGCAGGGGAACTGTATCGCGATACATTCCAGGGCTCTGCAAAGCAGTTAGCACTAGAAACCAGTTACCACATTATCCTGAACTTACTCCTAAAGGCTTTACGGTAGAAAGTGTCACGAAAAGCATTGTGGGCTTTAGGCGAGGGAAGATGCCGCCTAAGTGCCGATTTGATAAGGGGAACCGCACCCCGCCAGAGGAGAGCGGAAGATGGAACCGTGTCTCAAAGAGAGGAAATCACAGTGAGGTGATCCCTGGAAGTAAAATGGGTGTGAGCTCTAGGAACAAGAGAGCAGATCACAGCCCAGTGTTGAAAAAGTTCCCAAAGGAAGGGATGAAGCAGTCCAGTACAACCAGGAGAAAGGTGTACTGGGATGAAGGACTGTGGGAGTGTCTGCAGGATGGGGATATGGATGTGTTGCACCACCCCACCACAATGCAGCACATTTTGGATTATTGGGATGAGGAGTGCCCAAAGATTATTATGTGGGAAGGAGCCAGTCTACAGGAGAAATTGGAGAACCTGTTGGATGTGTTCCTAATGTTGAAAGAGGAGGCAAGTGCCTGTAATTTTCAGGATGAACCAGCATGGGATGATTTTACACATGAAGTTATTTGTACTATGCAGAATCTGGCCAAGGGAGAATCCAGATACAACAATAATCAGCAGTACAAACAAGACGTAAATGGACTATTACAGCACAGGGACATGCCTGATGAATCCCCTGCAAATGTATTAATAGAATCTGTCCCATTAGCAGATTCTACAGATCCACTAGAGACAATGAGTATGGAGGAGCTGATAGTGGAATGCCAGATCCGGGGTGTACCTTACCTGTACAGCACACACATGGATATCCTGAAACGTTTGTTAAAAGATCAGGAGAATCCCATCAATGCCTTTAGTGTTTATAGAAAATGGATGCTCACTTTAGGTCCCCACATACCTCTCTGGGAACAAATGCAATGTCTGCAACAGAGTTTTGAAGAAGCAGAGGATGAGGTATGGCGGCAAGGATTTACGGACACTGAAATGTGGCAGGATCAGTGTTATCGAGTGAATACTGAAAAATGCCAATTGGAATATCTTTTATCACACTCTAAAAAGATGGCTGCTCAGTCTGTTAATCAGGGGGAGGTCCATCCCAGTGGATTAAATACAGTTGCCCAAGCTACTATCTTGGGGGAGACTGGAGAAGAACTGCTTGGTGAGGATGTTGTACCTCTGACTACTCAGAAAGGATTAGGAGAAATTCTCCCATTTGGTGACTTGGATGGAAAAGAGCTACCTAGTAAGTACCATGTAGTAGCATCTTCTGATAATTTGCCAGTGTTATTGGAACCTGAGACTGTGTCTGAGTTAGAACAGAATTACAGAAAAGACCAGTTATCCATCCCTGTTGTGCCTGAAAAGAATTTGTTTAATGAAGTAACGCAGGATACCGCATGTGTGCTCTCCGGGGCAAGTGATGTACAGCTTTACCCAATTGTGACAGAAGAGAATCATAAACTTGCGCAACATATGATCTCAGCAGAAATCATGTTTACAGACTGTAGGACAGAATTAATGGGAGAGGATAAAGGAATTGTCATGTCAGAGGCCACTACCATGGGGCCCTGGGAAAATTACACTTATGCCTTCCCCTATGCAGAATTGGCAGATGAGGAGATGTTGACTGAGTGGGTGTCTGAGAGGGCACCAGTACAGCAAGATTCACCAGCCCCACCAGCTTTGATGCATCGCACTCCAGCTCCAAATCTGGGAATCCAGGACCCAATACCAGAGGCCTGCACTGGACCATCCACTTTGTTTTGCTGCCAGGAGGACAAGTCTGTGTCCAATGAGGATTCACACTACCCCGATGCGCCAGAGGCGAGGGAAGTAGTGCAACAGTTGGATGTGGTAGCAGGGGAGGGGAGATGCACACAAACATACTTACAGGGGCACCCACATGTGGTTTGGGAGGGGGACAGAGGATTCCCCATAAGCAAAGAATTAATGGAGCCCCCACGCTTGCCTGCCACTGGGCAGTTGTCCCTTGAGTGTTTGGGGGAGGGGGGATTGGATCTTTGCCAGAAACAAATGGACAAGAAGCCAGAAAGTTTGCCTGCCACTTGGCAGTTTTCACTCGAATATGTGGGGGAGGGGAGCATGGTCTCCAGAAACAGAGAACAGGCCAAGGGACTATTTGCAGTTGGGCAATTAAGGGTGGATAAGGCACCCAAGGGATGTTGGACTACAATTCTAATACAATGGATGTATGCACCGGAGTGGCCCAGTTTTATTGCTGTCTCATCTTATGACACAGGGCAGCATAAACCCCCACTCCAGCTGGGTGGGAAGATATGCCTGCAGCCATGGGACCCTGGTGGGAGAAAGAGGAACTGTGTACTGCTGTCTACCTTACCATCAGACCCAGGAGAAACCACAGCAGGCCAGAAACTTTGGACTTGTAAGAAATGATTACTTGGGGCTAGGGAGCCACTGGGAAACAAGGGCTAAAAAAAGTAGGGGAGGAATGTGACAAAACGAGTGTGATATGTGAATTATAGCAAATACTTTTTATAGCCTTCTTTTGTTTCCCCAGCTCACCAGACTATAACTGCATTGTCCAATAACATGTGGCTAAGGGGACATTGTAGTTCAGTGTACATATGTATATTGTTTATTGTATATTGATAACTTGAAGTAAGGTTGCTATTCATTGTCTTTAAAGTAAAGCCAGGGGGGTTATGGGTAGGGATCAGGTTGCCATGTGCCTGAGTAGGAAAACTAATTAGTGTCCATTGTTCTCACCAGGCTAGTCCAGACAGGCCATCTAACAGGGGAGGTTCTCTGAAAGGACAGCTCATCTTCACTCCCCTGTCCAACCCCTCCCTTAGTCCAGCACTGACCAATGGTTAAGTAGAATAGACGCAGGGGTTTGCCCAGGGAGGGGAAAGACTGTGGAATTTAGACCTGTGATATATAAGGAACAACTCCAGGGGGGAGGGGGGTCATGCTTGGATTTCATTCAGGAAGGTGCAAGATGGAGTTTTGAATTGTTGTTTTCTAACTCGAGTCTATATATGCAGCTGAGAGGGATCCATGGGTCATGAAGTCTGGACAGCAGGTGACTATATCTCCTTAAGTTATTGGGGTAAGGGACAGATGATGTGGTAAATCTGCCTGGCATTTATTTACTGTGTGTACATAATATTCTAGTTTTGTTTGTATGACAATAAATATACTGTTGTATTTTTATAACTGCATTTTGCCTGAGTGACCATACGAATCCTAGAAGGTACTGGGTAGCACTAGGCCAGATAAACCCGGTATCTTCACACATACATACACCACAAGAATGTAGTGATGTTTGCTCCCTCTCCGCACTGCACACGTTTAGCCTGGACCCAGAAATATAAAAACTAGATACCCCACCCAAAGATTGTCCTTAAGGACTAAGACCCCCTCCCAGCCAAATTAGACTTTAGGAACTTTGGATCTCGAGCTAGATAATTATATTTAATTTTACTTACAAGTACTTAGTGCACCTAATGGACCAACCCAACAAATCATTTCTTCTGGCATTATTTTTGGAAACTATGATATTGTTTGAAGATAAAGCTGTTGTTTGTATATTTAATCATTATGTTGACAATTCTGCTATTTTGTTTTGTTGTTTTCCTCTACATGTATTGTGACCCTTTGTATCATTTCTCCATATTCACCATTATTCTAAAATATAAAGAATAATTTAAATGTTTCTCCTTCTAAACAGGAAGCTTTGTGGACTCCATTGTCTTGAATTTGGCTTCAAATCAAAATATTTCATTATAAAACATATAATGTGATTTGGAAGCGAAAATCTCAATTTGCCACAGAAAAGATATTAGATATTGAAGCATTCTCAGAATTTTCCCATTGAAATTCCCTGAATGGCGCATACAGATAATGGACACCATGGTTTATCGAGGGACTTGTGTACTGCAGCCTGAATATGGGGCATTCTCATTAGAGGCACATTTGAATTTTAAAAACAGCGTCTGTCAATGCCTAAGGTGATATTGTGTGATAAGCTAATAGTTCTACACGTTCTACTTCCCACTTTAAAATTAGTAGTTTTTGCAAATTAATACATAACTATCGGTGTTTGTCCTACTGCTTACATTTTTCTGCCAGATTTCCCATGTTCCATAGCATCAGTGTGGATGCATTGTGCATATACAAACTTACTGTTTGCCAAGTGTCTATTATGGTCCTAATAAATGTTTGTTTTGTTAATAAATATTAATAAATGTTAAAACAATGAGTCATACTCAGCAATATGTAAAATGCTTTCTCCACTTGTCCCAGGCTAGGAGAATGATCAGTGGAGCAATGTGGGCGCTGGTCTCCATGTAGTTTTCTTCTCTTTGCAGGGTTCTGGTTGTCTTCTGTTGTCCTGTTATGATAAATTCTTCTCTTTTATATAAAGTAACAATGAATGATTACTTATTTACAAATTAATTATAAGGGAAGGGATTTAACATCCATAAATGCACCCTGTAGTTCAATCTCCTCACTTAGCACATGAGGGCCACATGCTGCTTTTGTGAACTGCAGATGTAAATTGGACATGGAGCTACATTGCAGGATTGCACCAAGGAAATACACATGGTGAGAAGAATAAAAATGTCATTTTAAAATCCTACTACTAACATTTTAGAGCCTCCTCTTTTAATTTTAACTTTTCAATTGTTCTCCCAGAATACTACTTGTTCCATCCTCATTTATGTTTTAAATTAATTATGAGAAATGGGTATACACAGATAACACAAGACTACAACCCACTGACCAACATTGTGTGTGACTGATCACACAGCCCACTGAATACTTTTTACCTTTGCATTCTAGCTAGTCCAATGCGCAATATGATGTAGCACATGCCCTTGTGTTTCAAACTCCCATTGGTCCTATAGATTGTAATCTTGTAAGCAGAGCCCTCTTACTTCTCTGTCTGTATGTATTACTCAGTATTGTTTTATCAATGTTTGTTCCCAATTGTAAAGCGCTACAGAATTTGCTGGCGCTATATAATTAAATGTTGATGATGATAATGATACAATTGGAATAAAATGAGCATGGGGAAAAGAGTAAAAATTTAGTTTCACAATTCTGCTACTAAACCTTTAAAACCTTCTCCTTCTTAAATTTTAACATTTTCCTCCAAAGTACTAATTCCAGTTTTATCAATGCTGTAACTGATTAATGAGAGTGCGAGGGCGGTAGACTCTCAGTATTTCATGTGTTATTTTTGTATGTAAATATTTATATCACATGGGTATTGGGGCATATAATGCACATACCAACATCAAATGCATCTGGATGGTTATAAAGACGTCCTAGTGAAAGTATAGCAGCAACTACCAATTACTGCCACCTCCTGAGAACCCATAAATATCCAATAATTTTGCAGCTGGAAAGAAATTCTGTAGCCACCCGCAAGTCAGACAATTACCCCATAAATGTGTATGCTTCTTCCTTTCACTCTTATCTAAATATTTTATACCACAAAATGAAACATAATTTTTGCATATGGACGTATTTTGAGGGTCATATAGGCTGAGTGTATGGATGGATGTTTTATTTTTACTTACATTTTTATGGAGAATATTTGATCTATATCTGTCTATACCAAACATCTATCACTCAGTTGGTGATATTGGGCCTGATTCATTAAGAAAAGTAAAGCAAAAATTTGACTTTTTACCTTGACAAAACCATGTTAATATGCGAGGGGTGCAAATTAGTTTATTATTTTGCACAGATAAATACTGGCTGTTATTTCATGTAGCACACAAATACTTGATACAGCACGGTGGCCTAGTGGTTAGCACTTCTGCCTCACAGCACTGGGGTCATGAGTTCGATTCCCGACCATGGCCTTATCTGTGAGGAGTTTGTATGTTCTCCCTGTGTTTGCGTGGGTTTCCTCCGGGTGCACCGGTTTCCTCCCACACTCCAAAAACATACTGGTAGGTTAATTGGCTGCTATCAAAATTGACCCTAGTCTCTCTCTCTGTCTGTCTGTCTGTGTGTGTGTATGTGTATGTTAGGGAATTTAGACTGTAAGCTCCAATGGGGCAGGGACTGATGTGAATGAGTTCTCTGTACAGCGCTGCGGAATCAGTGGCGCTATATAAATAGATGATGATGATGATGATACCTTTATTATTACACTGACATTTAAAGTTGATCTAGGACATGCCCTACCCTAATTATAAATCTGTCCCTATGTTTTAAGTTTACATCCCCCTCCAAATGAAACATGGTTTTGCCAAGGTGCAAAGATACTAATTTTTTTTTACTTTACTTTGCTTAATGAATCAGGCTCATTGTGTGTCTGCATAATATTTGACACAATTATACTCACAGCTAACATCACAATATTTTTAGCCTCTTACCAGCGTGACCCCTTCTACTACTCCTCCCATAACCTACAATTTGTAGTGATTGGTTCATTGCACTTACCTTCTCTTCTTTCTCCACAACTCCGTTACACCCAGGGAAGAACGAAGTAAAATAATTTTTTTTAAAAAAAGGTGTGGTTTAAAATTGGTTATTAACTGAGAAATTAAGGGCAAATCAGGAAGGTACATAATGCTATACAAGACTAAAGACTTAACAACTAAATTAAATGAAACTACAATATTTCTTATAAATGTTATACTACAGATAACTGATCTAAATACAAATACTATGTAATAAAATCTAAATAAATATATATATAAATGTATGTATAAAATAAGTTATGTAGTATACAATACGCAGTTAATAAATCGATCAGTATAGCAATGAATCGCAAGGTTCGCCAGTCACAGTGATGTGTGAGCTGTCTGCCACCAGAGCTCACGGCCAGTTTGAATATATACAACTGACGTCACCTTGACCACCTGCCATGCGGTGATGATGACTGAGGTTCTAATGCTGTTGTCATGGTGTCAACTAGACTGAAAGGGCCACTAGAGCTAAATTGCTGCATTATATAAAGGAACTAATAGTAACATTTACACATACATATCTATCTAATCTATTAACTCTATTTAGGAACCTATCACAAATTTGACACGAGGCAGTGGTTACAGTTGAAGACTTTTTTATATCCACACCAGTCATTCTGTTTTGAGCACTATTGAAAGTTACTGCAGCTAATCTAGTGTTATCTAAACAACTTAAATTAAAAGTATTAATTAATCTATTTTAGGTTCCTGACCATGGACACTTTTGCATGATTCATAAATGGTATCAGCAGTTTTTGAACTAATGCCGCTGCAGAGGGTATGGCTGCTACGGGCAGGGCCAGTTTAAGGGTCACATCAGCTTGGGGTTAATAAATGTAAAGAATCTATTGAGAGAAGTGTTCTCCAACTAGAGAGGGTGTGGCCAGGGAATGCACTGTTAGCTCCTCCCTCCAACCACCTGCATCTCCCTCCCATCTTCCCTAACATAAAGTGTACAGCACTAACTGGTTCACTCAGCATCTAAGGAAAATGAAAAGTGGTAAATACGTCACAAATGCCCCCCATGTGGGCACAATACATTGTTTATAGAACAATTTGTTATAGAAACATTGTTATAGACTTTCTAGATATTATGTACATATATGTACATGTGCTTACATTTCATGATACAACACAGTTTTGTCCACTTCACGTGTGATACGGTAGGGACGCAGGGTGTATACAGGTCCACTGAACCTATGGACTTCTTGATATGTTTGATAGATTGTAAGCTTGCGAACAGGGCCTTCTCACCTCTTTGTCTGTTTTACCCAGTTTGTTTATTAGTTTACTATGTTTGTTCTTAATTGTAAAGTGCTACGGAATATGTTGGCGCTATATAAATAAATGATGATGATGATGATGATGATACTGGGCTTATTTGGTTGTACAACTTAGCTTCAGAGTGGAATTCTATAGTGTGCAAATAAATAAATAAGTACATTTTATTTATTTATATATATATATACATATATATATATATATATATATATATATATATATATATATATATATATATATATATATACATATATACATATGATACAAAAAAGAAGGTACTAAGGGCGCCTCTGATAGTGTAGAATTTTCAGGTCAATAATCCCGAAAACCTACGGTGTATATATTAAGCATACCAGATATATGTATCGTAGAAGCTCATCAAAGTATGAATCCTGGATCGTTCCACTCAAAACTGCATATGTTTTCTCCAGGTTTGTGTAATCAAAAGGATAAAAAAAGGCAAATTAGACTAGTGCAATATAGTCAGACCATCAAACCATTTATAGTGCACCCAAAAACCTATATATGTGCCTACCAACGCAATATAGATAATCAGCTTATCTGTTTAGGTCCTTGGGGTTCCAGCACTACTTCATCCACAGGGCTGTAGCTTTAAGAGGTACATCAGTAATTGACATCCACAGGTCTCAAGGATGGCGGCCCGCATCGGTATAAATTACAACATTTTTCAACTGGTGAAATTTTACTCCTGCTAAAGTCACTAGGTGACGAAACACATTGAGGTGATCTAACATACTGTGCACTAACTGTTCCAGTTATTATTCTTTATTTTTATCCCTTTTTTGTACTTTTTATCTGATACATAGTTGAACCTATACCCTGGATGGTCGTGTGGAGCATTCCTCAGCAGACTTTTTGTGTGAAGGTCGTGAAGAATAACATTTACAGGACTAATTAGGACATAATATTGACATTGACCACTACTGGATTTCAGATAACCTACTGATTTTTTCATTCTTTGTAAGTGTAAAATGTATATATTTACTGTGCAATAAAACAGTTATGTGAATTTACTACACTATATGGTGCTACTACTTTTTGTTCCTGGTGGACAATGAAGAGAATTGGTCACAGCATCTAGGTTATCAATTGGTTCCATTGCAGCAGCCGCAAGGAGCATAAGACAGATAAACATATATAAATACTTTTTCTGGTACGCACATATATATAAGGGTGCTAAGGGGAAAGATATACCATTACTATTTTGTTGAAAGTACTACAGTATCTTTGGTATTCTCTGTCTCTAAATTTCTATATTCAATTCAGTAATGAATCCACCTGTGCTTCAGCAAAGAGATATGGAATACAAGCACTGTTAGGGGTCCCTAAGGACCAGGTTTGGGAAACACTGGGCTAGAGGAACAGCAACTAACCATCACGACCTACATATCAAGTCGTGAAATAGGGAGAGGGGGGACATGTTACCTTACTCCAGAACACTGGAGAATCCTTTCTGTTTTATGCAAGCTACTCAAACCATTTCTATTGTAACAAATTAAATAAAAATTGAGCCCTTTGTACAAACTAGCTATGGTGTACTTAAGCTGCCCACCCTCCAGTGTGTACTTAGAAAGAGTGTTTAGCACAGACAGGAACATTTTGAGTGATCATTGAAGGAGACAACTTCCCAAAAATGTAGAAAAACTAGTGTTCACCAAAATGAACTACAAATTGTATGAGGAATACCATTGTAACACTAGATTCCAGTGGGGATGAACTTATACTGGGTGATGATGATCTTGACATCAGTGATGAGGATGATGATGAGGGTGATGACATTATCAAAATAGAGGAAGATGACCACTGTTAGGCAGATGTTCATTAGTAAATTATTACAATTCCTATCTAGCCTCCAATTCATCATCCCAACAACTAATATGTTCTCTTTTGTGGGGGCCCAAACAAATCAAGCACTTCAGCCACAAAATTGGCATTCCCTGTCACTGAAGTGCTTGGTTTGTTAAACTATGCATGTCCTTTTTAACATATGGGTGGGAAGGTGCATTGGCCCAAGGACAATTCCTTTTTCCACTATTTTGCATTAAGGCCTTGGTCTATTATCTTGTATTAAATTCTATGCGGTCGACAACTATTCATTCATTTGGTCGTTTTTCAGAAAGTCAACAAAATTAGGTGTCGGCAGTATTATTAGGTCAACAATTCACATGTCGACAGTATTATAGGGTTAGGGATACTATTGTCAACCTAATAGTACTGTCTGCATTTGAACTGTCTACCAAATAATAATGTCAATGTCATTATTGTCGACTTTCCAACACTGTCTATATTTGGGTACCTACCATATAACTGTTGATCATGTAAATGTCGAACATATATATTACACCTGGGTGGGAGGACACTTGGACAATTCCATCTTGCACTATTTTACATTATGGCCTTGGTCTATCAGTTTGTGTAAAATGTCTACTGATGCATAGTAGTGATGTCACTATCCATCTGATTACTGCCACTGCTATCCTTCTCCAGTGTGACACACATGCTGGCTAATGGTCACCTACTTGGTGTATCTTCTTGGTGTATCTTCTTTTCTAAAATGACAAATCAACTGATCTAGAAATCTGTGATGAGGATGATAACTAGGTCGATGTCACCACTGAGATAGATGACCACTGTTAGCCAAATGCACATTAGTACATTTTTTAAATCACTATCTGTCCTGCAGTTCAACAACTGGATGATTGTACCTATTTTTTTAATCAAATCCAAAATCAAAACACATGAGGATTTTTGGCCAAAACCAAAATCAAAACAAGAAGATATCTTTAGAACCAAAACCAAAACACAAAGTGCCTGATTCATTAAGGAAAGTAGGGCAAAAAAATGATTATGTTTTCTCCTGGACAAAACAATGTTACAATTCGAGAGGTGCAAATTAGATTATTATTTTGCAACATAAGTTAAATACTGGCTGTTTTTTCATGTATGTCACAAATACTTGATAGCTTTATTTTTCACTGACATTTGAAGTTGAACAACACATTTTCCTACCCCAAATATAAATCTCCCCACATTTTAAATGTCCCCCACCCCTGAAATGCAACATGGTTTTGCCAAGGTGAAAAGTTACTCATTTTACTTTACTTTCCTTAATGAATCATTTCTGTCATATAGTCACCAGGTTTACAAACCAATGTTTTAATTACCGAGATTATAGAAGAGCTGACATATATTTCACAGTTCCTTTTATATTAAGTGCAGACTTTGAGCACACTGTGATGTGGAAAAGACAGAGGGTGTATTTATCATAGAGGTAGAGCCCTTTTCTGGTGAAAATGCTCTAAAGGAATCTTTTTACTCTACATAATGTGTTTATGAGATTTCCACCAACAATAACTACTCCAGCGATAGTTTAATTTATCATATATTCAAGTATCCAACACGATCCCTGTTCTGTTAGCGACATCTCAGGATGGCATTAACAGAAAGAATGCATTGAAAAATATCATTAGCAAATAGATGTTTACTTAGTATGGTGCTATTGTTCTGGCCCCAGAAATACATAGTATTTTATAGGGGAGGGAATAGATATGATATAGCATATTTCATATATAGGGGGGAATTCAATTGAGTGCGGGGATTTTTTTCTGCAGCGTTAAAAGAAAACAAAAACCTGCGCAGGTTTTTACCCACTAGAGCGACCATTTTTAGTTAACGCCATGCTAAAACTCGTGCAATTCAATTTGAGATCTTGGAAACCCGCCCCCGCATGCTAATTATTGGTCAAAGCGAGTTTTAGGAGCGGAGGGGAGGATTTAACGTGGCCATCTTGAATATAAAAACTAACGCTGCCACCACCAAACTGTCATTTGCTAATAGCTGTTGGCTGGTTTGGTGACTGAATAGCATCTGGCTTGTGACTTTTACTGATTGCAATTGGAATTGGCATAGATTAGCATTACACTACAAACTACTTACTACTATTTAAATAAATACTAGGGATGTGCACCGGCGACTTTTGGTGTCTCGTGTTTTGTGTTTTGGATTCGGATCTCCGCGATGTTTTGGGTTCGGATTTGTTTTGCAAAACACCTGCTGAAAGGTTTTGGTTCGGATTTAAGGTTTTGGATACGGATTTTTTTTGAAAAAAGCATAAAACGTTCACAAATCAAGTTTTTGGGCTTATTTTCACTCCTACGCTATTATTAACCTCAATAACATTCAATAACAAGCATTTCCACTAATTTACCGTGTATTCTGAACACCTCACGATATAGATATTAGTCCAAAACGTTGCAACGAGGTATCTTTCTGGACTGCGTAGTGGAGTGGTCCCCACAATATAATAAGAAAACCATCAACTGGTCTTAATCGCACCAAAAAATGTATCTGGACTGCGTAGAGGAGTGGGTCACCACAATATACTTTGAAAACCCTGAACTTGTATGAATCGCACCAATAAATGTATCTGGACTGCGTAGAGGAGTGGGTCACCACAATATAATAAGAAAACCATCAACTGGTCTTAATCGCACCAATAAATTTACCTGGACTGCGTAGAGGAGTGGGTCACCACAATATAATTTAAAAACCCTGAACTTGTATGAATCGCACCAATAAATTTACCTGGACTGCGTAGAGGAGTGGGTCACCACAATATAATTTAAAAACCCTGAACTTGTATGAATCGCACCAATAAATTTACCTGGACTGCGTAGAGGAGTGGGTCACCACAATATACTTTGAAAACCCTGAACTTGTATGAATCGCACCAATAAATGTATCTGGACTGCGTAGAGGAGTGGGTCACCACAATATAATAAGAAAACCATCAACTGGTCTTAATCGCACCAATAAATGTATCTGGACTGCGTAGAGGAGTGGGTCACCACAATATACTTTGAAAACCCTGAACTTGTATGAATCGCACCAATAAATGTATCTGGACTGCGTAGAGGAGTGGGTCACCACAATATAATTTAAAAACCCTGAACTTGTATGAATTGCACCAATAAATGTATCTGGACTGCGTAGAGGAGTGGGTCACCACAATATAATAAGAAAACCATCAACTGGTCTTAATCGCACCAAAAAATGTACCTGGACTGCGTAGAGGAGTGGGTCACCACAATATAATTTAAAAACCCTGAACTTGTATGAATCGCACCAATAAATGTATCTGGACTGCGTAGAGGAGTGGGTCACCAAAATATAATTAATAAAAAACCCTCCACGGGTCTGAATTTCCAAAAAAAGAAATTCTGGGCTGTGTAGTGGGATGGCCCCGGTACTAAATTTGATACCTGGCCCACAATACCTCCTCCAAGTTCCAAGTGTAGTGTTTATAACATATTAACACTACACTAATTCTAGCACGTCAAACCCTCTTGTTTTAAATAATGACAGGGCATTTAACTTTTGATTACATTTTTTGAATTTGTTGACATTTTCTTTTACTTTTTGAACATGGCAAACGACTGTTGAATAGTCACATAATGCCAAAAAAATAGTTGCAAGATGGAATTGTCCTTGGGCCCTCCCACCCACCCTTATGTTGTTGAAATAGGACATGCACACTTTAACAAACCAATCATTTCAGCGACAGGGCCTACCAAACAACTGTGGCTGAAATGATTGGTTTGTTTGGGCCCCCACACCAAAATAACAATTCATCTCTCCCTTTACAAACTAAACAGGCTCTACTGAGGAAAGATGTCGTCCTCATCCTCATTTTCACTCCTACGCTATTATTAACCTCAATAACATTCAATAACAAGCATTTCCACTAATTTACCGTGTATTCTGAACACCTCACGATATAGTTATTAGTCCAAAACGTTGCAACGAGGTATCTTTCTGGACTGCGTAGTGGAGTGGTCCCCACAATATAATAAGAAAACCATCAACTGGTCTTAATCGCACCAAAAAATGTACCTGGACTGCGTAGAGGAGTGGGTCACCACAATATAATTTAAAAACCCTGAACTTGTATGAATCGCACCAATAAATGTATCTGGACTGCGTAGAGGAGTGGGTCACCACAATATAATTAATAAAAAACCCTCCACGGGTCTGAATTTCCAAAAAAAGAAATTCTGGGCTGTGTAGTGGGGTGGCCCCGGTACTAAATTTGATACCTGGCCCACAATACCTCCTCCAAGTTCCAAGTGTAGTGTTTATAACATATTAACACTACACTAATTCTAGCACGTCAAACCCTCTTGTTTTAAATAATGACAGGGCATTTAACTTTTGATTAAATTTTTTGAATTTGTTGACATTTTCTTTTACTTTTTGAACATGGCAAACGACTGTTGAATAGTCACATAATGCCAAAAAAATAGTTGCAAGATGGAATTGTCCTTGGGCCCTCCCACCCACCCTTATGTTGTTGAAATAGGACATGCACACTTTAACAAACCAATCATTTCAGCGACAGGGCCTACCAAACAACTGTGGCTGAAATGATTGGTTTGTTTGGGCCCCCACACCAAAATAATAATTCATCTCTCCCTTTACAAACTAAACAGGCTCTACTGAGGAAAGATGTCGTCCTCATCCTCAACCTCTGATTCCTCTCCCCCTACAGTGTGTACTTCCTCCTCCTTACACATTATCAATTCGTCCCCGCTGGACTCCACAACCACAGGTCCCTCTGTACTATCTGGAGGGCAGTGCTGTACTTCATTGAGGAATTGATTATTCATTTTTATAAACATCATTTTTTCAACGTTGTGAGGAAGCAACCTCTTTCGCCGCTCACTGACCAGGTTCCCCGCTGCACTAAAAACTCTTTCCGAGTACACACTGGAGGGGGGACAACTCAGGTAAAATAGAGCCAGTTTGTACAGGGGCTTCCAAACTGCCTTTTTTTCATGCCAGTAACAATATGGACTGTCTGACATGTCTATTTGGATGGTGTCAGCAAAATAATTCTCCACAATTTTTTCAATTGTGACAGCATCCAATGCAGCGACAGTAGACATGTCTGCAATGGTTGGCAGGTCCTTCAGTCCGGACCAGATGTTATCAGCATCCCCGCCAGTGCCTCTTTTAGGAAAACTGAGCTTTTTCCTCGCAGCCATAGATGTGGAAGAAAATGAGGGTGGAGCTGTTGGCATGTCACGGTCTTTTCCAGAGGACAATCTCCTGACCAGAAGGTCTTTGCACCGCTGTAGACTTGTGTCCGCCGGAAACAGAGACACAACATACGCTTTAAACCGAGGATCGAGCACGGTGGCCAGAATGTATTCCTCTGACTTTAAAAGAGTGACCACCCTCGGATCCTGGCAAAGCGTACGAAGGGCTTCATCCACAAGAGCTACATGCTTTGTTGGATCGCAATGCTTTACCAGCTCCTCCCTCACTTTCTCCAGCTGCTTCTGCAACAGCCTGATCAGGGGAATGACCTGACTCAAGCTGGCAGTGTCGGAACTGACTTCTCGTGTGGCAAGTTCAAACGGCTGGAGAACCTTGCACAACACGGAAATCAGTCTCCACTGCGCTTGACTCAGGCGCATCCCCACTCCTTTGCCTATGTCGTAGATGGCTGTGTAGGCCTGAATGGCCTTTTGCTGCTCCTCCATCCTCTGCAGCATATAGAGGGTGGAGTTCCAGCACGTCACAACCTCTTGTTTGAGGAGATGGCAGGACAGGTTCATGGCTTTTTGATGTGCCTCTAGTCTGCGATAGGCACTGGCTGAATGCCGAAAGTGTCCAGCAATTTTGCGCGCCACCGCAAGCATCTCCTGCACACCCCTGTCACTCTTGAGGTAATGCTGCACCACCAAATTAATGGTGTGGGCAAAACATGGGACGTGCTGGAAATTGCCCATATTTAATGCCCGCACAATGTTACTGGCATTGTCTGACACCACAAATCCCCATGAGAGTCTAAGTGGGGTAAGCCACTGGGAGATAACTTCCCTCAGTTTCTCTAATATGTTGTCAGCGTTGTGCCTCTTATTAAAGCCTGTAATACACAATGTTGCCTGCCTTTGCACGAGCAGCCATTTTGTAGATGCTGCTACTGATGCAGCTGTTGCTGTTGCTGCGGAAGGCGATGCATCTACCCAGTGGGCTGTCACAGTCATATAGTCCTTCGTTTGCCCAGAACCACTTGTCCACATGTCCGTGGTTAAGTGGACAATGGGTACAACCGCATTTTTCAGAGCACTGAGGACACTTGATCGTACTTCTCTGTACATTTTTAGTATCGCCTGCCTAGTGAAGTGGAATCTCGACGTAATTTGGTACCGGGGACATAATACCTCCATCAACCCTCTAAATCCCACTCCACTGATGGCGGACACCGGGCGCACGTCTAACACCAACATTGCAGTTACAGCCGCAGTTATACGCTTTGCAATAGGGTGACTACTATCGTATTTTGTGGTCATGGCAAACGACTGTTGGACGGTCAATTGTTTTGTGAAAGACTTAGCGGTCTTACGACTTCCCCTCTGGGAAGATGAGCGACTAACAGCAGCAACAGCAGCAGTGGCAGTAGTAGGCGTACCGCTGCAGGATTCCTCGGATGAATCCCATATTGGAGAGGATTCAGTCTGGCTGCTGACTTGGGCTGCAGGACTCAATCTGATGGAGATCGTGGAGGAAGTTGACGAGGAGGGTGTTGCTGGTGTGTATCCAACTGGACCACGGGATTTAGGTGTCCCTGTACCGATGACGGTCCTAGCCCCAGTTCCTGAACTAACCACTGAACTATGAAGGTTATTCAGGCGACGTATAAGGGAGGATGTCCCTAGGTGGGCAAGATCCTTACCCCTGCTTATTTGAGCTTTACATAAGCTACATATGGCCATACATTGGTTGTCCGGATTTGGATAAAAATAACTCCATACCGAAGAGGTGCATTTTTTGGTCTTCTGACCAGGCATGAAGATGGGCTTTTTCATCCCATGGACATCAGCTGTTTCCCCCCCTGGTGCCTCATTTACAATAACCACATCACCATCCTCATCATCAAGTTCCTCCACAGCGCCAGCTACATCATCAATAGCCTCCTCCCGAGCCACCTCTTCCCGTACAGTGATGGGAAGGTCAGGCTTGACAACCACCAACACCCTTGGACTCGCCTTGGGGATTTGTGATAATTTCTCTTTAGAAGGCAGAGTTGTTTGCTGTTTTGTTGCTGACAGCATAACTCTCTTCAATTTTTTGTAGGTGGGGGGAAGGAGGAGGGCTAAGATCCTTGGGTGAAGATGGACCACTAGTCATGAACACGGGCCAGGGCCTAAGCCGTTCCTTGCCACTACGTGTCGTAAATGGCATATTGCCAACTTTACATTTCTCCTCAGATGATTTTAAGTTTCTCTTTTTGCTTTTTTTTCAGAACTTGGGCTTTTTGGATTTTACATGCCCTGTACTAGGAGATTGGGCATCGGGCTTGGAAGACGGCGTTGATGCCATTTCATCGTCTATGTCATGACTAGTGGCAGCAGCTGCAGCATTAGGAGGAAGTGGGTCAGGATCTTTCCCTACTTTATCCTCCAAATTTTTGGTCTCCATTATATGTAGCACAAGATACTGCAGAATGTGTGAACCTGGTAATATTGCAGACAGTACCAATGAACTTATACTGCAGGATTGGTTTTGCAAATTTTGTTGTAATTAATTTTTTTTAAAATTATTTTTTTGTATTTTTTTTTATAACTTTTTTTAAATTTTTTAAACACTTGGGAATAATGGGGAAATAACTATGCCCTTAGAAGCACAGGACACAGGACCACTGGACCACTGGACTGAACAGGACACAGCACAGGACCCAGCAGCACCACTGAACTCCAAATTGACAGAGCACAGCACACAGCACCACTGGACTTTTACTGTTGAATGTGTAAACTTGGTAATATTGCAGTACCAATGGGCTTATACTGCAGGATTGGTTTTGCAAATTTTGTTGTAATTAATTTTTTTTTAAATTATTTTTTTGTATTTTTTTTTATAACTTTTTTTCATTTTTTAAAACACTTGGGAATAATGGGGAAATAACTATGCCCTTAGAAGCACAGAGCACAGGACACAGGACCACTGGACTGAACAGGACACAGCACAGGACCCAGCAGCACCACTGAACTCCAAATTGACAGAGCACAGCACCACTGGACTTTTACTGTTGAATGTGTAAACTTGGTAATATTGCAGTACCAATGGGCTTATACTGCAGGATTGGTTTTGCAAATTTTGTTGTAATTAATTTTTTTTAAATTATTTTTTTGTATTTTTTTTTATAACTTTTTTTTATTTTTTAAAACACTTGGGAATAATGGGGAAATAACTATGCCCTTAGAAGCACAGAGCACAGGACACAGGACCACTGGACTGAACAGGACACAGCACAGGACCCAGCAGTACCACTGAACTCAAAATTGACAGAGCACAGCACACAGCACCACTGGACTGATACTGCAGAACACAGCACAGCACAGCACAGCACAGAACTAAACAGCACAGCACATAACTAAACAGCACAGCACAAGATCTACCAGGACAGAGGACCACCTAACACACCCTCCCTCTACCCTGATCAATGCCCGAATGAAGATGGCGGCGACTAGCAGGGAATTTATAGGATCCGAGTATCGCGAGATCCGACAGCGGGATTATGACTCAGAGCCTCGGTTTCAAGTTTTCATTTGGCGCCAATACCCGGATCTGTCTCGGATCCCACTCGGATCGGAAAGGTACGGGTGGGCTCGGATTCACAAAATCCGAGTGCGCTCATCTCTAATAAATACATACATTGTTTTAAAAATTTTAATTTTAATAGTACACTATATACACATTAGTACATACATACATATATACCCACTTTTACTAACACATAACACCATACATACATATACATACATGCATACATACATACCTATAATTTGTATACCTCTACAATTTTGTTGTATTTTTTTGCTGGACTCACACAACCACATACATACCCATCAAATCTGTATATGTTGTTTTTATTGTATTTTTCTGAACTGTGCAAAATAATTTTTTAGCATTAGGACAGGTTTTTGAATTTCAGATAGGCCAAGTATTTCTTATAACCTAGTGCAAAATAATTGTACCATTGAAGTATAGGATAGGTTTTTATATTTCAGTTAGGCCAAGGTAATATATTTCTTAACCTAGTGTTAAGTAATTTTACCATTGTAGTATAGGATAGGATTTGATATTGCAGATTTTTCAAGGTAATATTATTATTAACCTAGTTCTATATAATTGTACGATTATAGTATAGGCTAGGATTTTGTACCATTGTAGTTTAGTATCTGTTTTTATGCTGCAAATTAGGTAATACAATATATTTCTTAACCTACTGCAAAATATATTTTAGCATGGTAGTATAGGATAGGATTTTATATTAAAATAGCACATTAATTAATAAATTAATCAGTGTATTTAGGTAGTTTTTTTATTTTTAAGCTAATTTTATTTTTGTAGCATTAGTAAAATTTTAAAGAGCATCCATGTCTAGGAAGGGATTCTCTCTTTCAACAGGACACCCAAGAGGCATCAATTGTTAGTACTGGAAAGGAATGGTCAGAGAACCGTGAACAGCGCTGAGAAGAGCGAAGAAGACAGCAATTTGTAAGCAGCATTCAACCATCTACAAGCAGACAGCAAGCACATCAGGAAGATGACAGTGAGGAAGATGACAATGACAGGACAGCAGCATCAAGTTCCAAGCAGTTCACGGAGGAGGAGAATGATGTCCTTGTCGCTCAGGTACTGCAGCACTATGAAACACTCAAGGGTGGAAATGCTCAAAAAACCTCCCACAAACTGAAATCCAAGATTTAGAGCCGGATAGCATCAGAAGTGTTATCTGTTGGGATTCACCCCAGAACTGTTGAAGTGTGTCAGAAGCGCTTTCGGGACTGTAAACGCACCACCAAAGCAAAGATGACAACAGTATCAAGACATGCCAGGGGCACTGGTGGTGGCAAACCACTGCAGATCAAATTCAAACCGTGGGAGGAGAAAATGCATCAGATTCTCAGGGCTGATCTTGTGGAAGGGACAGTGGACACTCTGGAACCCTCCACTTTCCTGCAACAAGGTATATTTAATTTAACAAGTCTTTAAAAAAATGTTGTTATTATTTAGTTATATGTTAAAAAAATATGTTTTTTTATTCAAAAACAGAAGAAGAAGAACCAGCTCGCCCCACAAGAGATCTTATTTAGGCTTGTATTCTCTTGGAGCTGATAACATGAAATACTTCATAACAACTATGTCCATTATTTGTCAGAAAATAACACATTTATATTTATAATGATATGGTGAAAGTCTAGAAGGTATTGTTTGTAAAAAGTTGGGGATATATATATATATATATATATATATATATATATATATTCATATATATATTAGATATACACAGAGAAAAAATATATATAGGAATTATTTTTATTTTTGGGTTTTAGAGTCCCTTCCTCCAGAACGTGTTGTAACACCGCTCACCGCGTATCAGTTGCCTGATGCCATGGAAGAAGTAGCATCTGTTGTCTCAGAAACGGGTGATTATAATATGAAATTTTGAAATGATCTAATAAATACACGTCACTGTAAATTATTTAATTTTAAACAGTATTTAATTTTTTTTTTAATTTATTTTTTATTAATGTTTATCTTTACAGAAGAAATTGACCATGATACTGAGTCATTGTCAATTTTCGCCAGCTCCAAGTTGAGTCCACGAAGGTGCTGCAGCAAGATTTGAGTTGCTACAAGAAACCTTCACCAACCTTCAAGTTCCAGCCACCGCAGGTGAAGGTCCATCTCAAGCAAAGGTACCCTCCACAGGCACCAGTCTTCCAACACAAACGGTGCTTGGTCTACCAGAAGAAAGCACTCGGTTTGATTCCATCACAAACTTTGCTAGACAGATGGAAAGAAGACAGGAAACATCTCGGCGAAATATGGAAGGCATAGTCCAGAGAATTGGTAATTCGGTAGACCGTTTGACGTCTGTTGTGGAAGAGGTACAAAGCGGCCATAATGCCACAAATTCCTTATTTGAGTGATTAGTCTCAGTCCAAGAGGATATTACAGCATCTCTGCGCTTGAATAACACTATTCAAGTGTGGATGGCACTGTCAATGGAGCAGAAAACAGAACTACATTATCAAATGAATCAATCCATGGCACAGATGAATGTTCAACAACAGCAACAAACAGTGCATTTGCAAGTCATGTCAATGCATCTTCAATCAATTTTGGAAGAGCTGACGGACCGGCGAGGCCAGAGGAATGTTTCACTCTCTTTCACCGATTGGAACCTTTCTGGACTGGTTCCCCCAACACCACAGCAGAAGATGTCAGTGGAACTGAACACCCCCGTGGTGGAATTAAGAATACCTGAGGGAGCAAGAAGAAGATTGCTGTAAGAAGAGGCAGAAGAACAAACCATCAACCCGGTGTCAATAGAGAAAGAAGGCTGTTTGTGAAGAAAGTAATACTAAAGAAACTGAATCTTGCAAGTTTTTGTTTCAGGTTAAACGAATACATATATTTGTCCTTTCTTAAGTATTATTAGGTATTATTATTTTGTCCTTTCTTAAGTAAAATTATATTATTTATAAATTTAAACATAAACCTAACCCTAAACCCTAAATCAGTTTGGGTGTAATCGCTATCATTAATCCATATTACTATAGCTGTTTGGTTAAATCTAAAAAAAAAGGTTGATGCTTTTTTAACGGTAATCTGCTGTAACAAAAGCAACCTTTCAGTACTTGCACAATAACTGTAGTAAAAAATTAAATGATTTACATATCAATAAACATAAGAGAAAGGTAGCCTGTTCAACAATGTACTGTAATGTGTTCTGGAATTAAATGGTTAAAACGTGTACAGGTGAAAAGAGTATTCACGGTAGACAATGTCAATAACAACTTATAGATAAAAATGTTCCAGTTTTATTATGTCAATCACACTATCACATTTATTTAGAAATCTATTGATTAATAGTTTCACAAAATAAATTTTACCATAAGGATAACAGTTGGAGAAAGTAAGTGATATTTCCATTTCTAACAATAAATGCAGCCTCTTTCAACCATTCTTATGGTGTGAATGTAATTCTGCAAAGAGGAGCATGGCTACACACTTATGTTACACAAAAAAATGCCTGCAACTTGTACGTCCAAAACTTTATCTTTATTTTTTAAACAATTCACTATTTAGATTAAAATGATTAACTTATACAAAGCACTCTGGGGCCTGGTTACAAAATAAATGTTTACTGCAGTACAAGGGACATTAATATTTTAGAGGCTTTTTTGTTACATTTAAAAATAAAAACATACCCTATCCAGAGCAGTCTATTCCAGGACTGTACTTGTCTTTTCACACCAAACGTCATGTGTGTTCTTAACCTATAATAACTACCATACCCACTGGCTGGTGTACTGCTTTTTATGTTGACAAATATGTTTTGAAACACTAATTTGTCTGTTGTAAAAATGAAAAACATTACACTGTAATGTAAGATTTTTCAAACCAAATCAAGTTTTTCTTATTTCTACAAAGGTACAAAATAATAAATAATGATCACACTACTATGCCATGTTATTACCATAACTCAGACACCAATTTATATTACTTCTTCACAATATACAGCCTTTGATAACTCCCTCTATTGTCATCAATAATATGATTGCAGTTATACTAACTCTGCAAAAAAAATGTTTACAATCTGAGGGGGACTTCTTTTATATTTTCTGCTAAAATCTGTTAAGAGTTGTAGTTACTGTGCATAGTATTATATTTTTGCGTTACCTTTAAATATTAAAATTATCAATGAACAACTCAAAACTGACTTTTGCAGAACATATAAGATTGTATATAAATTCAAGCTGCATTAAGTTGATTTATGTTTTCATATTGAATCTATTAAGGGTTGCAGTAACTCAGGAATGTTTTCTTTTTTTTTACAAAAATTGTATTTAACACACTTTTCAAAAGATAGGAGAGTTTAGAACATTAGCCTTTTTTTGTAGCTAACTCTTCTTTTGGGCTGAAATGATCTCATGAAAGATGTATTAATTTAGTTTGGTCAACATTTCTTTTCCCAAAAATGTACTTACAGTTTTGTAAGCCAATAACATTCTTCCAAGACCCTTCTGCCTACCCCCCAGCAACTTCTGCCTATCCGCCAGCAATTTCAGCACACCCCCCAGCCACTTCAGTACACACCCCAGCCACCTCTGCACCTACATTGTGTCTCACACCCTCACTCTCTGCTGCCTCAATGACCTCTGCTTCTTCTACACTGTTGTCTTCTACATCAGTGGTAACCGTAAGCTAGGTTCATAAACCCACTATCACGCATCCAAGAGCCAAGCGGTGTGGAAACAAAATATATTTTATTTTATTTATTTTGGATGACGTGTTTTTTTGATGTTTATAAAACAAAAAAGACAATTGTCAGTGCTTGTGGTTAACACTGCATATCTGTGTGTATCTAGCAAAATGAAAACATGAGGTATTAGTTCATATTTTGATCAAAACATTTAAGCCTGCATCCCAGCATCAAGTAGCAACTGTCCATCAAGCCTATTTAAGGCACATTTCGGTATATACAATATACAATATGGGATATACTGAGCGCGGGCTTATTGCCATGGTGCTGGTACCATATATAATATTAGATATACCGAGCACGAGCTTGTTTTTACTCTGGTTTTGTTTTTTGATGTTTGTTTGATTAATACACTTGTTATATGATGCTCAAAATTAAGTCTCTTTTTATCCAATCTTGTATAATGACATTTATACAAGATTGTAACAATTACTTACATTAAAAGTAGGTGGATAACACATACTGCTTGTAGCAATTTAAACCATTTATATTAGTATGCAGTGCATGACAAACATATATAAAACATAATATAAATATACCTCTTAGAATTGGGAGAGCTCCAAAAATGTAAACTAGACCCTGAGTTGGCGCATGCTTTACGTCTAAAGATATGTGAATTTCTGCGTGTGCTAGAGTACAACTCACACCTATTTGCAGGTAAATGCCATCATTGCACATTTCTTTCCGGTCTCCTCCCCTTTCACATTCCCATTTACTCCTTACTAAGTGTTGTAAGCTCTCTAAGCGCTCCCAGGTGCACGGAACAGGGCTGCGTTCACAGCCATAGCTCTCTTTTCTGGACGTGCACAGTGTGATTTTGCATACAATGCGGTTAAAATCGCCAGATACATGCCTTGATGAATCAGGCCTGGGGTGTTCTTTGTAGCTGAGCAGTACATCCCAAAAGATATTAAAAATTGCTTTAAAATCCGAAGTGTTTCAATATGAATGCAATTGTGTGAGGAGCAGTATCAGTGACATCTTTAGAAAGCAGCCAAAAAACAGGGTGCTCTTTGACTCTGAGCAGCACATCCCAAAAAAAATGAAGCATATTTCCAGCTATTAACATCCTAAATGTTTCAATCTAAGAGCAACTGTTTGAGAGGCAGTATTAGTGACATCTGAATTAGTGGACCAAAAACAGGCTGTTCTTTGACTCTTAGCAGAACACACATCCAGAAAATCTATGACCTGCAAACTGGATTTGTTCTAGGGAAAAGGATTGCCACCGATCAACAGCAGGTGGGTTAGGCAGAAAGCCTCCTGAATATGCTGAGGTAGAGGGAAGTGAAAGTATTTTTAACTGATGTAAATTTGAAGTGCAGGAGATTTCTTTAGTCGCAGGTCATAGAAGACGAGTAAAAGGCGTTTCAGAAATCTTCTCTGGCTATTACTTGGTAAGTCTATATTTTGCTTATGTCGCTGCCATACTGTTTGTATTTATGTAGGTTTTGTCTGTGTCAGTATATAAACATTGATGAAACTTATCGCACCCCTAGCAGCTACATGGTCCTCAGCTCGTACCTTAGCTGAGAATTATTGGAAACCAACCGATCTACAAAAGATCAAGTTTCTCAGAGCAAGCACCAGCTATGTGGTAGTCCACCCACCTACTGTTGCTGGGTGACAAGCCTCTCAAAGAACAAAACACCACTTTGCGGGAATCTATGATCTGCAAACTGGATTTGTTCTAGGGAAAATGATTGCAAACTAACAAAATCTCCCACCCTACCCACCCTTTCTCATTTTTTGCTAGGACTGTTGCTTCCTCTGAAGACTTTGGGTATTAATAATCTTTCCTACTATCATCCCTCTAGGTCAGTGTTGGCTAACCTGTGACACTACAGGTGTTGTGAAACTACAAGTCCCAGCATGTTTTGCCAACATATAGCAGCTTATTGCTGGAAGGGTATGCTGGGACTTGTAGTTTCACAACACCTGGAGTGTCACAGGTTAGCCAACACTGCTCTAGGTGCAGCAAGAGACCGAAAGAAGCCTCAGGCTGCCACCAAAAAGGAACAGAAGTAATCTATTACCCGGCATCACAATTCTTTCCTAAATTTAGGTGACAAAGTTATTTTTCCAGCCTCTCACTCTTCTAGTTCTAATAGCAGCATATAAACTGTTACCATAAATCAGTTAAAGTTCAAATAAATTGTTGTTTCATGGTTAAGAACATATGTGTTCTTTGGTCTTTATCCACAATTTAAAGGTGCCAGAACTGTCAGGCAAAAGGGTTACCTTTTTTTTTTCATTTTACACTTTTCCTTTCAAGGACTGGTTTGCCAACAGTGAGCTTCTGAAAAATCTGATCAGTAGTGCTCTGATGTGCCCACGTGACCTAAAGTGCACGCGATCCGCGGTTGCCTCTGCACGCAATTCGTGAACACCTACCAGTGTTAGCGGATGCCTGCTCACATGTGCACAATGCTCCATTTTGTTTTTTTAGCCAATGGAAGTGAAAATACTTTCACTTTCCTCCGCCTCAGCATTTTCGGGAGGCTTGCTGCCTAATCCACCTGCTGTTGTTAAGAGGCAAGCCTCCCGACAAACAAAATATATATTTCTTGCTTTTAACATCCCAAGTATTTTAATCTAAATGCAATTGTGTGAGGGGCAGTATCAGTGACATCTGTAGTAAGAGGCCAAACAACAGGGTGTTCTTTGACTCTGAGCAGCACCCCAACCAAAAAAAACCAATATATTTCTTGCTTTTAAATTTCCATATGTTCCAATCGAAATGCAATTGTGTGAGAGGCACTATCACTGAAAATTTAGTAAGTGGACAAAAAACAGAGTGTTCTTCGACTCTGAGCAGCACTCCCCCTGCCCCATAAAAAAATAGGTTTTTAAAGAACCAATTGTCTACATTTGAAATATATTGTGGAGCAGTGTCAGAATAATTGTAGGGTAACATAACATTCCCCCCTTTCACTATCTCATTGGGAATTCACCTGGTATAGCTCCAACTTCAAGTAATATTATTCCTCTTATCAACCATGAATCAATCTACAGATCAGGAGTATCCCAGTTCCAGTACTGGCAGTAGTAGTACTTTTCAACCTTGATTAGTAAAAATGGGCATGCGGCATTAGTGTAAGAAAGCGTGTTCAAAATCCAGACACTCTTTTTCAATCTAAAAGAAAACATCAATTCTTGATGTAAGGAATCAGGAGGGAAGTTTCTGATAAATGTGGTGATTTCTCCAAAAAATGAAAATAGGTAACATTCCAGATACACCATCCGAAGTGACAAGAGACAAGAAAAGGCTAAGACCATTCCCACTTTTTGCTAGTCTGGCTCCATCTACTGCTGGTACACGTGCTAGAATGCCCATTGCAAAATATCCAAGAGCATCCAAGATGGACATGCATTTTCCTTAACTTCTCATGTCCCACCTTCTAGCTCAGAGTGTAGGTCTGTCACCTCCAACACAGCCACATCAGTGCACGAGAAGAACATTAAGGCTGCAGAGCAACTGGGACACTCAAAGAATCCTGAGAAGAGTCTAAGGGGATCTATGAGTGCTACATGAGAGTCTGATGTTTCAGATTCTGACACTGTAATTATGACACTGTAATAGAGCAGCCTCCTTTCCAAATTCCTCAACCATTTGGAAATGTGAGGATGAGTAGTAATGATGGCGATTTAAACTTATAAAGTGAGGAGATAATTGTGGATCTGAAAGTGAATGTGTTGTACTTGAACAAGATAATGAGGAGGAGGATGATTGTGTTGAAGTAAAGCAGCCACCAGTGGTACCACATCATGCCCAAGGGCATAAGACCAAAACATCACCTCTTGTTATTGGAAACATTTTTATCCCAACCCAGAAAACATTTGTAGACATCTGTAGCATTTGTGATACCACAATAAGTAGAGGTAGGAGAGTTGATCATCTAGGCACCCCCTCCAGCATAGCAGTGATACCACACAATGCCAGGTCATTCACAGGCCAGCTAATCTATGTATTGCTGTTTTCACAAAGAAACCTACTAGTGTTGTAAGAGCTCAGGAATATCATAGTAAAATGGCTCACCCTGCTAAGACTCTCCTTAGGACCTCATTGCCGATAGCAGAGCGAACATTGTGTGTACACTACAACTAAGTGAGTTTCAACACATACCACGGTTTGCACACACAATAAACTTGATAGTGCAGAGTTTCATACAAAAATGAGAGGTTAGTGCAGGAGATGCTGTCCTTGTCATGTAAAACATTTTGGGCATTTTTGACATCCAGAGACTGCATGTAGAACATTGCAGAGCTTCAAAAAAATAACATCTTTCTTGCCACCAACTGAAGCAAGAGGTAGTATCAAAGTGGAGTTCCACACTTTATATGCTTCAGCGATTAGAGCAGTGCTTCCCAAACCCAGTCCTCAGGGATCCCTAACATTGCATGTTTTCTGGGTCACAAGTAGAATAATTAGTACCACCTGTACATCTCTCAAAGCGTATCAGTCAGTAGTAAATACACCTGCGCTCCAGCAAAGAGGTATGGAAAACAAGAACTGTTAGGGGTCCCTGGGGACCAGGATTGGGAAACACTGTCCTAGAGGAACAGAAACTAGTCATCCTGACCTACACTTCAAGTCATGAAGTAGGGAGAGAAGGGACATGTTACCTGACTCCAGGACACTGGAGAATCTTTTCTGTTTTATGCAAGCTACTCAAACCATTTATAATTGTAACACATGAAGCGAGTTTAGACACTGCCAGCCTGAGTCAAGTCATACCCCTAATTAAACTACTGGATAAACAGCTAGAGAAGGTAAAGGAGAAGATGAAATTTAGCAATTATGCTTAGAATTTTAAATTTGTAAATAAAATTATTTATTTACATCACCAGGACCCAAGGGTTTGCAGAATCTTGAAATTGGATCACTACATTTTGGAAACCATGCTTGATCCTAGGTTTAAGCCATATGTAATGTCTTTCTCTCCAACTGACACAAATGTTCACAGTTGCAAAAAGCTCCTTGTGAGCAAGCTGTTGGCTCAAGTTGCACATGATACGTCCTCTGCTCCAGCTTCTCCTGCAAATACTACTGTCAGAAAAAACTTCCCTTTTCTAAGAGTCACAATGATGATGAGTCAACACAGCACACCAAAGTAAAAGGTTAATATGACATCAGGTGAGGCTTAAAAGAAATGCCCAAATATATTGATACCCCTGCCATGTTTCCATCTGATACACCTTGTATTAGTAGAATGGTGGAGGATTAATTTAATAGTAATGTGCAAATTAGCATCTCAGACAATCCTTTTGAATTCTGGGAGAAAAAAAAAGGCAATTTCAAGCCCCTTATACAATCTAGCTATGGTGTACTTAAGCTGCCCACCCTCCAGTGAGTACTCGTAAAGAGTGTTTAGCACAGCCTGGAACATTGTGAGTGATATTGAGAAAGTGCCCTTCATAGGCACAAAATGCGTCAGCGGGGTTCTGTCTTCTGTGTCCGGATTTGAGACTGCCTCCCAATCAGACTCGAATTGTCTGTTTCTCCCTCACTGGAGAGTCATCTCCTAATCCTTGTATTGCCGGTCCTGTAAGGCTCCACTTATGATCGCTGTCCTATATGAGAAGTAAGAATCACTGTCGCCAATTAGTTTGCCTAATAGCTGCATGCACCACGCCAGCGACTGGAGAAATACATTGTGAAAAGAGGACCCAAGGTGTCTAGTGGAGTCCGTCTTGTGCTGGCTCAGCCACCCCTGGAGGGTGAAACAAGACCAACAAACGGTGTAAGTACTTCCATGACTCAGACAGACTTTTGAAAATCAGGTGATTGAGTGTTTTACATCTTGTAACTGTATCTTGCTAAATTGACGGATGCGGTCTATTTACCAGGAGATTAACTTCACTAGATCTTTGAAGATTCCAGTTCTAAATAGACACTGTGCATTATAGATATATATGAACTGGATTCAATGATTGATGGCCACACATTTTTTTTCTGATTGCGCACCAGACTATACGCAGCATCATGATACACAGCCGCGGTTGTTGTTTTCTATACAGTAACCTCAGTACTGAAGGTCCAATTCTGATGTTTCAAATGTTTTATTTTGATTTTATTATTTATTTTTTATTCTTGTGCTATATTTAATATGCTTTTCATTTGTTGTTAGCCTAATAAATGTCCATTTGTATTACCTGTGGAGTGCCTTTCTTCAACTCTCAGGAGAACCTCCATGTAATTAGGTTTTTTTATATTATTTTATATCTATTTATTTATTTAGACTACCAGCAGCGCAACCCCAATATGTTTTTTGTGTGTTTGATTACCTTTGGTGGCTGCTAGCAATGCTCCACGGGTCTGCAGCAGCTGAGGAGTCTGGTTAGTACTAGTTCTTCTCCCTCTTATCCCCCCTTCAACTTTTTTAATATTAGTTCTTATACCCTGGTGGTCGCTGGTGTGCGCCATTTACCCCTAGGGGGTCTCTTGTTTGATATTCGAAGGAGACAACTTCCTAAAAATGTAGAAAAGCTGGTGTTCAACAAAATTAACTACAAATTGTATGAGGAATACCGTTGTAAACTTAGAATCCATAGGGGGTGAACTAATATTATGTGAGGATGATCTTGATATAAGTTGTGAATATACCGGGTTTTCTGGCCCAATTTTAACCACTTCACTCTGGCTGGCCACCCACGGGTGCATTACTAAGCCAGGAAATCCTACCCAGTACCTTCTAACACTCGTATTAGTCACTCAGGCAAATGCAGTTGAAAAGTAAAACAATACATTTATTGTAGCAAGAACAATCGTTAGATTAATATATACACACAGTAAATAAATGCCAGGTTTACCACATTATCTGTCCCTTACCCCACCAGCTTAAGGAGTTACAGTCACCTGGCTGTCTGGACTTGACAACCCGTGGATCTGCAGATGTATTTCACTGGTAGAGAACGTCAACTCTAAAACCAGCCACCCTGCAGCTTCCAGTACCAGAATGAATATCTCCTCGCCCTCTGGAGTAGCTCCTTATATCTAGGGTCTAATTTCCCTAGTGTTTTTCCCTCCCTGGGCAAATTCCTGGGTCTATCCTTCTTAACCATTGGTGGGTGCTATATTAAGGGGTCGGAGGGGGGAGTGGTGATGAGCTGTACTTCCACAGAAGGTCCTCTGCTGGGCTCTAGACAAAATCTCTGAACGAGTCATGTATAGAGCAATGAATACTAATTGACCTTCCCCCTCACCTGTATCCTGCAATCTGATCCTTACCCATAACATACCTGGCTTCACTTTAAGAACAATAACTAACAGCTTCCATGCAATATCAACAATATACAATAAACAATATACATATTTACAATGAGCTACAATGTCCCCTTATCCACATGTAATTAGATATTGCAATGGTATTCTGTTAAGCTGGGAACAAAAGCAACAGTTCTAAAAAGTACATGCTATAATCCACATTTTGTGAGAAACGAGAGACAGACTGGTTAGGATGATATTAATACCTTGTTTCACCACATTATTGATGAGGATGATGATGAGAGTGATAACATTGTCAAAATACAAGATGTTGACCACAGTTAGGCAAATGCCCATTAGTAAATTGTTAAAATCCCTATCTAGTCTCCAGTTCAGCAACCAACAACCAATATGTTCTCTTTTGTGGGGCTCAAACAAATCAAGCACTTCAGCCACAAAACTGGCATTCCCTGTCGCTGAAGCACTTGTTTTGTTATACTATGCAAGTCCTTTTTAACATATGGGTGGGAGGGTGCTTGGGCCCAAGGACAATTCCATTTTTCTCTATTTTACATTGTTGCTTTGCTTTATCATCTTGTGTTAAATGCTACGCTGTCAACAGCTAAGCATTCATTTGGTCGATTTTCAGAAATCAAAAATATTAGGTCGACAATTAAGGTGTCCACAGTATTCATAGGTTGACAATTCAAATGTCAACAGTATTATTGGGTTAGGGATACTATTGTCAACCTAATAATGCTGTCAACATTTGAACTTTCTACCTAATAATACTGTCAAAATCATTATTGTCGACTTTCCAACCCTGACTATATTGGGGTGTCTACCATATAAATGTCAATCATGTAACTGTCAAACATATGTATCACACCCAGGTGGGAGGGCCCAAGGACAATGCACTCTTGCACTATTTTACAAATTAGTGGCGCTATATAAATAAATGATGATGATGATGATTATAACCTTGATCTATCATCTAGCGTAAAATGTCTACTGATGCACAGTAGGGATGTCACTTTCCATCTAAATACTGCCACTGCTATCCTACTTGGTCTATCTTCGTTTCTAAAATGACAAATCAATTGATCTAGACATCTGGGATGAGGATGATAATGAGGCTAATGGCATTGTCACCAGTGAGATAGATGGCCACTATTAGCCAAATGCCCATAAGTACATTTTTAAAATCCCTATTTATTCTCCAGTTCAACAAATGGATTATTTTACCTACTTTTCACAAAATTTATAATTAAATCCAAAACCAAATTCAGAACACATGAGAATTGTTGGGAAAAAGCAAAACCAAAACAAAGAAAATAATTTTAGAACCAAAGCTAAAGCCAAAACAAAAATATGCTTTTAGAACCAAAACCAAAATACAGGGGTCTGCTCAGATCTCTAAAATTAATACTGAAAGGCATAAAGAAGCAAGTATGAGAAAATGGAAATAGTTTATTTTATATGATTTTTTTCAAGCAAACTGATTTACATTATGGAGACATGTAATCACAAAATTAAAGGTATTCTTAGTAAACAAGCATAGTTTAAGAGAATATATGCAAGCAATCGCATTCAGTGATGAAGGTCACCCAGAAATACATAAATATGTGAGCAAGTGTTTATGGAGAAAGGAACTATGCTGGTGCTAGTTGTTTTTCTACCATATTTATGTTGATGTGATCCATATGCTGCTTTTATTCGACTAGGTGAAAAGAGTTGAAGAGATGCACCATTACCACACAATTGCATATTTTTGACCAAAAGATTATTAAGCCTGCTACCACGTCAAGGTAGACTCTTGCAGCAGGGCCCTAACCTATCCAACCTAACATTATTATTTACCTTCTAAGAGTCTATTTCTTTTTCATTCAATCTTTGCTAAATTTTATCACAGTTTTTATTTCTGACATTGTTTTAAACTGTTAGGTGCCTGTTAGTTTTTTGCCTTTTTAAACTGTTAGTTTTTTGCCTTGGAAAAAGCAGACTTAAGCAAAACACGCGTCGGAGTCCTCGCTGTCTGCATTACTTTAATTTTATTCAACTGGCAGCTAATCCTATTATGTTAATAATACTCCGATAAATCCACATTTAGTTCGGAGTTATTATCTAGGCAGATAGCAAAACACTCTCTATACTGTATGTGGGCAATTGCCTGATTACAAATAGCACTGGAAGAAATAGACAGTGCCTTTGATTAACGTGTAACTAACTTGGCTATACATATCATGGAGTTAGCTTGGTTAATGCAGAAGGTTTTTGGTCTGCTCCAATGAAACAGCATAAATTAAATGCTGCAAATATACCCCATAACCAGATATATATGGGTTAAGGAGATTATGTTGTGTTAGATCTACATTTCTGCCTATATCATAAGTCCACACATTAATAGAGAAGATTTTTCTGTGCAGATAGCATTTGATTTTAATTTGTTTAAAAATTTCGCTTATTTTAAAATTTCTCTAATAAAAGCTATATTTTATGTTAGATTAATGCAACAAAAATAATAGAAGCTGGTGTGCACTTGTAAATTAACTTCTTCCTTCTTCTACATTCCTGTAATAAGTTTAAGTACTCTCACATCTTCCTAATTAGCCCACATATTCCCATAGTGCCCTATGCAATACAATATTTTATCTTCAAGTAGCCTGATTGATCTTCTTATTGGCTGCTTTAATACTCTAATATATTTTATTCTGTTTAGCTCAATCTACTTACATTGTCTTTTTTTGATGTATCCTAACATATACTAACATTACAGCTACGTATAACTTTGTTTCTATCAATTTATTAAAGATATGAATATAGTTTACTTCAGTTGCTGCTTGCTATTTTAATCATCTTTTTTCTACTTTACTGCATTCCATATTTTAATATAATATATTTTCTATCCTATATAATGGCTTTACATTGTTCATATAATATATGATCTTATTATATTTGAGTATTTGTGAAATAAGAGTCATTTAGTTTAATCGTTTGGCCAAAAATAGATCTGAAAAATCTAGAAAAGTCCCTGCAATCACCACTGGGCATTGTGTATGACTATTTCATTTTAACACACTTCTCTCAGTCTCTCTAGGATGTATTTACTCTTATAATGTTGTATCTGTGTCTACATGTTTAGCTTTTTACACTATTTCTAAGAATAGTTTTCTGATTAATTAATTTTGGTTATTTTTGATTGGTATTGCTGAAATATTTTGTTATGTTTTTCTAATAAGGTGTTACTCTAGAGTAAGCAAAAGGGAAATTGAAGGGCTGAGGCGGGTTACAGAGATGACACGGATTTCTGGCATATCTCCTTATCGCTTCGCCATGATGGTCTTTACGTTTTCTTTGCCAAGCCCAGTGGTCTTCGGCTCTCATCACCTAATAAGAAACAAACCAAAGAAAACTGTGATTCATTTGGCCCACAGTCTGCTAGTCGGACATCCATGCTCTAGAATAGAGGTGCATATCTTATGGGGTTCAAAATCTGTTTTCAAGGACTGTCAGATATGCAAAACATTCTATTGGGAATCACATTTTTGTTGACCACCATTGTTCTGGAATACAATGCTTTTACTTCATATTGACAATAGAAAAATGTTGAAAAAAGCTTTCCATGCACAATGAGGAAAGTGTTCCTATTTTAATTTAATATGTCTGAAAAAATGTTTTACCTTTTTCCAAGTGACAATATGCACAGCCCTATGAGTCAATGCTTTACCCTTTAGATATTCAGAATATGATACTAGGAAATACTAATAGACACCCCAACCTACAGAGGGACAATATCAGTTTAGTTGTAGTTTACTGTTTTCACTTGCAGAGAATCCCCTAGAAAGATGAGTATTCCACTTCTCTTCATGCTCATATGTAGCTGTTTTTACCTCAAATATTCATAATTTATTATTTACCACACAAAGGCACATCAGTAATTATTTACCACTCAATGCCCATCGGTAGCTATTTAACTGTCAACTGTCGATGTTCATCAGTAAATATACAGTACAGTATCATCACATTACTGCTACCTCCTTCTTCTCTACTACAGCCGCCTCAATCTCTGCTGTGTCCCAGTCTTTTCTTAGAAACACTTCCTGCACAGCTTTCTGTGTCACATAATGTGTGCTCTTCATGGCATTCTAATTGAGCAAGGTCAATAACAATTTAGAAAGTAAGAGAACTCACACTCATGTTGGCTTTATATTAAGCACTACTAGGTAGGTATTACAATTAATCCCCCACTGTGCCAGCTTATCCTATATAATACAACTGTGTCAAGAGAACCCAAATACATTACACAGTTCAGTGCATACAAGAGGTGTTTTTCCGCTGAATCCCATAGTGGTCCATGAATTTTTTCTACTTCTACTCATTCTACTATTTTACACACCTCTTCACATTGCTCCGGAGTTACAAGTGTTCGAAGCTGCAATCTGTTCCACAAGGCGTCAGTATTCTTCAGGAACATCTTCAATGGTATAAATCGAGCAACATAGGAATAGATTGTGTGGTACCATATCTGTTCCTCCTCCATTTTATTTGCAAGCAACCTACAGAAACAGAAGACCATAAGGAGTAGATATATTTGTATCATAGAGTCACCAGGTTTACAAAACATGTTTTAATTGCCAAGCTTATATAAGAAAAGCCATATATTTCACAGCTCCTTTTCTATTAAGGGCAGGCTATGAATAGACTGTGGTGTGGAAGAGACAGAGGGTGTATTTATCATAGCGGTAGAGCTCTTTTCTGGTGAAAATGCTCTAAAGAGATCTTTTTACTCTGCTTAATTTGTTAATGAGATTTCCACCAACAATAACCACTCTAGCGATAGTCTAATTTATGATGTATCCAAGTATCCAACATGATCCCTGTTCTGTTAGAGCAACTCAGGATGGCAATAACAGAAAGAATAAATTGAAAAATATCATTACAAATAGATTTTTACTGAGAATTGTTATGGGCTATTGTTCTGGTGCCAAAAATATATAATACTTTATGGCGAGGGGGAGTAGATATAATATAGCATATTTCATATATACAGTGTATATTTCTTCATCTCTTTATTTATAATGTTATTGTTATTTTAATAATATTGAGTACAAAAATAACAGACAGAAAGATAACAACAAACCAAACAATTGAACATATACAGGATTAAAACCAAACTCTAGATATACTGAAAGCCTAGTGAATTATCTTCACTATGTAGCTCACTAGGGGCTATAACTAACATATGGATCCAACTCAAAATACATTAAGTTAGGAGTACAATTGTTTGACTGTGTGATTGTTATAATATATGATTGCATGAACAAAGCAAGAAAGTGTAAGGGGATATAAATAAAACGAGGAGAGGGTTGTTTAGCAAGAGGGTGGGAGATTGGGAAGGACAGAGGAGAAGGGGCACAAGCCGGGGGTTTGCTTTATTAGATATAGATATGATTTATTGCGTGCCTGGATGGTATGTGGTGAGGTTTTTAAAAAAAATCATGTTTCCTAGTTATATGCGTTAACGGAGAACAGGGGTATCTATGATAAGTAACTTTTACCACTCTCTCTCACAGCTGAGTATCTCTCAGCTGCCACGGTGATAAATTAATGTTGAAGCACTGAGATAAGTATATGTAAATTGCCACAATAAACTGAGATAAAAGATTAGACTTCTGGCCATAATAAGCTTTTCAATATTAAATATACCCCAGAGCGCTGTCCCATAGGACTGAAAGCTATCTATATTTCTTTTATAGCAAATTAGGTAGAGTGAAGGGAAATCTTTCTCATTATATTTTAAATAGCCTGTACATGGCTGTGCCCTAAAATCACACCCATAGTTCTTGTCATTTGGGCTCTTTAGTTTAGTTCAAACACAATATCCTTTATCCTTTATTGTCTGGACATACAGTAAATGATTTGCTTGTTGTCTATATATATTCCATGACCCGGACTAATATGTTCTTCTCGGACATATTTCATGTTGTATTCCACTTGTATATGACTAGACAATGAGGGTTAATACTTACAGTGCGGAGAAAAAATTGACACAGGTGTATTCCCTCTCAGATAGGCCGGCTCTCCGGAAGTACACCAACACCATTGCCAGTAAGTACTAGAATACAAATACCAATTACATAGTCAGAATGGAGAAATGCATGTCCACACACTCTTCAGACCTATTGTCTGCTTGCTCTGTTGCATTTCCTTCAGTAAAAGGGTGTGTTTCCAAAAATTGGGAGCATGGTTGTAGGATTTGGGGACACCAACACCAAACAATCAGACATTACCTTTCACTATTTCTGTTTACACTACCCTGGTGAAAGGTAATACCAGACTGATCACTATATATTACATACTATTGAGTGCAAATATAAGAAAACAGTAAATGCTTAAGTAACATTGAAAGAAATACCTTGTCCGACATTCTCAGGCATGAATCAATTTCCAGAAAGCTGTAGATAGTGGGTTCCTCTGCAATGATAAGCAGGAAATGTTCAGACTTTATATGATATAGTGGGGAATATTTATATCAACTTTTTGCAGGTAACTGTGAAGAAGAGTTGGTGTTGCCCATAGCTGCCTTTCAGACATTTCATTTCATGTATAAACTAATAGAAATTGACAGCATCTCAATGATTGATATGGACATCTGCTTTTCTACACAGTTACCTATAAAATAGTATTCAATATGTTATAAGTTTATTAATGTAGCATATTATACAAAACCTTCCAAAGGATTTTGTTATACTAAAGTTGAAATCACATCGTGATGTGATGGGTTTACTCTGACACCTTACTTTATAGGGTTTAACAGGTTGTCAGAAGCTAGTTATTACTCACTACTCTGACTGGCACGAATCGGCCAAAACAGAAACTCACCAACTTTGAGTGCTAACTAGATACCAACATGATATCCCCAGTTGTAGGAGGATATAGCTGCCATCACCAGGCTGCTTTAAAGGCACCTTGAGCCTCTCATGTTTCTTGTGATTGTGTAGCTGGTGCTTCACCTCTTTACTGATTGTGCTGACTGAATCCTTTCTGACTGCCTACTGGGAATCAAGACTGCAGGGTAGCAGGACAGTGCTGACTAAGGACTATGGGCTCAATGCAGGATAGCCCAGGATGGATTAAATGGGCTCTTTTTTATCTGTTATACCACAACAAAGCAGGGACAGGTGTCTCAAAGGAACTAGCAGCCTCTTACTTGTAATGGTATTTATTGGGTCAAATACCTCCTTTAATTGCATACATACACCACAAGAATGTAGTGATGTTTGCTTCCTCTCCGCACTGCACACTTTTAGCCTGGGCCCAGAAATATAAAAACTAGATACTCCACCCAAAGATTGTCTTTAAGGACTAAGACTCCCTCCCAGCCAAATTTGACTTTAGGAACTTTGGATCTCGAGCTAGATAATTATATTTAATTTTACTTACAAGTACTTAGTGCACCTAATGGACCAACCCAACAAATCATTTCTTCTGGCATTATTTTTGGAAACTATGATATTATTTGAAGATAAAGCTGTTGTTTGTATATTCAATCATTATGTTGACAATTCTATTTTGTTTTGTTGTTTTCCTCTACATGTATTGTGACCCTTTGTATCATTTCTCCATGTTCACCATTATTCTAAAATATAAAGAATAATTTAAATGTTTCTCCTTCTAAACCGGAAGCTTTGTGGATTCCATTGTCTTGAATTTGGCTTCAAATCAAAATATTTCATTATAAGACATATAATGTGATTTGGAAGCGAAAATCTCAATTTGCCACAGACAAGATATTAGATATTGAAGCATTCTCAGAATTTTCCTATTGAAATCCCCTGAATGGCGCATACAGATAATGGACACCATGGTTTATCGAGGGACTTGTGTACTGCAGCCTGAATATGGGGCATTCTCATTAGAGGCACATTTGAATTTTAAAAACAGCGTCTGTCAATGCCTAAGGTGATATTGTGTGATAAGCTAATAGTTGTACACGTTCTACTTCCCACTTTAAAATTAGTAGTTTTTGCAAATTAATACATAACTATCGGTGTTTGTCCTACTGCTTACATTTTTCTGCCAGATTTCCCATGTTCCATAGCATCAGTGTGGATGCATTGTGCATATACAAACTTACTGTTTGCCAAGTGTCTATTATGGTCCTAATAAATGTTTGTTTTGTTAATAAATATTAATACATGTTAAAACAATGAGTCATACCCAGCAATATGTAAAATGCTTTCTCCACTTGTCCCAGGCTAGGAGAATGATCAGCGGAGCAATGTGGGCGCTGGTCTCCATGTAGTTTTCTTCTCTCTGCAGGGTTCTGGTTGTCTTCTGTTGTCCTGTTATGATAAATCCTTCTCTTTTATATAAAGTAATAATGAATGAATACTTATTTACATAGCACATGAGGGGCACATGCTGCTTTTGTGAACTGCAGATGTAAATTGGACATTGAGCTACATTGCAGGATTGCACCAAGGAAATACACATGGTGAGAAGAATAAAAATGTCATTTTAAAATCCTACTACTAACATTTTAGAGCCTCCTCTTTTAATTTTAACTTTTTAATTGTTCTCCCAGAATACTACTTGTTCCATCCTCATTTATGTTTTAAATTAATTATGAGAAATGGGTATACACAGCTAACACAAGACTACAACCCACTGACCAACATTGTGTGTGACTGATCACACAGCCCACTGAATACTTTTTACCTTTGCATTCTAGCTAGTCCAATGCGCAATATGATGTAGCACATGCCCTTGTGTTTCAAACTCCCATTGTCCCATAGATTGTAATCTTGCAAGCAGAGTCCTCTTACTTCTCTGTCTGTATGTATTACTCAGTATTGTTTTATCAATGTTTGTTCCCAATTGTAAAGCGCTACAGAATTTGCTGGCGCTATATAATTAAATGTTGATGATGATGATGATACAATTGGAATAACATGAGCATGGGGAAAAGAGTAAAAATTTAGTTTCACAATTCTGCTACTAAACCTTTAAAACTTTCTCCTTCTTTAATTTTAACATTTTCCTCCAAAGTACTAATTCCAGTTTTATCAATGCTGTAACTGATTAATGAGAGTGCGAGGGCGGTAGACTCTCAATATTTCATGTGTTATTTTTGTATGTAAATATTTATATCACATGGGTATTGGGGCATATAATGCACATACCAACATCAAATGCATCTGGATGGTTATAAAGACGTCCTAGTGAAAGTATAGCTGCCACCTCCTGAGAACCCATAAATATCCAATAATTTTGCAGCTGGAAAGAAATTCTGTAGCCACCCGCAAGTCAGACAATTACCCCATAAATGTTTATGCTTCTTCCTTTCACTCTTATTTAAATATTTTATACAACAAAATGAAACATAATTTTTGCATATGGACGTATTTTGAGGGTCATATAGGCTGAGTGTATGGATGGATGTTTTATTTTTACTTACATTTTTATGGAGAATATTTGATCTATATCTGTCTATACCAAACATCTATCACTCAGTTAGTGATATTGGGCCTGATTCATTAAGAAAAGTAAAGCAAAAATTTAGTGACTTTGGACCTTGGCAAAACCATGTTAAAATGCAAGGGGTGCAAATTAGTTTATTATTTTGCACAGATAAATACTGGCTGTTATTTCATGTAGCACACAAATACTTGATACCTTTATTATTACACTGACATTTAAAGTTGATCTAGGACATGCCCTACCCTAATTATAAATCTGTCCCTATGTTTTAAGTTTACATCCCCCTCCAAATGAAACATGGTTTTAGCCTCTTACCAGCGTGACCCCTTCTACTACTCCTCCCATAACCTACAATTTGTAGTGATTGGTTCATGCACTTACCTCCTCTCCATTCTCCACAACTCCGTTACACCCAGGGAAGAACGAAGTAAAAGAATTTTTTTTAAAAAAAAGTGTGGTTTAAAATTGGTTATTAACTGAGAAATTAAGGGCAAATCAGGAAGGTACATAATGCTATACAAGACTAAAGACTTAACAACTAAAGTAAATTAAACTACAATATTTCTTATAAATGTTATACTACAGAAAACTGATCTAAATACAAATACAATGTAATAAAATCTAAATAAATATATATATATATAAATGTATGTATAAAATAAGTTACGTAGTATACAATACGCAGATAATAAATCGATCAGTATAGCAATGAATCGCAAGGTTCGCCAGTCACAGTGATGTGTGAGCTGTCTGCCACCAGAGCTCACGGCCAGTTTGAATATATACAACTGACGACACCTTGACCACCTGCCATGCAGTGATGATGACTGAGGTTCTAATGCTGTTGCCATGGTGTCAACTAGACTGAAAGGGCCACTAGAGCTAAATTGCTGCATTATATAAAGGAACTAATAGTAACATTTACACATACATATCTATCTAATCTATTAACTCTATTTAGGAACCTATCACAAATTTGACACGAGGCAGTGGTTACAGTTGAAGACTTTTTTATATCCACACCAGTCTTTCTGTTTTGAGCACTATTGAAAGTTACTGCAGCTAATCTAGTGTTATCTAAACAACTTAAATTAAAAGTATTAATTAATCTATTTTAGGTTCCTGACCATCGACACTTTTGCATGATTCATAAATGGTATCAGCAGTTTTTGAACTAATGCCGCTGCATAGGGTATGGCTGCTACGGGCAGGGCCAGTTTAAGGGTCACATCAGCTTGGAGTTAATAAGTGTAAAGGATCTATTGAGAGAAGTGTTCTCCAACTAGAGAGGGTGTGGCCATGGAGTGCACTGTTAGCTCCTCCCTCCAACCACCTGCATCTCCCTCCCATCTTCCCTAACATAAAGTGTACAGCACTAACTGGTTCACTCAGCATTTAAGGAAAATGAAAAGTGGTAAATACGTCACAAATGCCCCCCATGTGGGCACAATACATTGTTTATAGAAAAACTAATAAAACAAGCAAAATATAATATGGGAGACACTTTTCACCTTAACAGTTGTGTAACCTTACCTTTCATTCAGAATCCTTGTCTACACAGTGAGAATAACATAAATGTTTATTATTTAATGGTTTTATGGTAACAGAGTATTGCATTCAAATAATATAGCTGATTGCATGTTGCAGTGTTTAGTCTGATTCCTGTATCACTTCTCAGAAAATATATCTCATTTTCACATCTTATTGAAGGGGTGATGCTTTATAATTCACTTGCAACAATTCAACACTATGACAGTCAATCTGGATATACACTACAGAAATATTCTCCCAATGCAATATCATTATCGATTTTACCAACGACTGAAAGTCCCAATCAGCATGTCCATTCATGCGTACACACTATACATATTTTACAATGATTTTCCATCAGATCTGTGATTTTTGTATATCATACCCATCGTCTCAAACCATCTTGACGCCATACACACTGTACAGATATCTGCCGTCCCTGCAGCAATATGCAAACATTAGTTAAATAAAGGGCTGAACCGCAGCAAACACAAACATACATCCAGAAACAGGAAATACCATCACCGACATTCATTTCTTGCTTCTGTTTTGTTTATAGTGTACTTCTGGCAACTCCGTTCACAACTGTACACTCTGTACACGTGATCTCCAGCAGGGTGCAAGATATGGGAATGCTAGTAGTCCAGGAGTCATTAGTGTATATTAGGGATGAGCGCACTCGGATTTATGAAATCCGAGCCCACCCGAACGTTGCCGATCCGAGTCGGATCCGAGACAGATCCGGGTATTGGCGCCAAATTCAAATCTGAAACTGAGGCTCTGACTCATAATCCCGTTGTCGGATCTCGCGATACTTGGATCCTATAAATTCCCCGCTAGTCGCCGCCATCTTCACTCGGGCATTGATCAGGGTAGAGGGAGGGTGTGTTAGGTGGTCCTCTGTCCTGGTAGATCTCGTGCTGTGCTGTTTAGTTCTGTGCTGTGCTGTTTAGTTCTGTGCTGTGCTGTGCTGTGCTGTGCTGTGCTGTGCTGTGTTCTGCAGTATCAGTCCAGTGGTGCTGTGTGCTGTGCTCTGTCCTTCTGAGGTCAGTGGTGCTGCTGGGTCCTGTGCTGTGTCCTGTTCAGTCCAGTGGTGCTGTGTCCTGTGCTCTGTGCTTCTAAGGGCATAGTTATTTCCCCAATATTCCCCTGTGTTTAAAAAAATAAAAAAAAGTTATTTAAAAAAATACCAAAAACGAATTTAATTTTTTTTAATTACCACAAAATTTGCACAACCAATCCTGCAGTATAAGCCCATTGGTACTGCAATATTACCAAGTTCACACATTCAGCAGTAAAAGTCCAGTGGTACTGCAATATTACAAAGTTCACACATTCTGCAGTATCAGTCCAGTGGTGCTGTGTCCTGTGCTCTGTGCTTCTAAGGGCATAGTTATTTCCCCATTATTCCCAAGTTTTTAAAAAATAAAAAAAAAGTAAAAAAAAATGAAAAATTAAAAATTAAAAAAAAAATATATAATTATAACCAAATTTGCAAAACCAATCCAGCAGTATAAGTCCATTGGTACTGCAATATTACAAAGTTCACACATTCTGCAGTATCAGTCCATTGGTGCTGTGTCCTGTGCTCTGTCCTGCTGAGTTCCGTAGTGCTGCTGGGTCCTGTGCCGTGTCCTGTTCAGTCCAGTGGTGCTGTGTCCTGTGCTCTGTGCTTCTAAGGGCATAGTTATTTCCCCATTATTCCCAAGTGTTTTAAAAAATAAAAAAAAGTTATAAAAAAAAATACAAAAAAATAATTTAAAAAAAATTAATTACAACAAAATTTGCAAAACCAATCCTGCAGTATAAGCCCATTGGTACTGCAATATTACCAAGTTTACACATTCAACAGTAAAAGTCCAGTGGTGCTGTGCTCTGTCAATTTGGAGTTCAGTGGTGCTGCTGGGTCCTGTGCTGTGTCCTGTTCAGTCCAGTAGTCTAGTGGTCCTGTGTCCTGTGCCTCTAAGGGCATAGTTATTTCCCCATTATTCCCAAGTGTTTAAAAAATAAAAAATAAAAAAAGTAAAAAAAAATAAAAAACAAAAAATTAAAAAAAAAATATATAATTATAACCAAATTTGCAAAACCAATCCAGCAGTATAAGTCCATTGGTACTGCAATATTACCAAGTTCACACATTCTGCAGTATCTTGTGCTACATATAATGGAGACCAAAAATTTGGAGGATAAAGTAGGGAAAGATCAAGACCCACTTCCTCCTAATGCTGAAGCTGCTGCCACTAGTCATGACATAGACGATGAAATGCCATCAACGTCGTCTGGCAAGCACGATGCCCAATCTCCTAGTACAGGGCATGTAAAATCCAAAAAGCCCAAGTTCTCAAAAAACAGCAAAAAAAGAAACTTAAAATCATCTGAGGAGAAACGTAAAGTTGGCAATATGCCAATTACGACACGTAGTGGCAAGGAACGGCTTAGGCCCTGGCCCGTGTTCATGACTAGTGGTCCAGCTTCACCCAAGGATCTAAGCCCTCCTCCCCCCCCCTACAAAAAATTTAAGAGAGTTATGCTGTCAGCAACAACAACAAAACAGCAAAGAACTCTGCCTTCTAAACAGATGACATCACAAATCCCCAAGGCGAGTCCAAGGGTGTTGTTGGTTGTGAACCCTGACCTTCCCATCACTGTACGGGAAGAGGTGACTCCATCCAGCATTTGCAGCACGCCCTCTGCATATGCTGGAAGGATCACCCACAGTCCAGTTACAGATTTGGCTAATGAAGGTGTGAATGTTGTACACTGGGAGGAGGATATTGATGTAGCTGGCGCTGAGGAGGATGTTGATGATTATGATGCAGACAGATACCAAATTGCCTTTCTCAATTTCTATTTATATTCTAGATTATATAACGGCTGAAAAGTTTTCTGTTTTACTCCTAGTGGAGAGGGGATCTGATGCAGACAGATACTAAACTGCCTTTGTCCATTTCTTTGTATATTTGAATTTCTAGTTCTACAGTCTATGCAGGCTGCTTTATTTATATTCAACTACAAGTGTAGGGCGGGGGGGGGGGGGGGTGGGGGGCATAGATAGCCACCAAAGTAACGTGGTCCATTTAATTTCACTTTCTTGCTCCTCAGTCTGTGCAGCCTGCTTTTTTTATCTTCAAAGTATTTATATTTACAAGCCTTGCAATCTAAATTAACTAGAGGTAGTGACGTGGTAGAACTCCAAAAGGCAGTTTGGAAGCCCCTGTACAAACTGGCTCTATTTTTTAACTGAGTTGTCCCCCCTCCAGTGTGTACTCGGAAAGAGTTTTTAGTGCAGCGGGGAACCTGGTCAGTGAGCGGCGAAGGAGGTTGCTTCCTCACAACGTTGAAAAAATGATGTTTATAAAAATGAATAATCAATTCCTCAATGAAGTACAGCACTGCCCTCCAGACAGTACAGAGGGACTGTGGTTGTGGAGTCCAGCGGGGACGAATTGATAATGTGTGAGGAGGAGGAAGTACACACTGTAGGGGGAGAGGAATCAGAGGTTGAGGATGAGGACGACATCTTTCCTCAGTAGAGCCTGTTTAGTTTGTAGTTTGTACAGGGAGAGATGAATTGTTTTATTGGTGTGGGGGCCCAAACAAACCAATCATTTCAGCCACAGTTGTTTGGTAGGCCCTGTCGCTGAAATGATTGGTTTGTTAAAGTGTGCATGTCCTATTTCAACAACATAAGGTTGGGTGGGAGGGCCCAAGGACAATTCCATCTTGCAACTTTTTTTTTGGCATTATGTGACCATTCAACAGTCGTTTGCCATGTTCAAAAAGTAAAAAAAAATGCCAACAAATTCAATAAATTAAATCAAAAGTTAAATGCCCTGTCATTATTTAAAACAAGAGGTTTTGACGTGCTAGAATTAGTGTAGTGTTAATATGTTATAAACACTACACTTGGAAATTGGAGGAGGTAATGTGGCCCCGGTATCAAATTGGGTACCGGGGCCACCCCACTATGCAGTCCAGATACTTGTTTGGTGGAATTCAGACCAGTTGAGGGTGTATTTATTTTATTGTGGCCCCGGTATCAAAATGGGTACCGGGGCCACCCCACTATGCAGTCCAGATACTTGTTTGGTGGAATTCAGACCAGTTGAGGGTGTATTTATTTTATTGTGGCCCCGGTATCAAAATGGGTACCGGGGGCCACCCCACTACGCAGTCCAGATACTTGTTTGGTGGAATTCAGACCAGTTGAGGGTGTATTTATTTTATTGTGGCCCCGGTATCAAAATGGGTACCGGGGCCACCCCACTACGCAGTCCAGATACTTGTTTGGTGGAATTCAGACCAGTTGAGGGTGTATTTATTTTATTGTGGCCCCGGTATCAAAATGGGTACCGGGGCCACCCCACTACGCAGTCCAGATACTTGTTTGGTGGAATTCAGACCAGTTGAGGGTGTATTTATTTTATTGTGGCCCCAAATTTACTACCGGGGCCACTCCACTGTGCAGTCCATATTTAGGTGTATCAGATATTAAACAACGGTGACAGTTGATGCCCAATTTTTTAATTATATTGTGGCTTTGGTACCAAATTGTGTACCGGGGCCACCACACTACGCAGTCCATACCCTTTTTTTGGTGGAATTCTGACACGTGGAGGGTTTTTTAATTATATTGTGGCCTCGGTACCAAATTGTGTACCGGGGCCACCACACTACGCAGTCAAGATAGATAGATGCGTATCATAGATAAAGTACATTCAGTGGTGTGGGGCAAATTGAAAAATATTCAAAATGCACTGACATTATCAAAAACAAGAGGTTGTCACACGCTAAAACTCCAACATGTATATGATGGAGAGGATGGAGGAGCAGCCGTATGTGTAGTGTAATGCAGACCTGCTGAAGGTTTTTTATATATTTTATTGTGGTGCCCAGTGCCCACTCCTCTACGCAGTCGAGGTACATTTATTGGTGCGAATCATAAAAGTTCAGGGTTTTTAATATATATTGTGGTGACCCACTCCTCTACGCAGTCCAGGTACATTTATTGGTGCGAATCATAAAAGTTCAGGGTTTTTAATATATATTGTGGTGACCCACTCCTCTACGCATTCCAGGTATATTTATTGGTGCGATTCATAAAAGTTCAGGGTTTTTAATATATATTGTGGTGACCCACTCCTCTACGCAGTCCAGGTACATTTATTGGTGCGAATCATACAAGTTGATGGTTTTCTTATTATATATATTGTGGTGACCCACTCCTCTACGCAGTCCAGATACATTTATTGGTGCGAATCATAAAAGTTCAGGGTTTTTAATATATATTGTGGTGACCCACTCCTCTACGCAGTCCAGGTACATTTATTGGTGCGAATCATACAAGTTGATGGTTTTCTTATTATATATATTGTGGTGACCCACTCCTCTACGCAGTCCAGATACATTTATTGGTGCGAATCATAAAAGTTCAGGGTTTTTAATATATATTGTGGTGACCCACTCCTCTACGCAGTCCAGGTACATTTATTGGTGCGATTCATAAAAGTTCAGGGTTTTTAATATATTGTGGTGACCCACTCCTCTACGCAGTCCAGGTACATTTATTGGTGCGATTCATAAAAGTTCAGGGTTTTTAATATATATTGTGGTGACCCACTCCTCTACGCAGTCCAGGTACATTTATTGGTGCGAATCATACAAGTTGATGGTTTTCTTATTATATATATTGTGGTGATCCACTCCTCTACGCAGTCCAGATACATTTATTGGTGCGAATCATAAAAGTTCAGGGTTTTTAATATATATTGTGGTGACCCACTCCTCTACGCAGTCCAGGTACATTTATTGGTGCGAATCATACAAGTTGATGGTTTTCTTATTATATATATTGTGGTGACCCACTCCTCTACGCAGTCCAGATACATTTATTGGTGCGAATCATAAAAGTTCAGGGTTTTTAATATATTGTGGTGACCCACTCCTCTACGCAGTCCAGGTACATTTATTGGTGCGATTCATAAAAGTTCAGGGTTTTTAATATATTGTGGTGACCCACTCCTCTACGCAGTCCAGATACATTTATTGGTGCGAATCATAAAAGTTCAGGGTTTTTAATATATATTGTGGTGACCCACTCCTCTACGCAGTCCAGAAAGATACCTCGTTGCAACGTTTTGGACTAATAACTATATTGTGAGGTGTTCAGAATACACTGTAAATTAGTGGAAATGCTTGTTATTGAATGTTATTGAGGTTAATAATAGCGTAGGAGTGAAAATAAGCCCAAAAACTTGATTTTTAAACTTTTTATGTTTTTTTCAAAAAAAATCCGAATCCAAAACCTTAAATCCGAACCGAGACCTTTCGTCAAGTGTTTTGCGAGACAAATCCGAACCCCAAAAATAACGAAAATCCGGATCCAAAACACAAAACACAAGACCTCAAAAGTCGCCGGTGCACATCCCTAGTGTATATATTTATAATAAGGCAGTAGCAGAAGAAAATTAAATACACATAAAGATATATGAAACAATATAAAAAAAATGTGTACATAACACGCCAATAAATAAATGAGACTTTGTAGATATTATGTACATATATGTACATGTGCTTACATTTCATGATACAACACAGTTTTGTCCACTTCACGTGTGCTACAGTAGGGACGCAGGGTGTGTACAGGTGCACTGAACCTATGGACTTGTTGATATGTTTGATAGATTGTAAGCTTGCGAACAGGGCCTTCTCACCTCTTTGTCTGTTTTACCCAGTTTGTTTATTAGTTTACTATGTTTGTTCCCAATTGTAAAGCGCTACGGAATATGTTGGCGCTATATAAATAAATAAATGATGATGATGATAATGATGATACTGTCCTTATTTGGTTGTACAACTTAGCTTCAGAGTGGAATTCTATAGTTTGCAAATAAATAAATAAGTGCATTTTATTTATATATATATATATATATATATATATATATATATATATATATATATATATATACATATATACATATGATACAAAAAAGAAGGTAATAAGGGCGCCTCTGATAGTGTAGAATTTCCAGGTCAATAATCCCGAAAACCTACGGTGTATATATTAAGCATACCAGATATATGTATTGTAGAAGCTCATCAAAGTATGAATCCTCATCGTTCCACTCGAAACTGCATATGTTTTCTCCAGGTTTGTGTACTCAAAAGGATAAGAAAAGGGAAATTAGACTAGTGCAGTATAGTCAGACCATCAAACCATTTATAGTGCACCCAAAAACCTATATATGTGCCTACCACAGCAATATAGATAATCAGCTTATCTGTTTAGGTCCTTGGGGTTCCAGCACTACTTCATCCACAGGGCTGTAGCTTTAAGAGGTACATCAGTAATTGAGATCCACAGGTCTCAAGGATGGCGGCCCGCATCGGTATAAATTACAACATTTTTCAACTGGTGAAATTTTACTCCTGCTAAAGTCACTAGGTGACGAAACACATTGAGGTGATCTAACATACTGTGCACTAACTGTTCCAGTTATTGTTCTTTATTTTTATCCCTTTTTTGTACTTTTTATCTGATACATAGTTGAACCTATACCCTGAATGGTCGTGTGGAGCATTCCTCAGCAGACTTTTTGTGTGAAGGTCGTGAAGAATAACATTTACAGGACTAATTAGGACATAATATTGACCACTACTGGATTTCAAATAACCTACTGATTTTTTCATTCTTTGTAAGTGTAAAATGTATATATTTACTGTGCAATAAGACAATTATGTGAATTTACTACACTATATGGTGCTACTACTTTTTGTTCCTGGTGAACAATGGAGAGAATTGGTCACAGCATCTAGCTTATCAATTGGTTCCATTGCAGCAGCCGCAAGGAGCATAAGACAGATAAACATATATAAATACTTTTTCTGTTACGCACATATATATAAGGGTGCTAAGGGGAAAGATATACCATTACTATTTTGTTGAAAGTACTACACTATCTTTGGTATTCTCTGTCTCTAAATTTCTATATTCAATTCAGTAATGAATCCACCTGTGCTTCAGCAAAGAGATATGGAATACAAGCACTGTTAGGGGTCCCTAAGGACCAGGTTTGGGAAACACTGGGCTAGAGGAACAGCAACTAACCATCACAACCTACATATCAAGTCGTGAAATAGGGAGAGGGGGGACATGTTACCTTACTCCAGAACACTGGAGAATCCTTTCTGTTTTATGCAAGCTACTCAAACCATTTGTATTGTAACAAATTAAATAAAAATTGAGCCCTTTGTACAAACTAGCTATGGTGTACTTAAGCTGCCCACCCTCCAGTGTGTACTTAGAAACAGTGTATAGCACAGACAGGAACATTTTGAGTAGGGGTGTGCACCGGGCACTTTTAGTGTTTTGGGTTTTGGGTTCTGATTAGCTTGAGGTTTTGGGTTCTGATTTGTTTTGCCAAAACACCTGACGAAAGGTTTTGGTTCTGATTTCGGGTTTTGGGTTCTGATTTATTTTTAAAAAAGCATAAAAAGCATTAAAATCCAGTTTTTTGGTTTTTTTTAACTCCTACGATATTATTAACCTCAATAGCATTCAATAACAATCATTTCCACTAATTTCCAGTCTATTCTGAACACACCTCACAATATTGTTTTTAGTCCAAAACGTTGCACCGAGGTAGCTTTCTGGACTGCGTAGTGAAGTGGCCCCGGTACCCAATTTGGTACCGGGACCACAATACCTCCTCCAAGTGGTCTGAAATCCACTGCACAGATGGCTGCTCCTACATTCTCTGCAGCATATACGGGGTGGAGTTCTAGCGCGTCACTACCTCTTGTTTTCGATGATGACAGGGCATTGTAATTTTTTTTTATTTTGGCAGCAACAGTGAACGTACTTTTAATATCTGATACGCATCTATCTGGACTGCATAGTGGAGTGGCCCCGGTACCCAATTTGGTACAATATATCACTATCACACGCCGGGTGTGCGGGCAGCGCACCCGACACCCGGCAGACTTACCTGGCTCCGGCGCTCCGCTCTGTCCTGGGCGCCGCCATCTTGGATTCGGGTCTGCGCATGCGCAGACCTGACGGCTTCTTTAAAACCTCTGTTCTCATCTCATTGGTGGATTCTAATGGCGCTTAGTTTAAAAGGCACTTCCTCCTTACCTACAGTGCCTGTTCTTTGAGTCACCTCCTGGTGATAGAAGTGGCTTCCTGTTATCTTCCAGCTATTTTCTTCCATCCTAGTCTACAGAGCTGATGCTCATTCTACTGAACTTTATACCACATAGTGGTCTGCAGAGCTAACGCTCATTCTACTGGACTCTCCACCACATAGTGGCCTGCAGAGCTGACGCTCATCTCCGGACATCGTCTCTACATTTGTCTGCAGAGCTGACGCTCATTCTACTGAACTTTACACCACATAGTGGTCTACAGAGCTGACGCTCATTCTACTGAACTTTATACCATATAGTGGTCTGCAGATCTAACGCTCATTCTACTGGACTCTCTGCCACATAGTGGCCTGCAGAGCTAATACTCATCTCCGGACAACTTCTCTACATTTGTCTTCAGAGCTGACGCTCATTCTCCTGAACCTAAACACCACATAGTGGTCTGCAGAGTTACACCGAACTGCATCATCTTCATTGCCATTACTTATTATATTTACCACTCTTACTACGGTACTACTGCCTGTACTCTCTCAGGGACTTCCGTACAGTGCTCTAGTAGGGACCGCGACCTGCGAGGTAGACGCAGCTAAGCCCATACCGCTTTGCAGCGGTTCCTGGTGAACACCGTCTCCTCGTTAGACTCCGCGCCCTGTTGGAGTAGTGCTAAACTGTTCGAATCCCTTGGGGTCGCTACATCTGCCGAGTCTCATCGTAAGAACCGTGACAGTAAGAACAGGCCAAATAACATTGTCATTAATATGACAGAATCTAACGTGCAACCCTCTGCTGAGGATATACTTCAGCACTTGCTCAACCGGCTACAACAGCTATTACAGGGCTTCCAGAGTCTTGCTGTACGTTTTGACTCGCTACAAGCATCACCACCTGTTCAAGCGGCCAGTTCACCGGCACCTGTTCCCACAGCTGCTTCCAATTCGTCTCTTCGGATTCCAACTCCTTCCAAATTTGATGGAGATCCTGCCACCTGCCGTGGGTTTTTGAACCAGTGTTCAATACAATTTGAACTCCAACCACAGAATTTTCCTACCCAGCGCTCAAAAGTAGCATACCTAATATCCTTACTCTCTGGTCAAGCTTTAGCCTGGGCCTCACCTCTCTGGGAACTTGATGATCTGATCCTGGTGGACAGTGCTGCCTTCATTGCCGCTTTTCGCAGGATTTTTGATGAACCAGGAAGGGTTACTTCTGCAGCATCTAGTATTTTTCGCCTGCGTCAAGGATCTCTCTCAGTGGCCCATTATATTATTCAGTTTCAAACATTGTCGTCAGAGTTACGGTGGAACAACGAAGCATTGGTAGCCACCTTCTGGCAGGGGCTATCTGACAAAATCAAGGACGCTTTGGCTTCCCAAGAACTCCCCACTACTTTAAATGCCATGATCTCGCTATGTAATCGTGTGGATCTACATTTCCGCGAAAGATCTTCAGAGAAGGATTCCTCTCGGCATAGTTCCGCCAGACTCGCACCTCGGTTCACTCATCTGGTAACAATGGAGGAACCCATGCAAATTGGGCGCTCTCGATTAACTCCAGAGGAACGTGATAGAAAATTAAGAAATAAGTTGTGCCTTTATTGTGCGGATCCGGATCATCTACTGAATGCCTGCCCCAAGAGGTCGGGAAATGCCAGACCCTAACCTGCTCCGGAGAGGTCAGATTAGGGCTTTCCAAAACCTCTCCCTCCTTTGGTGTTCCTAATGTCTGCTCCTTCCCTATTACCCTTCACGGTCCCTGTGGTCCCATTCACACTTCTGCTATGCTGGACACTGGAGCAGCCGGAAATTTTATCTCTTTCTCTTTAATTTCGCAGTTTTCTATACCAACTGTACCATTAGAAATTCCTGTTTCCATCACGGCCATCGATGGCTCCCATATAGCTAATGGTACTGTGAAAACCCGGACCAAACCCATCGTCCTTCAAATAGGAGCATTACATCGAGAAGTAGTTACCTTTCACGTGCTGCCATTTACTACTACTCCCGTCATCCTGGGTCTACCATGGCTTCAGCAGCACTCCCCTCAACTTGACTGGTCCACCTCGCAGATTCTGTCTTGGGGTTCTACTTGTCGCCTGAAATGTTTGACTCAGGTCCAACCTATTGGCTCCATTTCTACTTCCTCTAATACCAAAGTCTCCATTCTGCCCAAGCAATATCATTCCTTTTTAGACGTTTTTGACAAGCTTTGCTCTGAGCATCTGCCGCCTCATCGCTCGTGGGACTGTCCTATTGAACTGCAGTCGGGCAAAATACCTCCTCAAGGTCGAGTGTATCCACTCTCCGTACCTGAGACCTCTTCTATGTCAGAATATGTTAAAGAAAACCTCTCCCGAGGCTTCATCAGACCCTCCTCATCACCGGCGGGAGCAGGGTTTTTCTTTGTTAAGAAAAAGGATGGATCGTTAAGACCTTGCATCGATTATCGTGGGTTAAATGCCATTACAGTCAAAAACCGATACCCCATTCCGCTTATCACCGAACTGTTTGATCGCATCAAAGGAGCTAAGATCTTCACCAAGCTAGACCTGCGGGGCGCTTATAATCTCATCAGGATCAGAGCAGGAGACGAATGGAAGACGGCTTTTAATACCCGCGATGGGCATTACGAATATCTTGTAATGCCCTTTGGGCTGTGCAACGCCCCCGCCGTGTTTTATCAGTGAGATATTTAGAGATCTTCTTTACCTCTGTGTCGTGGTATATCTAGACAATATTTTGGTTTTCTCTCCTGACATCACCTCTCACCGTAAGCATGTGAAGGAAGTTCTTTCCAGATTACGACGCCATCAACTCTTTTGCAAACTGGAGAAGTGCTTCTTCGCGCTCCCTCAGATGCCGTTTCTGGGTTACATCATCTCTAGATCCAGATTACAAATGGACCCAGATAAAGTCAAAGCAATTTTAGAATGGCCTCTTCCCCTTGGGCAGAAACCTATTCAAAGTTTCCTCGGATTCGCCAACTACTATAGGCGCTTCATCCAGGGCTACTCCACCATCGTGGCACCTATTGTGGCTCTAACTCGAAAGGGTTCCAACCCTAAATCCTAGTCTTCAGCTGCGATCGAGGCCTTTGACTTCTTGAAAAAAGCTTTTGTCTCTGCACCTATCCTCCAACAACCGGATGTTTCCTCTCCGTTCTTTCTGGAGATTGATGCCTCCAATATGGGCATCGGGGCTGTCCTTTCACAGAAATCTCCTCTGGACCAATTCCATCCGTGTGCCTTTTTCTCTAGAAAATTCCTCCCTGCTGAGAGGAACTACACCATAGGGGATAAGGAATTGTTGGCAATCAAAGCAGCGTTTGCGGAATGGCGACATCTCCTTGAGGGAGCACTACATCCAGTGACCATCTTCACGGACCATAAAAACTTGCTCTACCTCCAAACCGCGCAGTGCTTGAACCCCAGACAAGCACCCTGGTCTTTATTCTTTTCTCGCTTCGAACTTCGCATTACTTTTAAACCTGGCATTAGGAATAAGAGAGCTGATGCTCTTTCTCGTGCTTTTTCTACTCATGAAGTCACGGAGGAGGATCCTGTCCATCCCATTCTGGACCCTAAATGCCTAGTTTTAGCTACTCAGCTTAAACCCTCTAAACCCCCACCGGGGAGAAGTTTTGTCTCTCCTAATCTTCGCCACAAACTGCTGAAACATTATCACTCTACCATCTTCACTGGACATACTGGTACCCGTAAGACCATCAAATTGATATCTAGAAACTACTGGTGGTCCAGTCTTCACACTGACATTAAGGACTTTGTCTCCTCCTGTAGCGTTTGTTCTCAGAATAAGTCCACTCATCAGTCTCCCGCTGGTTTACTACGTCCATTGCCCATACCTCATGAACCATGGACCCATATAAGTATGGATTTTATTACCGATCTCCCACCTAGTAAGAATTGCACCGTCATATGGGTGGTAGTGGATCGATTTTCTAAAATGGCCCATTTCACGGCACTTCCGGGTCTTCCATCCTCTCCAGTCCTGGCATCCCACTTTGTCAAGAAAATATTCCGCCTACATGGCTGTCCACTCGACATAGTCTCAGATCGAGGTGTGCAATTCGTTTCCAAATTCTGGAGAGCTCTCTGCAAATTATTGGGGATCAAACTGAGTTTATCATCTGGATATCATCCTCAATCCAATGGACAGACCGAAAGGGTGAACCAAGATTTGGAGACCTACCTGTTACGATTATGATGCCTTAGTCAGTATTAGCACAGGCTTACCTAGGGCGCGGAGTCTAACGGCCTTCCGGTCTTCACCAAGAACCACCGCAAGGTAGTGTGGACTTTGCTGCCGAAGAACCGCAGGTCGCGGCCCCCAGATTAGCCTACTGACGTAAGGGAGGAAGTTCTAAGTGATGGCAGGCAGACAAGAAAATAGACAATGCGGTGCAAGTACAGGCACTAACCGTTAATTCCAGGCGTTGTAGGTCTGGAACAGTAACCTGTAGATGCACGGAGCCAGTATGGGTGCGTGGCAGGATATGGGTCCAGAGACACGACCGGGTCAGTACACTGGTGATATCAGATATACGGTACCAGAGGGAAATCCAGAGAATAGTTGGTAACACAGCCGAGTCGGTACACAGAAGGTATCAGGTATACGGTGCCAGAGGGAGATCCAGAGAATAGTCGGTAACACAGCCGAGTCGGTACACAGGAGATAGTCCAGTTCGTAGTGCCAGGGATAAGCCAAAGAATAGTCAGGTCACAGCCAGGTAGGTACACAGGAGTAGGAGGAATAGAGGGATACACAGGGAGCAGGTTCACAGGAGTCAGGACACAGGAACTGTAGCCAAGAACAGGAAACACATTGCTCTGACACAAGCAGCGTGTCATAGCAGGGGAGATATAGGAGTTTGAATTCCCCGCCCAGGAGTCACATGATCGGCAGCAGGGAGAACCCGGAAGTACGGCAGCGCCAACAGAAGAAGCGCTGCACAGATCGGACACCGCTTTCAGACCACGCTGACAGCGCAGCGGAACGGGAACAAGGTAAGTTCCTAACACTACCTCAGGATGTTTTCTACCGCCAACCAGGATAACTGGGTAGATCTTCTACCATGGGCGGAATTTGCCCATAACAACGCCTTCCATGAGTCTTCTTCTAAATCCCCTTTCCTGGTGGTCTATGGACATCATCCGTCTCTTCCTGAATTTGCGCCACTCCCACCCACCCAGGTGCCCGCAGCCAATTCTCTATACAACAAATTCCTTTCCATTTGGACACAAGTAAGAGCTTGTCTTAAAAAGACTTCTACACGTTACAAATTGGCTACAGATAAAAGGTGTAGATTTCTTCCCACCTTCAAGGTCGGTGATAGGGTGTGGCTCTCCACCAAGAATATACGCCTCAGAGTCCCCTGGATAAAATTGGCTCCGCGATTTATTGGCCCATACAGTATCTCGGGAATCATTAACCCAGTCTGCTTCAAATTGCGTTTACCGGCATCTCTTCGTATTGTCAACTCTTTCCATGTGTCTCTATTAAAACCTCTGAAAATTAATCGATTTACATCAGTAGCTCCTTCCATCAATCCAGGGGCCCATCAAGAGGAGGAGTTCGAACTCAAACAAATCTTGGACTCAAAAAATTGTAAAGGCGGTTTGAAATACTTGGTTGACTGGAAGGGCTTCGGCCCTGAAGAGCGCTCTTGGGTTCGCGCCTCCGACATCCACGCTCCCTACCTGCTGGATAAATTCCACAAGAAGTTTCCCTTGAAACCTTGCAATAAACGTGCGGTGCCCGTCTTTAAAGGGGGGGTACTATCACACGCCGGGTGTGCGGGCAGCGCACCCGACACCCGGCAGACTTACCTTTCCGCTCCGTCCTGGGCGCCGCCATCTTGGATTCGGGTCTGCGCATGCGCAGACCTGACGGCTTCTTTAAAACCTCTGTTCTCAATGGTGGATTCTAATGGCGCTTAGTTTAAAAGGCACTTCCTCCTTACCTACAGTGCCTGTTCTTTGAGTCACCTCCTGGTGATAGAAGTGGCTTCCTGTTATCTTCCAGCTATTTTCTTCCATCCTAGTCTACAGAGCTGACGCTCATTCTACTGAACTTTATACCACATAGTGGTCTGCAGAGCTAACGCTCATTCTACTGGACTCTCCGCCACATAGTGGCCTGCAGAGCTGACGCTCATCTCCGGACATCGTCTCTACATTTTTCTGCAGAGCTGACGCTCATTCTACTGAACTTTACACCACATAGTGGTCTACAGAGCTGACACTCATTCTACTGAACTTTATACCACATAGTGGTCTGCAGAGCTAACGCTCATTCTACTGGACTCTCCGCCACATAGTGGCCTGCAGAGCTGATACTCATCTCCGGACAACTTCTCTACATTTGTCTTCAGAGCTGACGCTCATTCTCCTGAACCTAAACACCACATAGTGGTCTGCAGAGTTACACCGAACTGCATCATCTTCATTGCCATTACTTATTATATTTACCACTCTTACTATGGTACTACTGCCTGTACTCTCTCAGGGACTTCTGTACAGTGCTCTAGTAGGGACCGCGACCTGCGAGGTAGACGCAGCTAAGCCCATACCGCTTTGCGGCGGTTCCTGGTGAAAACCGTCTCCTCATTAGACTCCACGCCCTGTTGGAGTAGTGCTAAACTGTTCGAATCACTTGGGGTCGCTACATCTGCCGAGTCTCATCGTAACAACCGTGACAATCACCCTCAATCTGTTCTGAATTCCACTCTACAGATGGCGGACACCGGATGCATGTCTGACACCAACATAGCTGTTAAGGCCGCAGTTATCCGCTTTGCCATAGGATGACTACTGTAGTACTTTGTGCTCATGGCAAACAACTGTTGGACGGTCACATAATGCCAAAAAAAGATTTGCAAGATGGAATTGTCCTTGGGCCCTCCCACCCACCCTTATGTTGTTGAAATAGGACATGCACACTTTAACAAACCAATCATTTCAGCGACAGGGCCTACCAAACAACTGTGGCTGAAATGATTGGTTTGTTTGGGCCCTCACACCAAAAAAGCTATTCATCTCTCCCTGTACAAACTAAACAGGCTCTACTGAGGCATGATGTCGTCCTCATCCTCATCCTCTGATTCCTCTCCCCCTTCAGTGTGTACTTCCTCATACTCACACATTATCAATTCGTCCCAGCTGGACTCCACAACCACAGGTCGCTCTGTAGTATCTGGAGGCCAGTGCTGTACTTGATTGAGGAATTGATAATTCATTTTTATGAACATCATTTTTTAAACGTTCTGCGGAAGCAACCTCCTTCGCCGCTCACTGACCAGGTTCCCCGCTGCACTAAAAACTCTTTCCGAGTACACACTGGAGGGCGGACAACTCAGGTAAAATAGAGCCAGTTTGTACAGGGGCTTCCAAACTGCCTTTTTTTCCTGCCAGTAACAATATGGACTGTCTGACATGTCTATTTGGATGGTGTCAGCAAAATAATCCTCCACCATTTTTTCTATCGTGACATCATCCAATGCAGTGACAGTAGACATGTCTGCAATGGTTGGCAGGTCCTTCATTCCGGACCAGATGTTGTCTGCATCCCCGCTAGCGGGTCTTTTAGGAAAACTGAGCTTTTTCCTCGCAGCCACAGGTGTGGAAGAAAATTAAGGTAAAGCTGTTGGCATGTCACGGTCCTCTTCAGAGGACAATTTCCTGACCAGCAGGTCTTTGCACCTCTGTAGAGTTGTGTCCGCCGGAAACAGAGACACAACATATGCTTTAAACCGAGGATCGAGCACGGTGGCCAGAATGTATTCCTCTGACTTTAAAAGAGTGACCACCCTCGGATCCTGGCAAAGCGTATGAAGGGCTTCATCCACAAGAGCTACATGCTTGGTGGAATCTCAATGGTTTACCAGCTCCTCCCTCACTTTCTCCAGCTGCTTCTGCAACAGCCTGATCAGGGGAATCACCTGACTCAAGCTGGCAGTGTCGGAACTGACTTCTCGTGTGGCAAGTTCAAACGGCTGCAGAACCTTGCACAACACGGAAATCAGTCTCCACTGCGCTTGACTCAGGCTCATCCCCACTCATTTTCCTATGTCGTAGGTGGCTGTGTAGGCTTGAATGGCCTTTTGCTGCTCCTCCATCCTCTGCAGCATATAGAGGGTGGAGTTCCAGCGCGTCACAACCTCTTGTTTGAGGTGATGGCAGGGCAGGTTCAGACTTTTTTGATGTTGCTCAAGTCTGCGGTAGGCACTGGCAGAATGCCGAAAGTGTCCAGCAATTTTGCGGGCTACCGCAAGCATCTCCTGCACACCCCTGTCACTCTTCAGGTAATGCTGCACCACCAAATTAACGGTGTGGGCAAAACATGGGACGTGCTGGAAATTGCCCATTTGTAATGCCCGCACAATGTTACTGGCGTTGTCTGACACCACAAATCCCCAGGAGAGTCTAAGTGGGGTAAGCCACTCCGAGATTATTTCCCTCAGTTTTTCTAAGAGGTAGTCAGCGTTGTGCCTCTTATTAAAACCTGTGATGCACAACGTTGCCTGCCTTGGCACGAGCAGCCGTTGTGGAGATACTGCTACTGATGCAGCTGCTGCTGTTGCTGCGGAAGGCAATGCATCTACCCAGTGGGCTGTCACAGTCATATAGTCCTTCGTTTGCCCTGAACCACTTGTCCACATGTCTGTGGTTAAGTGGACAGTGGGTACAACCGCATTTTTCAGAGCACTGAGGACACTTGTTCGTACTTCTCTGTACATCTTTGGTATCGCCTGCCTAGTGAAGTGGAATCTCAACGGGATTTGGTACCGGGGACACAATACCTCCATCAACCGTCTAAATCCCACTCCACTGATGGCGGACACCGGACGCACATCTAACACCAACATTGCTGTTATTGACGCAGTTATCCGCTTTGCCATAGGATGACTAGTGTCGTACTTAGTGCTCATGGCAAATGACTGTTGGACGGTCAATTGTTTGGTGAAAGACGTAGCGGTCTTACGACTTCCCCTCTGGGAAGATGACCGACTACCAGCAGCAACAGCAGTAGTGGCAGTAGTAGGCGTACCGCTGCAGGACTCCTCGGATGAATCCCGGATTGAGGAGGACTCAATCTGGCTGGTGACATGGCCTGCAGAACTAAATCTGATGGGGATCGTGGAGGAAGTTGACGAGGAGGGTGTTGGTGGTGTGTATCCAACAGGACCAAGGGATTTAGGTTTCCCTGGACTGATGACGGTCCTAGCCCGAGTTCCTGAACTATACACTGAACTATGAAGGTTATTCAGGTGACATATAAGGGAGTATGTCCCTAGGTGGCCAAGATCCTTACCCCTGCTTATTTGAGCTTTACATAAGCTACATATGGCCATACATTTGTTGTCCGGATCGGGATAAAAATAACTCCAGACAGAAGAGGTGGTTTTTTTGGTCTTCTGACCAGGCATGACGATGGGCTTTTTCATCCCACGGACAACAACTGTTTCCCCCCATGGTGGCTCATTTATGATAACCACATCAGCATCCTCCTCGTCAAGTTCCTCCTCAGCGCCAGCTACATCAATATCCTCCTCCATGTGTACAACGTGCACACCTTCATTAGCCAAATCTGTAACTGGACTGTGGGTGATCCTTCCAGCATATGCAGAGGGCGTGCTGCAAATGGTGGAAGGAGCCACCTCTTCCCGTACAGTGATGGGAAGGTCAGGCTTCGCAACCACCAACACCCTTGGACTCGCTGGACTTGGACTAGTTGTTGATGATAGCTTAAGTCTCTTAAATTTGTTAGAGGGGGGGAAGGAGGAGTGCTTAGATCCATGGGTGAAGCTGAACCACTAGTCATGAACACGGGCCAGGGCCTAAGCCGTTCCTTGCCACTCCGTGTCGTAAATGGCATATTGGCAAGTTTACGTTTCTCCTCAGTTGATTTTAATTTTCTTTTTTTGCTCTTTTTTGGGAACTTTGGGTTTTTGGATTTTACATACCCTATACTATCAGATTGGGCATCGCCCTTGGCAGACGACGTTGATGCCATTTCAGCGTCTATGTCAATGTCCTGACTAGTGGCAGCAGCTTCAGCATTAGGAAGAAGTGGGTCTTGATCTTTCCCTACTTTATCCTCCAAATTTTTCTACTTCATTATATGCAGCACAAGAGAGCGTACTCCTAAACCACACACCTTTGGGACTACAGAAAGAATGAACGTAGTAATAGAAATGGCAGTTCCTCTTTTTTGGGACTGCACAAACAATGAACATAGTAATAGAAATGGCAGTTCCTCTTTTTTGGAACTAAAGAAACAATGAACGTAGTAATAGAAATGGCAGTTCCTCTTTTTTGGGACTGCACAAACAATGAACGTAGTAATAGAAATGGCAGTTCCTCTTTTTTGGAACTGCAGAAACAATGAACGTAGTAATAGAAATGGAAGTTCCTCTTTTTTGGAACTACAGGAACAATGAACGTAGTAATAGAAATGGCAGTTCCTCTTTTTTGGAACTACAGAAACAATAAACGTAGTAATAGAAATGGCAGATCCTCTTTTTTTGAACTACAGAAACAATGAACGTAGTAATAGAAATGACAGTTCCTCTTTTTTGGAACTACAGAAACAATGAACGTAGTAATAGAAATGACAGTTCCTCTTTTTTGGAACTACAGAAACAATGAACGAAGTAATAGAAATGGCAGTTCCTCTTTTTTGGAACTACAGAAACAATGAACGTAGTAATAGAAATGGCAGTTCCTCTTTTTTGGGACTGCAAGAATATATTGCTCTATAATATTTTTTATACTTTTTCAATTATTTTTTTATATTTTTCTTTAATTTTTTTTAAATATTTTTTTGGTATTTTTTTTACATTTTAAAAAGATTTTTGGCTAATTAACAAATTGCTATGGACACATACAGGACAAAAGCACCACTGGACTCAGCAGCACAGACACTTGCCAAAGCACCACTGGAATCAGCAGGACAGAGCACTGGAAGAAGTACTACTGGACTCAGCAGGACAAAGCACCACTTGACTAAAGTAATCAGCAGGACAGAGCACTGGACAAAGTACTAATGGACTCAGCAGAACAAAGCACCACTTTACTAAAGTAATCAGCAGGACAGAGCACATCAACCTCCCTCTTCAGTAACCACAGGGAGAATGAAGATGGCGGCCGCGAGCGGGGCATTTATGAGATCCGAGTCTCGCGAGATCTGACGCGAGACTTGGATGTTATAGCCTCGGTTTGGCTTCATTTGGCGCCCGGAAGTTCCCTAACAGTGCTCGGATCCCGTTGGATCCGCACTGTTCGGGTGGGCTCGGATTAGCGAAATCCGAGCCCGCTCATCTCTAATTTTGAGTGATCATTGAAGGAGACAACTTCCCAAAAATGTAGAAAAACTAGTGTTCACCAAAAATAACTACAAATTGTATGAGGAATACCGTTGTAACACTAGATTCCAGTGGGGATGAACTTATACTGGGTCATGATGATCTTGGTCTATTATCTTGTATTAAATTATATGCGGTCGACAGCTAGTCATTCATTTGGTCAATTTTCAGAAAGTCAACAAAATTAGGTGTCGACAGGATTATTAGGTCAACAATTCACATGTCGACAGTATTATACGTTTAGGCATACTATTGTCAACCTAATAATACTGTCTACATTTGAACTGTCTACCAAATAATACTGTCAATGTCATTATTGTCGACTTTCCAACACTGTCTCTATTTGGGTACCTACCATATAACTGTTGATCATGTAAATGTTGAACATATATATTACACCTGGGTGGGAGGACACTTGGACAATTCCATCTTGCACTATTTTACATTATGGCCTTGGTCTATCAGCTTGTGTAAAATGTCTACTGATGCATAGTAGTGATGTCACTATCCATCTGATTACTGCCACTGCTATCCTTCTCCAGTGTGTCACACATGCTGCCTAATGGTCACCTACTTGGTGTATCTTCTTTTCTAAAATGACAAATTTACTGATCTAGAAATCTGTGATGAGGATGATAACTAGGTCGATGTCACCACTGAGATAGATGACAACTGTTAGCGAAATGCACATTAGTAAAACATTTTAATTCCCTATCTGTCCTGCAGTTCAACAACTGGATGATTGTACCTATTTTTTTAATCAAATCCAAAATCAAAACACATGAGGATTTTTGGCCAAAACCAAAATCAAAACAAGAATATAGCTTTAGAACCAAAACCAAAACACAAAGTGCCTGATTCATTAAGGAAAGTAGGGCAAAAAAATGATTATGTTTTCTCCTGGACAAAACAATGTTACAATTCGAGAGGTGCAAATTAGATTATTATTTTGCAACATAAGTTAAATACTGGCTGTTTTTTCATGTATGTCACAAATACTTGATAGCTTTATTTTTCACTGACATTTGAAGTTGAACAACACATTTTCCTACCCCAAATATAAATCTCCCCACATTTTAAATGTCCCCCACCCCTGAAATGCAACATGGTTTTGCCAAGGTGAAAAGTTACTCATTTTACTTTACTTTCCTTAATGAATCATTTCTGTCATATAGTCACCAGGTTTACAAACCAATGTTTTAATTACCGAGATTATAGAAGAGCTGACATATATTTCACAGTTCCTTTTATATTAAGTGCAGGCTTTGAGCACACTGTGATGTGGAAGAGACAGAGGGTGTATTTATCATAGAGGTAGAGCCCTTTTCTGGTGAAAATGCTCTAAAGGAATCTTTTTACTCTACATAATGTGTTTATGAGATTTCCACCAACAATAACTACTCCAGCGATAGTTTAATTTATCATATATTCAAGTATCCAACACGATCCCTGTTCTGTTAGCGACATCTCAGGATGGCATTAACAGAAAGAATGCATTGAAAAATATCATTAGCAAATAGATGTTTACTTAGTATGGTGCTATTGTTCTGGCCCCAAAAATACATAGGGGCATATTCAATTGTTCCTCCAGCCGCCGGAAAAACAAGTGCGTTAAAACCATTACTGTTTATACGGTAATATTGCGCGTAAATACCGATCATACTGTAATTTACTCGCTGAATTTCAGCTCGCAGCTCAGGGAGCTGCGAGCTGAAATTCAGCGAGTAATTACCGTATAAATGGTAATAGTTTTTACGTGCTCGTTTTTCCGGCGGCCGGAGGAACAATTGAATACGCCCCATAGTATTTTATAGGGGAGGGAATATATATGATATAGCATATTTCATATATGGGGGGAATTCAATTGAGTGCGGGGATTTATTTTCTGCAGCGTTAAAAGAAAACAAAAACCTGCGCAGGTTTTTACCCGCTAGAGCGACCGTTTTTAGTTAACGCCACGTTAAAACTCGTGCAATTCAATTTGAGATCTTGGAAACCCGCCCCCGCGCGCTAATTATTGGTCAAAGCGAGTTTTAGGAGCGGAGGGGAGGATTTAACGTGGCCATCTTGATTATAAAAAATAACGCTGCCACCAGAAAACTGTCATTTGCTGATAGCTGTTGGCTGGTTTGGTGACTGCATAGCATCTGACTTGTGACTTTTCCTCATTGCAATTGGAATTGGCATAGATTAGCATTACACTACACACTACTTACTACTATTTAAATAAATACTTACATTTTTCTTTAAATTTAAATTTTAATAGTACACTATATACATATATACCCACTTTTACTAACACATAACACCCCACATACATATACTAACATACATACATACATACATACATACATACATATAATTTATATACCTCTAAAATTTTGTTGTATTGTTTTGCTGGAGTCACACAACCACATACATACCCACCAAATCTGTATTTGTTGTTTTTATTGTATTTTTCTGAACTGCGCAAAATAATTTTTTAGCATTAGGACAGGTTTTTGAATTTCAGATAGGCCAAGTATTTCTTATAACCTAGTGCAAAATAATTGTACCATTGAAGTATAGGATAGGTTTTTATATTTCAGTTAGGCCAAGGTAATATATTTCTTAACCTAGTGTAAAGTAATTTTACCATTGTAATATAGGATTGGATTTGATATTGCAGATTTGTCAAGGGAATATATTTATTAACCTAGTTCTATATAATTGTACCATTGTAGTATAGGCTAGGATTTTGTACCATTGTAGTATAGTATCTGTTTTTATGCTGCAAGTTAGGTAATATAATATATTTCTTAACCTACTGCAAAATTATTTTTGCATGGTAGTATAGGATAGGATTTTATATTAAAATAGCACCTTAATTAATCAATTAATCAGTGTATTTAGGTAGTTATTTTATTTTTAAGCACATATGTATGGCCCAAATATATGGGACTCTCATTGTTTAGAGTAGGACCACCCTATTAGCAAAAGCACATTGGCGTGGTGGGTGGCTTCACCATACATTTGCAAATGTGTGCAACTGAGACTTTTGCATTTTTATCTACAGTAGAAATAGCAGATCTGTTGCTGGCTATAGCAGTGTGCTGGGGGAATTTGTCTCTGTTTTTTCCTTTTAGGATAACCCCACCCTTTCATGCACCTGTTATAGCCTATAAATTGATTTGAGCAACTACCAGTTCCTTATATTTCAGATAGGCCAAGGTAATATATTTTTTAACCTAGTGCAAATTGATTTTACCATTGTAGTATAGAATAGGTTTTTATATTTCAGATATTCCAACGTAATATATTTCTTAACCTAGTGTAAAGTAATTTTACCATTGTAGTATAGGATAGGATTTGATATTGGTCAAGGGAATATATTTATTAACCTAGTTCTATATAATTGTACCATTGTAGTATAGGCTAGGATTGTATCTGTTTTTATGCTGCAAATTAGGTAATATAATATATTTCTTAACCTACTGCAAAATAATTTTAGCATGGTAGTATAGGATAGGATTTTATATTAAAATAGCACATTAATTAATTAGAGATGAGCGGGCTCGGATTTCGCTAATCCGAGCCCACCCGAACAGTGCAGATCCGACGGCATCCAAACACTGTTCGGGTATTTGCGGCGCCAAAAAAAAATGAAACTGAGGCTCTGAAGTCCAAGTCTCGCTTCGGACCTCGCGAGACTCGGATCTCATAAATGCCCCGCTCGCGGCCGCCATCTTCATTCTCCCTGTGGTTACAGAAGAGGGAGGTTGATTTGCTCTGTCCTGCTGATTACTTTAGTCAAGTGGTGCTTTGTCCTGCTGAGCCCAGTAGTACTTTTTCCAGTGCTCTGTCCTGCTGTTTCCACTGGTGCTTTGGCCAGTGTCTGTGCTGCTGAGTCCAGTGGTGCTTTTGTCCTGTATTTGTTTCTGATAAGTCCATAGCAATTTGTTAATTAGCCAAAAATCTTTAAAAAATTAAAAAAAAAATACAAAAAAATACGGAAAAAAAAATTGAAAAAAAATATAAAAAAATAATTAAAAAAGTATAAAAAATATTATAGAGCAATATATACTTGCAGTCCCAGGGCAATCTTAACAACATTATGGGCCCCCGGGCAAAGCCGTGCACCGGGGCCCCTAGACATAGATATAGATATAGATATATAGATGTATACAGATATAGCTATAGATATATAGAGATAGATAGATGTACTTGCTCATTGACCCTTGAAGGGTTTTTTTTGCAGGTTTTTTTCTTTTGCAGGATTATTTATTCTCATTAAGAGCCGTGCCTATGGGGCCCCCTTGCCAGTGTGGCCCCCGGGCAGCTGCCCATCGTGCCCAATGGAAAAGATGGCCCTGTGCAGTCCCAAAAAGAGGAACTGCCATTTCTATTACTACGTTCATTGTTTGTGCAGTCCCAAAAAAGAGGAACTGCCATTTCTATTACTACGTTCATTGTTTGTGCAGTCCCAAAAAAGAGGAACTGCCATTTATATTACTACGTTCGTTGTTTCTGTATTTCCAAAAAAGAGGAACTGCCATTTCTATTACTACGTTCATTGTTTCTGTAGTTCAAAAAAAGAGGATCTGCCATTTCTATTACTACGTTTATTGTTTTTGTAGTTCCAAAAAAGAGGAACTGCCATTTCTATTACTACGTTCATTGTTTCTGTAGTTCCAAAAAAGAGGAACTTCCATTTCTATTACTACGTTCATTGTTTCTGCAGTTCCAAAAAAGAGGAACTGCCATTTCTATTACTACGTTCATTGTTTGTGCAGTCCCAAAAAAGAGGAACTGCCATTTCTATTACTACGTTCATTGTTTCTTTAGTTCCAAAAAAGAGGAACTGCCATTTCTATTACTATGTTCATTGTTTGTGCAGTCCCAAAAAAAGAGGAACTGCCATTTCTATTACTACGTTCATTCTTTCTGTAGTCCCAAAGTGTGTGTGGTTTAGGGGTACGCTCTCTTGTGCTGCATATAATGAAGTAGAAAAATTTGGAGGATAAAGTAGGGAAAGATCAAGACCCACTTCCTCCTAATGCTGAAGCTGCTGCCACTAGTCAGGACATTGACATAGACGCTGAAATGGCATCAACGTCGTCTGCCAAGGGCGATGCCCAATCTGATAGTATAGGGTATGTAAAATCCAAAAACCCAAAGTTCCCAAAAAAGAGCAAAAAAAGTAAATTAAAATCAACTGAGGAGAAACGTAAACTTGCCAATATGCCATTTACGACACGGAGTGGCAAGGAACGGCTTAGGCCCTGGCCCGTGTTCATGACTAGTGGTTCAGCTTCACCCATGGATCTAAGCACTCCTCCTTCCCCCCCTCTAACAAATTTAAGAGACTTAAGCTATCATCAACAACTAGTCCAAGTCCAGCGAGTCCAAGGGTGTTGGTGGTTGCGAAGCCTGACCTTCCCATCACTGTACGGGAAGAGGTGGCTCCTTCCACCATTTGCAGCACGCCCTCTGCATATGCTGGAAGGATCACCCACAGTCCAGTTACAGATTTGGCTAATGAAGGTGTGCATGTTGTACACATGGAGGAGGATATTGATGTAGCTGGCGCAGAGGAGGAACTTGACGAGGAGGATGCTGATGTGGTTATCATTAATGAGCCACCAGGGGGGGAAACAGTTGTTGTCCGTGGGATGAAAAAGCCCATCGTCATGCCTGGTCAGAAGACCAAAAAAACTTCCTCTTCTGTCTGGAGTTATTTTTATCCCAATCCGGACAACAAATGTATGGCCATATGTAGCTTATGTAAAGCTCAAATAAGCAGAGGTAAGGATCTTGGCCACCTAGGGACATCCTCCCTTATATGTCACCTGAATAACCTTCATAGTTCAGTGTATAGTTCAGGAACTCGGGCTAGGACCGTCATCAGTCCAGGGACACCTAAATCCCTTGGTCCTGTTGGATACACACCACCAACACCCTCCTCGTCAACTTCCTCCACGATCTCCATCAGATTTAGTCCTGCAGGCTATGTCACCAGCCAGATTGAGTCCTCCTCAATCCGGGATTCATCCGAGGAGTCCTGCAGCGGTACGCCTACTACTGCCACTACTGCTGTTGCTGCTGGTAGTCGGTCATCTTCCCAGAGAGGAAGTCGTAAGACCGCTACGTCTTTCACCAAACAATTGACCGTCCAACAGTCATTTGCCATGAGCACCAAGTACGACACTAGGCATCCTATGGCAAAGCGGATAACTGCGTCAATAACAGCAATGTTGGTGTTAGATATGCGTCCGGTGTCCGCCATCAGTGGAGTGGGATTTAGACGGTTGATGGAGGTATTGTGTCCCCGGTACCAAATCCCGTCGAGATTCCACTTCACTAGGCAGGCGATACCAAAGATGTACAGAGAAGTACGAACAAGTGTCCTCAGTGCTCTGAAAAATGCGGTTTTACCCACTGTCCACTTAACCACGGACATGTGGACAAGTGGTTCAGGGCAAACGAAGGACTATATGACTGTGACAGCCCACTGGGTAGATGCATTGCCTTCCGCAGCAACAGCTGCAGCTGCATCAGTAGCAGGATCTCGACAACGGCTGTTTGTGCCAAGGCAGGCAACGTTGTGTATCACAGGTTTTAATAAGAGGCACAACGCTGACTACCTCTTAGAAAAACTGAGGAAAATAATCTCGGAGTGGCTTACCCCACTTAGACTCTCCTGGGGATTTGTGGTGTCAGACAACGCCAGTAACATTGTGCGGGCATTACATATGGGCAATTTCCAGCACGTCCCATGTTTTGCCCACACCTTTAATTTGGTGGTGCAGCATTACCTGAAGAGTGACAGGGGTGTGCAGGAGATGCTTGCGGTGGCCCGCAAAATTGCTGGACACTTTCGGTATTCTGCCAGTGCCTACCGCAGACTCGAGCAACATCAAAAAAGTCTGAACCTGCCCTGCCATCACCTCAAACTCCACCCTCTATATGCTGCAGAGGATGGAGGAGCAGCAAAAGGCCATTCAAGCCTACACAGCCACCTACGACATCGGAAAAGGAGTGGGGATGAGCCTGAGTCAAGCGCAGTGGAGACTGATTTCCGTGTTGTGCAAGGTTTTGCAGCCGTTTGAACTTGCCACACGAGAAGTCAGTTCCGACACTGCCAGCTTGAGTCAGGTGATTCCCCTGATCAGGCTGTTGTAGAAGCAGCTGGAGAAAGTGAGGGAGGAGCTGGTAAACCATTGCGATTCCACCAAGCATGTAGCTCTTGTGGATGAAGCCCTTCATACGCTTTGCCAGGATCCGAGGGTGGTCACTCTTTTAAAGTCAGAGGAATACATTCTGGCCACCGTGCTCGATCCTCGGTTTAAAGCGTATGTTGTGTCTCTGTTTCTGGCGGACACAAGTCTACAGAGGTGCAAAGACCTGCTGGTCAGGAAATTGTCCTCTGAAGAGGACCGTGACATGCCAACAGCTCCACCTTCATTTTCTTCCACATCTGTGGCTGCGAGGAAAAAGCTCAGTTTTCCTAAAAGACCCGCTAGCGGGGATGCAGACAACATCTGGTCCAGACTGAAGGACCTGCCAACCATTACAGACATGTCTACTGTCGCTGCATTGGATGATGTCACAATAGAAAAAATGGTGAAGGATTATTTTGCTGACACCATCCAAATAGACATGTCAGACAGTCCATATTGTTACTGGCAGGAAAAAAAGGCAGTTTGGAAGCCCCTGTACAAACTGGCTCTATTTTACCTGAGTTATCCGCCCTCCAGTGTGTACTCGGAAAGAGTTTTTAGTGCAGCAGGGAACCTGGTCAGTGAGTGGCGAAGGAGGTTGCTTCCTCACAACGTTGAAAAAATGATGTTTATAAAAATAAATTATCAATTCCTCAATCAAGTACAGCACTGGCCTCCAGATACTACAGAGGGACCTGTGGTTGTGGAGTCCAGCGGGGACGAATTGATAATGTGTGAGGATGAGGAAGTACACACTGAAGGGGGAGAGGAATCAGAGGATGAGGATGAGGACGACATCTTGCCTCAGTAAAGCCTGTTTAGTTTGTACAGGGAGAGATGAATAGCTTTTTTGGTGTGGGGGCCCAAACAAACCAATCATTTCAGCCACAGTTGTTTGATAGGCCCTGTCGCTGAAATGATTGGTTTGTTAAAGTGCGCATGTCCTATTTCAACAACATAAGGGTGGGTGGGAGGGCCCAAGGACAATTCCATCTTGCACCTTTTTTTTTCTTTGCCAGCTCGTTTTGTGGGGGTCCAAACAAACCAATCATTTCAGCCACAGTTTGGTAGGCCCTTTTGCTGAAATTATTGGTTTGTTAAAGTGCGCATGTCCTATTTCAACAACATAAGGGTGGGTGGGAGGGCCCAAGGACAATTCCATCTTGCAAATCTTTTTTTGGCATTATGTGACCGTCTAACAGTTGTTTTCCATGAGCACAAAGTACGACAGTAGTCATCCTATGGCAAAGCGGATAACTGCGGCCTTAACAGCTATGTTGGTGTTAGACGTGCATCCGGTGTCCGCCATCTGTGCTTTGGAATTCTGACCAGTTGAAGGTGATATTGTGGCCCCGGTACCAAATTGGGTATCGGGACCACTCCACTACGCAGTCCAGAAAGCTACCTCGGTGCAACGTTTTGGACTAAAAACAATATTGTGAGGTGTGAGGTGTTCAGAATAGACTGGAAATTAGTGGAAATGATTGTTCTTGAATGTTATTGAGGTTAATAATAGCGTAGGAGTGAAAAAAAACCAAAAAACTTTTTAGATTTTTAGTGCTTTTTATGCTTTTTTAAAAATAAATCAGAACCCAAAACCCTAAATCAGAACCAAAACCTTTCGTCAGGTGTTTTGCCAAAACATATCAGAACCAAAAAGCTCAAGCTAATCAGAACCCAAAACACAAAACACTAAAAGTGCCCGGTGCACACCCTTATAATTAATAAATTAATCAGTATATTTAGGTAGTTATTTTATTTTTAAGCTAATTTATTTTTGTAATATTAGTAAAATTTTAAAGAGCAGCCATGTCTAGGGAGCATAGGGATTCTCTCTTTCAACAGGACACCCAAGAGGCATCAAGTGTTAGTACTGGAGAGGAATGGTCAGAGTACCGTGAACAGCGTCGAGAAGAGCAAAGAAGACAGCAATTTGTGAGCAGCATTCAACCATCTACAAGCAGATAGCAGGCATGACAGTGAGGAAGGTGACAATGAAAGGACAGTAGCATCAAGGTCTGTTGAAGTGTGTCAGAAGCGCTTTCGGGACTGTAAGCGGACGAACAAAGCAAAGATGACAACAGTATCAAGACATGCCAGGGGCACTGGTGGTGGCAAACCACTGCAGATCAAATTCAAACTGTGGGAGGAGAAAATGCATCAGATTGTCAGGGCTGATCTTGTGGAAGGAGTGGACACTCTGGAACCCTACACTATCCTGCAACAAGGTATATTTAATTTAACAAGTCTTTAAAAAAGTTGTTATTATTTAGTTAAATGTTAAAAAAATATGTTTTTTCATTCAAAACAGAAGAAGAAGAACCAGCTCACCCCAGAAAACATCTCATTTAAGCTTGTATTCTTTTGGTGTTGATAACATGCAATACTTCATAACAACTATGTCCATTATTTTACATAAAATAACATATATATATTTATAATGATATGTAAATAATCTCTTTATAATTTATTATTATTTACAGAAGACCGACACGTGGAAGAAATGCCAGCAGAACGGGGAACATCAACCACGTATGGTGAAAGTCTAGAAGGTATTGTTTGCAAAAAGTTGGGGATATATATATATATATAGATAGATATAGATAGATATAGATATATGTAACAATATTAATACAGAAAGGTGCAAAAATCAATTAATAGGAATATAAATATTAATATAATAATAATAGTTCAAATAAAGTTCTCGTATACACTTCCAATAAGCAGGCGGCTGTCAGTTCTTCAAAAAGATAGCAGTCGGTGTAATTGGGAGAATCTAAAAAAGGAAACAGAAGGACAAGGTGCACAATAGTGTAGTATTTAAGTAACACAATGATTAAATACTGTGTGAATAAATATATCCAATAAATGATGTATCAATACACTCAAACACCAAATAACACCATAGAGAAATGATTGGACCAGAAGGGATAGATGCACCAAAAATATGTGTTTTCAAATATAGGCACACAGTGCACCACACTCACTTGAGTCTCCGTACCAAATATATAATCTTGTAGAGCTTATCAATATCCAGGTGGTTTTAGAGAAAATGCATCTCAAAAATGGTGAACATTACACACCATCCCCACTTTCGTATAACAGCGTATCAAATATACAATTTTTGAAGCTTATCTGTATAATTGATCTGTATCCAGAACTCCTTCAATTTCCAGGCATATACCATATAACTACAGGGCTGCACATATGATCTTTATGTGTCACAGGCCACAACTCCCTAATAGCATTAAACCCTGCCCCTAGGATAAGCTTCAAAGATTGTATCTTTGGTATGCTGCTATATGAAAGTGGGGATGGTGTGTAATTTTCACCATTTTTGAGATGCATTTTCTCTGAAAACCACCTGGATATTGATAAGCTCTACAAGATTATATATTTGGTATGGAGACTCACATGAGTGGGGTGCACTGTGTGCCTATATTTGAAAACACTTCTTTTTGGTGCATCTATCCCTTCTGGTCCAATCATTTCTCCATGGTGTTATTTGGTGTTTAAGTGTATTGATACATCACACCATTTACTGGATATATTTATTCACACAGTATTTAATCACTGTGTTACATAAATACTACACTATTATGCACCTTGTCCTTCTGTTTCCTTTTATATATATATATATATATATATATATATATATATATATACAGTCAAGTCCATAAATATTGGGACATCAACACAATTCTCATATTTTGGGCTCTATATGCCACCACAATGGATTTGGAATGAAACAAACAGGATGTGCTTTAACTGCAGACTTTCAGCTTTAATTTGAGGGAATTTACATCCAAATCAGGTGAACAGTGTAGGAATTACAACGGTTTCTATATGTGCCTCCCACTTTTTAAGGGACCAAAAGTAATGGGACAAACTAAACAATCCTACATCAAACTTTCACTTTTTAATACTTTCCTGCAAATCCTTTGCAGTCAATTACAGCCTGAAGTCTGGAAGGCATAGACATCACCAGACGCTGGGTTTCATTCCTGGTGATGCTCTGCCAGGCCTCTACTGCAAATGTCTTCAGTTCCTGCTTGTTCTAGGGGCATTTTCCCTTCAGTTTTGTCTTCATCAAGTGAAATGCATGCTCAATCAGATTCAGGTCAGGTGATTGACTTGGCCATTGCATAACATTCCACTTGTTAGCCTTAAAAAATCTCTTTTGTTGCTTTTGCAGTATGCTTTGGGTCATTGTTCATCTGCACTGTGAAGCACCGTCCAATGAGTTCTGAAGCATTTGAATGAATATGAGCAGATAATATTGCCCAAAACACTTCAGAATTCATCCTGCTGCTTTTGTCAGCAGTCACATCATCAATAAATACAAGGGAACCAGTTCCATTGGCAGCCATACATGCCCACGCCATGACACTACCACCACCATGCTTCACTGATGAGGTGGTATGTTTTGGATCATGAGCAGTTCCTTTCCTTCTCCATACTCTTCTCTTCCCATGACTCTGGTACAAGTTGATCTTTGTCTCATCTGTCTGTTATGAGCGTTTTGTCGCTATCCAATAACGATTGTCGAATCTCGATTTGTGTTACCAACGCACAAATATTTATTTTTAAAAAAGTAGCAGAATAATCAAGCGAAATAATAGTAAGTACAGCCATTACTTATCGCAGGTGCTCTGGATCCAGTGAACAGTCTTTCAGTCCTGAAGTCTGTGGTCAAGGTGACTGAACACTACATGAGAGCTACTGCTTATATGCAAACAGAGATACAGTGAAACAATGCAGATAGTATAGCTTGCTTCTATTCGTCCAGGCATCAGGAGGGTCCAGGGGGTTACACATCATAGGCTGATTCAATCTAAGGAATCCAAAACGTGGGGGTCTCTCCAGGGGATGAGCTCTGTTCTTCCCGCCAAACTGCTCTGTTCTTCCCGCCACACTCCAATTACAATCAGTCCATTAGCATTTGACAGTTAATATCATATTAAAGGTTTATTCCCTAACATCAATAACTAGAGTATGCAATGTGCGATCTCTTCGCCGAATGCACCAAACAGCTGCTGATGTAAAGGGGATTAATATGATATTAGACATGACACATTTCTTTTAACCTGAACCACATGTATCACTAATATGCATATAACTTATAACATTACACATAAACACTACTATATTTCGACATAAATAACTATGTGTTGCAACTACGATTAATGTGTACTATTTTACAAATGTGCGTGTTTGTGCGAATGTATGTAAAAGTATAAATGCTGTTGTTGCCACGCGTTGCGGCTGGGCACTCCCTACCACACCGTAGTGTGCTTTACGCATCTTTTCAGACAAAGACAAGCAAGTTTGCTCGATTTTAATTGAAATGACTTTATCCAATTTGCTGACTTCGACAGCTCCACCCTTTGATAGTGTAATAAACTATCACCTAATCACCGTTTCAAGTTCAGAATTATACAATACATCTTCACAGACCATGATCCTGGTATCTCTCACCACCCTTTCAGTCTCTTTCTCAGTGTTACTCCCAGAAGACTGTTTTCCACACTTCAACACAGTAGGAACACATTTGACGCATAAACCAATTGCTAAGATGACACCCAGTATAAGGAGAAGGAGCTTACCTACACTAGCAACCATTTCCTGTACCCACTCCCCCAGACCAGAGAACCATTTCACAGGGTTCAACCACGAGAACCAACCCGCCACCTTTTCCCCGACCTGATATAACGAAGAATTATGGTTCCTTCAAAATTCCCATTTCAGTTGCAGAATTTCATCCATCTTCCGGTCTAAAACCTCCTTAGGGTCATCCGTATTATTGGTGATGTACGTGCAACATTTGACACCAAACTGGGTGGCCAGTGTCACACAGTACCCACCAGTAATAGAGGTGAGATAATTTAGTACCAGTCTATGTTGCACCAACTCCTATTTGTACGCTTGTAGCTCCCTTCCAGTATACCTGAAAGTGTCATCATACATCTCGGTGATATTGTCTATTAATTTAGCTAGAACTTAGATATATTTAAAGTTTAACATTCCCCGAGCGGTCCTGGTGAGATCTAGAGCAACCATAACTTGAAACCCAGCGGTTTCACTAATCAATTTTGTAGCTGTGGGTTCCTCCCCAGGAATCATATTTCTCTTGCCACGGTGTTCATACTGTGTGTGTATGTATGGTGGTGATGTAGTCTTGTGAATACCAACCATTTCCTCATGAGTAATAGTCATGATTTCAGGAACCAGTTTAGCTAAGAAACACAAACCCTTTGAACTCGGAGTCACCCAGGAATAAGCTTTTTTCCCACAAACAAAGTACACATCATCAGGGAGAACATAAGGAACAGTATGCCCATTAATTATATCACACAGAGTTTTGATAAAACTACCCAAGCCTAGTGTCTCCATTTGCTCAAGACACGTATCAGCATGGATGACATTCTTACAATTATCTATAGAGACTTTTCCAATGGATACTTTCTTATGTTTGGTTATACGCCCTAATTTGTGACTTTCATCAACATTCATGCCTATTGGTGACCTTGTAAGTCTCCCTCTAAAATGAGCGCGGCGAGCCATTGTCTGATCTGATGGGTCAGCTTCCCAATTCTCCAGATGCTTTGCATGAGAGATATTTAGGCACAGCAAAGATCTGTCTACAGAGTATTGTCGAAGCGTTAGACTAGGGGACCTAGTGTTATTGTACCTTCCCTCTATGGGCCTCCCACCCCTCAATTCGAGTACTTCGGAGATGTCTAAAGGGAATGGCACTAGTCCTATGTTATGCTGCCCATGCGGCACGTGAGAGCACACCCAGCACTCGGTTTGGTTAAGGACCTTACCCACCAAGGAGTGATAATCCTCCAGAGGATACCTGCCCACATTCAGATTACCGGTGGACTGGTATCACTGGATGCATCTCTCTTCAACTAGGGAGTCACAGAACTTGCAGATACAATACTCATCAGACAATAACCTGTCTCCGAGTTCCTGAGCTAGCAGACCTTTTCATAACCCCTGGACCAAGCTTGATAATGGGCTGCTCTGAGTATTCTAGTAATTTTTCCTCGATCTCCATTTCATCCGCATCACTGCCAGAACCTTCCTCTGTCCTCCATCCTCCTTCACAAAAATAGAATGTCCTAGAAAAAGTAATAACAAGGAAAATCCTGGAACAAAAGAAAAACAAAAACCGCCACTCCATCGCTGGAAGGATAGTTCTGATGCAACGTCTCTGGTTCAGGTGTCTTGACTGCAGGCTTCAGGTCTCCTGAAACAGATTTACGAGTGACAGATCTGTGTCGTGGGTCTCAGTTTTATCTCGCACCTTCTCCGGTATACTGACTCTCCTGCAGTGGGTGGAATGGACCCAAGTATCTCTCTCTGCAACCTTCAGTGATGTGGTACTGGACAGCATAACTTGGTACGGGCCTTCCTAATGGTCTGTTAAACAACTTGAACATAAGAAATTGCGGATCATAACATAGTCCCCAGGTTCAACATCATGACAGTTCGTTTCTGGAATACCAGGTGACAGCATTTTGAGGTTTAGTTGTTGTTGTTTCAGCTGTCTGCTCATTTTTATAAGATATTGCACAGTCACTTCATTATTACACTTTAGGTCGTCTTGCAGACTCACGATCAAATGAGGTTGTCGGCCGAACAGTATCTCAAAGGGGGACAGATTAAGAGGAGGTCTAGGAGTGGTTCGGATGCTATGGAGGACTAGTGGCAAAGTCAGGCCACGCCAACCCAGTTTCAGCCATTACCTTACCGAGCTTGTTCTTAATAGTACCATTTACTCTTTCCACCTTACCACTGGCTTGTGGTCAGTAAGGGGTGTGAAGTCTGCTACTGATTCCCATGAGTTTACACATATTTTGTAAGATATCGCTAGTAAAGTGGGTACCCCTATCACTTTCAATAATTCTAGGGATACCGAACCTACACACAAAATCTTTTATAATTTTCTTTGCAGTGAACACAGCAGTATTAGTGGCTGCTGGATATGCTTCTACCCAACCGGAAAACACATCAATACATACTAACACATACTTGATGCATGGTGGTAATTGGATATAGTCAATTTGTATTACCTGAAAAGGTCTGTCTATAGGAGGGATGTGGGATGGCTCAGTTGGAATAGTTTTCCCAACATTTTTCCTCAAACAAGTAAGACATGACATTGCTTTCTTACCAACTTGAGAGGAAAATCCAGGAGCACACCAGTATGCTCTCACCAGTTTGCACATACCTTCTTTACCCAGGTGAGTCAGACCATGTGCTGCTTCAGCCAGGCTTGGATAATATGTTCGAGGAGCTACAGGCTTACCTTGTCCATCCATCCAGAGTCCTGAGGACTCTTGACCACATCCCTTCGCCTTCCAGATCGCCTTTTACTGCAGGGAACACAAATCTTGCATTTTAATTAATTTCTGCATGTCTAATGTCTGAAAAACCATCATAGTCTCGGTCGATACAGTCATAGGTTGCCCTGCTGCCCATTTAGCAGCTTCGTCCGCCCTGTTATTGCCCAATGACACCGGGTCTTCTTCAAAGGTATAGGCTTTGCACTTTATGACGGCTACTGTTCTGGGTAACTGTATCGCTGTCAGAAGTCCTTTTATGTGTTGTGAGTGTGCCACTGGCGTACCTGCTGCTGTCGTAAAGTTTCTAAGACGCCAAAGGGCCCCAAAATCATGCACTACCCCAAAGGCGTACCTAGAGTCGTATATATATTGGCAGATTTACTCTCTGCCAACTCACATGCTCTCCTTAATGCTACTAGTTCCGCCACTTGGGCTGAGTGAGGTGGGCCAAGGGGTTCAGCTTCTACCACATCCTGATCGTCTACAACAGCGTAACCAGTACAAAGCTCTCCCGTCTCTGTCTGTCTATGACAACTCTCATCTGTATAAAACGTAAAAATCTACATTTTCTAAGGGGGTGTCACGTATGTCGGGCCTTGCAGTAAAGGTCTGGTTCAGGTGTTCCATACAATCATGCGTATCAGTACTCTTGCCAAATTCATCATCAACCAGGGTCTCCTCACCTCCCACCCTTTATGTCTCTAGAGACACATATGGAAGGTATGTAGCTGGATTTAAGGTGCTACATCGTTTGATGGTGATGTTTGAGGGTGCCATCAGAGCTAGTTCCCACTTTGTGAATCTATCTGAAGAAACATGTCTGGTTTGAGCTGAACTTAACAGAGCTGATACAGCATGGGGTGTATAGACAGTTGAATTATGTCCTAGTACTACGTCCTCACTCTTACTTACCAGAAGAGCAGTTGCTGCTACACTTCTGAGACATGTTGGGAGTGATCTCTACACAGTGTCCAATTGTGCACTGTAGTATGCTACCAGTCTGCTAGCGTCACCATGTTTCTGTGTGAGGACACCTGCTGCACAACCATCAGCTTCCGTACAGTACAGCTCAAAAGGCTTTTCATAATCTGGTATTCCCAATGCAGGTGCTTTAGTCAGACTATCTTTTAGATTAAAGAACGCTTGCTCTGACTCTTCTGTGTGTACCACACGTTCTGGTTTTCAGGAAGAGACTAGTTCCTGCAATGGTAATGCCAGAATAGAAAAACCTGGGATCCAGGATCTACAGTATCCACACATCCCCAGGAAGGTACTAATCTGCTTCTGGCTCTGCGGTAGAGTCATGTGTTGTATAGCCTCAATCCTGTCGGTTGTCAGGTGTCTTAGCCCCTTGGTGAGGCAGTGTCCTAAGTAATTGACCTTAGTCTGACATGGCTGTAATTTATCCTTTGCCACCTTGTGCCCTGTTTGTGAGAGATGGAGCAACAACAATTTAGTATCATGTAAACATGACATAAAAGAATCAGAGCACAGCAACAAATCGTCCACATATTGAATTAGAACAGACCCATTGCGGGGTTGAAAGGATTGCAAACAGTCATGTAAGGCTTGGGAGAAAATACTGGGGCTGTCAATGAACCCCTGGGGAATTCTGGTCCATGTGTATTGCACTCCCCGGTAGGAGAATGCAGAAAGGTATTGGCAGTCAGGGTGAAGAGGGACTGAGAAGAAAGCAGAACATAGGTCAATGACAGTAAAATGACTGGCAGACGGTGGAATCTGCATGAGGATGACAGCTGGATTCGGCACTACCGGGAATTGGCTCTCAACAACTTTATTAATTCCCCTTAAGCCCTGGACTAATCTATAGCCCCTCCCCCCATTCTTATTTACAGTGAAAATGGGACTATTTGCTGTGCTGGATGTACGAAGTAAAATCCCTTGTTGCAACAGCCTCTCAATAACAGGATATACCCCCAATTCCACCTCCGGTTTTAATGGATACTGTGGGATTTTTGGAGGTATCCTACCACTTTTTAGATTTACCATGACAGGGGCTACGTTTGCCATTAGTCCAGTGTCCTGTCCATCTCTGGTCCATAGTGAACCTGGTATTTCCAGCAACATCCCCTTTACTTGAGATGGACTTTGTTCTATAACAGTAGAGTGTAACATTAACCTTTGAGGGGTGTCCAATATATCCTGCACCTTATGCGCGACCTTCTCTGGTATGTCTAAGAACACACCATCTGAAGTACAGTATATGACACATCCCATTTTACATAACAAGTGTCACGATTCAAGAGTATTTCTTACTGGCACTACTCACCAAAGAGGCGCGGAGTCTAACGTGACAACCGGCCGTCTGATATCGGAGGAGAGCGCCCGTTCCTGTGCGAAGGATGAGACACAGGGATGGCGCGTAACAGTACCTCCTCTCTCTATTTGTCGAATAGATCTCCCTTTGAGAAATTGTTTCAATAGACGTGGGGCGTGGAGATCTTCTTTATTCACCCAGGATCTCTCCTCTGGCCCGAAACCTTTCCAGTGAACCAAGAATTGATGCCGTCCGTGGAGGATACGGAAATCCACGATGCGGCTGACTTCAAATTCTTCGGCCACAGCAGTCCGAATAGGAGCAGGATGATGGGGCAAGCGATAAAACTTATTAAGAATTAATGGTTTGAGGAGGGAAACATGAAACACATTGTGAATCCTTAGAGAAGGAGGCAGCCGGAGTCTATAAGTTACCGGGTTGATGACATGTGTAATAGGGAAAGGGCCAATATAATGTGGAGCCAACTTCTGAGAGGGTACTCGGAGTTTGAGGTTGCGAGTAGACAACCAGACCTTGTCATGGATCTGAAGCAAGGGAATATTAATTCTATGACGATCAGCAGCTTGCTTATAACGTTGGGAAGTCTCCTGGAGCTTGTCTTTGGTATTTGCCCAAATGCGAGAGAAGTCCCGAGTCAGAGTATCAGCATCAGGAACTGGAGATGGAATACAACTGGAGAAGTTAGGGAGGGTGGGCTGGGTTCCATAAACGACATAGAAGGGAGAGGAACCTGAGGATTCGTGATGGTGAAAGGTATGCGCGAATTCTGCCCAGGGTAGAAGACTAGACCATTTGGATTGGTTCTCTGATGAAAAACATCATAGGAAGACCTCCAGGTCTTGTTTAACGCGCTCTGTCTGGCCATTGGTTTGAGCATGATAGCCAGAAGAATATTTGAGTTCAGAACCGAGTGTCTTGCAAAATGCCTTCCAGAACTGTGACACAAATTGGACTCCACGATCTGAGATGATTTCACGAGGACAGCCATGGAGTCTAAAGATCTCTTTGATGAAGATAGTAGCCAATTGAGATGCAGATGGAAGAGCAACCAAGGGCACGAAGTGGGCCATCTTCGATAATCTATCCACCACAACCCAAATAGTAGTAAACCCGTCACTAATAGGGAGATCGGTGATGAAATCCATTGATATGCTTTGCCATGGAATATCAGGAATAGGAAGTGGTTGCAAAAGACCAGAAGGTGCTGACCTCGGATTCTTACAACGTGCACAAGTAGTACAGGAAGCCACAAACTCACATCGGAATGTAAGGTTGGCCACCAGAATCGTTGCCGTAGGAATTCATATGTCTTCTTGACACCAGCATGTCCAGATAATTTAGAGGAGTGTGCCCATCGTAGAGAATATTAGGATATCGTCCAAGTAGACAGCAACAAAACGATATAAGACATCTTGGAAGACCTCGTTGACAAAGGACTGGAAGACTGCGGGGGCGTTGCAAAGCCCAAAGGGCATCACAAGGTATTCGAAGTGTCCGTCTCGCGTATTGAACGCAGTCTTCCATTCGTCTCCATTGACGAATACGTACTAGATTGTAGGCGCCTCGTAAGTCCAGTTTGGAAAAGACTTGTGCTCCGCTGATTTTATCAAACAGATCGGTAATGAGGGGTAATGGATAGCGATTCTTGATGGTAATTTTGTCGGTAATCGATACAGGGGCAAAGGCCCCATCCTTCTTTTTAACGAAGAAGAATCCTGCGACAGCTGGAGACGAGGATTTTCGGATGAATCCCCGGGATAAACTCTCGGAAATGTATTGTGACATAGCTTGACTTTCAGGTAACGATAAGAGATAAGTCCTGCCACGGGGAATCTGTTTGCCCGGAATCAGTTCAATCGGGCAATCTCAAGGGCGATGAGGCGGAAGGATCTCAGATCTCTTCTTGGAAAAACATCTTTGAAGGCCTGATAGGCCGACCGAAGGGTAATCTCTTCCGGAACAGTGCGAGTTAAACAGACTCATGGACGAGGGGAGGAGAAGCACTTGTTATGACAATGCGGACCCCAGGAGATAACTTCGGCTCGGACCCAGTTAAATTGAGGAGAATGGGCTCGAAGCCAAGAGAGGCCCAGAATTAAAGGATTCACAGATTGTGGTAGCATAAGGAATTGGATCCACTCTTGATGTAAGGCTCCTACCAATAGCTGAACCGCACCCGTGATGCTGGAGATGATCCCGTTGATGACGCGGTTACCATCCACGGCTGTGAGTGTAAGCGGTTGAGGCAGATCTTCAATGGACAATTGGAGCTGTGAGGCAAGAGAGGCCGAGATGAAATTCCCTGCGGCACCGGAATCCACGAAGGCAAAGGTTCGCTGGGTTCCTTTAGTGGCAATAAGCTGGACGGGCATCAGGAACTCGGAATTAGGGGTAGAATAGGGAGTGGAAACGGCAACTCCTAGGGCGGCCTCCCTCTTACCGTCTAGGAGGAGGCGTTTCCCGGTCTCTTAGGGCAAAGACTTAATATATGACCAGCCTCTCCGCAGTATAAACATAATTTCTGCTTGAACCGTCTCTCGCGTTCTTCAGGCGTCAATCTTGAACGGCCAAGCTGCATAGGCTCTTTCGTGGAAGATAGGGAATTTTGAAATTGGGAGGCCAGTCGAGGAGTACGTCTCGTAGAGAATCTCTCTGAAGTTCTCTCCCTGAAGCGATGATCGACCCTGATACATAGAGATATAAGAGAATCCAGCTCCGAGGGAAGTTCTCTAGTGACTAGTTCATCTTTGATTCGGTCAGTAAGGCCCTGCCAGAATGTGGCAATGAGGGCATCATTATTCCACCGAAGCTCAGAAGAGAGAGTGCGGAATTGTACCGCATACTGGCCGCCAAATATGGAACCTTGCCGGAGATTCAGGAGACTGGAAGCCGCAGAGGAAACCCGACCTGGTTCATCGAAAACTCTTCGGAACATATCAATAAAAGTAGTCGAACTCTCCAACGAAGGGTCATTGCGCTCCCATAATGGTGAGGCCCAGGCCAAGGCTTGCCCACTGAGAAGAGATATTATGAAAGCCACCTTGGTACGCTCAGAGGAGAAGGCTGAAGAGTTGCACTCAAAGTGGATAGCGCACTGGTTGAGGAAGCCTCTGCACCTCTTTGGATCTCCGTCATACATCTCCGGAGCAGGAATTCTAAGCCCGGTAGACGAAGTCAAGGAAGGAGATGGAGCTACTGCGGCCGCAGCAGAGGGAGCAGCGGGGGGTTCAGCCGGGGGGAGTTGGACCGTCTGTATGGTGTCCAGCCGTGACATAATTCCTTGGACACACTGGAGTAAACGAGCTTGGTCCGCCTTGATGGTTCACCTGCTCCATCTAATGTCATGGCCAGAGTATACTGTCACGATTCAAGAGTATTTCTTACTGGTTTTGGCACTACTCACCAAAGAGGCGCGGAGTCTAACGTGTTCCAGGTCTTCACCAGGAACCCCCGCAAGGAAGTATGGTCTTAGCTGCGGAAACACGCAGGTCGGGGTCCTCAGAGGGAGCAACCAGTGAAGCAAGGATGGAAGCGGTGTCAGGTGAGCCGGGTCAGAACCAAGATGTCAATAGATGCCACGGGGAGAGTCCAATATTTGTAGTCAGGATCTAGCCGGGTCAGGTATCAAAAGCGCAGGAGAATGGCCAATAACAAGCCGAGGTCAATTCACAGGGAGCACAGAGAAGGAATGGTCAGGACAAGCCGGGTAATACACTGGAGAAGCAGATAGCAAATAACAGGAACGTTGGAGCAAGGATGGGACCTTATACTCTGGCACCCATCATGTGTCAGAGTCAGCCTTTTATAGGGGGAGACAGGGGCAGGGCTGCCTACGGCGGTGGTGATGCTGAACACCACCGCCGGATACTGTGGATCGCGTCCCAAAGCAAGCGCCCTTTTTAATTTGTGTTCATGAGGTAAAATTATCTCACGAAAATGAGTTTGAGCCTTCAACTCGTAAATTTAGCCTTTACTACCCCTCCCACGGGGAGAAGGGGGGATGATGGAAGTTAACTGACTTCACTATTCTATTTTTTTTGTCAAATAATGTCAGTATACCAAATTTCAGGTCAATTAGATGAGCCCTTTCTGAGAAAATAGTTTTTTCCACACACACACACACACACACACACTAACACACTCCGCTAGGCTTTTACTTTTATATATCAGATAATGCTAAGAATTTAGTAGGTCAGTGTATAACTCCGCCCAACAGGTGGCGCTGCAGCTTGTTGTTTTTTTTTCACACACACACACAGACTAACACACGCCACTAGGCTTTTATATATATATATATATATATACATATATACATATATATATATATATATATATATACCTATATATATATATATATATATATATATATATATATATATATATATATATACATTATGCATACACAGACAAAAAATATATGTAGGAATTATTTTTATTTTTGGGTTTTAGAATTAATTCCTCCAGAACGTGTTGTAACACCGCTCACCAGTTGTCTGATGCCATGGAAGAAATAGCATCTGTTGTCTCAGCTTGTGATTTCACTGCTTTTTTGATTTCAAGTACTGTTTTGTTTAAAGTGTGGAGTTAGATCCAGTAAGGATTGCTGTGCTTTGCTGAGAGAGTGATATAGTTTCGGGAATTATTTTGTGTGTTTATTGAACGGGATTAGTTTTTCTGTGTGTTATTAAGTGTCCCTTTTTTCTTTTTCTTTTCTCTTTTTTTTCTTCTCTCTGTTAGAGCTAGTGGGTGTGGTTTAATTGCATAGTTGATACAGCTGGTTAGTGCAAGCTCTATTTAAGAGGAGGCAGAAAGCGATTTCATTAAGCTTGTGATTTCACTGCTTTTTTTATTTTTATTTTTTTTATTATTAAAAAGTGCTGTTTTGTTTAAAGTGTGGAGTTAGATCCAGTAAGGAGTTGAATCCAGGAAGGGGTTTAATCTGGTAAGTGGCTAGCGAAGGTTAGTACTCTAGAGTTCATTGTAGGCTATAAGAAGTTAGGTTAGCCATAAAAAGATGAGTGGTAGCAGGCTTGATGATCTCTCTCAATGCATATCTTGTCATATGTATGCACACTTGGAGCAAGTGTTCCAAGGTTTATACCTCTGTGAGAAATGTGAGCAATTGGTCTCTTTGGAAGCCCAGGTAACTGATCTAAAGCAGACCATTGCAACATTGAGAGACATTGCCAACCTGGAGCAGAGTTTACAGCTCAACGTTGATGCGTTAGCTGAGCAGGGTGGAGCTGAGACAGAGGATCAATCATCTCACCCTACTTAAGGCACCTGCAGCCTTAGGTAGTGGCCTGATCTTGGAGTCTCATTCCCAGTGATTCTCTATAGGTGTCTGCAGTTTCCAAGCTGCTTCCAGCTCTACTCGTGTCTGCAGTTTCCAAGCTGCTTCCAGCTCTACTCGTGTCTGCAGTTTCCAAACTGCTTCCAGCTCTACTCCTGTCTGCAGTTTCCAAGCTGCTTCCAGCTCTACTCGTGTCTGCAGTTTCCAAGCTGCTTCCAGCTCTACTCACCGGCGGTTCCCATACCCGCTACAGCGTGTCTACTCAGCTGATCGTCTACAGTTTCCAAGCTGCTTCCTGCTCTACTCACCGGCAGTTCCCATACCCGCTACAGCGTGTCTACTCAGCTGATCGTCTACAGTTTCCAAGCTGTTCCCTGCTCTACTCAACGGCGGTTCCCATACCCGCTACAGCGTGTCTACTCAGCTGATCGTTTCTTCAGCTTCCCAGCTGATTCCTGCTCTACTTGGTATGCATAACCACTATTGACTATTATTGTTTACTTGCATACCTATTGAACTATACGTGACTACAGCACTAAGGTACAGTTACCTATGATAGACTGTCTATGCTACATTGCCTGTTTACCTGGACAAACTTCTCACTCAGCTGCGGTATGCTCTCATCATATTGACTTTGCTGTTACTTGCATATCCGCGCTGACCCGCTTCTCCACTCTGCAGAGCCAGCTACTATATTGACAGACTATTCATTGTACTTACCTACTTGTGTTGTACAAAACTTCTTTCTACTCGCGCTGTTTCCACACAGCTACAGTTTGCCGTTTCCACACCACTCTCCTGCACCTGGACAAGTCCTCATTCCTCCTCACAGCAGTGGTACAACTTGCTACACGCAGACCACTGACTTCCCTGCTACCTACCAGCACCTGGACAAGTCCTCCTATCAAAGCAGTGGTACAACTTGCTATACGCAGACCACAGACTCTCCTGCTACCTACCTACACCTGGACATTCCTCATCACAGCAGTGGTACAACTTGCTATACGCAGACCACCGACTACCCCGCTACCTACCTGCACCAGTACTACTCTTCCCATCACAGCGGTGGTACAACTTGCTATACGCAGACCACCGACTACCCTACTACCTACCTGCACCAGGACAACCTCCTCATCACTACAGTGGTACAACTTGCTGTACGCAGACCACTAACTCCTCCATGAGCTACCTTCACCTACTCACGTCCTCTCATCTCGTCTGAAGCTATATCGCTTCTTCTCTACAGTTCCAAGTCGCTGACCTTCCACCATCAACAGCTGCAAGTCATTGACTTCATAAGAAATTCTCTACTTTCCTGCTGTTATCATCATTCCAATCATTCACCTAACTGCCCTGAGGTCCGTGGTCAACACCGTCCCTCTGTCAGTTATAACATCAGGTGAAACTCGGGTATAAACTCCTAGTGTCCGTGACAGAGAGGCCCTTTTTAAAGCAACAAGAAATACCTAAGGGAGGCAATAGACTTAAGTGTATGCTTGCAAATGCAAGAAGCCTGACAGGTAAAATGAGGGAGTTAGAACTAGTAGCAATGAATGAGCAGTATGATATTATAGGTATTACGGAGTGGGATGATACACATGACTGGGCAGTCAACTTGGAAGGCTATTCTCTCTTCAGGAGGGATATGGTAAATAAAAGGGGAGGAGGAGTATGTCTTTATATTAAGCCAGAATTAAAACCAAGTATTCAGGAAGTTATATACGAGAATATTGGTGATAATATAGAGGCTTTGTGGGTGGAAATATCCAGCGGAGGAAAAAGTTCAGAGAAGTTGCTGATAGGGATATGCTATAAACCGCCAGATATTAGTACGATTGAGGAAGCCCAACTTCTACAGCAAATTGAAAAGGCTACACAACTAGGTCAAATTTTAATTATGGGGGATTTTAATTATCCGGACATTGATTGGAGTACTGAGACCTGCGGTACAGCTAGAGGAAATAGGTTTCTGAGCACGCTAAAAGACCATTACATGTCCCAATTAGTAGCGGAACCAACTAGGAACCGGACTATACTGGACCTAGTAATAACAAGCAATGTAGACGTAATATCAAATATTCAAGTAAAAGAGCACTTGGGAAACAGTGATCATAATATGGTCTCATTTGAAATTAGTTTCCAGAAACAACGGTATAAGGGATCAACTAGGACTTTAAACTTTAGAAAGGCAAATTTTAGTATGCTAAAGGAGTCTATAAAGAGCATAGACTAGGACAAAGCCTTTGAAGGAAAAAATACAGAAGAAAAGTGGGCTGTCTTTAAAATGTTGTTGGAAACATACACATATAAGTTCATTCCTATGGGAAATTAATGTAAAAGAATTAAGTCTAAACCAATGTGGCTAAATAAAAAGGTAAGGGAAGAAATGCAAAAGAAGAAGCGTGCATTTAAATTGTTTAAGTCTGAAGGGTCAGAGGAGTCCTTCCGTAGATACTAGGAATGTAATAAAACATGCAAAAAGGAAATTAGATTGGCTAAATTAGAAAATGAAAGGCATGTTGCGAAAGAAAGTAAGACAAACCCCAAAAAGTTTTTTAAGTATATAAATGGCAAAAGGATTAAAAAAGATAATATAGGACCCCTAAGAAGTGAGATAGGTGAATTGATAAATGATACTAAGGAAAAAGCTGAGGTATTAAACACTTTCTTTTCTTCAGTATTTACCAGAGAGGAACAAATGGCAGGAGTAATACATAAAAATGGAAATGAAACCATGCCATTAATTAATACTTGGTTGTCAGAGGAAGAAGTCCAAAGGCGACTGAATATTAAGATAAATAAAGCTCCAGGTCCAGATGGCATACACCCAAGGGTCCTTATGGAGTTAAACTCGGAAATAGCTAGACCGCTATTCTTAATTTTCAGAGATTCAATCTCATCAGGCTCAGTACCAAGGGATTGGCGAATAGCAGATGTGGTGCCGTTGTTTAAAAAGGGGACGAGATCACAACCAGAGAATTATAGACCTGTAAGCCTGACATCAATAGTGGGGAAACTACTGGAAGGTATTTTAAGTGACAGTATTCAGGATTACTTGGTACGCAATAAAATTATTAGTGGGAATGAACATGGATTTGTGAGGGATAGGTCATGTCAAACTAATCTAATTAGTTTCTACAAGGAAGTTAGTGGGATGTGGTCTACTTAGATTTTGCAAAGGCCTTTGATACAGTGCCACACAAGAGGTTGGTTTACAAAATAAGGGTACTGGGTCTAGGAATCAAAATTTGTACTTGGATCAAAAACTGGTTAGAGAATAGGGAACAGAGAGTTGTGATAAATGGAACATTTTCTAATTGGTCAAAAGTCTTAAGTGGAGTACCTCAAGGTTCCGTGCTGGGGCCACTCCTTTTTAATATATTTATTAATGACCTTGGTGAAGGTTTAGAGAGTAAAGTTTCTATTTTTGCAGATGACACTAAACTCTGTAAGGTAATAAAATCAGAGCAAGATGTAGCTTCTCTACAGAGGGACTTAAATAAACTGGAAGATTGGGCGGCCAAATGGAATATGAGGTTTAACACAGATAAATGTAAGGTTATGCATTCAGGGATCAAAAACAAGAGCGCAATCTATAAATTAAATGGAATTAATTTAGGAGAAACTATAATGGAAAAGGATTTGGGAGTGCTTGTAGACAGTAGACTTAGCAATAGTGCTCAATGTCAAGCAGCATCTGCAAGGGCAAACAAAGTATTGGCATGCATAAAAAGGGGCATAGATGCAAGGGAAGACAGTGTAATTTTGCCACTGTATAAATCATTGGTAAGACCTCATCTTGAATATGCAGTACAGTTCTGGGCACCACTCTATAAAAAAGATAATTTGGAACTAGAAAGGGTTCAGAGAAGGGCGACAAAATTGATAAAGGGTATGGAGTCATTAAGTTATGATGAAAGGTTAGCCAGTTTAGGCATGTTTACTTTAGAAAAAAGGGCGTCTAAGGGGAGATATGATTACTATGTACAAATACATTAGGGGTCAATACAGAGAGCTTTCATGGGAACTTTTTACCCCAAGGACCTTACACAGGACACGTGGTCATCCCCTAAGGTTAGAGGAGAGAAAATTTCACAACCAGCAAAGGAAAGGGTTCTTTACAGTAAGGGCAGTCAAGATATGGAATTCATTGCCAGGGAAGGTTGTGATGGCAGATTCAATAGATATGTTTAAGAAAGAGTTAGACAAATTTTTAGCGGAAAGGTGTATCCAGGGATACGACTGTTAATTAAAAAGAAGGATAGTAGTGGGTATAGGGTAAAAATAGGACTGCAATATTGAGTTTGGGGGGATTTTTCACAATTAAAACAGATTGGCAGTTGCTTACTCTGGATTAATTTCATATATAAGTGCAGGATCACAGGAGATCCAAAATAGGTTGAACTTGATGGACTGATGTCTTTTTTCAACCTCATCAACTATGTTACTATGTTAATATGTAGAAATGGGTGAATATAAGTTGAATTATTGAAATGTTCTAATAAAATACATGTGACTGTAAATGATATAATTTTAAACAGTATTTAATTGTTTAATAGTTTATTTTTTATTAGTTTTTTTCTTTACAGAAGAAATTGACCATGATACTGAGTCATTATCATTTTTCGCCAGCTGCAAGTTCAGTCCACGAAGGTCCTGCAACAAGATTTGAGTTGCTACAAGAAATTTTCACCAACCTTCAAGTTCCAGCCACCGCAGGTGAAGGTCCATCTCAAGCAAAGGTACCCTCCACAGGCACCCGTCTTCCAACACAAGTGGTGCATGGTCTACAAGAAGAAAGCACTCAGTTTGATTCCATCACAAACTTTGCTAGACAGATGGAAAGAAGACAGGAAACATCTTGGTGAAATATGGAAGACAGAGTCCAGAGAATTGATGATTCAGTAGACCGTTTGACGTCTGTTGTGGAAGAGGTACAAAGCGGCCATAATGCCATAAATCATTATTTGAGTGATTGGTCTCAGTCCAAGAGGATATTACAGCATCTCTGCGCTTGAATAACACTATTCAAGCGCGGATGGCACTGTCAATGGAGCAGAAAACAGCACTCCATTATCAAATGAATCAATCCATGGCACAGATGAATGTTCAACAAAAGCAACAAACAGTGCATTTGCAAGTCATGTTAATGCATCTTCAATCAATTTTGGAAGAGCTGACGGGGCGGCGAGTCCCGGGGAATGTTTCACTCTCTTTCCCCGATTGGAACCTTTCTGGACTGGTCCCCCCAACACCACAGCAGTGGAACTGAACACCCCTGTGGTGGAATTAAGAATACCTGAGGGAGCAAGAAGAAGATTGCTGTAAGAAGAGGCAGAAGAGCAAACCATCAACCCGGTGTCAGTAGAGAAAGAAGGCTGTTTTTGAAGAAAGTAATACTAAAGAAACTGGATCTTGCAAGTTTTTGTTTCAGGTGAAACAAATACATATATTTGTCCTTTCTTAACTATTATTAGGTATTATTATTTTGTCCTTTCTTAAGTAAAATTATATTATTTATAAATTTAAACATAAACCTAACCCTAACCCTAAATCAGTTTGGGTGTAATCGCTATCATTAATCCATATTACTATACATGTTTGGTTAAATCTAAAAAAAAAAGGTTGATGCTTTTTTAACAGTAATCTGCTGTAACAAAAGCAACCTTTCAGTACTTGCACAATAACTGTAGTAAATAATTAAATGATTTACATATCCATAAACATAAGAGAAAAGTAGCCTGTTCAACAATGTAGTTCTGGAATTAAATGGTTAAAACGTGTACAGGTGAAAAGAGTATTCATGGTAGACAATGTCAATAACAACTTATAGACAAAAATGTTCCAGTTTTATTATGTCAATCACACTATCACATTTATTTAGTAATCTATTGATTAATAGTTTCACAAAATAAATTTAACCATAAGGATAACAGTTGGAGAAAGTAAGTGATATTTCTATTTCTAACAATAAATGCAGCCTCTTTCAACCATTCTTATGATGTTGAATGTAATTCTGCAAAGAGGAGCATGGCTACACACTTATGTTACACAAAAAAATGCCTGTAACTTGTACGTCCAAACGTTATCTTTATTTTTTAAACAATTCACTATTTAGATTAAAATTATTAACATATACAAAGCACTCTGGGGTCTGGTTACAAAATAAATGTCTACTGCAGTACAAGGGACATTAATATTTTAGAGGCTTTTTTGTTAAATTTAAAAATAAAAACATACCCTATCCAGAGCAGTCTATTCCAGGACTGTACTTGTCTTTTCACACCAAACGTCATGTGTGTTCTTAACCTATAATAACTACCATACCCACTGGCTGGTGTACTGCTTTTTATGTTGACAAATATGTTTTGAAACACTAATTTGTCTGTTGTAAAAATGAAAAACATTACACTGTAATGTAAGATTTTTCAAACCAAATCAAGTTTTTCTTATTTCTACAAAGGTACAAAATAAAAATAATGATCACACTACTATGCCATTTTATTACCATAACTCAGACACCAATTTATATTACTTCTTCACAGTTCACAGCCTTTGATAACTCCCTCTATTGTCATCAATAATATGATTGCAGTTCTACTAACTCTGCAAAAAAAATGTTTACAACGTGAGGGGGACTTCTTTTATATTTTCTGCTACAATCTGTTAAGAGTTGTAGTTACTGTGCATAGTATTATATTTTTGCGTTACCTTTAAATATTAAAATTATCAGTGAACAACTCAAAACTGACTTTTGCAGAACATATAAGATTGTATATAAATTCAAGCTGCATTAAGTTGATTTATGTTTTCATATTGAATCTATTAAGGGTTGCAGTAACTCAGGAATGTTTTCTTTTTTTTACAAAAATTGTATTTAACACACTTTTCAAAAGATAGGAGAGTTTAGAACATTAGCCTTTTTTTGTAGCTAACTCTTCTTTTGGGCTGAAATGATCTCATGAAAGATGTATTAATTTAGTTTGGTCAACATTTCTTTTCCCAAAAATGTACTTACAGTTTTGTAACCCAATTACATTCTCCCAAGACCCTTCTGCCTACCCCCCAGCCACTTCTGCCTATCCGCCAGCGATTTCAGCACACCCCCCCAGCCACTTCAGTACACACCCCAGCCACCTCTGCACCTACATTGTGTCTCACACCCTCACTCTCTGCTGCCTCAATGACCTCTGCTTCTTCTACACTGTTGTCTACCACATCACTGGTAACTGTAAGCTAGGTCCATAAACCCACTACCACGCATCCAAGGGCCAAGCGGTGTGGAAACAAAATATATTTAATTTTTTTTTATTTATTTTGGATGACATGTGTTTTTTGATGTTTACAAAACAAAAAAGACAGTTGTCAGTGCTTGTGGTTAACACTGCATATCTGTGTGTATCTAGCAAAATGAAAACATGAGGTATTAGTTCATATTTTGATCAAAACATTTATGCCTGCATCCCAGCGTCAAGTAGCAACTGTCCATCAAGCCTATTTAAGGCACATTTGGGTATATACAATATACAATATGGGATATACTGAGCGCGGGCTTATTGCCATGGTGCTTGTACCATATATAATATTAGATATACCGGGCACAAGCTTGTTTTTTCTCTGGTTTAGTTTTTTTATGTTTGTTTGATTAATATACTTGTTTGATGATGCACAAAATCAAGTCTCTTTTTTATCCAATCTTGTATAATGACATTGTTACAATTACTTACATTAAAAGTAGGTGGATAACACATACTGCTTGTAGCAATTTAAACCATTTATATTAGTATGCAGTGCATGACAAACATATATAAAACATAATATAAATATACCTCTTAGAATTGGGAGAGCTCCAAAAATGTAAACTAGACCCTGAGGTGGCGCATGCTTTATGTCTGAAGATATGTGAATTTCTGCGTGTGCTAGAGTACAACTCACACGTATTTGCAGGCAAATGCCATCATTGCACATTTCTTTCCGGTCTCCGCCCCTCTCACATTCCCATTTACTCCCAAAGTGTAGTAAGCTCTCTATGCGCTCCCAGGTGCACGGAACAGGGCTGCAATCACAGCTATAGCTCTCTTTTCTGGACATGCACAGTGTGATTTTGCATACAATGTGGTCAAAATCGCCAGATACATGCCTTGATGAATCAGGCCCGGGGTGTTTTGTAGCTGAGCAGTATATCCCAGAAACTATTACATATTGCTTTAAAATCCCAAGTGTTTCAATATGAATACAATTGTGTGAGGAGCAGTATCAGTGTCATCTTAAGTAAGCAGTCAAAAAACAGGGTGTTCTTTGACTCTGAGCAGCACATCCCCCAAAAAATTAAAGATATATTTCCAGCTATTAAAATCCTAAGTGTTTCAATCTGAAAGCAACTGTTTAAGAGGCAGTATTAGTGACATCTGAATTAGTGGACCAAAAACAGGCTGTTCTTTGACTCTTAGCAGAACACACATCCAAAAACTCTATGACCTGCAAACTGGATTTGTTCTAGGGAAAAAGATTGCCACCGATCAACAGCAGGTGGGTTAGGCAGAAAGCCTCCTGAATATGCTGAGGTAGAGGGAAGTGAAAGTATTTTTAACTGATGTCAATTTGAAGTGCAGGAATTTTCTTTTGTCGCAAGTCATAGAAGACGAGTAAAAGGCGTTTCGGAAATCTTCTCTAGCTATTAATTGGTAAGTCTATATTTTGCTTATGTCGCTGCCATACTGTTTGTTTTTATGTAGGTTTTGTCTGTGTCAGTGTATAAACATTGATGAAACGTATCGCACCCCTAGCAGCTACATGGTCCTCAGCTCGTACCTTTGCTAAGCAATATTAGAGACCAACCGATCTACAAAAGATCAAGTTTCTCAGAGCAACTATCAGCTATGTGGTAGTCTGCCCACCTGCTGTTGCTGGGTGACAAGCCTCCCGAAGAAGAAAACACCACTTTGCAGGAATCTATGGTCTGCAAACTGGATTTGTTCTAGGGAAAATGATTGCAAACTAACAAAATCTGTCACCCTACCCACCCTTTCTCCTTTTTTGCTAGGACTGTTGCTTCCTCTGAAGACTTTGGGTATTAATAATCTTTCCTACTATCATCCCTCTAGGTCAGTGTTGGCTAACCTGTGACACTCCAGGTGTTGTGAAACTACAAGTCCCAGCATGTTTTGCCAATATATAGCAGCTTATTGCTGGAATGGTATGCTGGGACTTGTAGTTTCACAACACCTGGAGTGTCACAGGTTAGCCAACACTGCTCTAGGTACAGCAAGAGACCAAAAGAAGCCTCAGGCAGTGACCAAAAAGGAACAGAAGTAATCTATTACCCGGCATCATAATTCTTTCCTAAATTTAGGTGACAAAGTTATTTTTCCAGCCTCTCACTCTTCTAGTTCTAACAGCAGCATATAAACTGTTACCATAAATCAGTTAAAGTTCAAATAAATTGTTGTTTCATGGTTAAGAACATATGTGTTCTTTGGTCTTTTATCCACAATTTAAAGGTGCCAGAACTGTCAGGCTCAAGGGTTACCTTTTTTTCTTTATTTTACACTTTTCCTTTCAAGGACTGGTTTGCCAACAGTGAGCTTCTGAAAAATCTGATCAGTAGTGTTCTGATGTGCCCACGTGACCTAAAGTGCATGCGATTCGCGGGTGCCTGTGCACGCAACTCGTGAACACCTACCAGTGTTAGCGGATGCCTGCTCACATGTGCACAATGCTCCATTTTGTTTTTTTAGCCAATGGAAGTGAAAATACTTTCACTTTCCTCCACCTCAGCATTTTCGGGAGGCTTGCTGCCTAATCCACCTGCTGTTGTTAAGAGGCAAGCCTCCCGACAAACAAAATATATATTTCTTGCCTTTAACATCCCAAGTATTTTAATCTAAATGCAATTGTGTGAGGGGCAGTATCAGTGACATCTGTAGTAAGAGGCCAAAAAGTGTTCTTCAACTCTGAGCAGCACTCCCCCTGCCCTATAAAAAAATAGTTTTTAAAAGAACCAGTTGTCTACATTTGAAATATATTGTGGAGCAGTGTCAGAATAATTGTAGGGTAACATCCCCCCCTTTCCCTATCTCATTGGGAATTCACCTGGTATAGCTCCAACTTCAAGTAGTATTATTCCTCTTATCAGCCATGAATCAATCTACAGATCAGGAGCATCCCAGTTCCAGTACTGGCAGGAGTAGTACTTTTCAACCTTGATTAGTAAAAATGGGCATGCGGGAACAAAGTGTAAGAAAGCGTGTTAAAAATCCAGACACTCTTTTTTCATCTAAAAGGAATTGGGAGGGAAGTTTCTGATAAATGTGGTGATTTGTCCAAAAAATGAAAATAGGTAACATTCCAGATACACCATCCGAAGTGACAAGAGACAAGAAAAGGCTAAGACCATTCCCACTTTTTGCTAGTCTGGCTCCATCTACTGCTGGTACACGTGCTAGAATGCCCATTGCAAAATATCCAAGAGCATCCAAGATGGACATGCATTTTCCTTAACTTCTCATGCCCCACCTTCTCGCTCAGAGTGTAGGTCTGTCACCTCCAACACAGCCACATCAGTGCACGAGAAGAACATTAAGGCTGCAGAGCAACTGGGACACTCAAAGAATCCTGAGAAGAGTCTAAGGGGATCTATGCTACATAAGAGTCCGATGTTTCAGATTCTGACACCTGTAATTATGACACTGTAATAGAGCTGCCTCCTTTCCAAATTCCTCAACCATTTGGAAATGTGAGGATGAGTAGTAATGATGGTGATTTAAACTTATAAAGTGAAGAGATAATTGTGGATCTGAAAGTGAATGTGTTATGTGTTGTACTTGAACAAAATAATGAGGAGGAGGATGATTGTGTTGAAGTAAAGCAGCCACCAGTGGTACCACATCATGCCCAAGGGCATAAGACCAAAACATCACCTCTTGTTATTGGAAACATTTTTATCCCAACCCAGAAAACATTTGTATCTGTAGCATTTGTGATACCACAATAAGTAGAGGTAGGAAAGTTGATCATCTAGGCACCCCCTCCAGCATAGCAGTGATACCACACAATGCCAGGTCATTCACAGGCAAGCTAATCTATGTATTTCTGTTTTCACAAAGAAACCTACTGGTGTTGTAAGAGCTCAGGAATATCATAGTAAAATGGCTCACCCTGCTAAGACTCTCCTTAGGACCTCATTGCCGATAGCAGAGCGAACATTGTGTGTACACTACGACTAAGTGAGTTTCAACACATACCAGGGTTTGCACACACAATAAACTTGATAGTGCAGAGTCTCATACAAAAATGAGAGGTTAGTGCAGGAGATGCTGTCCTTGGCATGTAAAACATTTTGGGCATTTTTGACATCCAGAGACTGCATGTAGAACATTGCAGAGCTGCAAAAAAATAACATCTTCCTTGCCACCACCTGAAGCAAGAGGTAGTATCAAAGTGGAGTTCCATACTTTATATGCTTCAGCGATTAGAGCAGTGCTTCCCAAACCCAGTCTTCAGGTATCCCTAACATTGCATGTTTTCCGGGTCACAAGTAGAATAATTAGTACCACCTGTACATCTCTCAAAGCGTATCAGTCAGTAATGAATACACCTACGCTCCAGCAAAGAGGTATGGAAAACAAGAACTGTTAGGGGTCCTTGGGGCCCAGGATTGGGTAACACTGGCCTAGAGGAACAGAAACTAGTCATCCTGACCTAAACTTCAAGTCATGAAGTAGGGAGAGAAGGGACATGTTACCTTACTCCAGGACACTGGAGAATCTTTTCTGTTTTATGCAAGCTACTCAAACCATTTATAATTGTAACACATGAAGTGAGTTTAGACACTGCCAGCCTGGGTCAAGTCATACCCCTAATTATACTATTGGATAAACAGCTAGAGAAGGTAAAGGAGAAGATGAAATTTAGCAATTATGCTTAGAATTTTAAATTTCTAAATAAAGTTATTTATTCACTTCACCAGGACCCAAGGGTTTGCAGAATCTTGAAATTGGATCACTACATTTTGGAAACCATGCTTGATCCTAGGTTTAAGCCATATGTAATGTCTTTCTTTCCAAATGGCACAAATGTTCACAGCTGCAAACAGCTCCTTGTGAGCAAGCTGTTGGCTCAAGTTGCACATGATACGTCCTCTGCTCCAGCTTCTCCTGCAAATACTACTGTCAGAAAAAACTTCCCTTCTCTAAGAGTTACAATGATGATGAGTCAACACAGCACACCAAAGTAAAAGGTTAATATGACATCAGGTGAGGCTTAAAAGAAATGTCCAAATATATTGATACCCCTGCCATGTTTCCATCTGATACAGCTTGTATTAGTAGAATGGTGGAGGATTAATTTAATGGTAATGTGCAATTTAGCATCTCAGACAATCCTTTTGAATTCTGGGAGAGAAAAAAAAGACAATTTCAAGCCCCTTATACAATCTAGCTATGGTGTACTTAAGCTGCTCACCCTCCAGTGAGTACTTGTAAAGAGTGTTTAGCACAGCCTGGAACATTGTGAGTGATATTGAGAAAGTGCCCTTCATAGGCACAAAATGCGTGAGCGGGGTTCTGTGTTCTGTGTCCAGATTTGAGACTGCCTCCCAATCAAACTCAAATTGTCTGTTTCTCCTTCACTGGAGAGTCGTCTCCTAATCCTTGTATTGCCGGTCCTGTAAGGCTCCACTTACGATCGCTGTCCTATGTAAGAAGTAAGAATCACTGTCACCAATTAGTTTGCCTAATAGCTGCGTGCACCACGCCAGCGACTGGATAAATACATAGTGAAAACAGGACCCAAGGTGTCTAGTGGAGTCCGTCTTGTGCTGGCTCAGCCACCTCCGGAGGGTGAAACAAGACCAACAAACGGTGTAAGTACTTCCATGACTCAGACGGACTTTTGAAATTCAGGTGATTGAGTGTTTTACATCTTGTTACTGTATCTTGCTAAATTGATGGAGGCGGTCTATTTACCAGGAGATTAACTTCAATAGATCTTTGAAGATTCCAGTTCTAAATAAACACTGTGCATTATAGATATATATGAACTGGATTCAATGATTGAGGGCCACACATTTTTTTTCTGATTGCGGTTGTTGTTTTCTATACTGCAACCTCCTCCTCACTGGCCTCCCCCACTCCCGTCTCTCCCCCCTCCGCTCTTTACTCAATGCGGCCGCAAGACTCCTCTACCTCTCACGTCGCTCCTCCTCTGCCTCCCCTCTCTGCCTTGCCCTACACTGGCTCCCCTTCCCCTACAGAATTCTTTTCAAACTCCTCACCACCACTTACAAGGCTCTCTCCCACTCTACTGCCCCTTATATCTCGAACCTCCTCTCCATTCACACTCTCGCCCGCTCCCTGCGCTCGGCCAATGACCGCCTCCTCTCCTCCACTCTGATCACCTCTTCCCATTCCAGAATCCAGGACTTTTCCCGTGCAGCCCCCCTTCACTGGAATGACCTCCCTTGCTCCATCCGCCTCTCTCCTACTCTGTGCTCCTTCAAACGTACACTCAAAACTCACCTCTTTCTCAAAGCCTACCAACCATCCACTTAACCCCCATCTCCTCCGCTCATTCTCCCCTATCTCCCATTCCCTCAAACTGGCTCTTCTTGTGCCTGGTCTGTTTAACCCTCCCTTAGGATGCATGCTCGCATGAGCAGGGCCCTCTTCCCTCCTATCTCCTTACCCGTTCTTCTGCTCCGTGTCTATTGCATCTGCCTGGAGTTTCTGAAGTATTGGTACTTTTGTTTATTGTTCTGTACTGTTATACCCTGTATTGTCTACTGTTTGTACTATGTGCGACGCTGCGGAAACCTTGTGGCGCCTAACAAATAAATGATATTAATATACAGTAACCTCAGTACTGAAGGTCCAATTCTGATGTTTCAAAATGTTTTATTGTGATTTTATTATTTATTTTTTATTCTTGTGCTATGTTTAATATGCTATTCCTTTGTTGTTAGCCTAATAAATGTCCATTTGTATTACCTGTGGAGTGCCTTTCTTCAACTCTCAGGAGAACCTCCATGTTATTAGGTTTTTTTATATTATTTTAAATCTATTTATTTATTTAGACTACCAGCAGCGCAACCCCAATTTTGTTTTTTGTGTGTTTGATTACCTTTGACGGCTGCTAGCAATTCTCCACGGGTCTGCAGCAGCTGGGAAGTCTGGTTAGTATTAGTTCTCCTCCCTCTTATCCCCCCTTCAACTTTTTTAATATTAGTTCTTATACCCTGGTGCTCTCCGGTGTGCGCCATTAACCCCTAGTGGGTCTCTTGTTTGATATTCGAAGGAGACAACTTCCCAAAAATGTAGAAAAGCTGGTGTTCAACAAAATTAACTACAAATTGTATGAGGAATACCGTTGTAAAGTTAGAATCCATAGGGGGTGAACTAATATTATGTGAGGATGATCTTGATATAAGTTGTGAATATACCGGGTTTTCTGGCCCCATTTTAACCACTTCACTCTGGCTGGCTACCCACGGGTGCATTACTAAGCCAGGGAATCCTACCCAGTACCTTCTAACACTCTTATTAGTTACTCAGGCAAATGCAGTTGAAAAGTAAAACAATACATTTATTGTAGCAAAAGCAATCGCTAGATTAATATATACACAGAGTAAAAAAATGCCAGGTTTACCACATTATCTGTCCCTTACCCCACCAGCTTAAGGAGTTACAGTCACCTGGCTGTCTGGACTTGACAAACCGTGGATCTGCAGATGTATTTCACTGTTAGAAAATGGCAACTCTAAAACCAGCCACCCTGCAGCTTTCAGTACCAGAATGAATATCTCCTCGCCCTCTGGAGTGGCTCCTTATATCTGTGGTCTAATTTCCACAGTGTTTTCCCCTCCCTGGGCAAATCCCTGGGTCTATCCTTCTTAACCATTGGTGGGTGCTGTATTAGAGGGTCGGAGGGGGGAGTGGTGATGAGCTGTACTTCCACAGAAGGTCCTCTGCTGGGCTCTAGACAAAATGTCTGAACTAGTCATGTTGAAAGCAATGGATACTAATTGACCTTCCCCCTCACCTGTATCCTGCAATCTGATCTTTACCCATAACATACCTGGCTTCACTTTAAGAACAATAACTAACAGCTTCCATGCAATATCAACAATATACAATAAACAATATACATATTTACAATGAGCTACAATGTCCCCTTATCCACATGTAATTAGATACTGCAATGGTATTCTTTTAAGCTGGGAACAAAAGCAACGGATCTAAAAAGTACATGCTATAATCCACATTTTGTGAGAAACGAGGGACAGACTGGTTAGGATGATATTAATACCTTGTTTCACCACATTATTGATGAGGATGATGATGAGAGTGATAACATTGTCAAAATACAAGATGTTGACCCCAGTTAGGCAAATGCCCATTAGTAAATTGTTAAAATCCCTATCTAGTCTCCAGTTCAGCAACCAACAAGCAATATGTACTCTTTTGTGGGGCTCAAACAAATCAAGCACTTCAGCCACAAAACTGGCATTCCCTGTCACTGAAGCACTTGTTTTGTTATACTATGCAAGTCCTTTTTAACATATGGGTGGGAGGGTGCTTGGGCCCAAGGACAATTCCATTTTTCTCTATTTTACATTGTTGCTTTGCTATATCATCTTGTGTTAAATGCTACGCTGTCAACAGCTAAGCATTCATTTGGTCGATTTTCAGAAATCAAAAATATTAGGTCGACAATTAAGGTGTCCACAGTATTAATAGGTTGACAATTCAAATGTCAACAGTATTATTGGGTTAGGGATACTATTGTCAACCTAATAATGCTGTCAACATTTGAACTTTCTACCTAATAATACTGTCAAAATCATTATTGTCGACTTTCCAACCCTGACTATATTGGGGTGTCTACCATATAAATGTCAATCATGTAACTGTCAAACATATGTATCACACCCAGGTGGGAGGGCCCAAGGACAATGCACTCTTGCACTATTTTACAAATTAGTGGCGCTATATAAATGAATGATGATGATGATGATGATGATGATGATTATAACCTTGATCTATCATCTAGCGTAAAATGTCTACTGATGCACAGTAGGGATGTCACTTTCCATCTAATTACTGCCACTGCTATCCTACTTGGTCTATCTTCGTTTCTAAAATGACAAATTAATTAATCTAGACATCTGGGATGAGGATGATAATGAGGCTAATGGCATTGTCACCAATGAGATAGATGGCCACTATTAGCCAAATGCCCATAAGTACATTTTTTAAATCCCTATTTATTCTCCAGTTCAACAAATGGATTATTTTACCTATTTTTCACAAAATTTATAATTAAATCCAAAACCAAATTCAGAACACATGAGAATTGTTGGGAAAAAGCTAAACCAAAACAAAGAAAATAATTTTAGAACCAAAGCTAAAGCCAAAACAAAAATATGCTTTTAGAACCAAAACCAAAATACAGGGTCTGCTCAGATCTCTAAAATTAATACTGAAAGGCATAAAGAAGCAAGTATGAGAAAATGGAAATAGTTTATTTTATATGATTTTTTTCAAGCAAACTGATTTACATTATGGAGACATGTAATTACAAAATTAAAGCTTTCTTAGTAAACAAGCATAGTTTAAGAGAATATATGCAAGCATTCAGTGATGAAGGTCACCCAGAAATACATAAAAATGTGAGCAAGTGTTTATGGAGAAAGGTGACTATGCTGGTGCTAGTTGTTTTTCTACCATATTTATGTTGATGTGATCCATATGCTGCTTTTATTTGACTAGGTGAAAAGAGTTAAAGAGATGCACCATTACCACACAATTGCATATTTTTGACCAAAAGATTATTAAGCCTGCTACCACGTCAAGGTAGACTCTTGCAGCAGGGCCCTAACCTATCCAACCTAACATTATTATTTACCTTCTAAGAGTCTATTTCTTTTTCATTCAATCTTTGCTAAATTTTATCACAGTTTTTATTTCTGACATTGTTTTAAACTGTTAGGTGCCTGTTAGTTTTTTGCCTTTTTAAACTGTTAGTTTTTTGCCTTGGAAAAAGCAGACTTAAGCAAAACGCACATCAGAGTCCTCGCTGTCTGCATTACTTTAATTTCATTCAACTGGCAGCTAATCCTATTATGTTAATAATACTCCGATAAATCCACATTTAGTTCAGAGTTATTATCTAGGCAGATAGCAAGACACTCCCTATACTGTATGTGGGCAATTGCCTGATTACAAATAGCACTGGAAGAAATAGACAGTGCCTTTGATTAACGTGTAACTAACTTGGCTATACTTATCATGGAGTTAGCTTGGTTAATGCAGAAGGTTTTTGGTCTGCTCCAATGAAACAGCATAACTTAAATGCTGCAAATATACCCCATAACCAGATATATATGGGTTAAGGAGATTATGTTGTGTTAGATCTACATTTCTGTCTATATCATAAGTCCACACATTAATAGAGAAGATTTTTCTGTGCAGATAGCATTTGATTTTAATTTGTTTTAAAATTTCGCTTATTTTAAAATTTCTCTAATAAAAGCTATATTTTATGTTAGATTAATGCAACAAAAATAATAGAAGCTGGTGTGCACTTGTAAATTAACTTCTTCCTTCTTCTACATTCCTGTAATAAGTTTAAGTACTCTCACATCTTCCTAATTAGCCCACATATTCCCATAGTGCCCTATGCAATACAATATTTTATCTTCAAGTAGCCTGATTGATCTTCTTATTGGCTGCTTTAATACTCTAATATATTTTATTCTGTTTAGCTCAATCTACTTACATTGTCTTTTTTTTATGTATCCTAACATATACTAACATTACAGCTACGTATAACTTTGTTTCTATCGATTTATTAAAGATATGAATATAGTTTACTTCAGTTGCTGCTTGCTATTTTAATCATCTTTTTTTCTACTTTACTGCATCCCATATTTTACTATAATATGATATCTATCCTATATAATGGCTTTACATTGTTCTTATCATATATGATCTTATTATATCTGAGTATTTGTGAAATAAGAGTCATTTAGTTTAATCGTTTGGCCAAAAATACATCTGAAAAATCTAGAAAAGTCCCTGCAATCACCGCTGGGCATTAAGTATGACTATTTAACATATTTACATTTTAACACACTTCTCTCAGTCTCTCTAGGATGTTTTTACTCTTATAATGTTGTATCTGTGTCTACATGTTTAGCTTTATACACTATTTCTAAGAATAGTTTTCTGATTAATTAATTTTGGTTATTTTTGATTGGTATTGCTGAAATATTTTGTTATGTTTTTCTAATAAGGTGTTACTCTAGAGTAAGCAAAAGGGAAATTGAAGGGCTGAGGCGGGTTACAGAGATGACAAGGTTTTCTGGCATATCTCCTTATCGCTTCGCCATGATGGTCTTTACGTTTTCTTTGCCAAGCCCAGTGGTCTTCGGCTCTCATCACCTAATAAGAAACAAACCAAAGAAAACTGTGATTCATTTGGCTCACAGTCTGCTAGTCGGACATCCATGCTCTAGAATAGAGGTGCATATCTCGTGGGGTTCAAAATCTGTTTTCAAGGACTGTCAGATATGCAAAACATTCTATTGGGAATCACATTTTTGTTGACCACCATTGCTCTGGAATACAATGCTTTTACTTCATATTGACAATAGAAAAATGTTGAAAAAAGCTTTCCATGCACAATGAGGAAAGTGTTCCTATTTTAATTTAATATCCCTGAAAATGTTTTACCTTTTTCCAAGTGACAATATGCACAGCCCTGTGAGTCAATGATTTACCCTTTAGATATTCAGAATATGATACTAGGAAATACTAATAGACACCCCAACCTACAGAGGGACAATATCAGTTTAGTTGTAGTTTACTGTTTTCACTTGCAGAGAATCCCCTAGAAAGATGAGTATTCCACTTCTCTTCATGCTCATATGTAGCTGTTTTTACCTCAAATATTCATAATTTATTATTTACCACTCAAAGGCACATCAGTAATTATTTACCACTCAATGCCCATCGGTAGCTATTTAACTGTCAGCTGTTAATGTTCATCAGTAAATATACAGTACAGTATCGTCACATTACTGCTACCTCCTTCTTCTCTACTACAGCCGCCTCAATCTCTGCTGTGTCCCAGTCTTTTCTTAGAAACACTTCCTGCACAGCTTTCTGTGTCACATAATGTGTGCTCTTCATGGCATTCTAATTGAGCAAGGTCAATAACAATTTAGAAAGTGAGAGAACTCACACTTATGTTGGCATGATATTAAGCACTACTAGGTAGGTATTACAATTAATCCCCCACTGTGCCAGCTTATCCTATATAATACAACTGTGTCAAGAGAACCCAAATACATTACACAGTACAGTGCATACAAGAGGTGTTTTTCCGCTGAATCCCATAGTGGTCCATGAATTTTTTCTACTTCTACTCATTCTACTATTTTACACACCTCTTCACATTGCTCCAGAGTTACAAGTGTTCGGAGCTGCAATCTGTTCCACAAGGCGTCAGTATTGTTCAGGAACATCTTCAATGGTATAAATCGAGCAACATAGGAATAGATTGTGTGGTACCATATCTGTTCCTCCTCCATTTTATTTGCAAGCAACCTACAGAAACAGAAGACCATAAGGAGTAGATATATTTGTATCATAGAGTCACCAGGTTTACAAAACATGTTTTAATTGCCAAGCTTATATATGAATTGCCATATATTTCACAGCTCCTTTTCTATTAAGTGCAGGCTATGAATAGACTGTGGTGTGGAAGAGACAGAGGGTGTATTTATCATAGAGAATTTATCTGGTGAAAATGCTCTAAAGGGATCTTTTTACTCTGCTTAATTTGTTAATGAAATTTGCACCAACAATAACCACTCTAGCGATAGTCTAATTTATGATGGCATTAACAGAAAGAATAAATTGAAAAATATGATTACAAATAGATTTTTACTGAGAATTGTTATGGGCTATTGTTCTGGTGCCAAAGATATATAATACTTTATGGCGAGGGGGAGTAGATATAATATAGCATATTTCATATATACAGTGTATATTTCTTCATCTCTTTATTTATAATGTTATTGTTATTTTAATAATATTGAGTACAAAAATAACAGACAGAAAGATAACAACAAACCAAACAATTGAACATATACAGGATTAAAACCAAACTCTAGATATACTGAAAGCCTAGTGAATTATCTTCACTATGTAGCTCACTAGGGGCTATAACTAACATATGGATCCAACTCAAAATACATTAAGTTAGGAGTACAATTGTTTGACTGTGTGATTGTTATAATATATGATTGCATGAACAAAGCAAAAAAGGGTAGGGGGATATAAATAAAACGAGGAGAGGGTTGTTTAGCAAGAGGGTGGGAGATTGGGAAGGACAGAGGAGAAGGGGCACAAGCCGGGGGTTTGCTTTATTAGATATAGATATGATTTATTGCGTGCCTGGATGGTATGTGGTGAGGTTTTTTAAAAAAAATCATGTTTCCTAGTTATATGCGTTAACGGAGAACAGGGGTATCTACGATAAGTAACGTTTACCACTCTCTCTCACAGCTGAGTATCTCTCAGCTGCCACGGTGATAAATTAATGTTGAAGCACTGAGATAAGTATATGTAAATTGCCACAATAAACTGAGATAAAAGATTAGACTTCTGGCCATAATAAGCTTTTCAATATTAAATATACCCCAGAGCGCTGTCCCATAGGACTGAAAGCTATCTATATTTCTTTTATAGCAAATTAGGTAGAGTGAAGGGAAATCTTTCTCATTATATTTTAAATAGCCTGTACATGGCTGTGCCCTGAAATCACACCCATAGTTCTTGTCATTTGGGCTCTTTAGTTTAGTTCAAACACAATATCCTTTATCCTTTATTGTCTGGAGATACAGTAAATGATTTGCTTGGTGACTATATAATCCATGACCCGCACTAATATGTTCTTCTCGGACATATTTCATGTTGTATTCCACTTGTATATGACTAGACAACGAGGGTTAATACTTACAGTGCGGAGAAAAAATTGACACAGGTGTATTCCCTCTCAGATAGGCCGGCTCTCCGGAAGTACACCAACACCATTGCCAGTAAGTACTAGAATACAAATACCAGTTACATAGTCAGAATGGAGAAATGCATGTCCACACACTCTTAAGACCTATTGTCTGCTTGCTCTGTTGCATTTCCTTCAGTAAAAGGGTGTGTTTCTAAAAATTGGGAGCATGGTTGTAGGATTTGGGGACACCACCACCAAACAATCAGACATTACCTTTCACTATTTCTGTTTACACTACCCTGGTGAAAGGTAATACCAGACTGATCACTATATATTACATACTATTGAGTGCAAATATAAGAAAACAGTAAATGCTTAAGTAACATTGAAAGAAATACCTTGTCCGACATTCTCAGGCATGAATCAGTTTCCAGAAAGCTGTAGATAGTGGGTTCCTCTGCAATGATAAGCAGGAAATGTTCAGACTTTATATGATATAGTGGGGAATATTTATATCAACTTTTTGCAGGTAACTGTGAAGAAGAGTTGGTGTTGCCCATAGCTGCCTTTCAGACATTTCATTTCATGTATAAACTAATAGAAATTGACAGCATCTCAATGATTGATATGGACATCTGCTTTTCTACACAGTTACCTATAAAATAGTATTCAATATGTTATAAGTTTATTAATGTAGCATATTATACAAAACCTTCCAAAGGATTTTGTTATACTAAAGTTGAAATCACATCGTGATGTGATGGGTTTACTCTGACACCTTGCTTTATAGGGTTTAACAGGTTGTCAGAAGCTAGTTATTACTCACTACTCTGACTGGCACGAATCGGCCAAAACAGAAACTCACCAACTTTGAGTGCTAACTAGATACCAACATGATATCCCCAGTTGTAGGAGGATATAGCTGCCATCACCAGGCTGCTTTAAAGGCACCTTGAGCCTCTCATGTTTCTTGTGATTGTGTAGCTGGTGCTTCACCTCTTTACTGATTGTGCTGACTGAATCCTTTCTGACTGCCTACTGGGAATCAAGACTGCAGGGTAGCAGGACAGTGCTGACTAAGGACTATGGGCTCCATGCAGGATAGCCCAGGATGGATTAAATGGGCTCTTTCATCTGTTATACCACAACACAGCAGGGACAGGTGTCTCAAAGGAACTAGCAGCCTCTTACTTGTAATGGTATTTATTGGGTCAAATACCTCCTTTAATTGCATACATACACCACAAGAATGTAGTGATGTTTGCTCCCTCTCCGCACTGCACACTTTTAGCCTGGACCCAGAAATATAAAAACTAGATACTCCACCCAAAGATTGTCCTTAAGGACTAAGACCCCCTCCCAGCCAAATTTGACTTTAGGAACTTTGGATCTCGAGCTAGATAATTATATTTAATTTTACTTACAAGTACTTAGTGCACCTAATGGACCAACCCAACAAATCATTTCTTCTGGCATTATTTTTGGAAACTATGATATTATTTGAAGATAAAGCTGTTGTTTGTATATTCAATCATTATGTTGACAATTCTGCTATTTTGTTTTGTTGTTTTCCTCTACATGTATTGTGACCCTTTGTATCATTTCTCCATGTTCACCATTATTCTAAAATATAAAGAATAATTTAAATGTTTCTCCTTCTAAACCGGAAGCTTTGTGGATTCCATTATCTTGAATTTGGCTTCAAATCAAAATATTTTATTATAAAACATATAATGTGATTTGGAAGCGAAAATCTCAATTTGCCACAGACAAGATATTAGATATTGAAGCATTCTCAGAATTTTCCCATTGAAATCCCCTGAATGGCGCATACAGATAATGGACACCATGGTTTATCGAGGGACTTGTGTACTGCAGCCTGAATATGGGGCATTCTCACTAGAGGCACATTTGAATTTTAAAAACAGCGTCTGTCAATGCCTAAGGTGATATTGTGTGATAAGCTAATAGTTCTACACGTTCTACTTCCCACTTTAAAATTAGAAGTTTTTGCAAATTAATACATAACTATCGGTGTTTGTCCTACTGCTTACATTTTTCTGCCAGATTTCCCATGTTCCATAGCATCAGTGTGGATGCATTGTGCATATACAAACTTACTGTTTGCCAAGTGTCTATTATGGTCCTAATAAATGTTTGTTTTGTTAATAAATATTAATACATGTTAAAACAATGAGTCATACCCAGCAATATGTAAAATGCTTTCTCCACTTGTCCCAGGCTAGGAGAATGATCAGTGGAGCAATGTGGGCGCTGGTCTCCATGTAGTTTTCTTCTCTCTGCAGGGTTCTGGTTGTCTTCTGTTGTCCTGTTATGATAAATCCTTCTCTTTTATATAAAGTAATAATGAATGAATACTTATTTACAAATTAATTATAAGGTAAGGGATTTAACATCCATAAATGCACCCTGTAGTTCAATGTTCTTATGCAGAATTGCACCTATCTCCTCACTTAGCACATGAGGGCCACATGCTGCTTTTGTGAACTGCAGATGTAAATTGGACATGGAGCTACATTGCAGGATTGCACCAAGGAAATACACATGGTGAGAAGAATAAAAATGTCATTTTAAAATCCTACTACTAACATTTTAGAGCCTTCTCTTTTAATTTTAACTTTTTAATTGTTCTCCCAGAATACTACTTATTCCATCCTCATTTATGTTTTAAATTAATTATGAGAAATGGGTATACACAGCTAACACAAGACTACAACCCACTGACCAACATTGTGTGTGACTGATCACACAGCCCACTGAATACTTTTTACCTTTGCATTCTAGCTAGTCCAATGCGCAATATGATGTAGCACATGCCCTTGTGTTTCAAACTCCCATTGTCCCATAGATTGTAATCTTGCAAGCAGAGCCCTCTTACTTCTCTGTCTGTATGTATTACTCAGTATTGTTTTATCAATGTTTGTTTCCAATTGTAAAGCGCTACAGAATTTGCTGGCGCTATATAATTAAATGTTGATGATGATGATGATACAATTGGAATAACATGAGCATGGGGAAAAGAGTAAAAATTTAGTTTCACAATTCTGCTACTAAACCTTTAAAACTTTCTCCTTCTTTAATTTTAACATTTTCCTCCAAAGTACTAATTCCAGTTTTATCAATGCTGTAACTGATTAATGAGAGTGCGAGGGCGGTAGACTCTCAATATTTCATGTGTTATTTTTGTATGTAAATATTTATATCACATGGGTATTGGGGCATATAATGCACATACCAACATCAAATGCATCTGGATGGTTATAAAGACGTCCTAGTGAAAGTATAGCAGCAACTACCAATTACTGCCACCTCCTGAGAACCCATAAATATCCAATAATTTTGCAGCTGGAAAGAAATTCTGTAGCCACCCGCAAGTCAGACAATTACCCCATACATGTTTATGCTTCTTCCTTTTACTCTTATTTAAATATTTTATACAACAAAATGAAACATAATGTTTGCATATGGACGTATTTTGAGGGTCATATAGGCTGAGTGTATGGATGGATGTTTTATTTTTACTTACATTTTTATGGAGAATATTTGATCTATATCTGTCTATACCAAACATCTATCACTCAGTTAGTGATATTGGGCCTGATTCATTAAGAAAAGTAAAGCAAAAATTTAGTGACTTTGGACCTTGGCAAAACCATGTTAAAATGCAAGGGGTGCAAATTAGTTTATTATTTTGCACAGATAAATACTGGCTGTTATTTCATGTAGCACACAAATACTTGATACCTTTATTATTACACTGACATTTAAAGTTGATCTAGGACATGCCCTACCCTAATTATAAATCTGTCCCTATGTTTTAAGTTTACATCCCCCTCCAAATGAAACATGGTTTTAGCCTCTTACCAGCGTGACCCCTTCTACTACTCCTCCCATAACCTACAATTTGTAGTGATTGGTTCATTGCACTTACCTCCTCTCCATTCTCCACAACTCCGTTACACCCAGGGAAGAACGAAGTAAAATAATTTTTTTAAAAAAAAAGTGTGGTTTAAAATTGGTTATTAACTGAGAAATTAAGGGCAAATCAGGAAGGTACATAATGCTATACAAGACTAAAGACTTAACAACTAAAGTAAATGAAACTACAATATTTCTTATAAATGTTATACTACAGAAAACTGATCTAAATACAAATACAATGTAATAAAATCTAAATAAATATATATATATATAAATGTATGTATAAAATAAGTTATGTAGTATACAATACGCAGATAATAAATCGATCAGTATAGCAATGAATCGCAAGGTTCGCCAGTCACAGTGATGTGTGAGCTGTCTGCCACCAGAGCTCACGGCCAGTTTGAATATATACAACTGACGACACCTTGACCACCTGCCATGCAGTGATGATGACTGAGGTTCTAATGCTGTTGCCATGGTGTCAACTAGACTGAAAGGGCCACTAGAGCTAAATTGCTGCATTATGTAAAGGAACTAATAGTAACATTTACACATACATATCTATCTAATCTATTAACTCTATTTAGGAACCTATCACAAATTTGACACGAGGCAGTGGTTACAGTTGAAGACTCTTTTATATCCACACCAGTCTTTCTGTTTTGAGCACTCTTGAAAGTTACTGCAGCTAATCTAGTGTTATCTAAACAACTTAAATTAAAAGTATTAATCAATCTATTTTAGGTTCCTGACCATGGACACTTTTGCATGATTCATAAATGGTATCAGCAGTTTTTGAACTAATGCCGCTGCAGAGGGTATGGCTGCTACGGGCAGGGCCAGTTTAAGGGTCACATCAGCTTGGAGTTAATAAATGTAAAGAATCTATTGAGAGAAGTGTTCTCCAACCAGAGAGGGTGTGGCCAGGGAATGCACTGTTAGCTCCTCCCTCCAACCACCTGCATCTCCCTCCCATCTTCCCTAACATAAAGTGTACAGCACTAACTGGTTCACTCAGCATCTAAGGAAAATGAAGAGTGGTAAATACGTCACAAATGCCCCCCATGTGGGCACAATACATTGTTTATAGAAAAACTAATAAAACAAGCAAAATATAATATGGGGGACACTTTTCACCTTAACAGTTGTGTAACCTTACCTTTCATTCAGAATCCTTGTCTACACAATGAGAATAACATAAATGTTTATTATTTAATGGTTTTATGGTAACAGAGTATTGCATTCAAATAATATAGCTGATTGCTTGTTGCAGTGTTTAGTCTGATTCCTGTATCACTTCTCAGAAAATATATCTCATTTTCACATCTTATTGAAGGGGTGATGCTTTATAATTCACTTGCAACAATTCAACACTATGACAGTCAATCTGGATATACACTACAGAAATATTCTCCCAATGCAATATCATTATCGATTTTACCAACGACTGAAAGTCCCAATCAGCATGTCCATTCATGCGTACACACTATACATATTTTACAATGATTTACTGTCAGATCTGTGATTTTTGTATATCATACCCATCGTCTCAAACCATCTTGACGCCATACACACTGTACAGATATCTGCCGTCCCTGCAGCAATATGCAAACATTAGTTAAATAAAGGGCTGAACCGCAGAAAACACAAACATACATCCAGAAACAGGAAATACCATCACCGACATTCATTTCTTGCTTCTGTTTTGTTTATAGTGTACTTCTGGCAACTCCGTTCACAACTGTACACACTGTACACGTGATCTCCAGCAGGGTGCAAGATATGGGAATGCTAGTAGTCCAGGAGTCATTAGTGTATATATTTATAATAAGGCAGTAGCAGAAGAAAATTAAATACACATAAAGATATATGAAACAATATAAAAAAAATGTGTACATAACACGCCAATAAATAAATGAGACTTTGTAGATATTATGTACATATATGTACATGTGCTTACATTTCATGATACAACACAGTTTTGTCCACTTCACGTGTGCTACAGTAGGGACGCAGGGTGTGTACAGGTGCACTGAACCTATGGACTTGTTGATATGTTTGATAGATTGTAAGCTTGCGAACAGGGCCTTCTCACCTCTTTGTCTGTTTTACCCAGTTTGTTTATTAGTTTACTATGTTTGTTCCCAATTGTAAAGCGCTACGGAATATGTTGGCGCTATATAAATAAATAAATGATGATGATGATAATGATGATACTGTCCTTATTTGGTTGTACAACTTAGCTTCAGAGTGGAATTCTATAGTTTGCAAATAAATAAATAAGTGCATTTTATTTATATATATATATATATATATATATATACATATATACATATGATACAAAAAAGAAGGTAATAAGGGTGCCTCTGATAGTGTAGAATTTCCAGGTCAATAATCCCGAAAACCTAAGGTGTATATATTAAACATACCAGATATATGTATTGTAGAAGCTCATCAAAGTATGAATCCTCATCGTTCCACTCGAAACTGCATATGTTTTCTACAGGTTTGTGTACTCAAAAGGATAAGAAAAGGGAAATTAGACTAGTGCAATATAGTCAGACCATCAAACCATTTATAGTGCACCCAAAAACCTATATATGTGCCTACCAACGCAATATAGATAATCAGCTTATCTGTTTAGGTCCTTGGGGTTCCAGCACTACTTCATCCACAGGGCTGTAGCTTTAACAGGTACATCAGTAATTGACATCCACAGGTCTCAAGGATGGCGGCCCGCATCGGTATAAATTACAACATTTTTCAACTGGTGAAATTTTACTCCTGCTAAAGTCACTAGGTGACGAAACACATTGAGGTGATCTAACATACTGTGCACTAACTGTTCCAGTTATTATTCTTTATTTTTATCCCTTTTTTGTACTTTTTATCTGATACATAGTTGAACCTATACCCTGGATGGTCGTGTGGAGCATTCCTCAGCAGACTTTTTGTGTGAAGGTCGTGAAGAATAACATTTACAGGACTAATTAGGACATAATATTGACCACTACTGGATTTCAGATAACCTACTGATTTTTTCATTCTTTGTAAGTGTAAAATTTATATATTTACTGTGCAATAAAACACTTATGTGAATTTACTACACTATATGGTACTACTACTTTTTGTTCCTGGTGGACAATGGAGAGAATTGGTCACAGCATCTAGGTTATCAATTGGTTCCATTGCAGCAGCCGCAAGGAGCATAAGACAGATAAACATATATAAATACTTTTTCTGGTACGCACATATATATAAGGGTGCTAAGGGGAAAGATATACCATTACTATTTTGTTGAAAGTACTACAGTATCTTTGGTATTCTCTGTCTCTAAATTTCTGTATTCAATTCAGTAATGAATCCACCTGTGCTTCAGCAAAGAGATATGGAATACAAGCACTGTTAGGGGTCCCTAAGGACCAGGTTTGGGAAACACTGGGCTAGAGGAACAGCAACTAACCATCACAACCTACATATCAAGTCGTGAAATAGGGAGAGGGGGGACATGTTACCTTACTCCAGAACACTGGAGTATCCTTTCTGTTTTATGCAAGCTACTCAAACCATTTCTATTGTAACAAATTAAATAAAAATTGAGCCCTTTGTACAAACTAGCTATGGTGTACTTAAGCTGCCCTCCCTCCAGTGTGTACTTAGAAAGAGTGTTTAGCACAGACAGGAACATTTTGAGTGATCATTGAAGGAGACAACTTCCCAAAAATGTAGAAAAACTAGTGTTCACCAAAATGAACTACAAATTGTATGAGGAATACCATTGTAACACTAGATTCCAGTGGGGATGAACTTATACCGGGTGATGATGATCTTGACATCAGTGATGAGGATGATGATGAGGGTGATGACATTATCAAAATAGAGGAAGATGACCACTGTTAGGCAAATGTTCATTAGTAAATTATTACAATTCCTATCTAGCCTCCAATTCATCATCCCAACAACTAATATGTTCTCTTTTGTGGGGGCCCAAACAAATCAAGCACTTCAGCCACAAAATTGTCATTCCCTGTCACTGAAGTGCTTGGTTTGTTAAACTATGCATGTCCTTTTTAACATATGGGTGGGAAGGTGCATTGGCCCAAGGACAATTCCTTTTTCCACTATTTTGCATTAAGGCCTTGGTCTATTATCTTGTATTAAATTCTATGCGGTCGACATCTAGTCATTCATTTGGTCTTTTTCAGAAAGTCAACAAAATTAGGTGTCGGCAGGATTATTAGGTCAACAATTCACATGTCGACAGTATTATGGGGTTAGGGATACTATTGTCAACCTAATAATACTGTCTGCATTTGAACTGTCTACCAAATAATAATGTCAATGTCATTATTGTCGACTTTCCAACACTGTCTATATTTGGGTACCTACCATATAACTGTTGATCATGTAAATGTCGAACATATATATTACACCTGGGTGGGAGGACACTTGGACACAAGTGAAACAAGACCAACAAACGGTGTAAGTACTTCCATGACTCAGACGGACTTTTGAAATTCAGGTGATTGAGTGTTTTACATCTTGTTACTGTATCTTGCTAAATTGATGGAGGCGGTCTATTTACCAGGAGATTAACTTCAATAGATCTTTGAAGATTCCAGTTCTAAATAAACACTGTGCATTATAGATATATATGAACTGGATTCAATGATTGAGGGCCACACATTTTTTTTCTGATTGCGGTTGTTGTTTTCTATACTGCAACCTCCTCCTCACTGGCCTCCCCCACTCCCGTCTCTCCCCCCTCCGCTCTTTACTCAATGCGGCCGCAAGACTCATCTACCTCTCACGTCGCTCCTCCTCTGCCTCCCCTCTCTGCCTTGCCCTACACTGGCTCCCCTTCCCCTACAGAATTCTTTTCAAACTCCTCACCACCACTTACAAGGCTCTCTCCCACTCTACTGCCCCTTATATCTCGAACCTCCTCTCCATTCACACTCTCGCCCGCTCCCTGCACTCGGCCAATGACCGCCTCCTCTCCTCCACTCTGATCACCTCTTCCCATTCCAGAATCCAGGACTTTTCCCGTGCAGCCCCCCTTCACTGGAATGACCTCCCTTGCTCCATCCGCCTCTCTCCTACTCTGTGCTCCTTCAAACGTACACTCAAAACTCACCTCTTTCTCAAAGCCTACCAACCATCCACTTAACCCCCATCTCCTCCGCTCATTCTCCCCTATCTCCCATTCCCTCAAACTGGCTCTTCTTGTGCCTGGTCTGTTTAACCCTCCCTTAGGATGCAAGCTCGCATGAGCAGGGCCCTCTTCCCTCCTATCTCCTTACCCGTTCTTCTGCTCCGTGTCTATTGCATCTGCCTGGAGTTTCTGAAGTATTGGTACTTTTGTTTATTGTTCTGTACTGTTATACCCTGTATTGTCTACTGTTTGTACTATGTGCGGCGCTGCGGAAACCTTGTGGCGCCTAACAAATAAATGATATTAATATACAGTAACCTCAGTACTGAAGGTCCAATTCTAATGTTTCAAAATGTTTTATTGTGATTTTATTATTTATTTTTTATTCTTGTGCTATGTTTAATATGCTATTCCTTTGTTGTTAGCCTAATAAATGTCCATTTGTATTACCTGTGGAGTGCCTTTCTTCAACTCTCAGGAGAACCTCCATGTTATTAGGTTTTTTTATATTATTTTATATCTATTTATTTATTTAGACTACCAGCAGCGCAACCCCAATTTTGTTTTTTGTGTGTTTGATTACCTTTGACGGCTGCTAGCAATTCTCCACGGGTCTGCAGCAGCTGGGAAGTCTGGTTAGTATTAGTTCTCCTCCCTCTTATCCCCCCTTCAACTTTTTTAATATTAGTTCTTATACCCTGGTGCTCTCCGGTGTGCGCCATTAACCCCTAGTGGGTCTCTTGTTTGATATTCGAAGGAGACAACTTCCCAAAAATGCAGAAAAGCTGGTGTTCAACAAAATTAACTACAAATTGTATGAGGAATACCGTTGTAAAGTTAGAATCCATAGGGGGTGAACTAATATTATGTGAGGATGATCTTGATATAAGTTGTGAATATACCGGGTTTTCTGGCCCAATTTTAACCACTTCACTCTGGCTGGCTACCCACGGGTGCATTACTAAGCCAGGGAATCCTACCCAGTACCTTCTAACACTCTTATTAGTTACTCAGGCAAATGCAGTTGAAAAGTAAAACAATACATTTATTGTAGCAAAAGCAATCGCTAGATTAATATATACACAGAGTAAAAAAATGCCAGGTTTACCACATTATCTGTCCCTTACCCCACCAGCTTAAGGAGTTACAGTCACCTGGCTGTCTGGACTTGACAAACCGTGGATCTGCAGATGTATTTCACTGTTAGAAAATGGCAACTCTAAAACCAGCCACCCTGCAGCTTTCAGTACCAGAATGAATATCTCCTCGCCCTCTGCAGTGGCTCCTTATATCTGTGGTCTAATTTCCACAGTGTTTTCCCCTCCCTGGGCAAATCCCTGGGTCTATCCTTCTTAACCATTGGTGGGTGCTGTATTAGAGGGTCGGAGGGGGGAGTGGTGATGAGCTGTACTTCCACAGAAGGTCCTCTGCTGGGCTCTAGACAAAATGTCTGAACTAGTCATGTTGAAAGCAATGGATACTAATTGACCTTCCCCCTCACCTGTATCCTGCAATCTGATCTTTACCCATAACATACCTGGCTTCACTTTAAGAACAATAACTAACAGCTTCCATGCAATATCAACAATATACAATAAACAATATACATATTTACAATGAGCTACAATGTCCCCTTATCCACATGTAATTAGATACTGCAATGGTATTCTTTTAAGCTGGGAACAAAAGCAACGGATCTAAAAAGTACATGCTATAATCCACATTTTGTGAGAAACGAGGGACAGACTGGTTAGGATGATATTAATACCTTGTTTCACCACATTATTGATGAGGATGATGATGAGAGTGATAACATTGTCAAAATACAAGATGTTGACCCCAGTTAGGCAAATGCCCATTAGTAAATTGTTAAAATCCCTATCTAGTCTCCAGTTCAGCAACCAACAACCAATATGTACTCTTTTGTGGGGCTCAAACAAATCAAGCACTTCAGCCACAAAACTGGCATTCCCTGTCACTGAAGCACTTGTTTTGTTATACTATGCAAGTCCTTTTTAACATATGGGTGGGAGGGTGCTTGGGCCCAAGGACAATTCCATTTTTCTCTATTTTACATTGTTGCTTTGCTATATCATCTTGTGTTAAATGCTACGCTGTCAACAGCTAAGCATTCATTTGGTCGATTTTCAGAAATCAAAAATATTAGGTCGACAATTAAGGTGTCCACAGTATTAATAGGTTGACAATTCAAATGTCAACAGTATTATTGGGTTAGGGATACTATTGTCAACCTAATAATGCTGTCAACATTTGAACTTTCTACCTAATAATACTGTCAAAATCATTATTGTCGACTTTCCAACCCTGACTATATTGGGGTGTCTACCATATAAATGTCAATCATGTAACTGTCAAACATATGTATCACACCCAGGTGGGAGGGCCCAAGGACAATGCACTCTTGCACTATTTTACAAATTAGTGGCGCTATATAAATGAATGATGATGATGATGATGATGATTATAACCTTGATCTATCATCTAGCGTAAAATGTCTACTGATGCACAGTAGGGATGTCACTTTCCATCTAATTACTGCCACTGCTATCCTACTTGGTCTATCTTCGTTTCTAAAATGACAAATTAATTAATCTAGACATCTGGGATGAGGATGATAATGAGGCTAATGGCATTGTCACCAATGAGATAGATGGCCACTATTAGCCAAATGCCCATAAGTACATTTTTTAAATCCCTATTTATTCTCCAGTTCAACAAATGGATTATTTTACCTATTTTTCACAAAATTTATAATTAAATCCAAAACCAAATTCAGAACACATGAGAATTGTTGGGAAAAAGCTAAACCAAAACAAAGAAAATAATTTTAGAACCAAAGCTAAAGCTACAACAAAAATATGCTTTTAGAACTAAAACCAAAATACAGGGTCTGCTCAGATCTCTAAAATTAATACTGAAAGGCATAAAGAAGCAAGTATGAGAAAATGGAAATAGTTTATTTTATATGATTTTTTTCAAGCAAACTGATTTACATTATGGAGACATGTAATTACAAAATTAAAGCTTTCTTAGTAAACAAGCATAGTTTAAGAGAATATATGCAAGCATTCAGTGATGAAGGTCACCCAGAAATACATAAAAATGTGAGCAAGTGTTTATGGAGAAAGGTGACTATGCTGGTGCTAGTTGTTTTTCTACCATATTTATGTTGATGTGATCCATATGCTGCTTTTATTCGACTAGGTGAAAAGAGTTAAAGAGATGCACCATTACCACACAATTGCATATTTTTGACCAAAAGATTATTAAGCCTGCTACCACGTCAAGGTAGACTCTTGCAGCAGGGCCCTAACCTATCCTACCTAACATTATTATTTACCTTCTAAGAGTCTATTTCTTTTTCATTCAATCTTTGCTAAATTTTATCACAGTTTTTATTTCTGACATTGTTTTAAACTGTTAGGTGCCTGTTAGTTTTTTGCCTTTTTAAACTGTTAGTTTTTTGCCTTGGAAAAAGCAGACTTAAGCAAAACGCACATCAGAGTCCTCGCTGTCTGCATTACTTTAATTTCATTCAACTGGCAGCTAATCCTATTATGTTAATAATACTCCGATAAATCCACATTTAGTTCAGAGTTATTATCTAGGCAGATAGCAAGACACTCCCTATACTGTATGTGGGCAATTGCCTGATTACAAATAGCACTGGAAGAAATAGACAGTGCCTTTGATTAACGTGTAACTAACTTGGCTATACTTATCATGGAGTTAGCTTGGTTAATGCAGAAGGTTTTTGGTCTGCTCCAATGAAACAGCATAACTTAAATGCTGCAAATATACCCCATAACCAGATATATATGGGTTAAGGAGATTATGTTGTGTTAGATCTACATTTCTGCCTATATCATAAGTCCACACATTAATAGAGAAGATTTTTCTGTGCAGATAGCATTTGATTTTAATTTGTTTTAAAATTTCGCTTATTTTAAAATTTCTCTAATAAAAGCTATATTTTATGTTAGATTAATGCAACAAAAATAATAGAAGCTGGTGTGCACTTGTAAATTAACTTCTTCCTTCTTCTACATTCCTGTAATAAGTTTAAGTACTCTCACATCTTCCTAATTAGCCCACATATTCCCATAGTGCCCTATGCAATACAATATTTTATCTTCAAGTAGCCTGATTGATCTTCTTATTGGCTGCTTTAATACTCTAATATATTTTATTCTGTTTAGCTCAATCTACTTACATTGTCTTTTTTTGATGTATCCTAACATATACTAACATTACAGCTACGTATAACTTTGTTTCTATCGATTTATTAAAGATATGAATATAGTTTACTTCAGTTGCTGCTTGCTATTTTAATCATCTTTTTTTCTACTTTACTGCATCCCATATTTTACTATAATATGATATCTATCCTATATAATGGCTTTACATTGTTCTTATCATATATGATCTTATTATATCTGAGTATTTGTGAAATAAGAGTCATTTAGTTTAATCGTTTGGCCAAAAATACATCTGAAAAATCTAGAAAAGTCCCTGCAATCACCGCTGGGCATTAAGTATGACTATTTAACATATTTACATTTTAACACACTTCTCTCAGTCTCTCTAGGATGTTTTTACTCTTATAATGTTGTATCTGTGTCTACATGTTTAGCTTTATACACTATTTCTAAGAATAGTTTTCTGATTAATTAATTTTGGTTATTTTTGATTGGTATTGCTGAAATATTTTGTTATGTTTTTCTAATAAGGTGTTACTCTAGAGTAAGCAAAAGGGAAATTGAAGGGCTGAGGCGGGTTACAGAGATGACACGGATTTCTGGCATATCTCCTTATCGCTTCGCCATGATGGTCTTTACGTTTTCTTTGCCAAGCCCAGTGGTCTTCGGCTCTCATCACCTAATAAGAAACAAACCAAAGAAAACTGTGATTCATTTGGCTCACAGTCTGCTAGTCGGACATCCATGCTCTAGAATAGAGGTGCATATCTCGTGGGGTTCAAAATCTGTTTTCAAGGACTGTCAGATATGCAAAACATTCTATTGGGAATCACATTTTTGTTGACCACCATTGCTCTGGAATACAATGCTTTTACTTCATATTGACAATAGAAAAATGTTGAAAAAAGCTTTCCATGCACAATGAGGAAAGTGTTCCTATTTTAATTTAATATCCCTGAAAATGTTTTACCTTTTTCCAAGTGACAATATGCACAGCCCTGTGAGTCAATGATTTACCCTTTAGATATTCAGAATATGATACTAGGAAATACTAATAGACACCCCAACCTACAGAGGGACAATATCAGTTTAGTTGTAGTTTACTGTTTTCACTTGCAGAGAATCCCCTAGAAAGATGAGTATTCCACTTCTCTTCATGCTCATATGTAGCTGTTTTTACCTCAAATATTCATAATTTATTATTTACCACTCAAAGGCACATCAGTAATTATTTACCACTCAATGCCCATCGGTAGCTATTTAACTGTCAGCTGTTAATGTTCATCAGTAAATATACAGTACAGTATCGTCACATTACTGCTACCTCCTTCTTCTCTACTACAGCCGCCTCAATCTCTGCTGTGTCCCAGTCTTTTCTTAGAAACACTTCCTGCACAGCTTTCTGTGTCACATAATGTGTGCTCTTCATGGCATTCTAATTGAGCAAGGTCAATAACAATTTAGAAAGTGAGAGAACTCACACTTATGTTGGCATGATATTAAGCACTACTAGGTAGGTATTACAATTAATCCCCCACTGTGCCAGCTTATCCTATATAATACAACTGTGTCAAGAGAACCCAAATACATTACACAGTACAGTGCATACAAGAGGTGTTTTTCCGCTGAATCCCATAGTGGTCCATGAATTTTTTCTACTTCTACTCATTCTACTATTTTACACACCTCTTCACATTGCTCCAGAGTTACAAGTGTTCGGAGCTGCAATCTGTTCCACAAGGCGTCAGTATTGTTCAGGAACATCTTCAATGGTATAAATCGAGCAACATAGGAATAGATTGTGTGGTACCATATCTGTTCCTCCTCCATTTTATTTGCAAGCAACCTACAGAAACAGAAGACCATAAGGAGTAGATATATTTGTATCATAGAGTCACCAGGTTTACAAAACATGTTTTAATTGCCAAGCTTATATATGAATTGCCATATATTTCACAGCTCCTTTTCTATTAAGTGCAGGCTATGAATAGACTGTGGTGTGGAAGAGACAGAGGGTGTATTTATCATAGAGAATTTATCTGGTGAAAATGCTCTAAAGGGATCTTTTTACTCTGCTTAATTTGTTAATGAAATTTGCACCAACAATAACCACTCTAGCGATAGTCTAATTTATGATGGCATTAACAGAAAGAATAAATTGAAAAATATGATTACAAATAGATTTTTACTGAGAATTGTTATGGGCTATTGTTCTGGTGCCAAAGATATATAATACTTTATGGCGAGGGGGAGTAGATATAATATAGCATATTTCATATATACAGTGTATATTTCTTCATCTCTTTATTTATAATGTTATTGTTATTTTAATAATATTGAGTACAAAAATAACAGACAGAAAGATAACAACAAACCAAACAATTGAACATATACAGGATTAAAACCAAACTCTAGATATACTGAAAGCCTAGTGAATTATCTTCACTATGTAACTCACTAGGGGCTATAACTAACATATGGATCCAACTCAAAATACATTAAGTTAGGAGTACAATTGTTTGACTGTGTGATTGTTATAATATATGATTGCATGAACAAAGCAAAAAAGGGTAGGGGGATATAAATAAAACGAGGAGAGGGTTGTTTAGCAAGAGGGTGGGAGATTGGGAAGGACAGAGGAGAAGGGGCACAAGCCGGGGGTTTGCTTTATTAGATATAGATATGATTTATTGCGTGCCTGGATGGTATGTGGTGAGGTTTTTTAAAAAAAATCATGTTTCCTAGTTATATGCGTTAACGGAGAACAGGGGTATCTATGATAAGTAACTTTTACCACTCTCTCTCACAGCTGAGTATCTCTCAGCTGCCACGGTGATAAATTAATGTTGAAGCACTGAGATAAGTATATGTAAATTGCCACAATAAACTGAGATAAAAGATTAGACTTCTGGCCATAATAAGCTTTTCAATATTAAATATACCCCAGAGCGCTGTCCCATAGGACTGAAAGCTATCTATATTTCTTTTATAGCAAATTAGGTAGAGTGAAGGGAAATCTTTCTCATTATATTTTAAATAGCCTGTACATGGCTGTGCCCTGAAATCACACCCATAGTTCTTGTCATTTGGGCTCTTTAGTTTAGTTCAAACACAATATCCTTTATCCTTTATTGTCTGGAGATACAGTAAATGATTTGCTTGGTGACTATATAATCCATGACCCGGACTAATATGTTCTTCTCGGACATATTTCATGTTGTATTCCACTTGTATATGACTAGACAACGAGGGTTAATACTTACAGTGCGGAGAAAAAATTGACACAGGTGTATTCCCTCTCAGATAGGCCGGCTCTCCGGAAGTACACCAACACCATTGCCAGTAAGTACTAGAATACAAATACCAGTTACATAGTCAGAATGGAGAAATGCATGTCCACACACTCTTCAGACCTATTGTCTGCTTGCTCTGTTGCATTTCCTTCAGTAAAAGGGTGTGTTTCTAAAAATTGGGAGCATGGTTGTAGGATTTGGGGACACCACCACCAAACAATCAGACATTACCTTTCACTATTTCTGTTTACACTACCCTGGTGAAAGGTAATACCAGACTGATCACTATATATTACATACTATTGAGTGCAAATATAAGAAAACAGTAAATGCTTAAGTAACATTGAAAGAAATACCTTGTCCGACATTCTCAGGCATGAATCAGTTTCCAGAAAGCTGTAGATAGTGGGTTCCTCTGCAATGATAAGCAGGAAATGTTCAGACTTTATATGATATAGTGGGGAATATTTATATCAACTTTTTGCAGGTAACTGTGAAGAAGAGTTGGTGTTGCCCATAGCTGCCTTTCAGACATTTCATTTCATGTATAAACTAATAGAAATTGACAGCATCTCAATGATTGATATGGACATCTGCTTTTCTACACAGTTACCTATAAAATAGTATTCAATATGTTATAAGTTTATTAATGTAGCATATTATACAAAACCTTCCAAAGGATTTTGTTATACTAAAGTTGAAATCACATCGTGATGTGATGGGTTTACTCTGACACCTTGCTTTATAGGGTTTAACAGGTTGTCAGAAGCTAGTTATTACTCACTACTCTGACTGGCACGAATCGGCCAAAACAGAAACTCACCAACTTTGAGTGCTAACTAGATACCAACATGATATCCCCAGTTGTAGGAGGATATAGCTGCCATCACCAGGCTGCTTTAAAGGCACCTTGAGCCTCTCATGTTTCTTGTGATTGTGTAGCTGGTGCTTCACCTCTTTACTGATTGTGCTGACTGAATCCTTTCTGACTGCCTACTGGGAATCAAGACTGCAGGGTAGCAGGACAGTGCTGACTAAGGACTATGGGCTCCATGCAGGATAGCCCAGGATGGATTAAATGGGCTCTTTCATCTGTTATACCACAACACAGCAGGGACAGGTGTCTCAAAGGAACTAGCAGCCTCTTACTTGTAATGGTATTTATTGGGTCAAATACCTCCTTTAATTGCATACATACACCACAAGAATGTAGTGATGTTTGCTCCCTCTCCGCACTGCACACTTTTAGCCTGGACCCAGAAATATAAAAACTAGATACTCCACCCAAAGATTGTCCTTAAGGACTAAGACCCCCTCCCAGCCAAATTTGACTTTAGGAACTTTGGATCTCGAGCTAGATAATTATATTTAATTTTACTTACATGTACTTAGTGCACCTAATGGACCAACCCAACAAATCATTTCTTCTGGCATTATTTTTGGAAACTATGATATTATTTGAAGATAAAGCTGTTGTTTGTATATTCAATCATTATGTTGACAATTCTGCTATTTTGTTTTGTTGTTTTCCTCTACATGTATTGTGACCCTTTGTATCATTTCTCCATGTTCACCATTATTCTAAAATATAAAGAATAATTTAAATGTTTCTCCTTCTAAACCGGAAGCTTTGTGGATTCCATTATCTTGAATTTGGCTTCAAATCAAAATATTTTATTATAAAACATATAATGTGATTTGGAAGCGAAAATCTCAATTTGCCACAGACAAGATATTAGATATTGAAGCATTCTCAGAATTTTCCCATTGAAATCCCCTGAATGGCGCATACAGATAATGGACACCATGGTTTATCGAGGGACTTGTGTACTGCAGCCTGAATATGGGGCATGATCACTAGAGGCACATTTGAATTTTAAAAACAGCGTCTGTCAATGCCTAAGGTGATATTGTGTGATAAGCTAATAGTTCTACACGTTCTACTTCCCACTTTAAAATTAGAAGTTTTTGCAAATTAATACATAACTATCGGTGTTTGTCCTACTGCTTACATTTTTCTGCCAGATTTCCCATGTTCCATAGCATCAGTGTGGATGCATTGTGCATATACAAACTTACTGTTTGCCAAGTGTCTATTATGGTCCTAATAAATGTTTGTTTTGTTAATAAATATTAATACATGTTAAAACAATGAGTCATACCCAGCAATATGTAAAATGCTTTCTCCACTTGTCCCAGGCTAGGAGAATGATCAGTGGAGCAATGTGGGCGCTGGTCTCCATGTAGTTTTCTTCTCTCTGCAGGGTTCTGGTTGTCTTCTGTTGTCCTGTTATGATAAATCCTTCTCTTTTATATAAAGTAATAATGAATGAATACTTATTTACAAATTAATTATAAGGTAAGGGATTTAACATCCATAAATGCACCCTGTAGTTCAATGTTCTTATGCAGAATTGCACCTATCTCCTCACTTAGCACATGAGGGCCACATGCTGCTTTTGTGAACTGCAGATGTAAATTGGACATGGAGCTACATTGCAGGATTGCCCCAAGGAAATACACATGGTGAGAAGAATAAAAATGTCATTTTAAAATCCTACTACTAACATTTTAGAGCCTTCTCTTTTAATTTTAACTTTTTAATTGTTCTCCCAGAATACTACTTATTCCATCCTCATTTATGTTTTAAATTAATTATGAGAAATGGGTATACACAGCTAACACAAGACTACAACCCACTGACCAACATTGTGTGTGACTGATCACACAGCCCACTGAATACTTTTTACCTTTGCATTCTAGCTAGTCCAATGCGCAATATGATGTAGCACATGCCCTTGTGTTTCAAACTCCCATTGTCCCATAGATTGTAATCTTGCAAGCAGAGCCCTCTTACTTCTCTGTCTGTATGTATTACTCAGTATTGTTTTATCAATGTATAAAAATAGTCAGGTTCTGGGCGCTTGTAAAGGAAAGATATATCAATTTAATATGGATAGGTCCACAATACGCTCCGGCCGGAACGAGACAGCTTAGATGTGTTAAACAATTAACATGCATCAATTGACACTGCCGAAAACAATGATAATGGTAAAAAACACTATAAACTCAGTGTGATTGAAAATATGGTTAGAGTGCACTTGCAAGCTACTAAAATATGAAATGACAATTGATATGAACCGCAAAAAGGGAATGTAAGGAAATGTAATGTCCAGAGTTGTAAAATAAAATGTTGGTGATGATGAAAAATGCAAGCAAAAATGAAATTGGTAGCCGTTACTCACATGAAGCAGGGATGTCTGGCTGTCTATAATGCAGACAGGCACTTAGTAGCGGTCCCAGAGTCTGTGCTGATGAAGTTAGATATAACGTTGATTTCAATGATAAAAAGCACCCAGCAGAATGCCAATTTTTAAAAAAAGAATGAGGAAGAAAGTTCTTCTAGTTCCTAAAGGGAAGTCCTCTCCTTGTTGAAAGAAAAAATGATCCCGCTCAAATAGCGTGTGCACGCTGCTGGATATCTTCGTGTTGAGATTAAATGTATGGATATCAAAATGCCTCCAATAATGGACAGGTACCCAGCAGAATATAGGTGGTGATGATCCAAATGTAGTCCTCCTAATCCCCAACGTAGTCTCTCTCTTTCTCATAAAGTTGAGGCTAAACAGGGGAAGCGGTAGTGCCGCTACGGATGAGCGCATACACGCTACTGGCTGGTCTCCGATGTGGATGTCTGTATATGGTAATGTAGGTTGCTAGCATGCTAGTAAGTTGAATAAAACTGAGTTGAGGGACAATCTCCAACGCGTTTCGCCCGGTGGCAATGGCCAGTGGGCTTCCTCAGGGATAGTAATGTCCAACTGGTCTTCCTAGCCAGTTTTTAAAGAGATCCGGATGTGCCAATCAGCCAAGAGGCAATGGAGTAATTAAGTAATTAGTGAATAAATCTGAGTACTGGTGATTGCACAACAATCCAACAGGCATGATGGAAAAAAACAAAAGAAAACAATAGTGCACTAGTTGCAAAACAAAAAAGAGCATGTTTGAACATATATAGAAAAATATATATAAATAGATCTGGTTGCATAAATATTAATTGGTGATGTACATGGTATATATATGAAATGAACAAAAATAAATAAAAATAAATAAAAAATAAAAAATAAAATAAAATAAAAAAAAAAAAAAAAAAAAAATAAAAAAAAAAAAAAAAATATAAAAAAAAAATAAATAAAATAAAAAAAAAAAAAAAATAAAAAATAAAAAATATAAAAATAAAAATAAAAAATAAAAAATAAAAAATAAAAATATAAAAAAAATATATATATATATATATATATATATATAATTTTTTTTTTTTTTTTTTTTAATAAAAATAAAAATAAAAAAATTAAAAAATATAAAAAAATATAAAAAAATATAAAAATAAAAATAAAAAAATGATAATAAACATAAATAAAATAAAAAAAATAAATAAATAATAATAAAAAAAAAAAAATAAGTATAAGTATAAAAATAAAAATAAAAATAAAGTGGGAATATGGTATAGCTAGCATATTATTCCCATTGTATCAATGTGTATAAGGATAAATATAGTGGATACATTATGAGTGGAGAAAATAACCCAGGTCAAAATCCACATTCAATCCTTTTGGGATCAGGGTTTTAAGATTAAAAATCCATCTCGCCTCTTCTTTTGAAATGAGGGAAATGAAATCTCCACCTCTCCAAGGTTTATGAACTTTACATATTCCTAAAAACTGAAGTTTAGTGTGGTCGTGGTTATGATGTTTAAGAAAATGAGATGATACGGTATGATTATCTAACTGATTGGTGATGTTGCTAAGGTGCTCTGAAATTCTAACATGAAGTTTCCGGATAGTGCGCCCTACAAATTGTAGTCCACACGGGCACTCCAACAGATAAACCACACCCATAGTATCACAGGTGATTTTGGTTTTGATCTGAAAGGAGTCACCTGTGGTATGAGAGTGGAAGTTGGTGATGGGCTTTGTTCCCTTATGATTAATAGTTTTGCAAGCATGGCACCTATTGCAATAATAAAAGCCCCCACTTTTCTCTTCCAGCCAACTCTGTTGGCATTTTTCTGCAGTTGTTTTTGGAATGCAGCACTTGACGAGCTTAGTGTTAAGCGAATCTGATTTTCTATAAATGATCCTTGGATGTCCGGTAAGGATGTCCTTCAGATGCTCATCCATGTGTAATATGTGCCAATGCTTCCTTACAATTCTTTCAAGTTCTTTATGATTGGAATTGTATTTTGTGATGAGGGCCGGTGGTAAAGGATTTGAAATGTCCTTATTTACTTTTGATGGAAGTAAGGTAGCTCTGTCCGTGTCTCTAACTTGTTCGAATGCTTTATGTATTTCAACATCATTATACTCTCTTTCAAGGAATCTAGTCTTCAAAACCTCAGATTGTTCCTCATATAGTGCCAGATTAGAGCAATTCCGTCTGATTCGAGAGAACTGTCCTTTTGGTATATTAGTGAGCCATCTCTTCAAATGTCCACTAGATGCTGGGATGTACGAATTACAATCTACAGGTTTCAGATAAGTTTTAGTTTGTATACAATTGTCGACGATAGAAATGTCCAAATCTAAAAACTCAACTCTGGTATCACTAAACTGAGCGGTAAATTTGAGGTTGAGATCGTTCGTATTTAGATATTTAAGAAATTCTTGGAGTGTGTCCACATTACCGGTCCATATACATAGCACATCGTCTATGTATCTGTACCATCCAAGAATGTGTGAACTATATGGGTTGTTATGCCAAATGGTAAGATTTTCCCAATGGGCCATGAACAGGTTCGCGTAACTGGGCGCGAACTTCGCGCCCATCGCAGTCCCACGAACCTGCTCATAGTATCCTCCATTGAACCAAAAATAGTTGTGATGTAATGTAAATTCAATAGCTTGCATGATAAACTGTATCTGATCAGTCGGGATACTTGTTTCTGTTGTGAGAATATGCTGGACATGCTCACAGCCTGTCTCATGGTCAATGATGGTATAGAGTGAACAGACGTCACATGTCATAAGTAAATATCCAGTTTGCCAAATTATATTTTGTAAAATCTGTAAGACATGACCAGTATCACGGAGGTAACTCCTCTGTGTGATAACTGCGGGTTGTAAAAAAGTGTCAATGTAACTAGAGAGGTGTGTAGTAAGTGAATCAATTCCAGATATGATTGGTCGGCCAGGTGGGTGAGTGATGGATTTGTGGATTTTGGGTATACAGTATATAACCGGTAGTCGTGGATGTTGAGTGCTTAGAAACTGATGTTCTGCTTTGGTCAAAATACCTTGTTGGAGAGCTCTATTGAGAAGTACAGTGAGTTCTGCTTTATACTTCTGAGTGGGATCCCCCAATAATTTTCTATAAGTGGAGGTATCGTTTAGCTGGCTCTCTATCTCCAAAAGATATGAAGATTGATCCAGGAGGGTAATTCCACCCCCCTTATCTGCTGGTTTGATAACCAGATTTTTGTTGGATTGTAGATCTTTTAGAGCTCCTCTTTCCGATTTGGTGATATTGTAAATTCTGTTCCTTGGCTGAATGTTGAGTTTGTTTTATCAATGTTTGTTTCCAATTGTAAAGCGCTACAGAATTTGCTGGCGCTATATAATTAAATGTTGATGATGATGATGATACAATTGGAATAACATGAGCATGGGGAAAAGAGTAAAAATTTAGTTTCACAATTCTGCTACTAAACCTTTAAAACTTTCTCCTTCTTTAATTTTAACATTTTCCTCCAAAGTACTAATTCCAGTTTTATCAATGCTGTAACTGATTAATGAGAGTGCGAGGGCGGTAGACTCTCAATATTTCATGTGTTATTTTTGTATGTAAATATTTATATCACATGGGTATTGGGGCATATAATGCACATACCAACATCAAATGCATCTGGATGGTTATAAAGACGTCCTAGTGAAAGTATAGCAGCAAGTACCAATTACTGCCACCTCCTGAGAACCCATAAATATCCAATAATTTTGCAGCTGGAAAGAAATTCTGTAGCCACCCGCAAGTCAGACAATTACCCCATACATGTTTATGCTTCTTCCTTTTACTCTTATTTAAATATTTTATACAACAAAATGAAACATAATGTTTGCATATGGACGTATTTTGAGGGTCATATAGGCTGAGTGTATGGATGGATGTTTTATTTTTACTTACATTTTTATGGAGAATATTTGATCTATATCTGTCTATACCAAACATCTATCACTCAGTTAGTGATATTGGGCCTGATTCATTAAGAAAAGTAAAGCAAAAATTTAGTGACTTTGGACCTTGGCAAAACCATGTTAAAATGCAAGGGGTGCAAATTAGTTTATTATTTTGCACAGATAAATACTGGCTGTTATTTCATGTAGCACACAAATACTTGATACCTTTATTATTACACTGACATTTAAAGTTGATCTAGGACATGCCCTACCCTAATTATAAATCTGTCCCTATGTTTTAAGTTTACATCCCCCTCCAAATGAAACATGGTTTTAGCCTCTTACCAGCGTGACCCCTTCTACTACTCCTCCCATAACCTACAATTTGTAGTGATTGGTTCATTGCACTTACCTCCTCTCCATTCTCCACAACTCCGTTACACCCAGGGAAGAACGAAGTAAAAGAATTTTTTTTAAAAAAAAGTGTGGTTTAAAATTGGTTATTAACTGAGAAATTAAGGGCAAATCAGGAAGGTACATAATGCTATACAAGACTAAAGACTTAACAACTAAAGTAAATGAAACTACAATATTTCTTATAAATGTTATACTACAGAAAACTGATCTAAATACAAATACAATGTAATAAAATCTAAATAAATATATATATATATATAAATGTATGTATAAAATAAGTTATGTAGTATACAATACGCAGATAATAAATCGATCAGTATAGCAATGAATCGCAAGGTTCGCCAGTCACAGTGATGTGTGAGCTGTCTGCCACCAGAGCTCACGGCCAGTTTGAATATATACAACTGACGACACCTTGACCACCTGCCATGCAGTGATGATGACTGAGGTTCTAATGCTGTTGCCATGGTGTCAACTAGACTGAAAGGGCCACTAGAGCTAAATTGCTGCATTATGTAAAGAAACTAATAGTAACATTTACACATACATATCTATCTAATCTATTAAATCTATTTAGGAACCTATCACAAATTTGACACGAGGCAGTGGTTACAGTTGAAGACTCTTTTATATCCACACCAGTCTTTCTGTTTTGAGCACTATTGAAAGTTACTGCAGCTAATCTAGTGTTATCTAAACAACTTAAATTAAAAGTATTAATTAATCTATTTTAGGTTCCTGACCATGGATACTTTTGCATGATTCATAAATGGTATCAGCAGTTTTTGAACTAATGCCGCTGCAGAGGGTATGGCTGCTACGGGCAGGGCCAGTTTAAGGGTCACATCAGCTTGGAGTTAATAAATGTAAAGAATCTATTGAGAGAAGTGTTCTCCAACCAGAGAGGGTGTGGCCAGGGAATGCACTGTTAGCTCCTCCCTCCAACCACCTGCATCTCCCTCCCATCTTCCCTAACATAAAGTGTACAGCACTAACTGGTTCACTCAGCATCTAAGGAAAATGAAAAGTGGTAAATACGTCACAAATGCCCCCCATGTGGGCACAATACATTGTTTATAGAAAAACTAATAAAACAAGCAAAATATAATATGGGGGACACTTTTCACCTTAACAGTTATGTAACCTTACCTTTCATTCAGAATCCTTGTCTACACAATGAGAATAACATAAATGTTTATTATTTAATGGTTTTATGGTAACAGAGTATTGCATTCAAATAATATAGCTGATTGCTTGTTGCAGTGTTTAGTCTGATTCCTGTATCACTTCTCAGAAAATATATCTCATTTTCACATCTTATTGAAGGGGTGATGCTTTATAATTCACTTGCAACAATTCAACACTATGACAGTCAATCTGGATATACACTACAGAAATATTCTCCCAATGCAATATCATTATCGATTTTACCAACGACTGAAAGTCCCAATCAGCATGTCCATTCATGCGTACACACTATACATATTTTACAATGATTTACTGTCAGATCTGTGATTTTTGTATATCATACCCATCGTCTCAAACCATCTTGACGCCATACACACTGTACAGATATCTTCCGTCCCTGCAGCAATATGCAAACATTAGTTAAATAAAGGGCTGAACCGCAGAAAACACAAACATACATCCAGAAACAGGAAATACCATCACCGACATTCATTTCTTGCTTCTGTTTTGTTTATAGTGTACTTCTGGCAACTCCGTTCACAACTGTACACACTGTACACGTGATCTCCAGCAGGGTGCAAGATATGGGAATGCTAGTAGTCCAGGAGTCATTAGTGTATATATTTATAATAAGGCAGTAGCAGAAGAAAATTAAATACACATAAAGATATATGAAACAATATAAAAAAAATGTGTACATAACACGCCAATAAATAAATGAGACTTTGTAGATATTATGTACATATATGTACATGTGCTTACATTTCATGATACAACACAGTTTTGTCCACTTCACGTGTGCTACAGTAGGGACGCAGGGTGTGTACAGGTGCACTGAACCTATGGACTTGTTGATATGTTTGATAGATTGTAAGCTTGCGAACAGGGCCTTCTCACCTCTTTGTCTGTTTTACCCAGTTTGTTTATTAGTTTACTATGTTTTGTTCCCAATTGTAAAGCGCTACGGAATATGTTGGCGCTATATAAATAAATAAATGATGATGATGATAATGATGATACTGTCCTTATTTGGTTGTACAACTTAGCTTCAGAGTGGAATTCTATAGTTTGCAAATAAATAAATAAGTGCATTTTATTTATATATATATATATATATATATATATATATATATATATATATATATATATATATATACATATATACATATGATACAAAAAAGAAGGTAATAAGGGTGCCTCTGATAGTGTAGAATTTCCAGGTCAATAATCCCGAAAACCTAAGGTGTATATATTAAGCATACCAGATATATGTATTGTAGAAGCTCATCAAAGTATGAATCCTCATCGTTCCACTCGAAACTGCATATGTTTTCTACAGGTTTGTGTACTCAAAAGGATAAGAAAAGGGAAATTAGACTAGTGCAATATAGTCAGACCATCAAACCATTTATAGTGCACCCAAAAACCTATATATGTGCCTACCAACGCAATATAGATAATCAGCTTATCTGTTTAGGTCCTTGGGGTTCCAGCACTACTTCATCCACAGGGCTGTAGCTTTAAGAGGTACATCAGTAATTGACATCCACAGGTCTCAAGGATGGCGGCCCGCATCGGTATAAATTACAACATTTTTCAACTGGTGAAATTTTACTCCTGCTAAAGTCACTAGGTGACGAAACACATTGAGGTGATCTAACATACTGTGCACTAACTGTTCCAGTTATTATTCTTTATTTTTATCCCTTTTTTGTACTTTTTATCTGATACATAGTTGAACCTATACCCTGGATGGTCGTGTGGAGCATTCCTCAGCAGACTTTTTGTGTGAAGGTCGTGAAGAATAACATTTACAGGACTAATTAGGACATAATATTGACCACTACTGGATTTCAGATAACCTACTGATTTTTTCATTCTTTGTAAGTGTAAAATTTATATATTTACTGTGCAATAAAACACTTATGTGAATTTACTACACTATATGGTGCTACTACTTTTTGTTCCTGGTGGACAATGGAGAGAATTGGTCACAGCATCTAGGTTATCAATTGGTTCCATTGCAGCAGCCGCAAGGAGCATAAGACAGATAAACATATATAAATACTTTTTCTGGTACGCACATATATATAAGGGTGCTAAGGGGAAAGATATACCATTACTATTTTGTTGAAAGTACTACAGTATCTTTGGTATTCTCTGTCTCTAAATTTCTGTATTCAATTCATTAATGAATCCACCTGTGCTTTAGCAAAGAGATATGGAATACAAGCACTGTTAGGGGTCCCTAAGGACCAGGTTTGGGAAACACTGGGCTAGAGGAACAGCAACTAACCATCACAACCTACATATCAAGTCGTGAAATAGGGAGAGGGGGGACATGTTACCTTACTCCAGAACACTGGAGAATCCTTTCTGTTTTATGCAAGCTACTCAAACCATTTGTATTGTAACAAATTAAATAAAAATTGAGCCCTTTGTACAAACTAGCTATGGTGTACTTAAGCTGCCCTCCCTCCAGTGTGTACTTAGAAAGAGTGTTTAGCACAGACAGGAACATTTTGAGTGATCATTGAAGGAGACAACTTCCCAAAAATGTAGAAAAACTAGTGTTCACCAAAATGAACTACAAATTGTATGAGGAATACAATTGTAACACTAGATTCCAGTGGGGATGAACTTATACCGGGTGATGATGATCTTGACATCAGTGATGAGGATGATGATGAGGGTGATGACATTATCAAAATAGAGGAAGATGACCACTGTTAGGCAGATGTTCATTAGTAAATTATTACAATTCCTATCTAGTCTCCAATTCATCATCCCAACAACTAATATGTTCTCTTTTGTGGGGGCCCAAACAAATCAAGCACTTCAGCCACAAAATTGTCATTCCCTGTCACTGAAGTGCTTGGTTTGTTAAACTATGCATGTCCTTTTTAACATATGGGTGGGAAGGTGCATTGGCCCAAGGACAATTCCTTTTTCCACTATTTTGCATTAAGGCCTTGGTCTATTATCTTGTATTAAATTCTATGCGGTCGACATCTAGTCATTCATTTGGTCGTTTTTCAGAAAGTCAACAAAATTAGGTGTCGGCAGGATTATTAGGTCAACAATTCACATGTCGACAGTATTATGGGGTTAGGGATACTATTGTCAACCTAATAATACTGTCTGCATTTGAACTGTCTACCAAATAATAATGTCAATGTCATTATTGTCGACTTTCCAACACTGTCTATATTTGGGTACCTACCATATAACTGTTGATCATGTAAATGTCGAACATATATATTACACCTGGGTGGGAGGACACTTGGACACAAGTGAAACAAGACCAACAAACGGTGTAAGTACTGCCATGACTCAGACGGACTTTTGAAATTCAGGTGATTGAGTGTTTTACATCTTGTTACTGTATCTTGCTAAATTGATGGAGGCGGTCTATTTACCAGGAGATTAACTTCAATAGATCTTTGAAGATTCCAGTTCTAAATAAACACTGTGCATTATAGATATATATGAACTGGATTCAATGATTGAGGGCCACACATTTTTTTTCTGATTGCGGTTGTTGTTTTCTATACTGCAACCTCCTCCTCACTGGCCTCCCCCACTCCCGTCTCTCCCCCCTCCGCTCTTTACTCAATGCGGCCGCAAGACTCATCTACCTCTCACGTCGCTCCTCCTCTGCCTCCCCTCTCTGCCTTGCCCTACACTGGCTCCCCTTCCCCTACAGAATTCTTTTCAAACTCCTCACCACCACTTACAAGGCTCTCTCCCACTCTACTGCCCCTTATATCTCGAACCTCCTCTCCATTCACACTCTCGCCCGCTCCCTGCACTCGGCCAATGACCGCCTCCTCTCCTCCACTCTGATCACCTCTTCCCATTCCAGAATCCAGGACTTTTCCCGTGCAGCCCCCCTTCACTGGAATGACCTCCCTTGCTCCATCCGCCTCTCTCCTACTCTGTGCTCCTTCAAACGTACACTCAAAACTCACCTCTTTCTCAAAGCCTACCAACCATCCACTTAACCCCCATCTCCTCCGCTCATTCTCCCCTATCTCCCATTCCCTCAAACTGGCTCTTCTTGTGCCTGGTCTGTTTAACCCTCCCTTAGGATGCAAGCTCGCATGAGCAGGGCCCTCTTCCCTCCTATCTCCTTACCCGTTCTTCTGCTCCGTGTCTATTGCATCTGCCTGTAGTTTCTGAAGTATTGGTACTTTTGTTTATTGTTCTGTACTGTTATACCCTGTATTGTCTACTGTTTGTACTATGTGCGGCGCTGCGGAAACCTTGTGGCGCCTAACAAATAAATGATATTAATATACAGTAACCTCAGTACTGAAGGTCCAATTCTGATGTTTCAAAATGTTTTATTGTGATTTTATTATTTATTTTTTATTCTTGTGCTATGTTTAATATGCTATTCCTTTGTTGTTAGCCTAATAAATGTCCATTTGTATTACCTGTGGAGTGCCTTTCTTCAACTCTCAGGAGAACCTCCATGTTATTAGGTTTTTTTATATTATTTTATATCTATTTATTTATTTAGACTACCAGCAGCGCAACCCCAATTTTGTTTTTTGTGTGTTTGATTACCTTTGACGGCTGCTAGCAATTCTCCACGGGTCTGCAGCAGCTGGGAAGTCTGGTTAGTATTAGTTCTCCTCCCTCTTATCCCCCCTTCAACTTTTTTAATATTAGTTCTTATACCCTGGTGCTCTCCGGTGTGCGCCATTAACCCCTAGTGGGTCTCTTGTTTGATATTCGAAGGAGACAACTTCCCAAAAATGTAGAAAAGCTGGTGTTCAACAAAATTAACTACAAATTGTATGAGGAATACCGTTGTAAAGTTAGAATCCATAGGGGGTGAACTAATATTATGTGAGGATGATCTTGATATAAGTTGTGAATATACCGGGTTTTCTGGCCCAATTTTAACCACTTCACTCTGGCTGGCCACCCACGGGTGCATTACTAAGCCAGGGAATCCTACCCAGTACCTTCTAACACTCTTATTAGTTACTCAGGCAAATGCAGTTGAAAAGTAAAACAATACATTTATTGTAGCAAAAGCAATCGCTAGATTAATATATACACAGAGTAAAAAAATGCCAGGTTTACCACATTATCTGTCCCTTACCCCACCAGCTTAAGGAGTTACAGTCACCTGGCTGTCTGGACTTGACAAACCGTGGATCTGCAGATGTATTTCACTGTTAGAAAATGGCAACTCTAAAACCAGCCACCCTGCAGCTTTCAGTACCAGAATGAATATCTCCTCGCCCTCTGGAGTGGCTCCTTATATCTGTGGTCTAATTTCCACAGTGTTTTCCCCTCCCTGGGCAAATCCCTGGGTCTATCCTTCTTAACCATTGGTGGGTGCTGTATTAGAGGGTCGGAGGGGGGAGTGGTGATGAGCTGTACTTCCACAGAAGGTCCTCTGCTGGGCTCTAGACAAAATGTCTGAACTAGTCATGTTGAAAGCAATGGATACTAATTGACCTTCCCCCTCACCTGTATCCTGCAATCTGATCCTTACCCATAACATACCTGGCTTCACTTTAAGAACAATAACTAACAGCTTCCATGCAATATCAACAATATACAATAAACAATATACATATTTACAATGAGCTACAATGTCCCCTTATCCACATGTAATTAGATACTGCAATGGTATTCTTTTAAGCTGGGAACAAAAGCAACGGATCTAAAAAGTACATGCTATAATCCACATTTTGTGAGAAACGAGGGACAGACTGGTTAGGATGATATTAATACCTTGTTTCACCACATTATTGATGAGGATGATGATGAGAGTGATAACATTGTCAAAATACAAGATGTTGACCCCAGTTAGGCAAATGCCCATTAGTAAATTGTTAAAATCCCTATCTAGTCTCCAGTTCAGCAACCAACAACCAATATGTACTCTTTTGTGGGGCTCAAACAAATCAAGCACTTCAGCCACAAAACTGGCATTCCCTGTCGCTGAAGCACTTGTTTTGTTATACTATGCAAGTCCTTTTTAACATATGGGTGGGAGGGTGCTTGGGCCCAAGGACAATTCCATTTTTCTCTATTTTACATTGTTGCTTTGCTATATCATCTTGTGTTAAATGCTACGCTGTCAACAGCTAAGCATTCATTTGGTCGATTTTCAGAAATCAAAAATATTAGGTCGACAATTAAGGTGTCCACAGTATTAATAGGTTGACAATTCAAATGTCAACAGTATTATTGGGTTAGGGATACTATTGTCAACCTAATAATGCTGTCAACATTTGAACTTTCTACCTAATAATACTGTCAAAATCATTATTGTCGACTTTCCAACCCTGACTATATTGGGGTGTCTACCATATAAATGTCAATCATGTAACTGTCAAACATATGTATCACACCCAGGTGGGAGGGCCCAAGGACAATGCACTCTTGCACTATTTTACAAATTAGTGGCGCTATATAAATGAATGATGATGATGATGATGATGATTATAACCTTGATCTATCATCTAGCGTAAAATGTCTACTGATGCACAGTAGGGATGTCACTTTCCATCTAATTACTGCCACTGCTATCCTACTTGGTCTATCTTCGTTTCTAAAATGACAAATTAATTGATCTAGACATCTGGGATGAGGATGATAATGAGGCTAATGGCATTGTCACCAATGAGATAGATGGCCACTATTAGCCAAATGCCCATAAGTACATTTTTTAAATCCCTATTTACTCTCCAGTTCAACAATTGGATTATTTTACCTATTTTTCACAAAATTTATAATTAAATCCAAAACCAAATTCAGAACACATGAGAATTGTTGGGAAAAAGCTAAACCAAAACGAAGAAAATAATTTTAGAACCAAACCTAAAGCCAAAACAAAAATATGCTTTTAGAACCAAAACCAAAATACAGGGTCTGCTCAGATCTCTAAAATTAATACTGAAAGGCATAAAGAAGCAAGTATGAGAAAATGGAAATAGTTTATTTTATATGATTTTTTTCAAGCAAACTGATTTACATTATGGAGACATGTAATTACAAAATTAAAGCTTTCTTAGTAAACAAGCATAGTTTAAGAGAATATATGCAAGCATTCAGTGATGAAGGTCACCCAGAAATTACATAAAAATGTGAGCAAGTGTTTATGGAGAAAGGTGACTATGCTGGTGCTAGTTGTTTTTCTACCATATTTATGTTGATGTGATCCATATGCTGCTTTTATTCGACTAGGTGAAAAGAGTTGAAGAGATGCACCATTACCACACAATTGCATATTTTTGACCAAAAGATTATTAAGCCTGCTACCACGTCAAGGTAGACTCTTGCAGCAGGGCCCTAACCTATTCAACCTAACATTATTATTTACCTTCTAAGAGTCTATTTCTTTTTCATTCAATCTTTGCTAAATTTTATCACAGTTTTTATTTCTGACATTGTTTTAAACTGTTAGGTGCCTGTTAGTTTTTTGCCTTTTTAAACTGTTAGTTTTTTGCCTTGGAAAAAGCAGACTTAAGCAAAACGCACGTCAGAGTCCTCGCTGTCTGCATTACTTTAATTTCATTCAACTGGCAGCTAATCCTATTATGTTAATAATACTCCGATAAATCCACATTTAGTTCAGAGTTATTATCTAGGCAGATAGCAAGACACTCCCTATACTGTATGTGGGCAATTGCCTGATTACAAATAGCACTGGAAGAAATAGACAGTGCCTTTGATTAACGTGTAACTAACTTGGCTATACTTATCATGGAGTTAGCTTGGTTAATGCAGAAGGTTTTTGGTCTGCTCCAATGAAACAGCATAACTTAAATGCTGCAAATATACCCCATAACCAGATATATATGGGTTAAGGAGATTATGTTGTGTTAGATCTACATTTCTGCCTATATCATAAGTCCACACATTAATAGAGAAGATTTTTCTGTGCAGATAGCATTTGATTTTAATTTGTTTTAAAATTTCGCTTATTTTAAAATTTCTCTAATAAAAGCTATATTTTATGTTAGATTAATGCAACAAAAATAATAGAAGCTGGTGTGCACTTGTAAATTAACTTCTTCCTTCTTCTACATTCCTGTAATAAGTTTAAGTATTCTCACATCTTCCTAATTAGCCCACATATTCCCATAGTGCCCTATGCAATACAATATTTTATCTTCAAGTAGCCTGATTGATCTTCTTATTGGCTGCTTTAATACTCTAATATATTTTATTCTGTTTAGCTCAATCTACTTACATTGTCTTTTTTTGATGTATCCTAACATATACTAACATTACAGCTACGTATAACTTTGTTTCTATCGATTTATTAACGATATGAATATAGTTTACTTCAGTTGCTGCTTGCTATTTTAATCATCTTTTTTTCTACTTTACTGCATCCCATATTTTACTATAATATGATATCTATCCTATATAATGGCTTTACATTGTTCTTATCATATATGATCTTATTATATCTGAGTATTTGTGAAATAAGAGTCATTTAGTTTAATCGTTTGGCCAAAAATACATCTGAAAAATCTAGAAAAGTCCCTGCAATCACCGCTGGGCATTAAGTATGACTATTTAACATATTTACATTTTAACACACTTCTCTCAGTCTCTCTAGGATGTTTTTACTCTTATAATGTTGTATCTGTGTCTACATGTTTAGCTTTATACACTATTTCTAAGAATAGTTTTCTGATTAATTAATTTTGGTTATTTTTGATTGGTATTGCTGAAATATTTTGTTATGTTTTTCTAATAAGGTGTTACTCTAGAGTAAGCAAAAGGGAAATTGAAGGGCTGAGGCGGGTTACAGAGATGACAAGGATTTCTGGCATATCTCCTTATCGCTTCGCCATGATAGTCTTTACGTTTTCTTTGCCAAGCCCAGTGGTCTTCGGCTCTCATCACCTAATAAGAAACAAACCAAAGAAAACTGTGATTCATTTGGCTCACAGTCTGCTAGTTGGACATCCATGCTCTAGAATAGAGGTGCATATCTCGTGGGGTTCAAAATCTGTTTTCAAGGACTGTCAGATATGCAAAACATTCTATTGGGAATCACATTTTTGTTGACCACCATTGTTCTGGAATACAATGCTTTTACTTCATATTGACAATAGAACAATGTTGAAAAAAGCTTTCCATGCACAATGAGGAAAGTGTTCCTATTTTAATTTAATATCCCTGAAAATGTTTTACCTTTTTCCAAGTGACAATATGCACAGCCCTGTGAGTCAATGATTTACCCTTTAGATATTCAGAATATGATACTAGGATATACTAATAGACACCCCAACCTACAGAGGGACAATATCAGTTTAGTTGTAGTTTACTGTTTTCACTTGCAGAGAATCCCCTAGAAAGATGAGTATTCCACTTCTCTTCATGCTCATATGTAGCTGTTTTTACCTCAAATATTCATAATTTATTATTTACCACTCAAAGGCACATCAGTAATTATTTACCAATCAATGCCCATCGGTAGCTATTTAACTGTCAACTGTTAATGTTCATCAGTAAATATACAGTACAGTATCGTCACATTACTGCTACCTCCTTCTTCTCTACTACAGCCGCCTCAATCTCTGCTGTGTCCCAGTCTTTTCTTAGAAACACTTCCTGCACAGCTTTCTGTGTCACATAATGTGTGCTCTTCATGGCATTCTAATTGAGCAAGGTCAATAACAATTTAGAAAGTGAGAGAACTCACACTTATGTTGGCATGATATTAAGCACTACTAGGTAGGTATTACAATTAATCCCCCACTGTGCCAGCTTATCCTATATAATACAACTGTGTCAAGAGAACCCAAATACATTACACAGTACAGTGCATACAAGAGGTGTTTTTCCGCTGAATCCCATAGTGGTCCATGAATTTTTTCTACTTCTACTCATTCTACTATTTTACACACCTCTTCACATTGCTCCAGAGTTACAAGTGTTCGGAGCTGCAATCTGTTCCACAAGGCGTCAGTATTGTTCAGGAACATCTTCAATGGTATACATCGAGCAACATAGGAATAGATTGTGTGGTACCATATCTGTTCCTCCTCCATTTTATTTGCAAGCAACCTACAGAAACAGAAGACCATAAGGAGTAGATATATTTGTATCATAGAGTCACCAGGTTTACAAAACATGTTTTAATTGCCAAGCTTATATATGAATTGCCATATATTTCACAGCTCCTTTTCTATTAAGTGCAGGCTATGAATAGACTGTGGTGTGGAAGAGACAGAGGGTGTATTTATCATAGAGAATTTATCTGGTGAAAATGCTCTAAAGGGATCTTTTTACTCTGCTTAATTTGTTAATGAAATTTGCACCAACAATAACCACTCTAGCGATAGTCTAATTTATGATGGCATTAACAGAAAGAATAAATTGAAAAATATGATTACAAATAGATTTTTACTGAGAATTGTTATGGGCTATTGTTCTGGTGCCAAAGATATATAATACTTTATGGCGAGGGGGAGTAGATATAATATAGCATATTTCATATATACAGTTTATATTTCTTCATCTCTTTATTTATAATGTTATTGTTATTTTAATAATATTGAGTACAAAAATAACAGACAGAAAGATAACAACAAACCAAAAATTGAACATATACAGGATTAAAACCAAACTCTAGATATACTGAAAGCCTAGTGAATTATCTTCACTATGTAGCTCACTAGGGGCTATAACTAACATATGGATCCAACTCAAAATACATTAAGTTAGGAGTACAATTGTTTGACTGTGTGATTGTTATAATATATGATTGCATGAACAAAGCAAAAAAGGGTAGGGGGATATAAATAAAACGAGGAGAGGGTTGTTTAGCAAGAGGGTGGGAGATTGGGAAGGACAGAGGAGAAGGGGCACAAGCCGGGGGTTTGCTTTATTAGATATAGATATGATTTATTGCGTGCCTGGACGGTATGTGGTGAGGTTTTTTAAAAAAATCATGTTTCCTAGTTATATGCGTTAACGGAGAACAGGGGTATCTATGATAAGTAACTTTTACCACTCTCTCTCACAGCTGAGTATCTCTCAGCTGCCACGGTGATAAATTAATGTTGAAGCACTGAGATAAGTATATGTAAATTGCCACAATAAACTAAGATAAAAGATTAGACTTCTGGCCATAATAAGCTTTTCAATATTAAATATACCCCAGAGCGCTGTCCCATAGGACTGAAAGCTATCTATATTTCTTTTATAGCAAATTAGGTAGAGTGAAGGGAAATCTTTCTCATTATATTTTAAATAGCCTGTACATGGCTGTGCCCTGAAAAATCACACCCATAGTTCTTGTCATTTGGGCTCTTTAGTTTAGTTCAAACACAATATCCTTTATCCTTTATTGTCTGGACATACAGTAAATGATTTGCTTGGTGACTATATAATCCATGACCCGGACTAATATGTTCTTCTCGGACATATTTCATGTTGTATTCCACTTGTATATGACTAGACAACGAGGGTTAATACTTACAGTGCGGAGAAAAAATTGACACAGGTGTATTCCCTCTCAGATAGGCCGGCTCTCCGGAAGTACACCAACACCATTGCCAGTAAGTACTAGAATACAAATACCAGTTACATAGTCAGAATGGAGAAATGCATGTCCACACACTCTTCAGACCTATTGTCTGCTTGCTCTGTTGCATTTCCTTCAGTAAAAGGGTGTGTTTCTAAAAATTGGGAGCATGGTTGTAGGATTTGGGGACACCACCACCAAACAATCAGACATTACCTTTCACTATTTCTGTTTACACTACCCTGGTGAAAGGTAATACCAGACTGATCACTATATATTACATACTATTGAGTGCAAATATAAGAAAACAGTAAATGCTTAAGTAACATTGAAAGAAATACCTTGTCCGACATTCTCAGGCATGAATCAGTTTCCAGAAAGCTGTAGATAGTGGGTTCCTCTGCAATGATAAGCAGGAAATGTTCAGACTTTATATGATATAGTGGGGAATATTTATATCAACTTTTTGCAGGTAACTGTGAAGAAGAGTTGGTGTTGCCCATAGCTGCCTTTCAGACATTTCATTTCATGTATAAACTAATAGAAATTGACAGCATCTCAATGATTGATATGGACATCTGCTTTTCTACACAGTTACCTATAAAATAGTATTCAATATGTTATAAGTTTATTAATGTAGCATATTATACAAAACCTTCCAAAGGATTTTGTTATACTAAAGTTGAAATCACATCGTGATGTGATGGGTTTACTCTGACACCTTGCTTTATAGGGTTTAACAGGTTGTCAGAAGCTAGTTATTACTCACTACTCTGACTGGCACGAATCGGCCAAAACAGAAACTCACCAACTTTGAGTGCTAACTAGATACCAACATGATATCCCCAGTTGTAGGAGGATATAGCTGCCATCACCAGGCTGCTTTAAAGGCACCTTGAGCCTCTCATGTTTCTTGTGATTGTGTAGCTGGTGCTTCACCTCTTTACTGATTGTGCTGACTGAATCCTTTCTGACTGCCTACTGGGAATCAAGACTGCAGGGTAGCAGGACAGTGCTGACTAAGGACTATGGGCTCAATGCAGGATAGCCCAGGATGGATTAAATGGGCTCTTTCATCTGTTATACCACAACACAGCAGGGACAGGTGTCTCAAAGGAACTAGCAGCCTCTTACTTGTAATGGTATTTATTGGGTCAAATACCTCCTTTAATTGCATACATACACCACAAGAATGTAGTGATGTTTGCTCCCTCTCCGCACTGCACACTTTTAGCCTGGACCCAGAAATATAAAAACTAGATACTCCACCCAAAGATTGTCCTTAAGGACTAAGACCCCCTCCCAGCCAAATTTGACTTTAGGAACTTTGGATCTCGAGCTAGATAATTATATTTAATTTTACTTACAAGTACTTAGTGCACCTAATGGACCAACCCAACAAATCATTTCTTCTGGCATTATTTTTGGAAACTATGATATTATTTGAAGATAAAGCTGTTGTTTGTATATTCAATCATTATGTTGACAATTCTGCTATTTTGTTTTGTTGTTTTCCTCTACATGTATTGTGACCCTTTGTATCATTTCTCCATGTTCACCATTATTCTAAAATATAAAGAATAATTTAAATGTTTCTCCTTCTAAACCGGAAGCTTTGTGGATTCCATTATCTTGAATTTGGCTTCAAATCAAAATATTTTATTATAAAACATATAATGTGATTTGGAAGCGAAAATCTCAATTTGCCACAGACAAGATATTAGATATTGAAGCATTCTCAGAATTTTCCCATTGAAATCCCCTGAATGGCGCATACAGATAATGGACACCATGGTTTATCGAGGGACTTGTGTACTGCAGCCTGAATATGGGGCATTCTCATTAGAGGCACATTTGAATTTTAAAAACAGCGTCTGTCAATGCCTAAGGTGATATTGTGTGATAAGCTAATAGTTCTACACGTTCTACTTCCCACTTTAAAATTAGAAGTTTTTGCAAATTAATACATAACTATCGGTGTTTGTCCTACTGCTTACATTTTTCTGCCAGATTTCCCATGTTCCATAGCATCAGTGTGGATGCATTGTGCATATACAAACTTACTGTTTGCCAAGTGTCTATTATGGTCCTAATAAATGTTTGTTTTGTTAATAAATATTAATACATGTTAAAACAATGAGTCATACCCAGCAATATGTAAAATGCTTTCTCCACTTGTCCCAGGCTAGGAGAATGATCAGTGGAGCAATGTTGGCGCTGGTCTCCATGTAGTTTTCTTCTCTCTGCAGGGTTCTGGTTGTCTTCTGTTGTCCTGTTATGATAAATCCTTCTCTTTTATATAAAGTAATAATGAATGAATACTTATTTACAAATTAATTATAAGGTAAGGGATTTAACATCCATAAATGCACCCTGTAGTTCAATGTTCTTATGCAGAATTGCACCTATCTCCTCACTTAGCACATGAGGGCCACATGCTGCTTTTGTGAACTGCAGATGTAAATTGGACATGGAGCTACATTGCAGGATTGCACCAAGGAAATACACATGGTGAGAAGAATAAAAATGTCATTTTAAAATCCTACTACTAACATTTTAGAGCCTTCTCTTTTAATTTTAACTTTTTAATTGTTCTCCCAGAATACTACTTATTCCATCCTCATTTATGTTTTAAATTAATTATGAGAAATGGGTATACACAGCTAACACAAGACTACAACCCACTGACCAACATTGTGTGTGACTGATCACACAGCCCACTGAATACTTTTTACCTTTGCATTCTAGCTAGTCCAATGCGCAATATGATGTAGCACATGCCCTTGTGTTTCAAACTCCCATTGTCCCATAGATTGTAATCTTGCAAGCAGAGCCCTCTTACTTCTCTGTCTGTATGTATTACTCAGTATTGTTTTATCAATGTTTGTTTCCAATTGTAAAGCGCTACAGAATTTGCTGGCGCTATATAATTAAATGTTGATGATGATGATGATACAATTGGAATAACATGAGCATGGGGAAAAGAGTAAAAATTTAGTTTCACAATTCTGCTACTAAACCTTTAAAACTTTCTCCTTCTTTAATTTTAACATTTTCCTCCAAAGTACTAATTCCAGTTTTATCAATGCTGTAACTGATTAATGAGAGTGCGAGGGCGGTAGACTCTCAATATTTCATGTGTTATTTTTGTATGTAAATATTTATATCACATGGGTATTGGGGCATATAATGCACATACCAACATCAAATGCATCTGGATGGTTATAAAGACGTCCTAGTGAAAGTATAGCAGCAACTACCAATTACTGCCACCTCCTGAGAACCCATAAATATCCAATAATTTTGCAGCTGGAAAGAAATTCTGTAGCCACCCGCAAGTCAGACAATTACCCCATAAATGTTTATGCTTCTTCCTTTCACTCTTATTTAAATATTTTATACAACAAAATGAAACATAATGTTTGCATATGGACGTATTTTGAGGGTCATATAGGCTGAGTGTATGGATGGATGTTTTATTTTTACTTACATTTTTATGGAGAATATTTGATCTATATCTGTCTATACCAAACATCTATCACTCAGTTAGTGATATTGGGCCTGATTCATTAAGAAAAGTAAAGCAAAAATTTAGTGACTTTGGACCTTGGCAAAACCATGTTAAAATGCGAGGGGTGCAAATTAGTTTATTATTTTGCACAGATAATTACTGGCTGTTATTTCATGTAGCACACAAATACTTGATACCTTTATTATTACACTGACATTTAAAGTTGATCTAGGACATGCCCTACCCTAATTATAAATCTGTCCCTATGTTTTAAGTTTACATCCCCCTCCAAATGAAACATGGTTTTAGCCTCTTACCAGCGTGACCCCTTCTACTACTCCTCCCATAACCTACAATTTGTAGTGATTGGTTCATTGCACTTACCTCCTCTCCATTCTCCACAACTCCATTACACCCAGGGAAGAACGAAGTAAAAGAATTTTTTTTAAAAAAAAGTGTGGTTTAAAATTGGTTATTAACTGAGAAATTAAGGGCAAATCAGGAAGGTACATAATGCTATACAAGACTAAAGACTTAACAACTAAAGTAAATGAAACTACAATATTTCTTATAAATGTTATACTACAGAAAACTGATCTAAATACAAATACAATGTAATAAAATCTAAATAAATATATATATATATAAATGTATGTATAAAATAAGTTATGTAGTATACAATACGCAGATAATAAATCGATCAGTATAGCAATGAATCGCAAGGTTCGCCAGTCACAGTGATGTGTGAGCTGTCTGCCACCAGATCTCACGGCCAGTTTGAATATATACAACTGACGACACCTTGACCACCTGCCATGCAGTGATGATGACTGAGGTTCTAATGCTGTTGCCATGGTGTCAACTAGACTGAAAGGGCCACTAGAGCTAAATTGCTGCATTATGTAAAGGAACTAATAGTAACATTTACACATACATATCTATCTAATCTATTAAATCTATTTAGGAACCTATCACAAATTTGACACGAGGCAGTGGTTACAGTTGAAGACTCTTTTATATCCACACCAGTCTTTCTGTTTTGAGCACTATTGAAAGTTACTGCAGCTAATCTAGTGTTATCTAAACAACTTAAATTAAAAGTATTAATTAATCTATTTTAGGTTCCTGACCATGGACACTTTTGCATGATTCATAAATGGTATCAGCACTTTTTGAACTAATGCCGCTGCAGAGGGTATGGCTGCTACGGGCAGGGCCAGTTTAAGGGTCACATCAGCTTGGAGTTAATAAATGTAAAGAATCTATTGAGAGAAGTGTTCTCCAACCAGAGAGGGTGTGGCCAGGGAATGCACTGTTAGCTCCTCCCTCCAACCACCTGCATCTCCCTCCCATCTTCCCTAACATAAAGTGTACAGCACTAACTGGTTCACTCAGCATCTAAGGAAAATGAAAAGTGGTAAATACGTCACAAATGCCCCCCATGTGGGCACAATACATTGTTTATAGAAAAACTAATAAAACAAGCAAAATATAATATGGGGGACACTTTTCACCTTAACAGTTGTGTAACCTTACCTTTCATTCAGAATCCTTGTCTACACAATGAGAATAACATAAATGTTTATTATTTAATGGTTTTATGGTAACAGAGTATTGCATTCAAATAATATAGCTGATTGCTTGTTGCAGTGTTTAGTCTGATTCCTGTATCACTTCTCAGAAAATATATCTCATTTTCACATCTTATTGAAGGGGTGATGCTTTATAATTCACTTGCAACAATTCAACACTATGACAGTCAATCTGGATATACACTACAGAAATATTCTCCCAATGCAATATCATTATCGATTTTACCAACGACTGAAAGTCCCAATCAGCATGTCCATTCATGCGTACACACTATACATATTTTACAATGATTTACTGTCAGATCTGTGATTTTTGTATATCATACCCATCGTCTCAAACCATCTTGACGCCATACACACTGTACAGATATCTTCCGTCCCTGCAGCAATATGCAAACATTAGTTAAATAAAGGGCTGAACCGCAGAAAACACAAACATACATCCAGAAACAGGAAATACCATCACCGACATTCATTTCTTGCTTCTGTTTTGTTTATAGTGTACTTCTGGCAACTCCGTTCACAACTGTACACACTGTACACGTGATCTCCAGCAGGGTGCAAGATATGGGAATGCTAGTAGTCCAGGAGTCATTAGTGTATATATTTATAATAAGGCAGTAGCAGAAGAAAATTAAATACACATAAAGATATATGAAACAATATAAAAAAAATGTGTACATAACACGCCAATAAATAAATGAGACTTTGTAGATATTATGTACATATATGTACATGTGCTTACATTTCATGATACAACACAGTTTTGTCCACTTCACGTGTGCTACAGTAGGGATGCAGGGTGTGTACAGGTGCACTGAACCTATGGACTTGTTGATATGTTTGATAGATTGTAAGCTTGCGAACAGGGCCTTCTCACCTCTTTGTCTGTTTTACCCAGTTTGTTTATTAGTTTACTATGTTTGTTCCCAATTGTAAAGCGCTACGGAATATGTTGGCGCTATATAAATAAATAAATGATGATGATGATAATGATGATACTGTCCTTATTTGGTTGTACAACTTAGCTTCAGAGTGGAATTCTATAGTTTGCAAATAAATAAATAAGGGCATTTTATTTATATATATATATATATATATATATATATATATATATATATATATATATATACATATATACATATGATACAAAAAAGAAGGTAATAAGGGTGCCTCTGATAGTGTAGAATTTCCAGGTCAATAATCCCGAAAACCTAAGGTGTATATATTAAGCATACCAGATATATGTATTGTAGAAGCTCATCAAAGTATGAATCCTCATCGTTCCACTCGAAACTGCATATGTTTTCTACAGGTTTGTGTAATCAAAAGGATAAGAAAAGGGAAATTAGACTAGTGCAATATAGTCAGACCATCAAACCATTTATAGTGCACCCAAAAACCTATATATGTGCCTACCAACGCAATATAGATAATCAGCTTATCTGTTTAGGTCCTTGGGGTTCCAGCACTACTTCATCCACAGGGCTGTAGCTTTAAGAGGTACATCAGTAATTGACATACACAGGTCTCAAGGATGGCGGCCCGCATCGGTATAAATTACAACATTTTTCAACTGGTGAAATTTTACTCCTGCTAAAGTCACTAGGTGACGAAACACATTGAGGTGATCTAACATACTGTGCACTAACTGTTCCAGTTATTATTCTTTATTTTTATCCCTTTTTTGTACTTTTTATCTGATACATAGTTGAACCTATACCCTGGATGGTCGTGTGGAGCATTCCTCAGCAGACTTTTTGTGTGAAGGTCGTGAAGAATAACATTTACAGGACTAATTAGGACATAATATTGACCACTACTGGATTTCAGATAACCTACTGATTTTTTCATTCTTTGTAAGTGTAAAATTTATATATTTACTGTGCAATAAAACACTTATGTGAATTTACTACACTATATGGTGCTACTACTTTTTGTTCCTGGTGGACAATGGAGAGAATTGGTCACAGCATCTAGGTTATCAATTGGTTCCATTGCAGCAGCCGCAAGGAGCATAAGACAGATAAACATATATAAATACTTTTTCTGGTACGCACATATATATAAGGGTGCTAAGGGGAAAGATATACCATTACTATTTTGTTGAAAGTACTACAGTATCTTTGGTATTCTCTGTCTCTAAATTTCTGTATTCAATTCAGTAATGAATCCACCTGTGCTTTAGCAAAGAGATATGGAATACAAGCACTGTTAGGGGTCCCTAAGGACCAGGTTTGGGAAACACTGGGCTAGAGGAACAGCAACTAACCATCACAACCTACATATCAAGTCGTGAAATAGGGAGAGGGGGGACATGTTACCTTACTCCAGAACACTGGAGAATCCTTTCTGTTTTATGCAAGCTACTCAAACCATTTGTATTGTAACAAATTAAATAAAAATTGAGCCCTTTGTACAAACTAGCTATGGTGTACTTAAGCTGCCCTCCCTCCAGTGTGTACTTAGAAAGAGTGTTTAGCACAGACAGGAACATTTTGAGTGATCATTGAAGGAGACAACTTCCCAAAAATGTAGAAAAACTAGTGTTCACCAAAATGAACTACAAATTGTATGAGGAATACAATTGTAACACTAGATTCCAGTGGGGATGAACTTATACCGGGTGATGATGATCTTGACATCAGTGATGAGGATGATGATGAGGGTGATGACATTATCAAAATAGAGGAAGATGACCACTGTTAGGCAGATGTTCATTAGTAAATTATTACAATTCCTATCTAGTCTCCAATTCATCATCCCAACAACTAATATGTTCTCTTTTGTGGGGGCCCAAACAAATCAAGCACTTCAGCCACAAAATTGTCATTCCCTGTCACTGAAGTGCTTGGTTTGTTAAACTATGCATGTCCTTTTTAACATATGGGTGGGAAGGTGCATTGACCCAAGGACAATTCCTTTTTCCACTATTTTGCATTAAGGCCTTGGTCTATTATCTTGTATTAAATTCTATGCGGTCGACATCTAGTCATTCATTTGGTCGTTTTTCAGAAAGTCAACAAAATTAGGTGTCGGCAGGATTATTAGGTCAACAATTCACATGTCGACAGTATTATGGGGTTAGGGATACTATTGTCAACCTAATAATACTGTCTGCATTTGAACTGTCTACCAAATAATAATGTCAATGTCATTATTGTCGACTTTCCAACACTGTCTATATTTGGGTACCTACCATATAACTGTTGATCATGTAAATGTCGAACATATATATTACACCTGGGTGGGAGGACACTTGGACACAAGTGAAACAAGACCAACAAACGGTGTAAGTACTGCCATGACTCAGACGGACTTTTGAAATTCAGGTGATTGAGTGTTTTACATCTTGTTACTGTATCTTGCTAAATTGATGGAGGCGGTCTATTTACCAGGAGATTAACTTCAATAGATCTTTGAAGATTCCAGTTCTAAATAAACACTGTGCATTATAGATATATATGAACTGGATTCAATGATTGAGGGCCACACATTTTTTTTCTGATTGCGGTTGTTGTTTTCTATACTGCAACCTCCTCCTCACTGGCCTCCCCCACTCCCGTCTCTCCCCCCTCCGCTCTTTACTCAATGCGGCCGCAAGACTCATCTACCTCTCACGTCGCTCCTCCTCTGCCTCCCCTCTCTGCCTTGCCCTACACTGGCTCCCCTTCCCCTACAGAATTCTTTTCAAACTCCTCACCACCACTTACAAGGCTCTCTCCCACTCTACTGCCCCTTATATCTCGAACCTCCTCTCCATTCACACTCTCGCCCGCTCCCTGCACTCGGCCAATGACCGCCTCCTCTCCTCCACTCTGATCACCTCTTCCCATTCCAGAATCCAGGACTTTTCCCGTGCAGCCCCCCTTCACTGGAATGACCTCCCTTGCTCCATCCGCCTCTCTCCTACTCTGTGCTCCTTCAAACATACACTCAAAACTCACCTCTTTCTCAAAGCCTACCAACCATCCACTTAACCCCCATCTCCTCCGCTCATTCTCCCCTATCTCCCATTCCCTCAAACTGGCTCTTCTTGTGCCTGGTCTGTTTAACCCTCCCTTAGGATGCAAGCTCGCATGAGCAGGGTCCTCTTCCCTCCTATCTCCTTACCCGTTCTTCTGCTCCGTGTCTATTGCATCTGCCTGGAGTTTCTGAAGTATTGGTACTTTTGTTTATTGTTCTGTACTGTTATACCCTGTATTGTCTACTGTTTGTACTATGTGCGGCGCTGCGGAAACCTTGTGGCGCCTAACAAATAAATGATATTAATATACAGTAACCTCAGTACTGAAGGTCCAATTCTGATGTTTCAAAATGTTTTATTGTGATTTTATTATTTATTTTTTATTCTTGTGCTATGTTTAATATGCTATTCCTTTGTTGTTAGCCTAATAAATGTCCATTTGTATTACCTGTGGAGTGCCTTTCTTCAACTCTCAGGAGAACCTCCATGTTATTAGGTTTTTTTATATTATTTTATATCTATTTATTTATTTAGACTACCAGCAGCGCAACCCTAATTTTGTTTTTTGTGTGTTTGATTACCTTTGACGGCTGCTAGCAATTCTCCACGGGTCTGCAGCAGCTGGGAAGTCTGGTTAGTATTAGTTCTCCTCCCTCTTATCCCCCCTTCAACTTTTTTAATATTAGTTCTTATACCCTGGTGCTCTCCAGTGTGCGCCATTAACCCCTAGTGGGTCTCTTGTTTGATATTCGAAGGAGACAACTTCCCAAAAATGCAGAAAAGCTGGTGTTCAACAAAATTAACTACAAATTGTATGAGGAATACCGTTGTAAAGTTAGAATCCATAGGGGGTGAACTAATATTATGTGAGGATGATCTTGATATAAGTTGTGAATATACCGGGTTTTCTGGCCCAATTTTAACCACTTCACTCTGGCTGGCCACCCACGGGTGCATTACTAAGCCAGGGAATCCTACCCAGTACCTTCTAACACTCTTATTAGTTACTCAGGCAAATGCAGTTGAAAAGTAAAACAATACATTTATTGTAGCAAAAGCAATCGCTAGATTAATATATACACAGAGTAAAAAAATGCCAGGTTTACCACATTATCTGTCCCTTACCCCACCAGCTTAAGGAGTTACAGTCACCTGGCTGTCTGGACTTGACAAACCGTGGATCTGCAGATGTATTTCACTGTTAGAAAATGGCAACTCTAAAACCAGCCACCCTGCAGCTTTCAGTACCAGAATGAATATCTCCTCGCCCTCTGGAGTGGCTCCTTATATCTGTGGTCTAATTTCCACAGTGTTTTCCCCTCCCTGGGCAAATCCCTGGGTCTATCCTTCTTAACCATTGGTGGGTGCTGTATTAGAGGGTCGGAGGGGGGAGTGGTGATGAGCTGTACTTCCACAGAAGGTCCTCTGCTGGGCTCTAGACAAAATGTCTGAACTAGTCATGTTGAAAGCAATGGATACTAATTGACCTTCCCCCTCACCTGTATCCTGCAATCTGATCCTTACCCATAACATACCTGGCTTCACTTTAAGAACAATAACTAACAGCTTCCATGCAATATCAACAATATACAATAAACAATATACATATTTACAATGAGCTACAATGTCCCCTTATCCACATGTAATTAGATACTGCAATGGTATTCTTTTAAGCTGGGAACAAAAGCAACGGATCTAAAAAGTACATGCTATAATCCACATTTTGTGAGAAACGAGGGACAGACTGGTTAGGATGATATTAATACCTTGTTTCACCACATTATTGATGAGGATGATGATGAGAGTGATAACATTGTCAAAATACAAGATGTTGACCCCAGTTAGGCAAATGCCCATTAGTAAATTGTTAAAATCCCTATCTAGTCTCCAGTTCAGCAACCAACAACCAATATGTTCTCTTTTGTGGGGCTCAAACAAATCAAGCACTTCAGCCACAAAACTGGCATTCCCTGTCGCTGAAGCACTTGTTTTGTTATACTATGCAAGTCCTTTTTAACATATGGGTGGGAGGGTGCTTGGGCCCAAGGACAATTCCATTTTTCTCTATTTTACATTGTTGCTTTGCTATATCATCTTGTGTTAAATGCTACGCTGTCAACAGCTAAGCATTCATTTGGTCGATTTTCAGAAATCAAAAATATTAGGTCGACAATTAAGGTGTCCACAGTATTAATAGGTTGACAATTCAAATGTCAACAGTATTATTGGGTTAGGGATACTATTGTCAACCTAATAATGCTGTCAACATTTGAACTTTCTACCTAATAATACTGTCAAAATCATTATTGTCGACTTTCCAACCCTGACTATATTGGGGTGTCTACCATATAAATGTCAATCATGTAACTGTCAAACATATGTATCACACCCAGGTGGGAGGGCCCAAGGACAATGCACTCTTGCACTATTTTACAAATTAGTGGCGCTATATAAATGAATGATGATGATGATGATGATGATGATGATGATTATAACCTTGATCTATCATCTAGCGTAAAATGTCTACTGATGCACAGTAGGGATGTCACTTTCCATCTAATTACTGCCACTGCTATCCTACTTGGTCTATCTTCGTTTCTAAAATGACAAATTAATTGATCTAGACATCTGGGATGAGGATGATAATGAGGCTAATGGCATTGTCACCAATGAGATAGATGGCCACTATTAGCCAAATGCCCATAAGTACATTTTTTAAATCCCTATTTATTCTCCAGTTCAACAAATGGATTATTTTACCTATTTTTCACAAAATTTATAATTAAATCCAAAACCAAATTCAGAACACATGAGAATTGTTGGGAAAAAGCTAAACCAAAACAAAGAAAATAATTTTAGAACCAAAGCTAAAGCCAAAACAAAAATATGCTTTTAGAACCAAAACCAAAATACAGGGTCTGCTCAGATCTCTAAAATTAATACTGAAAGGCATAAAGAAGCAAGTATGAGAAAATGGAAATAGTTTATTTTATATGATTTTTTTCAAGCAAACTGATTTACATTATGGAGACATGTAATTACAAAATTAAAGCTTTCTTAGTAAACAAGCATAGTTTAAGAGAATATATGCAAGCATTCAGTGATGAAGGTCACCCAGAAATACATAAAAATGTGAGCAAGTGTTTATGGAGAAAGGTGACTATGCTGGTGCTAGTTGTTTTTCTACCATATTTATGTTGATGTGATCCATATGCTGCTTTTATTCGACTAGGTGAAAAGAGTTAAAGAGATGCACCATTACCACACAATTGCATATTTTTGACCAAAAGATTATTAAGCCTGCTACCACGTCAAGGTAGACTCTTGCAGCAGGGCCCTAACCTATCCAACCTAACATTATTATTTACCTTCTAAGAGTCTATTTCTTTTTCATTCAATCTTTGCTAAATTTTATCACAGTTTTTATTTCTGACATTGTTTTAAACTGTTAGGTGCCTGTTAGTTTTTTGCCTTTTTAAACTGTTAGTTTTTTGCCTTGGAAAAAGCAGACTTAAGCAAAATGCACGTCAGAGTCCTCGCTGTCTGCATTACTTTAATTTCATTCAACTGGCAGCTAATCCTATTATGTTAATAATACTCCGATAAATCCACATTTAGTTCAGAGTTATTATCTAGGCAGATAGCAAGACACTCCCTATACTGTATGTGGGCAATTGCCTGATTACAAATAGCACTGGAAGAAATAGAAAGTGCCTTTGATTAACGTGTAACTAACTTGGCTATACTTATCATGGAGTTAGCTTGGTTAATGCAGAAGGTTTTTGGTCTGCTCCAATGAAACAGCATAACTTAAATGCTGCAAATATACCCCATAACCAGATATATATGGGTTAAGGAGATTATGTTGTGTTAGATCTACATTTCTGCCTATATCATAAGTCCACACATTAATAGAGAAGATTTTTCTGTGCAGATAGCATTTGATTTTAATTTGTTTTAAAATTTCGCTTATTTTAAAATTTCTCTAATAAAAGCTATATTTTATGTTAGATTAATGCAACAAAAATAATAGAAGCTGGTGTGCACTTGTAAATTAACTTCTTCCTTCTTCTACATTCCTGTAATAAGTTTAAGTATTCTCACATCTTCCTAATTAGCCCACATATTCCCATAGTGCCCTATGCAATACAATATTTTATCTTCAAGTAGCCTGATTGATCTTCTTATTGGCTGCTTTAATACTCTAATATATTTTATTCTGTTTAGCTCAATCTACTTACATTGTCTTTTTTTGATGTATCCTAACATATACTAACATTACAGCTATGTATAACTTTGTTTCTATCGATTTATTAAAGATATGAATATAGTTTACTTCAGTTGCTGCTTGCTATTTTAATCATCTTTTTTTCTACTTTACTGCATCCCATATTTTACTATAATATGATATCTATCCTATATAATGGCTTTACATTGTTCTTATCATATATGATCTTATTATATCTGAGTATTTGTGAAATAAGAGTCATTTAGTTTAATCGTTTGGCCAAAAATACATCTGAAAAATCTAGAAAAGTCCCTAGCATATTTACATTTTAACACACTTCTCTCAGTCTCTCTAGGATGTTTTTACTCTTATAATGTTGTATCTGTGTCTACATGTTTAGCTTTATACACTATTTCTAAGAATAGTTTTCTGATTAATTAATTTTGGTTATTTTTGATTGGTATTGCTGAAATATTTTGTTATGTTTTTCTAATAAGGTGTTACTCTAGAGTAAGCAAAAGGGAAATTGAAGGGCTGAGGCGGGTTACAGAGATGACAAGGTTTTCTGGCATATCTCCTTATCGCTTCGCCATGATGGTCTTTACGTTTTCTTTGCCAAGCCCAGTGGTCTTCGGCTCTCATCACCTAATAAGAAACAAACCAAAGAAAACTGTGATTCATTTGGCTCACAGTCTGCTAGTTGGACATCCATGCTCTAGAATAGAGGTGCATATCTCGTGGGGTTCAAAATCTGTTTTCAAGGACTGTCAGATATGCAAAACATTCTATTGGGAATCACATTTTTGTTGACCACCATTGTTCTGGAATACAATGCTTTTACTTCATATTGACAATAGAAATATGTTGAAAAAAGCTTTCCATGCACAATGAGGAAAGTGTTCCTATTTTAATTTAATATCCCTGAAAATGTTTTACCTTTTTCCAAGTGACAATATGCACAGCCCTGTGAGTCAATGATTTACCCTTTAGATATTCAGAATATGATACTAGGAAATACTAATAGACACCCCAACCTACAGAGGGACAATATCAGTTTAGTTGTAGTTTACTGTTTTCACTTGCAGAGAATCCCCTAGAAAGATGAGTATTCCACTTCTCTTCATGCTCATATGTAGCTGTTTTTACCTCAAATATTCATAATTTATTATTTACCACTCAAAGGCACATCAGTAATTATTTACCAATCAATGCCCATCGGTAGCTATTTAACTGTCAACTGTTAATGTTCATCAGTAAATATACAGTACAGTATCGTCACATTACTGCTACCTCCTTCTTCTCTACTACAGCCGCCTCAATCTCTGCTGTGTCCCAGTCTTTTCTTAGAAACACTTCCTGCACAGCTTTCTGTGTCACATAATGTGTGCTCTTCATGGCATTCTAATTGAGCAAGGTCAATAACAATTTAGAAAGTGAGAGAACTCACACTTATGTTGGCATGATATTAAGCACTACTAGGTAGGTATTACAATTAATCCCCCACTGTGCCAGCTTATCCTATATAATACAACTGTGTCAAGAGAACCCAAATACATTACACAGTACAGTGCATACAAGAGGTGTTTTTCCGCTGAATCCCATAGTGGTCCATGAATTTTTTCTACTTCTACTCATTCTACTATTTTACACACCTCTTCACATTGCTCCAGAGTTACAAGTGTTCGGAGCTGCAATCTGTTCCACAAGGCGTCAGTATTGTTCAGGAACATCTTCAATGGTATAAATCGAGCAACATAGGAATAGATTGTGTGGTACCATATCTGTTCCTCCTCCATTTTATTTGCAAGCAACCTACAGAAACAGAAGACCATAAGGAGTAGATATATTTGTATCATAGAGTCACCAGGTTTACAAAACATGTTTTAATTGCCAAGCTTATATAAGAATTGCCATATATTTCACAGATCCTTTTCTATTAAGTGCAGGCTATGAATAGACTGTGGTGTGGAAGAGACAGAGGGTGTATTTATCATAGAGAATTTATCTGGTGAAAATGCTCTAAAGGGATCTTTTTACTCTGCTTAATTTGTTAATGAAATTTGCACCAACAATAACCACTCTAGCGATAGTCTAATTTATGATGGCATTAACAGAAAGAATAAATTGAAAAATATGATTACAAATAGATTTTTACTGAGAATTGTTATGGGCTATTGTTCTGGTGCCAAAGATATATAATACTTTATGGCGAGGGGGAGTAGATATAATATAGCATATTTCATATATACAGTGTATATTTCTTCATCTCTTTATTTATAATGTTATTGTTATTTTAATAATATTGAGTACAAAAATAACAGACAGAAAGATAACAACAAACCAAAAATTGAACATATACAGGATTAAAACCAAACTCTAGATATACTGAAAGCCTAGTGAATTATCTTCACTATGTAGCTCACTAGGGGCTATAACTAACATATGGATCCAACTCAAAATACATTAAGTTAGGAGTACAATTGTTTGACTGTGTGATTGTTATAATATATGATTGCATGAACAAAGCAAAAAAGGGTAGGGGGATATAAATAAAACGAGGAGAGGGTTGTTTAGCAAGAGGGTGGGAGATTGGGAAGGACAGAGGAGAAGGGGCACAAGCCGGGGGTTTGCTTTATTAGATATAGATATGATTTATTGCGTGCCTGGACGGTATGTGGTGAGGTTTTTTAAAAAAATCATGTTTCCTAGTTATATGCGTTAACGGAGAACAGGGGTATCTATGATAAGTAACTTTTACCACTCTCTCTCACAGCTGAGTATCTCTCAGCTGCCACGGTGATAAATTAATGTTGAAGCACTGAGATAAGTATATGTAAATTTCCACAATAAACTGAGATAAAAGATTAGACTTCTGGCCATAATAAGCTTTTCAATATTAAATATACCCCAGAGCGCTGTCCCATAGGACTGAAAGCTATCTATATTTCTTTTATAGCAAATTAGGTAGAGTGAAGGGAAATCTTTCTCATCATATTTTAAATAGCCTGTACATGGCTGTGCCCTGAAATCACACCCATAGTTCTTGTTATTTGGGCTCTTTAGTTTAGTTCAAACACAATATCCTTTATCCTTTATTGTCTGGACATACAGTAAATGATTTGCTTGGTGACTATATAATCCATGACCCGGACTAATATGTTCTTCTCGGACATATTTCATGTTGTATTCCACTTGTATATGACTAGACAACGAGGGTTAATACTTACAGTGCGGAGAAAAATTTGACACAGGTGTATTCCCTCTCAGATAGGCCGGCTCTCCGGAAGTACACCAACACCATTGCCAGTAAGTACTAGAATACAAATACCAGTTACATAGTCAGAATGGAGAAATGCATGTCCACACACTCTTCAGACCTATTGTCTGCTTGCTCTGTTGCATTTCCTTCAGTAAAAGGGTGTGTTTCTAAAAATTGGGAGCATGGTTGTAGGATTTGGGGACACCACCACCAAACAATCAGACATTACCTTTCACTATTTCTGTTTACACTACCCTGGTGAAAGGTAATACCAGACTGATCACTATATATTACATACTATTGAGTGCAAATATAAGAAAACAGTAAATGCTTAAGTAACATTGAAAGAAATACCTTGTCCGACATTCTCAGGCATGAATCAGTTTCCAGAAAGCTGTAGATAGTGGGTTCCTCTGCAATGATAAGCAGGAAATGTTCAGACTTTATATGATATAGTGGGGAATATTTATATCAACTTTTTGCAGGTAACTGTGAAGAAGAGTTGGAGTTGCCCATAGCTGCCTTTCAGACATTTCATTTCATGTATAAACTAATAGAAATTGACAGCATCTCAATGATTGATATGGACATCTGCTTTTCTACACAGTTACCTATAAAATAGTATTCAATATGTTATAAGTTTATTAATGTAGCATATTATACAAAACCTTCCAAAGGATTTTGTTATACTAAAGTTGAAATCACATTGTGATGTGATGGGTTTACTCTGACACCTTGCTTTATATGGTTTAACAGGTTGTCAGAAGCTAGTTATTACTCACTACTCTGACTGGCACGAATCGGCCAAAACAGAAACTCACCAACTTTGAGTGCTAACTAGATACCAACATGATATCCCCAGTTGTAGGAGGATATAGCTGCCATCACCAGGCTGCTTTAAAGGCACCTTGAGCCTCTCATGTTTCTTGTGATTGTGTAGCTGGTGCTTCACCTCTTTACTGATTGTGCTGACTGAATCCTTTCTGACTGCCTACTGGGAATCAAGACTGCAGGGTAGCAGGACAGTGCTGACTAAGGACTATGGGCTCAATGCAGGATAGCCCAGGATGGATTAAATGGGCTCTTTCATCTGTTATACCACAACACAGCAGGGACAGGTGTCTCAAAGGAACTAGCAGCCTCTTACTTGTAATGGTATTTATTGGGTCAAATACCTCCTTTAATTGCATACATACACCACAAGAATGTAGTGATGTTTGCTCCCTCTCCGCACTGCACACTTTTAGCCTGGACCCAGAAATATAAAAACTAGATACTCCACCCAAAGATTGTCCTTAAGGACTGTCAGGATAAAGCATAAATCTGATATGCTGAAATAGAATATTGGATGTCAGGACCCAAATAAATGTTTGCATGAATACCTAAATTCACCTGATGTTCAATTCAGATAAAGGTGTGACTAAATGAGCCCAGGAACAGGTAATTGAGTTAGGTAAACCCTTTGTGCAGAGACCAGCTTTAGATATGCAGATCAGACATCCATTGTATTTGATCATGTATTTCCCTAGCTAATTTACTTCCCTTCAATAGGTAGTATAAACACAAACTAACCCCTAGGTGTAAATTAGAGAGCTTGCAGTTATTTACAAGGGATAATTCATAACTGCAGGGTAAATAGGTTGTATCAAATGAATCCATTGATAAGCTAGTGTAACAGTAAAAGACGCAGAGTCTGATGTAATGGTGTTTGGAGGTTTTTACATCCCAGTGTGAGGAGATAAGCCTGCCACTTTTAGCAGCTTCCAGGACATAGCACTGTTTGCTTGTGACACTTGAATAGACTTGTAGGTACCGCTCAGCATGTAGCCTGGCTCAATGAGGCCAGGGGATAACATAGCCTATATGTAATACTGTATAGACAGAAAGAATTCAGTTTTAAAATATGCCACTTAAAATCAATAAAAGCAGAGATCAACCACCTATTCCTCAATAGCATGAGGAAGGGCAGCTCATATGGTAAATTAAGAATTCTGACCCACAGAGAAATGGAGAAAAGGAGTGGAAGCTCTGCGAATGCCCTGTACTTAGGCATGTTTGATATGACAAGATGAACCAAGTCATAAGGGATTTGTTAATGATAAGATTGGATCGATGTAACGCTGTCCAGGACAAATATATCACATTGTAGAATTGGTTAATAAATCAGGCAACAGGTAAATTTGGTTTGAAAAGGTGTCCCAGGACACAACCCCGATTAGCATTAACCCTGCCCCTGTGAATGCCGCACCCATTTGAGGTTGCTTAAAAATCTGTGTTCTGAGGGAACAAATTGTCAGACTTTTGGGGATCAATCTAATTTGAAGGACTGTCCATCATTTCTGCCTGCCCCAGGCATACAGATTATTATATGTAAGTAATGCTCTGTACGTTATCTCTTTTATTTTAAACTGTTTTGCTTGTTATGTCAAATTTATTATTTGTTTATTCATTATTTTTCTTTATATCTGTATGCCCTGTACCTTTTGTATATTAAATCTAAAATTTAATAAGTTGCGTCCTTGATACTCTAAAGAATCCATAGCCTGTGTAGAAGAGAGATTGCTTATCCAGGTTACCCTGTGTGTGACTGGTTGATACATTTGATTAACAAGCTGTGTGTGCTTGTATGTACATTTGTGTAACAGTCTGGAGGTGTGAAGAGTTAACCCTGTGGGTGCTGGTGTGAGTCTTGCTAGTTTGTGGAACTAGGAGCCTGTGTGCCAGCGTGGGACAGTATATTGGGGTCCTATTGCCCATAACCAATAGGTGGTGGCTGTACCTGAAGTGTCTGGGGGGTGTGAGAGCGCTGTGTTTGGGGGCGATTCCGTAGGTCTAAGAACCTGTGTGATAGGTGAGAGAGACTGCGGGCTGAAATCGTGTGTGACCTCATACAGCAAACACCCCAACGTCACGGCAGCTGGGAGCGCGTTCGTGACAAATTGGTGGCATAGCGGTGGGATGATTTAATTTCTTAGAGTATTAAGTGCATGGTTTAAGCAATTAACCCTTGCACTTATAAACTGATTGTAACCTTGCGAGGAATACAATAGTTTTACAAGGACGAAACTCAGGGCTATAATTTTTGAAGACATACGTGCAAAGCAGTTCCCTTCCCTTCTCTCTTGTTTTTCTTTTCTATCTTTTATTTTGCAAAGTGACTGCAAGGATGGCAGCTGCTTACAAGAAAAAAGCCAAAGAAGTTTTAATTGCCCTGTGTGAGCAGCGAGGTCTCGACTGGACAGATAAAACTAAAAAGGAGCTGGTTCACGCATTATTGGAGGATGATGCAAAGAAGCAATGTGATATGGAACCTGAGCTGGGGAGCAAGACAGACCCAGAGGATCAAGGTGTGGATAATGTCACTGAACCAGAGGATCCAAGTAGGTACATTTTCATAAATCCAAAGAATCCACTTGTCATGATGAGTATGGCAGAGCTAATTGAAGAAGCTCAGCTGCGAGGTTTCTCCTGCCACAACAAGACACGCAGGGAGATCATCGAACACCTCGACTGGGAAGAGGAAAGCCCGATACATCCTTTCAGCGAGTATCGCATGATGGTCCTTATTCCGGGCTACACGATGAGTCTTATGGAACGGCTGGACTACCTGGAGGAGAGTTTTGAATACGCTCAGGAAGAGGTATCTTTCAGGGGTGGACTTCATACCCCATTCTGGCTAGATCAGTGTCGCCGGGTGGCTGACGAAAGGCAGCACCTGCAGCAGCTTCTTTCACAAGCTGGAGCAGTAATCGCCCAGCCTGTAGGGGTGGCCCACGAGGAAAAGTTACCCCTGCCAGCTACAGATAACATGGAATATGCTACCGAGATTTTGCATCCAGAGGCCCCTTTTAATCTGCTGGGGGAAGGTGATGATGCTAGCAGCATACTACCAGATGCTGCACAGAATTTGCTATTGGAGGAGGCTGATTTTAAAGAGGACATAATTGTTGAGAAGACTATTTCTGGGGGAAAAATGGAAGTGCCTGAAGATATTCCCACAAATGTTTTAGTAGTTACTGATCTTGGATGGTTAAATTCTCAGTATGTTCCCGCAAATGTTGTTCCTACTATCTCTAATTCTGTTACACCGTGTGACTCAGCCCAGGTAGTATGGGATAATGCTGAACCTGCCAATGATGTGACTTTGTGTAAAGAACCTGAACTGTTCTGTAATCATTTTGCATCTGGTGCTGTGCGAGTGAAATGTGATGATGAGAAGCTGATACGTGCCAGTGTTAACTCTGGCAATTATGATGATTTACGGGAAGAACCCGAGGTGCCAGGATGTGATAAGGAAAGAGAATGTCTTATTGGACCTACTGCCTATAATGAGGATAATGTCAATAACAGTATTGTGTTAGAATCCAAACCTGTTTTTACACTGACATCTTGTCATGGGATAGGGACAGCGGACATTGTTATTGCAGATGTTGGCATTAATACTGGTGTAGATAATATGCTTATTAGAAATGGGACAGATGACAATGTGATTAATTCTGTTGTGCTAGAGAAAGACAATGTTTCTACCCAGGTAATGTGCTCTGAAGATGCTGTACCAGGTAACTGGGAGGGAGGGCAGAGTGAAGATGTATATTCTGTGCCTGAACCAGCTGCATACAGAGCGATTGAGCATGTGGGGGAGACACATAGTCCTGACCAACGGGAAGTAGCGAGTGACAGCAATTCTTACTTTGTTGCTGGGACCTGTAGTTCGAATGTTCACCACTCAGATCTACATCTGAGTTCTGACCATTCGTCTGAGTTTTCCATAGAGACAGGGGGGTCAGTTGCTAGCCCACACTCACTTAGCCAGCCGTCTAACGGCTTAGAGGAGATAGATGAGGGGCCCATACTCCCGGCTACTCTACATCCCCAGATCGATGAGTCCAAGGGGGAGGGGAGTGTCCTGTTATGTAGGCCCCAAGATAAGAAGTGCATAGGGTGTCCCACTGACAGGGAAGGTTGTAACTGGGGAGTAGGGCAGAGTAGAAGTAGGTATTCTGCTGTGCCAGCCTTAAGGGGTTCCCACTTAGAAGTACAGTATCAGGAATTCCTGGCCATTTTTCCCTCAGGCTTTCACTTAGAAGACATGAGGATTAGAGACAAAGTGCACACTGTAACAGGGTTGGTACATGAGAATGTGATGCAGGCCCAGACCAGCCAGAAGCAGTGGTATGATTCCCCTGCCAGGATGATAGAGAGAAATTTTCATGATAATCGGTTGAAGGCTCATAATGACAGTGAGAGCCAGCTAGCAGCTATTACAGTGGACCCAGGGGGAAATTAGATGAGATGATCTTGGGCACTGACCTGTCAGTCAATGCCCATGCCATCTCTTGAAGGGGGGAGATGTCAGGATAAAGCATAAATCTGATATGCTGAAATAGAATATTGGATGTCAGGACCCAAATAAATGTTTGCATGAATACCTAAATTCACCTGATGTTCAATTCAGATAAAGGTGTGACTAAATGAGCCCAGGAACAGGTAATTGAGTTAGGTAAACCCTTTGTGCAGAGACCAGCTTTAGATATGCAGATCAGACATCCATTGTATTTGATCATGTATTTCCCTAGCTAATTTACTTCCCTTCAATAGGTAGTATAAACACAAACTAACCCCTAGGTGTAAATTAGAGAGCTTGCAGTTATTTACAAGGGATAATTCATAACTGCAGGGTAAATAGGTTGTATCAAATGAATCCATTGATAAGCTAGTGTAACAGTAAAAGACGCAGAGTCTGATGTAATGGTGTTTGGAGGTTTTTACATCCCAGTGTGAGGAGATAAGCCTGCCACTTTTAGCAGCTTCCAGGACATAGCACTGTTTGCTTGTGACACTTGAATAGACTTGTAGGTACCGCTCAGCATGTAGCCTGGCTCAATGAGGCCAGGGGATAACATAGCCTATATGTAATACTGTATAGACAGAAAGAATTCAGTTTTAAAATATGCCACTTAAAATCAATAAAAGCAGAGATCAACCACCTATTCCTCAATAGCATGAGGAAGGGCAGCTCATATGGTAAATTAAGAATTCTGACCCACAGAGAAATGGAGAAAAGGAGTGGAAGCTCTGCGAATGCCCTGTACTTAGGCATGTTTGATATGACAAGATGAACCAAGTCATAAGGGATTTGTTAATGATAAGATTGGATCGATGTAACGCTGTCCAGGACAAATATATCACATTGTAGAATTGGTTAATAAATCAGGCAACAGGTAAATTTGGTTTGAAAAGGTGTCCCAGGACACAACCCCGATTAGCATTAACCCTGCCCCTGTGAATGCCGCACCCATTTGAGGTTGCTTAAAAATCTGTGTTCTGAGGGAACAAATTGTCAGACTTTTGGGGATCAATCTAATTTGAAGGACTGTCCATCATTTCTGCCTGCCCCAGGCATACAGATTATTATATGTAAGTAATGCTCTGTACGTTATCTCTTTTATTTTAAACTGTTTTGCTTGTTATGTCAAATTTATTATTTGTTTATTCATTATTTTTCTTTATATCTGTATGCCCTGTACCTTTTGTATATTAAATCTAAAATTTAATAAGTTGCGTCCTTGATACTCTAAAGAATCCATAGCCTGTGTAGAAGAGAGATTGCTTATCCAGGTTACCCTGTGTGTGACTGGTTGATACATTTGATTAACAAGCTGTGTGTGCTTGTATGTACATTTGTGTAACAGTCTGGAGGTGTGAAGAGTTAACCCTGTGGGTGCTGGTGTGAGTCTTGCTAGTTTGTGGAACTAGGAGCCTGTGTGCCAGCGTGGGACAGTATATTGGGGTCCTATTGCCCATAACCAATAGGTGGTGGCTGTACCTGAAGTGTCTGGGGGGTGTGAGAGCGCTGTGTTTGGGGGCGATTCCGTAGGTCTAAGAACCTGTGTGATAGGTGAGAGAGACTGCGGGCTGAAATCGTGTGTGACCTCATACAGCAAACACCCCAACGTCACGGCAGCTGGGAGCGCGTTCGTGACAAGGACTAAGACCCCCTCCCAGCCAAATTTGACTTTAGGAACTTTGGATCTCGAGCTAGATAATTATATTTAATTTTACTTACAAGTACTTAGTGCACCTAATGGACCAACCCAACAAATCATTTCTTCTGGCATTATTTTTGGAAACTATGATATTATTTGAAGATAAAGCTGTTGTTTGTATATTCAATCATTATGTTGACAATTCTGCTATTTTGTTTTGTTGTTTTCCTCTACATGTATTGTGACCCTTTGTATCATTTCTCCATGTTCACCATTATTCTAAAATATAAAGAATAATTTAAATGTTTCTCCTTCTAAACCGGAAGCTTTGTGGATTCCATTATCTTGAATTTGGCTTCAAATCAAAATATTTTATTATAAAACATATAATGTGATTTGGAAGCGAAAATCTCAATTTGCCACAGACAAGATATTAGATATTGAAGCATTCTCAGAATTTTCCCATTGAAATCCCCTGAATGGCGCATACAGATAATGGACACCATGGTTTATCGAGGGACTTGTGTACTGCAGCCTGAATATGGGGCATTCTCATTAGAGGCACATTTGAATTTTAAAAACAGCGTCTGTCAATGCCTAAGGTGATATTGTGTGATAAGCTAATAGTTCTACACGTTCTACTTCCCACTTTAAAATTAGAAGTTTTTGCAAATTAATACATAACTATCGGTGTTTGTCCTACTGCTTACATTTTTCTGCCAGATTTCCCATGTTCCATAGCATCAGTGTGGATGCATTGTGCATATACAAACTTACTGTTTGCCAAGTGTCTATTATGGTCCTAATAAATGTTTGTTTTGTTAATAAATATTAATACATGTTAAAACAATGAGTCATACTCAGCAATATGTAAAATGCTTTCTCCACTTGTCCCAGGCTAGGAGAATGATCAGTGGAGCAATGTGGGCGCTGGTCTCCATGTAGTTTTCTTCTCTCTGCAGGGTTCTGGTTGTCTTCTGTTGTCCTGTTATGATAAATCCTTTTCTTTTATATAAAGTAATAATGAATGAATACTTATTTACAAATTAATTATAAGGTAAGGGATTTAACATCCATAAATGCACCCTGTAGTTCAATGTTCTTATGCAGAATTGCACCTATCTCCTCACTTAGCACATGAGGGCCACATGCTGCTTTTGTGAACTGCAGATGTAAATTGGACATGGAGCTACATTGCAGGATTGCACCAAGGAAATACACATGGTGAGAAGAATAAAAATGTCATTTTAAAATCCTACTACTAACATTTTAGAGCCTTCTCTTTTAATTTTAACTTTTTAATTGTTCTCCCAGAATACTACTTATTCCATCCTCATTTATGTTTTAAATTAATTATGAGAAATGGGTATACACAGCTAACACAAGACTACAACCCACTGACCAACATTGTGTGTGACTGATCACACAGCCCACTGAATACTTTTTACCTTTGCATTTTAGCTAGTCCAATGCGCAATATGATGTAGCACATGCCCTTGTGTTTCAAACTCCCATTGTCCCACAGATTGTAATCTTGCAAGCAGAGCCCTCTTACTTCTCTGTCTGTATGTATTACTCAGTATTGTTTTATCAATGTTTGTTTCCAATTGTAAAGCGCTACAGAATTTGCTGGCGCTATATAATTAAATGTTGATGATGATGATGATACAATTGGAATAACATGAGCATGGGGAAAAGAGTAAAAATTTAGTTTCACAATTCTGCTACTAAACCTTTAAAACTTTCTCCTTCTTTAATTTTAACATTTTCCTCCAAAGTACTAATTCCAGTTTTATCAATGCTGTAACTGATTAATGAGAGTGCGAGGGCGGTAGACTTTCAATATTTCATGTGTTATTTTTGTATGTAAATATTTATATCACATGGGTATTGGGGCATATAATGCACATACCAACATCAAATGCATCTGGATGGTTATAAAGACGTCCTAGTGAAAGTATAGCAGCAACTACCAATTACTGCCACCTCCTGAGAACCCATAAATATCCAATAATTTTGCAGCTGGAAAGAAATTCTGTAGCCACCCGCAAGTCAGACAATTACCCCATAAATGTTTATGCTTCTTCCTTTCACTCTTATTTAAATATTTTATACAACAAAATGAAACATAATGTTTGCATATGGACGTATTTTGAGGGTCATATAGGCTGAGTGTATGGATGGATGTTTTATTTTTACTTACATTTTTATGGAGAATATTTGATCTATATCTGTCTATACCAAACATCTATCACTCAGTTAGTGATATTGGGCCTGATTCATTAAGAAAAGTAAAGCAAAAATTTAGTGACTTTGGACCTTGGCAAAACCATGTTAAAATGCAAGGGGTGCAAATTAGTTTATTATTTTGCACAGATAAATACTGGCTGTTATTTCATGTAGCACACAAATACTTGATACCTTTATTATTACACTGACATTTAAAGTTGATCTAGGACATGCCCTACCCTAATTATAAATCTGTCCCTATGTTTTAAGTTTACATCCCCCTCCAAATGAAACATGGTTTTAGCCTCTTACCAGCGTGACCCCTTCTACTACTCCTCCCATAACCTACAATTTGTAGTGATTGGTCCATTGCACTTACCTCCTCTCCATTCTCCACAACTCCGTTACACCCAGGGAAGAACGAAGTAAAAGAATTTTTTTAAAAAAAAAGTGTGGTTTAAAATTGGTTATTAACTGAGAAATTAAGGGCAAATCAGGAAGGTACATAATGCTATACAAGACTAAAGACTTAACAACTAAAGTAAATGAAACTACAATATTTCTTATAAATGTTATACTACAGAAAACTGATCTAAATACAAATACAATGTAATAAAATCTAAATAAATATATATATATATAAATGTATGTATAAAATAAGTTATGTAGTATACAATACGCAGATAATAAATCGATCAGTATAGCAATGAATCGCAAGGTTCGCCAGTCACAGTGATGTGTGAGCTGTCTGCCACCAGATCTCACGGCCAGTTTGAATATATACAACTGACGACACCTTGACCACCTGCCATGCAGTGATGATGACTGAGGTTCTAATGCTGTTGCCATGGTGTCAACTAGACTGAAAGGGCCACTAGAGCTAAATTGCTGCATTATGTAAAGGAGCTAATAGTAACATTTACACATACATATCTATCTAATCTATTAACTCTATTTAGGAACCTATCACAAATTTGACACGAGGCAATGGTTACAGTTGAAGACTCTTTTATATCCACACCAGTCTTTCTGTTTTGAGCACTATTGAAAGTTACTGCAGCTAATCTAGTGTTATCTAAACAACTTAAATTAAAAGTATTAATTAATCTATTTTAGGTTCCTGACCATGGATACTTTTGCATGATTCATAAATGGTATCAGCAGTTTTTGAACTAATGCCGCTGCAGAGGGTATGGCTGCTACGGGCAGGGCCAGTTTAAGGGTCACATCAGCTTGGAGTTAATAAATGTAAAGAATCTATTGAGAGAAGTGTTCTCCAACTAGAGAGGGTGTGGCCATGGAGTGCACTGTTAGCTCCTCCCTCCAACCACCTGCATCTCCCTCCCATCTTCCCTAACATAAAGTGTACAGCACTAACTGGTTCACTCAGCATCTAAGGAAAATGAAAAGTGGTAAATACGTCACAAATGCCCCCCATGTGGGCACAATACATTGTTTATAGAAAAACTAATAAAACAAGCAAAATATAATATGGGGGACACTTTTCACCTTAACAGTTATGTAACCTTACCTTTCATTCAGAATCCTTGTCTACACAATGAGAATAACATAAATGTTTATTATTTAATGGTTTTATGGTAACAGAGTATTGCATTCAAATAATATAGCTGATTGCTTGTTGCAGTGTTTAGTCTGATTCCTGTATCACTTCTCAGAAAATATATCTCATTTTCACATCTTATTGAAGGGGTGATGCTTTATAATTCACTTGCAACAATTCGCCACTATGACAGTCAATCTGGATATACACTACAGAAATATTCTCCCAATGCAATATCATTATCGATTTTACCAACGACTGAAAGTCCCAATCAGCATGTCCATTCATGCGTACACACTATACATATTTTACAATGATTTACTGTCAGATCTGTGATTTTTGTATATCATACCCATCGTCTCAAACCATCTTGACGCCATACACACTGTACAGATATCTTCCGTCCCTGCAGCAATATGCAAACATTAGTTAAATAAAGGGCTGAACCGCAGCAAACACAAACATACATCCAGAAACAGGAAATACCATCACCGACATTCATTTCTTGCTTCTGTTTTGTTTATAGTGTACTTCTGGCAACTCCGTTCACAACTGTACACACTGTACACGTGATCTCCAGCAGGGTGCAAGATATGGGAATGCTAGTAGTCCAGGAGTCATTAGTGTATATATTTATAATAAGGCAGTAGCAGAAGAAAATTAAATACACATAAAGATATATGAAACAATATTAAAAAAATGTGTACATAACACGCCAATAAATAAATGAGACTTTGTAGATATTATGTACATATATGTACATGTGCTTACATTTCATGATACAACACAGTTTTGTCCACTTCACGTGTGCTACAGTAGGGACGCAGGGTGTGTACAGGTGCACTGAACCTATGGACTTGTTGATATGTTTGATAGATTGTAAGATTGCGAACAGGGCCTTCTCACCTCTTTGTCTGTTTTACCCAGTTTGTTTATTAGTTTACTATGTTTGTTCCCAATTGTAAAGCGCTACGGAATATGTTGGCGCTATATAAATAAATAAATGATAATGATGATAATGATGATACTGTCCTTATTTGGTTGTACAACTTAGCTTCAGAGTGGAATTCTATAGTTTGCAAATAAATAAATAAGTGCATTTTATTTATATATATATATATATATATATATATATATATATATATATACATATATACATATGATACAAAAAAGAAGGTAATAAGGGTGCCTCTGATAGTGTAGAATTTCCAGGTCAATAATCCCGAAAACCTAAGGTGTATATATTAAGCATACCAGATATATGTATTGTAGAAGCTCATCAAAGTATGAATCCTCATCGTTCCACTCGAAACTGCATATGTTTTCTACAGGTTTGTGTACTCAAAAGGATAAGAAAAGGGAAATTAGACTAGTGCAATATAGTCAGACCATCAAACCATTTATAGTGCACCCAAAAACCTATATATGTGCCTACCAACGCAATATAGATAATCAGCTTATCTGTTTAGGTCCTTGGGGTTCCAGCACTACTTCATCCACAGGGCTGTAGCTTTAAGAGGTACATCAGTAATTGACATACACAGGTCTCAAGGATGGCGGCCCGCATCGGTATAAATTACAACATTTTTCAACTGGTGAAATTTTACTCCTGCTAAAGTCACTAGGTGACGAAACACATTGAGGTGATCTAACATACTGTGCACTAACTGTTCCAGTTATTATTCTTTATTTTTATCCCTTTTTTGTACTTTTTATCTGATACATAGTTGAACCTATACCCTGGATGGTCGTGTGGAGCATTCCTCAGCAGACTTTTTGTGTGAAGGTCGTGAAGAATAACATTTACAGGACTAATTAGGACATAATATTGACCACTACTGGATTTCAGATAACCTACTGATTTTTTCATTCTTTGTAAGTGTAAAATTTATATATTTACTGTGCAATAAAACACTTATGTGAATTTACTACACTATATGGTGCTACTACTTTTTGTTCCTGGTGGACAATGGAGAGAATTGGTCACAGCATCTAGGTTATCAATTGGTTCCATTGCAGCAGCCGCAAGGAGCATAAGACAGATAAACATATATAAATACTTTTTCTGGTACGCACATATATATAAGGGTGCTAAGGGGAAAGATATACCATTACTATTTTGTTGAAAGTACTACAGTATCTTTGGTATTCTCTGTCTCTAAATTTCTGTATTCAATTCAGTAATGAATCCACCTGTGCTTTAGCAAAGAGATATGGAATACAAGCACTGTTAGGGGTCCCTAAGGACCAGGTTTGGGAAACACTGGGCTAGAGGAACAGCAACTAACCATCACAACCTACATATCAAGTCGTGAAATAGGGAGAGGGGGGACATGTTACCTTACTCCAGAACACTGGAGAATCCTTTCTGTTTTATGCAAGCTACTCAAACCATTTGTATTGTAACAAATTAAATAAAAATTGAGCCCTTTGTACAAACTAGCTATGGTGTACTTAAGCTGCCCACCCTCCAGTGTGTACTTAGAAAGAGTGTTTAGCACAGACAGGAACATTTTGAGTGATCATTGAAGGAGACAACTTCCCAAAAATGTAGAAAAACTAGTGTTCACCAAAATGAACTACAAATTGTATGAGGAATACCATTGTAACACTAGATTCCAGTGGGGATGAACTTATACCGGGTGATGATGATCTTGACATCAGTGATGAGGATGATGATGAGGGTGATGACATTATCAAAATAGAGGAAGATGACCACTGTTAGGCAGATGTTCATTAGTAAATTATTACAATTCCTATCTAGTCTCCAATTCATCATCCCAACAACTAATATGTTCTCTTTTGTGGGGGCCCAAACAAATCAAGCACTTCAGCCACAAAATTGTCATTCCCTGTCACTGAAGTGCTTGGTTTGTTAAACTATGCATGTCCTTTTTAACATATGGGTGGGAAGGTGCATTGGCCCAAGGACAATTCCTTTTTCCACTATTTTGCATTAAGGCCTTGGTCTATTATCTTGTATTAAATTCTATGCGGTCGACATCTAGTCATTCATTTGGTCGTTTTTCAGAAAGTCAACAAAATTAGGTGTCGGCAGGATTATTAGGTCAACAATTCACATGTCGACAGTATTATGGGGTTAGGGATACTATTGTCAACCTAATAATACTGTCTGCATTTGAACTGTCTACCAAATAATAATGTCAATGTCATTATTGTCGACTTTCCAACACTGTCTATATTTGGGTACCTACCATATAACTGTTGATCATGTAAATGTCGAACATATATATTACACCTGGGTGGGAGGACACTTGGACACAAGTGAAACAAGACCAACAAACGGTGTAAGTACTTCCATGACTCAGACGGACTTTTGAAATTCAGGTGATTGAGTGTTTTACATCTTGTTACTGTATCTTGCTAAATTGATGGAGGCGGTCTATTTACCAGGAGATTAACTTCAATAGATCTTTGAAGATTCCAGTTCTAAATAAACACTGTGCATTATAGATATATATGAACTGGATTCAATGATTGAGGGCCACACATTTTTTTTCTGATTGCGGTTGTTGTTTTCTATACTGCAACCTCCTCCTCACTGGCCTCCCCCACTCCCGTCTCTCCCCCCTCCGCTCTTTACTCAATGCGGCCGCAAGACTCATCTACCTCTCACGTCGCTCCTCCTCTGCCTCCCCTCTCTGCCTTGCCCTACACTGGCTCCCCTTCCCCTACAGAATTCTTTTCAAACTCCTCACCACCACTTACAAGGCTCTCTCCCACTCTACTGCCCCTTATATCTCGAACCTCCTCTCCATTCACACTCTCGCCCGCTCCCTGCGCTCGGCCAATGACCGCCTCCTCTCCTCCACTCTGATCACCTCTTCCCATTCCAGAATACAGGACTTTTCCCGTGCAGCCCCCCTTCACTGGAATGACCTCCCTTGCTCCATCCGCCTCTCTCCTACTCTGTGCTCCTTCAAACGTACACTCAAAACTCACCTCTTTCTCAAAGCCTACCAACCATCCACTTAACCCCCATCTCCTCCGCTCATTCTCCCCTATCTCCCATTCCCTCAAACTGGCTCTTCTTGTGCCTGGTCTGTTTAACCCTCCCTTAGGATGCAAGCTCGCATGAGCAGGGCCCTCTTCCCTCCTATCTCCTTACCCGTTCTTCTGCTCCGTGTCTATTGCATCTGCCTGGAGTTTCTGAAGTATTGGTACTTTTGTTTATTGTTCTGTACTGTTATACCCTGTATTGTCTACTGTTTGTACTATGTGCGGCGCTGCGGAAACCTTGTGGCGCCTAACAAATAAATGATATTAATATACAGTAACCTCAGTACTGAAGGTCCAATTCTGATGTTTCAAAATGTTTTATTGTGATTTTATTATTTATTTTTTATTCTTGTGCTATGTTTAATATGCTATTCCTTTGTTGTTAGCCTAATAAATGTCCATTTGTATTACCTGTGGAGTGCCTTTCTTCAACTCTCAGGAGAACCTCCATGTTATTAGGTTTTTTTATATTATTTTATATCTATTTATTTATTTAGACTACCAGCAGCGCAACCCCAATTTTGTTTTTTGTGTGTTTGATTACCTTTGACGGCTGCTAGCAATTCTCCACGGGTCTGCAGCAGCTGGGAAGTCTGGTTAGTATTAGTTCTCCTCCCTCTTATCCCCCCTTCAATTTTTTTAATATTAGTTCTTATACCCTGGTGCTCTCCGGTGTGCGCCATTAACCCCTAGTGGGTCTCTTGTTTGATATTCGAAGGAGACAACTTCCCAAAAATGTAGAAAAGCTGGTGTTCAACAAAATTAACTACAAATTGTATGAGGAATACCGTTGTAAAGTTAGAATCCATAGGGGGTGAACTAATATTATGTGAGGATGATCTTGATATAAGTTGTGAATATACCAGGTTTTCTGGCCCAATTTTAACCACTTCACTCTGGCTGGCCACCCACGGGTGCATTACTAAGCCAGGGAATCCTACCCAGTACCTTCTAACACTCTTATTAGTTACTCAGGCAAATGCAGTTGAAAAGTAAAACAATACATTTATTGTAGCAAAAGCAATCGCTAGATTAATATATACACAGAGTAAAAAAATGCCAGGTTTACCACATTATCTGTCCTTTACCCCACCAGCTTAAGGAGTTACAGTCACCTGGCTGTCTGGACTTGACAAACCGTGGATCTGCAGATGTATTTCACTGTTAGAAAATGGCAACTCTAAAACCAGCCACCCTGCAGCTTTCAGTACCAGAATGAATATCTCCTCGCCCTCTGGAGTGGCTCCTTATATCTGTGGTCTAATTTCCACAGTGTTTTCCCCTCCCTGGGCAAATCCCTGGGTCTATCCTTCTTAACCATTGGTGGGTGCTGTATTAGAGGGTCGGAGGGGGGAGTGGTGATGAGCTGTACTTCCACAGAAGGTCCTCTGCTGGGCTCTAGACAAAATGTCTGAACTAGTCATGTTGAAAGCAATGGATACTAATTGACCTTCCCCCTCACCTGTATCCTGCAATCTGATCCTTACCCATAACATACCTGGCTTCACTTTAAGAACAATAACTAACAGCTTCCATGCAATATCAACAATATACAATAAACAATATACATATTTACAATGAGCTACAATGTCCCCTTATCCACATGTAGTTAGATACTGCAATGGTATTCTTTTAAGCTGGGAACAAAAGCAACGGATCTAAAAAGTACATGCTATAATCCACATTTTGTGAGAAACGAGGGACAGACTGGTTAGGATGATATTAATACCTTGTTTCACCACATTATTGATGAGGATGATGATGAGAGTGATAACATTGTCAAAATACAAGATGTTGACCCCAGTTAGGCAAATGCCCATTAGTAAATTGTTAAAATCCCTATCTAGTCTCCAGTTCAGCAACCAACAACCAATATGTACTCTTTTGTGGGGCTCAAACAAATCAAGCACTTCAGCCACAAAACTGGCATTCCCTGTCGCTGAAGCACTTGTTTTGTTATACTATGCAAGTCCTTTTTAACATATGGGTGGGAGGGTGCTTGGGCCCAAGGACAATTCCATTTTTCTCTATTTTACATTGTTGCTTTGCTATATCATCTTGTGTTAAATGCTACGCTGTCAACAGCTAAGCATTCATTTGGTCGATTTTCAGAAATCAAAAATATTAGGTCGACAATTAAGGTGTCCACAGTATTAATAGGTTGACAATTCAAATGTCAACAGTATTATTGGGTTAGGGATACTATTGTCAACCTAATAATGCTGTCAACATTTGAACTTTCTACCTAATAATACTGTCAAAATCATTATTGTCGACTTTCCAACCCTGACTATATTGGGGTGTCTACCATATAAATGTCAATCATGTAACTGTCAAACATATGTATCACACCCAGGTGGGAGGGCCCAAGGACAATGCACTCTTGCACTATTTTACAAATTAGTGGCGCTATATAAATGAATGATGATGATGATGATGATGATTATAACCTTGATCTATCATCTAGCGTAAAATGTCTACTGATGCACAGTAGGGATGTCACTTTCCATCTAATTACTGCCACTGCTATCCTACTTGGTCTATCTTCGTTTCTCAAATGACAAATTAATTGATCTAGACATCTGGGATGAGGATGATAATGAGGCTAATGGCATTGTCACCAATGAGATAGATGGCCACTATTAGCCAAATGCCCATAAGTACATTTTTTAAATCCCTATTTATTCTCCAGTTCAACAAATGGATTATTTTACCTATTTTTCACAAAATTTATAATTAAATCCAAAACCAAATTCAGAACACATGAGAATTGTTGGGAAAAAGCTAAACCAAAACAAAGAAAATAATTTTAGAACCAAAGCTAAAGCCAAAACAAAAATATGCTTTTAGAACCAAAACCAAAATACAGGGTCTGCTCAGATCTCTAAAATTAATACTGAAAGGCATAAAGAAGCAAGTATGAGAGAATGTAAATAGTTTATTTTATATGATTTTTTTCAAGCAAACTGATTTACATTATGGAGACATGTAATTACAAAATTAAAGCTTTCTTAGTAAACAAGCATAGTTTAAGAGAATATATGCAAGCATTCAGTGATGAAGGTCACCCAGAAATACATAAAAATGTGAGCAAGTGTTTATGGAGAAAGGTGACTATGCTGGTGCTAGTTGTTTTTCTACCATATTTATGTTGATGTGATCCATATGCTGCTTTTATTCGACTAGGTGAAAAGAGTTAAAGAGATGCACCATTACCACACAATTGCATATTTTTGACCAAAAGATTATTAAGCCTGCTACCACGTCAAGGTAGACTCTTGCAGCAGGGCCCTAACCTATCCAACCTAACATTATTATTTACCTTCTAAGAGTCTATTTCTTTTTCATTCAATCTTTGCTAAATTTTATCACAGTTTTTATTTCTGACATTGTTTTAAACTGTTAGGTGCCTGTTAGTTTTTTGCCTTTTTAAACTGTTAGTTTTTTGCCTTGGAAAAAGCAGACTTAAGCAAAACGCACGTCAGAGTCCTCGCTGTCTGCATTACTTTAATTTCATTCAACTGGCAGCTAATCCTATTATGTTAATAATACTCCGATAAATCCACATTTAGTTCAGAGTTATTATCTAGGCAGATAGCAAGACACTCCCTATACTGTATGTGGGCAATTGCCTGATTACAAATAGCACTGGAAGAAATAGACAGTGCCTTTGATTAACGTGTAACTAACTTGGCTATACTTATCATGGAGTTAGCTTGGTTAATGCAGAAGGTTTTTGGTCTGCTCCAATGAAACAGCATAACTTAAATGCTGCAAATATACCCCATAACCAGATATATATGGGTTAAGGAGATTATGTTGTGTTAGATCTACATTTCTGCCTATATCATAAGTCCACACATTAATAGAGAAGATTTTTCTGTGCAGGTAGCATTTGATTTTAATTTGTTTTAAAATTTCGCTTATTTTAAAATTTCTCTAATAAAAGCTATATTTTATGTTAGATTAATGCAACAAAAATAATAGAAGCTGGTGTGCACTTGTAAATTAACTTCTTCCTTCTTCTACATTCCTGTAATAAGTTTAAGTATTCTCACATCTTCCTAATTAGCCCACATATTCCCATAGTGCCCTATGCAATACAATATTTTATCTTCAAGTAGCCTGATTGATCTTCTTATTGGCTGCTTTAATACTCTAATATATTTTATTCTGTTTAGCTCAATCTACTTACATTGTCTTTTTTTGATGTATCCTAACATATACTAACATTACAGCTACGTATAACTTTGTTTCTATCGATTTATTAAAGATATGAATATAGTTTACTTCAGTTGCTGCTTGCTATTTTAATCATCTTTTTTTCTACTTTACTGCATCCCATATTTTACTATAATATGATATCTATCCTATATAATGGCTTTACATTGTTCTTATCATATATGATCTTATTATATCTGAGTATTTGTGAAATAAGAGTCATTTAGTTTAATCGTTTGGCCAAAAATACATCTGAAAAATCTAGAAAAGTCCCTGCAATCACCGCTGGGCATTAAGTATGACTATTTAACATATTTACATTTTAACACACTTCTCTCAGTCTCTCTAGGATGTTTTTACTCTTATAATGTTGTATCTGTGTCTACATGTTTAGCTTTATACACTATTTCTAAGAATAGTTTTCTGATTAATTAATTTTGGTTATTTTTGATTGGTATTGCTGAAATATTTTGTTATGTTTTTCTAATAAGGTGTTACTCTAGAGTAAGCAAAAGGGAAATTGAAGGGCTGAGGCGGGTTACAGAGATGACAAGGTTTTCTGGCATATCTCCTTATCGCTTCGCCATGATGGTCTTTACGTTTTCTTTGCCAAGCCCGGTGGTCTTCGGCTCTCATCACCTAATAAGAAACAAACCAAAGAAAACTGTGATTCATTTGGCTCACAGTCTGCTAGTTGGACATCCATGCTCTAGAATAGAGGTGCATATCTCGTGGGGTTCAAAATCTGTTTTCAAGGACTGTCAGATATGCAAAACATTCTATTGGGAATCACATTTTTGTTGACCACCATTGTTCTGGAATACAATGCTTTTACTTCATATTGACAATAGAAAAATGTTGAAAAAAGCTTTCCATGCACAATGAGGAAAGTGTTCCTATTTTAATTTAATATCCCTGAAAATGTTTTACCTTTTTCCAAGTGACAATATGCACAGCCCTGTGAGTCAATGATTTACCCTTTAGATATTCAGAATATGATACTAGGAAATACTAATAGACACCCCAACCTACAGAGGGACAATATCAGTTTAGTTGTAGTTTACTGTTTTCACTTGCAGAGAATCCCCTAGAAAGATGAGTATTCCACTTCTCTTCATGCTCATATGTAGCTGTTTTTACCTCAAATATTCATAATTTATTATTTACCACTCAAAGGCACATCAGTAATTATTTACCAATCAATGCCCATCGGTAGCTATTTAACTGTCAACTGTTAATGTTCATCAGTAAATATACAGTACAGTATCGTCACATTACTGCTACCTCCTTCTTCTCTACTACAGCCGCCTCAATCTCTGCTGTGTCCCAGTCTTTTCTTAGAAACACTTCCTGCACAGCTTTCTGTGTCACATAATGTGTGCTCTTCATGGCATTCTAATTGAGCAAGGTCAATAACAATTTAGAAAGTGAGAGAACTCACACTTATGTTGGCATGATATTAAGCACTACTAGGTAGGTATTACAATTAATCCCCCACTGTGCCAGCTTATCCTATATAATACAACTGTGTCAAGAGAACCCAAATACATTACACAGTACAGTGCATACAAGAGGTGTTTTTCCGCTGAATCCCATAGTGGTCCATGAATTTTTTCTACTTCTACTCATTCTACTATTTTACACACCTCTTCACATTGCTCCAGAGTTACAAGTGTTCGGAGCTGCAATCTGTTCCACAAGGCGTCAGTATTGTTCAGGAACATCTTCAATGGTATAAATCGAGCAACATAGGAATAGATTGTGTGGTACCATATCTGTTCCTCCTCCATTTTATTTGCAAGCAACCTACAGAAACAGAAGACCATAAGGAGTAGATATATTTGTATCATAGAGTCACCAGGTTTACAAAACATGTTTTAATTGCCAAGCTTATATATGAATTGCCATATATTTCACAGCTCCTTTTCTATTAAGTGCAGGCTATGAATAGACTGTGGTGTGGAAGAGACAGAGGGTGTATTTATCATAGAGAATTTATCTGGTGAAAATGCTCTAAAGGGATCTTTTTACTCTGCTTAATTTGTTAATGAAATTTGCACCAACAATAACCACTCTAGCGATAGTCTAATTTATGATGGCATTAACAGAAAGAATAAATTGAAAAATATGATTACAAATAGATTTTTACTGAGAATTGTTATGGGCTATTGTTCTGGTGCCAAAGATATATAATACTTTATGGCGAGGGGGAGTAGATATAATATAGCATATTTCATATATACAGTGTATATTTCTTCATCTCTTTATTTATAATGTTATTGTTATTTTAATAATATTGAGTACAAAAATAACAGACAGAAAGATAACAACAAACCAAACAATTGAACATATACAGGATTAAAACCAAACTCTAGATATACTGAAAGCCTAGTGAATTATCTTCACTATGTAGCTCACTAGGAGCTATAACTAACATATGGATCCAACTAAAAATACATTAAGTTAGGAGTACAATTGTTTGACTGTGTGATTGTTATAATATATGATTGCATGAACAAAGCAAAAAAGGGTAGGGGGATATAAATAAAACGAGGAGAGGGTTGTTTAGCAAGAGGGTGGGAGATTGGGAAGGACAGAGGAGAAGGGGCACAAGCCGGGGGTTTGCTTTATTAGATATAGATATGATTTATTGCGTGCCTGGATGGTATGTGGTGAGGTTTTTTAAAAAAATCATGTTTCCTAGTTATATGCGTTAACGGAGAACAGGGGTATCTATGATAAGTAACTTTTACCACTCTCTCTCACAGCTGAGTATCTCTCAGCTGCCACGGTGATAAATTAATGTTGAAGCACTGAGATAAGTATATGTAAATTGCCACAATATACTGAGATAAAAGATTAGACTTCTGGCCATAATAAGCTTTTCAATATTAAATATACCCCAGAGCGCTGTCCCATAGGACTGAAAGCTATCTATATTTCTTTTATAGCAAATTAGGTAGAGTGAAGGGAAATCTTTCTCATTATATTTTAAATAGCCTGTACATGGCTGTGCCCTGAAATCACACCCATAGTTCTTGTCATTTGGGCTCTTTAGTTTAGTTCAAACACAATATCCTTTATCCTTTATTGTCTGGACATACAGTAAATGATTTGCTTGGTGACTATATAATCCATGACCCGGACTAATATGTTCTTCTCGGACATATTTCATGTTGTATTCCACTTGTATATGACTAGACAACGAGGGTTAATACTTACAGTGCGGAGAAAAAATTGACACAGGTGTATTCCCTCTCAGATAGGCCGGCTCTCCGGAAGTACACCAACACCATTGCCAGTAAGTACTAGAATACAAATACCAGTTACATAGTCAGAATGGAGAAATGCATGTCCACACACTCTTCAGACCTATTGTCTGCTTGCTCTGTTGCATTTCCTTCAGTAAAAGGGTGTGTTTCTAAAAATTGGGAGCATGGTTGTAGGATTTGGGGACACCACCACCAAACAATCAGACATTACCTTTCACTATTTCTGTTTACACTACCCTGGTGAAAGGTAATACCAGACTGATCACTATATATTACATACTATTGAGTGCAAATATAAGAAAACAGTAAATGCTTAAGTAACATTGAAAGAAATACCTTGTCCGACATTCTCAGGCATGAATCAGTTTCCAGAAAGCTGTAGATAGTGGGTTCCTCTGCAATGATAAGCAGGAAATGTTCAGACTTTATATGATATAGTGGTGAATATTTATATCAACTTTTTGCAGGTAACTGTGAAGAAGAGTTGGTGTTGCCCATAGCTGCCTTTCAGACATTTCATTTCATGTATAAACTAATAGAAATTGACAGCATCTCAATGATTGATATGGACATCTGCTTTTCTACACAGTTACCTATAAAATAGTATTCAATATGTTATAAGTTTATTAATGTAGCATATTATACAAAACCTTCCAAAGGATTTTGTTATACTAAAGTTGAAATCACATCGTGATGTGATGGGTTTACTCTGACACCTTGCTTTATAGGGTTTAACAGGTTGTCAGAAGCTAGTTATTACTCACTACTCTGACTGGCACGAATCGGCCAAAACAGAAACTCACCAACTTTGAGTGCTAACTAGATACCAACATGATATCCCCAGTTGTAGGAGGATATAGCTGCCATCACCAGGCTGCTTTAAAGGCACCTTGAGCCTCTCATGTTTCTTGTGATTGTGTAGCTGGTGCTTCACCTCTTTACTGATTGTGCTGACTGAATCCTTTCTGACTGCCTACTGGGAATCAAGACTGCAGGGTAGCAGGACAGTGCTGACTAAGGACTATGGGCTCAATGCAGGATAGCCCAGGATGGATTAAATGGGCTCTTTCATCTGTTATACCACAACACAGCAGGGACAGGTGTCTCAAAGGAACTAGCAGCCTCTTACTTGTAATGGTATTTATTGGGTCAAATACCTCCTTTAATTGCATACATACACCACAAGAATGTAGTGATGTTTGCTCTCTCTCCGCACTGCACACTTTTAGCCTGGACCCAGAAATATAAAAACTAGATACTCCACCCAAAGATTGTCCTTAAGGACTAAGACCCCCTCCCAGCCAAATTTGACTTTAGGAACTTTGGATCTCGAGCTAGATAATTATATTTAATTTTACTTACAAGTACTTAGTGCACCTAATGGACCAACCCAACAAATCATTTCTTCTGGCATTATTTTTGGAAACTATGATATTATTTGAAGATAAAGCTGTTGTTTGTATATTCAATCATTATGTTGACAATTCTGCTATTTTGTTTTGTTGTTTTCCTCTACATGTATTGTGGCCCTTTGTATCATTTCTCCATGTTCACCATTATTCTAAAATATAAAGAATAATTTAAATGTTTCTCCTTCTAAACCGGAAGCTTTGTGGATTCCATTATCTTGAATTTGGCTTCAAATCAAAATATTTTATTATAAAACATATAATGTGATTTGGAAGCGAAAATCTCAATTTGCCACAGACAAGATATTAGATATTGAAGCATTCTCAGAATTTTCCCATTGAAATCCCCTGAATGGCGCATACAGATAATGGACACCATGGTTTATCGAGGGACTTGTGTACTGCAGCCTGAATATGGGGCATTCTCATTAGAGGCACATTTGAATTTTAAAAACAGCGTCTGTCAATGCCTAAGGTGATATTGTGTGATAAGCTAATAGTTCTACACGTTGTACTTCCCACTTTAAAATTAGAAGTTTTTGCAAATTAATACATAACTATCGGTGTTTGTCCTACTGCTTACATTTTTCTGCCAGATTTCCCATGTTCCATAGCATCAGTGTGGATGCATTGTGCATATACAAACTTACTGTTTGCCAAGTGTCTATTATGGTCCTAATAAATGTTTGTTTTGTTAATAAATATTAATACATGTTAAAACAATGAGTCATACCCAGCAATATGTAAAATGCTTTCTCCACTTGTCCCAGGCTAGGAGAATGATCAGTGGAGCAATGTGGGCGCTGGTCTCCATGTAGTTTTCTTCTCTCTGCAGGGTTCTGGTTGTCTTCTGTTGTCCTGTTATGATAAATCCTTCTTTTTTATATAAAGTAATAATGAATGAATACTTATTTACAAATTAATTATAAGGTAAGGGATTTAACATCCATAAATGCACCCTGTAGTTCAATGTTCTTATGCAGAATTGCACCTATCTCCTCACTTAGCACATGAGGGCCACATGCTGCTTTTGTGAACTGCAGATGTAAATTGGACATGGAGCTACATTGCAGGATTGCACCAAGGAAATACACATGGTGAGAAGAATAAAAATGTCATTTTAAAATCCTACTACTAACATTTTAGAGCCTTCTCTTTTAATTTTAACTTTTTAATTGTTCTCCCAGAATACTACTTATTCCATCCTCATTTATGTTTTAAATTAATTATGAGAAATGGGTATACACAGCTAACACAAGACTACAACCCACTGACCAACATTGTGTGTGACTGATCACACAGCCCACTGAATACTTTTTACCTTTGCATTCTAGCTAGTCCAATGCGCAATATGATGTAGCACATGCCCTTGTGTTTCAAACTCCCATTGTCCCATAGATTGTAATCTTGCAAGCAGAGCCCTCTTACTTCTCTGTCTGTATGTATTACTCAGTATTGTTTTATCAATGTTTGTTTCCAATTGTAAAGCGCTACAGAATTTGCTGGCGCTATATAATTAAATGTTGATGATGATGATGATACAATTGGAATAACATGAGCATGGGGAAAAGAGTAAAAATTTAGTTTCACAATTCTGCTACTAAACCTTTAAAACTTTCTCCTTCTTTAATTTTAACATTTTCCTCCAAAGTACTAATTCCAGTTTTATCAATGCTGTAACTGATTAATGAGAGTGCGAGGGCGGTAGACTCTCAATATTTCATGTGTTATTTTTGTATGTAAATATTTATATCACATGGGTATTGGGGCATATAATGCACATACCAACATCAAATGCATCTGGATGGTTATAAAGACGTCCTAGTGAAAGTATAGCAGCAACTACCAATTACTGCCACCTCCTGAGAACCCATAAATATCCAATAATTTTGCAGCTGGAAAGAAATTCTGTAGCCACCCGCAAGTCAGACAATTACCCCATAAATGTTTATGCTTCTTCCTTTCACTCTTATTTAAATATTTTATACAACAAAATGAAACAAAATGTTTGCATATGGACGTATTTTGAGGGTCATATAGGCTGAGTGTATGGATGGATGTTTTATTTTTACTTACATTTTTATGGAGAATATTTGATCTATATCTGTCTATACCAAACATCTATCACTCAGTTAGTGATATTGGGCCTGATTCATTAAGAAAAGTAAAGCAAAAACTTAGTGACTTTGGACCTTGGCAAAACCATGTTAAAATGCAAGGGGTGCAAATTAGTTTATTATTTTGCACAGATAAATACTGGCTGTTATTTCATGTAGCACACAAATACTTGATACCTTTATTATTACACTGACATTTAAAGTTGATCTAGGACATGCCCTACCCTAATTATAAATCTGTCCCTATGTTTTAAGTTTACATCCCCCTCCAAATGAAACATGGTTTTAGCCTCTTACCAGCGTGACCCCTTCTACTACTCCTCCCATAACCTACAATTTGTAGTGATTGGTTCATTGCACTTACCTCCTCTCCATTCTCCACAACTCCGTTACACCCAGGGAAGAACGAAGTAAAAGAATTTTTTTTAAAAAAAAGTGTGGTTTAAAATTGGTTATTAACTGAGAAATTAAGGGCAAATCAGGAAGGTACATAATGCTATACAAGACTAAAGACTTAACAACTAAAGTAAATGAAACTACAATATTTCTTATAAATGTTATACTACAGAAAACTGATCTAAATACAAATACAATGTAATAAAATCTAAATAAATATATATATATATAAATGTATGTATAAAATAAGTTATGTAGTATACAATACGCAGATAATAAATCGATCAGTATAGCAATGAATCGCAAGGTTCGCCAGTCACAGTGATGTGTGAGCTGTCTGCCACCAGAGCTCACGGCCAGTTTGAATATATACAACTGACGACACCTTGACCACCTGCCATGCAGTGATGATGACTGAGGTTCTAATGCTGTTGCCATGGTGTCAACTAGACTGAAAGGGCCACTAGAGCTAAATTGCTGCATTATGTAAAGGAACTAATAGTAACATTTACACATACATATCTATCTAATCTATTAACTCTATTTAGGAACCTATCACAAATTTGACACGAGGCAGTGGTTACAGTTGAAGACTCTTTTATATCCACACCAGTCTTTCTGTTTTGAGCACTATTGAAAGTTACTGCAGCTAATCTAGTGTTATCTAAACAACTTAAATTAAAAGTATTAATTAATCTATTTTAGGTTCCTGACCATGGATACTTTTGCATGATTCATAAATGGTATCAGCAGTTTTTGAACTAATGCCGCTGCAGAGGGTATGACTGCTACGGGCAGGGCCAGTTTAAGGGTCACATCAGCTTGGAGTTAATAAATGTAAAGAATCTATTGAGAGAAGTGTTCTCCAACCAGAGAGGGTGTGGCCAGGGAATGCACTGTTAGCTCCTCCCTCCAACCACCTGCATCTCCCTCCCATCTTCCCTAACATAAAGTGTACAGCACTAACTGGTTCACTCAGCATCTAAGGAAAATGAAAAGTGGTAAATACGTCACAAATGCCCCCCATGTGGGCACAATACATTGTTTATAGAAAAACTAATAAAACAAGCAAAATATAATATGGGGGACACTTTTCACCTTAACAGTTATGTAACCTTACCTTTCATTCAGAATCCTTGTCTACACAATGAGAATAACATAAATGTTTATTATTTAATGGTTTTATGGTAACAGAGTATTGCATTCAAATAATATAGCTGATTGCTTGTTGCAGTGTTTAGTCTGATTCCTGTATCACTTCTCAGAAAATATATCTCATTTTCACATCTTATTGAAGGGGTGATGCTTTATAATTCACTTGCAACAATTCAACACTATGACAGTCAATCTGGATATACACTACAGAAATATTCTCCCAATGCAATATCATTATCGATTTTACCAACGACTGAAAGTCCCAATCAGCATGTCCATTCATGCGTACACACTATACATATTTTACAATGATTTACTGTCAGATCTGTGATTTTTTTATATCATACCCATCGTCTCAAACCATCTTGACGCCATACACACTGTACAGATATCTTCCGTCCCTGCAGCAATATGCAAACATTAGTTAAATAAAGGGCTGAACCGCAGCAAACACAAACATACATCCAGAAACAGGAAATACCATCACCGACATTCATTTCTTGCTTCTGTTTTGTTTATAGTGTACTTCTGGCAACTCCGTTCACAACTGTACACACTGTACACGTGATCTCCAGCAGGGTGCAAGATATGGGAATGCTAGTAGTCCAGGAGTCATTAGTGTATATATTTATAATAAGGCAGTAGCAGAAGAAAATTAAATACACATAAAGATATATGAAACAATATAAAAAAAATGTGTACATAACACGCCAATAAATAAATGAGACTTTGTAGATATTATGTACATATATGTACATGTGCTTACATTTCATGATACAACACAGTTTTGTCCACTTCACGTGTGCTACAGTAGGGATGCAGGGTGTGTACAGGTGCACTGAACCTATGGACTTGTTGATATGTTTGATAGATTGTAAGCTTGCGAACAGGGCCTTATCACCTCTTTGTCTGTTTTACCCAGTTTGTTTATTAGTTTACTATGTTTGTTCCCAATTGTAAAGCGCTACGGAATATGTTGGCGCTATATAAATAAATAAATGATAATGATGATAATGATGATACTGTCCTTATTTGGTTGTACAACTTAGCTTCAGAGTGGAATTCTATAGTTTGCAAATAAATAAATAAGTGCATTTTATTTATATATATATATATATATATATATATATATATATACATATATACATATGATACAAAAAAGAAGGTAATAAGGGTGCCTCTGATAGTGTAGAATTTCCAGGTCAATAATCCCGAAAACCTAAGGTGTATATATTAAGCATACCAGATATATGTATTGTAGAAGCTCATCAAAGTATGAATCCTCATCGTTCCACTCGAAACTGCATATGTTTTCTACAGGTTTGTGTACTCAAAAGGATAAGAAAAGGGAAATTAGACTAGTGCAATATAGTCAGACCATCAAACCATTTATAGTGCACCCAAACACCTATATATGTGCCTACCAACGCAATATAGATAATCAGCTTATCTGTTTAGGTCCTTGGGGTTCCAGCACTACTTCATCCACAGGGCTGTAGCTTTAAGAGGTACATCAGTAATTGACATCCACAGGTCTCAAGGATGGCGGCCCGCATCGGTATAAATTACAACATTTTTCAACTGGTGAAATTTTACTCCTGCTAAAGTCACTAGGTGACGAAACACATTGAGGTGATCTAACATACTGTGCACTAACTGTTCCAGTTATTATTCTTTATTTTTATCCCTTTTTTGTACTTTTTATCTGATACATAGTTGAACCTATACCCTGGATGGTCGTGTGGAGCATTCCTCAGCAGACTTTTTGTGTGAAGGTCGTGAAGAATAACATTTACAGGACTAATTAGGACATAATATTGACCACTACTGGATTTCAGATAACCTACTGATTTTTTCATTCTTTGTAAGTGTAAAATTTATATATTTACTGTGCAATAAAACACTTATGTGAATTTACTACACTATATGGTGCTACTACTTTTTGTTCCTGGTGGACAATGGAGAGAATTGGTCACAGCATCTAGGTTATCAATTGGTTCCATTGCAGCAGCCGCAAGGAGCATAAGACAGATAAACATATATAAATAATTTTTCTGGTACGCACATATATATAAGGGTGCTAAGGGGAAAGATATACCATTACTATTTTGTTGAAAGTACTACAGTATCTTTGGTATTCTCTGTCTCTAAATTTCTGTATTCAATTCAGTAATGAATCCACCTGTGCTTTAGCAAAGAGATATGGAATACAAGCACTGTTAGGGGTCCCTAAGGACCAGGTTTGGGAAACACTGGGCTAGAGGAACAGCAACTAACCATCACAACCTACATATCAAGTCGTGAAATAGGGAGAGGGGGGACATGTTACCTTACTCCAGAACACTGGAGAATCCTTTCTGTTTTATGCAAGCTACTCAAACCATTTGTATTGTAACAAATTAAATAAAAATTGAGCCCTCTGTACAAACTAGCTATGATGTACTTAAGCTGCCCTCCCTCCAGTGTGTACTTAGAAAGAGTGTTTAGCACAGACAGGAACATTTTGAGTGATCATTGAAGGAGACAACTTCCCAAAAATGTAGAAAAACTAGTGTTCACCAAAATGAACTACAAATTGTATGAGGAATACCATTGTAACACTAGATTCCAGTGGGGATGAACTTATACCGTGTGATGATGATCTTGACATCAGTGATGAGGATGATGATGAGGGTGATGACATTATCAAAATAGAGGAAGATGACCACTGTTAGGCAGATGTTCATTAGTAAATTATTACAATTCCTATCTAGTCTCCAATTCATCATCCCAACAACTAATATGTTCTCTTTTGTGGGGGCCCAAACAAATCAAGCACTTCAGCCACAAAATTGTCATTCCCTGTCACTGAAGTGCTTGGTTTGTTAAACTATGCATGTCCTTTTTAACATATGGGTGGCCCAAGGACAATTCCTTTTTCCACTATTTTGCAATAAGGCCTTGGTCTATTATCTTGTATTAAATTCTATGCGGTCGACATCTAGTCATTCATTTGGTCGTTTTTCAGAAAGTCAACAAAATTAGGTGTCGGCAGGATTATTAGGTCAACAATTCACATGTCGACAGTATTATAGGGTTAGGAATACTATTGTCAACCTAATAATACTGTCTGCATTTGAACTGTCTACCAAATAATAATGTCAATGTCATTATTGTCGACTTTCCAACACTGTCTATATTTGGGTACCTACCATATAACTGTTGATCATGTAAATGTCGAACATATATATTACACCTGGGTGGGAGGACACTTGGACAATTCCATCTTGCACTATTTTACATTATGGCCTTGGTCTATCAGCTTGTGTAAAATGTCTACTGATGCATAGTAGTGATGTCACTATCCATCTGATTACTGCCACTGCTATCCTTCTCCAGTGTGTCACACATGCTGCCTAATGGTCACCTACTTGGTGTATCTTCTTTTCTAAAATGACATATCAACTGATCTAGAAATCTGTGATGAGGATGATAACTAGGTTGATGTCACCACTGAGATAGATGACCACTGTTAGCCAAATGCACATTAGTAAATTTTTTAAATCCCTATCTGTCCTGCAGTTCAACAACTGGATGATTGTACCTATTTTTTTAATCAAATCCAAAATCAAAACACATGAGGATTTTTGGCCAAAACCAAAATCAAAACAAGAAGATATCTTTAGAACCAAAACCAAAACACAAAGTGCCTGATTCATTAAGGAAAGTAGGACAAAAAAATGATTATGTTTTCTCCTGGACAAAACAATGTTACAATTCGAGAGGTGCAAATTAGATTATTATTTTGCAACATAAGTTAAATACTGGCTGTTTTTTCATGTATGTCACAAATACTTGATAGCTTTATTTTTCACTGACATTTGAAGTTGAACAACACATTTTCCTACCCCAAATATAAATCTCCCCACATTTTAAATGTCCCCCACCCCTGAAATGCAACATGGTTTTGCCAAGGTGAAAAGTTACTCATTTTACTTTACTTTCCTTAATGAATCATTTCTGTCATATAGTCACCAGGTTTACAAACCAATGTTTTAATTACCGAGATTATAGAAGAGCTGACATATATTTCACAGTTCCTTTTATATTAAGTGCAGGCTTTGAGCACACTGTGATGTGGAAGAGACAGAGGGTGTATTTATCATAGAGGTAGAGCCCTTTTCTGGTGAAAATGCTCTAAAGGAATCTTTTTACTCTACATAATGTGTTTATGAGATTTCCACCAACAATAACTACTCCAGCGATAGTTTAATTTATCATATATTCAAGTATCCAACACGATCCCTGTTCTGTTAGCGACATCTCAGGATGGCATTAACAGAAAGAATGCATTGAAAAATATCATTAGCAAATAGATGTTTACTTAGTATGGTGCTATTGTTCTGGCCCCAGAAATACATAGTATTTTATAGGGGAGGGAATAGATATGATATAGCATATTTCATATATAGGGGGGAATTCAATTGAGTGCGGGGATTTTTTTCTGCAGCGTTAAAAGAAAACAAAAACCTGCGCAGGTTTTTACCCGCTAGAGCGACCATTTTTAGTTAACGCCACGCTAAAACTCGTGCAATTCAATTTGAGATCTTGGAAACCCGCCCCTGCATGCTAATTATTGGTCAAAGCGAGTTTTAGAAGCGGAGGGGAGGATTTAACGCGGCCATCTTGAATATAAAAACTAACGCTGCCACCAGCAAACTGTCATTTGCTAATAGCTGTTGGCTGGTTTGGTGACTGAATAGCATCTGGCTTGTGACTTTTACTGATTGCAATTGGAATTGGCATAGATTAGCATTACACTACAAACTACTTACTACTATTTAAATAAATACTAGGGATGTGCACCGGCGACTTTTGGTGTCTCGTGTTTTGTGTTTTGGATTCGGATCTCCGCGATGTTTTGGGTTCGGATTTGTTTCGCAAAACACCTGCCGAAAGGTTTTGCTTCGGATTTAAGGTTTTGGATACGGATTTTTTTTGAAAAAAGCATAAAACGTTCAAAAATCAAGTTTTTGGGCTTATTTTCACTCCTACGCTATTATTAACCTCAATAACATTCAATAACAAGCATTTCCACTAATTTACCGTGTATTCTGAACACCTCACAATATAGTTATTAGTCCAAAACGTTGCAACGAGGTATCTTTCTGGACTGCGTAGTGGAGTGGTCCCCACAATATAATAAGAAAACCATCAACTGGTCTTAATCGCACCAATAAATTTACCTGGACTGCGTAGAGGAGTGGGTCACCACAATATACTTTGAAAACCCTGAACTTGTATGAATCGCACCAATAAATGTATCTGGACTGCGTAGAGGAGTGGGTCACCACAATATAATAAGAAAACCATCAACTGGTCTTAATCGCACCAAAAAATGTACCTGGACTGCGTAGAGGAGTGGTCACCACAATATAATTTAAAAACCCTGAACTTGTATGAATCGCACCAATAAATGTATCTGGACTGCGTAGAGGAGTGGGTCACCACAATATAATTTAAAAACCCTGAACTTGTATGAATCGCACCAATAAATGTATCTGGACTGCGTAGAGGAGTGGGTCACCACAATATAATTTAAAAACCCTGAACTTGTATGAATCGCACCAATAAATGTATCTGGACTGCGTAGAGGAGTGGGTCACCACAATATAATTTAAAAACCCTGAACTTGTATGAATCACACCAATACATGTATCTGGACTGCGTAGAGGAGTGGGTCACCACAATATAATTTAAAAACCCTGAACTTGTATGAATCGCACCAATAAATGTATCTGGACTGCGTAGAGGAGTGGGTCACCACAATATAATTAATAAAAAAAACCTCCACGGGTCTGAATTTCCAAAAAAATAAATTCTGGGCTGTGTAGTGGGGTGGCCCCGGTACTAAATTTGATACCTGGCCCACAATACCTCCTCCAAGTTCCAAGTGTAGTGTTTATAACATATTAACACTACACTAATTCTAGCACGTCAAACCCTCTTGTTTTAAATAATGACAGGGCATTTAACTTTTGATTAAATTTTTTGAATTTGTTGACATTTTCTTTTACTTTTTGAACATGGCAAACGACTGTTGAATGGTCACATAATGCCAAAAAAATAGTTGCAAGATGGAATTGTCCTTGGGCTCTCCCACCCACCCTTATGTTGTTGAAATAGGACATGCACACTTTAACAAACCAATCATTTCAGCGACAGGGCCTACCAAACAACTGTGGCTGAAATGATTGGTTTGTTTGGGCCCCCACACCAAAATAACAATTCATCTCTCCCTGTACAAACTAAACAGGCTCTACTGAGGAAAGATGTCGTCCTCATCCTCAACCTCTGATTCCTCTCCCCCTACAGTGTGTACTTCCTCCTCCTTACACATTATCAATTCGTCCCCGCTGGACTCCACAACCACAGGTCCCTCTGTACTATCTGGAGGGCAGTGCTGTACTTCATTGAGGAATTGATTATTCATTTTTATAAACATCATTTTTTCAACGTTGTGAGGAAGCAACCTCTTTCGCCGCTCACTGACCAGGTTCCCCGCTGCACTAAAAACTCTTTCCGAGTACCCACTGGAGGGGGGACAACTCAGGTAAAATAGAGCCAGTTTGTACAGGGGCTTCCAAACTGCCTTTTTTTCATGCCAGTAACAATATGGACTGTCTGACATGTCTATTTGGATGGTGTCAGCAAAATAATTCTCCACCATTTTTTCAATTGTGACAGCATCCAATGCAGCGACAGTAGACATGTCTGCAATGGTTGGCAGGTCCTTCAGTCCGGACCAGATGTTATCAGCATCCCCGCCAGCGCCTCTTTTAGGAAAACTGAGCTTTTTCCTCGCAGCCATAGATGTGGAAGAAAATGAGGGTGGAGCTGTTGGCATGTCACGGTCCTCTCCAGAGGACAATCTCCTGACCAGAAGGTCTTTGCACCGCTGTAGACCTGTGTCCGCCGGAAACAGAGACACAACATACGCTTTAAACCGAGGATCGAGCACGGTGGCCAGAATGTATTCCTCTGACTTTAAAAGAGTGACCACCCTCGGATCCTGGCAAAGCGTACGAAGGGCTTCATCCACAAGAGCTACATGCTTTGTTGGATCGCAATGCTTTACCAGCTCCTCCCTGTCACTCTTGAGGTAATGCTGCACCACCAAATTAATGGTGTGGGCAAAACATGGGACGTGCTGGAAATTGCCCATATTTAATGCCCGCACAATGTTACTGGCATTGTCTGACACCACAAATCCCCATAAGAGTCTAAGTGGGGTAAGCCACTGGGAGATAACTTCCCTCAGTTTCTCTAATATGTTGTCAGCATTGTGCCTCTTATTAAAGCCTGTAATACACAATGTTGCCTGCCTTTGCACGAGCAGCCATTTTGTAGATGCTGCTACTGATGCAGCTGTTGCTGTTGCTGCGGAAGGCGATGTATCTACCCAGTGGGCTGTCACAGTCATATAGTCCTTCGTTTGCCCAGAACCACTTGTCCACATGTCCGTGGTTAAGTGGACAGTGGGTACAACCGCATTTTTCAGAGCACTGAGGACACTTGATCGTACTTCTCTGTACATTTTTAGTATCGCCTGCCTAGTGAAGTGGAATCTCAACGGGATTTGGTACCGAGGACACAATACCTCCATCAACCCTCTAAATCCCACTCCACTGATGGCGGACACCGGGCGCACGTCTAACACCAACATTGCAGTTACAGCCGCAGTTATACGCTTTGCAATAGGGTGACTACTATCGTATTTTGTGGTCATGGCAAACGACTGTTGGACGGTCAATTGTTTTGTGAAAGACTTAGCGGTCTTACGACTTCCCCTCTGGGAAGATGACTGACTAACAGCAGCAACAGCAGCAGTGGCAGTAGTAGGCGTACCGCTGCAGGATTCCTCGGATGAATCCCGTATTGGAGAGGACTCCGTCTGGCTGCTGACTTGGGCTGCAGGACTGAATCTGATGGAGATCGTGGAGGAAGTTGACGAGGAGAGTGTTGCTGGTGTGTATCCAACTGGACCACGGGATTTAGGTGTCCCTGTACCGATGACGGTCCTAGCCCCAGTTACTGAACTAACCACTTAACTATGAAGGTTATTCAGGTGACGTATAAGGGAGGATGTCCCTAGGTGGGCAAGATCCTTACCCCTGCTTATTTGAGCTTTACATATGCTACATATGGCCATACATTGGTTGTCCGGATTTGGATAAAAATAACTCCAGACCAAAGAGGTGCATTTTTTGGTCTTCTGACCAGGCATGACGATGGGCTTTTTCATCCCATGGACATCAGCTGTTTCCCCCCCCTGGTGCCTCATTTACAATAACCACATCACCATCCTCATCATCAAGTTCCTCCACAGCGCCAGTGTCACGGGCACTAGGAGTCTTTACCCAGGGATCACCAGGTGATAGGCTTACCAGAGCAGTATAGATGGTAATATGGTACTCTGGTAGCAGGGTGATCACGGAACAGGAAATAGCAGATGATGGAGATGCTCAGGAAAGTCTATGACTAGCAGCACTGGTAATATAGATGAAGTAACACACGAGGAACTGTATGGACAAAGGACACGTGAGGGTAGTCAGTGGTCTGCGGTAGCAAGTTGTACCACTGCTATAGTGAGGAGGAATGTCCAACAGAAACGAGGAGGTGATGAGGGTCAGCGGTCTGCGGATAGCAAGTTGTACCGCTGTCTGGGTGAAGGAATGGAATCCAAGTGGAGGTATCCGGGGAGTCAGTGGTCTGCGTTAGCAAGTTGTACCACTGCTATGTGAGAGGATACTGGAACAGGTGACACGGGAAACAGGGATCAGTGGTCTGCCTCTAGCAAGTTGTACCACTGAATATATATGTGAGGAGGAGCACGGGGAGAGACTGCAATACAGAGGATACACGGGCACCTTGAACTTGATCCACAATGACATGCACAATATAGTAATGACTGAACAGCACTGCAATAATATAAAGTCACTGAAACTATCCGGGCAACAGATAACACAGTCAATGATGGCAATAGTCTCAGCGGATAGTAAACTCCAGAGGAGAACAACTCAGTCCAGCAAGATATGCAATACACCAGCACAGTCAATGAGAAGTATGCATACCGTGGTTCAGGAGCAGGCTGTCAGACAGGAGTGCAGAGATACCTGAACGGCTGGAGGCCGGCAGGATGCGAAGTCCCTGGAGGATGAAGCGGTAATCAAGTAGGTGCAGCGCACAGGTAGGTAGACCAGCAGGGGAACAAATACTCAGGAAGCAGTAGTATGTAGAACTAGACTCCTGGAGGACCCTGAAGAGTAGCGGTGGTCTAGACGAGATGACAGCAGTGAGGCGCAGATCCGATGCAGACTGGCGAGTAGAGACCAGCAGGAACAGTGAGAAGCACGGAGAGCGGATCAGCTGTTGTAGGCACGAGTAGAACTGAGGAGTAGCAGCCAGCAGGACTCTGCAGGTACACGGAGGTAGCGGATAGCAACCAGCAGGTGCAGCCACGATGAAACACGGGAGAGCAGAGCTGAGCTGGAACTGTTGAGCACGGAGAGCAGCGGATAGGAATCAATTGTAGCAGTCTCGAGGAAAACACGGGAGAGTTAATATGAGCTGAAGACTGAAGCGCACGGAGGCAGCAGATAGGAATCAGCCAAACAGTCACGATGAAACACAGGAGAGTTGAAGTGGATTGAAGACTGTAGTGCACGGAGGCAGCGGATAGGATTCAGCTAACAGTCACGATGAAACACAGCAGAGTTGAAGTGGTTGGAAGACTGTAGTGCACGGAGGCAGCGGATAGGAATCAGCTAACAGTCACGATGAAACACAGGAGGGTTGAAGTGGTCTGGAAAACACAGGAGTAGAAGTGGTCTGGAAACCACAGGAATCAGCAGCGCTGAATACACGAGGAAACACAGGAACACCTGCAGAGGCTCATGGGGAATGAGACTCCAAGATCAGGCAACGTGGTATTGACCACAGGTGCTTAATATAGGGAGTGTTGCCTGATCTGCCAATTAAGTTAAAGGAACAGGTACTGAAGGGTTTGAAAGGGCTGCGCATGCGCAGACCCTCAGGATGGTGGACGGCCACGGTTCCTAAACATACGGGAAGAAGCACTCACAGTCCGGTGAGTGACAGCCAGCTACATCATCAATAGCCTCCTCCCGAGCCACCTCTTCCCGTACAGTGAGGGGAAGGTCAGGCTTGACAACCACCAACACCCTTGGACTCGCCTTGGGGATTTATGATAATTTCTCTTTAGAAGGCAGAGTTGTTTGCTGTTTTGTTGCTGACAGCATAACTCTCTTCAATTTTTTGTAGGGGGGGGAGGAGAAGGAGGGCTAAGATCCTTGGGTGAAGATGGACCACTAGTCATGAACACGGGCCAGGGCCTAAGCCGTTCCTTGCCACTACGTGTTGTAAATGGCATATTGCCAACTTTACGTTTCTCCTCAGATGATTTTAAGTTTCTCTTTTTGCTTTTTTTTCAGAACTTGGGCTTTTTGGATTTTACATGCCCTGTACTAGGAGATTGGGCATCGGGCTTGGAAGACGACGTTGATGGCATTTCATCGTCTATGTCATGACTAGTGGCAGCAGCTTCAGCATTAGGAGGAAGTGGGTCAGAAACTTTCCCTACTTTATCCTCCAAATTTTTGGTCTCCATTATATGTAGCACAAGATACTGCAGAATGTGTGAACCTGGTAATATTGCAGACAGTACCAATGGACTTATACTGCAGGATTGGTTTTGCAAATTTTGTTGTAGTTAATTTTTTTTTAAATTATTTTTTTGTATTTTTTTTTATAACTTTTTTTAAATTTTTTAAACACTTGGGAATAATGGGGAAATAACTATGCCCTTAGACGCACAGGACACAGGACGACTGGACCACTGGACTGAACAGGACACAGCACAGGACCCAGCAGCACCACTGAACTCCAAATTGACAGAGCACAGCACACAGCACCACTGGACTTTTACTGTTGAATGTGTAAACTTGGTAATATTGCAGTACCAATGGGCTTATACTGCAGGATTGGTTTTGCAAATTTTGTTGTAATTAATTTTTTTAAAATTATTTTTTTGTATTTTTTTTTATAACTTTTTTTTATTTTTTAAAACACTTGGGAATAATGGGGAAATAACTATGCCCTTAGAAGCACAGAGCACAGGACACAGGACCACTGGACTGAACAGGACACAGCACAGGACCCAGCAGCACCACTGAACTCCAAATTGACAGAGCACAGCACACAGCACCACTGGACTGATACTGCAGAACACAGCACAGCACAGCACAGCACAGAACTAAACAGCACAGCACATAACTAAACAGCACAGCACGAGATCTACCAGGACAGAGGACCACCTAACACACCCTCCCTCTACCCTGATCAATGCCCGAATGAAGATGGCGGCGACTAGCAGGGAATTTATAGGATCCGAGTATCGCGAGATCCGACAGCGGGATAGAGCCTCGGTTTCAAGTTTTCATTTGGCGCCAATACCCGGATCTGTCTCGGATCCCACTCGGATCGGAAAGGTTCGGGTGGGCTCGGATTCACAAAATCCGAGTGCGCTCATCTCTAATAAATACATACATTTTTTTAAAAATTTTAATTTTAATAGTACACTATATACACATTAGTACATACATACATATATACCCACTTTTACTAACACATAACACTATACATACATATACATACATGCATACATACATACCTATAATTTGTATACCTCTACAATTTTGTTGTATTTTTTTGCTGGACTCACACAACCACATACATACCCATCAAATCTGTATATGTTGTTTTTATTGTATTTTTCTGAACTGTGCAAAATAACTTTTTAGCATTAGGACAGGTTTTTGAATTTCAGATAGGCCAAGTATTTCTTATAACCTAGTGCAAAATAATTGTACCATTGAAGTATAGGATAGGTTTTTATATTTCAGTTAGGCCAAGGTAATATATTTCTTAACCTAGTGTTAAGTAATTTTACCATTGTAGTATAGGATAGGATTTGATATTGCAGATTTTTCAAGGTAATATTATTATTAACCTAGTTCTATATAATTGTACGATTATAGTATAGGCTAGGATTTTGTACCATTGTAGTTTAGTATCTGTTTTTATGCTGCAAATTAGGTAATATAATATATTTCTTAACCTACTGCAAAATAATTTTAGCATGGTAGTATAGGATAGGATTTTATATTAAAATAGCACATTAATTAATAAATTAATCAGTGTATTTAGGTAGTTATTTTATTTTTAAGCTAATTTTATTTTTGTAGCATTAGTAAAATTTTAAAGAGCAGCCATGTCTAGGAAGCGTAGGGATTCTCTCTTTCAACAGGACACCCAAGAGGCATCAATTGTTAGTACTGGAAAGGAATGGTCAGAGAACCGTGAACAGCGCTGAGAAGAGCGAAGAAGACAGCAATTTGTAAGCAGCATTCAACCATCTACAAGCAGACAGCAAGCACATCAGGAAGATGACAGTGAGGAAGATGACAATGACAGGACAGCAGCATCAAGTTCCAAGCAGTTCACGGAGGAGGAGAATGATGTCCTTGTCGCTCAGGTACTGCAGCACTATGAAACACTCAAGGGTGGAAATGCTCAAAAAACCTCCCACAAACTGAAATCCAAGATTTAGAGCCGGATAGCATCAGAAGTGTTATCTGTTGGGATTCACCCCAGAACTGTTGAAGTGTGTCAGAAGCGCTTTCGGGACTATAAACGCACCACCAAAGCAAAGATGACAACAGTATCAAGACATGCCAGGGGCACTGGTGGTGGCAAACCACTGCAGATCAAATTCAAACCGTGGGAGGAGAAAATGCATCAGATTCTCAGGGCTGATCTTGTGGAAGGGACAGTGGACACTCTGGAACCCTCCACTTTCCTGCAACAAGGTATATTTAATTTAACAAGTCTTTAAAAAAATGTTGTTATTATTTAGTTATATGTTAAAAAAATATGTTTTTTTATTCAAAAACAGAAGAAGAAGAACCAGCTCGCCCCAGAAGAGATCTCATTTAGGCTTGTATTCTCTTGGAGCTGATAACATGAAATACTTCATAACAACTATGTCCATTATTTGTCAGAAAATAACACATTTATATTTATAATGATATGGTGAAAGTCTAGAAGGTATTGTTTGTAAAAAGTTGGAGATATATATATATATATATATATATATATATATATAAATATATATATATACACATATATTTATGTATATATATATATATATATATATATATATATATATATTCATATATATATTAGATATACACAGAGAAAAAATATATATAGGAATTATTTTTATTTTTGGGTTTTAGAGTCCATTCCTCCAGAACGTGTTGTAACACCGCTCACCGCGTATCAGTTGCCTGATGCCATGGAAGAAGTAGCATCTGTTGTCCCAGAAACGGGTGATTATAATATGAATTTTTGAAATGATCTAATAAATACACGTCACTGTAAATTATTTAATTTTAAACAGTATTTAATTGTTTATTAATTTATTTTTTATTAATGTTTGTCTTTACAGAAAAAAATTGACCATGATACTGAGTCATTATCAATTTTCGCCAGCTCCAAGTTGAGTCCACGAAGGTGCTGCAGCAAGATTTGAGTTGCTACAAGAAACCTTCACCAACCTTCAACTTCCAGCCACCGCAGGTGAAGGTCCATCTCAAGCAAAGGTACCCTCCAAAGGCACCAGTCTTCCAACACAAACGGTGCTTGGTCTACCAGAAGAAAGTACTCGGTTTGATTCCATCACAAACTTTGCTAGACAGATGGAAAGAAGACAGGAAACATCTTGGCGAAATATGGAAGGCAGAGTCCAGAGAATTGGTAATTCGGTAGACCGTTTGACGTCTGTTGTGGAAGAGGTACAAAGCGGCCATAATGCCACAAATTCCTTATTTGAGTGATTGGTCTCAGTCCAAGAGGATATTACAGCATCTCTGCGTTTGAATAACACTATTTAAGCGTGGATGGCACTGTCAATGGAGCAGAAAACAGCACTCCATTATCAAATGAATCAATCCATGGCACAGATGAATGTTCAACAACAGCAACAAACAGTGCATTTGCAAGTCATGTCAATGCATCTTCAATCAATTTTGGAAGAGCTGAGGGACCGGCGAGGCCAGAGGAATGTTTCACTCTCTTTCACCGATTGGAACCTTTCTGGACTGGTTCCCCCAACACCACAGCAGAGGACGTCAGTGGAACTGAACACCCCCGTGGTGGAATTAAGAATACCTGAGGGAGCAAGAAGAAGATTGCTGTAAGAAGAGGCAGAAGAACAAACCATCAACCCGGTGTCAATAGAGAAAAAAGGCTGTTTGTGAAGAAAGTAATACTAAAGAAACTGAATCTTGCAAGTTTTTGTTTCAGGTTAAACGAATACATATATTTGTCCTTTCTTAAGTATTATTAGGTATTATTATTTTGTCCTTTCTTAAGTAAAATTATATTATTTATAAATTTAAACATAAACCTAACCCTAACCCTAAATCAGTTTGGGTGTAATCTCTACCATTAATCCATATTACTATAGCTGTTTGGTTAAATCTAAAAAAAAAGGTTGATGCTTTTTTAACGGTAATCTGCTGTAACAAAAGCAACCTTTCAGTACTTGCACAATAACGGTAGTAAATAATTAAATGATTTACATATCCATAAACATAAGAGAAAGGTAGCCTGTTCAACAATGTACTGTAATGTGTTCTGGAATTAAATGGTTAAAACATGTACAGGTGAAAAGAATATTCACGGTAGACAATGTCAATAACAACTTATAGATAAAAATGTTCCAGTTTTATTATGTCAATCACACTATCACATTTATTTAGAAATCTATTGATTAATAGTTTCACAAAATAAATTTTACCATAAGGATAACAGTTGGAGAAAGTAAGTGATATTTCCATTTCTAACAATAAATGCAGCCTCTTTCAACCATTCTTATGGTGTGAATGTAATTCTGCAAAGAGGAGCATGGCTACACACTTATGTTACACAAAAAAATGCCTGCAACTTGTACGTCCAAAACTTTATCTTTATTTTTTAAACAATTCACTATTTAGATTAAAATGATTAACTTATACAAAGCACTCTGGGGCCTGGTTACAAAATAAATGTTTACTGCAGTACAAGGGACATTAATATTTTAGAGGCTTTTTTGTTACATTTAAAAATAAAAACATACCCCTATCCAGAGCAGTCTATTCCAGGACTGTACTTGTCTTTTCACACCAAACGTCTTTTGTGTTCTTAACCTATAATAACTACCATACCCACTGGCTGGTGTACTGCTTTTTATGTTGACAAATATGTTTTGAAACACTAATTTGTCTGTTGTAAAAATGAAAAACATTACACTGTAATGTAAGATTTTTCAAACCAAATCAAGTTTTTCTTATTTCTACAAAGGTACAAAATAATAAATAATGATCACACTACTATGCCATGTTATTACCATAACTCAGACACCAATTTATATTACTTCTTCACAATTCACAGCCTTTGATAACTCCCTCTATTGTCATCAATAATATGATTGCAGTTCTACTAACTCTGCAAAAAAAATGTTTACAATGTGAGGGGGACTTCTTTTATATTTTCTGCTAAAATCTGTTAAGAGTTGTAGTTACTGTGCATAGTATTATATTTTTGCGTTACCTTTAAATATTAAAATTATCAATGAACAACTCAAAACTGACTTTTGCAGAACATATAAGATTGTATATAAATTCAAGCTGCATTAAGTTGATTTATGTTTTCATATTGAATCTATTAAGGGTTGCAGTAACTCAGGAATGTTTTCTTTTTTTTACAAAAATTGTATTTAACACACTTTTCAAAAGATAGGAGAGTTTAGAACATTAGCCTTTTTTTGTAGCTAACTCTTCTTTTGGGCTGAAATGATCTCATGAAAGATGTATTAATTTAGTTTGGTCAACATTTCTTTTCCCAAAAATGTACTTACAGTTTTGTAAGCCAATTACATTCTCCCAAGACCCTTCTGCCTACCCCCCAGCAACTTCTGCCTATCCGCCAGCAATTTCAGCACACCCCCCAGCCACTTCAGTACACACCCCAACCACCTCTGCACCTACATTGTGTCTCACACCCTCACTCTCTGCTGCCTCAATGACCTCTGCTTCTTCTACACTGTTGTCTTCTACATCAGTGGTAACCGTAAGCTAGGTTCATAAACCCACTATCACGCATCCAAGAGCCAAGCGGTGTGGAAACAAAATATATTTTATTTTATTTATTTTGGATGACATGTGTTTTTTGATGTTTACAAAACAAAAAAGACAATTGTCAGTGCTTGTGGTTAACACTGCATATCTGTGTGTATCTAGCAAAATGAAAACATGAGGTATTAGTTCATATTTTGATCAAAACATTTAAGCCTGCATCCCAGCATCAAGTAGCAACTGTCCATCAAGCCTATTTAAGGCACATTTGGGTATATACAATATACAATATGGGATATACTGAGCGCGGGCTTATTGCCATGGTGCTGGTACCATATATAATATTAGATATACCGAGCACGAGCTTGTTTTTACTCTGGTTTTGTTTTTTGATGTTTGTTTGATTAATACACTTGTTAGATGATGCTCAAAATTAAGTCTCTTTTTTATCCAATCTTGTATAATGACATTTACACAAGATTGTAACAATTACTTACATTAAAAGTAGGTGGATAACACATACTGCTTGTAGCAATTTAAACCATTTATATTAGTATGCAGTGCATGACAAACATATATAAAACATAATATAAATATACCTCTTAGAATTGGGAGAGCTCCAAAAATGTAAAATAGACCCTGAGGTGGCGCATGCTTTACGTCTAAAGATATGTGAATTTCTGCGTGTGCTAGAGTACAACTCACACCTATTTGCAGATAAATGCCATCATTGCACATTTCTTTCCGGTCTCCTCCCCTTTCACATTCCCATTTACTCCTTACTAAGTGTTGTAAGCTCTCTAAGCGCTCCCAGGTGCACGGAACAGGGCTGCGTTCACAGCCATAGCTCTCTTTTCTGGACATGCACAGTGTGATTTTGCATACAATGCGGTTAAAATCGCCAGATACATGCCTTGATGAATCAGGCCTGGGGTGTTCTTTGTAGCTGAGCAGTACATCCCAAAAGATATTAAAAATTGCTTTAAAATCCGAAGTGTTTCAATATGAATGCAATTGTGTGAGGAGCAGTATCAGTGACATCTTTAGAAAGCAGCCAAAAAACAGGGTGCTCTTTGACTCTGAGCAGCACATCCCAAAAAAATTGAAACATATTTCCAGCTATTAACATCCTAAATGTTTCAATCTAAGAGCAACTGTTTGAGAGGCAGTATTAGTGACATCTGAATTAGTGGACTAAAAACAGGCTGTTCTTTGACTCTTAGCAGAACACACATCCAAAAAATCTATGACCTGCAAACTGGATTTGTTCTAGGGAAAAGGATTGCCACCGATCAACAGCAGGTGGGTTAGGCAGAAAGCCTCCTGAATATGCTGAGGTAGAGGGAAGTGAAAGTATTTTTAACTGATGTAAATTTGAAGTGCAGGAGATTTCTTTAGTCGCAGGTCATAGAAGACGAGTAAAAGGCGTTTCAGAAATCTTCTCTGGCTATTACTTGGTAAGTCTATATTTTGCTTATGTCGCTGCCATACTGTTTGTATTTATGTAGGTTTTGTCTGTGTCAGTGTATAAACATTGATGAAACGTATCGCACTCCTAGCAGCTACATGGTCCTCAGCTCGTACCTTAGCTGAGCATTATTGGAGACCAACCGATCTACAAAAGATCAAGTTTCTCAGAGCAACCACCAGGTATGTGGTAGTCCACCCACCTGCTGTTGCTGGGTGACAAGCCTCCCGAAGAACAAAACACCACTTTGCAGGAATCTATGATCTGCAAACTGGATTTGTTCTAGGGAAAATGATTGCAAACTAACAAAATCTCCCACCCTACCCACCCTTTCTCCTTTTTTGCTAGGACTGTTGCTTCCTCTGAAGACTTTGGGTATTAATAATCTTTCCTACTATCATCCCTCTAGGTCAGTGTTGGCTAACCTGTGACACTCCAGGTGTTGTGAAACTACAAGTCCAACTACAGCATGTTTTGCCAATATATAGCAGCTTATTGCTGGAAGGGTATGCTGGGACTTGTAGTTTCACAACACCTGGAGTGTCACAGGTTAGCCAACACTGCTCTAGGTGCAGCAAGAGACCAAAAGAAGCCTCAGGCTGCCACCAAAAAGGAACAGAAGTAATCTATTACCCGGCATCACAATTCTTTCCTAAATTTAGGTGACAAAGTTATTTTTCCAGCCTCTCACTCTTCTAGTTCTAATAGCAGCATATAAACTGTTACCATAAATCAGTTAAAGTTCAAATAAATTGTTGTTTCATGGTTAAGAACATATGTGTTCTTTGGTCTTTATCCACAATTTAAAGGTGTCAGAACTGTCAGGCTCAAGGGTTACCTTTTTTCTTTATGTTACACTTTTCCTTTCAAGGACTGGTTTGCCAACAGTGAGCTTCTGAAAATTCTGATCAGTAGTGCTCTGATGTGCCCACGTGACCTAAAGTGCACGTGATTCGCGGGTGCCTGTGCCCGCAATTCGTGAACACCTACCAGTGTTAGCGGATGCCTGCTCACATGTGCACAATGCTCCATTTTGTTTTTTTAGCCAATGGAAGTGAAAATACTTTCACTTTCCTCCGCCTCAGCATTTTCGGGAGGCTTGCTGCCTAATCCACCTGCTGTTGTTAAGAGGCAAGCCTCCCGACAAACAAAATATATATTTCATGCTTTTAACATCCCAAGTATTTTAATGTAAATGCAATTGTGTGAGGGGCAGTATCAGTGACATCTGTAGTAAGAGGCCAAAAAACAGGGTGTTCTTTGACTCTGAGCAGCACCCCACCCAAAAAACCCCCAATATATTTCTTGCTTTTACATTTCCATATGTTCCAATCGAAATGCAATTGTGTGAGAGGCACTATCACTGAAAATTTAGTAAGTGGACAAAAAAACAGAGTGTTCTTCGACTCTGAGCAGCAGTTCCCCTGCCCCATAAAAAAATAGGTTTTTAAAGAACCAATTGTTTACATTTGAAATATATTGTGGAGCAGTGTCAGAATAATTGTAGCGTGTTCAAAATCCAGACACTCTTTTTCAATCTAAAGGAAAACATCAATTCTTGATGTAAGGAATCAGGAGGGAAGTTTCTAATAAATGTGGTGATTTGTCCAAAAAATGAAAATAGGTAACATTCCAGATACACCATCCAAAGTGACAAGAGACAAGAAAAGGCTAAGACCATTCCCACTTTTTGCTAGTCTGGCTCCATCTACTGCTGGTACACGTGCTAGAATGCCCATATATCCAAGAGCATCCAAAATGGACATGCATCTTCCTTAACTTCTCATGCCCCACCTTCTCGCTCAGAGTTTAGGTCTGTCACCTCCAACACAGCCACATCAGTGCACAAGAAGAACACTAGGGGCTAGATTTACTATCAGGCGTGATGCATGGCGTTTTGAAGCCGCCATGCATCGCCGCGGTTTTCCGGCGTGTTTGCATATGAAACAGCCGGATTTACTAATGGACGCATTTGATCTTCATTTTGAAGCCGCCGGCGATGTCACGGCGGGATGTAATGCTCAAAGGCGCCAGCGGCTTTGAATAGAACATGGCGCTTTTGCTTTAAATGACGGCGCTTTCGTGTAAAGGCGGTTTTTTTGAAAATTACACCTGGCTCATGGCCTGTTACTATTGGCTATTTTCAAAGTCAGGAGATTTGACATCACAAGCCCTATATAAACCACTGGCCTGACACTTTTTCTTTGATAGGGGTTTGAGGAGTTTTGTGAGAGGAGTTTGGAGGAGAGTTGTTTGCTGAGAGTTTTTGTGAGTTGGAGTTTGGTGGCTTTGTGTATCTGAGAGAAGTGTGAGTAGTCCTGTGGTTTTTTCCTGTTTTGTACATTTATTTTCTCATTTATTTTCGGTATTGTCTTTTTTGTATTTGACTTGTCCTTTGTCTGTGTTACTTGTGTGTGATTGTGTGGAGAGTGTGTCTGTACTTAGTGTAGTTTGTCCTTTGTGTTTGTAAGTCTTTCTGTGTTTTGTGTGTTTGACATTTCTTTGTCATTATGTCCAGAGAGAGGAGGGGAGCAGAGGTTGAGGAGAGGGAGATGGAGGTTGAGGGGTCAGAGGAGGGAGAGGGAGAGGTTGAGGAGACAGGACAGAGCAGGAAGACCAAGACAGGGAGGAATGTGCGCTTCTCACATGATGAGAATTGTGTGTTGGTGCACAATATCATTCCCTGCTACGAGGTGATCTTGGGGAACCTGGCAGCCCGGACTCCGCTAAGGCGGCGCCACCAATTGTGGGGGAGAGTGTACGACGCTGTTAACGCGGTGGGCCCACTAAAGAGGACAGTGGCGCACTGCCGCAAGAGATTTTCGGACATTAAGAGGAGGTTGAAGGAAAAAATGGCCCAGGAAAGGAGGTCCACAAGACGCACGGGTGGTGGCCCCCCTCTTCGCGTTGAATATACCAGCTATGAGGAGGAGCTGCGGCAGATAATGCCCCGTGAAATAGTGGAGGGAATTAATGTGCAAGACACAGATTCGCCCTCGTTTGCCCAAGGAGTTGGTGAGTGATTTGTCCTTTTTAAGCTAACAATATTGAAAATGTTTTTTTATTGTAAAAGTGTCTTTTTTCCATATAAAAGTGTTTTTTTTACTCAATCAGTATTTAAAGGGCAATAATTTTGTTTATAACTGTTTTTTAATGTGCAAACACATGTCTTCCAAAGATTTATTATTTGTAAAAGGCTTTTTGCTGCAAATACATTGTATGCTTTTTCTAATACATCCAGATTCACCTGGACCACAGTTGAGTCCCATTCCTACAGCTACACCTCCACCTTCAGTCAGAGATTCGGCCACAGAAGAGCAAGCAGGTGTGTGATTTATGTTTTTGTGCTAAATAATGGAGTTAATTGTTTTTCTGTGGAAATGTTGCTGGCAATGTTTTTTTTGTTAAAATATGGTGTGCTATGCGACCTTAGGGCTACATTTACTAAACTGAGATGTTGGCTAGAGCAACCAATCTGAATATACCTTTACTTTATTTATTGCATTCTACAAAAAGAGAGCTCAAATCTGATTGGTTGCTATAGGCAACGTCTTCACTTTTTTACACACGCAGTTAAGTCAAAATACCCAGCATGTACTACACAGAGGGAGGACTGAAATAGGATTTGTGTACCCCAAGGCACGGTCTAGCCAGATATTGCGTAATAAATCACAATATTTGTAGGTTAAAAATACTATGCTTTTTTAGCCCCCTCAACCATACATAGTTCATATGATACTGGGTATTAAAAGGATAATATGTGCATCCTTAAGCAGGTAGCATAGGACAATAAATCATTAATGCAAAAATTGTGAAACAATCTGTAGTTTGTAAAGATTATTCTTTCCTATCAAGTGTTCAGAATGCAATATACAAACATATTATATCCTATATACTTACCGTCATTTTCATACACAGGGCCCTCTTCATACCAGGCACCTCAGGTGGAGTCCCTCCAAATGTCCCCTGAGCCAGATGAGCAAACCATAATCACCCTGGAAACAGTGGATGCCCCTGTGTCTGGTTTCCAGGATGTTGCACCTGGCCCTGCTGAAGCCCCAGCACACCAGCAGCCGGCACCTCAGAGTATGGACCCAGCCCGTGAAATGGCGCTGTCTATTGGTGCTTTCCAGCAGCAGCAATCAGTCTTCATGGAGAGCCAAACTCACAACATTTCCCAAATTGCGGCCCAGTTGAGGCGGATACACCGCACAAATAGCCAAATTCCTGCTGCAATCAATCGTCTGGCTAATGCCTGGGAGCAATCCAATCTGCAGATGGCCCAAATGACTGGGGCTGTGGAGGCATTAAATTCCTCCGTTCGCGAGGGGAATGCGAACCTGACCCGGCTGGCAGGCCAACTGCAGCAAGAACTCATTGCCCGCTTGCCTGCACCCTTTTCCTCGGCCACCACAAGTACCGCTAGTACGCCAAGCAGATCGGCACAGAGTACTCCTCCAAGGAGAGGTGCTCGCACCAGGGGTGGGCCAGGGAGAGGACAGAGTGGGGCAAAACATAGCGATATGCAAGCAAAAAGGCGTCGCTAGCGCTAACACATGACTATTGCCTCATGCTTTTTTTACTTTGTATAAGCATTATCCTTTATTATTTATTGTGTTGTACTGCAATAAATGCAGTTAAATTTCTATGGTGTCAGTGTTTATTTTCTGCTAATTAAACAAGAGTATAGTGATGTTTTAAAAAACTAGGCACTCAAATCATTTACACATTGCCCTCTGACTGTCACAAACATTGCACTCACATCAAACACATTTTAGAGAAATAAATGTTTTTCCTATTGTGTAGTAGTTTGTAATGAGACGGACTCTAATCTGCCTTCCGCCCTCTGTGCTCTGCACATCACCAGATGTGACACAGACCCCTTCTGCTTCAGTGTGTACTGCACTAATCGGTGGGGTAAATTGATGTAATGCTAGATTATGTATCAAACAGCCAGCCAGGATAATATCAGACCCCTTTTCAGGTGCATACATAACCACCCCACCAGATTATTCTAGTAAGCTGAACCTGGTTTACCAAAGTACAAATGTACGCTATAACACACCTCTACTAGTGGGTATGTGCCTGAATTTGTGCTGTGCAGATGTGTGAGGATGCAGCAGAGGAGTCATCAGCCAGAAACCCATTCTTTATTGAGTACAGTTAAAATTGCTTTTACACTCTGTTAAGGGATTTGTTGCAATATTAAACAAATGTTGAACTTAGTAAAAAAATTGCATCGTGGGAAAACAGAAGAGAAAAAGAAACCCAAATTACACTGCCATTACAAGACACTGGCCTTTTAACATATACAATCCCAAAGGGACAAACTTTGCACATGAAATGGCCCTTTCCCTTCTGTTCAGATTGACCAAATACCTCAAACAGCACACTGTTTGAACAATCTCGCCGCTCACAAGCAGCGCTTTCATTTTGGTCTTTTGAATGGCGGTTTTCCGGCGCCTTTATAAACCCCCTAATAGTAAATCCGGCTGTTTGTATGTGGAGCATTGTTGAAACCGTCACGGCGCTTTATACAGAGGCGGGTTTGAAAACATCATTTCTGGCCGTTTGGATGGCGGGTTTAGCGTTAGTAAATCCGGCGATGGCTAAACCGCCGGCAAACCCGCCGAAAGTCGGCGGCTTTACAAACACGCCTGATAGTAAACCTAGCCCTAAGGCTGCAGAGCAACTGGGACACTCAAAGAATCCTGAGAAGAGTCTAAGGGGGTCTATGCTACATGAGAGTCTGATGTTTCAGATTCTGACACTGTAATTATGACACTGTAATAGAGCTGCCTCATTTCTAAATTCCTCAACCATTTGGAAATGTGAGGATGAGTAGTAATGATGGTGATTTAAACTTATAGGGGGGTATTCAATTGTTCAGATTGCCGGCCGAAATACTCGCGCCCTAAAACTATTACCGTTAATACGGTAATTACTCGCTGAATTTCAGCTCGCAGCTCCCTGAGCTGGGATCTGAAATTCAGCGAGTAAATTACCGTATGAACAGTTTTTAAGCGCAATTTTACCGTATTAATGATAATAGTTTTAGAGCGCAAGCTTTTCGGCCGTCAAGCCGAACAATTGAATACCCCCCATAAAGTGAGGAGATAATTGTGGATCTGAAAGTGAATGTGTTGTACTTGAACAAGATAATGAGGAGGAGGATGATTGTGTGAAGTAAAGCAGCCACCAGTGGTACCACATCATGCCCAAGGGCATAAGACCAAAACATCACCTCTTGTTATTGGAAACATTTTTATCCCAACCCAGAAAACATTTGTAGACATCTGTAGCATTTGTGATACCACAATAAGTAGAGGTAGGAGAGTTGATCATCTAGGCACCCCCTCCAGCATAGCAGTGATACCACACAATGCCAGGTCATTCACAGGCCAGCTAATCTATGTATTGTTGTTTTCACAAAGAAACCTACTGGTGTTGTAAGAGCTCAGGAATGTCATAGTAAAATGGCTCACCCTGCTAAGACTCTCCTTAGGACCTCATTGCCGATAGCAGAGCGAACATTGTGTGTACACTACGACTAAGTGAGTTTCAACACATACCAGGGTTTGCACACACAATAAACTTGATAGTGCAGAGTTTCATACAAAAATGAGAGGTTAGTGCAGGAGATGCTGTCCTTGTCATGTAAAACATTTTGGGCATTTTTGACATTCAGAGACTGCATGTAGAACATTGCAGAGCTGCAAAAAAATAACATCTTCCTTGCCACCACCTGAAGCAAGAGGTAGTATCAAAGTGGAGTTCCAAACTTTATATGCTTCAGCGTTTAGAGCAGTGCTTCCCAAACCCAGTCTTTAGGGATACCTAACATTGCATGTTTTCCGGGTCACAAGTAGAATAATTAGTACCACCTGTACATCTCTTAAAGCGTATCAGTCAGTAATGAATACACCTGCGCTCCAGCAAAGAGGTATAGAAAACAAGAACTGTTAGGGGTCCCTGGGGACCAGGATTGGGAAACACTGGCCTAGAGGAACAGAAACTAGTCATACTGACCTACACTTCAAGTCATGAAGTAAGGAGAGAAGGGACATGTTACCTTACTCCAGGAAACTGGAGAATCTTTTCTGTTTTATGCAAGCTACTCAAACCATTTATAATTGTAACACATGAAGCGAGTTTAGACACTGCCAGCCTGAGTCAAGTCATACCCCTAATTAAACTACTGGATAAACAGCTAGAGAAGGTAAAGGAGAAGATGAAATTTAGCAATTATGCCTAGATTTTTAAATTTGTAAATAAAGTTATTTATTCACTTCACCAGGACTCAAGGGTTTGCTGAATCTTGAAATTGGATCACTACATTTTGGAAACCGTGTTTGGTCCTAGGTTTAAGCCATATGTAATGTCTTTCTTTCCAACATTATTGATGAGGATGATGATGAGAGTGATAACATTGTCAAAATACAAGATGTTGACCACAGTTAGGAAAATGCCCATTAGTAAATTGTTAAAATCCCTATCTAGTCTCCAGTTCAGCAACCAACAACCAATATGTTCTCTTTTGTGGGGCTCAAACAAATCAAGCACTTCAGCCACAAAACTGGCATTCCCTGTCGCTGAAGCACTTGTTTTGTTATACTATGCAAGTCCTTTTTAACATATGGGTGGGAGGGTGCTTGGGCCCAAGGACAATTCCATTGTGCTCTATTTTACATTGTTGCTTTGCTTTATCATCTTGTGTTAAATGCTATGCTGTCAACAGCTAAGCATTCATTTGGTCGATTTTCAGAAATCAAAAATATTAGGTCGACAATTAAGGGGTCTACAGTATTAATAGGTTGACAATTCAAATGTCAACAGTATTATTGGGTTAGGGATACTATTGTCAACCTAATAATGCTGTCGACATTTGAACTTTCTACCTAATAATACTGTCAAAATCATTATTGTCGACTTTCCAACCCTGACTTTATTGGGGTGTCTACCATATAAATGTCAATCATGTAACTGTTAAACATATGTATCACACCCAGGTGGGAGGGCCCAAGGACAATGCCCTCTTGCACTATTTTACAAATTAGTGGCGCTATATATATAAATGATGATGATGATGATTATAACCTTGATCTATCATCTAGTGTAAAATGTCTACTGATGCACAGTAGTGATGTCACTTTCCATCTAATTACTGCCATTGCTATCCTACTTGGTCTATCTTCGTTTCTAAAATGACAAATTAATTGATCTAGACATCTGGGATGAGGATGATAATGAGGCTAATGGCATTGTCACCAGTGAGATAGATGGCCACTGTTAGCCAAATGCCCATTAGTACATTTTTTAAATTCCTATTTATTCTCCAGTTCAACAAATGGATTATTTTACCTATTTTTCCACAAAATTTATAATTAAATCCAAAACAAAATTCAGAACACATGAGAATTGTTGGGAAAAAGCAAAACCAAAACAAGAAAATAGTTTTAGAACCAAAGCTAAAGCCAAAACAAAAATATGCTTTTAGAACCAAAACCAAAATACAATGGTCTGCTCAGATCTCTAAAATTAATACTGAAAGGCATAAAGAAGCAAGTATGAGATAATGGAAATAGTTTATTTTATATGATTTTTTTCAAGCAAACTGATTTACATTATGGAGACATGTAATCACAAAATTAAAGGTATTCTTAGTAAACAAGCATAGTTTAAGAGAATATATGCAAGCAATAGCATTCAGTGATGAAGGTCACCCAGAAATACATAAAAATGTGAGCAAGTGTTTATGGAGAAAGGAACTATGCTGGTGCTAGTTGTTTTTCTACCATATTTATGTTGATGTGATCCATATGCTGCTTTTATTCGACTAGGTGAAAAGAGTTGAAGAGATGCACCATTACCACACAATTGCATATTTTTGACCAAAAGATTATTAAGCCTGCTACCACGTCAAGGTAGACTCTTGCAGCAGGGCCCTAACCTATCCTACCTAACATTATTATTTACCTTCTAAGAGTCTATTTCTTTTTTATTTAATCTTTGCTAAATTTTATCACAGTTTTTACTAAAACGTTATTATATCTGACATTGTTTTAAACTGTTAGGTGCCTATTAGTTTTTTGCCTTTTTAAACTGTTAGTTTTTTGCCTTGGAAAAAGCAGACTTAAGCAAAACGCGCGTCGGAGTCCTCTCTGTCTGGCATTACTTTAATCACATTCAACTGGCAGCTAATCCTATTATGTTAATAATACTCTGATAAATCCACATTTTGTTCGGAATTATTATCTTGGCAGATAGCAAGACACTCCCTATACTGTATGTGGGCAATTGCCTGATTACAAAAAGCACTGGAAGAAATAGACAGTGCCTTTGATTAACGTGTAACTAACTTGGCTATACTTATCATGGAATTAGCTTAGTTAATGCAGAAGGTTTTTGGTCTGCTCCAATGAAACAGCATAACTTAAATGCTGCAAATATACCCCATAACCAGATATATATGGGTTAAGGAGATTATGTTGTGTTAGATCTACATTTCTGTCTATATCATAAGTCCACACATTAATAGAGAAGATTTTTCTGTGCAGATAGCATTTGATTTTAATTTGTTTTAAAATTTCGCTTATTTTAAAATTTCTCTAATAAAAGCTATATTTTATGTTAGATTAATGCAACAAAAATAATAGAAGCTGGTGTGCACTTGTAAATTAACTTCTTCCTTCTTCTACATTCCTGTAATAAGTTTAAGTACTCTCACATCTTCCTAATTAGCCCACATATTCCCATAGTGCCCTATGCAATACAATATTTTATCTTCAAGTAGCCTGATTGATCTTCTTATTGGCTGCTTTAATACTCTAATATATTTTATTCTGTTTAGCTCAATCTACTTACATTGTCTTTTTTTGATGTATCCTAACATATACTAACATTACAGCTACGTATAACTTTGTTTCTATCAATTTATTAAAGATATGAATATAGTTTACTTCAGTTGCTGCTTGCTATTTTAATCATCTTTTTTCTACTTTACTGCATGCCATATTTTAATATAATATATTTTCTATCCTATATAATGGCTTTACATTGTTCATATAATATATGATCTTATTATATTTGAGTATTTGTGAAATAAGAGTCATTTAGTTTAATCGTTTGGCCAAAAATAGATCTGAAAAATCTAGAAAAGTCCCTGCAATCACCGCTGGGCATTGTGTATGACTATTTCATTTTAACACACTTCTCTCAGTCTCTCTAGGATGTATTTACTCTTATAATGTTGTATCTGTGTCTACATGTTTAGCTTTATACACTATTTCTAAGAATAGTTTTCTGATTAATTAATTTTGGTTATTTTTGATTGGTATTGCTGAAATATTTTGTTATGTTTTTCTAATAAGGTGTTACTCTAGAGTAAGCAAAAGGGAAATTGAAGGGCTGAGGCGGGTTACAGAGATGACACGGATTTCTGGCATATCTCCTTATCGCTTCGCCATGATGGTCTTTACGTTTTCTTTGCCAAGCCCAGTGGTCTTCGGCTCTCATCACCTAATAAGAAACAAACCAAAGAAAACTGTGATTCATTTGGCTCACAGTCTGCTAGTCGGACATCCATGCTCTAGAATAGAGGTGCATATCTTATGGGGTTCAAAATCTGTTTTCAAGGACTGTCAGATATGCAAAACATTCTATTGGGAATCACATTTTTGTTGACCACCATTGTTCTGGAATACAATGCTTTTACTTCATATTGACAATAGAAAAATGTTGAAAAAAGCTTTCCATGCACAATGAGGAAAGTGTTCCTATTTTAATTTAATATGCCTGAAAAAATGTTTTACCTTTTTCCAAGTGACAATATGCACAGCCCTATGAGTCAATGCTTTACCCTTTAGATATTCAGAATATGATACTAGGAAATACTAATAGACACCCCAACCTACAGAGGGACAATATCAGTTTAGTTGTAGTTTACTGTTTTCACTTGCAGAGAATCCCCTAGAAAGATGAGTATTCCACTTCTCTTCATGCTCATATGTAGCTGTTTTTACCTCAAATATTCATAATTTATTATTTACCACTCAAAGGCACATCAGTAATTATTTACCACTCAATGCCCATCGGTAGCTATTTAACTGTCAGCTGTTAATGTTCATCAGTAAATATACAGTACAGTATCATCACATTACTGCTACCTCCTGGTTCTCTACTACAGCCGCCTCAATCTCTGCTGTGTCCCAGTCTTTTCTTAGAAACACTTCCTGCACAGCTTTATGTATCACATAATGTGTGCTCTTCATGGCATTCTAATTGAGCAAGGTCAATAACAATTTAGAAAGTAAGAGAACTCACACTCATGTTGGCTTTATATTAAGCACTACTAGGTAGGTATTACAATTAATCCCCCACTGTGCCAGCTTATCCTATATAATACAACTGTGTCAAGAGAACCCAAATACATTACACAGTACAGTGCATACTAGAGGTGTTTTTCCGCTGAATCCCATAGTGGTCCATGAATTTTTTCTACTTCTACTCATCCTACTATTTTACACACCTCTTCACATTGCTCCAGAGTTACAAGTGTTTGGAGCTGCAATCTGTTCCACAAGGCGTCAGTATTCTTCAGGAACATCTTCAATGGTATAAATCGAGCAACATAGGAATAGATTGTGTGATACCATATCTGTTCCTCCTCCATTTTATTTGCAAGCAACCTACAGAAACAGAAGACCATAAGGAGTAGATATATTTGTATCATAGAGTCACCAGGTTTACAAAACATGTTTTAATTGCCAAGCTTATATAAGAATTGCCATATATTTCACAGCTCCTTTTCTATTAAGTGCAGGCTATGAATAGACTGTGGTGTGGAAGAGACAGAGGGTGTATTTATCATAGAGGTAGAGCCCTTTTCTGGTGAAAATGCTCTAAAGAGATCTTTTTACTCTGCTTAATTTGTTAATGAGATTTCCACCAACAATAACCACTCTAGCGATAGTCTAATTTATGATGTATCCAAGTATCCAACATGATCCCTGTTCTGTTAGAGCAACTCAGGATGGCATTAACAGAAAGAATAAATTGAAAAATATCATTACAAATAGATTTTTACTGAGAATTGTTATGGGCTATTGTTCTGGTGCCAAAAATATATAATACTTTATGGTGAGGGGGAGTAGATATAATATAGCATATTTCATATATACAGTGTATATTTCTTCATCTCTTTATTTATAATGTTATTGTTATTTTAATAATATTGAGTACAAAAATAACAGACAGAAAGATAACAACAAACCAAACAATTGAACATATACAGGATTAAAACCAAACTCTAGATATACTGAAAGCCTAGTGAATTATCTTCACTATGTAGCTCACTAGGGGTTATAACTAACATATGGATCCAACTCAAAATACATTAAGTTAGGAGTACAATTGTTTGACTGTGTGATTGTTATAATATATGATTGCATGAACAAAGCAAGAAAGTGTAAGGGGATATAAGTAAAACGAGGAGAGGATTGTTTAGCAAGAGGGTGGGAGATTGGGAAGGACAGAGGAGAAGGGGCACAAGCCGGGGGTTTGCTTTATTAGCTATAGATATGATTTATTGCGTGCCTGGACGGTATGTGGTGAGGTTTTTTAAAAAAAATCATGTTTCCTAGTTATATGCGTTAACGGAGAACAGGGGTATCTACGATAAGTAACGTTTACCACTCTCTATCACAGCTGAGTATCTCTCAGCTGCCACAGTGATAAATTAATGTTGAAGCACTGAGATAAGTATATGTAAATTGCCACAATAAACTGAGATAAAAGATTAGACTTCTGGCCATAATAAGCTTTTCAATATTAAATATACCCCAGAGCGCTGTCCCATAGGACTGAAAGCTATCTATATTTCTTTTATAGCAAATTAGGTAGAGTGAAGGGAAATCTTTCTCATTATATTTTAAATAGCCTGTACATGGCTGTGCCCTGAAATCACACCCATAGTTCTTGTCATTTGGGCTCTTTAGTTTAGTTCAAACACAATATCCTTTATCCTTTATTGTCTGGACATACAGTAAATGATTTGCTTGGTGACTATATAATCCATGACCCGGACTAACATGTTCTTCTCGGACATATTTCATGCTGTATTCCACTTGTATATGACTAGACAACGAGGGTTAATACTTACAGTGCGGAGAAAAAATTGACACAGGTGTATTCCCTCTCAGATAGGCCGGCTCTCCGGAAGTACACTAACACCATTGCCAGTAAGTACTAGAATACAAATACCAGTTACATAGTCAGAATGGAGAAATGCATGTCCACACACTCTTCAGACCTATTGTCTGCTTGCTCTGTTGCATTTCCTTCAGTAAAAGGGTGTGTTTCTAAAAATTGGGAGCATGGTTGTAGGATTTGGGGACACCACCACCAAACAATCAGACATTACCTTTCACTATTTCTGTTTACACTACCCTGGTGAAAGGTAATACCAGACTGATCACTATATATTACATACTATTGAGTGGAAATATAAGAAAACAGTAAATGCTTAAGTAACATTGAAAGAAATACCTTGTCCGACATTCTCAGGCATGAATCAATTTCCAGAAAGCTGTAGATAGTGGGTTCCTCTGCAATGATAAGCAGGAAATGTTCAGACTTTATATGATATGGTGGGGAATATTTATATCAACTTTTTGCAGGTAACTGTGAAGAAGAGTTGGTGTTGCCCATAGCTGCCTTTCAGACATTTCATTTCATGTATAAACTAATAGAAATTGACAGCATCTCAATGATTGATATGGACATCTGCTTTTCTACACAGTTACCTATAAAATAGTATTCAATATGTTATAAGTTTATTAATGTAGCATATTATACAAAACCTTCCAAAGGATTTTGTTATACTAAAGTTGAAATCACATCGTGATGTGATGGGTTTACTCTGACACCTTGCTTTATAGGGTTTAACAGGTTGTCAGAAGCTAGTTATTACTCACTACTCTGACTGGCACGAATCGGCCAAAACAGAAACTCACCAACTTTGAGTGCTAACTAGATACCAACATGATATCCCCAGTTGTAGGAGGATATAGCTGCCATCACCAGGCTGCTTTAAAGGCACCTTGAGCCTCTCATGTTTCTTGTGATTGTGTAGCTGGTGCTTCACCTCTTTACTTATTGTGCTGACTGAATCCTTTCTGACTCCCTACTGGGAATCAAGACTGCAGGGTAGCAGGACAGTGCTGACTAAGGACTATGGGCTCCATGCAGGATAGCCCAGGATGGATTAAATGGGCTCTTTCATCTGTTATACCACAACACAGCAGGGACAGGTGTCTCAAAGGAACTAGCAGCCTCTTACTTGTAATGGTATTTATTGGGTCAAATACCTCCTTTAATTGCATACATACACCACAAGAATGTAGTGATGTTTGCTCCCTCTCCGCACTGCACACTTTTAGCCTGGGCCCAGAAATATAAAAATTAGATACTCCACCCAAAGATTGTCCTTAAGGACTAAGACCCCCTCCCAGCCAAATTTGACTTTAGGAACTTTGGATCTCGAGCTAGATAATTATATTTAATTTTACTTACAAGTACTTAGTGCACCTAATGGACCAACCCAACAAATCATTTCTTCTGGTATTATTTTTGGAAACTATGATATTGTTTGAAGATAAAGCTGTTGTTTGTATATTTAATCATTATGTTGACAATTCTGCTATTTTGTTTTGTTGTTTTCCTCTACATGTATTGTGACCCTTTGTATCATTTCTCCATGTTCACCATTATTCTAAAATATAAAGAATAATTGAAATGTTTCTCCTTCTAAAAAGGAAGCTTTGTGGACTCCATTGTCTTGAATTTGGCTTCAAATCAAAATATTTCATTATAAAACATATAATGTGATTTGGAAGCGAAAATCTCAATTTGCCACAGACAAGATATTAGATATTGAAGCATTCTCAGAATTTTCCCATTGAAATTCCCTGAATGGCGCATACAGATAATGGACACCATGGTTTATCGAGGGACTTGTGTACTGCAGCCTGAATATGGGGCATTCTCATTAGAGGCACATTTGAATTTTAAAAACAGCGTCTGTCAATGCCTAAGGTGATATTGTGTGATAAGCTAATAGTTGTACACGTTCTACTTCCCACTTTAAAATTAGTAGTTTTTGCAAATTAATACATAACTATCGGTGTTTGTCCTACTGCTTACATTTTTCTGCCAGATTTCCCATGTTCCATAGCATCAGTGTGGATGCATTGTGCATATACAAACTTACTGTTTGCCAAGTGTCTATTATGGTCCTAATAAATGTTTGTTTTGTTAATAAATATTAATAAATGTTAAAACAATGAGTCATACTCAGCAATATGTAAAATGCTTTCTCCACTTGTCCCAGGCTAGGAGAATGATCAGTGGAGCAATGTGGGCACTGGTCTCCATGTAGTTTTCTTCTCTTTGCAGGGTTCTGGTTGTCTTCTGTTGTCCTGTTATGATAAATTCTTCTCTTTTATACAAAGTAACAATGAATACTTATTTACAAATTAATTATAAGGGAAGGGATTTAACATCCATAAATGCACCCTGTAGTTCAATCTCCTCACTTAGCACATGAGGGCCACATGCTGCTTTTGTGAACTGCAGATGTAAATTGGACATGGAGCTACATTGCAGGATTGCACCAAGGAAATACACATGGTGAGAAGAATAAAAATGTCATTTTAAAATCCTACTACTAACATTTTAGAGCCTCCTCTTTTAATTTTAACTTTTCAATTGTTCTCCCAGAATACTACTTGTTCCATCCTCATTTATGTTTTAAATTAATTATGAGAAATGGGTATACACAGCTAACACAAGACTACAACCCACTGACCAACATTGTGTGTGACTGATCACACAGCCCACTGAATACTTTTTACCTTTGCATTCTAGCTAGTCCAATGCGCAATATGATGTAGCACATGCCCTTGTGTTTCAAACTCCCATTGTCCTATAGATTGTAATCTTGCAAGCAGAGCCCTCTTACTTCTCTGTCTGTATGTATTACTCAGTATTGTTTTATCAATGTTTGTTCCCAATTGTAAAGCGCTACAGAATTTGCTGGCGCTATATAATTGAATGTTGATGATGATGATGATACAATTGGAATAAAATGAGCATAGGGAAAAGAGTAAAAATTTAGTTTCACAATTCTACTACTAAACCTTTAAAACCTTCTCCTTCTTAAATTTTAACATTTTCCTCCAAAGTACTAATTCCAGTTTTATCAATGCTGTAACTGATTAATGAGAGTGCGAGGGCGGTAGACGCTCAGTATTTCATGTGTTATTTTTGTATGTAAATATTTATATCACATGGGTATTGGGGCATATAATGCACATAACAACATCAAATGCATCTGGATGGTTATAAAGACGTCCTAGTGAAAGTATAGCAGCAACTACCAATTACTGCCACCTCCTGAGAACCCATAAATATCCAATAATTTTGCAGCTGGAAAGAAATTCTGTAGCCACCCGCAAGTCAGACAATTACCCCATAAATGTGTATGCTTCTTCCTTTCACTCTTATCTAAATATTTTATACCACAAAATGAAACATAATTTTTGCATATGGACGTATTTTGAGGGTCATATAGGCTGAGTGTATGGATGGATGTTTTATTTTTACTTACATTTTTATGGAGAATATTTCATCTATATCTGTCTATACCAAACATCTATCACTCAGTTAGTGATATTGGGCCTGATTAATTAAGAAAAGTAAAGCAAAAATTTAGTGACTTTTTACCTTGACAAAACCATGTTAATATGCGAGGGGTGCAAATTAGTTTATTATTTTGCACAGATAAATACTGGCTGTTATTTCATGTAGCACACAAATACTTGATACCTTTATTATTACACTGACATTTAAAGTTGATCTAGGACATGCCCTACCCTAATTATAAATCTGTCCCTATGTTTAAGTTTACATCCCCCTCCAAATGAAACATGGTTTTGCCAAGGTGCAAAGATACTATTTTTTTTTTACTTTACTTTGCTTAATGAATCAGGCTCATTGTGTGTCTGCATAATATTTGACACAATTATACTCACAGCTAACATCACAATATTTTTAGCCTCTTACCAGCATGACCCCTTCTACTACTCCTCCCATAACCTACAATTTGTAGTGATTAGTTCATTGCACTTACCTTCTCTTCTTTCTCCACAACTCCGTTACACCCAGGGAAGAACGAAGTAAAAGAATTTTTTTTAAAAAAAAGTGTGGTTTAAAATTGGTTATTAACTGAGAAATTAAGGGCAAATCAGGAAGGTACATAATGCTATACAAGACTTAACAACTAAAGTAAATGAAACTACAATATTTCTTATAAATGTTATACTACAGATAACTGATCTAAATACAAATACTATGTAATAAAATCTATGTATAAAATAAGTTATGTAGTATACAATACGCAGATAATAAATCGATCAGTATAGCAATGAATCGCAAGGTTCGCCAGTCACAGTGATGTGTGAGCTGTCTGCCACCAGAGCTCACGGCCAGTTTGAATATATACAACTGACGTCACCTTGACCACCTGCCATGCGGTGATGATGACTGAGGTTCTAATGCTGTTGCCATGGTGTCAACTAGACTGAAAGGGCCACTAGAGCTAAATTGCTGCATTATATAAAGGAACTAATAGTAACATTTACACATACATATCTATCTAATCTATTAACTCTATTTAGGAACCTATCACAAATTTGACACGAGGCAGTGGTTACAGTTGAAGACTCTTTTATATCCACACCAGTCTTTCTGTTTTGAGCACTATTGAAAGTTACTGCAGCTAATCTAGTGTTATCTAAACAACTTAAATTAAAAGTATTATTAATCTATTTTAGGTTCCTGACCATGGACACTTTTGCATGATTCATAAATGGTATCAGCAGTTTTTGAACTAATGCCGCTGCAGAGGGTATGGCTGCTACGGGCAGGGCCAGTTTAAGGGTCACATCAGCTTGGAGTTAATAAATGTAAAGAATCTATTGAGAGAAGTGTTCTCCAACTAGAGAGGGTGTGGCCAGGGAATGCACTGTTAGCTCCTCCCTCCAACCACCTGCATCTCCCTCCCATCTTCCCTAACATAAAGTGTACAGCACTAACTGGTTCACTCAGCATCTAAGGAAAATGAAAAGTGGTAAATATGTCACAAATGCCCCCCATGTGGGCACAATACATTGTTTATAGAAAAACTAATAAAACAAGCAAAATATAATATGGGAGACACTTTTCACCTTAACAGTTGTGTAACCTTACCTTTCATTCAGAATCCTTGTCTACACAATGAGAATAACATAAATGTTTATTATTTAATGGTTTTATGGTAACAGAGTATTGCATTCAAATAATATAGCTGATTGCTTGTTGCAGTGTTTAGTCTGATTCCTGTATCACTTCTCAGAAAATATATCTCATTTTCACATCTTATTGAAGGGGTGATGCTTTATAATTCACTTGCAACAATTCGCCACTATGACAGTCAATCTGGATATACACTACAGAAATATTCTCCCAATGCAATATCATTATCGATTTTACCAACGACTGAAAGTCCCAATCAGCATGTCCATTCATGCGTACACACTATACATATTTTACAATGATTTACTGTCAGATCTGTGATTTTTGTATATCATACCCATCGTCTCAAACCATCTTGACGCCATACACACTGTACAGATATCTGCCGTCCCTGCAGCAATATGCAAACATTAGTTAAATAAAGGGCTGAACCGCAGTAAACACAAACATATATCCAGAAACAGGAAATACCATCACCGACATTCATTTCTTGCTTCTGTTTTGTTTATAGTGTACTTCTGGCAACTCCGTTCACAACTGTACACACTGTACACGTGATCTCCAGCAGGGTGCAAGATATGGGAATGCTAGTAGTCCAGGAGTCATTAGTGTATATATTTATAATAAGGCAGTAGCAGAAGAAAATTAAATACACATAAAGATATATGAAACAATATAAAAAAAATGTGTACATAACACGCCAATAAATAAATGAGACTTTGTAGATATTATGTACATATATGTACATGTGCTTACATTTCATGATACAACACAGTTTTGTCCACTTCACGTGTGATACGGTAGGGACGCAGGGTGTATACAGGTGCACTGAACCTATGGACTTGTTGATATGTTTGATAGATTGTAAGCTTGCGAACAGGGCCTTCTCACCTCTTTGTCTGTTTTACCCAGTTTGTTTATGAGTTTACTATGTTTGTTCTTAATTGTAAAGTGCTACGGAATATGTTGGCGCTATATAAATAAATGATGATGATGATGATGATGATACTGGGCTTATTTGGTTGTACAACTTAGCTTCAGAGTGGAATTCTATAGTGTGCAAATAAATAAATAAGTACATTTTATTTATTTATATATACATATATATATATATATATATATATATATATATATATATACATATATACATATGATACAAAAAAGAAGGTAATAAGGGCGCCTCTGATAGTGTAGAATTTCCAGGTCAATAATCCCGAAAACCTACGGTGTATATATTAAGCATACCAGATATATGTATCGTAGAAGCTCATCAAAGTATGAATCCTGGATCGTTCCACTCGAAACTGCATATGTTTTCTCCAGGTTTGTGTAATCAAAAGGATAAAAAAAAGGCAAATTAGACTAGTGCAATATAGTCAGACCATCAAACCATTTATAGTGCACCCAAAAACCTATATATGTGCCTACCACAGCAATATAGATAATCAGCTTATCTGTTTAGGTCCTTGGGGTTCCAGCACTACTTCATCCACAGGGCTGTAGCTTTAAGAGGTACATCAGTAATTGACATCCACAGGTCTCAAGGATGGCGGCCCGCATCGGTATAAATTACAACATTTTTCAACTGGTGAAATTTTACTCCTGCTAAAGTCACTAGGTGACGAAACACATTGAGGTGATCTAACATACTGTGCACTAACTGTTCCAGTTATTGTTCTTTATTTTTATCCCTTTTTTGTACTTTTTATCTGATACATAGTTGAACCTATACACTGGATGGTCGTGTGGAGCATTCCTCAGCAGACTTTTTGTGTGAAGGTCGTGAAGAATAACATTTACAGGACTAATTAGGACATAATATTGACCACTACTGGATTTCAGATAACCTACTGATTTTTTCATTCTTTGTAAGTGTAAAATGTATATATTTACTGTGCAATAAGACAGTTTTGTGAATTTACTACACTATATGGTGCTACTACTTTTTGTTCCTGGTGGACAATGGAGAGAATTGGTCACAGCATCTAGCTTATCAATTGGTTCCATTGCAGCAGCCGCAAGGAGCATAAGACAGATAAACATATATAAATACTTTTTCTGGTACGCACATATATATAAGGGTGCTAAGGGGAAAGATATACCATTACTATTTTGTTGAAAGTACTACAGTATCTTTGGTATTCTCTGTCTCTAAATTTCTATATTCAATTCAGTAATGAATCCACCTGTGCTTCAGCAAAGAGATATGGAATACAAGCACTGTTAGGGGTCCCTAAGGACCAGGTTTGGGAAACACTGGGCTAGAGGAACAGCAACTAACCATCACGACCTACATATCAAGTTGTGAAATAGGGAGAGGGGGGACATGTTACCTTACTCCAGAACACTGGAGAATCCTTTCTGTTTTTTGCAAGCTACTCAAACCATTTGTATTGTAACAAATTAAATAAAAATTGAGCCCTTTGTACAAACTAGCTATGGTGTACTTAAGCTGCCCTCCCTCCAGTGTGTACTTAGAAAGAGTGTTTAGCACAGACAGGAACATTTTGAGTGATCATTGAAGGAGACAACTTCCCAAAAATGTAGAAAAACTAGTGTTCACCAAAATGAACTACAAATTGTATGAGGAATACCATTGTAACACTAGATTCCAGTGGGGATGAACTTATACCGGGTGATGATGATCTTGACATCAGTGATGAGGATGATGATGAGGGTGATGACATTATCAAAATAGAGGAAGATGACCACTGTTAGGTAGATGTTCATTAGTAAATTATTACAATTCCTATCTAGCCTCCAATTCATCATCCCAACAACTAATATGTTCTCTTTTGTGGGGGCCCAAACAAATCAAGCACTTCAGCCACAAAATTGGCATTCCCTGTCACTGAAGTGCTTGGTTTGTTAAACTATGCATGTCCTTTTTAACATATGGGTGGGAAGGTGCATTGGCCCAAGGACAATTCCTTTTTCCACTATTTTGCATTAAGGCCTTGGTCTACTATCTTGTATTCAATTCTATGCGGTCGACAGCTAGTCATTCATTTGGTCGATTTTCAGAAAGTCAACAAAATTAGGTGTCGGCAGGATTATTAGGTCAACAATTCACATGTCGACAGTATTATAGGGTTAGGGATACTATTGTCGACCTAATAATACTGTCTACATTTGAACTGTCTATTATTGTCGACTTTCCAACACTGTCTATATTTGGGTACCTACCATATAACTGTTGATCATGTAAATTTCGAACATATATATTACACCTGGGTGGGAGGACACTTGGACAATTCCATCTTGCACTATTTTACATTATGGCCTTGGTCTATCAGCTTGTGTAAAATGTCTATTGATGCATAGTAGTGATGTCACTATCCATCTGATTACTGCCACTGCTATCCTTCTCCAGTGTGTCACACATGCTTCCTAATGGTCACCTACTTGGTGTATCTTCTTTTCTAAAATGACAAATTAACTGATCTAGAAATCTGTGATGAGGATGATAACTAGGTTGATGTCACCACTGAGATAGAAGACCACTGTTAGCCAAATGCACATTAGTAAAATTGTTAAATCCCTATCTGTCCTGCAGTTCAACAACTGGATGATTGTACCTATTTTTTTAATCAAATCCAAAATCAAAACACATGAGGATTTTTGGCCAAAACCAAAATCAAAACAAGAAGATAGCTTTAGAACCAAAGCCAAAACACAAAGGGTCTGATTCATTAAGATAAGTAGGGCAAAAAATGACTACGTTTACTCCTGGACAAAACAATGTTACAATTCGAGGGGTGCAAATTAGATTATTATTTTGCAACATAAGTTAAATACTGGCTGTTTGTTCATCTACATAACAAATACTTGATAGCTTTATTTTTCACTGACATTTGAAGTTGAACAACACAATTTCCTACCCTAGATATAAATCTCCCCACATTTTAAATGTACCTCCCCCCCCCCCCAGCAATGCAACATGGTTTTGCCAAGGTGAAAAGTTACTCATTCAAGATTATAGAAGAGCTGCCATATATTTCACAGTTCCTTTCCTATTAAGTGCAGGTTTTGAGCACACTGTGATGTGGAAGAGACAGAGGGTGTATTTATCATAGAGGTAGAGCCCTTTTCTGGTGAAAATACTCTAAAGGAATCTTTTTACTCTGCTTAATGTGTTTATGAGATTTCCACCAACAATAACTACTTCAGCGATAGTTTAATTTATCATATATCCAATTATCCAACACGATCCCTGTTCTGTTAGCGACATCTCAGGATGGCATTAACAGAAAGAATGCATTAGCAAATAGATTTTTACTTAGTATGGTGCTATTGTTCTGGCCCCAGAAATACATAGTATTTTATAGGGGAGGGAATATAGGGGAGGGGAGGGAATAGATATGATATAGCATATTTCATATATAGGGGGGAATTCAATTGACTGCAGGTTTTTTTTCCCCGTAGCATTAAAAGAAAAAAAAACCTGCGCAGGTTTTTACCCGCCAGAGCGACCGTGTTTAGTTAACGCCACATTAAAACTCATGCAATTCAATTTAGATCTTGGAAACCAGTCCCCACGCGCTAACTATTGGTCAAAGCAAGTTTTTTCATGGGAGCGGAGGGGAGGGTTTAACGCGGCCATCTTGAATATAAAAAATAAAGCTGCCACCAGCAAACTGTCATTTGCTGATAGCTGTTGGCTGGTTTGGTGACTGCATAGCATCTGGCTTGTGACTTTTCCTCATTGCAATTGGAATTGGCATAGATTAGCATTATACTACACACGACTTTCTACTATTTAAATAAATACATACATTTTTCTTTCAATTTTAATTTTAATAGAATACACTTCATACACATTAGTACATACATACATATATACCCACTTTTACTAACACATAACACCCCACATACACATATATACATACATTCATACATATATGCATACCTATAATTTGTATACCTTTAAAATTGGTGTATTTTTTTGTTGGAGTCACACAACCACATACATACCCACCAAATCTGTATTTTATGTTTTTATTGTATTTTTCTGAACTGTGCAAAATAATTTTTTAGCATTAGGACAGGTTTTTGAATTTCAGATAGGCCAAGTATTTCTTATAACTTAGTGCAAAATAATTGTACCATTGAAGTATAGGATAGGTTGTTATATTTCAGATATGCCAAGGTAATATATTTTTTAACCTAGTGCAAATTAATTTTACCATTATAGTATAGGATAGGTTTTTATATTTCAGATAGGCCAAGGTAATATATTTCTTAACCTAGTGTAAAGTAATTTTACCATTGTAGTATAGGATAGGATTTGATTTTGCAGTTTGGCCAAGGTAATATATTTATTAACCTAATTCTATGTAATTGTACCATTGTAGTATAGGCTAGGATTTTGTACCATTGTAGTTTAGTATCTGTTTTTATGCTGCAAATTAGGTAATATAATATATTTCTTAACCTACTGCAAAATAATTTGAATAGCGTCGAGAAGAGCGAAGAAGACAGCAATTTGTGAGCAGCATTCAACCATCTACAAGCAGATAGCAGGCAAATCAGGTAGATGACAGTGAGGAAGGTGACAATGAAAGGACAGCAGCATCAAGGTCCAAGCAGTTCACGGAGGAGGAGAATGATGTCCTTGTCGCTCAGGTACTGCAGCACTATGAAACACTCAAACACTTCAAAGATTGTATATTTCGAACGCTGCAATACGAAAGTGGGGATGGTGTGTAATGTTCACCATTTTTGAGATGCATTTTCTCTGAAAACCACCTGGATATTGATAAGCTCTACAAGATTATATATTTGGTACGGAGACTCAAGTGAGTGTGGTGCACTGTGTGCCTATATCTGAAAACACATCTTTTTGGTGCATCTATCCATTCTGGTCCAATCATTTCTCTATGGTGTTATTTAGTGTTAGAGTGTATTGCTACATTACACCATTTATTGGATATATTTATTCACACAATATTTAATCACTGTGTTACTTAAATACTACACTATTGTGTGCCTAATCCTTCCGTTTCCATATATATATATATATATATATATATATATATACATATATATGTAGCTATATATATATCTATCTATCTATACATATATATATATAGACAAAAAATATATGTAGGCATTATTTTTAATTTTGGGTTTTAGAATCAATTTCTCCAGAACATGTTGTAACACCGCTCACCGCGTATCAGTTGTCTGATGCCATGGAAGAAGTAGCATCTGTTGTCTCAGAAACGGGTGAATATAAGTTGAATTATTGAAATGGTCTAATAAATACATGTGATTGTAAATTATATAATTTTAAACAGTATTTAATTGTTTAATAATTTATTTTTTTATTAATGTTTGTCTTTACAAAAGAAATTGACCATGATACTGAGTCATTATCATTTTTCGCCAGCTCCAAGTTCAGTCCACGAAGGTGCTGCAGCAAGATTTGAGTTGCTACAAGAAACCTTCACCAACCTTCAAGTTCCAGCCACCGCAGGTGAAGGTCCATCTCAAGCAAAGGTACCCTCCACAGGCACCAGTCTTCCAACACAAACGGTGCTTGGTCTACCAGAAGAAAGCACTCGGTTTGATTCCATCACAAACGTTGCTAGACAGATGGAAAGAAGGCAGGAAACATCTCAGTGAAATATGGAAGATAGCGTCCAGAGAATTGGTAATTCGGTAGACCATTTGACGTCTGTTGTGGAAGAGGTACGAAGCAGCCATAATGCCACAAATTCCTTATTGGAGCAAATGGTCTCAGTCCAAGAGGATATTGCAGCATCTCTGCGCTTGAATAACACCATTCAAGTGCTAATAGCACTGTCAATGGAGCAGAAAACAGCACTCCATTATCAAATGAATCAATCCATGGCACAGATGAATGTTCAACAACAGCAACAAACAGTGCATTTGCAAGTCATGTCAATGCATCTTCAATCAATTTTGGAAGAGCTGAAGGGTCAGCGAGGGGAATGTTTCACTCTCTTTCCCTGATTGGAACCTTTCTGGACTGGTTCCCCCAACACCAATGTTTAATGTTTAAACATTTTTTATGTTTTTAATGTATGTGTTCACTATTTAGATTAAAATGATTAACTTATACAAAGCATTCTGGGGTCTGGTTACAAAATAAATGTTTACTGCAGTACAAGGGACATTCATATTTAAGAGGCTTTTTTGTTAAATTTAAAAATAAAAACATACCCTATCCAGAGCAGTCTATTCCAGGACTGTACTTGTTTTTTCACACCAAACGTCATGTGTGTTCTTAACCTATAATAACTACCATACCCACTGGCTGGTGTACTGCTTTTTATGTTGACAAATATGTTTTAAAACACTAATTTGTCTGTTGTAAAAATGAAAAACATTATGCTGTAATGTAAGATTTTTCAATCCAAATCAAGTTTTTCTTATTTCTACAAGGGTACAAAATAAAAAATAATGATCACACTACTATGCCATGTTATTACCATAACTCAGACACCAATTTATATTACTTCATCACAATTCACAGCCTTTGATAACTCCCTCTATTGTCATCAATAATATGATTGTAGTTCTACTAACTCTGCAAAAAAAAATTTTTACAACGTGAGGGTGGCTTCTTTTATATTTTCTACTACAATCTGTTAAGAGTTGTAGTTACTGTGTAATGTATTATATTTTTGCGTTACCTTTTAATATTTAAATGATCAATGAAAAACTCACAACTGACTTTTGCAGAACATATAAGATTGTATATAAATTCAAGCTGGATTGAGTTGATTTATGTTTTCATATTGAGTTTTAGTAACTCAGGGATTTTTTATTTTTATTACAAAAATTGTATTTAATACACTTTTCAAAAGATAGAAGAGTTTAGAACATTATCTGTTTTTTGTAGCTAACTCTTCTTTTGGGCTGAAATGATCTCATGAAAGATGTATTAATTTAGTTTGGTCAACATTCCTTTTCCCAAAAAAGTACTTGCAGTTTTGTAACCCAATTACATTCTGGTTGAACATATAATAATTAACCATTTTACTTTTAATATTGTGTACCTGATAAAAAAAAAAGAAAGAAAAAATAACATTAATAACACAATTATATTTTTTTTATTTATTAGTAAAAAAAAATCATTGTTTTGTCACAAAACACATTCATGAGGACTTCTTTCCATCTGCGAGGTCAGTTTACATGAAGAATTCAGATAGGTACTGTTCACTTAGTTGAAGGAAATATTATTATAATTGTCATTTTTTAATTTTGCCAAAATTATGGAAAATGTAGTATTCATTTTTTTTAACACCTAACAGCAGATCTCTGCTCACTAATCTACTTTATCAGAAAACATCTGCTCCATGCTGATACGTTTCATCGGTTGGGAGATCTTAAAAAATAAAAATTAGTTGTCAGTAATACATTCATTTAAGATGCATTTTTCTTTTTATCATTAGAAAAAAAAATAAGGGTCAGTAATTTTGTCAAAGCAATTATGTTATCATTTGAAAAATCCAGTTCACATCATTCACTTACATATTACTTTCAAAGAACAATTTTACATTCTGTGTAATGGAAAAAAAATAAAACATACTCACCATGGCTGATTTATTCTTTTTCTTACCCATGATCATGCAATGAACCAAAATATCCTCCTTGGTGAGAGCTAAGCAGTTGCGCATCATTCCTCTATATTGGATGACAATGCCATGTTTTTATTATTTCACACTTTCTGGAACACATAAATATTAATTTTGGGATAAAAATTCAAATTACTTAAATGATAAAAAATCTTCTATTACACGTTGCCGTACCTGAGTTCCGAGCTCCACCACCTTTACTACCTCAGTAGAAAGGTCCAAATCCAAAGAAATGTCTGGATCTATTTCAACCTTCAATCTGTTTGCAATACAAATATTGTGCAGACTAGCACAACCAATAATTATATCACAAACTTTAGAGGGTGAATATAAAAGCACACTGCTGGACCTGTCTAAACAGCGAAACTGGCTTTTAAGGGCACCAAAGGTTCTTTTTTTAGCTCCCCTGGTACTAATGTGTGCTGCTTGGTACCTTTTTTCTGCTGCAGATACAGGGCTACTTAATGGAGTCAACAACTAGGACCGACTTCCATATCCTGCATCTCCTAAACAAAAATAATTACACATTACATTAACATTCGCACTGTCATCATCTTAACCTTTTTTATATAAATTTATTAAACTTTCTTTGTAAAAATAGTACATTGTAAAAAAACAAAATTGCATTTTATTTACCAAGCAGCAAGCCATGTGGAAAGGATCTTGCTTCTAAATTTCAGAACAATGCAACTGTTGCAAGATGAAGAAGTCATGCGATGAACCTGGAAAACCGACAACAACATTGGTGATTTTTTGTTTGGCATCACAAACCATCTGAACAATTATGGAATGGAAGTGTTTTTGATAACGAAAACTTTTATCCATTCAGCAGGGTGGTGTAAGTGCAATGTGGATGCAATCAATTGCACCCAGCTCATTGGGCATTTGAGCCAAAGAACAAAAATTTGCTTTGAGCTCACGCACACTGCGGGAATTTAATAAAACGTGCAGTGTGCTTTTTGAGGGCTTTTAGGACCTTGAACAGGATCCTACAAAAGGTGGGTTGGGAAAAACCGGCAATAAGTGCCAAGATGGGCTGAAACATTCCTGAACCAAAAAATGCAAAGCACCAAGCAGTTTGGCAAGTCCAGGGACTGCTCGGTTAGTAGTGGCACGAGATTTCAGGCCCTCTTTTACAATCTCATATAGATTGTAAATTGCTGTGGAGGATAGGCGATAAAGTTTTCTCACCTCCTCCTTGGGCAATCCATCAAACAAGCGCCTGTTGGGATACAGACGTGGCCTGGGGATTATAGTCCTACTTGCCTCAATTGACAATGCTGCCATTGCCTGTCCACCATTCTCTCCCACAGTCTCGCCCTCTTCCATACTCACATTCACACCACATGCATCAACATTCTCTCCAGCATTGCATCCAAAGCAGTCTACTCCATACATGCAGCATACATGTACATCCAAACTGTGTCCATGAATGGTTTCATTGAAAAAGAGACACTAAACTATTAGAAAGGATAATTAAACTAAACTAAACTATTAATTTTTTCTTTACACCCAAAAATGTAGGGAGTCAGGCCTGTTTGTGCAGGGGAAGGATTGGCCTGTGAGAAGCACTAGTTTACTAGGATATTACTTTGGTTGAAGTGATTAAAATTAAATTAAAAAAATTTAAAATTTACGCAGGTGTATTCCTTCACAGATAGGCCGGCTCTCCGAAAGTACACCAACACCACTAGAATAGAAATACCACTTACGTAGTCAGAATGGAGAATGCATGTATACATACTCCAGCAGTCCTATTGTTCACTAGCTCTGTTCCATTTCCTTTAGTAAAAAGGGTGTGGTCCCATAAATTGGGCACATGGTTGTAGGATTTGGGAGCATAGTTTTGGTGCATCTATATGTGGGCTGAGCAGATCAGGAACATGGCCTAAAATGTCCTGATACTTCAATTTAGGAATGTAGGTAAGTGAGCGTATAAACCCATTGCAGATAAACTTAGACACAACACAACTTATTGCTGGAAGAGACAGTCTTTGGTAACCAAATCCAAACAATCAGACATTTTCACTATTTGCACTACCCTGGTGAAATGTAATACCAAACTGATCACTGTATATTACAAAAAATTGAGTACAAATATAAGAAAACAGTAATGTTTAAGTAACATTGAAAGAAATACCTTGTCTTACCTTTTCAGGCATGAATCCATTTTCAGAAAGCTGTAGATGATAAGCATGAAATGTTCAGATATTATATGATATTGTGGGGAATATTTATATCAACCTTTCTGCAGGTAACTGTGAAGAGGTGTTGCCCATAGCTGCCATTCAGACATTTCATTTAATGTATAAACTAATAGAAAATGACAGCTTCTCGATGATTGGTATGGACCTGCTTTTCTACACAGTTATCTATAAAATAGTATTCAATATGTTATAAGTGTAGTAATGTAGCATATTAGTCAAAACATTTCAAAGGAATTTTGTCCACTCTCTGTGCTGCAAACTTTTAGTTTGGGCCCGGAAATATAACATTAGATACCCCAGCCAAAGATTGTCCTTAAGGTCTAGGACCCCCTCCCAGGCAAAATTGATTTTAGGAAGATTGATTTTTACTTACAAGTACTTAATGCACCTAATATTAAGTTAACTTGTTTCCTTCATTATATATGGGGAGGGGGACAGACGCAACATATCATTTCTTCTTGTATTATTTTGTGAAATGGTAATATTATTTGAAGATCATCACCATCATCATCATCATCATCAACATTTATTTTATATAGCGCCAGCAAATTCCATAGCGCTTTACAATTGGGAACAAACAGTAATAAAACAATACTGGGTAATACATATAGACATAGAGGTAAGAGGGTCCTGCTTTATAGCTGTTGTTTTTATATTACATCATGATGTGGACAATTCTACTATTTTGTTTTCTTCTTTCCCCCTACACGTATTGTGGCCCTTTGTATCATTTCTCCATGTTCACCATTATACTAAAATATGAAGAAATAGTTGAAAGGTTTCTCCTTCTAAACAAGAACCTTTGAGAACTCCATCGTCTTGAATTTGGCTTCCAATCAAAAAAAAATAATAAATAGATAAATATATATATATATATATATATATATATATATATATATATATATATGCATTCTCAGCAGAATTTTCCCATTGAAATCCCTTGAATACAGATGATAGACACCATGGTTTATCAAGACTGCAATCTGAATATGGGGCATTCTCTTTAGAGGCACATTTGGGTTTTAAAAACAGCGTCTGTCAATGCCTAAGGTGATATTGTGTGATAAGCTGATAGTTGTACATGTTCTACTTCGCACTTTAAAATTAGTTGTTTTTGCAAAATAATGTACAAATATTCCCCCATCGGTGCTTGTCCTACTGCTTACATTTTTCTGCCAGATTTCCCATGTTCCATAGCATCAGTGTGGATGCATTGTGCATATACAAACTTATTGTTTGCCAAGTGTCTATTATGGTCCTAATAAATGTTTGTTTTGCTAATAAATATTAATACAAGTTAAGACAATAAGTCATACCCAGCAATATGTAAAATGCAGTTTTCTCCACTTGTCCCAGGCTAGGAGAATTGTCAGCGGAGCAATGTGGGCGCTGGTCTCCCTGTAGTTTTCTCCTCTTTCCAGCGTTCAGGTTGTCTTCTGTTGTCCTGTTATGATAAATTCTTCTCTTTTACATAGAGTAATAATGAATGAATACTTATTTTCAAATTAAATATAAACGAAGTGATTTAGCATTTATAAATGCACCCTGTAGTTCAATGTTTTTAAGCAAAATTGCACCTATCTCTTCAGCTAGCACATGAGGGCCACATGCTGATTTTGGGAACTGCAGATGTTAAATGAACATGTAGCTACATTGCAGGATTGCACCATGGAAATGCACATGGTGAGAAGAATAAAAATGTCACTTCAAAATCCTGCAACTAACATTTTAGAGCCTCCTCCTTTCATTTTAACTTTTCATTTGTTCTCCCAAAGTACTACATGTTCCACCCTCTTTTCTGTTTTAAATTAATTATGAGAAATGGGTATACATCTGGAGGAAAATGAGTATGGGGAAAAGAGTACAAACATCACTTCAAAAGTCTGCTACTAAAGCTTTAAAACCTTCTCTTTCGACCTCATTCACATACTTAACTCCCTCCATCATTTTATCCTTGGATGCCGAAAAGGCCTTCGACAGGATCTCCTGGCAGTTCATGACTCATACCCTCAAGCATTTCGGTCTGTCGGGGGATTTCTTGTCGGGGGTCCAGGCCTTGTATTCTCATCCCTCTGATAAGGTTATGGTTAATGGTTCTCCTTCTGATTCCGTTCCAATAAGCAATGGCACCCGCCAAGGATGCCCACTCTCCCCATTAATTTTTGCCCTGGTGATTGAGCCTTTGGCAGCTACTATCCGAGCCTCCCCAGATATCAGAGGAGTGGAGACAGGGTCTCGGGAGAGTACGCTCTCACTGTTTGCTGACGATATACTCCTCACGCTCCAGCAGCCAAGAATATCTCTGCCCAACCTGTTCTGCCTTCTCTCGAGGTATGGCGACCTGTCCGGATATAAAATCAATATAACAAAATCCGAAGCCCTATTTCTTAACGTGCCCTCACAGGACTGCTGTGATCTCACCTCCCATTTTCACTTTAGATGGCAGAAGAAAAAATTAAAATACCTGGGAGTATATATAACCACCTCATATGAATCCCTATATCAGGAGAACTACCCAGCTCTTTTTCACAAACTCAAATCAGACATCTTCTCCTGGCGAACCCTAATCATCTCGTGGCTGGGCAGGATCATTGCTGTAAAAATGACTGTCCTCCCTCAACTTCTCTACCTTTTCCAGACACTGCCTGTGAGAATACCTCTAACTGAAATTTACTCTATGCAGCAACACCTTTCTAAATTTGTCTGGCGTGGCAGGTCTCCCAGGCTTCGATTGGCACTACTCAAAAAACCTAAGGGCTGCGGAGGCAGGGGCTTTCCCGACCTCAAGGCCTACTACTGGGCAGCCCAGCTTAGCTCAGTGGTCTCCTCATTTGCTCCTCCGGCATCTCATGCATGGGCAGACTTGGAGGCTGCCTATCTTTCCATACCCGGCCTGTCTGGCCTCTGGGGAGTTCCCTCTGTTATTCGGAAGGCGCTAACCAAACGTTTTCCAACTCTGGAGTTTGCGGCTCGGATCTGGGAGACCTGCAAGGACCATCTCTCTATCTTTCCTAACCCTCTGCACATTATACTCTTTTGGCATAACCCCACCTTCCCCCCGGGAATGTCCAGATCTTTCTCTCGGCTATGGACCAGGGCGGGATTCCGATTTGCAGGAAGCCTTCTTGAGCGAGGAAGGCCTATATCCTATGACGCCCTCTGTTCCAGAGTCCCTAACTTTCACCCGCCTTTCTACCAATATCTGCAGGTTCGGCACTTCCTCCTGTCACTCCTGTCGGACAATTCACCTCACTCCCCCTCCCAATTTGAATCTCTCTGCCTTTCTTCCCCTTTGCGAAGGGGCATGATCTCGTCCTTGTATAGTCTTCTACTGGAGAAATTGGTGCCTTCCGGGAACGCACATGAGAGGGAGTGGGAGAGGGATCTGGGCCCTCCCCCGGAGGAGGACTGCTGGGAGACCATCAGGCTGAATGTGGCTTCTAGTTCCATCTCCACATTAATTAAGGAAAATGCGTACAAAGTTTACTACAGGTGGTATCTCACACCTGACAGGCTCGCAAAGATGAACCAGTCAGCCTCTCCCGACTGCTGGAGAAATTGTGGTCAGCGAGGCACCTTCGTGCACATTTGGTGGTCATGCCCTGTTATTTCCTCCTTCTGGGACAGGGTTTCGAGACTTCTTTCCTCCCTCCTCCAATGCCCTATTAGGAAGAACCCATGGTCCTTCCTACTCTGTTATCCTATACAAGACCTAGACACCCATTCTGCAAAACTTGTTTCACATGTCCTGGCAGCCGCCAGATGCCTGATTGCTAAATTTTGGAAACAGGCGGACCCCCCCCGCATCTCTTCTCGTAGATCATATATATGGTTTATTGCCAACATGGAAAAAATCACGTCACTACTGCGAGACAAAGAAGACAAATTTCATCAAATTTGGGCCCCCTGGCTTTATGCCTAGGATCCCCGCAGTTTTCTCTTCCTCCAAATAATCTCCCCCCACACAATTCCAGATAGCATCGACCCCCTTACTACATTAAAGTGCTCCCATGCAGACCTGATAGCGCTCCCTTCTGAAGGTGAACATGCTTTTCTTAGTATACCCCATGAGACGGCCATCTCCCTCCCCTTACCTACCCTACACCCCCTTCAATGCCCACTTCCTTTCCCCTCCGCCCCTTACCCATTACTATCTTGTTATATTGCAATACATTTTACTGTTTTGTGAGTGACATTGCTGGATACCTACTCTGCTCTGTGATTATTTCAATCAAAATGCTTGTTGTTTTATGTTTATGTCATTCATACTTTATTATGCAATAAAACTTTGAGTTAAAAAAAAAAAAACCTTCTCTTTCTTTAATTTTAAAATTGTCCTCCCAAAGTACTACTTGTTCCAGTCTTATTTATGTTGTAAATGAATAATGAGAGTGAGAGGGCACCAGACTGTCAGAATTTCATGTGTTATTTTTATGTGTGAATATTTATATCACATGGGTATTGGGGCATATAATGCACATACCAACATCAAATGCCCCTGAATGGTTATAAAGTCATCCCAGTGAAAGTATAGCAGAAACTCCCGATTACTGGCACCTCTTGAGCACCCATTAATATCCAATAGTTTTGCAGGTGAAAAGAAACTCTGCAGCCACCCGCAAGTCTGGTACCTCCACCATAAATGTGTATGCTTCTTCCTTTCACATATTAACAAGTGGAGAAAAAGCTGGGTGCTGTATGACTCTGAACAGCATACCCCAATAAACAAATATATTTCTTGCTTTTAAAATCCCAAGTGATTCAAACTCAAAGCAACTGTGTGAGGGACAGTATCAGTGACATCTGAAGAATTTAGTGGACCAAAAACAAAATGAGATTAACTCTAGAACAGGTAGTGAAAGGCATAGTAGAAATCAGCGAGAAGAAGGCCAAGCTTAAGAAAACAGGGAAAACAAGGCTAGCGAAGCAGTCCAAGAGGTACACAGGGTGAAGGAACAGTAGAAAGAGCACACAAGGAAAGAGGGCCCTGCTCAAGAGAGCTTACATCCTAAAGGGAAGGGGGAGACACAAAAAGGGTGGTACTAATTGGGGGAGAGAGCCAGGACAAGGAAGTTAGGAGGAGGACTGATAGACTTGAATAAAGAAATGAGTCTTAAGGGCACGCTTGAAGCCTTTGAGAGTAGATGCTAACCTGATGGAACGTGGAAGATCGTTCCACTGCAGGGGAGCAGCCCGGGCAAAGTCCTGAAGACGAGAGTGAGAGGAGGTGATCAGTGAAGTAGTGAGGCAGCGGTCACGGGCAGAGCGGAGGGGGTGGGTAGGAGTGTAGGTAGAAATGAGATTGGAGATGTAGGGAGGGGAAGATTGACTAAGAGCTTTAAAGGTGAGGTTGAGGAGTTTAAATTTAATTATGTATGGTATGGGGAGCCAATGTAGTGACTGTTGGAGGGAGACAGCAGATACAGAGCATTGGGAGAGAAAAATGAGGCGGGCAGCAGCATTGAGGATAGACTTAAGAGAGTCAAGGCGAGAATCAGGTAGGCCAGAGAGAAGAAGGTTACAGTAGTCAAGGCGAGAGATAACAAGCGAGTGAACAAGGGTTTTCGTGGCTTCCGTGGTGAGAAAGGGACGTATCTTAGATATATTCCGAAGGTGGAAGTAGCAGGATTTTGAGAGGGACAGAATGTGAGGCTTGAATGAGAGGGAGGAATCAAGGATGACCGCAAGGCATCGGACTTGGGGGACAGAAACGAGGGTAGTGTTATTAACAGAAATAGAGGGGGGGAGGTGGGAGAGTCCTGGCAGGGGGAAAGACAATGAGCTTGGTCTTGGAAATATTGAGTTTAAGGAAGCGTTGGGACATCCAAGATGAGATGGCCGAGAGAAAGGAGGAGACACGAGACAGAAGGGAAGGGGAGAGGTCAGGGGATGAAAGATAAATTTGGGTATCATCAGCATAGAGGTGGTACTGGAGGCCAAAGGAGCGGATAAGGACACCAAGGGAAGAAGTGTAGAGGGAGAAAAGCAGGGGGCCAAGAACGGAGCCTTAAGGGACGCCAACAGGTAGGGGAAGAGGGGGTGATGTAGAATCATGAGTAGAGACTGAGAAGGAGCGGTTGGTGAGGTAAGAGGAAAACCAGGAGAGGACAGTGTTACATAGGCCTATAGACTAGTCTTGCTAGTTTGTGGAACTAGAAGCATGTGTGCCAGTGTGGGACAGTATATTGGGGTCCTATTGCCCGTATCCAATAGGTGGTGGCTGTACCTGAAGTGTCTGGGGGTGTGAGAGCGCTGTGTTTGGGGGCGATTCCGTAGGTCTAGAACCTGTGTGATAGGTGAGAGAGACTGCGGGCTGAAATCGTGTGTGACCTCATACAGCAAACACCCCAAAGTCACGGCAGCTGGGAGCGTGTTCGTGACAGCGGGAAAGGCCTTCCTCGTGGAAATTGAAGTTCATTTTTATGAACATCATCTTTTCCACATTTCGAGGAAGTAGCCTCCTACGCCGATCGCTGACAAGGTTCCCGGCTGTGCTGTAAACTCTCTCCGAGTACACACTGGAGGGTGGGCAGCTTAGGCAGTGCAAAGCGAGTTGGTACATGGGTCTACAGATTCCCTTTTTTTTCTCCCAGTATGGAAAGGGACAGTCTGATGTGTCTATTTCAATGTTGTCGTGAAAATAATCCTCCACCATCCTTTGGATGTTGATAGTAGGACCAAGTGGAGTTGCAGCAGAGGTGTCACGTTTTTTGGTCAATTCTTTTAGACCAGACCAGATGTCAAAAGTCTGACATACTTAGTGTAATTGCTTTGTTTAATCTCCTTCTTCAGTTTCTCAAGCTGCTTTTCCAAAAGCAGCTTGAGGGAATCACTTGACTCAAGCTAGCATTGTCTGAATTCACTTCACAGGTGACTACTTCGAATGGTTCCAGCACCTTGCACAACACGGAAAGTATTCTCCACTTCGCATGAGTAAAATACATCCCCCTTCTTTACCAATGTCATGGCTTGTGAAGTAAGCGTGGATGGCTTTTCGCTGTTCCTCTATCCGCAGAAGCATATACAGGGTGGAATTCCACCTTGTCACCACCTCTTGCTTCAGTTGGTGGCAGGGCAAATTAAATTGCTCTTGTAGCTGTTGCAATCTCCTACATGCTGTTGCCGAATGCTGGAAATGTCCAGATATTTTACGGGCCACAGACAGCATCTCCTACATGTCCCTGTCATTTTTTAAAAAGCTCTGCAACACCAAGTTTATTGTGTGAGCAAAACATGGGATGTGATGGAATTCACCCATCTGTAATGCTCTCACAATATTGGTGGCGTTATCAGAATTTACATATCCTAATGAGTGTCCAAGCGTGATAAGCCATGTTGCAATGACATCCCTTAGTTTTTGCAACAGATTGTCAGCTGTATGCCTCTTAGAGTAGCCGGTGATACACAGAGTAGCCTGCCTCTGAAAAATGTGACGTACTTGAGTACATGCTGCTGCTGTTCCTGCTGGTGAAGGCGAATCACCAACCCAGTGGGCTGTCACAGTCATATAAACGTTAGTTTGCCCAGTTCCACTTGTACACATATCTGTGGTTAAGAATAGGAATAGCTTTTCTAGTAAAATGGTGTCGTGGTGGAATTTGGTAATGGGGACACAAGACTTCAAGTAATTGTCTAAAACCAATTGCATTAATAGTGGATATTGGACGCAAATCTAATACTAGCATAGTCGCTATACCATCTGTGATCCGCTTTGCGACTGGGTGACAGCTTTCATACTTGCTTCCTCTTGCAAAGGATTGTTTAACAGTCATTTGTTGTAAACTACTAGTAGTCTTCTTCTTGGTAAGCTTTTGGGATGAAGATTCACCCCCAGCAGCAGTGGGACTAACGCTCAAGAATTCTTCTGAGGAATCCAGGATAGTGGAGGAGTCATCTCGCCTTAGCAACTTGGATGCAGGACTAACTCCGATAGCTACTGAGGATATTGATGAGGATGGTGTTGTGGGTGTAGATTGCCGGTGTCGAGATCTAGCTGAGAGATGGGACCTAGCTGATGATGGACTGCTTGTTGTTAGTTTTTTAACATGAGTTTCCTGAGTTTCCCAACAGCTTTCCATGAACTCGCTTCAAATGGCGTAACATGGATTAGGTTCCAAAATGGTTAAGGTCCCTACCTCTGCTGACTGTGGCTTTACAAACACTACAAATGGCTAGACAACTGTTGTCAGGATTTGGGTAAAAATAATTACACACATAAGAAGTGGATTTTTTGGTCTAATGCCCAGGCATGACAATGGCCTTCTTCTTATCACGTGCAAGAACTGCTTCCACTGGTGCACGACTTACACAAACAAAATCATCCTCATCAACATCCTCATTAGCTACTTCATCGACTACACAAATATCCCCCTCATCCTGATGCAATTCCAAAGTTGCATCCTCAATTTGTGTATCACCGGCTACACTTGAGATGTTCATGCACACATCTGCAAAAATGCTGAAAGGGGCCTACTTTATGGGTACACTATCAGACAGGTCAGGATTAAACTTAGCACTTATGGATCGCCTCTCCTCAGGAATTTGTGTCATTTCTGAATCAGAACACACATTTTCCTCCAATGCCTTACTATTTTTTTGCAGCTCGGGTTTTACATGTAAAAGTATTTGGATACCCCTTTTGGAGTCCGAGTGACAAGGTCTTGCTTGGTCATGACTGACCTTACAAGAAGATGCCTCAGTGATAGTTGCAGAACTAGCACTCATAGAGAAAGGCGAAGGCCTCATTATTTCCTTGCCACTGCGTGTGTAGAATGGCATATTGGCAATTTTATTTTTTTCTGCAGATAACTTTCCCTGGATTACAGGTCTTTTTTTCTTGGCCAAGGTAAAAGGTGTTTTTTTTACATTTTTGTTTCTCTGACTTAAAAACACTATGCACTTTAACATAGGCTTTAGCAGATGACGTACAGGGATTACTATCATCATGACTGGTGGTGCCAGTAGCTGCTTGGTTCTCCTGGTCTTCTGTGTACTGCTGTGAATCCATTTTGATAACACAGTACAATGTGACTGCAGATTTAGAAGACCAAGCCTGCCAGACCTAATATTTGTATTTCAGCCACGACAATTACAAAGAGGAGAGCTCTATTACTCCATTGCTGTTACCTATATAACACAGTACAATGTGACTGCAGATTTAGACGACCAAGCCTGCCACACCTATTATTTGTATTTCAGCAATGACAATTTGCAATAGAGCAATGGAGCTCTCCTCTTTGCATGTTACATGTTTTTCTTATTTAGACCTGCAAGGTGGAATACAATTTATCCTTATCAAGGAGGGTGATGAGTGGAAGATGGCCTTTCACACCATTGACCGTCACTTCAAATATCTGGTGCAGCGCCCCAACGGTATTCCAAAACTCTATGAATTAAATATCTTGGGATCTTCTTTATCAGTTTGTAATAATTTACCTGGATGATATTCTTATTTTTTTGCAAGATTTCCTCACTGACAGAAAACATGTGGCTGAGGTCCTTATTCATCTTAGGGAACACCGGCTGTCCTGCAAGATCGATGTCATGGCAATAGGGTTTCTGAAATCCTGGGACTAGCTATGACAGAAGTGTAGTGGAAACTGGGAGGCCGGATGAATGCCTTGTTTATAGAGCTTGCTCTAATCCTGTATACTGGATGTTAGGAGAGGGAACCACACAGAAGATAATAGCTGGAAACTGTACACAAGCAGGTAGTATGAAGTTGAATCCACATGAGGAATAAATAACCAAAGTATTTCAGCAAGCAGAATGAAGCTTAATTCATACAAGAATTAATGGTTTGCAGTTCACATAACAGCAACAGGATGAAGCTGAATTCACACAAGGGTCAATGGTTTGCAATTCATATAACAGCAACAAGATGAAGCAGCTGAATTCACACGAAGGGTTGATGGTTTGCTGTTCATATAACAGCTGTAAGATGAAGCAGCTGAATTCTCACAAAGGGTTATTGGTTTGCAGTTCATATAACAGCAACTAGATGAAGCAGCAGAATTCACAGAGAGTTATTGGTTTGCAGTTCATATAACAGCCAGCAAGATGATGATGAACTCACACAGAGAAGTCCATAACACAGCAGCAGGATGAGGCTGAATTCCCTCAGAGGGTAAATGGTGGAGATCTGTATACAGCAGGAGGATTGAAGCAGCAACCAGGATGAAGCTGAATTCACATGAAGGGTTGAGATCTGTATACAGCAGGCAGAATGGAGCAGCAAAACAATAGCAACTGTGAAGATCTGGAACCAGGAACTAGGAAAGTGTTGCACAGGCAATTTGCTGAGTGTAGGAGGAGACCCTTATAGTCTGCAGAGGAAGCCAATTGGTGGATGAGATCAGATGTTCAGACTCAGCAGGATGTTTGGTAAATGTCTCACCCAAGATGGCAGCCTCCAGTACTGCAGACAGAAGTCACGCTTGTCCCAGGAAAGAATGCTGCATTCGACCAGGAGCGAAATGTACGGTGATATGGTACCGCTGAGTGGTGTAAACAGGACTAAGACCCCGATGCCTGACAATCGACAAGTGTCTTTCTGAACAAAGACAATTACCCTTCCTGGGGTATATTATTTCAGCTACTTGACTCCAGATGGATCCCGCTAAACTGAAGGCCATCTGAGATTGGCCACAACCTACTGGACTGAAGGCCATTCAACTCTTTCTCGGATTCTTCAATTATTATAGGCAATTCATCAAGGGGTATTCCTCCATTATAGCCCCCATTATGGCTTTAATGGAGGGATGTTCCTCGTGGGTTCCCCTTGCTTGTAATTTTGCATTTTTTCGCTGACTTGTGGTTGCATTTCACAGCGTGTTTGACTTGTTTAACTGATAAAGTCTGGTTGTGCACCTTCCACTTCTGGAGGGTTGCTACTTGTTTTGGAGACATGGTGAAACTGGGTGAGACATGGTGCAGGGTATAAATGAACAAAAGTTTGTTATGAATGTATGAAACAGAAAAACGAAGGAAAAGGAGGGAGATAAAAGGCAGAATATAAGGTGAAATAAAGAACAAGAGACAAACAGAAGGGGGAATGAAAGAATATGAAACAAGAAAATATGCAAAAAAAATTGACAGTAAAAAAAATTAAATCAATTAATCCTATCTGAACTCTAAGGACTCAGGCTGACAGTGACACACGAGCACCACGAATTCCTGAAAACTAGAGGAAGAACGCCCATTGAAACACTAGTATATATAAACACAGCCTAACATCCATGGGCAGCAGCATGTCACCAGACTTAACCCTGTAAGGTAAGTGCCTGCTTCGTGACAAACAGATGCGTTTATCTGCATTCAGCTTAAGGCCACATTTTAAAATATTAATATAATGTGTGAGGAAACGGGGATCTTAATATAATGTGGGAGGTAGGCTATTAATTTAATGGTGGAGTGCAGGTGGGAGCTAATTATGGGTGCTATCTTATTTATGAGTGGTGGGGCAATTTAATAGTGGGGCATATGAAGTTAAGATGAGGTGATTGGACCTTTAATTTAATGCTGGGGTGGTTTGAGAGCTATTAATTGAATGTGTGGCTGTTTGGGGAAAATTAGGTATATTTATTATATGTGATTATGAATTATTTAATGTCTGGGATGGTTGCGGAAAATTGTTATATTTATTAAACGTAAATGTTATTTAATTTATTGCTGGGGCAGTTTGCAAGGAGGGAAATAGGTTTACTTATTAAATGGAAATACTGTTTAATGTTGGGGGGAAATAGGTCTATTTATTAAATGTGTATGCTATTAATTTAATATCAGGGCTAGTTGGAGAGAAATAGATATATTTATCAAAAGTGAATACTATTATTTTCATTTTGGGCTGGAGGGAGGATTTATTATAAAACATGGGTGTTATATTGATTTAACACCATGGCTGGTTGGAGGTATCTAAATTTCATCAGGCGCCCCGACCCTACAACCACTAATGGTCAGGCAATGCAACTTTGCTAGGCACTGGGTGCGGTGTACTCCCTAAACCTTCTCCCTCTACCTATAGGGGACACCAGCCGCTGTTCGCCTTCTACTCCGGGGGCTGATCCTGAACCTGAACCCAGGTCTTAACAAGAAGACTGTCTTCTCAATACGGAATTGCTTACAGAGTCCCAAGGACCAGGCGCCACCTGCCCCACCGAGGCCCACTGGAACAACAAGCCACCAGGGTGGTGGCTCCCACCCAGAACCGTCAGTGGCCACTGCCGGAACTCAGGCTGGTCGCGTTCACCCGGGTGGTAACACCGCCTAAGCTGGAGCCGTCAGGAGAACCTGCCGGAACTCAGAATTAGACACCTAACTAGAAACACGGAACGAGCGCCTGGAACTCAAGAGGGACGTGCTGCACTGCCAGTGGGGAGCCCAATCACTGCCTCTGTTCTACCCTAGCTGTGTGGTGCTCTAACAGATCCCCTTGTCCCCACAAGTAAAGAGAGTTACAAAGGAACAGCAGCAAACAAGAGCCTACCTTTAATGGGGGCCTGACATCTTGATCCTGAGGGGGAAAAACACACCAAACAACCCACAAAGTACACAGGCACAACAGTACAGAAACAAACAGTATCTTTTCCTACACTTACACAGAGCTTACTGCCTGACCTAGAAGACGTACCACAAAGGGTCCTGTGGACCTTGTACACCAGGGGTCACAACCCTTCCTCAAAATGAGGCCTAATGCCCTGCTACCATCTACCAAAGGGCCTTGTGCCTTGTTATATGAGGGACTTCTCCCTGCCTAACTATGGGGACTAGTGTCCTGCAACCATCTACCTAAGGGCCTTGTGCCCTGTTATATGAGGCTTTGGCCTAGCGCCTGGTATGCAGAATGAGTCTAATGCACGGTGACAGAAGAAAGCACTTTATTAATAGAATATGTGCAAGGTGCAGGCATGGGCCCGGGAGAAGGGGTGCCTTGCAAGGCCTTACCTGCTCCAAAAGTGCCTCGCACTACCTCTGTGTAGGTCTTCTTCCTGCCGCTGTCCTCACTGAACTGCCACTGCTCTGCCACCGTCCTCAGTGCACTGCCGCCGTTTCTGTATGTGACGCCGCCGCGAGCCCGGATTGGCTCGCTGCAGTGCTAAAGTTTAAATGATCGAGCAGGGAGCGCTGATTTGCTCCCCGGCCCGTTCATCCCCACAGGACACTGCGGCCGAACGCTGAGGGACCCCCTGGAAACGCTGCACCCAGGTAAGTCCCTCACAATGCTCACCCAGGGTTGTATACTGTTGCAATGAGGTTGTAATTCTGGGCACAGTTTGTATTCAGTGAGCATGGGGCTGTAATTCTGGTCACAGGATTGTATATGGTGGTCATAGTTTCGGTGGTATGCATGTATGACTGTCAGGCAGGGTACCGTATATAATATGCTTAAGTCGTTTATGCTGGGCAGAGGACATGTGGTGTGCATAATTCTAAATTTTGAAGTTTACAGTTTTTAGCAGAAATCTTTCAGTCTACGCAATATGCTCATTTTATAAATAAAAAATTACATATACAGTATGTTAAATTCAAATGTTTTTTAAGACCTTTAATTGCCAGCATATAATGTAAGAACGGATACTGAGAAATGCATTTCTTATATAAAAAGTAGAATTATTATAAAGGGCAAAAATCAGTAAAGTAAAATGTAGGCATGGGAAGTAATTTACATTACTATACTACTGTTTCAGTGAAACCATTGGTTTTGATTGCACAGATAGTGACTGAAAGCATATCTGCCCTTTAGTAGTTATCATTTATAAGAAACTACTTCCCAAACATCTTCTGTACAGATCAGCCAAGGTGTTTGGCTGCAGTATGATATATAACCAGCAGATGGAGCCAATGCTAAACTACCATGAACTGTTCAGAAAAAACTGTATAGCACTGTGACGTCACAAATGAGTTCCCTCCTCATGGCCATAGCAACACAAGTACACAAAACAGGAGAGAGCATGGAGCATAAACCAAGTAAGAAAGAACACTGATATTTCCCAAGGAGAATTTATATGAAGACAGCTATAACTATACTTTATGCACTATATTTAACCATAGCAGGTAGCACAAGCATAACTTAATGTAGCATAATTTAAAATACTATGAGAGACTGAAAAATTGCACTCCTAATTCACACAGTAGCATAGTTTAGTAGAAACGTTTTTTGTTTAAAATTAGTTACTAGAAAAAATAGACTGGAATTATAATAAAACTGTAGAAAAGGCTTGGGTAAAAAGCACTGTTTGCAATGCTGCATAGTGCAATGTCTACAAAAAGCCATTTTTTTCTATTTCAATTTGTTCTGTTTGTATTATATAGTATTGTTTATAGATTTCATTGGTTTCTTTTTTTAAATCTTCAGAAACCTTGAGAAATTGCTTTGGCAGCAGACAGGAAAGAAATCTTTTCCCATATAACTGTGCCTCAGACCGCCTGGGAAATGAATTAGCCCCTATTAGAGGAACCCCAAATGTGGGACCTGGAAGCTACAACAATGAAGAGGTGGGTGGAAACATGCTGGGGGTCATTGATTAAATCAGGGCTGAAATAGGACAGATAGATTTTGCTTATTTATTACCCCATTGCGGACCCTAAAAATTGTGCTATATTGGATAGATACATACAAGTGTGTGCACCAAAGAGTCCCGTCCCTTTAGCAACAATTGTAAGAAAGAAAAAAAGCTGCAGGGTAACTGTTAGGAACCCCTCAAGCAGTCTACTCTGCCAGTCAGGTGTTCACTGGAGCCCCTGATGGTGGGGACAGACTGGGCTGCAGACTGACAGAGGGTTGTGAAGTGTGTACCGGCCGGGGAGAACCCAGGCAGGCGGAGTGGAATCCAAGCAGAGGTCAGGGGTCGGCAGCAGACAATGGTACCAATAAACAAGCTGAGGTCAGGGGTCACGAGCAGGCAGGGAGGTCGGTATTCAAGCCAGAGGTCAGGGTCACGAGGTTCACAAGCAAAGTCCAAATCCAAGCCAAGGGTCATACACGGGTAAACAACAGCGAGTCTAATAGACAGGAACAGGGCAGAGAGCAGGCTAGCAGACTGGATACAGAAACTATAACCGGCAGTGAGGCTGCAGACCTCACTGCCTTAAATACCAGTACCAGCCAATCAGAGCCTGGCACTAGATCACATGGACAGGGGTTCTGATTCTAATTAATTACTTAATTAGCCCACAGGCTTATTCTCACACACGCGCCCGGCTGTCCCCAGCTGCCGGGACGCGGCGCTACTGCTGTTGGCATCCGACCGTTGCCTTCTGGGTAGATCCCGGAAATGACGTCCCGGTCCTTTTTAAAGTTCATGCTGCTAAAGTGGGGCAAGGATTCCGAGTTGAACAAGGCTAATTTTTGAGAATTTGTTGTGTTGGGGTATTCTTGGAGTTCAAGAAAAGGCAGGCAGATAACAGCACTGATAACTTTCGTAGGAATGGTACAGGTGGTAGGGCCAGTGGATGCAATTTTGGTGCTCTCCTCCACAGAATGCTGCCTCCCCTACACCGACCTCGGAGATGGCATTCCCACTCCCTGCTGCTCTGTATCTTAGCAGGCAGAAGGTGGGTGCGATATCTGCTGCTCCCTTCAGTTTGGAGGAGTAGCACTGGGCAGTAAAATCATAGCAGCGACCCCTCTCTCAGTGCTCAGTGGGAATGCCGTGAAAAGACATCGAGTGTTTTCAATGTTTCCATGGAGCCCTCTAACCATTTGCGCCCTAGGCAATTGCCAGGCTTCCCTAATGGCAGCGATGACCCTGACAACTGTATAGCAATTCTATAAATGTCATGCGAACATTCTCTGTTTACCCCATTTCTGTCTTGTCCCAGTTTTAATAAATATCCCAAGCTAGAACTCAATGATGTGGAGGAGATGCCAAATAAGAGTGACGTATTGTGATGGGGGATTACTGTGGAAAAGTATGCACACGCAGTTTTTGAACCTGGTTAGGCAAAACAGTCGGTTGGGTTTTATTACAATTGTTGTTGATGTATTTCCTAACTCAAATATCCATTTCCAAGAGTGCATACATGTACTGCATGATATACAAAGTTAGCAATGACCTGCATACTATGGCAAATAAATCTAATTCTTTATTTATACAGTGACAATCTTATTAAACAGTACTGTGCAAAGAATATGTAATCATTCATACCAGTCCTTGTCTCAGACTTAATTCCCTAATACACACACACTAGGGTCCATTTTATCAGAAGCCCATTATGTTTTTGGGATGCGGGAGGAAACCAGAGCACCAGGAGGAAACCCATGCAAACAGCTAAAAAACCATACAAACTACACACTGATAGGACCCTAGTTCAAATCAAACCCATGACCACAGCGTCTTGAGGCAGCAATGCTAACCACTGTGCTGCCATATATAAAAAATATATAAGGACATAGTTAGTGTTCTGCACATACCACCGTGCACCATATAGATGAAAGTGTAAGTATTCCAATGCCCACCGTATACAATTCCTAGCATAATATAATACACCACCCCAGTATGCCCTGCAATATGCCCTCTATTTTAGCAGCAGTATGCCTTCTATTTTCTGCTAGTTAGAAAAAATGTATTAAAAATATAAGGACCCGGAGGATTTGGAACTGGAAATTCTAAAACCAGTCAATTAATAAATTGTAATTATGTTAACACTTGCCAATCTCTGGAGCATGATAATGGACTCATTTGGATGGCAAAATACCTGGATCTTGGAGAAAAAAACTTGAAGAATATTGTGTTTTTTGCTGGTTGCAATAACCATGGGATATTCACATAGAAACATAAGAACACATGAATGAGGCATTAGCAGAAAAATATACTGTATATTGTAATCTATCTTCTGTCAGTGCAAACTATTGGGATAATAGAGTACAGTAGCAGTTTTAACTGACAGGAACCTTCTTGCAGATCACTATGCTGCTCTATAATGTACTTCTGCATCCAGCTGCCTACCTGTTTCCTTTTTATTCTGTTTATTTTTATCTTATTGGGTGAAGTAATTGTTGGTTATACCTCATACTTGCCTATTTTTGAAGGCAGCTGTCCGGGAGGGGGTCCTTGTGGTGGGGGCGTGGCCATGCGTGTTGTGCCGTTAAGTTTTAGACAATTTCGGCCAATCGCAGCAGTGGGTGAGGCCATGACGACGCGTTTAGCCCGCCCCCACCCTCTTTAACAACGGAAATGGCTGGATCCGGGATGTTTGCCTGCTTTCTCGGGAGTCCGGGAGTCCGGGAGAAAATTTGTGAGTCTCCTGGACATTTGGTTAGAGTAGGCAACTATGTTATACCTTTTGATGGTAATAAAAGTATTCAGCTGTGTTAATGTGGATGTTAAGCCACAACACTTTGTTTCTTAAACAGGTTGTTTATTTAAAGATGACAACAGATGAATACAGTTACTCACAGTTGCTTGTAGTACAGCAGGCAATATACAGTAGCAGTGCTGCTGTATTAGCGCTTTTAAAAAACCCAGTAGCATATTTAGCACAAATAGGAAGTGTATGGAGAGGGGAGTTTAGGACCCAGTACCAAAGCCAGAATTAAGACTAATAGGATAGTGATTTTATCACAAAAAGATGAGTAGCAGGAACATACAGACACAGACACAGACACTCTCACTCATACATAGGCTTTAGCTAGTCGGTGCAATTTCACATGTTTTTTTTTAAAATTAGATTTGTATTTCATAGACTGTGTTGTGCTTTCTACTTTCCTTATACAGTTAGGAACTAAAGAGCCAGTGTGAGTGAGACAGTGAGTGAGCCTGCTGGAGCTGCTGTGCTTTATCGTACTGTCTAGTGCAGTGGTCAGGGAACAGGGGTAAATTACCCCAAATGGGGTAAAAATGAAATTTCTGGGGGTAATGCTGCCGATTACATGCTGTCAGTTGGATTGCAGACCCCTTTAAATGTGAAATTGCTGTTGTACCAGAAGAGCCTCAAGGGTTGGCAGAGGCACTTCTTGAGCTTCGATGCAATAATGAAGCACGTATTGCATTTGAAAACAAAGCAGATCTGTCATATTTTTGTATGTCAACAGCTACAAAGGCATTCAAATGAGGAGGCAGTCAAAAAGTTGCTGCCTTTTGCAACCTACCTTTGCGAACAAGGATTTTCCACTCTTACGAACATAAAAACAAAGCGGAGAAATCGATTGGACGCTGAAGACTGTATCCAAATTGCTCGGATATCAAAATGCCCCAATATTGATGCTCTCGTATCAAAAATTAAGCAACATCATTTCTCCAAAACCTGAAGTTTTGAAGTTGAAGCTTTCAAAGAAATTTTTGAATAGATTCAAAAAATATTTGAATTCCAATAATATATGATTTTCTTCCTTTCAAATCAAGGGGGTAACATCGGCGTATCTAAATATATTTTGGGGTAAAAGGTAAAAAAGTTCCCTGACCCCTGGTCTAGTGTCTAACTCCTCCCACTTGTTTTACATCCTGATGAACTAATCTTTGCCAGAGCTGTGAACTAAATGAGCTACTTCACTTTGAAGATTAGTTCATTTTGAACTGATTATTCGTGAGCTACCGATCACTAATATACACTTTATGTTCATGCAGCACAGGTCCCTGTATGCAGTAGTAGATATAGTAGTATATGGTGGTATACCGTTATACAGATATGTATATGGATGCAGGAACATTATATATATATATATGTGCTGCAAGCCTGTGCAGAAACTTGTTATGTGGGCACAGACTCCTAATGTTATCTAGGGAGCCTCCAGTCACCTTCTGAATTACTTTGGGGACTTTATATGAGCAACGGTACGCAGCTCTAGATAGTGCGTCCATCTCTCTCAAGCTCCAATGGAAGAACGGCGTGAAAAGACGAAGTCCGGTTTGGAGGGACTGGTCATGCGCAGTAGCGCAAATCTGACATAGGCGTCCTGCCCCACTTCCTCCTAGACCACTAGGGGATTCGGATCACTATGGAAACCAGGGAACAAGGAGATGGAGCAAAGCGCTCCTATATGCCAACACTCCCCCTCCCTTAATAAAGTCTCCTGTCACAAAGAAATAACATTTCTACTTACTCTATCAAACATTTCAATAAAGTCTCTGTTCCTGTAACAATAATTCAAGGGTTAAGTGAAACAAAATAAGCACATGGTGAAATATATCAACATTATTCAAATATATTCCAGTCTACATTTTCTCAGGAATACAATTAGCAAATGTGAGGTCAATCCCTTTGTTAACATGTCAGCCGGATTGTCCTCACTGGCTATATAACTCACACTGACAGACTTCTTCTCCACTAACTCTTGGATGAAGTGGTGTCTTATGGCAATGTGTTTGGAACATCCATGGTGCTTTGTGCTTGAAGACAAATCAATTACTCCACGGTTATCACACTCAATGTCGATGGTCTCACTCTGTTTAAGAAGACCGATTTCACATAAAGTCTCCTTTATCCATAAGGCTTCTTTTGCTGTTTCTGCGAGTGCCATGTACTCTGCCTCAGTGGTGGATAGGGCAACAGTTGGTTGTTTTTTGCTTGACCAGCTGACCGCTGTGCCTACTAAGACAAACAGGTACCCTGTGTAGGAATGACGATCATCCTCATTGGATCCCCAATCAGCATAACAGAAAGTCTCTACAGTTGAATTCTTGGTTTTAGTAAATCCTAACTTTAAAGAACTAATACCTATCAAGTATCTTAGGATTCTTTTGACTGCGGTCCAGTGTTGCCTTCCTGGTGTAATAGCAAATTGGCTCACACGACTCACAGCAAATGTGATTTCGGGAGAGTCCCAATACTTGCATACATTAAGCTTCCAACAGCATTTCTGTAAGGGATTTTACTCATTTCCTCTCTTCACTGCTTGTTGGTAACATTTCCTTTGTCATTTTTAAGCTGTTATCCACAGGTGTATTTGCTGGTTTTGCGTCAAACATCCCATACTTGGTAAGTATATTTATGATGTATGCTTGCTAATCAATTGTAACAGTTCCATCATTCAAATTTTGCATGATCCTCATGCTTAACAGCTTGTTTGCAGGGCCTAGATCTTTTAATTTGAATTTCTGTTTCAACAGATGTTTGGTATTGGTGATGGGTCTCTCTTGGCCTGCTAGCAGTAGATCATCACCATACACAACTACGAAGAACATCCTTTGCTCTATAGTTTTGTAATACAGACAATTATCAGTATCTAACCTATTAAAGTCCATGTTTAGCAGTACAGCATCAAGTTTTATGTACCAACATCGACCACTTTGTTTAAGACCATAAAGTAACTTCTTTTGGAGGCAGACTTTACCTTCTTGGTAGAAACCTTCGTTGTAGTATTCAGGTGGCTCCATATAAATCTCCTCTAACAATTCTCCATTTAAGAATGGGAGTCAACGTCAAGCTGATACAACAACAAATGATGGATAGTGGAGATGGCAATCACTAACCTCAGGGTGCTGTATCTGGCAAGAGGCGAGAAAATCTCTCCGTAATCGATCCCAGACTTTCGTGTGCAGCCCTTGGCAACAAGGCGGGCTTTATAGCGTGTGATTGTACCGCCTGCATGGTACCGTCTGACCCACTTATTCCTGATCGTTTTGCGGTTACTCGGTTTGTCAACTACAGTTCATGTATGATTGTCATCCAGAGCTTTTGACTCTGTATCAATGGCCGTTTTTCACTGTTCCCAGTTATTGCTTGATTTTGCCTCTGCAATGTTTTGTGGTTCACAAAAGGCTAGATTAGCGTACTCCTCGCTATATCTCCTAGGGGGAATACCTTATTACTCCTCGTAGAACTTCTGTTTTCCGGCTGGGTATCCAGTTACATTTTCTGACTCAGATACGCTTTCTGCTGCCTGAACATCCAGTGTCACTAACCTTTCTTGTGGTTGCTGTTCCACTACTCCACTAGGTGACGTGTTTTCGTGAAACACGACATATCTGGATTTTGTTGTTAATGTCCCAAAGTCTGTATCCTTTACTCTTTTGGCAGTACCCAAGCGTGATACACTTCACTGACTTGGAATTTAACTTACGTCGCTTTTCTTTAGGAATATGTGCATATGCCTTACAGCCGAATACACTAGAATAATTGACATTTGGCTTTTTCCCGGACCACGCCTCCAATGGCATTTTACAGCTACTGTGGGCGCTCGGTTTTTAAGGTAAAATGCAGTGGACACTGCTTCCGCCCCAAAAACTTTTCTTCAGACCTGCTCGCTCAACAATTGTTCACTCACACCGTTCTGTTCTGGTGTATAGGTAATTGTTAGTTGCTGCTGTATGCCATATTTTCTTAAGAATTCAGCTAAAGTCCCGTTGTTGTATTCTCCACCATTGTCGGATCTCAAGGCTTTTAGTTTCAGACCTGTTTGAGTCTCTACAAGGCTCTTGTGATCCTCAATTTTCTCTATGACTTCACTCTTAGCTCTTATGAAGTAGACATGTGTTATCCTAGTTGCGTCATCAATAAGTGTCAGAGAGTATCTGTAGCCACTGACCAATCACTTCCATTGGACCACACACATCAGTATGCAGTTGACGTATATGCAGTTGCTGATTTGGGTAAGGGGCAACGAGTTTGCTTACCCTTTATGCAGCTCTCGCATGTCAGTCTTTCCAAACTGCTCACAATGATGCCTGTCACCATCTCTTCAGCGTGTTTCTGGACGTTGTCATATCCTAGGTGACCCAATCTCCTATGCAATAGCTCCATTGATTTACTGTTATCTGAAGCCGCCATCGCATGACATTCTTCGGGGTCTATCACATAAAGCTGGTAACACCAGGTTGCTGTTGCAATTACAGTACCTTTCTGGTTTTGAACAATACATTTGTCCTCTGCGAATTTGACCTCATAACCTTTTCTCTCAAGGATGCTTATAGCGATAAGGTTGGTTCCCAAATCTGGTACATACAAGGCGTCTTTGATGTTTGTGGCAATGATTTCACCTTTTATATTCAGGCGAACTGAAAGTCCCAACTTTTATTGCAGTAAGAAGTTTTCCACCGGTTCCTTTCACTGTAACTGAGTCACATGGTTTCAATAAACTGAACCAATCCTGATTACAGCTAAAATGTCTTGTGGACCCCGAGTCCATATACCAGCAGTCTTTCTTATGACTATCTGCTACATTCAATGCCGACTCATTCGATTTTTCACGCTTCTTCTGTTGCGCACCACTTGAAACTTTTAGTCTACATTCAGATGTAAGAAGCATCTGTACTTGGGCTTCTTGGACTTCACACTTTGTGTGAGTAGAGCGATGCTCTCAGCATTGAACTGCAGCAGCTTAGCTCTCACGGTTTCTGTTGTTAACTTGGTATCGTTGGGCTCCAAAGCTATTACTAGGAAATCATACCCTGGTGTGAGATTCTGCAGCATCGCCATTGCGACTTCTTCGTCATCCACCTGTGCTCCCACAGATGCCAATTGCCGGGATATCGACAGCATTGTGTCTATGTACTCATCCATGCTCTCACAAGTACTCAATTTAGTCCCATACACTGTACACCTCAAGCTTATCCTTCTTATCAGACCTTTGTCCTCATACACCTATTTCAGGGCAGTCCACATCTCACTTGCTGAATCTTTATCATTAATGATAGAATACACGTGCTGTTCTACAGCTAAGCCAATGGTGCCCATGGCTCTATTCACCTCATCAGCATTTGGACTGGCGTCTGGATCTACTGTGACTTTTCACAACTTTGCCCACAATAATTGCATTTGCATTACAAATTTCCACATTGCATATTTTCAGAACCTTTTAATTTAGCAAAGTTCTTGCTGGCGTCTCTGTTGTGCATTTTTTTTTTGTGTACTGATTAAAGGAGTAATCTGTAGGTTATCAGTTTCCTTTTATTCTCCTGCACTTCTGTTATCATTCTTTACGTTTAAGCGTTTGCTTTAACAAACGGTGCTGGGCCCATAATCGGTTGGTTATACCTTCTGATGTTACTAAAGGTGTTCAGCGGTGTTAAGTCACAGCGCTTTTGTTTCTTAAACATGTTACTGTTTATTTAAAGATAATAATAAGAGATGAATGCAGTTGCTCACAGTTACTTGTAGTACAGCAGGCAATATACACTTTATGTTTATGCAGTACAGATCTCTGTATGCAGTAGTAAATATAGTTGTATATGGTGGTACACTGTTATACTGATATGCATATGGATGCAGGAACTTTAAATATATCCCTGTGTTTGCGTGGGTTTCCTCCGGTTGCCTCCCACACTCCAAAAACATACTAGTAGGTTAATTGGCTGCTATCAAATTGACCCTATTATTATTATTATTAATATTTATTTATAAGGCGCTACAAGGCATCCGCAGCGCCGTACAGAGACAAACAAAATCACAATACAATGGGAGACAGCACAGTACAGTAAACACAGCAACTCAGTACGCTCAATGCACAGCTAGAGAGGGCGGGGAAAGGGGAGGGAGGATCCGAAAACGATGGGGCCCAAGAAGGGGGGCGCGGAAGAGAGGGAGACCCCCAGGGGGGAGGAGGGAGCGAAAGTGGACGTGGGGTGGAGGACCTTTGAGGAGGAGGGCTAAGTAGCTGGAGAGCAGAGTTAGAAGTGGTGGAAACAGGAGGAGAGATGGCCCTGCTCAGAGGAGCGTACAATCTAAGGGGAGGGGTGAACAGACAGAGACGCAGGAGAGAGAGGGAGAGTAGGGGGACAGAGGCAGAAGATAAGGTAGGAAGTTAAGTGGGAGACAGAAAGGCTTTAAGAAAAAGGTGGGTTTTTAGGGCCCGTTTGAAGCTAGTTTGACCCTAGTCTCTCTCTCTCTCTCTCTCTCTGTCTGAGTGTGTGTGTTAGGAAATGTAGACTGTAAGCTCCAATGGGGCAGGGACTGATGTGAATGAGTTCTCTGTACAGCGCTGTGGAATTAGTGGCGCTATATAAATAAATGGTGATGATGATGATGTATATGCTGCACATCTGTGCAGAAACTTGGTATGTGGGAACAGACTCCTAGGGCTAGATTTACTAAGCTGCAGGTTTGAAAAAGTGGAGATGTTGCCTATAGCAACCAATAAGATTCTAGCTGTCATTTTGTAGAAAGTACTAAATAAATTAAAGCTAGAATCCGATTGGTTGCTATAGGCAACATCCCCACTTTTTCAAACCCGCAGCTTAGTAAATCTAGCCCCTAATGTTATCTAGGGAGCCTCCAGTGACCGTCTGAATTACTTTGGGAACTTTATATGAGCAACGGTACGCAGCTCTAGAGCTCACTCTCAAGCTCCAATGGAAGAACGACGCAAAAAGCCGAACTTCCAGTTTGGAGGGTCTGGGCATGCGCAGTAGCGCAAATCGGACATAGGCGACCTGCCCTTCTTCCTCCTAGACCACCGGGGATTCGGGTCACTATGGAAACCAGGGAACAAGGAGAAAGAGCAAAGCGCTCTTATATGCCAACAGTAATGCAATATTTATGTCTGTATGATGAATAGGAATTTGTCACTGGCATCAATATAGGAGGATAGACAAATGTGTAGGCTGGTTTATTTACAATGATGTTCTTTCCAAAATACAGAGAGCATGAGCATGGAATAACATACATTTTTTTGTATTTATTTTGAATTGTTTTAGATGATATTTTAAACTTAGATAATACCATTTATAAAAAGGATTTACAATACCAAATGACTTAGAGACTATTGCTAAATGTTTTTTCTTCCTTGACTGAACTATGAATTTGTTGTGTTACCAGTTTACCAACCTGAAGCACCTTCAGCAGAGGAAACCGCTGAGTAAGAAGGGGTACTGTTTGGGAGCCAGGACTGCACCCCGCTTCCCCCCAGATAGTAAGGTAATAATTCTGTGGTAGTGTATATATCCAATATAGCCGTCTCTGTTAGTAGCCCTGAGCTATGTGGTTACTTTCACTGTAGATTATCCACACATTCAGAACATCGTTGTACTTTAACTTAACTAATTTGAACAGTTCCAGATTATATCAATATACCAGAAGGTAATTATTATTCTGTATGACACATGTAACATGGAGTAATAGGATTTTTTTTTCTTTGTTTCATGGTTATTTTTAATTTACTGATGATCTATCTTTTATAAGATTTCAACCAACTTGATGGACATGCATGTGCCTTTGCTTTGAGTGAATAAAGTACATGGAGTAATTTATCTGCCACCCTTTTGGCAGGTGCCTGAGCCTCTCACCCACCCCCTTAAACTGTACGTTATGTAGTATATGGTATTGTAGCATAACAGGAGTTGGACATCAGATATCAGAATCTAATGTCACAAGAAGTTTGAAAACAGAACAAATTTCTCAGATATTACCAGGTGTACTATCTATTCAAACAGTTATATGTAAATACCACCCCAAACAAGAATATTTCTGTAACCTCTTACTCATTGCGATATTTTTTTCACACTGAGTGATGCTGATGGCTACTTCACTTGCTGGAGCACCGTGGCAGCCTTTAAATGTTTAAGTACTGTCTTCTTAATATTACATATACAGCTATATTCAAAAGTTTGGGCAGCCCTTGTCTAATTGCATGTTCGATTGAATGGCTAAGTAAAAATAAGTTAGCAAACCCTCTGTGGGGTATAAACTTGAACATAACATATTTTTGCAATCAGTAATGCACATTAGTATTTAAACTGAATTTGTCAGGTTAAAAAAGAAAACAGGGAATTTGGCACATGCAAATGTTTGGGCGCCCTGGAAGTTAGTATTTTGTAGTACCTCCTTTAGCAGAAATCACAGCATTTCTTGTAGTCGGAGAAGAGTCTTTAGGGATTTTTTCCCCTTTCTTCTGGCTCAGAAACATTCTTATATGTTAAGAGATTTTCAATAATATTCAAGTCTGGGGAATGTGGAGACTATTCTAAAGCCTTAATTCGTGTCATGATTGATTTTGAGGTACGTTTTGGATCTGTCTTGCTAAAATATCTCCATCCTGAGACGTATTGATATTTAGTTTAATTCATTCTTCCTTCCACACAGACTGTCACACATCCCCAAATGCCCTAATAGATCCGCCCCCATATACTCTAATAGATCCGCTCCCACATACACTAATAGATCTGCCCCACATACTCTAATAGATCCGCCCCACATACTCTAATAGATCCTCCCCCACATACTCTAATAGATCCGCCCTACATACTCTAATAGATCCGCCCCACATACTCTAATAGATCCGCCCCCACATACTCTAATAGATCCTCCCCCACATACTCTAATAGATCCGCCCCCTTGCTTAAGGGTTCATTTTTGTTTAATCAATCCATAGCAATGTACAAACAACCAGCACCACTTATAATGCATATAATATTTATTGAACAAAAGCCTGATGGTTCCAAAATATACATCTGATGCATGTCTATTAAGTAATATCTAGTAAACGCATGCAGCTATGACCATCCTACTGCTTTACAGAGATCCAGTATTGAAACTTGAGCTCAGTGAGCCCAAGAAGTTGCTGTTGACCTGGTTGAGTGCACCCTCACAATTTGTGGCAAATTCACATCTGTTCCCTTTGAAAGCCTGTGTGATCACTTCTCCTATCCACTTTTTAAGTGTGTCTCTTGAAAGCGGATATCCCTTTCATGCTTCATCTGGTAGAACAAAAGTGCTCTGTCCTTATAAACCCACCTATTCTTGCAAAATACATATTAACGGCTCTGACCAAATCCGAAGTCTCTAGATGTTCCTCAACCTCTCCAGTTAGGAACAGAATGCAGGGCATATTATTTCCTGATTAACATGGAAGGAGGAGACCACCTTATGCAAGAAACGTGAGTTCGTTCTTAGAACAGACTTATAAGCATGAATATTTAGAAATGGTTCCTGGCAACATAATGCCTGGAGTTCGCCTCTTTTCCTGACAGAAGTTATGGCTCTGATGTTACAAATAATATAAATCTCTTGAAGAAGATGTAGGCTGTTTCAGATAACAAGAGCACTGCAGATTCTGTATGTCAGCTAATTAAAGATTAACAGTAATATAGTTATAGGGCCTGATTCATTAAGGAATGTAAATGCCTATACGTGCTGTATTTTGCGTACAAAAAATTATGCCAGAACCAGATCATACGCCAGTGAATACAAGAACATCCAAATCATCTTCGGGCACAAAGCATCCTGATGGCTGGCTACAATTTCAGGGGCGGTACGGGGAAGGAATAGGCGTATGCACGTAGTCAATGTACAGTAAGGGCGTGCCAAGCTCGAGCAAACACAGCAGCACCCGATTCAAGCTTTGGGCATATCAAAGGTACATGTTTTTCTGTCGCATCACTTGCACCAGCTACAGGGCAGATGTAAGTGCCACTGGATACTGATGACATTTGCATATACAATCGGCAGCAACTGTAAAAATGCAGTAGACAATAATATCTTAATAAATGTATTTTATGGGGTGAAAAATAAACTTTTTCTTCATGTTTTGTCATTAATGACTATATTATTAACAGGTGATATAAACTGATTTTTTTTCTGTGCATTCTGCTGGGAAGTAATATTCCACATAAGTATTGGACATATCCTGCAGTGTCTTGCCTGTCAGAGCAAAGTGTACCTAGACCCACATTCAGCAAAGACGTTTTATTCAGATCTGCTTGTAGTAGAATACGAACGTACATATGCCCAAATTAAATGCGTTTTTTAAAAAATGCAATTACAGTAATTTTGTGTGCCTAAATGAATCAGGCCCATGGAATTTGAAAGGATATCTAACTGTATTCTTTGAGATTTATGATTGTTATTTAACTGTCTCTCATAGAGAAATACCAGCTAATTATTATGTGAATTCTGGTCACTTCTGAAGATAGTCTTAAATTATCCACACAGACATTCCTTTGATGGCCAGTACCCCAGGAGTCTGTCTCTCTGACACCTCAGCAATCGGGATATACCGATTGGACCCCAAAACCCCGGACTGCTTGTCGGCCTGCTTCTCTCACTTTGAGGATCCTAAAGAGTGGCACTGGGTGCCATCTTGGCTTGTACAGGGTTCCTCAACCGAGAGAGCCCAGGGCTGTGTATCTACCAGTCTCACCATACAAATCATCTCCCACATTTGGACTCCTGCTTCAGAAACCGAGCTTTTACACTGGAGGCACCTACAGTTCGTGATCACCAGACAACTTCCTTCTCATAGGGGAGATCCAGAAGCAAGCAAGTAGCTTACACTCGAAGCCTGATTCATCTATGCACATAGGTCCTTTTGTGTGCTGTATCTTGCGTGAAATAGCTCTACGCTTGCTCAGAAACAGATCTTACGCCAATGAACACAACTGCATGCAATTCATGTCTGAGTACAAATAACATGACTGTTTACTACTTGAAGGGCAGAATAGGGGAGGAAAGGGGCAGATGAATGTAAGCAATTTACCGTAAGGGCATGCCAATGCAGATGCGGACGATTTAAGTCCTGGGAGACTTAAATCAAGCTGCGGATTTTAAAAAATTGGAAATGTTGCCTATAGCAACCAATCAGATTCTAGGTGTTATTTTGTAGAATGTACTAAATAAATGATAACTGGAATCTGATTGGTTGCTATATACAACCAAGGTGTAGTCCAGTTGTAAGGGACGGAGCTGTCCCACTTGTCCCAACCAAGGGACCTCTAAAATGGCAGGAGGAAAAAGCGAGACATGGACTTCCCAGCAGAGCAAATGTTCTTTACAATAAGAGTACTGCGGATGCAGTTACAAACAAAGAAAGCTTGCAGCATGGTGGGGATATTGGGTATCCCTTTCCCACCTTTGAGGGGCTTCTTGTACATAACTGACCGCTTCACTCTGTCCGTTTTGGAGCCCTTGTGATGGTCTTGCAGATGGCAACAAGACATGGCCAAGCTTGGGCCATGTACTGCAGAATGGGAAGAATCTCATTACGCAGCACCAGTGCGTTTCCTTCGATGGTAAGGTCTCTGACGCTCCACAGGCCAATCTTTTGTCTGACTGTCGTCAGTCTCTCTTCCCAACACTTCAAGGCCACCTCCTCTCCACCAAACCAAACTCCAAGAATTTTGATTGTGAAGGGGAATGCAGCGGGGGGTGACAGGTGCCACTGCCCGAAGAGCATCATCTCTGACTTCCCGCAGTTGACCATTGTCCCTGAAGTTCAGCCGAAGTTCTCGTAGGTCTGGACGAGTGCGGTCACCGAACACACTCTGTTCTCCTTCATTCTCCGTTCCTTTACTTACCTTCTTTCCTCACTTTCTGCTGTCTTCTTTCCTGATGTCCTCTCTGCTGCTGCTCCTCACTGACACTGTCGGACCAGTCTCTTTGCCTGAAGCAGAACTTCAGGCAAAGAGACTGGTTTTAAATAGAAGTGTGCATTGTGTTCTTTGTGATTTTGTGTATTGCTTTTGCAAGGGTGTGATATATATATATGCAGGGCCGCCATCAGAAATCGTGGGGCCCAGTACAATGAAGCAGGCAGGCCCCCCCCACGTTGAACCAGGGCCGTCTTTCCGACTGGACACGATGGGCAAGTGCCCGGGAACCCAGGGGGAAAGGGGCCCAAGGCAATGAAAAAAAAATCCTGGAAAAAAAAACAAAACAAAAAAAAAAACGTACCTTTTGTGGTCCTGATCCAGCTCCCTCCCTGGTCCCCTCTTCCGGGAAGGGGGTCGGACTTAGTCGATTGAAAGGTAAGTTAAGGGGGGCCCTAATATATATAATATATAATATCTCTCCCTCTTTCTCCCCCTCTTCCTCACATATATATATATATACATCACTTTTTACACACATACACACACACACATATGTGTGTGTGTGTGTGTGTGTAAAAAGTGATATATATATATATATATATATATATATATATATATATATATATATATATATATATATGAGGGGGAGAGAGAGGAAGAGATAGATTCTGCAGCACTTAACTTCCGCAGTGGAACGCATGTGCTTTCCACCAACAGGAAGTTCGGCATTTGGAACACAAGTTTGCGTTCCAAAAGCTGAACTTCCTGTTAGTGTAATGACTGCAGAAGTTAAGTGCTGCAGATACAGTTACGGCTCCGCTCGCTGTTCTCCAGTCTCGGCGTCTTCGCTGCTGTCTTCAGCCTGGCTGTCACAGTGGCAGCCAGGCTGAAGACAGCAGCGAAGACGCCGGGACTGGAGGACAGCGGGCCCCCTGGTAAGTGTGTGCCGCTGGGCCCCCTGGTGAGCTTGGGCCCAGTACAAGGGTACCCCCTGTACCCCCCCTGATGGTGGCCCTGCATATATATATATATATATATATATATATATATATATATATATATATATATATATACGAGGTATGTCTATTAAATAATGAGACTGTGATTCCACCTAGTAAACATAGAAGTCAGAACCGGTTATAACTGCATACATAGTAACCCTGAACCGGTCTGGACCTGCATCACAAGCTGCAACACTCTATGACGTTCAGTTGATTGTGAGTCGCCATTTAGTTTGGTTGTGTTTTCTGTAGAGTGACGAAAAAATGCTAAGTTTAGAAGTTGAACAGCGATTTGTTAGTAAAATTGCACAAAACACCAACAGAATGTTTTGAAATGCTTACTACGGACTATGGGAATGACTGCCTGTCTCATGCGCGTATGTTTTAGTGGCACAAAAGATTTAGCGAGGGACGTGAGAATGACGAAGATGATTAACGCTCTGGACGACCTTGCACTTCAAGAACCAAAAAAAATGTAGAAAACATCAATCAGATTGTTCAAAAAGACCACCGACTCAGTGTTCGAATGATAGCTGAATCCGTGAACTTTCATCATGTTAAGATCCTCACGCAAAATTTTCCATACGGTGTCTTGGAAACTTTTGTGTGAGGATCTTAACATGACGAAAGTTTGTGCTAAGATGGTCCCAAGGTTTCTCACACCAGAGCAAAAAGAACGTCGCAAGGAATGTTGTGTTGACATTCTGCAGCAACTTAACACAGATCCAAACCTGTTTCATAAAGTAATCACTTGTGATGAGACCTGGATCTTCCAGTAGGATCCTGAAACCAAAAGACAGTCAATGCACTGGAAAACACAATCATCACCAAGAATGAAAAAAGCTTGTCAAAGCAAGTCAAAATTCAAAGCAATGCTCACATTGTTTTTTCGATATCAAGGGTGTAATTTTGGAAAAATGGGTTCTAAAAGTCACAACAGTTAATCAGCATTATTATAAGCAAGTTTTGCAAAAGCTGAGAGAAAGAGTCAGAAAGAAACAGCCACAACTTTGGAAAAATGGTTTCTTTCTTCGCCAGGACAATGCGCCTGCTCACACAGCACTTTCTGTGAAGCAATTTTTGACCGACAAACACATTACTACACTTGAACATCCTCCATTTTTGCCCGATTTAGCACCTTATGATTTTTATCTTTTCCCAAAAGTTAAATCAGTGCTTAAAGGGACACATTTTGAGTCAGTTGCTGCTGTAAAGAAGAAAACGGCAGATATGTTGAAACAAGTGACAGAAATTGATTTGCTCCATGCCTTCGACCAGTGGAAAACAAGACTACAGAGATGTGTAAGTGCAAATGGGGAGTATATTGAAGGGGACAAACATCAAATTTGTAATACCAATAAATAAAGGTGAGTTAGTTAATCAGTCTCATTACTTAATAGATCTACCTCATCTATATATATATATATATATATATATATATATATATATATATATTTCACTATTCACTCTATGCCAAGGTGATTTATTTACCACAAAGAATTACCACTGCCCTGGTATAGACATACGCCTGTTTTAATTGTGCCTGCTAACAGAAGTAATTTCTGAAGGCATTTCTCCATTTTGTCATCCCCTGGGTCCTTCAATAGACCTGTATCTTCCAGAGCAATTCCAGAAGTTGAAATTCCAGAAGTTGCCCTCGCAGACAGATTAGGTACTGCCACATCGATCTTAGGCACCAAATGCCACTTTATGGCATCAGAGTCCTGAAAAGGGTACTTGTGTTCCAATCTCCTAGTGTTAAATTGATGAATATAAACATGATCCTACTCCTTAGCAATCAAATCCTTCACAACTCTTTGAACCAGTGATGTTCTGCACCTGAGTTTGACAATCTTTATTTATGAATTTATGAGAGAAACGAAAGAGATGTTAAGCAAATTTAAAGATAGAGGTTATCCTGAGAAGCTACTTCAAAGAAGCTGAGAACTACGCTTCAAGCTTAGATAAAGTTTCTCTTTTAAAGTCTTGTAGGAGCAAACCGAAGAAATGGAATTTGGAAAATGCGCAGATTTTTGTTTCTAAGTTTAATGCAAAATCAAGGCAGATTAGAAATATAATTAATTCTAATCTTGGAATACTGAAACAAGACAATGTGCTAAATAATTGTCTGGAAGACAAAGCGATTGTGATTTTCAAAAATAATCTTTACTTAAAAGGGTCTTAGCTCTAAGTGTATTGAAATCTAGCAAAGAAATCCAAAGTGGATGCTGAACTCCTACTAAACTGGATGGTAGCTTTAGGTGTAATAAGCCGATCTGTCTTACCTGTAAATATCTTGTAAATAAGTCTAAAAATATTACATCTAATCATCTAGGAGTGGAATTCCCTATAAAGGGTTTCATAAATTGTGATACTGCATATGTGGTTTATGTTTTAGAGTGTAATTGCAAATTGCAATATGTGGGAAGGACTACTAGACCTTTGAAAGCTCGTTTTAGGGAGCACAGAAAGAATATAATCAATAAACTCCAGGAACATAGTGTCTCCAAGACACTTTGCTAATTTCCACAATGGCGATCCCAGTGGTTTAAAACTGGTGGGAGCTGAATTTAAAGATAGGACCGCCAGAAGAGGCAACAGATTTACTAAATTATGTATATGCGAGTAGGCATGGATACTGAAATTGGCTACTTTATGCCCAATGAGTTTAAATAAAGCCTTGAACCATAATTGTCTCAATTGAAATGAATGGAACTTCATTCTGGTTTATTTCCCAAATGTGGTTTGCAGTCGCCAGTATGTGTTAGAATATTACGGTTAGCCATAATTTGAGTGGTGTGTTATAAGTGGTTATGGATGGTCTGATTATGAATTTCATTTATTTTTTATATCATAACTATGTTGAGTATTATTATTATTACTTTCATTATTATTATTATATTTTCATTGTTATTATATTATATTATTATGTATATTATTATGGTTTTGATATTGCTATACACTAACAAGTATTTCAATAATGGTTATATTCGGACTATTTAAGATTCTAAATGTATGAGGTTTATGATTATTATTATTTAGATTATTTGTTTTATATACTCAGTGTCTCTCTCTTATATCGGCACTTTACGTGGCAGGTGTTTATATGCCTAGTGTGGTATGCTAGACTACTATGGGGGGGATATATATCCTGATTTATGTCATCTATTAGGGTATACTTATAGGTAATTGCACTTGCTGTTACATTTCTACAAAGATCTTGTTAATGATGCACTACTGTCAATAGAAGGATTTTTCTCTAGATGTTTATATGTATTTTATATTATTTTTATTAAGAAGTTGGGTATAATAATGTTTCTGGCTTTATTGATAAATGGAAATATTAGGTGTCGGTTTTTAATTAAAATTCTATGAATGTTATTGATAAGGATTAGTTCTTTATAACTTTGAATTTATGTTTAGTTGCATTATATTTTATGGTGTTTTAATGAGAATATAGGTTGTTCATTATTGATAATGACCTTTGGGGTTACTCCGCTGGTGATGAGATCATTAAAAGAGATTAGATTAAAGAGGTCAATTGACCAATGATAACTCTGGTCACTTTAAGCCCCCTGTATAAGCATATACAGCCTTCGTCACTCAAATGAACACCCCCTGGCAGGTAAAGACGTGGATTCTGAAAAGGAACAAGCGGGTGTTCAATCCGCACACCACCTAACGATCGAGTGAACTGCGCTATCACTGAATTAACCTTCTTCCGTACCTCATCGGCTACCCGGCCATCAGAGAAAAAACACCAATTCAGCCTAGGCACTATATCAAACCAACATATAATAAGGTCAGGCCAGGAGGCACGGACCCAAGACAAGTCAGACCGAATCGAGAAAATAGGATCAACAGATTTTCTTACGCCCAAATCATTCCCACCCAGATGAATTACCAATACATGGGGCACCCCTCGTTTTACTACCTCATCTACCAGGAGTTTCCTAAAACTGGGTCACCATAAACCCCTCTGACCTATCCACTGGACCACTACTGACCCCAGAAGAGAAGATGTGTCCCCTGCTGCCCTATGCAACGCAGTCCAATGAACATACGAGTGTCTGAACACCCAGATCAACCGCGGGGTCTTGTGGTCTGTAAGAGGCAGCAAAAACAATATAAACATTAGCATACATCACCAACAAGCACATTTCAAAGAACGTGAATGGAAAAGGAAAAATAGAACAAAAGGGGCCAGCATGGCCTAGAGCAGTGTTGGCTAACCTGTGACACTCCAGGTGTTGTGTAACTACAAGTCCCAGCATGCCCTACTAGCAATAAGCTGCTATATATTGGCAATGCATGCTGGGACTTGTAGTTTCACAACATCTGGAGTGTCACAGGTTAGCCAACACTGGCCTAGAGACTTAAGCATGCACATGCATATCCATCGTAAGCAACAGCCCACCGCACAAGAAGTGTACATTCCCACAAAGTGAAAGAAGGAAACAAAAGAGGGGAGCAGGAGCCCAAGCGAAGGTAAAACCATATAACCTTGTGCTGCCAAGTGCCAATCAGGCCCACTTTTTGGAGAAAAACATGCAGAAATCCTTTCGCGCCGTTCCTCCAAATGCATGAGCAGCCGAAACCTTGTGCCCCGCAGCAGAGAGAGCAAATTAAGAAGAAATGTCAAGGAAGAAGAGAGGGTCGTATATAACATTTAAAAACATCAGTTTTCCACCTGCCTAACCCCTTTATAGCGAGTCCTGACGCCCCAGCAACCACAGCCGATGGGGCGGCCCTGATACGGAAAGAATGCGTGCCAAACTGAGAACCATCCAGACCCACAGCCGCCAAGGTATGTTTCAACACCACTGAAAATTGGTACCTAGTAATGGGGGAACCATCGCCGTGGACCAACCACGGGAGAGCACCACTCGGCCGCAGAGCAGCAAATTCACTGATTATTGCTCCCGGGCAAACAGAGCAACCAACTTTCGGGACCATTGTAACCCAGCACCCTCACCCCAGCTGGTCCAATTTAGCACACAGAATTGCCAGATAAAACCTTGTGTTCCACAAGCATACCTGAAAGGGGGTGGACCTGGAGGAAGCAATGAGCTCACTCACCCGGAGAGCGGTAATGTATAACATGACATAGGCCGCGCAAAATAAAACCACCTCATAGCTGTCGCGCGCCACCCTTGGAATCACGTCCACTAAGCTACATAACAGGGAGTCACTAAAGGGGCCTCCTCTGATTGGGTACCGGGTGCTTTCTCGCCTAACCCCTGAGCGCCCTGGAAATCAAGAAGCTCTTGGTGTAATTCGCCTCACCTTTCAGCCTAACAAAGAATGATATACCTGCCAGTGACCCTGCCATAGCAGCTCTAGCCCTGCCAGCTTGGAAACCTGCCCAGACAAATGCAAGCATGCCCTTGTCCCCACCTTCCTCACCACCATGGCCCTGGCTCCGGAAAGTACACCACTCATTCCAAGCGACACAATACTTCTTTTGAGTCATAGGAGCCAGGGATGATTCGGTCAGCCCTCTATGTCGGCTTGACAATCTGCCATACATAAGAGGGACAGGGTAAACCCTTTAGATGCCCCAGGTGCCAAAGTTCTAAACCTCTCAACTTGACCCCTAGACAAAGCATCCGCCAACGCATTCTCCACACCAGGCACAAGCACGTGGCATATGTCATAGGACAGACAGCACCATACCAGTCGCCACAGAAGTGTAATCACCGGAGGTGAAGTGGCCCTCTGCCTATTAATCACCTGTTGAACTCCGAGGTTGTCACACCAGAAAATTATTTGTTTCCCAACAAACCTTCCTGTCCAAAGATCCACCGCCACTTTGATTGGGAAAATCTCAAGGAGTGTTAAATTAGCTGTCCAGCCGGACAGCACCCATTCCATAGGCCACTAGACTCCGGTGGCGCAGGCCATAAACGCACTCCATTAAAGTCTTGAAGGAACATGTCCCAAACTGCACAATCTCCACATAGAGAGGAATTCGACCATGTGGGCGCCTATGCCTATGCCCGGCCGTCGCCTGCTGGAGCTTTCAACAAAATACCCGTCCCATAGATATCACCCGACAAGCAAAATTGAACCGCCCCAACAACACTTCATTTATCGCACCACACAGCTTACTCACATTGTCCAGCGGTAGCCGACAAAGGACCAAGACCATATCTATCTCGATACCCAGGTAGGACAACCGCATTGTCGGACCTTTCGTTTTTTTCTTCTAGCTACCGGGATGCCCAATAAATGGAAAAGGGCCATTTCTGAGAACAACATCTCCTTACAGGTAGGGCTCGACCACCAAGAAATCATCCAAGTAATAGGCGACTCCCTGATGGCCTGTGCCTGCGCAAACACACCAGTGTAGGAATGAACTGAAACACTGGAAGACAGGAAACCACACTATCTACATAATAGCCATCATCCAACCTGAAACCTATGAAACAAAATGAGTCAGGGTGAAGCGGCAGCAAGTGAAAGGCCGACTCAACGTCCACCTTCGCTAATAATGCGCCTTTACCAAAACCACGCACCATGTCAAGGGCGGCTTCGAAAGACTGGTAAGTTACCCTACAAAACTTCTCTGGGATCGCATCGTTCACTGAAAAACCGTGGGGAAAGGAGAGGTGGGGAAAGGAGAGGTGCTGAATCAGTCTAAACTTCCCTACGGCCTTCTTAGGAACCACCCCTAGCAGGGAGACCACGAGGTCCCGGTAAGGTGGGTTCCGGAAATGTCCGCTCATGCATCCAAGCGCAACCTCCTTGCTAATCTTAGCCGCCAACACATCGGTGAACAAACTGGCAGATTTCAAACTCCCTACCCTCCCCGAATGCACTGGTCCTTCGATAGAAACACGAAACCCGTGTAGAAAACCCTCCCTCAAAATTTCCGCTTCATACTTGAGAGGGTAGTCACTGAGCCATCGACTCAGGCTAGCCACATTTATCGGTGATTCTGCCTTCCGCAGCTCCGGAGAGGGGCTGGCTACCTGCTCCCCCCCTTTTGTCCTGCTTGTCACATGACTTAGCTGGGTGACCTCCCCGCATCTAAGGCAAGTATGGGAGAATTTACACCCTAATCTGTGTGGACAACTTGCTCAGTTGAACGGATAGCAGCGACCCTTTTTGAGAAAGGGCGCACTAGACCTACCTCGCCCCGGCAGCCGCCACCTCTTCGTGGCCAAGGCACCGACCCCCCAACCATCCTTCAATCAAGTTTCCACGTCACGATAGCCAAGCATAAGGCTGGTGTGACATTCATACTTTCCCGAAACACCTCGTCATAGGCAAGCCATAACCCGAGGCCGACCAGGAGATTCGTACGACATCTGCTGGAAGAGATGTATTACTAAGAGAAGCCAGAGACATAGAGATGCAAGACATAGACCAGCGCCCATGACTAGCCGCTACCGGCAGCAACTGTGTTGCCCTATCAACTATCTCACCTTGCCGTCTGGAGCCACCCGCACTACCATCATCATCATCATCATTTATTTATATATCGCCACTAATTCCACAGCGCTGTACAGAGAACTCATTCACATCAGTCCCTGCCCCATGGGCCGACCTGCTCCTGGAGGGGGACCTACTTAAATCAGCATCACCGTGCCCGCTGACTACCGAGACTCGGGAAGAGTGCTGGTTCCATCAGGAGGTAGAACCCTGCCCCCCATAACAAAACTGAGACTGTGGGATATTCTACGAATCAGACAGAGCGCGGGACTTCACCACTATGCGGCCTGAAGGCAACCGTTTTTTCATAGGTTGCTGGGACTGATTGCTAGAGTTATGCCCATGTACAGGATACCGACTGGTATGAACAGTATGGCTGTATTCCTCATGCACAGAGGCCCTGCTGCCAGTGTGTGAAGCACCCTTACCTGTTGCACCCTTACCTGTCATACCTAAGAAGTGAATCACTAATTACACCTTCCTGCCTGTCCCCCGGGACCCCGCACCAAAATCAACAGGGAGGGGCAACCCCAAATTCTGACTATTATGTGGGGACCAGCTACTACCCCTATCAGAGGGGGGAGCCACCCTACCTACCGCCCTATGTGCCCGAGCTTGTGCAGCTCTGCCGCAAACCCCCGTCGCACCCTGAGCTCGCTCCCTGCTCAGGAAAGCGCCGGAGCAATGGCCATGGGACCTGAAATGACGTCCGTCACTTTCGGTTTGGCGGCGAAAGCTTTGGGGAATGGTAAGATGCATGCCCACTCACCCTCCTGGAGGGAGAGCGGGGCACTCTTGTGGAGAAAAGACAGGGACCCGGACCAGACGGGAGGTAGGGGGAGGACCAGACTGGGGATCCATGATGGGAAAAAGCTACCGCAAAAAACGGGAGAAAAGAAGGTAAGACACTAAAGGGGGAAGCAGGGAAAAAGAGGGCAACAAAGCGGAAGAAAAAAAAAATAGCGTCCCGACATCCAGCAGCACAAGAGACTGCTTATCCTCCATCCATCCAATATATCATTTCCAACGATCCCTCCTCCATGACATCAAATAGGCGTACTCCCTATGTCAAATTATTAACTCCCAGAGTACCACTACAGTCCACAGATCCAGCCTCAGCTTTTAAAATCCCTTGATCTTATATTCAGCCTTCAGATCCTATTCCAGAGTATTTATTCAATTCTGGAATTGTCTTCACCTGGCTTAATTTAAGGCCTAACAAGTCAATCAGGTTTTGAGGACTCAAAAATGTATTAATTAATCTGCTTGTAGGGTGTCCAAATATTGCTTTATTCTTTCAAACTGTTAAATTTAGCAAATCCATAGTAATTGTGCACGAGTGTGTAGAAAGGTTTCGGATTTAAAATCATGTTTAAGGTTGTACCATTTAGAGGTTGTGTTAACTTATTTTCACAAACAGATTCAGTGAAACATGCAATTTCACCATGGCTGCACATACTTTTGCATATTTCCTGTTTGGATTCAGATTCTCAGTGAAACTTGTGTTTTTCAGATAGTGACTCCAGGGCCAACAGAGTATCAGTCATTCTTTTCCAAAGAGCGCACATTCTTACCAAGCATTGCTCCTTTCAATGCCAGTGCTGTACGTTTTCCAGATGAGATCACAGATTTTTCGCTACATCCTAGGTAATATCTGGCTTTCCTTTTACTTTCCGTAATAAAACATATTTCTCCTTCCAATTGGGGATACTTCTACCATGGGGTATAGAATCCATTCTAGGCAATTGGGCACAACTACACAGAGTCTGAAGTTCCTCATTTCTATAACCCAAACCAAAGTTTCACAGGTTTTTTTTTAGCTATGCACTGGAGTTGGACACTATGGCACAGGGCTGCCTAATGCAACCACTTAAAGGTTTATGTTGTTTTTATTTTTAAAATTATTTCTTTCCTTTATAAGTTCCTAAGCTGCAGCATATATTGACATCCATGCAGGAGTGTCTGTCCTATGTATTGGGAGGAGGTAGCGATGCACTCTGCATCACACTGTCCCTTGTTCAGTTTGAGGAGGGCTCTGGAGGGAACACCTTATTACTGATATGCCACAGAGTGATGGACAGTCCCAAAATGACTAGCATTGAATGGCACTAGTCTCAAAATGGAGGTCATGCTCCAGAGCTGCAGACAGATTTAACAATCCTCCACTCCTCGTAGTAGTTTATATAGGACATTTTCAGCGATATATACTGTTTTCACACAGTAAGGAAACAGGGTTTTTGGTCAGTTGGCACCACTATTGACAGGCTGCTTCCACTAGCGACAGAGGGGCATACTGGGGAAATGCCATGTGGACTGGGACCTCTCTCTGTATTGGACCTCTAGGGATGGGCATACCCCAGTTCCTAGCACCTGTTGCTTGGAGAGCCTTACTTCAGAAAAGAAAGTTCCTCTCCTATCACAGATTACTTCTCAAGGAGGCTGCTCTATATTGTGAGTCTCTTTGGGAAGCCTTTTGGGCTGTTAAATTGTTTTCCATTTATGAAAGTTGTGTGTGTGAGAAATTGTTGTAGGCCTTCAATTAATCTGTAATATCTGCCTGTTTACCATTGTAATTGTGTTCTGGTCACTGAGCTATATTACGTATTCCTCCAGTTTCTGTATTATAATTGTTAAAATATCCATTCTCAGTACCAGACTTCTCATTTTTACTCTGTACCCCTGTATTCCTGCTACTATGTTGGATAAAGCGACCAATTCAAAATCTAATTCTAGAGGAGGAAAACCCATCATTTACTATGAAGCAGTGGACAGTGCTCTCTGCTTGTCTGGGTGGAATGCAGCTGAGATGGCGGAGTCTGCTTGGGAAAGATCCTTGGCTCAGTCCATTGCTGAGCTAACATGCCTCGCTGTGCATCCTTAGGAAGTGAATGAAAATCCTTCCTCCATCTCTTCATTTAGGGAAGCTGGGATTGATTCTGTTCTTCAGGAAACTATCATCCAGGTTTCTGAAGAATCTGCTATGGTGGCCCACACTGAGTCACCCTGGGCTAAAAATTTAGGGAAATCAGTATTGGGTTTGGTGTGTCTTCCTCAATGGAAGAATCTTACTCAGCCCAAAAGCACCAGAATATAGTCTATGTTCATTTTTTCATGAAGATTTGGATTTGGAATTCTCTTCACAAGAAGGCTGGGAACTGAGGTTATGAGGACCCGTCGGAATTCGAGAAAGAGTCCGTCAGAGGCAAGGCATTGGCGACCTAGTTATGCCAGTGCATCAGTCCCTTAACATGTTAAATCTGAGGCTCCTAGCAGAGACTTGGTGTAAACAAATAAAAGATTTCAAATTCAGTTTTTCCGAAGAAATAACAAAGTTCGAGTTTCCATCTAAGGTGGACACACTTGTGCCTGCCTATCTAAACCGACCGCAATACCCATGCCTAATACCGCTTCTCTCAAGGATGGCATAGACTGAAAGTATGTGGGAACTTAAGAGTTGATTTATATGACAACAGGTGCTGCTTAAAGGCCCATGTTATCATTGGCATGGATCAATTCAATAAGGCCGTAGAAAAATGTCCAGAACAGGTCACTGATGGGGTTACAATCTGACAGACCTAGTTCTAAGTTGTTTTCCCTTGATTGAACATATCAAGGAAGCATTAGAGTACTTGAGCACGGTGGCTCTGGATGCTGGTCTGATTGGATCTAGAATCTCGGTCCTTTGGCTTAGATCGTGGGATGCTGATGTGGATTCCAAAAAGACACTTGAATCCCTGGCCTTTGTGGGAATTGTGCTTTTTGGACAAAAACTTGACAAGATCAAGAGCTCTTTCCTTCCAGTGAATGCACCTGATCTAGAGGACTGAAATTTCATTCCTTTTGCTTCCCGCTTGAGTCTAAAAGTTCTAACACTAGAGTCCAAACCATTGTCATATGCAGTGGACAGCAGACATGGGTATCCAAGTGTCCAGCCCTTAAGCCCTCTAATAAACAAAGTGCATGTTGGGCTTCTATCCCATACCAATTTGTCTGCAATGGGAGCCTGCTTTCTGTTGTTCTAGGACCAATAGAGAGCCAATAAATAGGTAAGAGGCATTAAAGAGAGAGGTTATATTCTGGACATTCAGGGGCCTCATCCCATGCAATGCTTGTTTACTGGTCTTCCTCGGGAAAGGACCAAAAGTTAGGCTTTCAGGGAGGCCATTCTGTTCCTGCTGTTATCAGTAATAATCTTCCTATTCCCAGAATAGCAGAATGATGAGGGGTTTTATTCAACAATCTTTCTGGTTCAAAAACTGGAGAACATCTGTTGACCCATGTGAAGAAACCAAGGATCAGGTTGAAGGACTGTTAAACTTTTGAAAGGTCCCGACCTTTCAACTACCATTGGAATAAATGTTGACACTGATGATTGGACTTTTATTTAAATGGTGCCTCTAAACACAGGTCTTTTGGGCTCACTTTATCCAGTGGTTCAATGTGATTTAATACTGTACATGTGTATTAAAGTTGTATCACGAATGTTGCTCTATATATTGTGAATATCAGTATGCCAATGTTGTGATATATTTCTAAGGTTATTATTAACACAGTTGTGTACTTGACAATAGGTATTTATTTATGTTCGGAGTCCAAGGTGTTGATCATAAATTATCAGAAATTTAATCAGGTGTTTTTGTGCCTCCTATTTGAAACTAGTCTGCAAAGAGCTTTCTTCCCAGAGCAAAAATTAGGGAGAGCTATCTTGACTTGACTATCAAAAGAACATACTGTATGTCCTCCTCTGCATTCAGTTATTGGGGTAGATTCTCTCCACCTTTGAATCAATCCAACATGAACGCTTCTCCTCACGGACTTTTCAAAACAATATTCTGACAAGGTTATCCAGGTTCAGACTTTGGCTAGTTTCCCAATTCTTGAGGTCACCTCGAACATGACAGTCCCTACTGTGGTGATTAAAAGCGGACAATTTGAACAAGGGACACCATTGGAATCGGTGATGCTTCATCTTTGTCTGCAGGGTCATTGGTCTTGTGACGAAGCAACACTTCCTTTCAATGTCCTAGAGCTGTGACAATCACTTTCCTAAAAGGCAACGCCACTGGTGAGGTATATATACATTATCAAGGTCGAACCAAAAGCTCCCTAGTGATGAAAGAATCAGATCTTGACCTAGATCTTGAGATGGGCATAAAGGTATGTCCTAGCAATTTTGACAGTTTACATACCTGGAGTGGAGAATTGAAGAGTGGATTTTCTGAGCAGACAATCCATTGGAGGTGTTCCACCAAACTGTGGAAAGCTGTAGTCAGCCAGAGGTCAACATGATGGCTTGTTGGCTGAACCACAAGGTGGGTGGGTGCTGATTGAGGACTAGAGATCCACAACCGTTCTTGGTTAACACCATGGTACCGTGGGACTATCTACTAATATACCTTTTTCCACCTATAGCTATGCTACCCCGGGATTAAAGAGAGCCTAAAGAAAAAGAACACTATTGACCCTGGTAGCTCCACATTGTCCGAAAAGATCATAGTACACTAATGTTCTATGGATGGTGCAAGTCCAGCATGGAGGTTTCCACTGAGGACCGATCTTCTAAGTCAGGGTTCATTTCTGCACCAATACTTAGTTTGACTGGCTTTAATGGCGTGACTAATAGAGAGGAGGAGCTTCAGACTTTGTGTGGTTGTTAACCCCTAAGTGCCCAGCTCCTAAACCAGCCTCTATATCCTATGGTAGCAGTGTCCCAAAAAGGAAACAGAGTAATGGCTTTAACATAAGTACAAAAATCCTCTTTTTTCAGCATTAAATAAACATAAATATAGAATAAACTACAAAGCAGGAATATTTTGATTAGAAATCAGTATTTCATATATTTATTATTATAACATTAATATTGTACTTTTATGGAAAGATATATTGTTTATTTGGCAATTAGTGATGTAAAAAAATATGAGTGTAATGACAAATGTCACAAATATTTCAGTATTAGAAACTGTTATAAAACTCTTTTTGTATTCTAACAAATAACTTGTACCATTTTGTAGGTTATATGAAGTCACAGAGTTTTGAAAAAATTGCTGCAACTGCAGCCTCATTACAAAATTCTTCAGTGTTTCTTAATAACCTTATAATCTACAGTAGAAAATGTTTATCCCAATATTATTTTCCTTTAACAAATAATAATATACATCATCATAGCCCTGGAACATATGAGCTTCACACAGAACAGGGCAGGAAGGTATCCTGGCCTGGGAAGTTCGGATCTCCTGACTGGTCAGCCGTACCAACTCTTAAGAAAAGGACAGTGAGGGCAGAGGTAAGAAGTATAGTTCAATCTTTTTTTATTTAAAGTTTAAATTGGCTGCCTCTGCAGCAAAGTGTTTCATAGCTAAACTCAGCTAATTGAACTTTTCTACAAGTAGGACAAATATTTACTGGCCCTATGATTATGGGGCATATTTATCAGGTGAAAAGCCCTATGGCGATGTTTTCACCAGCGTTAGGGCTGCACCCTATAAATGAAGGGGGCGCAGTAAGAGGTAAGCTCAGGGGAAGCCTATTTAACAAGCATTGCAGCAGTACATGTGCCGTACATGACATACTGCATGGCATACTTGTTCTATTATTGCCATATTACATCATATCAGGTCCACATATAATATATCCCCTCATACTGACCTAGCGAAGCAGTAAGTTAACTCTTACAGCTCCAGACCTGTATCACCAATGCAGCTAAGTATCTCTCAGCTGCTACGCCAATATTTTATTGGTAAATTGCGGCTACATATGAGTCTTAATCAGCCTCATCGCCACATTTTAATAAATGGAGCCCTATATCCACTTGTTTCACACAGCTTAGTTGCCTATTAATCCATTATAAATATCACTTCAGACTTTTATACTTAGGAGGGGATGTATTAGTAAAGACATGTTCCAAACATGGCTGCCCCAATTTGACATCAATTAAAGTTAACTTGTTAATGCCCACCCATTGTAGATTTACAGCAAGCCTGTATTCATGTGCCATAAAACTGACTGCAGCTGTACATAGAAAAATAGAATTTGACTGGTCCATCTAGTCTGCACTTTTTTGGGTGTTTTTGGTTTGTTTATTTATTTGTACTTATTTATCTTTGTTTTTGTGGATTTTTTATTTTTAAATACTTTAGATCTAACACTTAATACTTCTAAATACAAGGACTCTGGTGATCACAGGTCTAGATTTATCTGGCTACAAAACTATAAATGAACATGTTAAATGTTGCCTGTGGCTGGATATAGAAGTAATCTAATATTTTTCAAACTTTTTAAGTTCCCCTTTAAATGCAAAAAGTAGAATTTCCATATTTTAAGGCAGGTCTGTAGACATTATTGTATTCAGTCTTCACCTCCCGGCTGTCCGTTTGTACCGTTAGCCAATCAGATCATGAGAATGTTCACAGCAGCAGATGAGTGTGCTGTACATGTTGGAGCAAGTGGCTTGTCCACTCAGATGACTGTGTGCTGCATGTGACAGGGGTAGTGTCACAATGTGAGAAGGGACATGAATGTCAGCAAGAATCCACAGTCTGAGTTACATAGTCGGAGGTGCAGGGTCCCCAAGAGCACAGTAGTAATGATGTGAGACTCCTGTCACAATAGTGCAGAACGATTGTGGAGTTAAACATACCTCGATGTAAAATGAAATTCATACATCCAACTTGTTTGTTTTGCATTTCATCAATATCCACCTACAATGCTTTCCCTATTGAAATAACAAACATGTTCTTTTGTACCACAGTGAATTTACACTGCTTACATTGTGAGAAGCTTTTCACTTTGTATTCTTATTCCTCTTTCCAGCTGATGACGGACAAAGAATTTCGGAAGAACAGGAATCGAGTCGCATATCTGAGTCTGTATGAGTAATAACCAGATTTCAGCATGTGCATAAAAGTCTTCCACTTGCCTCTGACTGCAGATAATATTGTCTATTTAATAACAACCTGAATAATAAATTAAAGAATTGAGGATCTATCTGTCTTTCAATGTCTTGTATGAATTTGAAAAATTATACTAAGAATAATTTTTTAACCTACCATAAGGAATGTGCCTAACCATAAAGATGCCTAAAGCAGGAAATGACACCGTGCCCCTCTAACTTTGGTTTAGGGTAATGTACACTTATACCACTTTCATACTGCCGCCCCTGCAATATCCCGGGTTTTTGAAGCCGGGTTTTTGCAGGGTCTCGGAGCGTCCCAGCTCAGAAACACCATTCATACTGCACCTCGGACCCGGGAATTTCCCGGGTTGACCCCATTCATACTGCACAAGTCTGTGCCCTGGCAATTTGTGGGAGTCATCACCAGAGCAGTTTTCATTGGCTGAAAAATGGTGATGTCATTGAAAGGTGACTGGTTAATGCTGGAACACAGCATTTATATGTCTCATAATCTGGGGATGTGATGATTCACGCAATCAATATAATAATGTGTATAGTATTTGGGATCTAAGTACCTTTATTCATCACTCAGCGACTGAACTTATCATTCGGATTCCTGCACAATATTTACAAAAAGGTATGGTAAGAAGGTGTGTACCAAGATATTGTGATTTAAAGGTGCAGGGATAATAACTATTGGTGTTTAGAATTTAATTTTACTCTATGGTAATAAAACGAGGCAGCAACTTGACATGTACATTGAGCTTTCTTCTTTGTGACCCCTCTGTGGCTGAAGAATGAGCATTATACAGCTGCAGGGACTGGCTAAATGACCTTTAATTGTTGATGACCTTTATATACTACTTATATTCCAAATTTAGTGTACTTGTAGCTCTATTCTGGTTGATGTTCTTAATTTTCTCACAATGCAAACCCAATTACTACATTTTACTCTTTCCCCTTTTAATAAAGAATAAAGAAAACTGAGAGGTCACCTTCAGTTCCAAAAAATGTATGTACACAGCACAGTAGAATCACTGTGAGATATGCTGCACACAGATCTGTACTATAAAACATACCCCTCACCATTGCCCCACAGTTCTTCATGATTCACTGACAGGCAGACAGCCAATCATCTTGTTTTCTGTGCAACCCGGGAATTACCCCTCGATAAATCCCGGGTTGAAGACCCGGGTTTTTAGACCCGGGATTTTTGACTTGTACCATTCATACTGCACCAAGACCCGGGTCGTTTGAGCTCGACCCGGGAAAAACCCAGGATTTTGGTGCAGTATGAATGGGGTATTATTAAACCTACCAATAAGGTAGAGAGTACTTATTTGCATTTACAGCAATAAAAGAATCAATTTAAATTAATTACCTACACCTGGGATGGGAAGCCAGATACACTTCAAGGGCAACATGTGCGGTTCTCTAGCACAACCACAACAACAAATTTGCAGTATGCTGGTTCCAACAAATTCCTTTATATTGTGCTATTGGTTTTGGCACAAGCATATGTTTTAATTTTGGATCTGGATTTCATTAAAATGGTCAAAACAGGTAAAATTATATATATATTTAAGCTACATTTTTATTTATATCATTAACATTAATTTACAGCCGTTTGCAGTGTATTTTCAAATGACCACCTCACAACTGTCAATATATTCACCAATAATAGCCAAAGGCGTCAGCATGCTAGCTGGCTAAAAATAGTGGCATTGCACTTAAAGGAAAGATGTACAATACCTTTGAAACATAGTGACACAGCAGTGGCAGATAGGATGACAGTTTAATAAAGTAATGTGAAATGATTTGAGAAAATTGTATTTTATTATCAATGGCATACAGCATGTGTGATGTGTGACACGGAGAGAGAGAGAGAGCAGCGGCAATAATAAAAGGTAATTTTAGAATAGATGATACACCAGGACAGGCAAAGCCCATAATGTAAAATGGTGCAAGATCGACTTGCCCATGGGACCTTCCACCCACCCTTTTGTTGTATATTAAAAAGGATATGCATGGGGCGTCGCCTGACTGCCATCTCTAGTGGACGTGCGGTACTGGAGCTCCGCTGGTGTTCATGCTATAATGCTTTTTTTTGGGTTCAGTCTCCACTATTTAAAGACCGTGAGTCACCAGCCTTAGCCCCTCTGCCTCCCGGGACCTGATTCGGCTGTAGATGCCCCTCGCCTTTCTGGTGTGGCTCTCCCCTGTGCTTTGAGGCCCAGCCCATCACCATCTTGCTGCAGAGTTTCCCAGTCCCTGGGGCTCCCCTGCTGCCCGGATACTGCACCCTGCAACAGCGCTTACTCTCTGATCGGTCCCCTGCCTGCTTCTCTGGAGTAAGAGCCCCTGGTCCCAGCTGTGACACCCGCGGGAAGCCCGCATTGAATTCTTGGTCACCTCTGACCCCTCCCATTGCTGACCAGCTACCTCCTTAGGACAAAGAGCATACCTACTGCAGCACACAACTGTGTGCTGCAGCAGCAATCCGGTGAAATCTGGCTGGCTTCATTTCTCACTGGGTCCGGTCTGCAGCTGCCCCCTCTGACTGGTGAGTTACACTGCGTGCTTCTCTTCTCCCAGTCAGGCTGTTATTCAACTGTGCACCCCTATAAGGATATATTTTCTTAGACAGCCAATCTGCTCTGCGCTCATGCCACTTCAGGCTCATCCAGGAGGCCTGGGATTTCAACTGCTATATTATTGTGATGTGACTGTCACTCCATCACATCATTCCTGAGTGGCTTTTTTTGATCGAATTTTCTACTCTACCCGCCTCCACCCACCCCTTCCCCCGGATTCATCTCTGACTCTGTTTTGCCTAATTATGCCGAATAAGCAAAAAAAACTCACTCTAAGGGCATGCCCTACTACTACATTAATAAGTCTTCCTAAATCTCTGGAATCGATCAAGCAGATTCCCCCCAGTTCCTTACCAGACTCCAACTCCAGTTACTCCAACTCCAGTTACTAAAAAAGAACTTCCTCTCTTTGATCAAGGAAATGAAAGATCTTCGCTCCTTGGGCCATACTGAGGTCCAACATGCTCTTCATAGTCTGCGATCTGAGGTGTCTGCGCTGGGCTCCCGCACTAACCACATCGAAAGGAAGACGAAGGACATTGTCTCAATTTAAGACTCCACTGTGGACAATCTATCTAAGTTTAATCAGGAGCTTAATGTTATCCATGATTGCCAAGAAGATATGGACAATCGTGCCTGGAGAAACAACCTCCGAATCAAGGGCATCCCAGAGTCTATTCAATCTGTCCACCTTGATCCCTACCCTCAGAAATTATTCTCACAGCTTGCCCCAGAAGTTCTGGAAGATCGGCTCCTTATGGAAAGAGCCCACAGAGCTCTTAAACCCTGCCCATCTTATTAATCTGTAACTAGAGACGTCATCCTCCATCTACATTTTTTCACGACCAAGAAAGCTGTTTTACAAGCTGTGAAGATACCGGGTTTATCTCGCCCAGTGCTACCCACTTCACGCTGGCTGGCCACCCAGGGTGCCTCACTATGCCAGAGAAGTCTACCCAGTACCTTCTAGGATTCATATAGTCACTCAGGCAAATTAGGTTGGAAAGTAAAACAATATATTTATTGTAATAAAAACAACACTAGAATATTATGTACAAACAGTAAAGAACTGCCTGGAGCTCTAACTGATTGCCAGTGCAATGTTGATTCCTCAGACGCCAACCTGGTTTCTAGCAGTCTGCAGTCTATTCAGTTATTTCTGCCCAGACAATGCAAAAAATATATAGAACTCCAATCAGGCGCTAGGATATAGCAAAAATAGGGATCACACTCCCACAGATCCTTACTGCATCTCTAAAAGGGTAGTGTTAGTTCCACAGAAAAGTATCACACATAAATGTATCACACAAAAATACAGTATACAGTGCAAAACAGGAGCTGTGGATAGTGTCCTAAAAATAGTGTGTCAATGTATAAACAATGGTAATGAAGGAACAGATCGCTGATTGTACATAAAAATAGACAATATTTAATTAATACAAATTGATAAAATAAATAACAACATTGAATTATTCCATATCACACAAGCAATAAAAATATCTAACTATAAATTCGCAACCATCATAAGAAACAGACAATGTCTTTTAATACTCTCCCGCCATGGATAAAAATCCTTAATACCGCATGGAGTGATGTTCATACAAGCGATGTTCATACACAGCTTGTCAGTCGCGGCTTTGTTGTGTGGTTAGGGAATCCTGTGATGTCAGAACAGGTTGCCAGGTAACCGTTCTTGATTGTAATTGGGCCCAACACGTTTCGTCATAAATCCATGCAAAGGAACCTAATCAGGCCACCCATCTTTGTATATGTAGCCAACAGTTCTGTTCCAGAGACACAACCCAGTCCAGGCACAGACAAATCCTCAGGCGTGACAGGGACCCTCTGTCATGCAGGCACTGATAGGTGTGTTAATATACGGCCTCTGTATCTGATACTTATTTCTGTGTTTTGAACTTGCTTTTGGATTTCTAAGACCAGCTACTGTTTAACCTCTTCGAACCTTGCTTACTGACATTGCTACAGTGTACTAACCTTGTTCTGAATACTTGAACTTGCTACAGTTTAAAACCTCTGGAACTTCACTTACTAGTTTAGTTATACTATGCACTGACCTGGCTCTAAACAATTGAACTCGCTACAGCTTAAACCCAGTGGTGCACGCAGGGGGGTTTCTGAGTCTCTAGAAACCCCCCCCCTGCGCTAACTAAGTGGCCACTGTCCTATACAGCAGCCGCGGCGCTGTCAAAGAAGCGCCCGCAGCGGTGCTGTATTGTATACAGCACCGCCGCAGACGCTTCTTAGACAGCGCCGCTGCTGCTGTATAGGACAGCGCTGGCTAAACGGAGCTGCTGCGCATGCGCAGCAGCTCTCTCTCGAATTTTTTTTTTTTTTGGGGTGGCGGGGAGAAACACCCCCCCCTCCCCAACAATCCTCCGTGCGCCCCTGAAACCCTGTGGAAGTCTCCTGACTGATCTTCTGCTATATTGGAAACTACTCTCCTGGAACCACCGTCTCAGCAGCTTCTCGAATCACTTCCCAGCCAGCTTCACCAGAAACTCCTCTCTGGTCAGCCTGCTTTCAGCCTTCTGAATCTGTCCATCGGAATAAGGTAACAGAACTACGTTTCTTACTGTTACCATGATATACTCATAGACAACTATGCTTGAAACTCAGTAATTCTAGTGTAAATCTGTTCTGTTTATATAGTGAAAGCCTATAGAGGACCTGAGAAGGGGGAACCAGAGGGAACTTATTATATCCAAAGGGTCAGTACAGGTGCATGTGTTACAGAAACACTTCAATTGTGAGTAGAAAGTCTCTCCACCTATATAACAATCAATCATATAACTTCACTTTCATCCAGAAATACTGCACCAAGAATACTTCTGGTATGCTCATGTATGTCCGGATGATATGAAGGTGACCAGAAGAGGCCATATGAGGCTAAGCACTCAGACCATGGAATCCCTTTTACACCTTTCGGATCTATTCAATTATTACTTATAATTCACAAATGGAATCAACAATACTACTCTAATTATATTATATACTTATAGGGCTGATATGTTTTTTTCTCAGCCCAGCACTGCCTCTAGAATTTGGGATTGCAGCTATCTGGAAAAAGCATTTCTAAATGCCTATCAAAGATACACAAAATAATATAGTTTATGCTGCTAATACATTTTTGGAACTCTCTCATTCTCTATCAGTATTATGTTACCCATGAAACTATTGTGGAAATATCACACTGTTTTGTAATTGTTTGATAGGCTGTGACGTTTTTAAATGAATAAAGTGGTAATTTATGGCTTGTAATAATGCAAAAAAATATAACACTTTCTGTAACTTGCGTCAACTGAAAACAGCTTCTAACTGTACAAAAATATGCTATGAGTAATGTGAAAAAAAACAAGATCCGGTGGCTTCTACATGAGAATGAAAAGAGTCAGGTTTATTTTGTAATCAAATATGCTTCTGGAAAGTATTCACAGTAGCATAAATTAGCCATTCAAGTTCCAAGACACTACTCCCCTTCTGGTAATTACATTGGTATGTATATATTCAAGAAATGAAAAGAGAAAAACTATTGTATGGTACATGCAAAGCACACAATGATTTTGCTGAGAAAACCGTTCCTTTTTCCGCACACACTGCTTTCCTCTTGGTAATTACACAAGTATTGTATATCAGGAGGTAAAACTTATCTTAACCATCTTGAATATTGAAGCCTATTTCCTATTTTCTGCACATAAGATATATAGAAACTAATGAATAAAAAAGGGTTCATATAATACCCCATTCATACTGCACCAAAATCCCGGGTTTTTGCCGGGGCGAGCTCAAACGACCCGGGTCTTGGTGCAGTATGAATGGTACAGGTCAAAAATCCCGGGTCTAAAAACCCGGGTCTTCAACCCGGGATTTATCGAGGGGTAATTCCCGGGTCGGACCCGGGTTGCCTGCACTATGAATGGTGCAACCCGGGTTTTTCAACCCGGGTTGCACAGAAAACAAGCTGATTGGCTGTCTGCCTGTCTCTGGAGGATGATGTCATCGGTGGGAGCCCGTGGAAGATTCAAAAAGGAGTTTAGGAGAAATGGTGGATGGTGGAGTGCAGATCAAGCTGAAGCAGAATCGGAGTTTGTTGGAGAAAATTGCTTTTATTTCACTGAAAAAGTGTCACCTCAAAAAACCAGTCACCTTTCAATGACATCACCATTTTTCAGCCAATGAAAACTGCTCTGGTGATGACTCCCACAAATTGCCAGGGCACAGACTTGTGCAGTATGAATGGGGTCAACCCGGGAAATTCCTGGGTCCGAGGTGCAGTATGAATGGTGTTTCTGAGCTGGGACGCTCTGAACCCCGGCAAAAACCCGGCTTGAAAAACCCGGGATATTGCCGGGGCGGCAGTATGAAAGCGGTATAAGTCTGTAAAGAGAGGGTGTAAAACCTTTTTTGCTCCGGGGAAAACTGAGTAAATGTGAATTTAAAAATGTAAAATATGTAGAATTTGCTACAGGAAAAGGAACCCTCTCCTCTCCTGTAACACATTTGGCCCCCTTCACCTCTGTAACACATAGAAAGTATATAGTAATCACAATGGTGCATATCATTTTGTGGAGCAATGCAAAACCGATATTTCATTGTGTGGTCTGAGATTATTGTAAAGAAAAAAAAGGGCACATTATTAACGGCTTTCCTAGCTGTGCTGAAGGATGTATGGCTAATGAATTTGCACGAGTTCAGGCTGTAATGGGACTAAATGATAAGAGGTTGCATATGATGCTTTTGCAATGTGCACCTTAAGCAACTTTTCTACTTCTTTGCACACCTTTGTGCACATCCTGTTCTGCGAAGACACCTCCTGAAAGCAGAGAGTAGGAGTGCACCTTAATGTATTCAGGCTTACCATCCAGGCGCACTGGTGCAAACCTAAAACTTAATCTGGGGTACAGCCATTCTGCTATATGAGAGTCTGACATTTCAGATTTTGAAACTGTAATAAGGGAACCCACATTTCTCAACCATTTGGAAATGTGAGGATGAATAGTAATAATAATGATTTAGACGTAGAAATTGAGGAGGCTACTTTGGAAATTGCAAATGCGCAAGAGGATGAGGGGGATAATTGTGGATCTGAAAATGAAGGTGTTGTACTTAAAAAAGATAAGGAGAATGATGATGATTGTGTCCAAGTAAGGCAGCCACCAATGTTACCACCTCATGCCCATGATAAGTGCACCTCATGCCCATTGTGATGTCAGGGCATGAGACCAAAAAAATCTCTTGTGGTTGGAAATATTTTTATCCCAACCCAGACAGCATTTGTCAATGCATCTGTAGTCCTTGGGATGCCACGATAAATAGAGGTAGGGACATTGATCATCTAGGCACTTCCTTCCTGTTACGCCGTTTGCAGCGAGTTCATTCAAGTACTTTTTCAAAAGGTGGAAAATTCTGTATAGTAGCAAGCAGCCTAGCATCAGCAAGCAGCTGAATGGATAGACACGTCATGCAATCTTCACCATCCACACCTTCATCATCAACCTCCTCATTATCAGTATGTAGTCCAGCATCCAATTTTTCAATTCAATCTGACTCCTCTAATGCAATCCATGATTCCCAAGAAACATCTTTGTGCACTACTGCTGCTGCTGGGGGTGACATTTCTATACAGAAGGGAAGCAAGAAGAGTAAAGCTGGGTACACACTACAGAATTTTCCACCAACTTTTTATGCCGAGCGATTTTACATGCGATCGATGTTCCGATCGCTTGGTCCATGGACTGCATACACACTAGCCTTTAAAAAGTATAATGATGTTTCTCTGCGCGGTCTATCCACAAAGCTGCCTTTCCTCTTAAAATGCACAATCCCCAATTTGTGCAGTAATAATGGTTTGGATAAAAAAGTATTAAGAGAAATGGGCGCTACCGGATATCACATAAAAAAAGGCAGATAGAACCATAGCTATCCTACTTTAAACTGTGAGATGATCTTGCAGTATCTAACACATGGAATCCAAAACACATAAAAAATAACAATAAAAAAACAATTTACATGGTGATAAACACCCATAAAAGTCTGTATAGTTCAATTACTGTGTATATTCATTCTTCTCTGTTGCACCAAATCTTTTATAGTCGCTGGTCAGATAGATGAGCATGTAAAAAAAGAGAATAAACAAACATAGTGCAACCTGTATGTATATCGAAATATGAAGGAGAAAAAATCCTTTAGAACACAGCAGCTACGGAAGCGTAGTGTTCAGGGCTTCCGTAGCTGCTGTGTAGATGACAGTGTAAGGAGGAGCAGAGAAGAGCTGCTCTGCCTGTCAGGCATAAGATTATTGAATCGAAACGCGTCGGCAGTGAGTGACGTCAGACGCTCCGATCGGGACTCCTTTGGTGCGAGGACCCTGCCCCTTTAGGAAGCGATAGTTGCGGGAGTTCTACCCGGGACACTCCGTGCTGAGTTTTATTTGTCATCATGCTTATCGTTTTCAGCTAAAGGGTAAGAGGCCATCCACCCTCGGTGTAGGAGTTTTTTAAATATCAAGAATGTATGCATGAAGTTTTTTCTGTACAAGAACGGTTTTAGCTTTTTATATGTTTGAAATAAATTGAAAAAGGATTTTACACTATGGAGTACTGTTTTTCTCCCATGTTTATATAACGGTGGAGTGGAATCTGGTATTTCGGATACAAAGTGAATAAGAAGACATCTGTTCAGTGATATGCCTGATTTCTAGCTGACTCTAGTGAGTACATATCCATAAGGGGTAAAGAAGATTTGACACATGAGGTGGTTGTTTACTTATATGCTTCCTTTGAGATTGGTTCTAGTAAGTGCATACCCTGGAGGGGTCTAGCACCTCCCCCATTTTTCACGTGGTGTTCCCATTAACAACATTCCCACACGGGTTCTAAAGGATTTTTTCTCCTTTATATTTTGATATACATACAGGTTGCACTATGTTTGTTTATTCTCTTTTTTTACATGCTCATCTATCTGACCAGCGACTATAAAAGATTTGGTGCAACAGAGAAGAATGAATATACACAGTAATTGAACTATACAGACTTTTATGGGTGTTTATCACCATGTTAATTGGTTTTTTATTGTTATTTTTTATGTGTTTTGGATTTCATGTGTTAGATACTGCAAGATCATCTCACAGTGTAAAGTAGGATAGCTATGGTCCTATCTGCCTTTTTTTATGTGATATCCGGTAGCGCCATTTCTCTTAATACTTTTTTATACACACTAGCCTTGTTTAGGACGATAAAGGGAAGAGCGGACGTCCCTTTAGCGACTTTTTACAGCCATGTTGTCGTGAACAATGATTTTAATTTCGTACACACTGCAGCGACATTTGCGGGAAATGTAACGAGATACCAAAGGCATTAGCATAAAGGGGCAGAGCTTTCGCTAAAGTTAACACCCAAAGCTGCATAAAAAGAGAAGACTACACTGTCTCTTCATTCATTTCTATAAAATAGAAGTTTAGTAATATACATTTAATTTAGAAAAACATTTAACTGCTTAAGTGTAATGCAATGAATATTCCCTAATAATAAAATCCCTTTGTATGTAATGGAATGCTCCATTCTCGGCGTGCATCATCGCTGATTGGTCCACAGCAGAAACAAACGCCCATGTCTGAGTGTATAAAATGACAGAGGAACCTGTTTGGCGCCGAGGAGCGTCAGAAGATGGCGAGTGAGCAAGTGGCAGTGGGGGTTGCGGGTGAGAAGATGTCAGTGGGGTTGTGGGTGAGGAGAAGGTGTCAGTGGGTGTTGTAGCTATGGAGACGGAGACGGAGATAGAGTCTGAGATGGTGCTGGAAGGGCTAAAAATTTTTGGAAAAGTTAAGGTGGGGGATGGAGATACTCAAGAAGAGCAAAGAGCAAATCCAATGAGCCCAAGAGCGGTGGAGATGATGGTAAAAGTACTGGACTAGGACGACAACGACATTAAAAAAGGTCAGTACTAATTTGTAACCTAGGCCTGTTTAGATACCACTGATACCACTAATGTTACACCTGTTAGCAAACAAGAAAAAATTGAAAAAGAAAAATATACTAAAAAAGTTCTACACGAAGGTATGTCAGTGAACATGTTTAGACAACTAAATGCTTTGGGCACATACCTGTACCGTTATAATAACCAAAATGGCGCCTGTTTTCCAGAATGCTCGGAGGTTAAGCCCGCTATTATTGCTATTTCGCCACAGGGACCAAAATATAAACTGATCTCGAGCAGTGTGAAAGGTGAGAAAATGAGAGTATTTATGTCGTTATATATAAATTACAGATATAGAAGTTAAATGGTAAACATTTTTTTATTTCCTTGTATCGTAGACAAAGAAATCAAAGGGAATAGAAACCCAAGCCACATCAAGACCTGTTCTGCCACAAACCAGTAGCACCTTTAAAAATACTAAATACTAAAAATAATACTCTGCAGTACTCAGCTCTCTGATTGGTATGGGCGTGCTCACTTCTCATGCAGATCTTTCATACAGCTGTGTGTGTTAAAATTTTTGGACCTTTTTCCTGCAATAAAAATGTTGCTTGAACACTGTGTGGTTTATTCTGGGTTCTTCTCAATTATAAGTTAATCAAGGTTAATATAACTTTAATAGGTTATAAAGGTATAAGTGTATAAAGAGTAAATATGAATAACACACGTGCTTTACACAAGTGTAATGGTCTGCAGCCAGACAGGTGCAATATACATTGATACAAAACACTAGTCAGTGATGTGCGGATTCCGCACCACGTGGGACTGGGACAGACATCAAAAAATTAACATACACACGCCCCCCAGATTGAGGAAGTATCGGAGGATTGTCGTGGATCGGTCGGAAGTTTATACACACTACACAGCGGAAACGAGATTGGAACGAAAATATTAAACGGTACGACCAACCAAATGAGGCGACAATCGTCCATGTGGGAAGACTTTCGACCATCGTATCACTGCACACACTGACCCGACTTTTGAACGAGCGGTCATATGTCGGCTGTTTGAGGCGATTATTGGACGAAAACAGTGTAGTGTGTACCCAGCTTTAGCAAGAGGAACCAAGTATGGCAGTCAGCACCGTGTTGCAGAGTGGATCACTAAACCATGACATCTATGTTAGCGTTGGATGGGCGCCAATTTCCACCATGAATGAATCAGGTTTTAGCCAATTAGTTGAGGTCATGTGTGCACACTACCAAATGCCATCTCAATTCTATTTCCACCCGAACAGCAATTACTCTACTGTACCGGGAGGTTAAAGAAAAAGTAATTCAGTCCCTTGAAGAATGCCATTGTACCAAATATTCACTTACCTACAGATATGTGGACAAGATGTAGTGGTCAAACAAAAGACTACAGCCCAGTGGGTAGGTGTATTGCATTCAGCAGCAGTAATGCTTGTAGCTTCATCATCATCCTCCTCAGCCTTTCAGCATAGTAGGGCTAGCACAATGCCAAGTTATTGACAGGCAAGCTACTCTCTGTATCACTGGTTTCACAAAGAAACATACTGGTGACAATCTGTTGGAAAAGCTCAGAAATGTCATAGCAAAATGGCTTAGCCTACTAAGACTCTGCTTAGGTTTCCTCATTGCCAATAACGGAGTGAACATTGTGTGTGCATTACAATGTGAATTCCAACACGTACTAAGCTTTGCATATATAATCAACTTGGTGGTGCAGAAATTAGAGGTCAGTACAGAAGATGCTGTTTGTGGCCCGTAAAATTTCTTGCCTTTTTTGACATTCAGTGACTGCATGTAGAACATTGCAGAAGCTGCAAAAAAAAATATCATCTGCCATATCACCACCTGAAGCAAGAGGTAGTAACGAGGTGAAATGCTGCGGAATCAGTGGCGCTATATAACTAAATGATGATGATGCCACACTTTATATGCTTCAGCGACTAGAGGAACAGCAATAGACTATGAGATAGGGAGAGGGGGACATGTTACTTTACTCAAGCACACTATAGAATTGTATTTGTTTTATCCAAGGTATGTAAACTATTTGAAATTATAACAAATGAAGTGGGTTCAGACACTGCCAGCTTGTCAACTCATACCTCTAATCTAACTACTGTAAAAACACCTGGATAAGTGATAAAAGTAGATGAAACTTAGTGATTCTGCAAAGTATGTTGGCCTTGTAGATCAAGTTCTTTATTCATTTCGCCAGGACCCAAGGATTTGCAGCATCTTGAAATTGGATCACTACATTTGGAGACCATGCTTGATCGTAGGTTTAAGTCATATGTAATGTCTTTATTTCCAACTCACAGAAATCTTCACAGATGCACACAGCTCCTTGTGAAAAAGCTGTCGGCTCATCGCACATAACATGTCTCCTGCTTCAGCTTCTCCTACAAATGCTACTGCCAGAATAAAAACTTACTTTTTCTAAGAGTCACACTGATGATGAATCAGCTCAGCACCAGGGCCGTAACTAGGGCTGTACGACAGGGGGCGACCGCCCAGGGCGCATCGCTGAAGGGGGGCACAATTTAGGAATATTTTAGGTTAACTTGGTGAAAATTGAAGGCTAGGGGGGCGTCATTTGTCTTTCTCGCCCCGGGAGCTAGAATTCTAAGTTACGGCTCTGCACAGCACATCAATGTGAAAGGTTATTATGCACATATATATTGACACCTCTACCATGTCTTAATCTGATACACCTTGTATTAGTAGAATGCTGGAGGATTACTTTAATGAAAATGTTTAAATTAGCACCTCAGACAGTTCACTTGAATTCTGGGAGAAAAAAAAGGCAATTTCAAGCCCCTTGTACAATCTAGCTATGGTGTACATAAGCTGCCCGCCCTCCAGTGTGTACTCAGAAAGAGTGTTTAGCACAGCTGGGAACAGTGTGGGTGATCGTTGGATGTAGAAAAACTGGTGTTCATCAAAATCAACTACAAACTGCATGAGGAATACTGTTGTTTCTGCCTATTACAATTGGAATGTGTAATGCTAGATTCCAGTGGTGACGAACTAATATTGTGTGATGATGATCTTGATATCAGTGATGAGGATGATGATGAGGGTGATGACATTGTCAACATAGAGGAAGATGACCACTGTTAGCCAAATGCCCATTGGCAATTTGCTAAAATCCCTATCTGTTCTCCAGTTCCTAAACCAACAACCAAAGTGTTCTCTTTTGTGAAAGCCCATACAAATAAAGCACTTCAGCCACAAAAGCGGCATTTCCTGTCACTGAAGTACCTGGTTTGTTAAAATGTGCAGTTTAAAAACTTCAGCTTGCACTGAATATACCCCTTGCACCCTAGTAGGTGGGTTGAGTGCTGCAGTGTTATTTGTTTATTGTATTGCACTGTTATACCATGTCCTGTCTTGTTGTTTGCCCTCTGTACGGCGCTGCGGAATTCATGTGGCACATTATAAATAAAGGTTACTAATAATAATTATAATAATAACAATATGCATGCCCTTTTTAACATATGGGTGGGCCCAAGGACAATTCCAACTTGGACTATTTTACATTATTGCCTTGGTTTATCATCGACAACATTAAGTTGACAATTCAGGTGTCTACAATATTATTAGGTCGACAATCCACTTGGTAAACAGTATTATTAGGTTGACAATACAAATGTCAACATATTTTATGGTTAGTGTTACTGGTTAGGGTTAGGGATAGAGTTATGAGTAGAGTTGGGGATTTTATTATTGACCTAATAATACTGTCTACATTTCAATAGTCGACCTAATAATACTGTCAATGTCATTATTGTCTACTTTCCAACCCGGTCTATATTAGGGTGTCCACCATATAAATGTCGATCGTAACCATCGAACATATGCGTCATACCTGGGTGGGAGGGCCCACGGAGAATTCTATCTTCCACTATATTACATTATGGCCCCGTTCTACCATCATCTTTTAAATGTCTACTGAGGTCACCGCTGCCTGTCTAATGAGCTCTGATACTGCAGCTGCTGTCCCTCTCCAATGTGTCACACATGCTGCCTGACAGTTTCATGCTTGGCGTATCTTCTTTTGTAAAATGACAATGTGATTTATATAGTCATCTGTATTGGGGATGATGATGAGGTTGATAATATTTTCACCACTGAAGAGGATGGTTAGCTCAATGTCCATTAGTAAATTGTTAAAATCCCTACCTATTCTCCAGTTCGACAAGCAAAATGTCCACTTTTGTGGGGCCATAACAAATCACATACTTCAACCACTGAAGTCATCTCTGTTGGGTTGGCAGTTGTGAAGAAATAATTAGAAAATAGACTGTAAATGAATGTTAATGCTATAAATAGTAATGTAGCAACAAAAGAAGATCATGTGATTGTGAATTTACCTGTTTTTCACCATTTAATTAATCCAGTTCCAAAACCAAAAATACATGAAGACTTTTGGCCACAACTAAAACACTAAGATGGTTTTAGAACGAACATCTCTAGTTGATTGATCCATAAAGTAGGGTTTGGACAGACATAGAGAACTGTGATAGGCAGACAGATGCAAACAAGAAATATGCACATAACTAGACAAGATCAGAGGAAGGCAACCTTTGACGCTCCATCTGTTGTGGAACTATAAATCCCACTATGCCCATCTTGGGACTTATAGATCCATAGCAACAATCATCCTTGAGATATAGAAATAAAGGTAATATTAACATAACCACTGCTCTCTATATCAGGCCCCCTAACAAGGCATCTTCCACCTTGCATAAAATGGTTTGCTTCTATGAATGGCCACTGGAGGGCACTGTTCATATTGACAGCAAGCTGTATTGCAACAAGAGCATGCTGTCACATGTACTGGGTGTAGTACTTTATTTAATGGCTGGGATCATAAATCTGTGACTTGTAATTCTGTGGTTTGTCAGCAGATGGAGTGCTACACAACAGTATTATTTTATGTATGAAGAACCTCCATTTTATGTAAAATATTAGGTCACACTTTATTCAAACATATTATTTCTGACTTGATATTTTCTTTTCTAGTTATAGTTATCTTCTTCTCAATAAATCTGTATAGGTGCAGTAACCAGTGTGTGCCCCAAGTAACCTATGTGCCCACTGGTGCTACAGTCAGGTGTTGAACGCAAAGAGTAATAAGTACACTTGCAGCCAGCACTATAGATTTGTGAATGACTGATATCAGGTAAAGACAGTTCATTGTGTGCTTAAGGGTCCTGCTGTAATGTAACTTCTAGCTTCAGAAGTCTAAAACTTGTCTTTAAGTCCATAGTCTTGTATGATTGCAGAGTGTGTATACACCCCTTCACTTTACACAAATAACCATGAGGCCCAACACCTCCATAAATATATTTGCCCATTCTTCCGGAATGTCCGGGAGACTCCAGAATTCCGGGTAGGTCTCCCGGAATCCTGGGAGAGCAGACAATTCTCACTCATCCTGCCCACTTCCTAGTGAAGAGGGCGGGTTGGGAGCCTCAATGATGTGATTCGTGGTGAGTCGCGTCATTTGGGCCCGGCACCCCGTGACAAAATGTTGTGAATTGCCACAACCCGCCCCCTCCCGGAGGACTAAAGCTCAATGTTGACAAGCATGAAAATACTACACAGAACATTTATAGAAATAGACACAGCCTTTATACAATAAAAAGCCATAGGGAATGGATAGGTTAGGCAAAGCCTAGATACTGGGTAGCGGAATCTGTGCCTGAGCCTACTACCACCACCATACAAAGGAGGGTTATGCCCCAACATGAGGTGGAAGCTCTGAACGTGCCATAAACTCAGATCCTGGAAATCTCCCCCTATACTCACTTTTTCCTGTAACTTACTGTAAACTTGCCACCATGTGCCAGAATAAAACCCACTCGCTGAAACTACCCATCTAGTTTGTGACAAAAAGAAAACGATAAAGAAAAACATGAGAACATCACAAGCACAAAATTTGACTAATGCTCGGTACACACTACAGTGTTTTCATCCGATTATCGCGCCAATCAAGCGGTAAACGACCGCTCGGCCCGATATCACATTAGTGTGTACGCTGCAACGATGAACGATTATCATTCTAAAGCACATCGTATGGTTTCATTTGATTTTTAAACCAGAATAAAAGTGTCGTTCAACCATGGAACAGTGTTGTTCCAATTCTGCAGTGTGTATGCACTGGCGACCGGCAGTATCCATAGATCTCTATAGAGTGCGCAGAGTCAAGATCTGGAGGTAACTCGTGTAAAATGTGTTAAGTGTGCATACATAAATTGGCATGCAGAGCAGGACACTTTTTTTATTCTATCATTGGTAAAATCATTAAAGATATCTCATCGGGATAAATTTTCTGTAGTGTGTACCCAGCCTAACTAAGCTAATGCCCAAAAGAGGTGTGGGAATAGTGTGATTTTCTCCATCTGTAGCCCAGAAAAGAGGAGATCTGTACGTACCACAATCCCTTAACATGTCTACAATCAGGAAGTTACACTGGCAGGGTCAGAACGCCCACCTCCCCAGGCTCTTCCTACTAACGCTGTAAAACTATCAGTAGGACTCATGGTTTGGATTACACTATTCAGTCAGAGCGATTTACATTTCTAGCTTATTACTGCTCCTCTTTAGTTTATTGGGTAGTACCATCATAGTGCCTCTAGGTTTTATTCTGCCAATTTCTATCAATGATGAGGTATAGCTTGAGACTAGTAGTGTTAACCTTTATATAGTGCGAACACGTCCCACCAGGGCCATAACTAGGGCTGTGCGACAAGGGCGACCGCCCAGGGCGCAACACTGAAGGGGGGCGCAATTCAGGAATATTTTAGGTTAATTATTGGGTCTTAGGGGGCGGCATTTGTCTTTCTCGACCCGGGCGCTAGAATTCTAAGTTATGGCTCTGCGTCCCACACAAGGAAATGGCAATTCCATCCCTGGAGTGGGGGGTAAAATGATGCACTTTGAGCTCGCCCCTCTCACCACATCCCCTCCCCAGAATCTCCAGGAGGCAAACTATACAAAGCTGGCAAGTATACAATAGAGTCAATTTCGGCCAAAGCCCATTAACTAACCTACCACTCCATTTTTGGAATGTAGAGAAAAAAAGCAGAGGAAACCCGCACAAACACAGGGAGAAAATATAAATTATAAACTTATTTTAACACTGATTTTGTTCAGGATGGAATCATAATCATACCCATGGTCCCAGTGCTAATCACTGGGCCTCAGTCTCTCCTGTGACTATCTATGGGCTCCTGTTTTCAGGAATATTCCAGTTTTAATAAATGAGTTACCTCTCCCTTCCCCCTCAAGAGCAGCACTAGAATTACAGCTCTGTTTATTTTCACCAGTGTTTGTCATTACAACACTTGCAATGTTAATGTTCCAAAAATATCAGAACCCTGAAGCATCCAGATTACAACGAACAAAGGTTCCTTTTAAGAGTTTACTGCACTTGGCACCATAAAGAAGATAGAAGATTGTCTTTATGGACTTTAGGTCACATGTATGCCTTGGATTTAAGTAGACCAATAGTTAAATAACATTCACATAACCTTGAAACATATTTTGGTTCTACCAAGAATATCTGAGCATTCGTAGCATTTTATTTTTGCGTGCTCACATAGTCTTATTAGCAAGGCGTCTTCTTATTGTGTGTTCTATTAAACAGTGATTACAATCATGGAAATAAGAGAGAGGGTGGGGAATGTTTATGTCACTACATGGTCTGTCAAGCAAGCAAAATATTCTGGAGAATTTGTCTTTTTCAGCTTGTTCTCGTCTGTCTTCGCCCTTAACCCTCTCAGCCCCCTCCTCGGGCTGGCCACGTCACTTGTTTTGGAGAGAAGCTGGGAACGGAATCTGCTGATGCTGGCAGGGCCACGTCACAGCCGACGGGAGGGGAAGCCCTGACCTTTTATGGCTGCAATATGCCCAGCATTTGGTTGGAGGTAGACGTAGGGAGGGGCGGCAGTGTGTGTTTATAGACATAGGGGTGTAACTATGGGAATACACAATGTTCTGTGTACTTGAACTTGTCACTTGCCGGATTCTATTTAATTTACTAGTAGCTATTAACATTTGCTGTTCCTATTAGTATCTTTGCGTTACCACATTGCAAACTGTGTTTAATTTAGTTGTAGTGGATATATAGTATTTAAATAGCAGGAGTACACAAATATTTACATAATACATTAAAATGTGCCCATAGTGTATAACACTATAAGAACCACCATGTTATTAAACTATCCACAATAATACCAAGCATTCAAACATCATTCAAATCAATGTAAGCGTCCAAATGTACACACTCTAAACTATACTGACACAGATATCTGGGGAACCAGGAAGCTGGATGTTAACCTTGAGAGCTTTTAACTAAATTTATTCAGCATAGGTTACATTGATATAAATATCAATTGGCCAATAAAACAGTATAGAGTGTCCCAGTAAAATGTATCATGTATGCAAACATAGTGTGTGTCCTGCAACAGAAAGGTAGAGCCAAGCTCTACACAGCTACGCTATCAGTCATCTTCATTACTTTCTGATTTCCCAATAGTAAAAGACATTACTGTATATGACAGGCACCAGCCACAAGAGTTTCACAGGGTCATACAGTAGGTAGTATGAAACAATACAAGGTAACAAAGAACAGGTCTTGACATGGAATTACCTATTACTAGTGTGTGTGGTAGGGTAGGGAATTTAGACTTTCTCTGTACAGCGCTGCGGAAATGTTGGTATTTTATAAATAAATGGTGACGATGATGAAATGGTGACGGAGGAGGTTGAATCATAGCAGCGAGGTATTGCAATAGAAAACTGTTTGGGGTTGAAATAAGAGAGATTGACAAAGAGGGGAGGTTTTGGAAGGATGGGGAGGGTTTAGGCGGTGGATGGGTAGGCTTTGAAGAACAGGTGTGTTTTTTACGGCGCGTTTCAGACAGTGGGGAGGGTCTGATAGTACGAGATAGAGCAATCCAGGGGTGGGGAGTGGCATGGGAAAAGTCTTGGAGGCAACCAACTGTCCATAATATCCAGTTGATGCCCATCTGTCCCCTATTGTCTCTTACAACATAATGTCCAGGGAATTTGATATGATAGGGTTGTAGTACCCCGTGTCAGTCATCACTATCAGCTGACATTTATACCTTCTCTTTAGTGGGTCCAAAATATACGAGAGAACAAGCGTACTTTACAGTACTCTGTATGTTCTCCCCGTGTTTGTGGGGAGACGCTCTGATTTTCTCTCACAATCCAAAAACATACTGGTAGGTTAATTGGCTGCTATTACATTGACCCTAGTAACTGTGTGTGTGTGTGTGTGTGTGTGTGTGTGTGTGTGTGTGTGTGTGTGTGTGTGTGTGTGTGTTAGGGAATTTACAGAAAATAGCACATTGACAATATTAACAATTATTCCATTGCTTGCAGTATTCAGGTTTTCTTTATCAAGTTTCATCAAAAACATAATTTGAGAAGGGCGAAAGCTGCACCCAGCTGCAATATGGACGTTACTGGCAACCACTCAGTAGCTTGTAATGTGTATTTATGTCAGTAGACATGGAAAATGCAGAGACTTTTGAGAGGTGTAAAGGTATACCTCCCAGTAATGTCACGTCTGAAAGCTTATAGAGGAAACTGTGATGCGTCACATTAGACATGCCTAAGGGCATGTCTAACACTTTTAAAGAGCTAGGTTGCCCCATCCCCCTCCACTAAAAATGGCTAGGCACAACAATGGCAGGTGGGCAGAGTCCCCGCTCGCTGTGTTGAGTGCGAGACACTTCCCTACAGTTCTGGCAGTCAGAACAATAGTTCCCCTCGATTTGTGACTGTCCTGCTTGAACCGCTCTGAAAATACTTCAAGTATTTGTACAGGAAAGCAGGACACAATTTTGACATTGCTATGGTTTCTTTGTATTTTTCTTGTTACCTGACTCAAATGTCAAACACATAAAACACTAAAAAGTAAAGCAAATATTGGTTATTAATCAGCCCCTTTAGTCATTTTGTAAGCACAAACTGATTTCTCAAGCAGTTTTATGTGAACTCAAAATTACTAAACAGAATACTGACCTGCTCAATGGGTTTAGGTTCAGTATATTCCTTAACTGTCTGTGCTACAAAAACCACTCACCTTATCTCTCCCTCTCAATGCTGAAGGAGACAGGGATGATTAGACATTATTTAGCTGAAACCAGAAATGTGTTTCTGCTTACCTCTCTCTTTGTGACTGATCCTCAAAACAATCTGTGTGAGGAACAGACTTAGGGGCACATTTATCATTATTCGGCAAAAGTGAGAAATAGTTATCAAGGATAAGGATTGAACTATTTTTTACATTTATTAAAATGGGAACACAGAAACAGCAGTTCCGAAAAACTGCTGTTTCTGTGATAGAAAAAATCACACTTACCTCCCTCTTCGGACGCGCTGTCTCGGGATCTCCTCTTCTTCCTTCAATTGCGCATGTGCAGTGCACATGCGCACACAGTCTGCGCACACAGTTCCCACTCTGTCTCTGCAACTATCGTTGCAGAGAGAGCGCGCTGAGTGACAGGGAGGGATCATGTGATCCCTCCACACATGCGCTGTCCAGCTCTGCTCTCCGGAGCAGAGCTGACAGCAGTGGATGTCTTCAACTCGGATGATGTACGCCAGCTTCAGCTGGCGTACATTATCAAGACAAGTTCCCGAAAAAAAACATTTTTCGGGACTTGTTAGATTGCGGCCAGGAGCAGTCACCATTCTGTTGAATGGTGACTGCTCGCAAAAACGATCAGGAGTGCAAAGCAGCAGATATCCATGATATCTGCTGCGATGCACCTTTAATAAATTTGCGGAGGGCACATCGGGACTTTAATTCCACGGTAAGTGCACAATAGTGCACTACCGTGATTTGTTAAATATGCCCCTTAACTGTTATGAAATATGTTAGATTGCTAATCATGTTATAAAATTACCAATCAACTCAGAAGCTAAGTTTTAATCAATGCTTACCAAGTGAATTGTACATTTCTGTCATCTCCATATAGTTGTGTGTGGAATGTTATCATTTTTTTTTGTTAAAAATCTCACTGGATATTGAAAAAAAAAAAAAACAGCAAAAGGTGAATGATCTGTGGATTAAACAATAGTGCAAATTACTCTGTTTGCTTTCAGGTATGTGTTAATGATGCATACGGTGATAATTTCAAGTGTACATTGTAGCCTTTTGTAAAACTTCTTGCTTTGAGCAACTGGCATTTTTTGTTTGCTGGTTGTGTACGTGGGTTTTTTTTTTTTTTTTATGCATCCTCTAAACCCACAGTTAAACCATAAAGCCTGGACACCCCTTTGATATTGAGTATTTCCTTTTAAGCCAATGCTTTTTAGGGACTAACTTTCTGATATCACGTATCTTTAAGCTGTTGTGAACACAGGAGGGTGGAGAGCTGCTTCCTGTGTTATCTTACTACCCCCCACCAGCCACCTCCCTGTTTCATACACACTGATTACGTCTTTGGGCAGGGAGAAAAATAGGAGGAATAAATCTCCTTTCAGCTGCTCAGAGCACTCTATAAAGTATTTAGAGAGAACAATGTTCTGTGCAGACACTGAGAGTGTCTTTGACTGAATTAAACAGTGTTCAAAACACTATACGTAGTACCAATGTCCTTAGTATTTTTATTAGGTGTAGTAACAAAACTAAATAGTTGGGTGGGGGGGATTTTAATAAAGTGTACACTCTGTAAGGCCTTGTATACACGGGTGTCAGGGGGAAAACGCTTGTTGACAGCAAAAAGAAAAACTTTCTACTCACTTCAAAGCATATTTTCAATACTCCCTGTGTCATAATTTACTAAAGGGTAAGGGCCTGATTTATCGAGACACAGTATCTGCTGATTTTGAGTGTATCGTAAGCACAATCACTTGAACCATTAGGAACGTCCATAAACGCAGTCCTGCTCTGTGCGCTTGCGAGCACAAAGGACACTTACTACAGCCTATAATTTCAGGGTGTGAACTGGGCAGAGAAGGGGCGTTTTGACCTAGTGAATTTAGAGTAGGAGCATGACAAACTCAATCGTACACAGCCACGTCCAAATCCAGCTCTGTGCGTCTGAAAGTTATTTGTTTTTCTGCCATGTCTCTTGCTCCAGTTAAAGGACTAGTCTAAGTCCTGATCAGTAGTGATGACAGTCCCATATGCATGCTATAATATGTGTTCGCAATCACAAACAACTGTAAAAATGTATTTTATACTCAGTAGACATTAACAACATTCTAATAAATGTATTTCATGGGGGAGGAGAAAAACTTTTTTTTTACTGTTTGTAAAGCACAACATATCAGTCCCCGATTTCAAAGCACTTGAGATCTGTGCCTTGCTGAATTTGGGCAGATGCAAAGCCTAAATATGTGCGTATAATACTGAACGCGTTTGCACCCAGAATATGTGCCTTGATGAATCAGGACCTGTGTGTTAATGCTCGTCGCAGTTTTAGGCAATGTTAAAATTGGCACAAAGTGAAGTGAACACTTGTCAAAAAGTGTCTGTGTTCATTCTCTTGAATTGGACTATCAACATATAGCTTTAAGAATGTGTGTTTAACACCTATTTTTACACTTGTGTAGAAGACCTAAGAGGCAGATGGAAGATGACCTGTCTGGATGCAACTTAATCTGACAGGGAAATGGTTTCTGTTTGTATCTAGTTGCATCTTGCGTTGGAATAAACTGTACATCATGTGTAATGCTTCTGTAGAATAATATAACACAGAAAGTACTTGAGTAATTAATTGCTGTAAGTGGCTGTATGTGACTGTTATCCTACATTCTTCCTGCAGGCCAGTGGTGGAAATACTGCCATTGTGGGCAGCTACAGGGCCCACAGTTCTGAGGCGTGTGTGGGCCTCGGGAGGGTTGACTGGCATCGCCGTGTCCTCCTCCAGATTAGCTATAGGGCCCATGTTCCACCACTGCTGCAGGACTTAAGGCTATAGTCTGTTATCACTGAGAACTACTACCAGTGTGGTAGTAAATGGAAAGTAAGACATTCCATAACAAAAGAATTATATTTAGGAAGCCTAATAAGCTTGGAGTGTCGGATGGGTTGCTAGATCAGCCACTGAAAACTAAACACATTCTTAGTAACTGCCACTCTCGTATCCATTTTTAAACGTCTGACTTGGCATCCCGACTTTATTAGCACCACTCCTCCCTCTGTTCACAGAGGCCAGAGAGTGAAAATGTTAGTGTTTCCACATACACAATATTATACATTCTTGGGCTGTGGTCCTGCAGAGATAAAAATGATGTCTATGTACTAAACCAAATATGGAGGTAATAATGGTGCTTTTTCATTCTTTCCTCCATATTTGCTTTGGTATATAGAGCCAAATGTATCTCTCTGCCACTTTGCCCAGGTGAATGACTGTAAGAGGAGTTGGTACATGCATGGTAATGAGAGTAATCATTGATTCTGCATACATGCCATCCCTCCCACCCTACATATGCTACGATCCCCCCACACCTCTGAGGTGGTGAAAGTTTGCTATGCTCCATTTTTGGAGCACAGCTGTGTTTGCGTGTAAAAAAACATTCTTACATATGGTGCCACTTTGCTCACGCAAACCACTGTGGTAGCTCAGGGAGGTGCCACAGTTCAGGCAATCGCCGACCTCACTGCAAAATGTGGGTGGTTATACGTGTCCATCCACAGTGAAGTCCCCTACTGCTCATTAAAGCTGAGAGGGGGCCTCTATAGCGGATGAACTGGTATTGCCAGGCCCCCCATCACGGCTGCCATAGCCCCTGCACTACCCGCAATGGCTATATTTCTGGCCCTATTACTTTTCATTTTGTAATGTACTGTTTTGCTTAAAAGAATAATAATTATTTCATTATCTGTTTTTGTTTTTTTCTTTTGAAAGCACGGGAACAGTGCTTCCGTGCCCTAGTGCTCGAAAAAATTAGTGAAAACTCAAAAAAAGTGCACAAGGGTGCGGTACATGGCCCTCCTCTAAAAAGGAAAGGCCCTAGTCCCCGCCCCAAAAGGGCCGCTAGGGGGCAATGCTCTTCAGACCCCCTTCGCTGCAAGGTTAGGGAGTCCCCTTTAGCCCCTGGGATCCACCGACGCTTCACCCAGGGCTCGACAACTGGCCTACCCCTGGAAGGATGGGCAACGATGGGGTTCAGGGGGGCCAGAACCTAAGGGCCACACAGCCCCACCTAGATCTTCAGGGAGCAGAGCCCAAAAGGGCCACCCGCACCCCAAAAACCCATGAAACTTAAAAAACACAAAAGTGAAAGTGACAAAAGGTGCAATACATAGAAAAATACAAAAGTGCCGAGTGGTTACGGGCCCAGCCTCATGGCTGGGCTATTATAAATATTTTCTCGCCCAGCCAAAAGGCCGGAGCAAGGAATAAAGGCGGTGCGTATGGAGAAAGTGGTCATAATGTGCGTGGTGCCAACATAATCACATGTATAACTGTCATTTCATTATCTGTTATAACATTATATTCCAGTGACGCCAAGAACTGTGCTGGAGCCCAATCTTTGTAAACTACTAGTACTAAACCTTCTGACACTTTGTATGTTAATAAACTAAAGGAGAAAAAGTACCTCACAGCTGAGTTAACACCACTTTATGGTTACAAAAGCTTCTTCTGAAATGACACCTGGAGCCAAAACAAACAATTATGTCCCTCCCCTTGTTGCTCACACATCCCCCATCCAAACTCTTGAGCAAGTCTGGACAACTCCCCATGTATATTGTGGTTTTATACACCGATCAGCCACAATATTAGAACCACATACAAGTAAAGTGAATAACATTGATTATCTAATTACAATGGCGCCTGTCAAAGGGTGTGTGGGATATATTAGGTAGCAAGTCCACAGTCAGTACTTAAAGTTGATGTGTTGGAAGCAGGAAAAATGAACAAGGATCTGATTGACCTTGACAAGGGAAAAATTGTGATGGTTGGACGACTGGGCAGAGCATCTCCAAAACAGCAGGTCTTGTGGGGTGTTCCCATTATGCAGGGTTTTGTAATGTACCGTGTTGCTTAAGGTACTGCCTGCTTTTGCTTGTAGCACAGAAATACAAAGCAGCTTTATTTTTATGCTACAGTTTAGAGTTAGTTTAGGAAGTAACCGCTAAATCTTTCTGCACATTGTAATCTTGCTCCCCTGCAGCACAACACGGTTTTACAAAAGTGTCAAATTATGTTTTCTGGCTGCATTTACTCACAACCCTTAGCCCTATGATGCCGCTCTTGTATACAGTTTCTTGCTGCATTCTACTTATTTATGTTTTTCTCTTTGTGTCCAAAATAAAACTGCACATTCTAAACTTCAAATAAGCTTACGCCAAACGACACATCACTGCTTAAGCTACTCATGATAACAACACTGCACAAAAACAGGTTAATTCATTTTCATATATTTATATGTAATATGAGCATAAATTATTTTCATAAATGCTAGAATCATAATGCATAAATTACATTATTATGTTGTGTGCAAATAGGCTAATGCGTCTTTAGCATTTACTACTAACACTATCAGACCATATCTCTATGCTATTGCGGGGTGTAACTATATACTCTTGTCAAGCATGTACCCCATGTAAAAATTTTGGCACTTCATTTTTTTTTTAAAAAAAATTATTTAATTTCGTAATTTTATGCACATCGAGGTCTGTTGCACCAGCAGAAAGCACCTGCAATATTATTATTATTATTATCATTTATTTATTAGGCGCCACAAGGTATCCGCAGCGCCGCACACAGTACTAACAGTAGACTATACAGGGTGAAACCATACAGAACAATGAACAAAAAGTACCAATACTTCAGAAACTCCGGCCAGTCATATGCAGTAAAGACGAAGCGGAAAAACAGGTATGGAGACAGGAGGGGAGGGGGCTCTGCTCATACGAGCTTACATCCTAAGGGAGGGTAAACAGACCAGGCACAAGAGGAGCCAGTTGAGGCAAGAGGAGAGAAGGGAGGACGAGCTAAAGGGAGGAGATGGGGGTTAAGTAGATGGTTGGTAGGCTTTGAGGAAGTGGTGAGTTCCAATAGATACGTTATATTTGCCCACTCTCCCGGAATGCCAGGGAGACTCCATAATTCCGGGTAGGTCTCCCGGGAGAGCAGGCAATTTTCTCACAACCTTTCAGTTGGGAGCCTAAATGACGCGATTTGCGGCGAATCGCCTATTTTTGGCCCCGCCCCTACCAGAAAATCATAATTTTTTTCCACAGGGGGCAAAATTATGTGATTCACCGCACCCTGCCCCCTTCCGCTCTCCCTCCACACCTCTTCTCCGGGATCTCCCAGGTGACAACAATAGAAAGTTGGCAACTATGAGATACGTCTCCTAGAGACCTTATCTGCATCTGCTTTTAACTCAGCATAGCATGTAAACGGCATTAGATGTTAGGCTCGCCCACTACCTCCCCCGTTCCACCTCTCTAAGCGTAGAGAGCTGCAAGGGGGAAAACCGTCTCAGTCTGAGTGCTGACTGCGACAGATCCTTGGCTACTCTGCATGCGCAGTAGCCAAAAGCTACTTGCATCAGACTCAACATCAGGCTGCGAGAGTTTAATTAACTTTAACTCTCTGTACACCATTGATTCATCTACTTTTATTAGATATTTCTTTTTATTTAGTGCTTTTCCATTTGTAATTGAATGTCAAAATTCTATTATGTTTGGTATTTAATCTATTCTATTACAATTAACTACTTATTATTCATTTTAAGTGCTGCTGCAGGATCTAATTTGTTTATTCAAATATATATACCCTATGTTTAATATTTAAAAAGCATATTTTCATTTCATAAATTGTCAAACAAATATTGAGATAATAGATATTTGTTTTTACTGTTACACATAAACTTTCCTAAATGTTTTCTTTTTCATTTCAAGTTGCAACATACAATTGAACACATGTCAGGTTGAACGCAAATTGCATTCTCAGCATATAATATACTATACTGGCGGTTCCCAAACTGTGCGCCGCGGCTCCCAGGGGTGCCGCGGGCCAGCCATAAAAAAACAAACCAAACAGAAACACTTATCAACCCGCCGGGCGCCGGGACCCAGCATCCTCCTCTCTCACGCAGCCTGTCACTGATATGACAGCTGCGTGAGAGAGGAGGATGCTGGGTCCCGGCGCCCGGCGGGTTGGTAAGTGTTTCTGTTTGTTTGTTTTATGGCTGGCGCGCAGCAGGGAGGACAGAGGAGAGTGACAGCGTGACAGGAGGGGGACAGAGGAGAGTGACAGCGTGACAGGAGGGGGACAGAGGAGAGTGACAGCGTGACAGGAGAGGGACAGAGGAGAGTGACAGCGTGACAGGAGGGGGACAAAGGAGAGGGACAGCGTGACAGGAGGGGGACAGAGGAGAGTGACAGGAGGGGGACAGAGGAGAGTGACAGGAGGGGGCCAGAGGAGAGTGACAGCGTGACAGGAGGGGGACAGAGGAGAGTGACAGCGTGACAGGAGGGGGACAGAGGAGAGTGACAGGAGGGGGACAGAGGAGAAAGACAGGAGGGGGACAGAGGAGAAAGACAGGAGGGGGACAGAGGATAGTGACAGCGTGACAGGAGGGGGACAGAGGATAGTGACAGCGTGACAGGAGGGGGACAGAGGAGAGTGACAGCGTGACAGGAGGGGTACAGAGGAGAGTGACAGGAGGGGGACAGCGTGGCAGAGGAGCTGGGACAGAGGGCAGAGGAGCTGGGACAGTGCGACAGAGGGCAGAGGAGCTGGGACAGCGTGGCAGAGGATCTGGGACAGTGTGACAGAGGGCAGAGGAGCTGGGACAGCGTGGCAGAGGGCAGAGGAGGAGGACAGCGTGGAAGAGGAGCTGGGACAGCGTGACAGAGGGCAGAGGAGGGGAACAGAGGGCAGAGGAGCTGGGACAGTGTGACAGAGGGCAGAGGAGCTGGGACAGCGTGGCAGAGGGCAGCGGAGGAGGACAGCGTGGAAGAGGAGCTGGGACAGCGTGACAGAGGGCAGAGGAGGGGGACAGAGGGCAGAGGAGCTGGGACAGCGTGACAGAGGGCAGAGGAGCTGGGACAGCGTGACAGAGGGCAGAGGAGCTGGGACAGCGTGACAGAGGGCAGAGGAGGAGGACAGCGTGGAAGAGGAGCTGGGACAGCATGGCAGAGGAGGGGGGCAGAGGAGCTGGGACAGCTTGACAGAGGGCAGAGGAGCTGGACCAGCATGACAGAGGGCAGAGGAGCTGGACCAGCGTGACAGAGGGCAGAGGAGCTGGACCAGCGTGACAGGGCAGAGGAGGGGGACAGCATGACAGAGGGCAGAGGAGGGGGACAGCATGACAGAGGACAGAGGAGGGGGACAGCGTGGCAGATGAGCTGGGACAGCGTGACAGAGGGCAGAGGAGGGGGACAGTGGGCAGAGGAGGACAGCGTGAGAGGGGCAGTGGAGGGGGACAGCGTGACAGGAGGGAGACAGCATGACAGGAGGGAGACAGCATGACAGGAGGGAGACAGCGTGACAGAGGGCAGAGGAGGGGGGACAGCGTGACAGAGGGCAGAGGAGGGGGGGACAGCGTGACAGAGGGGGCAGCGTGAGAGAGGGCAGAGTGTCTGGATGCAGTGGGCAGTGGGGGCAGAGTGTCTGGATGCAGAGGGGGCATTTTTGCATACAACTAAATAAGCATTTCTGTCCTGACCTAAATACTTATTACAATTTTTTGACCCAACTACTTTTAAAACAGGACTGCTCGGTAATTATTTTGGAGGGGTGCCTTAAAAAAATTATGGAGACTCTAAGGGTGCCGCGAACTGCAAAAGTTTGGGAACCACTGTACTATACTATTTTACTTTTGGGCAATCACACAAACTACTAATTTGGAAATTGGTGGTTTGTACGCATGCTCAAATGTAAAAAAAACATATTATATACCAGGAATGCAATTTGCATTCACCTTAACATAAGCCCTTGAATGAGCATGCAATTCTTTTTGTTATCCCCCTGCGGTGCTGACAGATACATACATACCTACAGCGCCTGTGTACTACAGCAGCTCAGCGCCCGAATCCAACATAGATTTTGAGATCCATGACTTGATAAATTTGGGTGCATGCACGGTAGCTAAGTGGTTAGCATTTCTACCTTACAGCACTGGGGTCATGAGTCAATCCCAACCATGGCCTTATCTGTGAGGAGTTTGTATGTTCTCCCCGTGTTTTCATGGGTTTCCTCCCACACTCTAAAAACATACTGGTAGGTAAATTGGCTGTTAACAAATTGACCCTAGTCTGTCTGTGTGTGTTAGGCAATTTAGACTGTAAGACCCAATGGGGCAGGGACTGATGTGAGGGAGTTCTCTGTACAGCGCTGTGGCGCTATATAAATAAATGGTGATGATGAGGATGATGCAAAGCATAAATAGATGTGTAGAATACAGAGTGCCAGTTGTGCTCAGAATGTGTGCCTTAATGAATCAGGCATTGTGTGTTCAGGGAATATTTTGCACTTTTGCTGATACATGCGAGGCCTATTTTTAATGACACTGACGTTCTGCTCACTTTTGCAAAACAGTAGCTGTACAGGACAAGTGCACTAATTATATTTTTCATAAATCTACCTAAATGAAATAGTTAAAGGACAGTCTGCAAGAAGCAGATAGCCCCTTTACCAGGCGCGGGCTGGCAAATTTCAGCTCGGGGGGGCGCACAAGCGGCCCATCACGACACGCGATGCGGCCGCCTGTGCACTGACGCGGCTGCATCGCGTGTCATGTGATGCGGCCGCCAGTAATATTTAGGTAATATTGCATCCAAGGGGGGGGGGGGGTCACCCCAAAAAAGCGGTTAGACTGAGCGGCCTGGGGGGCTAATGCCCCCCTGCCCTTTACCCTGTACTGCAAACAATAATGATCGCAGGGTCTTTTCAGTGAAAATGGAATAACAAACAATGTAAAAATATAGCACAGCAATGCGATCTGTGAAGGTAAAACATACAATTGCATGTATATTTTTGTTACCTTCTTATTATACCAATTTAAATTGGCAAATGTTTGTTCCATGTTAGTGAGATGTTTATATCGCAATGATAAAGTTGTGTAGAGCTCTTGTGTAAATAAAGGCCTAGCCACATGTTAAGAGCTCATGCAGCTCCTCCCCCAGCCCGCATGTCCACACTTCCCCTCTACCATTATGTCTGCCTAGATCCGCCCCTAATCCTCTCGGACAATCTAGCACTGGGGTTGGTGCTGACGTCACTGCCTCACGCGTCAGTAACTCATTAGCATAAGCACCGCTCTCCCTAGCTGGTTGGTGGTTCGGGTTTTACGTTTCTGTACGCAGCTCCAACATGCTATAAAAGCCGGAGCTCTAGTACTTTCTAGCACTTTGGGACAAAGAAGACGGTGCAGCGGCCGGTCCGCCCTGGGATACCACGCAAAGTAACACCCGATCATCCCCCGACGACAGCCTCTCCAAGTGTACTGAGCACACCGTCCGACCTCACTTTTGTCAGCCATGTCCCTCGGATCCGTCCCCGGTAGCCCCTCGGAGGTCCTGCCAGAGGTCACAGCCGCCGTCAGCTTCTTGTCTGGTCTCCTGCGCAGCCGCCTTAGCGAGCAGCAGCTACAAGGCTTTGGTGGAGCATTGCGGGACACGCTTATCGGTGAGGGCACCCGGGGAATGAGTTGGTGGGGAGGGGGTGGTTACCGGGGCGGCGGCTCTGACGTAAATACGACAGCTGTGTGTTCCTGAGCTGCCCGTACTCTACATGAGTCTCATGAATCGGATTTCGGATTATGTTAAATCCGATCATCACTACAGATCAGTAACCTTCTTACGTTGTCAGATGTACAGTCACTTTTCTGCCATGTAATGATCCCCATTTAGAATATATGCGAAACACTCCACCCATTTAATCTTTTAAGTGGTAATATTACTTACTGCATCGAAATGTGAATATTTACTAAGTGTATGATTTGCAAAACTTGAAGGTGACATGTGGCTCTCTAAAATTAAAGGATGGCATATGTAAGTATGGTCTGTGGGACATCAGCAGGCACCTTGCTATAAATATACACAATGTCATGTTGCTGGAAGGCTATTGGTTATGAGAGTATGAATAGTGTATTTAATGTGGCAGGTTATCTACAAGCTTATTGCCAATTACTTTATATGGCTTCTGAAATAGAATATGGACTGAAATACTTATTTTACTTTTTATTTTCTCTTGCAGAGCATTATAGACATCATTGGTTTCCAGACAAGCCTGCCAAGGGTTCTGGCTACCGCTGCATCCGAATTAACCATAAAATGGACCCGATAATCAGTAAAGTTGCTGGTTGCATAAATATGAGCAGTCCATGTCTACTCAGCCTCTTACCCAAAGAGCTCACCCTCTGGGTAGATCCTTATGAGGTGTCGTACCGGATTGGTGAAGACGGCTCCATATGTGTTCTTTATGAAGCATCTGCTTCTACTGCTCGGAGCCCCTTAAACTGTAAGAGTGAGCTACTAAGTTGTTCTACTACTACTCCCAACCAGTATCTGATGACCGTGGGCAGCTAACCTCCCCAAGGGATCTCACATTTGCTTGTGTATGTGTAAATACCTCGCTCTGGGAGCCATGTTTTCTAATGAAGATCTATTTATATTTTTAAAGCTTTTTTTTTTTTTTTTTTTGCATAAAAGTCTTTGTCTAGAAGTCTAGTATTTTAATTCTCCTGATGAGAAACACTAAAGCACTAGTACAATATGTACGACCCACTACCAAATCTGTACAGTATAATGAACATCTACATGTGGTGCATAGGGGCATTTGTATTATACATTTTCCTGACTAATTTTGGACCAGTCTTTGCTACTAGAACCTTGCACTTTATTCCCAAAACAAGTGCTTCAATGTATTTAACCTCCCATTGTTGGAGACTCAGTTTGTTACTGTACAATGTCTATATTTGTAGAGCAGAATATTTTTGGGTCTCCAGTGCTGAGTGGGTTAAGAAAAAAGCACTTTGATCTAGTAGCAGATGGTGACTTTTGATTTCTGAATTTATCATTGAAACAATAACTTTAAAGCTATCTTGTATTGGCAACATACCTCAGGGTTCCTTAATTACGTGGGGCTGTATCAGATTTAAGGACTGATCCACAAAGCAGCAGACTCCTGAATGCACTTTTAAGCAGGGATAGGCTTGTTTTCAGCTTTTATGTTTGGACATGTCTCTGCACAACTGTAACCTGCTAAAATTGCCTGTGATTCCTCTGACAAAATGGTTGCACCCTGCAAGTCAGGTGGCAATATTTCATCTTTCAAATGTTTGAAAATGATCCCTTTGCATATTGATTTTGACATGTATGAAGATTTTTAGTGCCTTCTCTGCACAAAGGTGACTTACTGACACAATTTGCAGGCCTTAAATATTCTCCCAACATGTGTATGTCCTGGGTTATGTTGGATCTGATGTATGTGCCTGCCTTTACTGCCAAGCTGTGACTGCCTGCATCTGTTTGTCATCTGCAATTGCTTGTGCTGCTTAACTGTTTCATATAAATAGGCAGTACCTGATAATACTGTGATTTTGTTACTGGGTTCTGTACAGTTGTTACTTTTGTAATAAAAGATAAATTACTGTAATGTGTATGTAATGGTTACTTGATGCATCTGTAAACTTTAATTCTTATGGGTCAGTGGGTCTGCTTGTCACATGCTTTAGTTACTAACCTATAATATAATTACTTGCTAATGACTAAACTTGGTTTTTCACAAGTTGCTTGATACAAAAATAACTTGTGACCAAATCACCCCACAAGTTGGTACCTAAAGTAACACTAGTTGCTTCTGGTGTGTTCAGTGTCTGGCTGTGAGATATAGTTTAAGAATCTCTGGGTAAATGAGGGTTACTCCCTTTGCTGGCGTTCAATGTGGTACCATGACATTTCTTCACTAGAAGCAGAAGTAATAACTGTCAGGGCTGAGTGGCTGGAAGCTGAGACAAAAATAAAAACAGACAACTTAGGAGGAGCATCTCATTTTTTTTTTTTTTTTTTTTTTTTTTTTTTTAGTGGGGTTATACATGTTAATATAGTGTACCCGTGTTCAATGAATTTAACTGGGTTTCTAAAGAAAACAAAAGGGTTGACTGCTGTTAAACAGAATCAATTGCTAAAGGATTATCTACTAGGTCTTCAAAATGTGTCCATCAAATTTCATAGTGGGACCTGCTATTCCATTTCTGGCAGGGCTGAGAATTAGCTGGTATAAGGCAAGAGTTATTTAAAAAACTTGTACAAACAAACCAATGGTGAGAACTTCAGGAGAACTATGCAGTCACACAATTGGTGTGAAAGACTTGTCCACAAAATGAATGGGTCATTGGCTACACAAAAAAGACAATAGGTTCTTAAAGTACTCTTAATACTGGGTTGAAGTACTGTTTGGCTGCAGTGATAGCTGAAAGTGTACATGCTTAAGACTACTAGCATTGCACATCTGGCCACTGTCATTTTTTTTTTGATTCTTTCCTGTATTGATTCGGTTCCATAGGTTAGATGAGGCATTTGCAAATGGCAATTTGTAATGAAGCAAATCCAAGGTGGATTTGGGTTGCTGGGATAGAATGCTCCTAGGTTTTGTGAAGACCAACAGGTTTTCATTAAAGATTTGGTTGTATCTTGCATCATCGGTTTTACCCATTTTGAAAATGTTCTGCCTCTGATGCAGATATATATCCTAAACAATATGCTCTTGTTACTGTGCTTCAAAGTAGGTATTTTGTTTATGCTAAACAAAATGCCTAAGGCCCGAGTCATTAAGGAAAGTAAGTCAAAAAAAGGAGTAAGTTTGATCCGGGACAAACCGTGCTACAATGCAAGGGGCGCAAATTGGTTATTTTGCGCATAGGTTAAATACTGGCTGTCTTTTTACGTAGCACACAAATACTTGATGGCTTTATTTTTACACTGAAATTTAATATAGGGAATGCCCTATCCCAACTATAAATGTGTCCCCATATTTTAAGATTACCTTTCAATCCAATGCAACATTGTTTTGCTCAGATGCAAAGTTTCTCCTTTTATATGCTTTGCTCTCAATGATTCAGGTCCAATGAGCAAAACTGCAGGCAGTTCATGTCCAGGCCCCTAGTGTAGAGACAAAAAAATGCCAAATGGGGTGAATATTGTAACTAATCACTGTAGGTTTACCTTGTCCATCCTTTAAAATTTGCCCACAACATTTAGTAGGAAACCATATTAGAGATTGCTAGACCTAGCTCGCCAACACAATCAAAGGTCATGTGTCATACGAACCTGTTTTAGTGCCTCTCAGCCCATAAAACTGTTGCTCTTGTGGATTATTTCTGCTCTGTTGCATAATCTGCTTTCATTGGGTGTACCCATAGTTTGGTCCTGGGGGGGCATGTGCATAAGAATGCATTACAAAAGGTGGGATATCATTTTTAAGATTGGGTACCCCAAGGTCTCCGTCCATGATGTGCAAATAATAAAAATATATGCATCCTTGCATATGGGATTCTCTCACCTAAGCAAACATGGATGTTGGCTTATGCAGTACAGAGTTGATTGTAAAGTTTGGTTAACTAAATATTTGTTTCTGATTTGAGATTACAGCACTTAAACTGGAAGTTTTATTCTAGCAGTTTCTTAATAGGGGAACAATGGTTGGGTTTAGTACAACTGTCTTGTATGTATTCATCTCGTATCCATACAGTGAGCTATATGCTTGAAATTCCTGACATGTTTGGGAGAGATGTCATTACGTTGGTGAGGGTAAGCTGTCTTCTAAATTCATTTGGTCTAACATGGGTACCCACATTGCCTGGGTTCACTCTGATGTTCACCACAAGTGGTTCTAAAACCAGGGTGGAGAAGCATGGTGAAAAGCGAACACCTATGCCTTATAACAATGGCTAGAGGTGCATGAGATTGCTAGAGAGCATTGAAGAGGTGTTTTGGCATAGTGGCAATATAATGGAGCATCTCGCATGGTTTCTCTGTGTCCAGGGCCAATATTAATGAGTCTTGGCAAGTTGTAGTTTGAGGATGCTTATTTGCTTCGTGTTGCACAAGGCTTAACATGCCAGAACAAAGTCTACCTGGTCGGATAGATCAGGGAGGTGATAATGCCTTTCGGATTGTTTGCCAGATGTTTCAAATTAACATTAAGATAGGGCAGGATCTTACACATGAGATGGAATCTTTCCCTGCTTTGTGAATGACTGCAATTTTGGAGAGGGTGGGGGCCGGATCATATTCTGCTCTGTAAAAGGTCATTTAAAATGGTCAGGGTGGGGGTTAAGTTATCTTTGACCTTTTTGTAGTAAGGCGCCATGAATCTATCTGGAGCAGGGACTGAGACAGTTTTGAGTATTAAGTTGAGATGCCTTTATTGAGTTTAATGAGAGGACAGAAACGCAGCTAGTTGACTGTTGGGCAAGGTCAGGGAAATTTGGGCATATTGTAGAGTGAAAGCTGATAGCCGACTTGTTTGGTTCGAATTGCAACAATATGATTGCATGTTAGTTTGGCTCTTTGGATGCAAGCATGGCGTCTGTTTGATCATCCTTGACATAGAACCTTTACTGCAGCCATTTGAAATTGAACTCTGCTTTGGTTGAAGAGAGGGCATTAAGAGGGCTGCGGCTTGATGGCCTAACCTTTTGGATCAGGTATGTTGGTGTTTCATGGGGAGATATTTTTTTTAAGTAGTCTTGTATGACAAGCCTTAATTTGCTCATGTGAGCCTGATTGAGGAACATTTTTATCTAGTTGGCATTGCGAGGGTGTAAAACACCAGATCTAAGTGGTAACATAAGTGGGGCCAGGAGATGGGAATAATCTCTGTATCAAGAAGCTGCTGCATTAGGGTACATTTCACAAATATGTAGTTTATTTTAGAGTACATATTATGAGGGGCCAGAGTAGTGAGTGTATGATCTGGTATGTCCATTCTTTTTAAAGACTGAGGAGTCACTATGAACCTATCCAGGTAGGGGTCTGTGGCTACATTGTATTCCCCCCCCCCCCCCCCCCCCCTGGCTCAGGTGCCCATCTGCTGTCTTGGGCAGCTCTACAAAACAGGTGAATAAGAACTTGTGTTGAGCAGGTTTGGAAGCATATGTGGATGCCAGTTTAACCATTAGATTAAAAATACCAGCAATTATTATAAAATTTATATATATTACATATACACAATAAAGGATTGCTCAAACCATCTGCCTTTAAGGAAAGAATGTGTACCACAAAAGTGAGATTTCTGAATAAAGACAAGATTAACGCCTGCTTGCACATTTGTTAGTGGGAGAGTTTAAACTATAAACATTAAGTGAGTACAATTTAATGCTCATAGGAGATAGTTGAGGAACAGCAGGCAAAGAAAGATGTGGGTGTGGAGAATTGAAAGATATGAGTGGACAGCTTGTACTCCTCCACAGGTGCAGGGGAGTAAGTGAAAGGGAAAGACCCCAGATGTATGTTCATCCACTGAAGGGGGTGCAGTGTGAAATAGCTATAGAGCAGTAGCAATGTAAATAATACAAGAAGCAAGTTTGCAGGGATCGTGGTATTATATAGTCAGAGAAAAGCGTTGCGAGCGAATGGTGGGTGAAAGGGGTCCCTTAGACCAAAGTAGTTTTAAGCGTATTGAAGTATAGGTTTGCACATTGCATAGGTCATGGCATGTAATGTTCTACTAAAAGCATTACATGCTTCAATTAGAACTTCAGGAGTCCTATTGGGAAAGCTATCTTGCCTTTGAGATAAGCCAGTTGTAGACTTGGTATAATCAAATTGGCTTCTGAGGAGGGAGTAATGTAAAATAACTGTTTCGGAACAGGTTGTGATAGCACTGAGTCTATCGGATTAACCCAGCGGTTCCCAAAGTGTGCGCCGCGGCTCCCAGGGGTGCCGCGGCGCTGTCACTGGGGTGCCGCAACCAGCCAGAGGAAAGAGAAAAAAAAAACGTACCAATCCGCGCGGCGCCGGGATCCAGCATCCTTCTCTCTCCTGCAGAGCGCCCGACAATCAGTGACAAGCTGCGGGAGAGAGGAGGATGCTGGGTCCCGGCGCCGCGCGGATTGGTAAGTGTTTTTTCTTTTCCTCTAGCTGGCCGCGGCGGAGGGGGGGGGGGGGGGCAGAGTGGCGGCCAAGTGAGAGAGAAGCATAGAGAAAGGGGCAGAGTGGGGGCAGAGTGAGAGGGGGGCAACGGGGGCAGAGTGAGAGGAGGCAGCGTGAGAGAGGGCAGAGGGGCAGCGTGAGAGAGGGCAGAGAGAGGGGGCAGTGTGAGAGGAGGCAGCGTGAGAGAGGGCAGAGGGGCAGAGTGAGAGGAGGCAGCGTGAGAGAGGGCAGAGTGAGAGGAGGCAGCGTGAGAGGGCAGAGGGGCAGAGTGAGAGGGCAGACAGGGCAGCGTGAGAGGGGGCAGAGTGAGAGAGGGCAGAGGGGCAGCGTGAGAGGGGGCAGCGTGAGAGAGGGCAGATGGGCAGAGTGAGAGAGGGCAAAGTGAGAGGGCAGACGGGGCAGCGTGACGGAGCAGACGGGGCAGCGTGAGAGAGGGCAGAGTGAGCGGAGGCAGCGTGAGAGAGGGCAGAGGGGCAGAGTGAGAGGAGTCAGCGTGAGAGAGGGCAGAGGGGCAGCATGAGAGAGGGCAGAGTGAGGGGGCAGCGTGAGAGGGGGCAGAGTGTTTGGAGATGAAGGAGGTCACAGTGTGAGTTAGTTGTCAATTATTCTTTGACAGAAATATAATTGAAAAAAATATATAAAAATATTATTTTTTCCTTGGATCTATGCGTATTATTTTTGCATACAACTAAATAAGTATTTCTGTCCTGACCTAAATACTTATTATGTTTTTTTGACCCAACTACTTCTAAAACAGGACTGCTCTGTAATTATTTTGGAGGGGTGCCTTGAAAAAATTATGGAGACTCTAAGGGTGCCGTGAACTGCAAAAGTTTGGGAACCACTGGTATATGCCATAATAAATGAGGGGTAGTTCAGGCATTCTCTCTGAATTTTACAAAACAAATCAGATAAAATAGGTGTCAGTTCCCTTCATAGGCTTTTGAATATTCAGCCGTGAGACCGTTTGGTCCCGGGGCTGTTGTAAACTTTAAATTTGCAATGGCAAAGTGTATTTCCTGGGACATAATGTCGGCTACCTCAAGTATTTGGAGAGTTTAATGTCAAGTCCAAATGTGAAGTATTTAAATTTTTGTATAAATTCCTGGTTTTCTCCTAGAAGGTTGGTGATTAGGGGGTAAGGCAAAAGTAGGCTTTAGGGTTTATAAACGAAAATATCATTGCTTTTGGGTTTTTTCCCATTGACTAGCCATTGTTTGATATGGTTTGAGTTGGTATTGGATTATGGTGAATTCACTTTGCAATTCACTACATGCAAACTCTGCAGTTGTGTGGCTTAGTTACATCACTACCATTTTCAAACAGATTGGTGTTCACTTCACTGATGCCCGAGTCTATATTGTTTATGTAAAAGTCAAATTAATGAGGTCACAAGATGGATCCCTGTGGGTCTCCTCATTTTAAAAGATGTGGGAGAAAGTTCACCTTCAGCTTTGATCTGTCGTTGCCAGTTAGAGAGGTAGCTGTTGAACCAAAGGAGGTAGATTCTAGACCAGTAACTTTTAAAGTAATGAGGAGACAGTACCAGCAGTTTTACTTAGGTCTGAAAAAACAGTGCAGCAAGCCTCCATGCATCCACCAGCCCCAATACATCCATCAGTATACCAAGTTTAGTTAGGGTTACTTGAGATGACTCATATGGGGAAAGTAGCCACAAAAGTGGCTTACATCAATTACAATGTTCGCCTCTGGCAGTGGTTGAAGTGGGCTGGTATATGGTGGTATACCACCACGAGAATAGGTTAAAGGTACTGAATGAAAACTCTGCAAGTCCCATGGGGATCCGGTAAAGGTTGTCATCTCCTCATTGGCATGGGTTTATTGTAAGCTTTATAACATTATAATTCTTAACATAGATAAATACTAATGCTCTTTTAAGCTTATCACAGACATTAAATATAAGTGTTTATCAGACATTATCGGTAATGACTAAATTAACAAAGATAAGATTAGAGGCCTTGCTACAATCAGGGCACATGTATCACAGTACCGTAAGTAAGAAATATACAACATTATAATAGAATAACTTCAACATGTTTATACAATGTTTCCAAATACAAACACTACAGTGCAATGTCACATGCTATGAGTAAAGGATGTAGAAGTCCAAGTTTTATATCACTTAATAAACCCCATTACTTTTTTAATGTGATGTTTTAGTAATAGAGAACTAGGACAGCATAAAACAGTGACAGTCTCCAACCATGGACTTTCTCCACTGCTGTGATATAGGAAAAAAAGTATTCACAGTGAAATACGTACCACGAACTCACACTTCCTCTCCTCAAATGTCCACAAGTATTTGAAAGATTCCAATGCATTTCATAAGGTATCGACTTCTTTTTGGGTATGTTTATACAGTGATGTTTGAATGAGCATAAACCTAATCACACTATAACAAGTCCCATGTAATCTATGGGGAGGGGGATTCAATTGCACACAATCGTGGAAATTATGGTAGAAATCTCTGCTCATTTCCCCCCGAATGAGCAAAGATTTCTGTCAAATCTTCACCATGAAGTGCTCACCGATGTTCTGGGTACACTTAGCTGCTAATTGAATTTCCCATATGAGTAGGGAAAAGATATCCAAGCTTCATAGAGGTCATAGCAAATGTAAAGCACGAGAATTATAAAGACAAAAAGCAACAATCCTGTGACTGATACCATTAGTATAAAGTGCTCTACATGGATTTTGTCCATACATAGATACAAAGAAGCAACACCATTATAAATGTTTCTAAAATCAGTCAAATAATTTGAGAATAATCAATATATATGTCAATTTGTCCACTGGTATCTCATCTGAGACCGAAGAGTGAGACACCACCAGTCCCTTGCCAGATATATACCCTTTATCAGGATATGCAAAGCCACAGGCAAATATTTCCAAGTGAGCAGAGGCTTCCTTCTCAGCCACCTTTTTCTGCTGTTTCATTATGAAACTTGCCAAACAAAGGGGTATAAAAAAAAAAGGTCTCCACTCAAAAGAAGTCAGATCAGGCAGGGTAAGGGCAATTTTACATGATCATGGACCAGAGCTCTTCTGATTCAAGCCTGTTCACATCAAGCTCAAGACTCTCCCACATGGGAATTGTTACTTAGCAAAGAGGTGTTTTGAAATCACCTTTATGACTTGATCAAAGAGTTTAAACACCCATCCATCACAGTGTCACCAGAATAAGCTTACAAATGCTACTCAGTTTGTTTGTTTTTGTTAAATACAGTGTATCGGTACGGAAAAGTTGGCACATGCAATTGCAGAAATACTTATTGTTTTATTTATTTTTATTTTGCATCATTCGTTATTAGTGCAGTGCTGATTTCTGAGCAGTTGATTTGACAAAGCAATACATTTACCCAGATAAATATGTTCTATGCTTTTGATAGACTACAAGAAACAGGAAACCACTGTTTTTAGTGTATTAATGTTTCCATGAAGAAAGGAACTGAAACATGTTCTAACAAGACTTGTGCCACTAGTGTGAAGAATCTTTTGTGTTGACGTAACAGAGACTGTAGGTTTGGCATGTCACATGGCAACAAATCACAGTGCAGGTGCTTCCTGCAGAGTAGCATATTGTCAGCTTTGTGTTCTCATCACCCAATCGGAGCCTGGGCTGTATGTGTATCCATGGGACTCAAGCAGTTTCTACCCCTGACTGTTTCTGACCTCGGAAACTCATGTTTATGCATGTTCACCAATTGTGTGTTTTCACATGTACCAGACTTCGAGCAAAGCTTGCACATTGAAGCCTGAAAAGGATTACTGGATAAATCATTTGGAGATTTAAATAGTTATTCTGTGTATAAAAACAATGGAAGGAAAGTCTGAGATGAGTATCTTTATACACAGTGCTCTATAAATTTTGCTTTGTACCATGTGACGCAGACACACATTGTGCAATGTTTGAACAATGCAATTATGTTTGCTTAAGCTGGGTACACACTACACTGGTTTCGCCCAATAATCGGCTAAAACAGCCGACATACGACCGCTCGTTCAAAACTCGGGTCAGTGTGTGTAGTGACACGATGGTCGAAAGTCTGCCCAAACGGACGATTGTCGCCTCATTTGGTTGGTCGTACCGTTTAATATTTTCGTTCCAATCTCGTTTCCGCTGTGTGGTGTGTATAAAGTTCCGACCGATCCACAACAGTGAGTACCAATTACAGTCATTGCTCACGACAACATGGCTGTAAAAAGTCGCTAAAGGAACGTCCGCTCTTCCCTTTATCGTCCTAAACAAGGCTAGTGTGTATGCAGTCCATGGACCGAGCGATCGCAACATCGATCGCATGTAAAATTGCTCGGCATAAAAAGTTGGTTGAAATATCGGTAGTGTGTACCCAGCTTTAGAATGCAGACTATACATAGCTGTATCTTTTCCGAATTAAGATAAGTACTTCACAAGCTTTATTGGTAGATAAAGTAGATTAGCTTGAAATATTGATTGATGTTAAATGAGGTGTATTCAAAGCAAAAGGATTCACATCTGCATGCTCAGAAGACAAATCCCTCCAACCTCCCATGAAAACACCTTTCAAATGGCACAATGTCTGTATGGAACATTTCTCTTTTTTATTTACCTGTGTCAATAAGTCTGTTTCTGGACTACAAAAACTGTCTGCTGCACTCCTGCTTATTGCTCTTTGGTCAATCTTTTGCCCTTAGTGTTTGTATGCATTACTCCAGTACTATCATATATACAGTAGCACTCCATGACATCATATATACTTGTAGAATCCTGACCAATTAGGGCGAGGGGACAGGAACTGATGCGTTCTCTGATTATTTGCCTGACAGAAAGTAACCCAACCCAGGAGTCAGGTAGAACACATGGAAGTAGCGTATAACTATTTCCAGGTGAGCCGAGTAGGAGAAAACATAGAGGAAACATTGACTCTGCTGATACAACTGGTATTAAAAACAGGCAGTGGCTCATTTTCACCTGGTCAATATATACATATATTGACCAGATGAAAATGAGACATACAAATTTCAATCAATTTGAGTAAACATATTTAACAGTACAAATACTTCAAAAGTTATCCAATATTCTGAATTAATTTTATTTGAATTACTGTTCTAATGAGCTTAATAGGACTGTTCACCCAAAGAAGCCATCTCCCTGCAGTTTCCAAATATCAAATTTTATTATAGTATAATGCAACACCAGTTACACAAACTGAAAATAATTCCCAAAGACCAAATATTAAGACCTGAGGGTAAACTACAGTCCTGCTTCGGGAAAATTACTACCACCACCCTGCACACAGTATTTTACACAAGGATAGGTTGTTATTGTTAGAAAAATAATTCATATAGGTTGAAACCCCCTTTACAGAATGCTTGTTAGCAGTGCGCCCAGTTTTGACTTGCGTGTATCTAAGAAATGCCTTTTAGAAGCAAAATCTTTTAATGTCCCATAGGCCTTAAGGTGTTGATGATGATTAATGTCATATCTGTCCTCTCTATGCTGTATTCAAAACTGTATGTATCATTACTTATGTGTCTAACTAGCAACTGTAAACTGGGCACATTTTATAGGCACCATACTATGAATGTATGTGATTTTTCCAATCTCGCCAATGAGACACACTTCTAAAATAAATTGTGTCTCCTAGTGTGGTATTTTGTGTTTTTTTGAAAACTACTGCTTGATATATAGCATTGCTTGTATAGATCACAGTCACAGAACAGGCATTGCGATTCGCCAGTTTGAAAAAATACGGCTTCATGTACCATTTTTATTCGATAAATTGCATGGTTTAAAAACTGCACAAAAAGTTTAACCATGCATTATAATACACCCCTCCCAAATGTTTTAATTACTACCTATGTGAGTAGCATACAGGTTTCAACATAGGGATCATTGATGTTTTAATCAGGTCTATGTAAGTTGTTACAGGATGGACTGCCTATGCCACCCTGTCTTGCTGCTGGGAACCGGCTGGGCTTACTTTGCCACCGTTCCCTTTTGTTATCCCAAATGCACCTCTCCTGCCACAGTAGGAGGGTCTTACAAATGCTGCCACCACTGGACTGTATTTTACAAAGGATTATACATTGTACATGGGTGCATACTTACCTCACCCCCTTAACAACAGCGATAATCCCATCAGCATGCCCAATGATGTCATCAGCTGCAGACGCCTTCTGGCTGCGTCGTCATTGGCTGCTGTCGGGGTGAACAGGAGTCGTCATCAGGCAGGGTCAGGAACCAGCTCCTTCGGAATAGACACGTCGGGGTGAATCTTGTCATCTACCCCCTTTAGGTATTTCAGCTGCCCCCATAAGTCATCCCCCTCAGCAATTTCATCAGCCCCCTTCTTCTACTCCCTTTAGCATTTTCACCTGCCCCCATAGAGTTTTCACATGCCCCCTTAGAGTTTTCACATGCCCCCATAGTGCCTTCACATTCCCCCATAGTGTTTTCAACTGCACGGTTCCCCCCCTTACTTACCTGCTGTTGTTCTGGCGCAGCAGCCTTCTCTCCAGCCCTATACATGACAGACTGGCAGCGATCACTGCTAGCTGCCTGTCAGTGCGGCCACAGGCGCTTCTTACTGTGGACATGTGAGATGTGGAAGTCCTGATCTTATGTGATCACAGTAAGAAGCGCCCGCGGCTGCCCTGACAGGCAGCTAGCAGCGATCGCTGCCAAACTGCCTGTCATGTAGTAGTGACAGTCGGACCGCCCCCTATAGACCAGGGGCGGTTATGATGTTTCTAGCCAGAATCCAGAGAAGCAGCAGCTGAGTTTAAGGCCGCAGCAGGTAGTGAAAGCTGCAAATGTAGGTAGGAGAGACCAGCACAGTCTGCCTGTCCTGTTTTAGTTGGACAGTCCTGATATTGATGGACTGTCCTAAGCTGTCAGGACTGTCCCAATTGTAGGGACAGTCGGGAGGTATGCAAAGCAGGCACTATGCTTGTGAAGGGGAACCCTCCTGCACCCAAACAGCCTCTGCTGTTGGCTATATTTGACAGTAAAGTGGATACCGCACAGATCATGTACAATCATGTGCAGTACCGCCACAGCACACTTGTTATTACTGGCTGAGCTACTGCAAACTCAGCAAACACGCCTTTGACAGTGTTTTGGTGCTCAGCCTTAGGCCTGAGTGAGGCTGAGTGACTCACAGTGAGCTAACTGAGCAGGTATCAGTATCTGACTTCAATCAGCTCCCAGCACTGCATTTTTAATTACACTTGATGGGAGTACAATTATGTGTTATCAGATTACACAGGCCACTATTATGCAACCTGTTGCCCTCCCAATGTTGTGGAACTATCCATATGACTACTAATAATTACACTGAACGGTTTACAGTAAGTTAACGCTACAGCATTATCTACATGCTGCTACAGATTTGTATGCACGATTTTGATTTACCATACATTTACACATTATCTTATGTTTATATTTACTATAATAAAGATGCATTGTGTTTAATACAAACACTGCTCTGTGTATTTACAAAATAAACATTGCTGTGTGCATTGATTTAGCTAATCTTGACAGCATTAAACTGTTTTTAAATATTGTTACCATGCACGCCATTTTTATTGTAAAGCAGATCGAAACGCCTAGCATTAGGCAAAGCTAGGCGGCTGATTTAGTGCGCCAACATTTAGGGGGCGCCTTAAATACTGGATGAGGGGCGTAATGTCATTCATCTAGTGTTTTTAATGCCCTTGTGATGCCCCCTGAGAGATGGCTGCTAATGTGGAGAGAGAAGCATCAGAGGACCATACTTGTTTATTGAATTTATCTACCTAACCCAGTCCTATAAACACAAAAGCACTGGGAGGTGCTCTTACTCACACCTATTGCCAATCACAATATACAAAGAGAAATCACTTGATCAGATATACCAGAGCACTTTTATTCGTGCATTCAGGCTATAATGTTCCACATCTGTGGTCTATTCAATGTTGTAGGAGTCTCACTTAAGGAATATTTATAGTTAGATCTGTATTTGGCAACAATGTTTTACTTGAAAAGCATTTGCAGTTGGAGCTATATTCAGTAATAATATCACTGTTCACTGCTACAGTGTGTAAACAGTATCTATTTAATCTAATTCACTGACTGCTTAGAGACTTATCTGCTTAATATTTAATCTTTATAACTGACCTAAGGGGGCCAATTCAATTCTGCTGAGAATAACGCGGTGTTAGCAGTTTTATCGTTAATACGGTAAAATTGCGCATAATTACCCTTAATACGGTAATTTCCATTTTTACTCGTGGCTCCCTGAGCTGCGAGATGAAATCCAGGTTAAAATTACCGTATTAACGGTATTACTGTTACCGTCACGCAGAATTGAATCGGCCCCTAGGCTGTTTATTATTGCAACAGATAACTAGATATCAAAATGAGGTCAGAAACCATGATATTCCAGTCTCTCAGTGTTGTACCTAAAGATCGTAGGTTGTTTAGTATATCTAAATTTAACTAGCCCAGTGCTGTCCATACAGACCGTAGGCTGTATAGTTTATCTGCAGTCAGGGGGAAATCATTGTAAACTAGATGTAATAGAGTTGCTTCATATAGATCCAGTATACATGAATCCATTAATGATAGCAGATAGGAGAGACCTGTTACAGGTCTCTACTGCCTTGCCCTAGGGTTACATTTTAGGTTACTAGATGTAATAGAGTTGCTTCATATAAATCCTGTATACATAAATCCTCTAATGCTAGCAGACAGGAGAGACGTGTTATAGATCTCTGTTGCCCTGCTCTAGGGTTACCTTTTACTTTGGGGCATTGTGATGTTACTAGATTTCCTGTCCAGACAAAGAACTAGCAACTAGCATTTACTTTGAACACTATAAAATGCTGTGATAAGTGTACCAGGAATCAAATGAAACATTTCCTGACATCTAATGCTATTGCTCTTCCGATATTTTTCTATTGCCCCAGCCATCACAAATATACCACTTCTGCACCCCATGTGTTGTGAAAGTCTTCAATGAGAACCCTGCTAGAGTAACATTGTTGGGGCCATTGTTAGCATGATTTTTCTCTGGACTCCAACCATTCCCTGAAAACTCAACTCGTCAGGCAAGCTTGTCGCATTCCAAAACTACAATCTTAACATTACTAAATTATTCTACCCTATTAGCACCCTCTACACAGTTAACACAAAACTATAACTTTCTATACTCAAACAACCCTCTGAACCCTGAATCAACATTACTGTGTAACTGGATCATGTAGCCCCACAAATCACTCTTTGCTTCTGTCTGCCTGTTAGTACTGAGACTTGTTTTTTTTTTATTGTGTTTGTTCCCAATGGTAAAGCACTATGAAATATGCTGGTTATATATAATTACATTTTAATAAATTAAGTTTAACAAATAATAATTAAATAATATAGGGCATTATCTCTTGGGGTAGAGTTTGTGTCACAAAAGGCAAGTGCAAAGCATATGTGAAAATGCATATAAACCGATCTAGACGTGGTATACCCATGGGTGATATGCGCCAGATATGTTAGCATGGATTTGGGACTGCGCCTAGAACACAATTGGCAGTAAGCTTTTCCCATTCAATTCAATATCTCGTTTATTACAATGTGGTTTCCATTGTATGCACTATATGTAGAAATCCTATTTAAATGAATGGATATTGGAATGGTAGAAGCTGCGTACATTGAATAAAGATGGGCAGTGTGTCATCTCTCAATGGTTCACCGTAAAGTAGGGGGACTAACAACTGTGGGGTCCTTGGTACTAGAGTGGAAACCATTCCTAAGATAGACATCCTTGCTGGCTCAAACTAGTAACAGGGAAACACACAGTGTGGGGACCCCCAGTTATAAGGGGAACCAGTCCAGTAAGTGGAGCATCTCATTACCCTTGCCTGTGATAATTATTAATATTGGGACCCCCGGAGTAGCAACTGTGCTGCCCCAGGGAATAACAGTCTATAATACCCTGTTCCGTTATACTAAAATAGTAATAAAATGTAAATAAAACACAGAACGAATTGTTAAATAAAAACTCCCCAATCCCTCATTCACCAATTTATTAATAAAAAATTAAATTTTTCTTTGTATTCTGTATGGATCAACGCTGGTGTAACTGCTCATGTTAACCCCTAGTGGGTATACAAATAAGTAAGTTATAATCAAATTCAAATATTCATAGCGGGAATTATAAGCGTTCCATGTCATGACTTGATTAGGTACACAAAGTCAGCAGCAAAATGTAACTTTGAAATGTTGACAAAAAGAAGAAGTGGTGTGCAATGGGGAAGCTGAAAGGAGATAGCACATTCAGTACTAACACAGTGTTACCTTTAGTAAAACTAGATCAAACATTCTTATGAATAAAATTGTATAAATGGCACCCTGTATGCATTGCATTCAGCATTTCAGCACCACTTGTACCACAGAGACCTATTTGCTAACAATTACTATTGAGGTCTCAGTTGGGTTTCAGGCTATCTTGTGCTGGTGCAAAACAATGCAGTGCAAGCCTCTAGGGATAACAGCTTTCACATTGACAAGCTGAGCAAAGACAGGTTTGTGTGTGTGATTGATGTGTCTTAAGTTATAAGGGAGTTGCATTGTGTTAGAATTGACTGTGATGGTATCTTGCTTCATGTAACCCCTTCCTTGTTTAATGAGACAATAGCACAAATACAGATTAGCTATAAATAAAAACAATGGGGGTCTATTTATTAATAGGTGAAAAGCCCTAGATCTGGCAAAAAAACAGGATTTTTTTTGCCAGATTTAGGGCTTCTTTCTTTTAACAAAGCCCCCGGGCAGGTGAAGACTATTGCCACCTATCGATGGTGGAAGCCTTTGCCGGGGGCCTTTTTATGGGGAAACCTATAACCCATGTGAAGAGACGCCGATGTACTCCTATGGCTATCACCATCTCAGGGTGGAAATAGCAGAGGCTCCCCAAATGGAAAAATGTTATATTATTTAACTAAAGCATTTTCTTGATTTCTTTTATGATAAAAATATTTTGTTTCTTTTTTCCTATTTTCTTTCTCTTTTTTTTTTATTTATTTTTATCTTTTATCTTTTTTTTTTTTTTTCTTTATTATTGTTTTTATTACTGAAAATGGAACTGGAAGCCCAAGACTGAGCATCCAGTTCCAGTGCACATGCCCAGACTTGCCTGCCGAGCATCAAGATTCCCCTTACCACTGCCAGCCAGTATCGCTGGGGAGCTGAGCATTTCTCAGCTCCCCCCAGTGACATTTTTCTGTTCAATTGGGTGGTAAAACATTTCTGCAGTCAGGGGCGCACGCAGGATTGTAAGGGGGGGTGGGGGGGGGGGGGGGTTTCTCCCCTGACCCAAAAAACCCCCAAAACAAAACAAAACACACACGCGAGAGAGCAGCTCAGTTTCGGCAGCACTGTCCTATACAGCAGCCGCGGCGCTGTCAAAGACTGCTGTATAGGACAGTGCCGCTATGGTGGGCACTTAGTTAGCACAGGGGGGGTTTCTGGAGACTCAGAAACCCCCCCCTGCATACGCCATTGGCAGTGATAGAAAATCTTCCATATTGCTCAATATTAATAAACAGATCCCAATGTCTGAATGAATTTGGTAAATCTAGCCTTAACCTTTCAGACTGTAAGAGGAAACTAGAGAACAGGATGAAGAAAATACATATGAACACTGGGAGAACATACAAGCTACTTGCATATATCACCTTGGTTAGAATCAAACCTAAGACATTAGTTCTGCAGTAAAGCTGGGCACCGCTATATTTTTTACATTATCCAGGCCTGCCTGGATAATGTTAACATTATTAAAACTCTAACATTACCATATTCATGTGTAAGCAGTTAAAGGCTTATCTTTTTTCTATTCTGTGATTTATTTCTGTAGAACTGCGTGTATTGTAGCTTTATTCAGTTTAAGGTCTGGGTACATCTCCTTTCCTCCCTCATTGCTGAGCACAGAACAGATGGTAGCAGCTTCCCCACAGCTACCAGTTGCTGCTCCCCCCGCATTGTCCTTTGTATCCAACAAAAGGCCGCCAGTAAAGCAGCTTCAGCGGCAAGCAGAGAGAGATAGGTGGGGAGGGAGGGTCGCATAGCACGCAATGCAAGATTGGATCAGTCCATCTGCCAGGCCTAGAGACAAAATTATTATAGTTCCAGGACTGGGTCCCCATTCTTTCAATTTTGTCTCTGTTCTACCCTATCAGCTGCTCTAGTCATTCTCTTTTCTAAAGTAGGTCACACTTTTTAGCAACTGCAATGAACCTTAACCAATGAGATAAAAGATAAAACTGACACAGAAAACAAGCAGTATATAGTCACCCATGATGTGGAGCCTTTGTGATTATAGCACAGAGATTCGGGTCAAAATATTTCAGAACATGACAATGCTTTATTATGTGTCTCATTTATAAAGTGACCAACATTTTTCAGATGTCAGTGAATATATTGGTCTATGATGCATAGCTCAGTTGTCAAGGTGACTCCGTATGAGAATCACACCATTTGCACATGACCATGTGAGAGGGATGGAATTACATATGAGTGTTAAGGAATGATCGAGGAACAGGTGTTTTTGGTTGGTGGATTCCACTGTAAAGTTCTAGTAGAATGGAAAATATTACAAAGCCAAAAGATGGATTTTCATTGGCGCCATTTTAACTTTTTTTTGTCAAATGCCATATCACCTTTTTTATCTATGTAAAGCGCACATATAAAATAGGGATGTGCACCGGCCACTTTTGGTGTCTCGTGTTTTGTGTTTTGGATTCGGATTTCCTTGAGGTTTTGGGTTTGGATTTGTTTCGCAAAACACCTGACGAAAGGTTTTGGTTTGGATTTATTCTGAAAACAACATAAAAAGTGTTAAAATCAAGTTTTTGGGTTTATTTTCACTCCTACGCTATTATTAACCTCAATAACATTCAATAACAATCATTTCCAATAATTCCCAGTCTATTCTGAACACCTCACACCTCACAATATTGTTTTTAGTCCAAAACAGGCTCTACTGAGGCAAGATGTCGTCCTCATCCTCAACCTCTGATTCCTCTCCCCCTACAGTGTGTACTTCCTCCTCCTCATACATTATCAATTCGTCCCCGCTGGACTCCACAACCACAGGTCCCTCTGTACTATCTGTAGGGCAGTGCTGTACTTGATTGAGGAATTGATAATTCATTTTTATGAACATCATTTTTTCAACATTCTGAGGAAGCAACCTCCTTCGCCGCTCACTGACCAGGTTCCCCGCTGCACTAAAAACTCTTTCCGAGTACACACTGGAGGGGGGACAACTCAGATAAAATAGAGCCAGTTTGTACAGGGGCTTCCAAACTGCCTTTTTTTTCCTGCCAGTAACAATATGGACTGTCTGACATGTCTATTTGGATGGTGTCAGCAAAATAATCCTCCACCATTTTTTCTATTGTGACAGCATCCAATGCAGCAACAGTAGACATGTCTGCAATGATTGGCAGGTCCTTCAGTCCGGACCAGATGTTATCAGCATCCCCGCCAACGGGTCTTTTAGGAAAACTGAGCTTTTTCCTCGCAGCTTTATCCTCCAAATTTTTGTTTTACATTATATGTAGCACAAGAGAGCATACCCCTAAGCCACACACACTCGGCAAAGCCTTTAAAAATTATATGCGGCACAGGAGAGTACCAATGGACTTTTACTGCAGAATCAGTGAACTTTGTAATATTGCAGTACCACTGGACTTATACTGCAGAATCAGTGAACTTTGTAATATTGCAGTACCACTGGTGGACTTATACTGCAGAATCAGTGAACTTTGTAATATTGCAGTACCAATGGACTTATACTGCAGGATTGTTTTTGGATATTTTTTTTTTAATTTCTTTTTTTTATAATTATTTTTTTTTAATTTTTTATAACTTGGGAATAATGGGGAAATAACAATGCCCTTAGAAGGACAGAGCACAGGACACAGCACCACTGGACTGAACAGGACACAGCACAGGACCCAGCAGCACCACTGAACTCAGAAGGACAGAGCACAGGACACCGCGCCACTGGACTGAGCACAGCACAGCACAGAATATAGCAGGGCAGAGGACCACCTAACACAACCTCCCTCTACCCTGATCAATGCCCGAGTGAAGATGGCGGCGGCCAGCGGGGAATTTATAGAATCCGAGTATCGCGAGATCCGACAACGGGATTATGACTCGGAGCCTCGCTTTCAGTTTTGCAATTGGCGGGAATACCCGGATCTGTCTCGGATCCGGCTCGGATCGGCAAGGTTCGGGTGGGCTCGGATTTCAGATATCCGAGCCCGCTCATTCCTAATATAAAATACAGTACATTATGCTTTTGTATTGTCTGCAAACTATAATGTACACTAACTAAACAATTTGAATTGAAAAGCTATGCTCATTCCTTCAACTGTCTTTTCCCACTGGGCTTCCTATAACCAGTGATCCAGATGGCTGCCCTGGATGTATTTACCTTAACCCAGTGGTTCCCAAACTTTTGCAGTTCACGGCACCCTTAGAGTCTCCATATTTTTTCAAGGCACCCCTCCAAAATAATTATTGAGCAGTCCTGTTTTAGAAGTAGTTGGGTCAAAAAATTGTAATAAGTATTTAGGTCAGGACAGAAATACTTATTTAGTTGTATGCAAAAAATGCCCCCTCTGCATCCAGACACTCTGCCTCCTCTGCATCCAGACACACTGCCCTCTCTCACGCTGCCCCCTCTGCCCTCTGTCACGCTGTCCCCCCTCCTCTGCTCTGTCACGCTCTCCCCCCTCCTCTGCCCTCTCTCACAATGTCCCCCTCCTCTGCCCTCTCACACGCTGTCCCCTCCACTGCCCCTCTTACGCTGTGTCCCCCTCCTCTGCCCCTCCTCTGCCCCGCTGTCACCATCCACTGCCCCGATGTCACCATCCTCTGCTCTCTGTCGCCATCCTCTGCTCGCTGTCCCCATCCTCTGCTAGCTGTCCCCTTCCTCTGCTCTCTCTCCCCATCCTCTGCTCCGCTGTCCCCCTCCTCTGCCCTGCTGTCCCCCTCCTCTGCTCTCTGTCCCCCTCCTCTGCCCCGCTGTCACCCTCCTCTGCCCCGCTGTCACCCTCCTCTGCCCCGCTTTCACCCTCCTCTGCCCCGCTGTCCCCATCCTGTGCTCTCTGTCCCCATCCTCTGCTCGCTGTCCCCCTTCTCTGCACTCTGTCCACATCCTCTGTTCTCTGTCCCCATCCTCTGCTCTCTGTCCCCATCCTCTGCTCCGCTGTCCCCCTCCTCTGCCCCGCTGTCACCATCCTCTGCTCTCTGTCCCCATCCTCTACTCTCTGTCCCCCTCTTCTGCCCCGCTGTCCCCATCCTCTGCTCTCTGTCCCCATCCTCTGCTCGCTGTCCCCCTTCTCTGCACTCTGTCCCCATCCTCTGTTCTCTGTCCCCATCCTCTGCTCTCTGTCCCCATCCTCTGCTCCGCTGTCCCCCTCCTCTGCCCCGCTGTCACCATCCTCTGCTCTCTGTCCCCATCCTCTACTCTCTGTCCCCCTCTTCTGCCCCGCTGTCACCATCCTCTGCTCTCTGTCCCCATCCTCTGCTCTCTGTCCCCCTCCTCTGCCCTGCTGTCACCATCCTCTGCTCTCTGTCCCCCTCCTCTACCCCGCTGTCACCATCCTCTGCTCTCTGTCCCCCTCCTCTGCCCCGCTGTCACCATCCTCTGCTCTCTGTCTCCCTCCTCTGCCCCGCTGTCCCCATCCTCTGCTCTCTGTCCCCATCCTCTGCTCTCTGTCCCCCTCCTCTGCCCCACTGTCACCATCCTCTGCTCTCTGTCCCCATCCTATGCTCTCTGTCCCCCTTCTCTGCCCCACTGTCACCATCCTCTGCTCACTGTCCCCCTCCTCTGCCCCGCTATCGCCATCCTCTGCTCTCTGTCCCCCTCCTCTGCTCTCTATCCCCCTCCTGTGCTCTCTGTCCCCCTCCTCTGCCCTCTGTCCCCCTCCTCTGCCCCGCTGTCACCATCCTCTGCTCTCTGTCCCCATCCTCTGCCCCGCTGTCCCCATCCTCTGCTCTCTGTCCCCATCCTCTGCTCTCTGTCCCCCTCCTCTGCCCCACTGTCCCCCTCCTCTGCCCCGCTGTCCCCCTCCTCTGCTCTCTGTCCCCCTCCTCTGCTCTCTATCCCCCTTCTCTGCTCCGCTGTCCCCCTTCTCTGCCCCGCTGTCCCCATCCTCTGCTCTCTGTCCCCATCCTCTGCTCTCTGTCCCCCTCCTCTGCCCTCCTCTGCTCTCTGTCCCCATCCTCTGCCCTCTGTCCCGCTGTCACGATCCCTCTCACTTTGCCCCGCGCCAGGCGCCAGCAATAAAAAAAAACAAGCACAGAAACTTACCAATCCGTCGGCCGCCGGGACCCAGCAGCCTCCTCTCTCCTGCAGCTTGTTACTGATGTTGATATTCAGTGACAGCTGCGGGAGAGAGGAGACTGCTGGGTCCCGGCGCCCGATGGATTGGTAAGTTTCTGTGTTTGTTTGTTTTTTTATGGCTGGCCCGCAGCACCCCAGTGACAGCGCCGCGGCACCCCTGGGAGCCGTGGCGCACAGTTTGGGAACCGCTGCCTTAACCTGATTAGCAAGTTGCAGATACTTTTTAACTGCATGAATACAAACTGTAGAATGTACATCTTGTGTCATGTGTCAAACTGTGTCATGCACATCAGTCCCTGCCTCAGGAGAACATATAGTCTAAATTCATATAAACATACATACTCACACTCTAGGTTTAATTTTTGTCAAAAGCCAATTAACCTACTAGTATGATTTTGGACTGTAGGTGGAATGGGAGCACCCGGAGGAAACCCACACAAACATAGGAAGACCATACAAACTCCTGCCCTGGTCATTCCTCTAGGTGCTTTGGTTTTCTACTACAGTTCAAGAACATACTGGTATGCTCATGTTAGTGTGTGTTTCTGTAATAGAGATAATAAATAGGAGGACTTTCATCCCGACACCACAACACTTTGGAGACATATCCCTCTAACAAGTGCTGCATCCTCTAACTAGTGTGCACAGAGGTGGAGGGGTGATTTGTTGGGAGGGATTAGTAGAGGAAAGTGCTCCAGATGCAGGAGGCATGCGCCCTGGTGACATGCCATTTTCCATGTGATATAGCCTTGCCCCCAGTGTGGCACAAACACATCCCTTTGGCTATTCTGACTTCAGTAACCTATATATTGGTGTAATATGAGTTTGTAGAGTCCTTATTCGGAAATGTAAAATGTTGTGAGGTATGGAGAGGAAAGTACATGATTTTGAAAGGTGGCTTTCAATTTTGCCTTTCACCAATTCATATAAACACCGATCAGCCACAACATTAACATCCACTGAGAAGTGAAGTGAATAACATTGATTATCCCATTACAATGGCACTTATCAAGGGTGGGATTTATTAGCAAGCAAGTGAACAGTAAATTCTTGAAGTTGACTGTGTTGGAAGTAGTAAAAATGGGCATACATATGGATCTGAGTGACTTCGACAAGGGCCAAATTGTGATGGCTAGACGAATGGGTCTAGGGGAGGGCTGGCAACATTTAGCCCGGGGGGCAAGACTCGACTTAGCGACCTATTTTAAATGGAAAAAAATGCAGGTGGCCCAGTAACTCAGCGAAAGATAGCCTACTATGGGACTGGCCCCGGAGGCAGATGCCCCCCTGCTCCCCAGCCCAGCCTACCCCTGACTGGGTCAGAGCATCTCCAAAATGGCAGGACCTGTGAGGTATGAAGTGGTTAGTACCTACCAAAAGTTATCCAAGGGAGGACAACCAGTAAACCGACGACAGGGCCATGGGTGCCCAAGGCTCATTGGTGCGAGTGGAAAGCGAAAATTACCCATCTGGTTCAATCCCACTGAAGAGCTACTGTAGTACAAATTGCTGAAAAAGTTAATGCTGGCTATGATAGAAAGGTGTCACAACACACAGTGCATCTCAGCTTGCTATGTATTGTGCTGCATAGCTGCAGACCAGTCAGAGTGCCCATGCTGACCCGTGTCCACCTCCAGAAGTGCCTACAATGGGCACATGAGTGCCAGAACTGGACCATGGAGTAATGGAAGAAGGTGGCCTGGTGTGATGAAACACATTTTCTTTTACATCATGTGGACAGCCAGGTGCGTGTGCATCATTAACTTGGGGAAGAGATGGCACCAGGAGGCACTTTTACTTTGACACGTACCACCGACCTAAACATTGTTGTAGACCAAGTACACCCCTTCACGGCAATGGTAGTCCCTGATGGCAGTGGCCTCTTTCAGCAAAATATTGCACCATGCCACTCTGCAAAAAGTGTTCAGGAATGGATTAAAGAACAGGACAATAAGTTCAAGGTGCTGACTTGGGCTCCAAATTCTCCAGATCTCAATCCGATCGAGCATCTGTGGGATATGTTGGAAAAACAAGTCAGAGCCATGGAGGCCCCACCTCGCATCTTACACGCCTTCGTGCCAGGTACCACAGGACACCTAAGAGGTCTTGTGGAGTTCATGCCTTCACAGGTGAGAGCTGTTTTGGTGGCACGAGGGGGACACACAGTATTTGGCAGGTGGTTTTAATTTTGTGGCTGATTGGTGTATTTATCCTGCTCTCGAAAACCCAAAATATTACACAGCACTGCAAAAATAGAAGTTTTTAGTCATATTTTTACCAGTCACTTGTAATATCCCTCCCCTCTCCAAGTTTACTGTGCTTGCCTGTGGCATGAAGGGTTAAAAATTAGACTGGAGAGGTTCTGAGGTGAAACTAGTAATTGAGCTGACAGAAAATTCAGCACAGGAGGGAAACAGACAAAGGGAGGCGGGAAAGGAAAGAAGCATTGTGCACACCCAAGCCAAGGGGTTTAATAAAAAGTTGCTAAACAAGCTCAGTATAAGGCAAGATTACTGTGCTAAGCAAACTACTAAAAGCTCAATATGTATCCAGCCTGCAGGGGACCTTTATACAAAACAAAGCAGTGTTTGCTTGCTGTACCATGTCTAAACACATTAATTAATCAAGCGTTGTCATATGATTGAATGATATATCTTTCTAAGAGCACAGTTATTTTAGAAATTGTAGCAGGTTGCATTTATTCTAGGCAAGATGCCATTTGTAACCCTGGCACATTAAAGCTTACGGAGATAAAGATCTATTGTTACAGCTAATGCAACACAAATGAAACTATGGAGTAGGCTGGCTATGACACAAAATTATAGTATATATCAAATATGCGCCATTAAACATTTTTTTGTTGTTATTTAGTTCAATGAAGGTATATTGATGTTTTTATTTTATGCAATACAATAATGTATGTGCTTTGTGTGAGCATGAGAGATATGAGCAGGGGCGAATGCAGGATTTAGAAGGGGGGTTTACGCCCCCCCTCCCCCGGAAAAAACTAAAAAAAAATTGAGAGGGAGCTGCTGTACAGTTCCGTTGGTTCGCGGAGGGGAGGGGTTTCTGGAGAAAGAAGAAACCCCCCCTGCGTGCGCCACTGATGAGTAACATGTTTCAAATGAATAGGTGGCTGGTCTATATATGCCTTTGGCTTGACGCTGTATATATTGTTTGGCTTTGTATGCTTGGGCTCATTTTAAATTTGTACAATTCACAGTCTATTCATCTGCTGTAATGGACAATGCATAAAGTGCTTCAAGCATGGCTGTACTAATGCCTTGGTTCTGCTGTCCCCTACTGCGAATAAAAAACAAAATCAAAACAAATAATTTCAATTAAATCATTTTAACCATGACATGCTGCACCAGTTTTACATTACCTCAAGTTTACAACTTATCAGCCACACTGTACCTATGCCAACACTATAGGGCATATTTATGAAATTTCAATAAGCCTTATTGCAGGCGAAAGCTCTTATTTTTGCTTCAACCAATTCATCATTGGTTTATGCTGGTGATAACCCTGATGGCAGTAAGATTTACCAGCTTTCTTTGGTGAATGCTTCTCCATGCTTCTGCATGAGTAAACCTCTCTCAGGATGACAATAACAGATCAAAAGCATTAAAAATGGTTAATGCTTTTTTTTTTTTTTTGTTAAGTAAACTAGTTCTATTTTCAAACTCTATTTACTTTTTTGACAAGCGGAACTGGAAACCCAACTCTGGACAAAATGGTATCCCAGCAAATCGGTAAGTTAACTGTTACCAGTGCAAATCTGCATCACTCAGCTGCCCGGCAATATATTTTTATTAAATTGCTGTGATAACTGATGTTTTATTGCTGCGATTGGGTACACGTAGATGAATGTGCCTCTAGTCGTCAGTAAGACTCACGTCAGTAAATGACCAAAAATTATTTTAGCACTATGATAACTGTTTTGTGCTTAGCTCCCAACATTTAGACATGCAAAATTATGACAAAATAAACCTGTCTGTCTTGAATCAACCGGTTTGCTGGGAAATTCCACCCCTTTCATATAAGCCCCACCCCATATGAAGTTCACAAATCAGGCCTGTCCCACCCAAATCACGACAGTTGGGACGCATGGTTTTGTGTATAGAACATACTTGCCCACTCTCCCAGAATGTCTGGGAGACTCCTGAATTCCGGGTAGGTCTCCCGGACTCCCGGGAAAGCAGGCCACTCTCCCGCATCATGCCTGGATGGGAAGCTCCATTACGCAATTTGCAGCGTCCCATCCCCATCCCCTTCCGTCCTCACACTTCATCTCCCCCCAAGATCTCCCTGAGGGGAGGTGTAAAAAGTTGGCAAGTATGATATAAAATTGTCAAATTTTTAGCTATAACTTTTCACATTGGATAACTGACATTATTTGTTGTTATTTATATTTCCATCAGTTATTGAAATAATGATGATGTGTGATTATGTGGGCAGCACGGTGGCGTAGTGGTTAGCACATCTGCCTTACAGCACTGGGGTCATGAGTTCAATTCCCGACCATGGCCTTATCTGTAAGGAGTTTGTATGTTCTCCCCATGTTTGCGTGGGTTTCCTCCGGGTGCTCCGGTTTCCTCCCACACTCCAAAAAACATACTGGTAGGTTAATTGGCTGCTAACAAATTGACCCTAGTCTGTGTGTCTCTGTCTGTGTGTGTGTGTGTTTGTGTATGTTAGGGAATTTAGACTGTAAGCCCCAATGGGGCAGGGACTGATGTGAATGAGTTCTCTGTACAGCGCTGCGGAATTAGTGGCGCTATATAAATAAATGATGATGATGATGATTATATGTAAACCATCATGTTTTCATCCTGTTTGGGCATTTCGTAACAATAAATGTAGTCAAGCCTTAACAAAATAAGGTACATATTTCTAAATAATAAATATTTTAACCAACCTTAGAGGGTTAGGGTTAGGGCAGGAATAAAGTTTTTGTAACAAATTATTTGCAGGCATTAAGGAACTAAGGGGTCAAATATATTCCTGTTTTAAACTATATCTTTAGGTCAAAGGTAAACTGGGACATGACAATGTTCCTTCACCTTGTTCTGTACATGTACATGTTGTTTGTAAACAAAAACTTAATAGAAGCACCCTACAAATGCGAACATTTATAGTTCTGAGTGGTAGAAGTTTGTAAGCTATGTTCAGTTCCTTAAAATTAGAGATGGTCACTGACCCCCGTGTTTTGGTTTTGGATTCGGTTTTGGATCTGGATTACCGTCGTGTTTTGGTTTTGGTTTTGGTTTCGCAAAACCGCCATTGCGTGTTTTGGTTTTGGTTTTGTTTGGTTTTGTTTTGCTATTTTTTTGGAAAATCCATGTTTTTGGGCCTAAATTAACCCAATTTAGTGCTCCAACTGTTTTAGAGACAAGTAATCTAATTGTTGAGGTAATAAATCATCCAAAAAAACAGTTTAATTCTTCGTTGGTAGGCCTATTCTACACACAAAACAGATTGTCTTCCTCTCCATCTATGCATATTGGCAATGCAGCCATCGTCTTTGAATGTATATTACACCCTACACTTATAGTTAAATATGTAAAGAAATGGAAAAAGCCAGTTTGGTTTCTGTCTCTCAAGGCCCCCCTCCACTTGTATAAAATACCAAAAAATTCAGCCATTATAGACTGTACAATATTAATTGACATGGAGAAAGCCAGTTTGGTTTCTGTCTCTCTAGGCCCCCCTCCACTTGTATAAAATACTAAAAAATTCAGCCATTATAGACTGTACAATATTAATTGACATGGAGAAAGACAGTTTGGGGTCACTCTGTCTCTCTAGGCCCCCCTCCACTTGTATAAAATACCAAAAAATTCAGCCATTATAGACTGTACAATATTAATTGACATGGAAAAAGCCAGTTTGGTTTCTGTCTCTCTAGGCCCCCCTCCACTTGTATAAAATACCCAAAAATTCAGCCATTATAGACTGTACAATATTATGAAAAATGGACAAAGCCAGTTTAGGGTCACTCTGTCTATGACACCCTACCCTTAAGGATAAATTGCCCTAACAGCAGCCTTTCAAGATGGTATGTGATATGGAAATGCCACAAGTCCCTTTCCTCTTTGGGGGTAGATTGCACCCTACACTTACATAGAAAGTTTTAAAAAGATGTTATCGGCATCATCTTCAGCTTAATCCTCACCCTCATCACTGTGTACGTCATCATCACAGACTATCAATTCATCGCCGCTTGAATCCGCCATTAGAGAACAGTCAGTGCTTGGATGTCTTGGATGGTGAAGGCCTTCCTCGTGGAAGATGTAGTTCATTTTTATAAACATCATTTTCTCCACATTTTTGGGAAGTAACCTTCTACGGCGATCACTGACTAAGTTCCCTGCTGTGCTGAACACTCGTTCAGAGTACACACTGGAGGGTGGGCAGCTTAGGTATTGCAAAGCAAGTTTGTACATGGGTTTCCAAATGGCCTGCTTTTCTTCCCAGTAAGGAAAGGGACTGTCTGACATTTCCATATCAACTACCTCTTGAAAGTAATCCTCCACCATCCTTTGCATGTTTATACTCATATTGGATGGAGTTATGGGCAAAGTGACACATTTTTTTGAAAAATCCTTCAAACCAGCCCAGATGTTAAATTGTTCTCGTCTGCCCCCTGTGTCTTCCCTGCTTCTTTTTTGGAAATTTAATTTTTTACGAGCAACAGCTTGAGAAAGTGAAGGAGGACACGTCGTCAAGCCGAGGCCCAGTTCAGCGGCCAACTTGCTGAGCAATAGCTCCTTGCAAAAGTTCACATCTCGCTCATTTACAAGTAAAGACTCAATGTAGGTTTTAAACCTTGGATCAAGCACAGTGGCCAAAACGTACTGATCCGAGTTCAAGATCTTAATAACTCGAGGATCATTGTGAAGCGAATTAAGTACTTGATCGACAAGGCCAACATACTTTGCTGAATTGCTTGCTTTCAGCTCCTCCTTCATTTTCTCAAGCTGCTTTTCCAATAGTCTAATTAAAGGAATGACTTGGCTCAAACTAGCAGAGTCTGCACTGACCTCACATGTCACAACTTCAAATGGTTTCAGCACCTTGCACAGCACTGAAAGGATTCCCCACTGTGCAAGAGTGAAATACATCCCCCCTCCTTTCCCAATGTCATGACTTGTGCAATATGCTTGGATGGCTTTGCGCTGTTCCTCCATCCTCTGAAGCATGTACAGGGTGGAATTCCACCGAGTTACCACCTCTTGCTTAAGTTGGTGGCAGGGCAAGTTAAACTGCTCTTGGACCTGCTGTAATCTCCTACATGCTGTGGCTGAATGCCTGAAATGGCCTGAAATTTTACGGGCCACCGAAAGCATCTCCTGCACCTCACGGTTATTTTGTAGGAAGCTCTGCACCACCAAGTTGATGGTGTGAGCAAAACAGGGAATATGTTGGAAATCACCCAGCTGTAATGCTCGCACTATATTGTTGGCGTTATCTGAAATGACATACCCTGGGGAGAGTCCGAGTGGTATAAGCCATGCATCAATCACATCTCTCAGTTTGCGTAACAAATTGTCAGCCGTATGCCTGTTAGTGAAGCTGGTGATACAAAGAGTGGCCTGCCTGTGACAAATGTTACGTAGTGGTGTACATGCTGCTGCTGTTCCTGCTGGTGAAGGTGAATGACCAACCCAGTGGGCTGTCACAGTCATATAGTCTTTGGTTTGGCCACTTCCACTTGTCCACATATCTGTGGTTAAGTGAACAGTGGGCAGAATGGCATTTTTCAGCGCAATCTCTACATTTTTACACACTTTTTGGTATAGTTGTGGAATAGCTTTACGGGAGAAATGGTGTCGCGATGGAATTCTGTAACGCGGACACAAAACCTCAATTAACTGTGAAAAACCAGCTGCGTTTATTGTGGAGATTGGACGCAGATCTAGCACTAACATTGCAGCCATGGCGTCTGTGATTCGCTTGGCGACTGGGTGACTGCTGTCATATTTGCTTCCCCTCGCAAATGATTGTTTCACAGTTAATTGCTGAAATGTAGGACTGCTCATTTTATTAACCTGCCTCTGGGATGACGATTCACCCCCAGCAGCAGCAACAGCAGCAGCAGGACTAACGCTTTCTTCAGAGGAATCAATAATAGTGCCGGAGTCATCCAGCCTTAAGTGGGATGCCGGGCTAACTCCGAGCGCTACTGAGGATATTGATGAGGATGGTGTGGTGGGTGTATTTTGTAGCCGCCGGTATGTCGGTGAGCGGAGGGTGATGAGGGAGTGCTTGTATTCTTTTGGGAAGAACTTTCAGCTTTTCCCAACACTTTGCCATGAACTCTCGTTAAATGGCGTAACATAGACGAGGTTCCAAGATGGTTAAGGTCCCTCCCTCGACTGACTGTGGCTTCACATACACTACAAATGGCTATACAATTGTTGTCTGGATTTGGGTAGAAATAATTCCACACATAAGAAGTGGATTTTTTTGTTTTATGCCCAGGCATGACAATGGCCTTTTTCTTGTCACGTGCCAGAACTGCTGCCACTGGTGCAGGACTTACACAAACAACCTCATCCTCATCAACATCCTCATTAGCGCCCTCGTCGCCTACACAAATCTCCCCCTCATCCTCTTCTAATTCCAAAGTGGCATCCTCAATTTGGGTATCACCGGCTACACTCGGGCTATTAAGGCACACATCAGCAGAATGCTCACGATTAGACATCCCACTGTTGAATGGACTCTCCACAGGGATTGTTGTCATTTGTGAATCAGAGCAAATATTCTCCTGTAATGCCTCACTGTTATCTTGCAGCTCGGCTTTGACGCGTAACAGTAGTTGTGCACCAATTGTAGGCTGGGTAACTTTTTGGGATCTGCCACTAATAGCCAAAGGTGAAGGCCTCATTCTCTCTTTGCCACTGCGTGTGTAGAATGGCATGCTTGCAATTTTTTTTTTATCGTCACTTAACTTTTGCTCAGTTACACTTCTTTTTCGCTTCAATACAGTAAATTTTTTTTTGGTTTTTGTTTTTTGCACTAATTTGAAAACACTCTGTTGTTTGACATCGCCTTGGCCAGATGACGTACTGGGAACACTAACATCAGGACTGGTGACAGAACCTGGTTGCTCATTCAGATCATATGTGGACTGCTTTGAATCCATTCTGAGCGCAAACCACTGGGGAGTGCTAAAAATTATTTAGTAGATTCTGCTGACAGTTATGACTTTTGACAGCCAGAAATATTAATGCACAATTAGGGAGGACACCCCAAAAGCACTGAGGAGTGCTAAAAATTATTTAGTAGATACTGCTGACAGAAATGACTTTTGACAGCCAGAAATATTAATGCACAATTAGGGAGGACACCCCAAAAGCACTGAGGAGTGCTAAAAATTATTTAGTAGATACTGCTGACAGATATGACTTTTGACAGCCAGAAATATTAATGCACAATTAGGGAGGACACCCCAAAAGCACTGAGGAGTGCTAAAAATTATTTAGTAGATACTGCTGACAGATATGACTTTTGACAGCCAGAAATATTAATGCACAATTAGGGAGGACACCCCAAAAGCACTGAGGAGTGCTAAAAATTATTTAGTAGATACTGCTGACAGATATGACTTTTGACAGCCAGAAATATTAATGCACAATTAGGGAGGACACCCCAAAAGCACTGAGGAGTGCTAAAAATTATTTAGTAGATACTGCTGACAGATATGACTTTTGACAGCCAGAAATATTAATGCACAATTAGGGAGGACACCCCAAAAGCACTGAGGAGTGCTAAAAATTATTTAGTAGATACTGCTGACAGATATGACTTTTGACAGCCAGAAATATTAATGCACAATTAGGGAGGACACCCCAAAAGCACTGAGGAGTGCTAAAAATTATTTAGTAGATACTGCTGACAGATATGACTTTTGACAGCCAGAAATATTAATGCACAATTAGGGAGGACACCCCAAAAGCACTGAGGAGTGCTAAAAATTATTTAGTAGATACTGCTGACAGATATGACTTTTAACAGCCAGAAATATTAATGCACAATTAGGGAGGACACCCCAAAAGCACTGAGGAGTGCTAAAAATTATTTAGTAGATACTGCTGACAGATATGACTTTTGACAGCCAGAAATATTAATGCACAATTAGGGAGGACACCCCAAAAGCACTGAGGTGTGCTACAAATTATTTAGTAGATACTGCTGACAGATATGACTTTTGACAGCCAGAAATATTAATGCACAATTAGGGAGGACACCCCAAAAGCACTGAGGAGTGCTAAAAATTATTTAGTAGATACTGCTGACAGATATGACTTTTGACAGCCAGAAATATTAATGCACAATTAGGGAGGACACCCCAAAAGCACTGAGGTGTGCTACAAATTATTTAGTAGATACTGCTGACAGAAATGACTTTTGACAGCCAGAAATATTAATGCACAATTAGGGAGGACACCCCAAAAGCACTGAGGAGTGCTAAAAATTATTTAGTAGATACTGCTGACAGATATGACTTTTGACAGCCAGAAATATTAATGCACAATTAGGGAGGACACCCCAAAAGCACTGAGGTGTGCTACAAATTATTTAGTAGATACTGCTGACAGAAATGACTTTTGACAGCCAGAAATATTAATGCACAATTAGGGAGGACACCCCAAAAGCACTGAGGAGTGCTAAAAATTATTTAGTAGATACTGCTGACAGATATGACTTTTGACAGCCAGAAATATTAATGCACAATTAGGGAGGACACCCCAAAAGCACTGAGGAGTGCTAAAAATTATTTAGTAGATACTGCTGACAGATATGACTTTTGACAGCCAGAAATATTTATGCACAATTATGGGGGACACCCCAAAAGCGCTGGGGAGTGCCAAATATGAAGAAAAAATAATAAACCTCTATCCTCCTCTCTGCACTAGCGATTTTGGTTAGAGCAATTGCAAGAACAATATTGTATTCTCTGTCCCTGCTCTAATTAGCCTATGACTACACCCTGCTCTCTCCCTCTGTCAAATGGCGATGGATTGCTGTGGAGGCGTGTATTTATAAAGTTGAAGTATCGCGAGAACCGAGCCCCGAGATCCGACGACGTCACAATGACGTTCGGCCTCTATTTGGATTCGGAATGGGCGGGAGAGTACCGAGCTGCTCAGCTCGGTACTCGGATACCCAAAGTTCGGGTGGGTTCGGTTCTCGGAGAACCGGACCCGCCCATCTCTACTTAAACTATAATTTACTTGCCTCCCTGCTCAGGAAACAAACTTTTAGATGTGTACAGCTGCAGGCTCCTGATATTTTCAGGCAAATATACCAAAATAAGGTTGCCGTTCTCCTTGTTGATATATAGTTTGTAATAATATCCTTAGGCTGGGTACACACTGCTGTGTTTTCAGCTAGTTATCAGGCCAATCACCCGCTGAACAACCGTTCAGCCCAATATTGCATTCGTGTGTACACTTAGACGATGAACGATAGCAGTGCCAGCTCACCAATCACACTCAAGACTGAATGCTCACTGAATGACAGGTGAGTGGACACCATGTATCAAGTGGTACCCATATAATTAATGAATATTGAATTATCCGGACTGACCGGAAGGAACAGATCAGAACATCTTTCTCTTCTGTCAAGTTCCAGGGAGGTGAAAGGATGCTGGCTCTGCAACACCGCTACAAGGGCCAGTCGCCACATGCAATATCAGAGAGAGATCAGTACAGTGAGAGTCGACAGTGGTCACCAGAGTGTCCCAGGATTTCAGACTCCTCCCTCTGTGCACTGGCTGGACTCCAGAGATATCTCAAGGTTTGCAGCATCCTGAGAGGCTCCAAACTTTTTCAGTTCAAGTTAGGGTCTCCAAAAGGCACCCCTAAGCCAAAATAATTACCAAGTAGTCTCCCGCCTTGCTTATCACTGGCCCTGGCCGAGGCACCCCTGTGAGATTTCCAAGGCACCCCAGGGAGCCTAGGCTCACAGTTTGGGAATCACTGGTGTATATAAAGAGTACACATTCTTGACCTGCCCCTTAGATTTGGTAGAACAGTCACCAAAAATTGGGATTGTTCCATTAGAAACAGAACATTTGATGGACTGTCCTACCTGTTCTTGTCACTTTCACCACCTGTTGCTGCTGGTTTCTTTAGTTGCGGCTTGTCTGGATCCTGGAATATTGGGGGCACTATTTGGAAAAAATGGGTACATATAGAAAATTCCAACCAGCCCCGGTGTTAAATCAATAGAATCCATGATTAATACTTAGGCTTCCCTCCAGTCCCAACATTAAAGTAATAGGTTTATTTATTAAATGGGATACTATTTCCCACCCTCCAAACCAGCAATAAACTAATAGCATTTACGTATAATATATATACCTATTTCCCGCTACCGTCACTGCCATTAAATAATTCATATTCACATTTAATAAATAGACCTCATGCTCCTACTCAACCCCACATTCATTAATAGCTCCCAAATCACCCCATCTTAAATTAATAGTCCCCACTATAAAATTAAATTGCCCCACCATCACCCCACAAGCAAAATAGCACCCATTAGCCACCACCTACCACACACACACATTACATTGCCACAAGCCCGCTGTGCCATGACACACACATTACTGTGCCCTTTCATCACCATGATGTGCCCCTTATGATCACATTGCGCCCTCCATGCTGCTTTTTCTCCCCCTTCACACTCTGCCATGCTGCTTTGGCCCCCCTTTACTTACTCTGCCATGCTGCTTTGGCCCTGCTTCACACTCTGCCATGCTGCTTTGGCTCCCCTTCACACTCTGCCATGCTGCTTTGGCTCCCCTTCACACTCTGCCATGCTGCTTTGACCCCACTTCACACTCTGCCATGCTGCTTTGGCCCCCCTTCACACTCTGCCATGCTGCCTTTACCCCTCTTCACACTCTGCCATGCTGCTTTGGCCCCCCTTCACACTCTGCCATGGTGCCTTTGCCCCTCTTTACACTGTGCCATGGTGCCTTTTTCCCTCTTTACACTGTGCCATGGTGCCTTTTCCCCTCTTTACACTGTGCCATGGTGCCTTTGCCCCTCTTTACACTGTGCCATGCTGTCTTTGCCCCTCTTCACTCTGTGCCATGGTGCCTTTGCCCCTCTTCACACTGTGCCATGGTGCCTTTGCTCCCTCTTGCTTCTGTTCCTTCACTTACCTTTTCTATCGGCTTCCTTCTTTTCTTATCTTCTTTTGTCTTCTTGCCGACTCCTCTCTGCACAGCTCCTCACTGAATGTCGGGCGTGATTCAACATTCAGTGCGATAGGAGCAGAGAGGTTGGGCACCGGCCCCGCGATCACGTGAGTATTTTTTTTTTATAAAGTACCCGCTCTCCCCACCAACAAAGAGGGGAGTGATCAGGGTCGGGGCCTACCGGGGGCTCCCCCGGCTCCAACGCAGGCCAGTCCGACCCTGGTAGTGTATCCCTATTTTAAGTGTGGGAGCTGTTTCCCCCAGACAGTACAGATTGCCTTATTGAAAGTGCCATGGTCCTAACAGAAGTGTAAGTGGACAACAAAAGGCCCACATTAGCCAGCGGTCTGAAGGTGGCCTAGTGTCATCATGTTCATGCGTACCACGGCCAGGGCTGCCATCAGAAAATGAGGGACCCAGCACAAATGGAACTGTTTCTTTTTCCATTGTGCAAAAACACATAGATTAATTGACTTTTGATTAAAATGGTGTTTGTCTGCATGTGGTCAGAATATTCAAGGGCGTTATTAGGGACAATGGAAAGTTGGTAGTAGGAGGGGACTTAACACTTCCAAGGTTTATAGCGCCGGGTATGAGACAGAAGAACTATCTACCAGACAGCTCCCAGCACACTGACATGCTAATAGCCAAAGGCATAAATACCATAGTAACAGGAGGTGCAGCTACTTTTGGGCCCACATTTTGGTGGGCTCACCTGCCTCTTAAAGCCCCATGTCTATTTGTGTTTTTTTCAAACTTATGCAGTACATGGGGTTCCTTACAACATCTTTCTAGGAGGCCCACAAACTTCTTGTTATGCCCCTGCTCATAATGTCACACGGGAAGGAAACTGTAAAGTTTTCTTCTTTGAAGAAGACATATTTTTTTCTGTGACCACATTACAATCATTACAATATTAATGCTGTGTGGATTAATGTGTATTTTAACATATGTTTTTGAGTTAATGATGAATTCCATACCAATTCCTGGAGTCTACTGATTCATAAAAAAAAACCTCCAGGAGGGTAAATATATTAAGGAGCGGATCCGTCAAATCGCCGATATTCAGTGATTGTGACTGCCATATTTAAAGGAAAATGGGCAACAGTTTTTATTTTTCTAATACATACAACATGGCAGGTAATAGCAAGGGCAAAATGTACCTATTAGCATGAAATAACATTACACCAATGCTCTGGTGTCTATACTTAGACTGGGACAAGTATTAAAAGTACATTAAACTGTGAGAAATGGGTGATAAATAAAAAGTCCTCAGTCCAGTGGGACCCCGTTTCTATACTGCCATGGCGACAATGCTTGAAACAATAAAAAGGAGATAATGGAGAAGCAAAAATTGCAGTTGTTGAACCACGGACTGGTTGCATGTTCTGGTACGTATGTTCTGTAGCTTTCCTCTGACCCATTCTGCTTTTGCCTCAGGACAGTGAGAAAGGCTGGCTCTCACCATTTCCTCATAAGCCCTCATCCTCTTCTGCCTGTTGGAATATCATCATCATCATCATCATCATCATATGCTATTTATATAGTGTCACTAAATTCTGCAGCTCTGTACAGAGAACTCACTTACATCAGTCCCTGCCCTATTGGAGCTTACAGTCTAAATTCCCTAACATACACATAGGCAGAGAGAGACTAGGGTCAATTTGATAGCAGCCAATTAACCTGCTAGTATGCTTTGGATATAGGAGGAAACTGGATCACCTGGAGGAAACCCACGCAAACATGGGGAGAACATACAAACATACAAACTCCACACTGATAAGACCATGGTCGAAAATTGAACTTATAAACCCAGCACTGTGAGGCAGTACTAACCATTAAGCCACTGTGCAGCACAGTAGTCCTTGAACTGGGCAGCACTAGTCCACGCTTTATATAACAATCCTACTTTGGTTGTTTTAATGAATGGGCAGGATTCCAAGTCATTCCGTCTCAGTAATTGTACAAGGCAGAATTTCCCCCTATTCCCGTTGACATTTGCTTTATGCATTGAACCTCTGGTAGCTCAAATTAGATCCAGCCCAAATGTTACTTGACTCGCCCTCTTGTCCCGTTTGCAGGTAAGGGGAACAAGCTAAGAAGGAAGAGGGAGGAGCTAGACGCCCCAGCTGGGGGCTCTGACTCTTCAAAGAAGGCAGCGGTCGAGCTCGCCGAGGCCCTCTTCCACAGGAGGAGGCCCTGGAAGAGATGATAGAGAACCTGCTAGCAGCTCAGGATTCTGAAATGGAGGAGGAGTTGGAGGTGGACGTATTCCTGCAGCTGCCCGACATCTGCCTTTTCGATCAGCTGGAAGAGAGAGATCTGTGTTTACTTTTCTTGACAGTCAGAAATGTGAAGTTTACATGTTGCAGGAATTTTCTTTGCCTTTCTCTAGTCCTTATGGACATCTGGGTAGGCAGTGGTCTCATGGGCCCTCTTATTAGTTTGGGGGAGTGACTGTAAGTCTACGGGGGTCGCCATACTTATCAGGGGAAGCCTCTTCACACTGGATTCCGTTCAGGAGTTTGTCTGCGGCAGATTGCTCATCGTAGATAACTCTTGGACGGGTGAGCCATCAGGCTAATCTGTGTGTATGCATCCCCTTGTAAGAATGAGCATTTGGAGCTTTTCCAGCCCTTGCGGGCCCAGCTTGCGCCCACCAGGTCGGTAGTGATGGCTGGGTATTTTAACTGTCCTATAGAGAAAGAAGAACGTAGTACTAACAGCACTGCTAAACTTGATGTTTCTTCTAGGTTGCTGCAGGAGATGGTAGGCGAAGCATCCTTGTGGGATCCATGGGGGCTGGGTCTGTAAAGTATACCTGGGGCCGCCCCGACGGCTCAGTGTGTTCCCGGATTGACTTTGTGTTTAACTTGAGAGCAGAAAGGCAGAACAGGCATGTTATGGTTCCCTGCTTCTTCTCAGACCACAGGGCCATTCTCTTTAAGGGGGTTCTGTGCCATGGTTTCCCTCCTGGCCCAGGCTCCTGAAAATTGAATTGTGCTCTGCTGGAGAGGGAGGATGTGTTGAAGGAGCTGAGGGATGCCTACATAGCGTCAATAAATGTTGTTTTGATTGCATGTCTAACTGGTGGGAATATGTGAAGGTCAAAATTTTCATTTTCTTTCAGGCTAAGGGAAGACAACAGGCGTGTGAGAGGAAAATAAACTTCAGGAGGCTGCAATGACAACTGCAGTCCCCGTTATATCTCCAACTTTGCGACTGGGATGTGAAGGATGATCTGGCGGAGGCCAAGGGGAGCCTGAAAAGGCACTTCGAGGAAAAAGCCAGGAGCATTGTCTTCCGTTCCATGGTGGAGAACCTAGAAAAAGGTGAGAAATGTGACTCTTTCTTTTTCAGAAAACTCCACTCCGGCCACACATCCCTGACTGAGCTGCAGGACGAGACCGGTGTTCCCAGTAAGGGGAAAGAGGGCGTCATAGAAATCGTCACAGAATACTACAGCAACCACTACAACCACTATTCCCGTGACAGCCACCCCTTGCTGCTGTCTGCAAGACCATTACAAGGACAGTCTTCCACTTCATCTGGGGCTCTTAAATGGACAGAGTGAATCAGTTGGTTATGTACAAGGAGCCCCTCAAAGGTGGGAAAGGAATCCCGGATATCCCCACCATGCTGCATGCCTTCTTTGCTTGTAACTGCATCTGCAGAACTCTTATTGAAAATAACATTTGCTCTGCTGGGAAGTACATGTCTCTTTTTGCTGACAAAGTATTGCTCATGTTATCCGATCTGGCAAGATCTATCACCCATCTCTTCAACAAAATGGCTCTCAGTCAGGGTATAGACCTAGCGACTCCAAACTCGAGGCTCTGGCAATCAATATCCCCCATAACATTAGGGAGGGTCTGTAAAGATTATTTAAGTTTCAATGGCGCTTACAGGCTATTTACTATTTGGGGGTATTTCTCGCTAAGAACTATTCCCAACTAAACCAGCTTAATTATATACCATTGATTCAAATAATTTCAAAGGATTTTGCCAATTGGAAGCATATGCATATATCATGGATAGGGAGGATTAATGCTTTTAAGATGAATATTCTCTCGCACCTCCTATATCTTTTCAAACCCTCTCAATACAGGTCCCTCTTTCTGCTATGAGGATTCTCCAAGGTTCCTCCAACAGCTTTATCTGGGGTGGTTATAAACCTTGAATCCACAGGTCTATTCTTGCTAAGGTGTCAGCAGCGGGTGGTCTGGGAGTACCTTAACTTGTAAATTATTACTATACTGCCCACTTGAATCAGGTTATGTTCTGGCACATTACCCTGGGACTAAAAAGTGAGTGGATATTGGGAATGCCATGGACTCGGATATGTCTGTGAGCTACCCTCCGTGTTTGCATAGGATCTGCAGGCCCACCTCGGCCTATGTTTGCTCTGTAATTGCTTGCACTCTTTCCATTTGGGACAGGGTATGTCACGGGCACTAGGAGTCTTTGCCCAGGATATCACCAGATGATGTACTTACCAGAGTAATATAGCTAGTACTATGGTTCTCTGGTAGCAGGGTGACAACGGAACAGGAGAATCAGCAGATGGTGAGAGAATGCTCAAGGAAAGTCTATGACTAGCAGCAACTGGTAATGAGTAGATGTATGTACACGAGGAACCAGATGGACAAGGAAACGTGAGGAAAGTCAGCGGTCTGCGTATAGCAAGTTGTACCGCTGTCTATAGTGAAGGAATGGATTCCAGGTGCAAGTAGGTAACGGGGAAGTCAGTGGTCTGCGTATAGCAAGTTGTACCACTGCTTATGTGAGAGGATACTTGAAACTGGTGTCACAGGGAAACAGGAGTCAGTGGTCTGCGTCAGCAAGTTGTACCACTGCTATATATATGTGAGGAGGGGCACGAGGAGATGAATGTAATGCAGAGGATACACGGGACACACAGAACTTGATCCCACGATGATATCCACAATACAATAATAACTGACAAGCGCTGCTTGAAGTATACAAAGTCACTATAGCGATCCAGGTAATAGGAAACAAAGTCAATGGTAACAATAGCTTCAGTGGATAGTAGACTCCGGAGATGAACACAACACAGTCCAGACGGATATGCAATACAAAAGCAAAGTCAATGGAAAGTATGCATACCGCGGTTCAGGAGAGCAGGCTGTCAGAGAGACGTGCAGGGATACCTGAACGGCTGAAGGCCGGCAGGAGGAGAGACCACTGGAGGATGGAAGCGGTAATCAGGTTGGTGCAGTGCACGGCAGGTAACCAGTATCAACGGAGCAGTAGTAAGTAAAACTGGAAACATGATGAACACGGGAGAGTTGAGGCTGTCTGGTATCCGGCAGTAGTAGCGGAGGCAGCGAAGAGAAGACATGCTGAACACGGGAGAGTAGAGGCGGTCTGGAATCCGGTAGTAGTAGCGAAGGCAGCGGAGAGGAGACACGCTGAACACAGGAGAGTAGAGACGGTCTGGAATCCGGCAGCAGTAGCAGATAGGAATCAGTGGAGAACTGACACGATGAACACAGGAGAGTTGAGATGGTCTGGAACCCTGCAGTAGTAACGGAGGCAGCGGAGAGCAGACACGCTGAACACAGGAGAGTTGAGGCAGACTAGAGTCCGGAAGTAGTAGCAGATAGGAATCAGCCGAGTGCAGGCACGATGAACACAGGAGAGTTGAAGTGGTCTGGAAACCACAATCGTAGTAGACAGGAATCAGCTGGAGCTGAATACACGAGGAAACACAGGAACAACTTCAGAGGCTCATGGGGAATGAGACTCCAAGATCAGGCAACCAGGTAATGATCACAGGTAGTTTAAATAGGGAGGGTTGCCTGATCATCCAATTAATTAAAAGTAACAGGTACTGAAGGTTTAATAAGGGCTGCACATGCGCAGACCCTCAGGATGGCGGACGGCCACGGTTCCTGAACACAGGAGAAATGGCACTCACAGTCTGGTGAGTGACAGGGTAAATGCTCAAAATAAATTTGCCTCTTAGCCCTCTCCCGTGACACCGAAATGTGGGCATCCACTATTTCCCCCAGGTCAATCAGGCCGTATAGCGGCCAATTGGAAATCTAGCAATTTTGATAGGTTTATACATGTAATGGGAGAGTCAGCTCCTGCTGCATTTGCGGACATTCAGGAAAAATGTAATTTTCCTCTGTCGCTTCACTTCCAATATATCAAGATTTGCAATTTTTTAATTTCCAGACATGTTCCAAACTGCTCTACCAACCCCCTCCTTTTGAAAGGGACTGCATTTACCAGGTCGGTTGCAGGGGCACGATTTCCCTAATATCTCATTCAATCTTGTCACAGACCCTCAAGAGGGACCTTGGATGCGGACGGATTGTCTGACATCAGAGAAAGACCGGTTAGGACATCTATGAATGTGAATGTTAAAGAGAAATTTATACACGTTGGTATATGGTCCCTGAAAAACTGGGTCGCATATATCCTCTTACTTCTAATGCCTGCTGGAGGGGGTGCAGTAATGTCAGAACGTTTCTTAATGTTTGGTGGGAATACCCTTCTATCCAGCAATTTTAGCCTCTCGCCATTAATTTAATCGAACAAGTCACTGAGATTCTGATACCCAGGGACCCCCTAGTGTTATTGCTCAATGGACATCTTCCATCTCTGAACAAGTTTGGGGACAGATTGGTTTAATACACTTTCCAGGCCAAATACTGGAATTTTGCCACTCCTCCTCAACGTTCAGAGTTGCTGAACAGGATAGGACATATATCCACTATGGAATATATCTCCTTTTTGCTTAAAAACACTGTGACAATATTTCACAAGGTCTGGGGTCCGTGGTATGATTCTACACATTCTAGTTCGCCTGGCATGGAATGAACATAAGGTAAGACAGGAGTTCTAGCTCCCTGTTCTCTCGATACCTTGTAGTTTTCTTCCTTCCCTAGTCGTCTCTATTCTCTGCTCTACCCTTTCTCCCTGTTCTTTAGCCACACCTCGATAAAACTAAAAATTCTTAACTGTGTCATGGTAGTACAGTTCTTTTGTTTTTGGTGCCCACAGAGTATTTTTTTTTACATATATTGTTACCTCTAAGTATTGGTTTGATTGTTCACACAAATTTTGGTAATCAGAATAACGTGGTATTGTGTACTGTTGTGACTTTTAAGTGCTGAGTTGTGTTTATTACGGTTTTTCTGGAGCAGTTTAAAAATAAACAGTTTAAAAAATTGAAATTAAATAAATGTTGTATCCCATTTTATTGTGATACTTAACTACTTTTCGGTTCCGTTCTTCACATAGTTACCATCATTTAGACAAAAGTTTGGAAAGGAGGGGTAAACTCAACAGCTTCTGGTCATGCAACCGATGTAGCCGAAAAGATGGCAAAGCTGAAAGAATATCTCAACTTACTGAGGGGAAATAATAATGATGTGACATTTTTTTTGTTCAACTTGAATTTTTTGGGGGGATTTATATCACATGTATGTGAAAATACTGCCAGAAGGCTCTATCTCAATATAGTTCAATCATAGTCAAATCATATATAGCTTTCAATCATAGCTAAATCACATATAGCACTCAGCAGGGCCGTAACAAGGGCTGTGTGATAGGGGCGATCGCCCAGGGCACTATGCTGAAGGGGGCGCAGTTTATGAAGATTTTAGGTTCATTTGGTTAAAATTGAGGGCTAGGGGGGCAGCATTTTTCTCTCTTGCCCCAGGCACTAAAATTTTAAGTTACAGCTCTGCACTCAGTCTTAGTCAAATCATCTATAGCATTCAATTCATAGTTAAATCTTATAGTTCAAATATGTGGATTTACAGACTCTTCTCTGTTTGAGTGTAGCAATTTGTTAAGCACCTCACTACATCTCTCATAGCTATACAACATTTAAGTATAGTTTTAGGTATAAAATATGTATATATAATGTAAAAATCATATACACCGATCAGCCTCAACATTATAACCACTGACAAGTGAAGTGAATATCATTGATTATCTTGTTACAATGGAACCTATCAAGGGGTGGGATATATTAGGCAGCAAGTAAATAGTCAGTTCTTGAAGTTAATGTGTTGGAAGCAGGAAAAATGGGTGTAAGGATTTGAGCTACTTTGACAAGGTCAAAATTGCTATGGCTGTACAACTGGGTCAGAACATCTCCAAAATGGCAGGCCTTCTGGGGTGTCCACGTGATGTAATAGTTTGTACCTACCAACAGTGGTCCAAGGACAACCGGTGCATCGGCGACAGGGTCAGGGCGCCCAAGACTCACTGATGCACGTGGGAGCGAAGGCTAACCTGTGTGATCCAATCCCACAGAAGAGCTATTGTAGCACAAATTGCTGAAAAAGTTAATGCTGGCTATGATCCAAATAATGTAACACACAGTGCATTGCAGCTTGCTTGTTCACCAAAATTAATAATCCTGTAGCACAGACTGAATAACTATACATACAGGTAGATAAAACAAATATTTGAGGACTTACGCATAGTTTGTTAGTAATAAATGAGACTTTATTGAGACTATATTTGTACATGTGTTACAATTTAAGATGTATACACTTGCATATAGGAGCAAATAATGACGTATAGAGTATGTATTGCACACGTTTAGTATTGATTTGCTATGAAAACGTTACTGTATTTCCATGTGCTTATGTTGTACATTTAGAAATCAGCACGTAGGATACAATAAAGGCAGCGCCGGAGGAACGTCAGAATTATTGGACAGAGGGTTGTGAGTGCATACACACTTACAAATTTTAGGATGTTTCAAAAACCAACTCAATCATTATGATGTGCTTTGGTGAGATAAAAAATGATTGTGGAAGTGTATACCAAACGGTTAGTTATCGTGTGACCTGCATGATAATTGCATAAGTGTGTGCCCAGCTTTAGACACATCAAATGTTAGGAGCTATGCACATATGAACAGGCACCTCTTAGATTTTTTTATTGTTTTAATTTCTCATCCTTGCGTGGGATTCCTCCAGGTGCTCTGGTTTCCTCCCACACTCCAAAAACATACTGGTAGGTTAATTGGCTGTTAACAAATTGACCTTAGTGTGTGTTAGGGAATTTAGACTGTAAGCTCCAATGGGGCAGGGATTGATATGAGTGAGTTCTCTGTACAGCGCTGCGGAATTAGTGGCGCTATATAAATAAATGGTGATGATGATGATATTTTATGTCAAATCAAAAGTAGCCTTTTATTCCAGCCTGAAATGCAATCACACAGATAAGCACATGCACACATCAGTGTTAAACTTCCCGCAGGCTAAGCTAACAGGTGAGGAAACAGAATGCCTTCACATATTTCTCCCCTGGGTCTGTCTGACTACCCCCTTCAGTTGTCTCCTATTTTCTGACTATTAAGACAGGGTTGGCTCAGGGCTTTCTCCCCCTTGTTTACTTGTCTCAAGGCTGCAGCTGCTCAGAATCCCAGAACAAAGACTAGAAATAAATATGCCCTTGTCTTTTGTACTACTCAGTATAAAGTGCTTTTCCAAGGGTAAATTGAGTAACTGAAAAAAACAGCATGTTTTTATCTATTATCTAGGTCTTTAACAAGCTAAGAGACAGTCTCTGCTCAACAAAGCTTGAGATCCAGGAATAAGATACAGAAATGATATGAGGAGGACAGATCCAGTTAGCACAAAGGGCTGACATAAAAGACTGAATATAACTTGTACTAGCTTTTTCTAGATATTTGTAATATTTTCATATCATTTTATTTAAAATACCAAATACAATTTTAATTTGTGAAAGATAAAAAAAAGAAATAGTGTAGTGAAAATGTAACAGCTTTTAGGCAAATGGAACAATGTTTGGTGAAATGTGAAAACACTTTCCAATACAAAAAACTATTGACATAATATTCTATTGTACGCAACAAATTCTAAGGGGGGTATTCAATTGTCCACGGGTTCGAGCGCGGAAAAACTATTACCGTTAATACTGTAATCTCTCGCTGGGTTTCAGCTCGCAGCTCGTGAAATCCAGAGAGTAAATTACCGTATTGACGGTAATCCTGCGCGGACCACAGGATTTTCGGCAATCTCGCGGACAATTGAATATGCCCCTAAAATTATCACTCTGGAAATTTTCTGCTTTGCTCTGATACTTTTTTGACATTTTTTTTTACAGTTTTTTTACAGTTAACTACAACATAACATTAGTTTGTAGGTCAAGGAGTAAACTGCACAACCAGAAAAGCTGCCTGGGGATCCCATCATACTTTTTAATGTTAGATCATAATCTATACTTAAGTGTCCCCAGTTTCACACCAACCAAGCAGCTGTATTAATTTACAAATGCAGTGTTAAATTCTGTTCCACAGAAAGGCTACTCAAAATTTCTATTACTGGAAATTTGCAACACTGAGAAAGCCTGTTCTGCTGCAATATCTGGTAAAAAATTCTACCTCAATTTTGCTCATCTCTTCTGACTCTACATTTCTGCCTGAATTGGTAGCTACCACTTGCTGATATATCAAATGAATAGCCCTCACATTAGATAAATAACTCCCACGTAACATTAATAGCCTAAATGTTACATTAATATACACACTACATTAATACAACCCACTATATTACAGTAATAACCTCACACATTATATTAACACCATCACCCACACACATTACATTAATATCACCTCTCTGTCAATGCAATAAAACAGATCTAAAAAGCTTTTTACAAAGAAACCTGAAGTGAGGGCCTTTTTGCCTTTTGCTTTTGTTGTACTTCAGAAGGTAATAGGGAACCCACATAAGGCTTACACAGATCAGCACGTTGATTGCATCAGGTGAAGTGTGGTGCAAGAATTCAGACAGTTTTACACATTATACTTTAAATGGGGCTGCACATTTTTCAGGCATATTTGCCTCCTGTAATAAAGACAGTCCACACATACAGTGCACTGTGTAAATCAATAATTAAATATTTAAGAAGCGTGCTACATACAAATGGGACTCATCACCCGAAAGTCACCATAATAATAAGACCCTCCCACCTATGCCTATAACTGGGAGTGATCGGGTCTCCCCTTTAGTGCCAGACATTACAAATCACAAACATGGAAAGCAGCATTCAATGAACTGTGGAAAGTGTGGAATCCCGGCTAATCCCAGCTGACCATTTTAGCCGTGGTTGTTTATAAGGTGCTGGTGGTTCATTTGTAAGGTTTTTTTTTCACCATTTGGACTGAAAACAGATTTTTTTTTATTTAATAAAGTGGTGATCAAGTGCTTCGGGGAGTGATTTATTGTATTTATTTGAAAAATTAGCATATTATTAGTTTAGGGAACCCTTTCCACTATACTGGTACCATGGGGTTAACAAAGTTGCCACTCCAGGGTTCCCAATCTTGTTATATATCCCAGCCCCCACAGCCCGGGTGGCTGGAAGAGCCCCAATGCTTTTCAACATGGGGATTTTAGCCTCTGCTGTTTTAGTGCCTACCTTCCCTTTAGTGCCTCAGGTTATTCCTGTCACCGTGGAAACCAGCCCAGGGCTCATGTTCTCTGTGTTGTAGTGGAAATCAGACCAATCTGCCTAGCAGAGGGGCCGGCTGAGGACTTGTTGGAGGCATTTTGGCAGTATCCAATTATTTATTTTTATTACATAACATACAGTTTACAAGATAAGACCTGGGGGTAAATGTATGAAGCTGAGAGTTTTTCAGCGGGTTTGAAAAACCAATCAGATTTTAGCTATCATTTATTTAGTACATTCTACAAAATGATAGCTAGAATCTGATTGGTTGCTATAGGCAACATCTCCACTTTTCAAACTCGCCGAAAAACTCTCAGCTTGATACATTTACCTCCTGATCTCTACCAGCTGTGAGCCCTTCACTCCAACCAAATCCTCCCCTCTGCCTGTGCAAACTTATACTCTGCAAATGCAGCCATTTAGCACCGAAAACATATGCTAGGCGCATTTGCAGAAATCTAGGTGGGTCCAAAGCTATATTTGTGATGTGGAACAGCATTTTTGTCCTTTGTAAATGACCACCATGATTTAAACACACAAAATATTACAAAGTTGTGGTCAGCGTCTGTGCTCACAAGTATAAATCTGTATATATCTAGCACAATACAACTATGAGGTAATAGAACTATATATTGCTCAAAACATGAAAGCTCATCATGCAGATATTTTTAAATAATTCTGAAAACCTTTTATATTGACGTACAATTATATTAACATCTAAAGAAACTAAAAGGTTATAATATTATTTTTATTTGATTTTTTTCGTTTTTTGTTGTTGTTTTTTACACCATACCCACATAACCAGCCATGGGTTGGCTAATCCAGATTTTTACATTCTTCTGCTCCAGTTACACACTGCTATCTTCCAATATACTACTTCTAATGCTCTGGGCAGACTCAGATGCCATCCTGCTACGCAGTGCTCATACTGAGCGACAGGATCAGTGTCCAGTCTGGCAACACACTTAGGTCACTTCTGGTGTGACTGTGGCCTTTTAATGAGGGTGGAAGATGACCGCATATGATGTCTGTAGAGGTTATCTGCAGTAATCCTCTGTCCACATATGGCAACATACACGATAATGAAGCAATCACAGCAGGTGTGGCCTGATTTCATCTCTATGTTTAGCTCAAACTCATCTACTATACATCTCTATTATCTATTGGGCCCACTAATTATGCTGATTGTATGTTCTCTCTAATCACATCTTATCTCTGAATCCCCTACAATTATTGTTAAGTAAACTCTCAAATTAGATCTTTTCAAAATTCATAGATTCATTGGGATATAATCTCAGTGTCTATGATATATGATACACTTTATGCACTCACCCCATTCCTTACTTCTGTATGTCTTTCACACCACATAAAATGTAGATCTAGATGTGCCACCTAGTGGCTTTAGTTCTAAATATAAAATATTCTAACAGCAGTCACTAACTACACTGATTGCAGCAGAGGTGAGCAACCAGTCAGATCATATCTATAGATACCACAAGAGTCAACTTTATCTTTTATATGGGTGTGCATATACATATACAGAGTATAAACACACACATACATAGCGTACACACAAACATTGAAAACATAACATAATTACAATATCTTGCTAAGCGAAAAAGAAAATATTGAACATTACCAAAATGTTTACCATAATCATCAAATTAGCAAAGCTCTGCACTTTCCTCACTGCTGTGTCCAGCGGGGGAGGGTTCAAAGGGCTACTTGTAGTCTCTTCACAGTAGCTTATGCTGCTACTGCATCCACAATCACACCAGAGGGAACTGTTGAAGTGGGGATACAAAAAGTCATACATGGCCAACATGCCCCTCTGACGTCTTCACGTGCCCCTTATATGCGATCAGATCTTCCCACATGTCCCTTACATGCACATCAGCCTCTCCAAATGCCCATGATACCTTTCCAAGTGCCCATAAAACCTCTCCACATGCTATCAGACTTCCCCACATGCCCTTTACATAACCAGCAGACCTCCCCACATGGTATCAGACCACTCTACATGCTCGTCACACATCCCCTCATGCCATCAGGTCTCATTACATGCCCCTTACATGCCCATTAGCAAACCCACATGCTTCTTACATGCCAATCAAACCTCCTCACATTCCATCAGACCTCCCCACATGCCCACCAGCTTCTCCACATGCCAACAGTCCTCAACACTGTCATGACTCGGGGTCTTACGCCACTCGGCTGTATCATATCATTGTGAATCTCCCTCCTGTCAGAATGCTGATTTCCAAATCCTGAAACAAAGCATGACTTCTGTCTGCTGCAATGGAGGCTGCCATCTTGGGAGAGACATCTTGCTACATCCTGCCTATTCTGAGCACTTGACTTCGTCCATCAATTAGCTCCCTCTGCTGACTATAAAACTTACCTCCTACTTTCAATAAATTGCCAGACTTCAGCCATGAATTCTTTGTGTGGATTCAGCATCCTTCTGTTACTTCAGTGTTACCATACATTGCTGTCCAAAGTCCAGCTAATCACCTCTTGTGAGGATCCAGCTTTCTCCTACCTATTCCTCTGACTCACCTACTAGCCATTCAGGGTAGTAGGCTACTATTCTGAGTCTCTCAGCTTCAGGAGCGTTCTCTGTGTAAGGGTTTCCAGTTCCACGTTTCACCAGGTTGTGGGCTCCGAGAAGGTCTGATCCCTTTGGGCTTGCTCATCCTACCCTTTGATGCAGATTCTGAATCCTGAGTTCCCCAGGGCCAGTTTCAGGTTTACTCAGTCCAGAAGGTAGCCATCCCTGGTATTCCTCTACTTGAGTTGTGAGTTTTTCCAGATACAGTCTTGGTAAGATAATCCTCTGAGGTTCTGGACTGGCGGATACTGAGTCTCTCACCGTGGAATTCAACTATGGAGTTCAGTCCAGTATTCCTCCTCCTGTCATCTGGTAGTCACAGATAGAGTACGCCTTCTCTCCATGAGCAATGTCTTTATCTGGCCTCCTAGTTTTCACTTCATCTCTGCTACAGCTAGTCCCAAAGGCCCCGAGACAGATCCCCGAAACCCTATTGCTGTGACAAACATATTCCATCAGATTGCCACAAATATCATCAGATCTCCTTACATGCTCATCAGCCTCCTCACATGCCCCTTATGTAGCTCTCACGCCTCTCATACTTAGCCGCTGGAGTCGACGCAGAGGAAGGAGGGAGAGCACACTACACTCTCTCCTCCTTCTCTGAAAGCCGCAGGTTGTACACCACTAATATTCAAATACAGTTCCCAAAGGATTCTGGGAGAAGCTCCAACTAAGACCCAGCATGCGGTAGTAATCCAGTTTTCCAACAACCAGCAAAAAGATCTGAAGCATAGGATATGCATATGATTAATTTGCTAAATCTGAAGCAGAAATAATTCTCCAGGTAGGATTAGGAAATGACAATCTCCAGCAGCTGTACAGCGCTAGAGCAATCTGCAGTGCAAGCTGTGAACAACAAGTGAATACAAATGGATCCGTTTCAATAATTTACAGAGTCAGGAATAACAGGCATATCTTCTCATGAAATCTGGAGCAGGTGTTGACAATTACAGAAATACAGCTTTCATGAAGCCAAATCTTTAACAAGTAAATGAAACCTGCTTCAGCATTAAACTGAATAAGGAATCAGGGGTAACAGTATTGGAAATAATATCCACAAGTACCAGTATAATACATACAGCGTTACATTGTTACTTCCCACCCGCTGGTGACGGAAGGCGAGTTCACGGGGGGGAAGTCTAGTTTAATGAGGCCACTGCCTCACCTAACATGGTGCTGGTGACGCTACGCCTTTGGTGGGGGGCGGAGCTTAGCTGTGAAAGCACCAGCACTGGTTATGTGAGCCCCACGCAAGGACCAGAGTTTATTTAAGACTTTGGTCTCCTGGACTTAGTGTGGACAACGTCACACAAATGTCCTCCACTTGTATATCTTTAAACTAGGCACACTGCTGCACAAATGTGAAGCTCTGTCTGCAGCCTTGCCCTGCAGAATGTCAACTGAATACCTAACTGTTCCCTTTGACATATATTCATATATATATATATATATATATATATATATATATAGCCCTGCTCAACACACACACACATACACACACACACACGCAAATACATATCGGCTACAGCCTTAAAACCGCCTGCCTAATATTGTTTAGGTCACCCTCGTGCCACCAAGACAGCTCTGACCCGTTGAGGCATGGAATCCACAAGAAGGTGTCCTATGGTATCTGGCAAACAGATGTTGGCAGCAGGTCCTTTAAGTCCTGTGAGTTGTGAGGTGGGGCCCTGTGGTATGTGTCAAAGTAACATCCACATGAGTGCTAGGACCCGATGTCTTCTAGCAGAACATTGCCCAGAACATCACACTGTCTTCGCCGACTTAACTTCTTCCCACAGTACATCCTGATGCCATCTCTTTCCCAGATAAACAACGCACACACATTCGGGCGACTAAATGAAGTAAAAGAAAACCTGATTCATCAGACCAGGCCATCATTGGTCCAGTTCTGTTGCTTATGCGGTGATTGCAGGTGCTTTCGGTGGTGGACAGGGGTCAACATGAGCACTGGGACCAGTCTGCAGCCCCATACACATCAAGCTGCAATATGCTGTGTGTCTTGACATCTTGGGCTCCCTGACACTGTTGTCGGTTCACCAGTCGTCCTTTTTCGGACCACTTTTGGTAGATGCTAATCACTGCATAACATGATAACCACACATGACCTGCAGTTTTGGAGATGCTCTGACCCAGTTTTCTACCCATCACAATCTGGCCCTTGTTAACGTCACTCAGATCCTTACGTGTAACCATTTTTCCTGCTTTCAACATATCATCTTTAAGAACTGACTGTTCCCTTGCTGCCTAATATTTCCCTCCTCTTGACAGGTGCCATTATAACAAGATAATCAATGCTATTCTCTTCACTTCTCAGGGGTTTTAATGTTGTGGTCAATTAGTATATAGAAGTTATTGCATAGCAGATACTACATTTTACACAATATACTGCCAATATAACAGTTTTTCTCTATGATTGCAGTAATGCTCAATCACATGTACTAAAATTTCCTGGATTAACACAGCAAATGTGTCACTCTTGGTTGTCATTCGCATAGCTAGGGAAACAGTGACACCCTGTGGACATATTGTTTTAGTATTGTGTGAATTTAGCAGAGCAGTTGTTCAATGTGCAAGTTCTGTAGTACAGAAGCCCAAAAGGCCTTCTCCATTCAATCCCACTGGCAGGGGCGGGCTGGGCCCGGGTGGCAGGGGGGCATCGGCCCCCCGGGCCGCTCAGTCCGACCCCTGTTTGGGCCGGCCCCAGCTCCCCAGGAGGTCAAATTTTTAGCACATTATCCGCGGCTGCATCGCAAAACACGCGATGCGGCCGCGTCCAGCACACAGACGGCCGCATCACGTGACACGCGATGCGGCCGCGTCATCAATGACGCGGCTGTATCGCGTGTCACGTGATGCGGCCGCCTGTGCGCCCCCCGGGCCGAGCTCTCCCAGCCCGCGCCTGCCCACTGGTCTAAGTTTTTGGCAAAAAATATAGCGATCTTGGGACAAGAAGTTTTCTTCATACCGTATTAAACTTGGGGGTAAATTTATGATCCTTTGATTTCTGCAAGTCGCCGGATATTAGCGACTTTGCAGTGAAAATCTAAAGCGGTGATGGTTTGTAAAGGCAAGTTTACAAGTTTGCCTTTACAAATCATATCCGCTTTAAATTTTCACTGCAAAGTCTTCGATTTCCGGCGACTTGCAGAAATCAGAGGATCATACATTTACCCCTTGAGGTTAAGTACTTTCTCTGGGCTCTTGGAAGTTTTAAATATGGAAACAAACCAGATAGAACTGCTACTTGTCCTTTTACTTTGTGGCCTATGGATTGATCTCCGGGGTGATCCTAAACATCTTTTTCATTAGGTTATACAGCCTTAAAGAAGGTTACAAGAGTACAAAGTGGTGTATTTTGTGGATGACAATCTGTTACACATGTACAACCAATGATATGCTTACCTAAACTGCATTATCAAATTTGGTTGCACTTATAGGCATTCTTGCCTACTCTCCTGGAATTTCCAGGAGGCTCTCATTGGGACAGTGCTGGGTGGGAATATCGGTTGATGTGTGACAGGTGGTTGTAGGGGCGAGTAACGTGTAACAGAGACTCAGGCAGTGCTGGCACAGGGACAGGGGCCCAGAGAAGAGGAGGTGAAGGCAGCTCAGTGGATGAACACACTCTGGTATATGAGGAGTCAAGTTAGTGTGTATACATGGGTTGTTAGATTTCCAGTTCTTGGGGCCACAGCAGTTAATGGGCAATATATAAAGAGACTTGATCTCTGCCCTGTGCACCCAAAACGGTTATAACACTGGGACCATATGGTGTGCTGCGTCTTTATTTCACGCTCATTACATACAGGGACTGGCTGGCAAATCTTAACCCGGGTGCAAGACTCGACTCAGCAGTGTATTAGGAATATTTTAAAGGGAAAAAATGCAGGTAGTCTAGGGACCAACCCCAAGGTAGCCTACTATGGGACTGACCCGGGGGGAGATGACCCCCGGCCCAGTAAGCCCCTGATTACTTACATGGATCATAGAATCATACTCGTTACATCTCTATTTACATATATAAAGCACAGTATCACCCTCATTATACAGTACATCTATAAAGCACATAGAGGCCTATAACCAGAGCTTTTAAAAAGACTCAATGATCCATTGGTGATCTCTATCTTGGCTGTTGCGGGTAAGAGGGAAAAATAGGAACATGGATAAATAGACAGGTGCAGGGGGAAAGGGAGGGAGTGAGAGAAATAGGTGGTATGTAAGGGGGTGAGAGAATCAGGGGATGAGGCACAGAGGAAAACTTGTGGCGAGGGAGAGAGGGATACCTGCTATGAAGATAGAGGCACATGGGGAGAGTAGACAGAGAAAGAAAATAAATAATGGAAAATTAAAGTGCTACATAGAATACATAGGGAAAAGCTGGTGGAGAGGGAGAGAGGGCTTGGTTGCAATAAAGATAGAGGCACATGGGGAGATTAGAAAGAGAAAGGAAATAGATAAAGAAAAGATGAAGTGCTACATGGAAGATATAAGGCAGAGGAGACATTATGGAAAGTTAAAGATATTACTACACAAAGGAGGCATAAGAGAGATGTAGGAACATGGGAAACATTAGGAAGAGGTGGGGGGAGACAGAGGAGAGGTGAGGGACACAGGGCAGATGGCGTTTCAGCATTTAATATGTTGTTTATTATAATATATATATATATATATATATATATATATATATATATATATATATTACAAATACATTATAAAAATCACTAAAGCTTTTGTGGGCCAATGTGGCCCCCGTCCGTTCTCTTCAAATTTCCATACCAGCACATCTAAGTTCCCACTTCAGATACCTGAGTGTGAGTGTAAGTGCTGGCAAGTGTTCAGTTCTTGCTGAACAGGAATGTGCTTTTTTTCATTACACTATTATTGCTGAATTAACAAATTTGCTAATTCACACTACATGATTTAAAGAGTATGCCACCTAAGTTTAATAACCAGCATGTCTATATTAGAAGTTTACAACTCTGAGTGAGCTATGGCAGCTATTAGTAGTTTACAACTCTGACATATTCTGCTAAACATCACCGAGAGGAACTCTCCTGTCTCATTGCGCTGTGCTGTAGCTCTTCTTGTCTCATAGTATTTAAAATTGGCGATTATCTTAAGTTCTACCAAAAGTTTGTGAATTTTCCGCCACTGACCATAGCCTACGATGATGTAAGCATGTACATCATATACCTGACGTTTGTATCACTACTGGCTTGCACACAGATAAACCCAAATTAGTTTTATTCAATCTCATTTAAAGTAGAGATGCTCAGGCTCGGTTCTCCAAGAACCGAGCCTACTCGAACTTAGCAGATCCGAGTACCTAGTTGAGTCAGCTCGGTACTTTCGCAAGCCCTTGAAATTGAAAACAAAGCAAAACGTCATTGCTATGTTGTCGGGTCTCGCGAGCTTTGGATTCTATAAGTACCACCCTCCACGGCGATCCAGCGCCATTTCACAGTGAGACACAGAAGGGGTAGCACAGATCTTGGCAGTTTCTAGTGCAGTTGGGCAGTGTCACAGCTAGAAAAGAAAGAGTAGGGTTAGCAGTGTTCTTCAAAGTCTCCAGTGACATTCTACTGAGTTATTGCTCACACAGAAACAGGAGAGCTCCATTGCTCCATTGCGAATTGTCATTGCTGAAATAGAAACACTAGGGCTGGCAGTCTTGTTCTAAATCTGCAGTCACATTGTATTGTGCCATAGCTCAGTAAAAGTCTACCGTGACATTTTAGTGTGCCATAGCTCACTCAGAAATAGGAGAGGTGACAGTGTTTAGTGCTGAAACAGAAATTGTAATAATTGGGCTGTCAGTGTTATTAAAAGTCTCCAGTGACATTCTACTGTGCTATAGCTCATACAGAAACAAGAGGGGTGACAGTGTCCTTATCACTCTCCAGTCTTCATTCACATTGTTCTTGTCACTCTCCAGTCTCAGAAAATTGTCAACATGCCATTTTACCCAAAATACTACCAAGCACACCAGCACCATCTAGCTCCCTTCTCTCAGCTAGATCTCACCACCTGCAATCTACATTGTCATCATATTCACCCTCATCAGTGTGTACATAATACTCAAATAATACTCATTCATCCCCGGAGGAATCCACCATCACAGAAGTCTGTGTTGTACTTTTATGTAATTGCCGGTAATGGCCTTCCTTATGGAATTTGTAGTTCATTTTACGGAAGAGCTGTCACGATTTTTGGGCAATTCTTTTAGACCAGACCAAATGTCAAAATGTTGTGCTGACTCATATTTATTACTACTGTGTGTCTTGGGAAAGCTAAGTTTTTTCCTAGAAGCAGTTGCCAGAGAAAATGAAGGAGACATTGCTGTGTCACGTACCACTTGAGCTGTCAGCTTGCTGACCAGGAGCTCATTGCATCTCTTGAGATCTGGGTCAGTTGAAAAGAAAGAGAAGACATAGCTCTTAATCCTAGGATCAAGCACAGTTGCCAACATGTAGTGATACAATTTCAAGATGTTGATAACACTTGGATCCTGGCAAAGCAAATAACGTACTTAATCTACAAGTCCAACAAAGTTAGTGAAATAGCTTTGTTTCATTTCCTCCTTCAATTTCTCTAGCTGCTCTTCAAAAAGTCTTATTAGGGGAATGTCACGGGCACTAGGAGTCTTTACCCAGGGATCACCAGGTGATAGGCTTACCAGAGCAGTATAGGTGGTAATATGGTACTCTGGTAGCAGGGTGATCACGGAACAGGAAATAGCAGATGATGAGATGCTCAGGAAAGTCTATGACTAGCAGCACTGGCAATATGGAGGTAGTAATACACGAGGAACTGTATGGACAAAGGACACGTGAAGGTAGTCAGTGGTCTGCGGTAGCAAGTTGTACCACTGCTATAGTGAGGAGGAATGTCCAACAGAAACGAGGAGGTGATGAGAGTCAGCGGTCTGCGGATAGCAAGTTGTACCGCTGTCTGAGTGAAGGAATGGAATCCAAGTGGAGGTATCCGGGGAGTCAGTGGTCTGCGTTAGCAAGTTGTACCACTGCTATGTGAGAGGATACTGGAGCGGTGAAACTGGAAACAGGGGTCGGTGGTCTGCCACTAGCAAGTTGTACCACTGAATATATATGTGAGGAGGTGCACGGGGAGAGACTGCAACACAATATATACACGGGCACCTTGACTTTGATCCACAGTAATATGCACGATATAAATGTATAAATGACTGAACAACACTGCCAATATAGAAAGTCTCTTGAAGTAATCCAGCATGAGATAACACAGTCAATGATGGCAATAGACTCAGCGGATAGTACACTCCAGAGGAGAACCAACACAGTCCAGCAAGGTATGCAATACACAGCACAGTCAATGGGAAGTATGCATACCGTGGTTCAGGAGAAGCAGTCAGACAGAAGTGCAGAGATACCTGAACGGCAGGAGGCCGGCATGATGCAAAGTCCCTGGATGGGTGAAACGGTGGTCTAGCAGGTGCAGCGCACAGGTAGGTAGACCAGCAGGGAACCCAGGAAGGCGTGGAGAGCGGATCAGCAGTAGATGGATGCGTAGCGCTGAGAAGTAACAGCAGCGGGTCTCTGCGGGAACACGGAGGTAGCCAATAGCAACCAGCAGGTGCAGTAACGATGGGACACCAGAGCAGAGTTGAACTGGAACAGTTGATCACGGAGAGTAGCGGGTAGCAATAGTGGCAGCAGACTCAAGGAAACACGGGAGAGTTGACAAGGGCTGAAGACTGAAGCGCACAGAGGCGGCGGATAGGAATCAGCTAAACAGTCACGATGAAACACAGACGGGTTGCAGGTTGAAGACTGTAGTGCACGGAGGCAGCGGATAGGAATCAGCTAGCAGTCACGATGATGAAACACAGACGAGTTGCAGGTTGAAGCCTGTAGTGCACGGAGGCAGCGGATAGGAATCAGCTGGCAGTCACAATCATGAACAGGTGAGTGGATGTGAATGAAAGACTGTAGTGCACGGAGGCAGCGGATAGGCATCAGCTAACAGTCCCAATGATACAAGGTAGAGTTGAAGTGGTTAGAAGACTGTAGTGCACGGAGGCAGCGGATAGGAATCAGCTCACAGTCACGATGATACAGTAGATGGTAGAAGTGGTATGGGAACCACAGTAGTAGAAGTGGTTTGGAAACCACAGAGGTAGAAGTGGTTTGGAAACCACAGGAATCAGCTGGGCTGAATAAACGAGGAAACACAGGAACACCTTCAGAGACTCATGGGGAATGAGACTCCAAGATCAGGCAACGTGGTGTTGACCACAGGTGCTTAATATAGGGAGGTTGCCTGATCTGCCAATTAAGTTAAAGGAACATACACTGGAGGTATAGAAAGGGCTGCGCATGCGCAGTCCCTCAGGATGGAGGACGGCCACGGTTCCTAAATGTCCGGGAAGAAGCACTCACAGTCCGGTGAGTGACAGTACCCCCCCTTTTAAAGGTGGGCACAGAACGCCTGGAACCGGGCTTGTCCGGATTTTTGGAATAAAACTTCTTCAGAAGGGCAGGAGCATTAAGATCTTCAGCTTTGATCCATGAACGCTCTTCAGGACCAAAGCCCTTCCAATGAACGAGGAAACGGAGGACTCCTCGCGAAATTTTTGCATCCAATACCTCAGTAATCTCGAAATCCTCCTCCTGATGAACTTGAACTGGCTGCGGTGCTGAGGAAGGAGTCGAGAAACGGTTGATGATGAGAGGTTTGAGCAAGGACACATGGAAGGCATTGGAGATCCGAAGATTCTTAGGAAGAAGAAGTTTAACACATACTGGATTGATAACTTGAATGATCCTATATGGACCAATAAAACGAGGGGCGAATTTCATAGATGGAACCTTCAAACGAATATTTTTGGTAGATAACCAGACACGATCTCCAATTTTTAGTGGTGGAATAGCCCGCCTCTTCTTATCTGCGAAAGACTTATATTTGTTAGATGTCTTCTTTAAACAGGTTTTGACCTGAGACCAGATATTTTTGAAGGTCTGACAAGCAGTCTCCACAGCAGGAACTTGGGTGGGCGGGAGGGCAGGAAATTCCGGAAACGACGGATGGTGACCGTAGACCACAAAGAATGGAGTTTTGGATGATGACTCATGGTACATGTTGTTATGGGCGAATTCAGCCCAAGGGAGCAATTCTACCCAGTTGTCTTGGTTGGCTGAAGAGAACATCCTAATAAAAGTCTCAAGATCTTGATTGACTCGTTCCGTTTGTCCGTTAGATTGCGGATGGTAAGACGATGAGAGTGCTAATCGTATGCCCAAGGTTTTACAAAGGGCCCGCCAGAATCTGGAAACGAATTGTACTCCTCTATCTGACACAATCTCAGACGGACATCCATGGATGCGGAAGATTTCTTTAATGAAATGTTCAGCCAGAGTAGACGAGGAAGGTAAACCGGACAGAGGGACGAAATGAGCCATCTTCGAAAATCTGTCTACCACTACCCAAATAGTATTGTGATTCTTACTTGGTGGCAAATCAGTAACGAAATCCATACTAATATGGGTCCAAGGCTTGGACGGAATGGGTAGTGGTCGCAGCAACCCTGCTGGAGTTCTGCGGGAGGATTTGAACTGAGAACATAAATCACAGGAAGCAATAAACTCTTTGACGTCTCTCCTCATTGAAGGCCACCAGTAACTACGAGAGAGAATCTCAAAGGTCTTATGTTCACCGGCGTGTCCAGAAAAACGAGAGGCATGGAACCACGAAAGGATTTTCCTCCTCAGAGTAGGAGGCACGAGGGTCTTCCCAAATGGTAGCATTTTGGTGGATGAAGCAGCCAGAGAAATACATTTGGGGTCTAGAATAGCATGGTTGGGAACCTCTTCTACATCAGAGGACGTCACAAAAGCTCGAGATAGAGCGTCAGCTTTCTTGTTCTTAGCAGCTGGTTTGAAGGTTATAATTAATTCAAAACGGGAAAAGAAAAGAGACCATCTTGCTTGACGAGGGTTCAAGCATTGAGCAGATTGCAAATATGACAAGTTCTTATGATCCGTGAAGATCGTCACCGGATGGCGAGCTCCTTCCAACAAGTATCTCCATTCCTCTAATGCAGCTTTGATGGCCAGCAACTCCTTGTCCCCGATAGTATAGTTTTTCTCTGCGGGCAGAAGACCCCGAGAGTAGAAGGCACAAGGATGTAATTTTTGTTGCTCCGAGCGTTGGGAGAGAATAGCTCCTAAGCCCACATTAGAGGCATCTACTTCTAGGAAGAAGGGGAGTGTCACATCAGGTTGTCGCAGAATGGGAGCAGACGAGAAGGACTCTTTGAGGATTTGAAAGGCTTGGAGAGCCTCAGATGACCATTGCTTAGTATTAGCCCCTTTCCGAGTTAAGGCCACAATGGGAGATGCAATGGATGAGAAGTCTTGAATGAAGCGTCTATAGTAATTGGCAAAACCTAAAAAACGCTGGATGGCACGAAGAGTAGTTGGCTGAGGCCAATGTAGTACAGCATTTACTTTGTCTGGATCCATCTTCAGGCCAACTCCGGAAACTATATACCCCAAGAATGGAATCTGGGGTAACTCGAATGAACATTTTTCCAATTTACAGAACAATGAGTTTTTCCGTAGTCTGGAGAGGACCTCTGCCACATGTTGGTGATGAGAAGGCAGGTCCTGTGAGAAGATCAATATGTCGTCCAGGTAGACAACGACACATACATATAATAAGTCCCGAAAGATCTCATTGATGAAACCCTGGAAAACCGCGGGGGCATTACACAGCCCGAAGGGCATTACTAAATATTCGTAATGCCCATCTCTGGTGTTAAACGCGGTCTTCCATTCGTCACCGGAACGGATTCTAATTAAATTGTAGGCACCACGAAGATCCAACTTAGTAAATATCCGAGCTCCCTTGATGCGATCAAATAGCTCAGTGATCAGCGGAATGGGATACCGATTCTTGATAGTAATGGCGTTGAGTCCACGAAAATCTATACAAGGGCGTAATGATCCATCCTTCTTTTTGACGAAGAAGAACCCAGCTCCAGCGGGAGAGGTGGAAGGTCGAATGAACCCACGCTGGAGATTCTCCTGTATGTACTCAGATGTGGCTTGAGTTTCAGGTAACGAGAGAGGATAGACCCGACCCCTGGGAGGAGTCTTGCCAGGTAGAAGGTCGATCGGACAATCCCAAGAACGATGAGGAGGAAGACGTTCAGACTGAGCTTTATCAAACACATCGGCAAATGAAGCATACTGAGGAGGGAGTCCCGGGGAGGAAGATGAGATGGAAGATTGCTGTACTTTAAGAGGAATAACTTGAGAGAGACAACGATGGTGACATTCAGGCCCCCAAGACGTAACTTGAGGGGTACGCCAGTCAATCTGGGGAGAGTGACATTGAAGCCATGGAAGGCCTAAGACAATCGGACTTGTCGTAACAGGAAGAATTAAAAACGAAATTTCTTCATGGTGTAGTACACCAATCTGAAGGGTTACTGGAGACGTACTCTGGGTGATGAGACCATTGATGAGACGTGATCCATCTATAGCCGTCACAGTAATGGGTGTTTTTAAAGTGATCACTGGTAGGGACCATTGATTCACTAGTGATTTAGAAATGAAATTTCCTGCTGCTCCGGAATCAATCAATGCCTGTGACTCAAAGGATTTGGTAGCAAAGGAAATCGTAACATCGAAAGCGCAGACTTTAGATTTCATAGACAATGGAGAGGACTCCAGGGACCCTAACTTCACCTCTCCAGAACTAGTTAGGGCCTGGCATTTCCCGATTTCTTAGGGCAAGAACTGAGCATATGTGTGGAATCAGCACAATAGATACAGAGTCTATTCTTTACTCTTCGTTTCCTCTCTTCTAAAGATAATTTGGAACGTCCTATCTCCATGGGAATCACAGAAGGTGAAACTGGACGAGATTGAGGGTTTAAACGAAGAGGTGCTTTAGCAGAAGTTGTTTTCTCAGATTCTCTTTCACGAAATCTCATGTCTACACGATGGCAAAGAGAGATCAAATCTTCTAGTGACAAAGGAAGCTCTTGGGTAGTCAGTGCATCTTTAATTTTATCGGAGAGCCCCTGCCAGAAGGCGGCAACTAATGCTTCAGTGTTCCACTGAAGTTCAGAGGCTAAGATCCTAAATTGAATGACATACTGTCCTACTGTATGGGAGCCTTGTCGCAAACGAAGAATGCTGGAAGCAGCGGAGGTCACACGACCTGGTTCATCGAACACACTTCGGAACGTGGAAATGAATTTGGCACTATCTTGTAGAATTGGATCGTTTCTTTCCCACAGAGGGGAGGCCCAAGCCAGGGCTTGTCCAGAAAACAATGAGATAAGATAGGCCACTCTGGAACGATGGGTAGAAAAATTTTGAGGTTGGAGTTCAAAATGGACTGAACATTGGTTAAGGAAACCTCTACAAGTTTTGGGGTCCCCGTCATATTTTGACGGAGTAGGCAGGTGAAGCGTAGGAGCTGTAGACACCTGGGATGGCACTGGGGAAACGGAGGAAAGCACAGGAGCTTCAATACTAGCTGTAACAGTCTGTCCAGATGTTCCTTGGGAGGTTAACGATTGGTAACATTGAAGTAACAGCTGTTGGCGAGCATCCTGTTGCTCCACACGGCTGACCAGATGCTGCAGCATCTCTTTAGCAGTAGGTTCCGTATCTGGGTCTGTCATGGCCTGATCTTACTGTCACGGGCACTAGGAGTCTTTACCCAGGGATCACCAGGTGATAGGCTTACCAGAGCAGTATAGGTGGTAATATGGTACTCTGGTAGCAGGGTGATCACGGAACAGGAAATAGCAGATGATGAGATGCTCAGGAAAGTCTATGACTAGCAGCACTGGCAATATGGAGGTAGTAATACACGAGGAACTGTATGGACAAAGGACACGTGAAGGTAGTCAGTGGTCTGCGGTAGCAAGTTGTACCACTGCTATAGTGAGGAGGAATGTCCAACAGAAACGAGGAGGTGATGAGAGTCAGCGGTCTGCGGATAGCAAGTTGTACCGCTGTCTGAGTGAAGGAATGGAATCCAAGTGGAGGTATCCGGGGAGTCAGTGGTCTGCGTTAGCAAGTTGTACCACTGCTATGTGAGAGGATACTGGAGCGGTGAAACTGGAAACAGGGGTCGGTGGTCTGCCACTAGCAAGTTGTACCACTGAATATATATGTGAGGAGGTGCACGGGGAGAGACTGCAACACAATATATACACGGGCACCTTGACTTTGATCCACAGTAATATGCACGATATAAATGTATAAATGACTGAACAACACTGCCAATATAGAAAGTCTCTTGAAGTAATCCAGCATGAGATAACACAGTCAATGATGGCAATAGACTCAGCGGATAGTACACTCCAGAGGAGAACCAACACAGTCCAGCAAGGTATGCAATACACAGCACAGTCAATGGGAAGTATGCATACCGTGGTTCAGGAGAAGCAGTCAGACAGAAGTGCAGAGATACCTGAACGGCAGGAGGCCGGCATGATGCAAAGTCCCTGGATGGGTGAAACGGTGGTCTAGCAGGTGCAGCGCACAGGTAGGTAGACCAGCAGGGAACCCAGGAAGGCGTGGAGAGCGGATCAGCAGTAGATGGATGCGTAGCGCTGAGAAGTAACAGCAGCGGGTCTCTGCGGGAACACGGAGGTAGCCAATAGCAACCAGCAGGTGCAGTAACGATGGGACACCAGAGCAGAGTTGAACTGGAACAGTTGATCACGGAGAGTAGCGGGTAGCAATAGTGGCAGCAGACTCAAGGAAACACGGGAGAGTTGACAAGGGCTGAAGACTGAAGCGCACAGAGGCGGCGGATAGGAATCAGCTAAACAGTCACGATGAAACACAGACGGGTTGCAGGTTGAAGACTGTAGTGCACGGAGGCAGCGGATAGGAATCAGCTAGCAGTCACGATGATGAAACACAGACGAGTTGCAGGTTGAAGCCTGTAGTGCACGGAGGCAGCGGATAGGAATCAGCTGGCAGTCACAATCATGAACAGGTGAGTGGATGTGAATGAAAGACTGTAGTGCACGGAGGCAGCGGATAGGCATCAGCTAACAGTCCCAATGATACAAGGTAGAGTTGAAGTGGTTAGAAGACTGTAGTGCACGGAGGCAGCGGATAGGAATCAGCTCACAGTCACGATGATACAGTAGATGGTAGAAGTGGTATGGGAACCACAGTAGTAGAAGTGGTTTGGAAACCACAGAGGTAGAAGTGGTTTGGAAACCACAGGAATCAGCTGGGCTGAATAAACGAGGAAACACAGGAACACCTTCAGAGACTCATGGGGAATGAGACTCCAAGATCAGGCAACGTGGTGTTGACCACAGGTGCTTAATATAGGGAGGTTGCCTGATCTGCCAATTAAGTTAAAGGAACATACACTGGAGGTATAGAAAGGGCTGCGCATGCGCAGTCCCTCAGGATGGAGGACGGCCACGGTTCCTAAATGTCCGGGAAGAAGCACTCACAGTCCGGTGAGTGACAGGGAATCACTTGACTCAAGCTAACAGTATCTGCATTCTCTTCACAGGTGACTACTTCAAGTGGTTTCAGCACCTTGCACAACACAGAAAGTATTCTCCACTGCACTGGACTAAAGTTCATTCCCCCTGAAATTCTATTCTTCTTGTAGCTGCTGCATTCTCCTACATGCTGTTGCAGAATGCCGAAAAATGACCCGAAATATTTCGGGACACAGACAGCCTCTCCTGCATGTCACTGTCATTTTTAAAAAAGTTCTGTTCCACCAAGTTGATTGTGTGAGAAAAACAGGGAATGTAATGGAATTCCCCCCGTTGTAATGCTCTAACAATATTGGTGGCGTTATCACAAATCACATATCCTCAGGAGAGTCCAAGCAGGATAAGCTATGTTGCAATGACATCCCTTAGTTTTTCAAACAGGTTGTCAGCGGTATGCCTCTTAGTGAAGCAGATGATACTCAGAGTAGCCTGCCTCTGAAAGATCTGGCGTTGTTTGTTAGATGCTGCTGCTGTTCCTGCTGCTAAAGGTGATGTACCAACCCAGTTGGCTGTCACAGTCATATAATGTTTAGTTTTCCTAGTTCCGCTTGTCCCTATATCTGTGGTTAAGTGTACAGTGGGTAGAATGACATTTTGTATCCCAGTTTTTCTTTTTTGTAACCTACTGGTACAGGTAAGGAATTGCATGTCTAGTAAAATGGTGTTGAGATGGAATTTGGTAATGGGGACACAGGACCTCAATTAACTGTCTTATTCCTGCTGCATTAATGGTGGATATTGGATGCAGATTTGATACTACTGTAGTCGCCATGGCGCCTGTGATCCGCTGTGCGACTGGGTGACAGCTGCCTTACTTACTTCCTCTTGCAAAGGATTGTTTACCAGTCAGTTGTTGTAAACTACTAGTAGTCTTCTTCTTGGTCTGCTTCTGGGTTGAAGATCCACCCCCAGCAGCAGGAGCAGCAGCAGTGGGCCTAACGCTCAAGGATTCTTCTGAGGAGTCCTGGATAGGGAAAGAGTTATCTCGCTTTAGAAACTTGGATGCAGGACTAACTCCGATCACTTGTGAGGATATTGATGATGAAGGTGTTGGGGGTGTAGATTGCAGGTGCTGGGATCTTTTGGTTTTATGCCCAGACATAGCAATGGACTTCTTCTTATCAGTGGCAAGAACTGCTTCCACTGGTGTATGACTTGCCACAGTAAAGTTCATAAACAGTACTGTTTGCTTAGGTGCCTTAAGCCCATTGTTAGGTTGTTTTTTGGGGGCCCTAACAAACCAAGCACTTCAGCCATAAAAGTTACACTTCTTGTCGCTGGAGCACTTGCTTTGTTAAACTGTACATGTCCTTTCAATATCTTACATAAAGGTGGGTGGGAGGGCCCAAGGACAATTTCATCTTGCACAACTTTTCTTTTCTGCCACTGCTGTGTGGCAATGTTTCCTAGATGTGCTATGAACTACCGTGTGTTTGTGTCGTTGCTCTGTCGCTTAGCACCCAGCCAGCTCGCTGCAGTCTTTGTCCGAAAGTGTATGAAAATAATATTGTGACCTGTGAGGTGTTCAAAATTGATTGGAAATTATTTAAATTTAGTGTTATTGAGTTTAATAATAATGTAGGAACAAAAAACAAGCAAAATTAAGTTATATATGCTGTAGAGTAAAGCTGGAAATATAAATATGTGACTGTAAATAATCTACTTAATTTATTTAATCAAAATGAGAAGAAATCATTTATTTAATCAATGTCAACTGTACACCTGCTGTTACTAAACCGGTATGTGCAGGGACACTTGTTTGCTAATGTTTGATCCAAAGGAGCCCTAGGTGAAAGAGACTGAGCTACAATCAGGTGGTTGACCTAAGCATACTGTAATGCAAGGGGCATATTTAATTACCCGCAGACATCATGGTTACGCCGCAGCTGTGCATGCCATCAGTTAATACGGTATCGCAACCACACAGATTTCCCTTTGCAACCCTATGGGGGGTGAAGGGAAATTAGCGATGTTGCGGTAACACGGAGGGCCTCCTGAACGGGCGTGAAGGCACTCCATGCACAATTGAATATGCTAGGAGTTAAGGATAACACACTACCATTCCCAGCAAACAGGGTTACATGTTTATAAAAATTACAATCCCCCTCCCTAGTCCTATTAGGGCACAGTGCTGGTGTAATAATTTATACAGTGGTCGTAGCATATTTGGTAGGAGTAGTAGCAGTCTCCATCAGCCTACTACTCATTTGTGGTGTTCTTCAAACATACTATCATCACTGCTGGAGTCTCATTACCACCACATCATAACGTAGCATCTCTGCATTCCTGTGACAGTTCAGCTGTCGGACAAAGATAATTCTAAGAGTTCTGTGGGCAAGAGGAATACATCCAATACTCTATTAATATCCAAGTAAATATTACTTGGCTTACGTGTGCATCACTGGAGACAGCTTTTCAGGAGGAATCGCTCACTGAATATGACAAGTGATCTTATATACGCTCTGATGGACACTGTGTGGTGACAGTTGCTGTTATGATCCAAAGGCAGAGATATAAGTTACTGTTGAGAAATAAGGAAAAGTTTATTACAGGTATATTGTAATAAATGGTAGAGAAATGCAGGAATCTAATAACAGGAGCAGTCTGAGGGTATGGTAAGGTTCATGGAACAACTTAGGCAATTGCAGGTAGAAGCAATAGTGTTTGTAATCTTGAGGTAATGCAAATAATATGGTAACATTCACTGAACAACTTTGGCAATGCAGATAGAAGCAACATTATTTAAATTTGAGTTAATGCAGATAATATGGTAACGTTCAGTGAACTACTTAGGCTATGGAGATTGAAGCAACAGTCTTGCACCAGTTAAGGTGCTACAGGTACCAAGAGTTCTGAATACGGAATAGTGTGATGTACACACAAATGCTGGAGACTCAGGATATACAGGAAACAGGTATGCAGACAGTTCAAATGGGTGACAGCCTAAGCACTACAGAGATGGAAATACAGAGCAAAGAGATTCTGTGCTACTATATATTGCTACCTGCAAGTAGTGTGCTGTATTTGATGATAGTCTGGGCAATGAGTTCACAGCCAATAATCATAGATCACAGTGTACCATCTATAGTTCTAGTGGTTCAGGAACCAGAGAGTAGCTGAAAACAATACCAGGGAGCAGGAACCAGAATGCAGCTGAATACAATTCCAGGAATCAGGAACAGACCATAGCAGAATACAATGCCAGGGATCAGGAACCAGAGTTCAGCAAAATGCAATCCCATTGGTCAGGAATCAGAGAGCACAGCAACATGGAAGCTAGAATGTAGCATTATCAATAGCAAATGTATGCAGGCAGGAAAGGTCTTAAATAGTGCAGGTCACCAATCAAGTATTCAGAAGAAGGCACACCTGCACTGCAACACAGGACTAATTAAAAGCAAAAATGCATGGAACAACCAACTGATCCCTAACAGTTACTAAGGAACTCTGAACTTTCTATAGCCAATTTATTGTGCAATATTATTTGTAAATCTGCAACATATTTATTCCAGTTTTACTAGTTTTTATTGGGATCAACTTAATCCTTACTATTGCTTTCCAACATTTACTATTCAGGGCTATTCTTATAATCGTAATACAATATATATGTGAAGTGTTGTTTTCAATTGTTTTATCGATATTTTTAAGGATTTAAATTTGTTTAATACAAGGATCCTATAATGATACAGAGTATAATGAATACTATCTAGCAAATTATTGATTTTAGTATTGTCACTGTGAGAAGGGCCTTTCTGATCTTGATTGGTTCACCTGCCACACAGCACTGACCATCCCAGAAACCTTTACATGTCTTCCAGGTCTGGCCTAAGGAGGAGACAGCAATTGTTATGGTGGAAGTGGTAGCAGAGAGAAGGAGAATGGGGAATGTACAAGTTATAAATTGGAATAAGGTAACTACACCCCACTCCAGTTGCTGACACCTTGAGTTTGTTCTTTAACTTGGCACGGAACTATAGATATTCAAGGTAGGAAAAACTCCAGCATGAATATCTTACTCACCGGGGGTGAGGGCCCTACAAAGAGAAACATGAAATGAGAGACACTCACCGTAGTAACACCATCTCCTCTTGATTGGAGTCTGCTGCTAAAGATGACTCCTAGGAAAGGGGTGAAACTCAACAGCCCTCTCAAAGGACTAAACTTCTGCTTATGTGGTATATACTACCCATTCTAGTGCTAGCTAATACTGCAACAACAGCAGAAGTGCCCTGGTCCTAACAACGTTCTATGTGACCGTTGCGGTGCAAAAAAACTATGTCTAGCCTGAGCTGTAATGTACTACAATAACTGACCTAACAGTGACACCCACAATACAATGGGCTACAGACAGAAAATAGTACAATGAACAACTAAAAGCCTACCTTTAATAGGGGCCTGACTAATGGGTCCTATATGAAACAAGGCTCTGAGAAAATCAATGCTAAAGTTTTGGTGGGAAATGGTAATTTTGACAGGTAAACTGTTAAGAGAATGGCCTCAGATGTATTTGATCAACTGGGCTACCCTCCTGTACACTCAGAAGCTAGTGGAGGGGGAACAATATGAGGGACAAAGATACAGGAAGGAAGGGATTCCTAATACCGCACAAGCCTAATGCCTAAATCCCTCATGTCCCTAGGCTCTTGGCCTAAACTTCTGGTGTCCTCTGGCTCTTGGACTGAATTATCTGTGCCCACAGGCTTAACGCTTTAATTAAACTGGAGCCCATGCGTTAGCAACCCAAGTTAATCTGGTGCCCACTGGGCCTAGCGCATGAGTTAACCTTGCCTAGGGGCCAAGCTCCCATGTTATTAACTGTGACCACAGCCCTTGCTCCTGAATTAATTTGGAGCCCATGGGTTTAGGGCCTTATAGTGGAGACAGTGGCTGACATGGGACTGGGGAGCCAGAAGACAAATACAGAAGGTTCCTATATGCTCTAGGCATCCTCACCTGGACGAGCAGAGGGCTTAGTAATTATAAGATTCTTACACTGAAATTTAAAGTTGTTCTAGGGCATGCCCTACCCAAACTATAAATCTGTCCCCACATTTTACATTTACCTCCCCTCCAATGCAACATTGTTTTACCAAGGTACAAAGTTACTCCTTTTTTTTTTGCTTTGCTCTTCTTCAAAGACCTCTCCCATTTACCTCCAAAATACCCGAGAGACTTGTCTGCAACTGTCTCTCCACCTACCTCTCTGAACACTCCCTCCTTGACCCTCTCCAATCAGGCTTCCGCCCCCTCCATTCCACTGAAACTGCCCTGGCTCAAGTTACGAACGATCTCCTCTCGGCTAAAGCCATGGGCCACTACTCCCTCCTGATTCTCCTCGACCTCTCAGCGGCCTTTGACACCGTTGACCACCCCCTACTGCTTCACACCCTTCAGTCCATTGGCCTCTCCGGTACCGTCCTCTCCTGGTTCACCTCTTACCTTGCCGACCGTTCCTTCTCTGTTTCCACCTCTGATTCTCTCTCCCCTTCTTCCTCCCTTCCAGTCGGGGTCCCTCAGGGCTCTGTCCTTGGACCCTTACTATTCTCACTATACACCTCTTCTCTGGGTGCACTCATCAGCTCCTTCGGCCTCAAGTACCACCTTCATGCTGATGACACTCAACTCTACCTTTCCTCTCCTGATCTCTCTCCCTCCCTTCTTTCCAGGGTATCCGCATGCCTCTCTGCCATCTCCTCCTGGATGTCCTCTAGATTTCTTAAACTCAATCTTGCTAAAACTGAACTCATTGTCTTTCCTCCCTCTCGTACCTCCTTCCCCTCTGACCTCTCCATCACTGTTGACAACTCATCTATCTCCCCTGTTCCCCAACTCCGCTGCCTAGGTGTCATCCTCGACTCCTCTCTCTCCTTTGCCCCTCACATTCACTCTCTCACCAAATCCTGCCGTTTCCAGCTTCGCAACATTGCCCGCATTCGGCCCTTCCTCTCCCAGGATGCCACCAAATCTCTCGTCCACTCTCTGATTATCTCCCGCTTGGACTACTGCAACCTTCTCCTTATCGGCCTCCCCCTCTCTCATCTCGCTCCCCTTAGATCTGTACTTAACGCCGCTGCTAGGCTTATTTTCCTCTCTCGCCGTTCCACCTCTGTATCCCCACTCTACCAAGCCCTTCACTGGCTCCCCTTCCCCAACAGAATCCTTTTCAAGCTCCTCACTCTGACTTACAAGGCCCTCACCAACTCCACTGCTCCCTACATCTCTAACCTTATCTCTATTCACACTCCCTCCCGCTCACTGCGATCGTCCAACGATCGTCGCCTCTCTTCCCCTCTGATCACCTCCTCTCACGCACGTATCCAAGACTTCTCCCGCGCCGCTCCCCTCCATTGGAACAAGCTCCCCCGCTCCATCAGAACTTCCCCTAATCTGTCCTTTTTCAAACGAACATTAAAAACCCACCTTTTCCTTAAAGCCTTCCAGTCTCATGCCTAAACTCCCACCAGTCGGCTACCTCTCTTTCTCATCCCTTCTTCCCTTCTCCCCCTTCCTCCCGTCTCTCCGTTTCATCCATGTGTCTGTCTGTCTTCCCCTCCCTTTAGATTGTTCGCTCCTTTGAGCAGGGCTCTCCTACCTTCTGTTTCCATCACTTTTAACTGCGCTCTCCAGCTACTCAGCTCACCTCCTCTCAGTCCCTCTGCCCTCTGTCTCCTCTCGCTTCTCTCCGCTCCCCTTAGTGACTCTCAACCTGTCATCCGTGCCCACCCTCTTGGGCCATAGTTAACTGCCTGTACTCACTTTTCCCCTCCCTCCCTCTCTTTCATGCTGTGCCTGAGCCCCCAGAGTTATAGTGCTTACTGTTACTTGTACTGTGCTGTTTCACCTTGTACTGTGCCATTGTTTGTCCTTGTACGGCGCTACGGATACTTTGTGGCGCCCTATAAATAAAAATTAATAATAATAATAATAATAATAATAATGACTCTAATCCAAAATGTAATAGAAGTTCCTTAAACATTCTGATATAAGCACAACTTTGCATTTTTTACATCCTTATATTACTTACACCTCATTAGATTGACAATAGAAGCTTCTTACATGCCTATATTTTTTTTTAGTTCTACTAATACATATTATTACTCTTTGGTATTCTTGAAGGTTTATCAACTCATTTTTTTTTAAATTTCCAAATCCAAAATATATTTTTGTAATATAGTTTGTAATATACTTTTTCAATGCTAAGCAAAAACATAAGTGATACAGAAGGAATAAAAGATAACAAACCCCGGTCGTTCATGGCAGGCAGATTACATTGGTCTATTGACTAAGGTGTGATCAGCCATAAAAACAGAAAACAGCAGTTTTCTCCATAAAACAGCAGTTTTCTCCATAAAACAACCATTGCATAATTTATGCAGGAATCAGCGCAGGAGATCATGGTAAATCATGGTAGTTTGCAGCTGTACTGCATTATGCATTTCTGCCTTTTAATGTCTCTATTTTGCCATGTCTGTGTGTGCCTCTGTCCCCCTGCCTGTATGGAAGGGGAAGGGGTGAAACTAATGTACAGATCATCTTAAGCCTATCACACATCTTTAGACTATGAGATACAATGGCCACATTTAACAAAGAAAGGAGTGTAACCTCTTGGGGATCCATATTAATAATTTTAAACATAGGTGATCAAAATCAGAATTTCGTTCTACTTGATTTTCCCAATGGTGTGAAGCTCTGGTGATATAATTTTTTACTTCTGCTTCTTTTATGGAAAGTTCTTTCTGCATTGTATTTGTAAATTCTGCATTTTCCAGACTCTATAAATAAAGCTGGGATGACAATAGTGTCAATGAATTGAGCTCTGTGGCGTGGTTGGGGCAAAATAAGAGTTGAGTCCAAGCAGAACAAAAATGATAAGAGAATTACAGGTGGAGCAAAAGGAATGGAGGTTTCCAGGTGACCAATTTCCAATGGAGACATGTGCAAAATTCTGTGCCCACATGGTTAATGGGGCTAACATTCTGTGCAGAAATTGTGAAAATTGTGCTCATCTCTATTTGATATGGATGAAATCAATCCTGTTCTAACATCACCAATGGATGAAGCCTAAGAGAAGTTCCCGACCAACTCCTGATGGGCTCCAATTGTAGTCAAAAGGGAAAAGAAAACTGAATGGGATACAAGCTGATTGGGAATTGTTCATAACAAATCATCTGCATATAAGTTTATTTTATAATCTCTAAAGAATAATATACAAGTGAATATCTCTCTGTAATTGTATAAGTAATTTGCCTCAATAATGCTAATCTTTAGTTAACCTTGTGTGTACTCATCAAACAATACTCATTTTTTTTATGAGTGCACACAAGGTTCACTAAAGATGAGCATTATTGTAGCAAATTATTTACTGTATACAATTACTGAGAGAGCAGTTCATACTATTATTGATTTCCTTTTTCCCCTTTTTCGGTCCCAACCTGCACCAATGGATTCTTTCTGTATACAGTCCTCACAGTTATAGACATCTGGGAAACTTCCATTTCCCTTCTGGCGTTTCATAAAATTTGTATTGAATATATGATCCTTGTCACTTTGTGAGTCTGGCAGTTTCCTAGGCATGTTTAGTGTCATGAGACTTATGCAATATCTGCAAGGGAAATTCCTGGTGAAGAGTCTCTAAAGTTGTTTCCACAAAATAGAAATATCAAATAAGCATAACCCTTTCTTTCAGTGCACATATTAGTGAAACTGCTCCTAACCACCAGTTTATGAGCTGCGCAGAGCACACAAGGGAAGATATAACTGGTGTCATTATTTTCAGAATACTCTTTTAGGCTGTTATTAATCTTTCCTATCATATCAGCTATTAAAAGCAGGGCTTCATTAAGTCTCGACTGGGAGATTTTAGGATTCAAGGGACCTATTTATTAAACTTACACTGTATTTTTTATCACCACTTATCACATTTAATGAGTTTTTAATAAGTTCCCTGTTGTGTGACCGCACAGTCAAACTGTCATTGCATGGCTCCAAAATTATACTTTACCTAGAGGAGCAGGGCAACAGGCAATGCCGGGTCATACCCTCTCCAAGGACCCCATTCTCCCCCGAGGACCCTGCCCTGCTCTCAAATGAGCAGCACAAGAGACTAGAGTGGCATTGTTGGACTTTGCTATGTCATCTGGCAATGCACTGTTCCATCCCTGATGGGGGATATCATATATGGGGGATTGATGGGGGGACATAATTAATGGGGGACTAATGGAGGCCATAGGGCATTATTAATGATATGGGAATGTGAGAATGATTATGATATTGGGGATTGATGAACTGAAAATGATGAAGGGATACTAGTAGGGGTGAGCGGGTTCGGATTTTTGAAATCCGAACACCCCCGATCAGTGCCGATCCAAGCACTATTTGGGGATTCCCGCCCGACACAAAACTCAGAACGAGGCAAAACGTCATAATACGTCGGATCTCGTGAGATCTGGATTCATATTATTCCCCGCTTTCCGCCGCCATCTTCACTCGGGCATTGGAGAGGGAAGAGGGAGGGTGTTTTTGTGGTGTAGTCTGTCCTGCTAATGTTTTTTATTTAAAACTTGCAACATAACATTACATATGAAACAATAAAATCAATAAACTTTACTAAAGGTGGCACCAACCTATATTAAAAAAGACCAACTGAAAACAAAGGCTGATTTGCCCTTTCTTAACCGAAAGTCCAGAAGGGCTATTTGCCCAATTCATAAGTCCAGTAAATATAAAAGGATAAAATCACATAAAACAAGAAGGTGCCACCATACAAACAACAAACCCAACTCATATACATCACCGTATCCCACTAAGAAGCAAGTTGTAGGTGCATGTAAGCCATACTTGAAAAAAATTTCCACCACACAAAATCTAATGGGGTGAAAGGACAGCAAGAGAAGCCACTTAGAAAGGAGAGGCACCAGACTTTGACCCCCTAAGGAGGTCTCAGACTCCGCCACAGCCTGAGCCAGTTAGCATTGGACATCCGGCGACCCTCCATGCCCCTCAATTTCCACACCTCGTGGAGAATATCTTCCACCACTACCTCACAGGGAAGGACTTTCTGCCGGATGGTGACCTGACACCGTGCGTTCCACGTGAAATACCTGACCACTAAACTGACTAAAAAAAGTGTACAGAAATCAAAAGCCCTCCACCTTGCCTTGAATGCCCCGTAGACCCATTCAGGGTAACTAAGCCCCGAAAGGCAGGGGATCCCCAGCGACCTGGAGACTCTTTTATAAACCTTTACATTAAAGGGACACTCGAGCAAGAAATGGTCCATAGTCTCCTCCACCCCTAGACACTCCTCCCGTGGGCAGCAACGATCATCAGCATTTCTGTGCTTGAGGTTCCCTCTTACATAAAGTCTCCCGTGAAAGGAGAGCCAGGCAATGTCCTGAAGCTTCAACGGGATTCTCTCTGAATTAATCAAGGAAAGCCCCTACCGAACTCACATCACCTGGGCAGTCTCTCAGTGACAGTGGAACCCGAAAGTGGGAGTGCAGGACTCTCTTCTCCAACTCCCTTCTAGAAGAGCTCCCAACTTCCCCCGCCCCTAAGCCCCAACGCCTTGTCACCTTCAATCCCAAGGAAACGTAGGTCGGGAGATACCCATGCCGGACCCGGAAACTCTTAACAGTGCCTCCCCCATACCATGCACTGAGAAAGGGATCCACCCATACCCTGAAGCCTCCCACCCACTGAGGAGGGGTCTCAACTAGGAGACTACTAAGGTGCAACTTCAGGAAGGTTGACATAAAGAAAAGCACAGGGTTAATCATACCCAGGCCCCCATCCTTCCTCAGTCGGTAGGTCACGGCCCGCTTGACCAGGTTCAGCCTATTCCCCCAGAGTAACTGGAAGAAAACTGCATAAACCCTAGACCACAAAGACTCCGGCAAAAGGCACACATAGCTGATGTACAGGAATACCGGGATCAGGAAGGTCTTGATCAGGTCCACCCTTTCCCGGAGAGAGTGTTTCCACCTCTTCCAGCTCACTACCTTCCGGGAAGCTTCCTCCAGCCTTAACTCCCAATTTTGCTTGGCATAATCACCAGGGTCGAAATAAATCCCTAAAATTTTGATTTTCTCACTAGCCCGGGGAAGACTGTCTGGAAGGTTGAATTCACAACCCTCCTCCCCCATCCAGCAAACTTTACTCTTTTCCTGGTTTACTAATGAGCCACTGGCCTCGGAATACCCGCAGACCAGAGTCGTTACCTCCTCAGCTTCCGCGGAACTCGACAAGACAACAGTAACATCATCAGAGTAGGCCACTACCTTCAAGGGGCACTCCGGACCCCACAGCACACCTCCCAACGAGCTGCCACTAACCCTTCTGACGAAGGGATCTATGGCAAACACATACAGGAGGGGGCTCAGGGGACAACCTTGTCTTACTCCAGAGCTGACCTCAAAGGGCTGACCCACCCAACCATTCACAAGAGGGAAGCTCTCGGCTTGTCTATAAATGGTACGGAGCCAATTCACCACCCGTACTGGAAGACCATACCACAGAAGTAGAGCCCAAAGGTACTCATGATTTACCCTATCAAAAGCCTTCGACTGATCTAAGGCTAAAAGGTACTTCCCCCTCTTCTCCGCACGACACCGTTCAAAAGCCTCCCGCACCGTCAGGACAGCACTGAAAGTGCTTTGGCCCTTCACCGTGCAGTGCTGAGATGGAGAGAGCAACTGACCGGAAACCTGCATCACTCTATTAAAAAGCACCTTCGCCAGAATCTTCCTGTCGGTATTGAGAAGAGCGATGGGGCGCCAGTTCTCAATACACGACTGATCTTTCCCCTTGGACAGTAAGATAAGGGCAGAGACCCTCATGGAGGGAGGCAATAAACCTCTGCCCAGGCTCTCATTAAAGACTTCCACGAGACGCGGAGCCAGGATGTCCCCAAAGATTTTATAAAACTCAGATGTAAGGCCATCTGGGCCTGGGGCTTTCTTGACAGATAAACCATCTATCGCCATCCTGACCTCGTCCACCGTTATTTCATAACCCAAGGACTCAAGCAGGCCGCTAAAATCACCAAGGCCAGGAGTTTCCCTCAAAAACTGGTCCATCCTCTCTTTGTCAAGTGACTTCTCTGATAAGAGATCGGAATAGAAGGACCGCACAACACCAAGAATGCCCTCCTTCTCCTCCCTAAGGACACCCTCAGCATCGCGCAAGCCCCTCACCTCCTTAGCATCTACCGAGTTCCTGCAGTTCTGAAAAGGATCGGGCGAATGGTACTTCCCATAATCCCTCTCCAGAACCAAGGACGCATACCGGTCATACTGTATCTCTCTCATCCGAGCCTTCACCCGGGGGATCTCCCCCCTATCCCCCTGGCCAGAGATCAAGAACCCAAGTTTTTTCCTCAGTGCCATGTAGGTGCTCTCTTTTAACAAGTTATTTCTGGCTACAAGGCCACCGAAAAAAGCCCCGGGTCCTTTTCTTCAGCATCTCCCACCATTCAGACCTACTCCAACCTGCCTCCAAAAGTGATTCCTGGGATTCAAAGAAGTCCCTAAAAGACTGTCTTATCAACTCCTCCTCTAGGAGCTTAGAGTTCAGGCGCCAAAGACCCCTACCCTTCCGAAGAGTCTCCGAAGCATTCAAGGACATAGATAGGTAAACGTGGTCGGAGAACTCTACCGGCCTCAGCTCTGGAGCCAAGGTTTTCGAGCTCTCCTTAACAAAAAACCTATCTATCCTAGACCTACAACTACCTCTATAAAAAGTGAAACCCGTGTGGTCTGGAAAATGACGAATGTGTGCATCCACCAGACCAGCCTGCCTAACCATACTTACTAGAAAAGGGAATCGGAGCCCAGAGAAGTCCTTGAACCTCCCCTATCCTTTGTCCTAATGACGGTGTTAAAATCACCACCAAAGACTATCTGCCGGGCTGTAAAAAGATATGGCTTTATCTCCATGAAGAGGCACTTCCTTCCCCATTTTGTTTGGGGACCGTAAATATTAATTAACCTCAGGTCGTGCCCCCTCAGATTGACATCTAAGACCATGCACCTACCTACCTCAAGCTCAATGACTCGCTGGATGGTTATCATGCCGGTAAAAAGCACCGCCACCCCACCATACGGCTCGGCCGCAAGAGACCAGTAGGAGGGCCCACGCCTCCACTCATTTTTTGCTTTATGTAAGTCAGCCAGCTGACCCAATCTGGTCTCTTGCAAAAATAAAAAATCAGCCTCAACCGTGTTGAAAAAATCAAAGGCCATAAAACGAGCTCGTTTGGAAAGTATAGACGCCACATTAATAGTGGCAAATCTAATGGGCCGGGAAGCCATCCTTCAGAGCTATAGACAGTAGTAACAACTCACTTCTTTTTTATTTTCCTTTTTGAGTCCTCATCCGAGGAACCAAATCTTTTGTAGCTTAGGCCTGCTGGCAGAGACTCCTCCCCCCTGAGGATAACCTCTTCCCCTAAGGGGGGACTCCAACTGACCCAGACACCTTACCTACCGACCCACTATGGACTCCCAAACCCAAGGGCTCAGCTCCCAATGACCCTGTCGGACCTGAGGGAAGATCAGGGGGGCCACAGAAGGAAATCTCAGGGGGATCGGGACTTACAGGAAAAGGACGCAAGGGGGGATCCTGCTTGTGAGAAGTAAAGTCCAGGTCCTTACCCAAAATTGAGTCCCTCTTTACTACAGACTCCGGGGCTTTGTCCGAGGGGCTAACCTCTATGGGATGGGCTGATGGGGAATCCTGTGTCGGTGGGGGGACAAGGTCTTCCACAGAAGGGGGGCCAGATGGGGATGCCACCTTATCCTTCAAGAACGATCTAGCAACCTCCTTATCACTAGCCTTACTTACAATCTTTGCCACTTCCCCCAATGGTAGATCTCGGGTTTTTCTCTGCTTCCTGCCTGACTTAGCTCTTTGAAACAAGTTACCCCCCTCATCACTCACGATATCTCCCTCCTCCATGCTCTCCTCTTCGCTGGACAAAAACTGAAACTTGTTTGACAAAACTATCCCCTCCCCTTCAGTTCTCTTCTTTTTACCTTTGCCCCTTTGTTTAGTCCATTGGCTTGCCGGGACCTTTGCTAGTGATGATGACGGTGTCACCAATGGCTTGGCAACAGGGGGGGAAGGAAGCGGAGGGGCAGGAAGCGGAGGGGCTGGACAACTAATGGGGTCCACCAATCCCACCATAGACTCGACCCTTTCCATACTTTCAGCCACCCTTACAATCTCCTCATCCGTGATTACAGTATTGTGGGCCGCATGGGGACATTTACTGAACGGGTGTCCTATTACCCCGCATAGATTACACCTGATCTGATTACATGTGCGGGATTCGTGACCAATGTCACCACAGTGACCACATTTTTGTTGAGGGCAACTGGCGCTGAGGTGGCGGAAGTCCCCACACCTGTGGCACATCCTCGTCTGGCCTGGGTAGAAATATTGAATCCTGTCCCTGCCAATAAAAGCTGCCGATGGTAAATGCACCAGGCCAGCCTCCGTGCACTTCAGGTCTACCATGGTGGACCAACCGCCACCCCAGACCCCATGGCTTGGATCGGGAACCTTTACCAATGGGGATATGATTTTAGCAAACCTCCTAACCCAAAACCCTAGGTCTGCCGCCGGGATGGACTCGTTTCTTACTAAGATGGTTATCTTTACACGCTCTTGGCGCTTTATGGGGATCGCCCTGTAGTTTATCCACGGATCTCTCTCCCTGCATCCACCCCACCTGTTCCAAAAAGTCTGCAGACCCTGGTAGGATACGAAACTCACATCATATTCTGCAGTGCTAACCGGGTGGATGCAGGCAAAGAGATCCGCTGGAACGAAACTAAATGAGTCCAGAAAAACCCGCAAAAAATCTGATCTACTTGGGGGGTCCTTACCCATGAATTTCAACTGAACTACGTTACAGCATTTAAAAGGTTGTGCCCCCACTGGGCCAGGGCCCATACTCTGAATATTTACACTGGACCCTGGACCTGAACCGGATACTATACCCGCATATGATACGACCCCCGGGAGGGGACCAAGTCCTACCACCGGGTGCTGGACAGTGACAGCCTTCTGTACAAAAATATTCCCACCAGGGTTTTGTCGTGACGAGGGGCCTGCCACTTCAGAAGCTACCGTTTGGGCTGCAGGTCTATCCAACACCACCCCACCATCAGCCAACATATTAGGCATACTTTTGGCTGCGTCTTCTATCAGAACAGCCGCCCTCCTAGCCCTGTCTGACACAGCCAAAGGCCCATAAATAGTTTCAATGATCCTATTTTGAACCGGACTAGGCACTGTTATATCTGGATTATCTCCCACCTTCTTATGTTGTATATTACCTGACCCACATGTATGTTTTACTGACAGCGTACTCATAGGTTTCTCTTCCACCCCATACATGGTATTGTCAACATCAACCATATCCACATTACCATCAATGATATCTGAAATACTGTTACTGGCATTATTAGTACTATTAACTATACCTTTATCAATAACTACATCTGTAACATCTGCAATGCCTCCTGAGGAAGTACCGCTCAACAAGCTCCCTGGGGCTGCAAGGTCCGGGACCACACATGTATTAGCAGCCTTCTCGGACCTATCACCTACTAGCACACCGGGAGCTCCAGCAGTGACACCTTCATTCACCGGCACAGATTTCATTGAAAGGCCTGCCCCTATAGACATATCATCAGAAATTATATCAGACATTTTAAGCATTGGGCCGTGAACAGCGGGTGTGCTGGCCAGGACCGCCGGGTCCGCCCGGCAGAGAGACTGCACCACAGAGGACGGCGCAGCTCCTGCCCTGTGGGCTAACACACTGGTACCCTCAGGCTCAGCCCCAGTATCAGCCATAATATTGCCAACATTAAGTCTTTCATTCACAATATTAATTTTAACATAATTCGACTTAGAGGATTCTTCCAGGCTTACCAGTCTCTGGGCCGGCGCTCCACTTCCGGTGTCCACCGGAAATGCCGCAGACGACTGGGCGCATAGGCTAGCCACCACGACTGCAGCCTGTACCTCGCACCCACCGGGAACACCTTCAGCTTCCGCCTGGCCCATCACTGACCGCTCGCCCTCCAGCACCCGGATTGAATCGTATAGGCAACCGGCCACGACCTCTTCCTCCGATTCGCCCGCCTTATTGGGAGGCAGCGGCTCCGAAGACACCAGGTTCGTTATTTGCACAATTGTTTTTAACCTCGTTAGCAATTTCTGCTTCTCTTTTAGGACAGCATCTAGCTCCTCAATCTCGGCTGAGATAATTACCCGGTGACGGCTGTAGGCCTGGTTTCTCTTTTTCCTTTTCCTATTTATTTTTTTGTCTAGGGCCGTGATCTCGAGTTCCAGTCCCCCTATCTTCGACCCAATCTCTAGGTCCTCCTCCTCGCTCTCCTCCGTATCCGGGAGGCAGACTGATGCAGGATCCACTGCAACTCTGGGAACCTTCTCCGTTCGAACTTCAACACTCGATACAGCCCCTAGTTCCTTCACTACGGCCGATGCTTGGTTCTCCTGAGGCCCCTCTGGTCCCGTATTAATCATTATACAGGGATCCTCACTCACAACCTGTTGTGGTAGCACAGGCTGCAGGGTTCCAATAACCACATGAGGCTGCCTGTTAAACTTCACAGGCAGCCTTACCTTGGCCCCCAGTTTCTTCACTGGGGCCTGGACAAAATCCTCCTTCTCGTGACCCCCTATATTGGACATCATACAGGGTGACACCGGCCCAGTAGTTTTAGAGGGCCCAGGGACTTCATCCAAGGAGGGTATATTCATAGACCCAGAAGGGACACACACTACTACGGGGTTCAGGTCCACCGCCAAACTGGTAACTGGCCGGTAGGAAACATTGCTGCTCATGCAGGACATAGTAGGCCCAAGAGCCTGGGGGCTCTCCTCCTCTCCTTCCCCAGGTCCCTCCATCACTGGCTTTGCTGCAGGTTTTTTTCCTTCCATAGGCTGCACCGAGCCAGGAGCTTTAAATTCAGCTTTATCCTGATCACGGTCTGTTTTTTCACCCGGAGATGTTGAAGCCGGGGCCTTTCCTGCATTTTCATTAGCAGTAGCACCACTCAACCTGGGAAGCTGATTAACATGGATCCTGGATGAAACTGGGCCTAGGCCCGGGCCAGGCCCGGTAGGCAGGGGACTCTCCTGAAATGCTGCCCCAGGAGGCTCCATCAAGGCTGGGCTAGGCAAAAAACTCTACCCTGCAGGCTTCTGGAAGTCAGAGCTAAAACAAACACCTCCTCTCTCTGTACTGCTAATGTTTTTTTTCTTTATTTAAAACTTGCAACATAACATTACATATGAAACAATAAAACCAATGAACTTTACTAAAGGTGGCACCAACCTATATTAAAAAAGACCAACTGAAATCAAAGGCTGATTTGCCTAACTTAACCGAAAGTCCAGAAGGGCTATTTGCCCAATTCATAAGTCCAGTAAATATAAAAGGATAAAATCACATAAAACAAGAAGGTGCCACCATACAAACAACAAACCCAACTCATATACATCACCGTATCCCACTAAGAAGCAAGTTGTAGGTGCATGTAAGCCATACTTGAAAAAAATTTCCACCACACAAAATCTAATGGGGTGAAAGGACAGCAAGAGAAGCCACTTAGAAAGGAGAGGCACCAGACTTTGACCCCCTAAGGAGGTCTCAGACTCCGCCACAGTCTGAGCCAGTTAGCATTGGACATCCGGCGACCCTCCATGCCCCTCAATTTCCACACCTCGTGGAGAATATCTTCCACCACTACCTCACAGGGAAGGACTTTCTGCCGGATGGTGACCTGACACCGTGCGTTCCACGTGAAATACCTGACCACTAAACTGACTAAAAAAAGTGTACAGAAATCAAAAGCCCTCCACCTTGCCTTGAATGCCCCGTAGACCCATTCAGGGTAACTAAGCCCCGAAAGGCAGGGGATCCCCAGCGACCTGGAGACTCTTTTATAAACCTTTACATTAAAGGGACACTCGAGCAAGAAATGGTCCATAGTCTCCTCCACCCCTAGACACTCCTCCCGTGGGCAGCCACGATCATCAGCATTTCTGTGCTTAAGGTTCCCTCTTACATAAAGTCTCCCGTGAAAGGAGAGCCAGGCAATGTCCTGAAGCTTCAACGGGATTCTCCTCGAGTTAATCAAGGAAAGCCCCACCGAACTCACATCACCTGGGCAGTCTCTCAGTGACAGCGGAACCCAAAAGTGGGAGCGCAGGACTCTCTTCTCCAACTCCCTTCTAGAAGAGCTCCCAACTTCCCCCGCCCCTAAGCCCCAACGCCTTGTCACCTTCAATCCCAAGGAAACATAGGTCGGGAGATACCCATGCCGGACCCGGAAACTCTTAACGGTGCCTCCCCCATACCATGCACTGAGGAAGGGATCCACCCATACCCTGAAGCCTCCCACCCACTGAGGAGGGGTCTCAACTAGGAGACTACTAAGGTGCAACTTCAGAAAGGTTGACATAAAGAACAGCACAGGGTTAATCATACCCAGGCCCCCATCCTTCCTCAGTCGGTAGGTCACAGCCCGCTTGACCAGATTCAGCCTATTCCCCCAGAGTAACTGGAAGAAAACTGCATAAACCCTAGACCATAAAGACTCTGGCAAAAGGCACACATAGCTGATGTACAGGAATACCGGGATCAGGAAGGTCTTGATCAGGTCCACCCTTTCCCGGAGAGAGTGTTTCCACCTCTTCCAGCTCACTACCTTCCGGGAAGCTTCCTCCAGCCTTAACTCCCAATTTTGCTTGGCATAATCACCAGGGCCAAAATGAATCCCTAAAATTTTGATCTTCTCACTCGCCCGGGGAAGACTGTCTGGAAGGTTGAATTCACAACCCTCCTCCCCCATCCAGAAAACTTTACTCTTTTCCTGGTTTACTAATGAGCCACTGGCCTCAGAATACCCACGGACCAGAGTCGTTACCTCCTCAGCTTCCGCGGAACTCGACAAGACAACAGTAACATCATCAGCGTAGGCCACTACCTTCAAGGGGCACTCCGGACCCAACAGCACACCTCCCAATGAGCTACCACCAACCCTTCTGACGAAGGGATCTATGGCAAACACATACAGGAGGGGGCTCAGGGGACAACCTTGTCTTACTCCAGAGCTGACCTCAAAGGACTGACCCACCCAACCATTCACAAGAGGGAAGCTCTCGGCTTGTCTATAAATGGTACGGAGCCAATTCACCACCCGCACTGGAAGACCATACCACAGAAGTAGAGCCCAAAGGTACTCATGATTTACCCTATCAAAAGCCTTCGACTGATCTAAGGCTAAAAGGTACTTCCCCCACTTCTCCGCACGGCACCGCTCAAAGGCCTCCCGCACCGTCAGGACAGCACTGAAAGTGCTTCGGCCCTTCACAGTGCAGTGCTGAGAAGGAGAGAGCAACTGGCCGGAAACCTGCATCACTCTATTAAAAAGCACCTTCGCCAGAATCTTCCTGTCAGTATTGAGAAGAGCGATGGGGCGCCAGTTCTCAATACATGACTGATCTTTCCCCTTGGACAGTAAGATAAGGGCAGAGACCCTCATGGAGGGAGGCATTAAACCTCTGCCCAGGCTCTCATTAAAAACCTCCACGAGACGCGGAGCCAGGATGTCCCCAAAGATTTTTAAGAACTCAGATGTAAGACCATCTGGGCCTGGGGCTTTCTTGACAGATAAACCATCTATCGCCATCCTGACCTCGTCCACCGTTATTTCATCGCCCAAGGACTCAAGCAGGCCGCTAAAATCACCAAGGCCAGGAGTTTCCCTCAAAAACTGGTCCATCCTCTCTTTGTCAAGTGACTTCTCCGATAAGAGATCGGAATAGAAGGACCGCACAACACCAAGAATGCCCTCCTTCTCCTCCCTAAGGACACCCTCAGCATCGCGCAAGCCCCTCACCTCCTTAGCATCTACCGAGTTCCTACAGCTCTGGAAAGGATCGGGCGAATGGTACTTCCCATAATCCCTCTCCAGAACCAAGGATGCATACCGGTCATACTGTATCTCTCTCATCTGAGCCTTCACCCGGGGGATCTCCCCACTATCCCCCTGGCCAGAGATCAAGAACCCAAGTTTTTTCCTCAGTGCCATGTAGGTGCTCTCTTTTAACAAGTTATTTCTGGCTACAAGGCCCCGAAAAAAGCTCTGGGTCCTTTTCTTCAGCATCTCCCACCATTCAGACCTACTCCAACCTGCCTCCAAAAGTGATTCCTGGGATTCAAAGAAGTCCCTAAAAGACTGTCTTATCAACTCCTCCTCTAGGAGCTTAGAGTTCAGGCGCCAAAGACCCCTACCCTTCCGAAGAGTCTCCGAAGCATTCAAGGACATAGATAGGTAAACGTGGTCGGAGAACTCTACCGGCCTCAGCTCTGGAGCCAAGGTTTTCGAGCTCTCCTTAACAAAAAATCTATCTATCCTAGACCTACAACTACCTCTATAAAAAGTGGTCTGGAAAATGACGAATGTGTGCATCCACCAGACCAGCCTGCCTGACCATACTTACTAAAAAAAGGGAATCATAGCCCAGAGAAGTCCTTGAACCTCCCCTGTCTTTTGTCCTAGTGACGGTGTTAAAATCACCACCAAAGACTATCTGCCGGGCTGTAAAAAGGTATGGCTTTATGGCGCTGAAGAGGCATTTCCGACCCCACTTTGTTTGGGGTCCATAAATATTAATCAGCCTTAAGTCATGCCCCCTCAGTTTGACATCTATCACCATGCACCTACCTACCTCAAGCTCAATGACTCGCTGGATGGTTATCATGTCGGTAAAAAGCACCGCCACCCCACCGTACGGCTCGGCCGCAAGAGACCAGTAGGAGGGCCCACGCCTCCACTCTCTTTTGGCTTTATGTAGGTCGGCTAGTTGACCTAATCTGGTCTCCTGCAAAAATAAAAAATCAGCCTCAACCGTGCTGAAAAAATCAAAGGCCAGATAACGAGCTCGTTCGGAAAGAATAGATGCCACGTTAATAGTGGCAAATCTAATGGTCTGGGAAGCCATCCTTCAGAGCTTTAGACAGTAGTAACAACTCACTTCTTTTTTATTTTCCTCCCTGAATCCTCATCAGAGGAGCCAAACCTTTTATAACTAAGGCCTGCCTGCAAAGACTCCTCCTCCCTGAGGACAACTTATTCCCCCAAGGGAGGGACTCCGCCTGACCCTAGCATCCTACCCGTTGACCCACCAGGATCACCGCCACCCAGGGGCCCTGCTCCCAACAACTTAACCGGATCATGAGGCAAACCAGAGGGTTTGCTATGGGGGACCTCAAGGGGTTTCTGATTAGGAGGTACAGGACACACGGGAGGATCCTGACTCTGAGGAACAAGGACCGGGTCACTCCCTGAAGACCGATCTCTCACCACCGGGGACTCTGGCACCCCACTAGGGGGGCCGGCTTCTATGGGATGGCCAGGGGGGGGATCCTGTATCAAGGGGGGAACTAGGTCTTCTACGGAAGGAGGCCCAGATGGGGTTGTCACCTTATCCTTCAAATAGTGCCTAGCAGTTTTCCTGACACTGGTCTTTCTCATTATTTTTGCTATCTCCCCTAAAGGCAGGTCCCTTGACTTTTGTGATTTCCTATTTTGCCTGGTTACTTGGACTAAAGCACCTTCCCTATTCACCCTAATCTCCCCCTCCTCCATACTTTCTTCCTCGCTTGACAAGAACTGGAACCTGTTTGATAGAACTAACCCTTCCTTCCCCGTACCCTTCTTCTTGCTTTTGCTCTTTTGCCTGGACCATTCATTTGTCTGAACTTTGGCCATCGAAGGTACTGATAACTTAGTTACAAGGGGCGGGGGATTTGGCGGAGGAGCAGGACTTTCCATGGGTTCTGCCGGTTTCTCCACTGGTTCCACATTTTCTACCACCTCGACTGCCCTCATTATTTCTTCATCTATAACCGCGGCGTTATGAGCCGCATGGGGGCACTTACTGAAGGGGTGGCCTATTGTGCCACATAAATTGCACCTGATTTGGTTGCATGTCCTGGTTTCGTGGCCCATGCCCCCACAATGCCCACACTTTTGTTGGGGACAGTTGGCACTGAGGTGGCGGAAGTCCCCACATCTGTGGCACATCCTCGGCTTCCCCGGGTAGAAACATTGGATCCTATCGCGACCAATGAAAGCTGCGGACGGCAAGTGTACTAGGCCAGCCTCCGTGCATTTTAGATCTACTGTGGTGGACCATCCGCCACCCCAGACGCCATGACTTGGGTCTGGCACTTTGACCAGAGGCGAAACCATCTTTGCAAATCTCCCCACCCAAAACCCAAGGTCCGCTGCTGGTATAGACTCGTTTCTTACCAATATAGTAATTTTAACTCGCTCCTGGCGAGTTATGGCTATAGCCTTATAATTAACCCATGGATCTCTCGACCTGCACCCACCCCACCTGCTCCAGAAAGTCTGCAGGCCCTGATATGACACGAAGCTTACATCATATTCCGCAGTGTTAACAGGGTGGATGCAGGCAAAGAGATCCGCTGGGACAATCTTAAATGACTCTAGGAAAATTTTTTAAAAATCTGGTCTGTTAGGGGGGTCTTTCCCCATATATTTTAGTTGTACAACGTTGCGACGCCTGAAGGGCTGAGCCGCCGTTGGGCCAGGCCCTATATTCTGGGTATTCATACTGGGCCTTAAACCTAAGTTAGATACTGCACCCGCATGTGACATCAGCCCTGGGTAAATACTTGGCCCCGGGAGAGGACTCTTAGGACTTGTATTTGGCCCCGGGAGGGAACTTGGATCTACCTGGCCTGACCCCGGGAGAGAACTTGTACTTGGCCCCGGGAGAGGATCTTTTGACCTCATAATCGAGCCCTGGACAACAATATCTCCCTGTACCCTAAGACTGCTACCCCCCCACAAGTTTTGACGCGATGAAGGGCCTGCCTCTTCTGAGGCTGTCATACAGACTCCAGAACTGCTCACTAGTATATCACCACCAACCAACATGTTAGGCATAGTCTTAGACGCACTTTCTATTAAAGCAGCCGCTTTCCTGGCTCTGTCTGTTATGCATAAGGGACCATATGTAGTATCAATGATTTTGGCCTGAGTCGGGCTGAGTTCACTCCTCAAATTACCCCCCCCGCTCCTTATGCTCAATCGCAACCACCCTCTCATCTGTACACACCGAAACAGCATTTTTAACTACTCCAACCGTATCAGTAGCATTAGCATTATCGGTAACATTAACATTATCTGCGACATTAGCATTATCAGCAATATTAACATTGTCAGTAACATTGATAACTACACCAGCATTGTCAATAATATTAGCATTATCAGTAACGCAAGCATTACCAGTGACATTAGCATTGTCAGTAATATTAGCATTATCAGCTACATTAGCACAATCAATAATATTAGCATTATTAGTAGCATTAGCATTGTCAGCAACGGATGTACTGATCGGGATCGCTGGGTCAGGCCGACAGCGAGACTGCGACACGGAGGACAGCACAGCTGCTGTGTCACAGGCTACCACCCTGGTACTCCCTGGATCAGACCCCGCCTCAGCTGCTGCCATATTACCGCTAGGTATTGCTTTTATTACATTAATCTTAACATTCTTTGAGTCCGAAGGGATCATGGAGCTTACCGGTCTCTGGGCCGATTTGTCACTTCCGGTATCTTCCAGAAAAGCCGCGGGCGGCTGGGAATACAATACGGTCCCCCCTACAGAAGCCCGCACTGTACACCCACCGGGGACACCTTCGGTTCCTACCTGGCCCTTCACCGACCTTTGCTCACCCTCCAACACACGGATCTCGCTGTAGAGACCGCCATCTTCGGTTACCTCCTGCGACCCGGCCGCCATGTTTGGAGGCAGCGGCGCTGAGTCTTCTAGGAGCGTTGCCTGTTTAATCACTTTTAATTTAACCAGCAATTCTTCCTTTTCTTTCAGGGTTTCGGCTAGCTCTTCAATCTCTGTCGAGTACATCGCTCTGTCGCGGCTAAAAGCGCAATTCCTTTTCTTTCTCTTTTTAGTGATAAGTCTGTCAAGACCGCTGATTTCCAGTTCCAGTGTCTTGATCTGAGCACCAATCTCCATCTCATCTGGCTCACTGTCCTCCGAATCGGGCAGACACACTGTTGCCGGATCCACCGCCATATTAGGCCCGTCCTCCACCTCACCCGATCCCGACTCCTGTTGCATCACAGAGTCAGATGCCTGGATCTCCCGGGCCCCTCCAGACCCCATCCTGGGTCCCGTACGGGAGGATCCTCCCCTAGCCTGTTGTATCAGCACAGGCTGCAGGGTTTCCAGGTCCACACACGGCTGCATGTTCAACCCCGCTGACAGTTTCACCCCGGGCCCCAGTTGCCTCACTGGAGTCAGGGTACACATCTCCACCTCCCGCCCCCCCATATTAGACTTCATACGGGATAGCTTAGGCCTGGTAAGTTCACTAGGCCCTGGGTGTACGTCCATCTCCTCCATCATGCTTAGGGAAAACACATCCACAGATCCCGGGGAAACCCCTTCAGTTGGAGGGACCAGATCCGTGGCCCGGTTGATATCAGGCCGGCTGGTAGTATTATTCTCCATACATAACTCCATAGGCCCAGAAGCCTGGGGGCTCTCCTCCACTCCCCCCCCAGGATCCTCCATCAAGGCTGGGCTAGGCACAGAACTTTACCCTGCAGGCTTCTGGAAGTCAGAGCTGAAACAAAACACCTCCTCTCTCTGTCCTGCTCAGTCCAGTGGTGCTGTCCTGTGCTCTGTCCTGCTCAGTCCAGTGGTGGTGTCCTGTGCTCTGTCCTGTTCAGTCCAGTGGTGCTGTCCAAATCAGTCCAGTGGTGCTGTCCTCTTCTCTGTCCTGCTCAGTCCAGTGGTGCTTTCCTGCTCAGTCCAGTGGTGGTGTCCTGTGCTCTGTCCTGCTCAGTCCAGTGGTGCTGTCCAAATCAGTCCAGTGGTGGTGTCCTGTGCTCTGTCCTGCTCAGTCCAGTGGTACTCTCCTATGCCGCATATAATTTTTAAAGGCTTTGCCGAGTGTGTGTGGTTTAGGGGTACGCTCTCTTGTGCTGCATATAATGGAGAACAAAAATGTGGAGGATAAAGTAGGGAAAGATCAAGAACCACTTCCTCCTAATGCTGTAGCTGCTGCCACTAGTCATGACATAGACGATGAAATGCCATCAACTTCGTCTGCCAAGGCCGATGCCCAATGTCATAGTAGAGGGCATGTAAAATCCAAAAAGCCAAAGTTCACTATAATGATCCAAAAAAAGAAATTAAAATCATCTGAGGAGAAACGTAAAGTTGCCAATATGCCATTTACGACACAGAGTGGCAAGGAACGGCTTAGGCCCTGGCCCGTGTTCATGACTAGTGGCTCAGCTTCACCCAACGATCTAAGCCCTCCTCCTCCCCCCCTCTAGAAAATTTAAGAGAGTTAAGCTGTCATCAAAAACACAGCAAACAACTCTGCCTTCTAAAGACATCGCATCACAAATCCCCAAGGAGAGTCCAAGGGTGTTGGTGGTTGCGATGCCTGACCTTCCCAGCACTGTACGGGAAGAGGTGGCTCCTTCCACCATTTGCAGCATGCCCTCTGCATATGCTGGAAGGATCACCCACAGTGCAGTTCCAGATTTTGATAATGAAGGTGTCAATGTTGTACACCAGGAGAAGGATATTGATGTAGCTGGTGCTGAGGAGGAAGTTGACGAGGAGGATGCTGATGTGGTTTTCTTAAATGAGGCACCAGGGGGGGAAACAGTTGTTGTCTATGGGATGAAAAAGACCATCGTCATGCCTGGGCAGAAGACCAATAAATCCACCTCTTCGGTCTGGAATTATTTCTATCCCAATCCGGACAAAAAATGTATTGCCATATGTAGCTTATGTAAAGCTGCAATAAGCAGGGGTAAGGATCTTAGCCACCTAGGGACATCCTCCCTTATACGTCACCTGAAGACCCTTCATAATTCTGTGTTTAGTTCAGGAACTGTGGCTAGGACCGTCATCAGTCCAGGGACACCTAAATCCCTTGGTGCCATTGTATCCACACCAGCAACACCCTCCTCATCAATTTCCTCCTTGATCTGGATCGGAGATAGTCCTGCAGGCCATGTCACCAGCATGACTGAGTCCTCTTCAATCCAGGATTCTTCCGGAGGATCCTGCAGCGGTACGCCTACTACTGCCGCTGCTGCTGTTGCTGCTGGGCGTCGGTCATCTTCCCATAGGGGAAGTCGTAAGACTGCTACGTCTTTCACTAAGCAATTGACCGTACAACAGTCGTTTGTCATGAGCACGAAGTACGACAGCAGTCATCCTATGGCAAAGCGGATAACTGTGGCCTTGACAGCTATGTTGGTGTTAGACGTGCGTCCGGTGTCCGCCATCAGTGGAGTGGGATTTAGACGGTTGATGGAGGTATTGTGTCCCCGGTACCATATCCCGTCTAGATTCCACTTCACAATGAGGCGATACCCGGGATGTACAGAGAAGTACGAAAAAGTGTCCTCAGTGCTCTGAAAAATTTGGTTGTACCCACTGTCCACTTAACCACGGACATGTAGACAAGTGGTTCAGGGCAAACTAAGGACTATATGACTGTGACAGCCCACTGGGTTGATGCATCGCCTTCTGCAGCAACAGCAGCAGCAGCATCAGTAGCAGCATCTCCGAAACGCCTGCTCGTTCCAAGGCAGGGAACGTTGTGTATCACCGGTTTCAGTAAGAGGCACAACGCTGACAACCTCTTAGAGAAACTGAGGGAAATCATCTCGCAGTGGCTTACCCCACTTAGACTCTCCTGGGGATTTGTGGTGTCGGACAATGCCAGTAACATTGTGCAGGCATTACATATGGGCAATTTCCAGCACGTGCCATGTTTTGCCCACACAATAAATTTGGTGATGCAGCATTATCTTAAAAGTGACAGGGGTGTGCAGGATATGCTTGCGGTGGCCCGCAAAATTGCGGGACACTTTCGCCATTCTTACACTGCCTACCGAAGACTCGAGCACCATCAAAAACGCCTGAACCTGCCCTGCCATCACCTCAAACAAGAGGTTGTGACGCGCTGTAACTCCACCCTCTATATGCTGCAGAGGATGGAGGAGCAGCAAAAGGCCATTCAAGCCTACACAGCCACCTACGACATAGGCAAAGTAGTGGGGATGCGCCTGAGTCAAGCGCAGTGGAGACTGATTTCCGTGTTGGGCAAGGTTCTCCAGCTGTTTGAACTTGCCACACGAGAAGTCAGTTCCGACACTGCCAGCTTGAGTCAGGTCATTCCCCTGATCAGGCTGTTGCAGAAGCAGCTGGAGAAAGTGAGGGAGGAGCTGGTAAAGCATTGCGATTCCACAAAGCATGTAGCTCTTGTGGATGAAACCCTTCGTACGCTTTGCCAGGATCCGAGGGTGGTCAGTCTTTTAAAGTCAGAGGAATACATTCTGGCCACCGTGCTCGATCCTCGGTTTAAAGCGTATGTTGTGTCTCTGTTTCCGGTGGACACAAGTCTACAGCGGTGCAAAGACCTGCTGATCAGGAGATTGTCATCTGAAGAGGACCGTGATATGGCAACAGCTCCTCCTTCATTTTCTCCCACACCTGTGGCTGTGAGGAAACAGCTGAGATTTCCTAAACGACCCGCTGGCGGGAATGCAGAGCAGGCAGGAGCGAATTTGAACATCTGGCCTGGACTGAAGGATGGACTGAAGGACCTGCCAACGATTGCTGACATGTCTACTGTCGCTGGATTGGATGCTGTCACCATTGAAAAAATGGTGGAGGATTACTTTGGTGACAGCATCCAAGTAGACATGTCAGACAGTCCTTACTTGTACTGGCAGGAAAAAAAGGCAGTTTGGAAGCCCCTGTACAAACTGGCTCTATTTTACCTGAGTTGTCCCCCCTCCAGTGTGTACTCGGAAAGAGTTTTTAGTGCAGCGGGGAACCTGGTCAGTGAGCGGCGAAGGAGGTTGCTTCCGCAAAATGTGGAGAAGATGATGTTCATCAAAATGAATTATCAATTCTTCAATGAAGACCAGCAATGGCCTCCAGAGACTACAGAGGGACCTGTGATTGTGGAGTCCAGCGGGGACAAATTGATAATGTGTGAGGATGAGGAAGTACACACTGAAGGGGGCGAGGAATCAGAGGATGAGGATGAGGACAACATCTTGCCTCAGTAGAGCCAGTTTACTTTGTACAGGGAGAGATGAATTGCTTTTTTTGTGTGGGGGCCCAAACAAACCAATCATTTCAGCCACAGTAGTTTGGTAGGCCCTGTCGCTGAAATGATTGGTTTGTTAAAGTGTGCATGTCCTTTTTCCGCAACATAAGGGTGGGTGGGAGTTCCCAAGGACAATTCCATCTTGCACCTCTTTTTTGGGCATTAAGTGCTCTTTGGGGCTTAGTTTTTCAAACTGCCATCCTATCTGCCACTGCAGTGCCACTCCTAGATGGGCAACGTGTTTGTGCCGCCCACTTGTGTCGCTTAGCTTAGTCATCCAGCTACCTTGGTGCAATCTTTTGGCCTAAAAACAATATTGTGAGGTGTTCAGAATTGACTGGAAATGAGTGGAAATGAATATTATTGAGGTTAATAATAGCGTAGGAGTGAAAATAAACCAAAAAACTGGATTTTAGCAGTTTTTATGCTTTTTTAAAAAAGAAATCAGAACCCAAAACCCAAAACCCAAAACCTTGAGGGTGGTGTTTTGGCAAAACCCATTAGAACCCAAAACCTGAAGGTAATCAGAACCCAAAACCCAAAATGCGAAAAGTGGCCGGTGCACATCCCTAGATACTAGACACTGCAGCATCTGCCATGGCACAAGATGTCCCACCATTCAAAATTTTGCTATGGGGCTCACAAACATCTGGTAATGCCCCTGCTACCATAAATCCTGAAAGGAGTAAGAAATTCCATTTTATGTCACTGCCAAGTTAAAAAAATATCCCCAGTTGTATATCACTACAGCTACAGGCAAAACGTTAGTCACTGATTTAATATCCTGTCTCTTGGCTCATGGCTAGGTACCCATAGAGGACAGGAATTCCGTCCTGCTCTGGTATAATAAGACCCATAGCTGCACATATTGGCCCTGATTCATCCAGGGACACATTGTGAGTGCAACATGTGTTTCTTCAAAAACGCATGTAAAACTGTTCTGAGTACTCCAGAATTCAACAAGAAATATTTCTAAAGATATGTGTGTTGATAAATTCGGATGTATGTCTGCTGTGTTCTACTTCACAAGACACTACAGGATATGTTCAATACCTATGTGGATTATAAATTCCAAAAAGAATGTACAGAAAAAAATAATAAAATAAGTAAATGTCCCTTGTTAATAATATATGCATTAGTGTTAAAAAAATTTAATTCATATCCCCCCCATGAAATACATTTATTAGGATGTTCTTAATGTCTAATGGCCATACAATACATTTTTACAGTTGCTCCTGATTGCAAATGCATGTTGTAGCATGCATACGAGACTGTCATCCCTAGTGATCAGGACTCAGATTAGCCTTGTAGCTTGAGCAAGAGATACGGCAGAAAAACAAGTAACTTTGAGATGCCCACAGCTTGATTTGGATGTGGCTGTGTGCGCTCGAGTTTGGCACGCCCCTACTGTACATTGACTACTGCAAAATGCCCCTTCTCCGTTCATTCCCCAAAATTGCTCGAGAGCGTGCAAGATAGGTCTATGTGCAATGGCCAGTGGGCCTCAGACGCGGTGCCCGGAGTTCCTATGGAGCTCAGGTCCCAGAGCAGGCCTGGGGACGACGACACCCGCTTTTGCGACTGACCCCTTTATTAGTGCTGGGTGTGTCATGAAGCCTGGAAGGGGGGGCATCATTACATTTTCAGTGAGGCATAGGGAACAGGAAGAATTCAGAGAATAAGCAGGAAGTATAATAAAATGACAAAGGGATAGAGTAGGTGGTGGTGGTGGGGGGGGGGGGGGCTGGGGAGAAAAGGAGAGAGAGAGAGAGAGAGAGAGAGAGAGAGAGAGAGAGAGAGAAATAATAATAAAAAAAATAAAATACAAATACACAGAGATAACCAATTAATAGTAATAATACTAAGACTGCTGCTGGTATATCTGCTGCTTACATTATTTGCATCTTTATATTACTTACACCTTATTGCATTAATGAGACAAGCTTTGGTTATTTTACAGTGTTATATCACATCACAGATAGGAGCCCATTTTATATTTAAGTGCTTAGATTAATTTCTTAAATGAGTATATCATATTCCTGAATGATTAGCGATGGATGCCCCAGCTTGGCAGCTGCGAAGCCTACCTTGCTGAATATGTGATCACATAAGTGGATATGAGGATCATGTGATTGGCTGAGGCTATCCACCTCATTTTATGGGTCATAAAAGACAAAATGCAAATGTATGCATTCTCTTATTGCATATAGGAATTTCTAGGTGCTAGGAATAGATAGTGAGGCCCCATGTCTCAAAAACAATACAGCAGTGATTCAATTTTTAAGGACTCAGAAGTGGCCACTGTCCATAAGCAATATGTCATTTTAGGCTTCAACAAAGCCTAATATAAAGTGTATTAATATCTTTTCAAAATGGTGGCAGTGTGATACAATCTTCTCTACTGGCACTAGAACTGGGCAGTCAGTTACATCTTCTGGTTCCAGTGCTGTGCCAGGGAAATATTTGATTCTCCTGGGCATCCGATTGCCAGAACACAGCATTCATTATAATTGAAGTTATATAAAGTTCAAGGTTTCGCATTCAAAACTTTGCCTTCCTGGAAATGGTGTGGCTTAGTTAGTGACAATGTGAAGAGGCGCCTGCAGTTGCCGTGCCCAGGAAGAGGGCGAAGAAAGAAGAGACTACAAACTGCTCACAGGTCCTGCGTTCCAGCAGTGAGTGCTTCCCCCTGCGGGCTAATTGGTGGCCGGATAGGTGAGCCAATCCTGGCTCACCTGCGGCCTTTTGAACTGTTGGCGCCACGGTGAGCCAATCAGGGCATGCGGCACCGCCGAGTGACGCCACCGGGTGCCGCAATGTGGGGAGCAGTTCGGGAGAGGGAGGAGGGGAAGACACAGACAAAAAGAAGGCAAGATTAACAACTACTTGCTGCATCCAAGGATACATACTTGGATGTAGGCGTGGCAGTTTTCGGCGTATACCATTTTACCTTGAAAAAAATCATTGTAAAGTATTTTTCAGATTGGCAGGTCCATCTTGCATCTGAACCTGTCAAAAGAACTATGGCTTCTAGTAATTCTTATGTAAAACATTTTAGAGTTAGAGTAACAAAAGAAGTAAGCACTAGAGGGCAGTAGAACAACTAATTATTCTAGTCTGCAGTGAACAAGTGTTTCTGGAATGTTAATTTGTTTTTCTTTTACCAGGCATGCAGTGTTTTTGCTGCACAGTTTGCACACATTCCTGTGAGAAACAATATAACTTTCTCTGTCATTTTGAAAGCTGCTTCTATTAGGTTTTGTAGAGATGCACAATACAATCATGAAAACACTCATGGGAAAGTTCTACTAATTCTGACATGGCAAAGTTTATGCAACAGTACTTAGGAAAAAGAGAAAATGGGTTGGTAATATTAAGCCACTTGGAGCCCCAAGTACAATTAGATGTAACTATTTGTGTGGATATAATGCAAAATATGAGGCCAGTGAAAAAGAATTCTCATTCACACATGTTGTACTTTGCATGTTTAGGACTTCCATTCTTCTTGACCCTAATTTTTCTTCTTACAAAGACAACATTACGCATTTCAAACAGACACCAATTAGAACAAGATGTTGTTGAGCCTTTAGAAAAGGTCATTAACAAACTACAAAATATGCAGTTGTGCTGTGCATGACTTTTGTGCAAATGCGCTTTCTTGTCTTGCACAAGGAGTGTTGTCAGATTCCTACCCCTATACACATGCACAACTTTTTATGAGTGTGGAAGTATGGTTGGAAATATGCATGGTGGAAAAAGTTAAAAACATCACTTCAAAGTCCAGCCTAATTCTTCTTTAGGAACCTCATTTATGTCTTAAATTTATCTCGAGACTGAAGGGACATAGTGACTATCTTTATTATGTTCTTCTGTTTTGTGTTTTTAAAGTTCAAAATGTACTTAGAAATAAGTTTACCCGTGCAAGGTGCACCTAGATAGTGTAGAAGTATTCCTATTAAAAGTACGCCACGACTTGGTTTCCAACACACCAGGGAGCACTCCTTGTGCTGCGGAGTGCCCCCTGGTGTGTTGACAACTAATCTGTACACACATAAGGCTCCACAACTGGACGAGCATCAGCTCCATCCTCTCTGAACCTTGGAAGCAGGAGGGGAAACATGCCTTATCCCAGCATAGACGGAGGCCCAGGAAATCCCCCACTATGCAGGTACAGCAGGAAGGGGTTAATTCTTTGTACTGTACACAGGGGCGGGCAGGGCCAGGGGGCAGGGGGGCATGTGCCCCTGGGCCGCTTGTCCATATTACATTTTAGGCCGCCTGGTCAGCAGAGGGGGGCACAACACCCACCGGCCCGTTACCACTACACTGTCTATTGACAGAGAGCTGGCGCATTGGCTCTCTGCTCGCTGCAGCGTCCTGACGTGAAAAAATTACGTCAGGACGCTGCCAGAACACAGGAGACAAGAGGAGCCGGACGCAAGAAGTAGGAAGAAGTTACAGAAAGATGACACAGAAAGAACAAAAAAAGAAGCCCCAGAGCGCTCAGGTAGTTAAATTGCAGGCAGGATGGTGAGAATGGGGGGGAGGGTCGAGACAAGAGAGGGCTCGTAAGAAGGGGGAGCTGGTGAGAAGAGGCAGCTGGAAACAAGAGGGGACTGGAAACAAGGTGGGGTTGGAGAGAAGGGGGGGGAGCTGGAGACAAGAGGGGGCTGGTGAGAAAGGGGAGCTGATGTCTGGTGGGAAGAGGGGATTGGTGGAAGAGAGGACTGGTGAGATGGGGGGGCTGGAGAGATTGGGGCTGTAGAGAAGAGCGGGCTACAGATTTCAGGGGGCAGGGGGGTAGAGAGAAGGGGGGATTTTTTTTATAGTATGATACATACTATAAAAACATAAGTAATAGAAAAAAATAAATCAGTAAAATATTAATTTGCCATAATAATCTCTATTAAATGTGAGAATCCATAATTTGATTGTGTAACCCATAATTTGATTGAGGGGCTGGTTTATTACATGGGAATGTTAATATTTAATGTTGGGCTGGTTAGAGGGGAAAGAGGCCTAATTGTTAAATATGGGTGCTATTAATTTGATGTCAGGGCTATATGGAGGAAAATTACACTTAAATGCTATTAATTAAACTCTGGAGCTGATTGGGTGGAAATAGGCCTGTTTATTAAACAGAAAAAAGCTAATGATTTAATGTTTGTCTGGTTGTGGGGAGGGAGGTCTAGATTGTTCACTCACTGCTCAAATGTTCTGAAGGTGCATAATAACTAACTCTTTTCCAAAGAGGACCCCAACATTCCAGGATCCAGACAAGCAGCAACAGAGCATAAACCAGCAGGCAGAAGACACTGGCGACGCGTAACCACTGAGAGGCAGCAGCTAATGTCACAAAGGTACATTGTGGACGGAGGGAACCTGATGGTCCAGTGATGAACGCAGTGCTGCAGCCTATGCAGTCCGCGCATAGTCGGCAGCATCGCATACTACTCGATATGGCAGTGTCATCCATTTATAGAATATTAGTACTACAGCTGAAAAATGTGCTGGGAATTTAAATGAATGAAATGTAATAGTTTATAATGAAGGCTATTATTATTGATGAAAACCAACTGAATACAATGGAACAAACATAATCAACTCATACTACAACAAATGTCCACTTATTTACTAATTAGCTACCTCCTTAAAAATATCAATAACAATATTAAAACAAAAAAACAAAATGAACACACTCACAACAACAAAAAACTGTAACTCAAGAGTCCATAGCTGTTGGGGGGAATGTGCTATCCATATGAAGTTATTCATTCAGGTAAATGCCTTCCCATAGTTTTGCATTTTTTCTATTTTTCTTAACCTCTAGAGACTTAATCCACCTTAATTCTGACATAATTAGATCTACGGCTTTCAGATACAGGAAAGGCTCATGGATAATCGATACTCTAGCTCTTGTATGCCAGTGGTAATATTTTACAGTTGTTGGGCCTGATTCATTAAGGTTCTCAAATGAAGAGGATTCTCATTTCAGTCTCCTGGACAAAACCATGTTACAATGGAAGGGGTGCAAATAAGTGTTCTGTTTTACACATAAGTTAAATACTGACTGTTTTTTCATGTAGCACACAAATATCAACTTTAAATTTCAGTGTACAAATAAGCTATCAAATATTTGTGTGTTAAATGAAAAAACAGTCAGTATTTAACTTATGTGTAAAACAGAACACTTATTTGCACCCCTTCCATTGTAACATGGTTTTGTCCAGAAGACTGAAATGAGTATCCTCTTCATTTGAGAACCTTAATGAATCAGGCCCGTTATTATCATATATATCGACTCTCGGTATATACCATTTATAGTTGATGGGACTCCATAGACTATATCAGAGTATTTCAGAGACCGAAAATTTCTAATCCTTAATCTATCTGCTATCTCCTTCCATAATGTTCTGCTTCCCCAGCAATTAACTATTAAATGTTGCATTGTTTCCTCCTGATGACAACCCAGAGGACAATTCCTATCTGAGACGTTTAAGAATTATTACCAAGCGATGTCAAACAACTTTGCCGGAAATCTTGCCCCATTTAAAAACTTAAAACTATCCTGCAAAGTTATATCCACACATTCTCTGAGTGCAAGCTGGGAACAAAAGAACGTCCTGCATACTTTAAAATATAGTTCTTTCCTGAACTTCTTTTCAATGTAAGATTTCTCTATTCTCCACTTACTCAGAGACTTGAGACCAGATTCCAGATATGGTGGGAGTAATCTGGCATCCATCTACCCCTCTTGAGACTAGCACCTCGCATCCATGATTCTGAAAAAGGCAATATCCAATTCCTGATACTGTTAACCCACAGAGAATCAACATTGAGTCCAAGTTTCCAAAATGTATTTTTAAAAACGAGTCAAAGAATTCAACATATCCAAACCACAATATCTTCTCTGTAGGTAAGTGATCCCTCTTTTTCTAGGATTCAGTTTGTTGCCCCATAAGAGCTGGAAGAACAGACTAGAGAGCCTGGCTGAAAAAGATTCTGGCAAAGGAAAAATGACCGCAAAATACAAGAAAACAGGAACCAGGAAAGTCTTTAACATTGTAGTCTTTCCTCTGTAGGTCAGCCTCTAGTTTTCCCACCACTGAACCTTTGCATTTCCGATTTCCAACTTCTCCTCCCAATTTCACCTTGAATTATCTTCCCTGTCAAATTTCACCCCTAATATCTTAATATGGGAGAAGGCCTTTGCAAATTCAGGCAGATCAAAATCAGGATCACCTTGCAGTGTCCATAAAGCTTCACTCTTGTCAAGGTTGACCAGAGACCCTGTGGCCTCTAAATAGCTTCTGATGGCTGCAGATAGCCTTGGACCCTCAGGAGGCTCAGACACAACTACAGTCACATGATTTGCATATGTGACTACGGTCAGAGGCAAGCCGTGGGGGGACCGACAAACCTCGAAAGCCACAAACTTGTAATAACCTCAAAAATGGGTCAATGGCAAATACATAGAAGAGCGGACTCAAAGGGCACCCCTGCCTCAACTCTAAAAGTGTCACCCTGCCAGCCATTATTTAGAGGGAAGCTCTCTGCCTCCTTATATAAAGTTTTTAACCAATCAACAAATTGTCCTGGGATACCATACTTTGCAAAGTTGCCCACAGATAATCATGATCTACTCTATCAAAGGCTTTATCCTGGTCCAGACCAACAATATACTTCCCACACCCAAGGGCTTTGCATCTCTTAAACATCTCTCTTATTGAGATAACTGCTTCAGAGATGTTCCGCCCTTTTACTGTGCCAAACTGACATCCTGATAACAGTGCTGAGGACAGACACACTTATCTAGTGTCACGAGCCGCGGCGGCTCTGGGCACCGCCGTGACTCGCTATTCTCCGTGCCTCAGTGTCCTGGCTATCGTCATGACGACCGGGACATCACTTCCGGCTTGTCCCGGCCGTTGCCAAGGCAACGGTCGGACACTCTTTATGTGTAGCGCTGCGTCCCGGCATCCAGGGCAGCCGGGCGCGTGCGCAAGTTGGGGATCAGCCAGCTGGCTAAATACTCTTCCTGTGCCTCAGTCATTTTCTATTGGCCAATGCTAGTATATAAGGCAGGGAGGGGCAATCCTCCCCTGCCGGTTATAGTCCCTGCTACCTTGCATACTATCCTGCTGTGTCATTGCTCCCTGCTTGCTATTGATATCCTGATTATTGTTACTGACCCCTTGCCTGGATACTGACTTCGTTGATTGCCTGTGACCCTTGACCTTTTGCCTGGATTGTGACATTCCTTATTGCCTGTGACACTGACCCATTGCTCGGATACTGACGCTGCCTTTTTGCCTGTGACCTGTTTGACCCTCTGGCCTGGACCTAGACGCTGCTGTTTGCCGGCTACCAAATATACCCTGCCGGGATCTTCACTCCACCTCTGTGTGAACACCTGTGCTACGTTCTCAGGTATCAGCTCCTACTACTAGAGTACAAGTCCTGGGGGCATCAGAGTACCTGTGAGTGCATCTAGCTGTACAGGAAAAGTGGTTCCTCTAGGCAAAGACCTCTGAAGTGGTTCTTGGAGTTGATGCCTGGGGGCGTGAGCCGTAACATCTAGAAGACAAGATTTATGCAACAATCTCCCTCTTGAGATTCAAGAGGGTTATTGGCCTCTAATTCTTGATGTCAACAGGCTCTTTACCCTTGGATAACAGAATCAATGATGATACCCTCATGGACAGAGGCATCCAGCGCTTTTCAAAACAGCTTTTATACACCTCCACTAGAATTGGAGCAATGAGGTCTTTAAATTTTTTATAAAACTTGACTATTATACCGTCTGGTCCTGGTGCCTCTTCCACCGTTAATTCTGCTGTCAAGGGGGAGAAGTCCAAATTGCCAGTATCAGGTTTAGAAGTTGCCTTCAAGAATTGAGCCATCTTTTCTTTATCCAAAACCTTTTTCTGAAACAAGTCAGCATAGTACGATTTCACCACTCCCAAAATACCCACCCTAGGCTCTTGTAAATTTCCCTGGGAGTCAATGAATTTTTGCAGCTCTCTCTCTGCAATTTTCAAAAGCATCAGGTCCCCTATTCAGGACCTTGGAATCTCTATTCAACATTTTACCAGAGGTTCTGTCACTTGGCATCATAACAACATTATAATCCCCAGTCATAACAACTGGAACAGATGTAAATAGATACTGCTTAACTATATGGAATAAACTGATTTTCTGGCACTGTCTGCGGTCCATAAACTTTGATGAGCCTGAGTCTCCTGCCCTGAAGTGTTACCTCCAAAAGCAGACATCTACCCATCAACACCTCTGTCAGTCTATGTACAATGACATCTTGAGTGTTAAACAGAACTGCAGCTCCTGCATATGACTCCACCGCCAGTGACCAGAAAGATGGTCCTATTTACCAGTCTCTCTGAGCTTCCTGTAACTGTCCTATTGTAGATTAGCGTGTTTCCTGTAAAAAGAACACATTTACATCCAAATATTTCAGATGGTCATAGACTGAATGCCTAGTTTGCATGACCTTAATGCTATTCACATTACCGGAGATGACTCGTAAGGAAAAATCTGCCATTAGAGCCATAAAGAACAGCAAAAAAATGAGTCTCAACATTATAAATCAAATCAGAGCCATCTTACCCACCTCCCGTTTCCATATTGGACTCTACTTGCCCCTTCTCAGGAACAGTCCTTCTTTTAGTTGGTGGGTCATCTTCTGACTCTACATCACATTCCTGTGACAATCTTTTCAACTCCTGCTCCAATTCTAATGCATCCAACCAACAGGCATCAGTATCCGACTCATATAACAGCTCTTATCTATTGGAAGTAACTGTTACTTCTACACCTGCTCTTCCCTGAACCTTTTTCTTTTTCCCTGGTTTTTGAACAAGACTCCATTTACGTTCAGGCTTAAGAGAGGATATATCTTTGTTCCTCCTCCTATTCCCTATACCCTTACTCTCTCCACAAACAGACACTGTTGTAGAAGAATATGGTTCAACTGGCTGTTGCTCAACCTGAAGAACCATTTCTATTGGCTGTTGGCCACTTTCTGGCTGGTGAGGCTCTTGCCCTGTATCAGCCATCTCCCGCTGAATTTCCTGCTGTGTTAGTATTGACCCAGACATTAATGCCTCTGCTTCCAAATCCTCTTCTTCTACCACCAAACCATCATCTGGAGAATCCTGACAAATGTTATGCCCGGCATCTGTACAATACTTATGGGGGTCCACATAAATTGCATCTAACATTAACACAGGTAACACTTACATGGCCAACCTCACCGCACATATTACACCTAAGGACTGTACAAACAGTGGCCACACGACCAGACTTCCCACATTTAAAACATGTACTGGGCTGACCCGCATAAAATAATACCCCTCTCTCACGTCCAATAAAGAAAGAATTTGGCAGATGGAGGGTTACATGGTTATACTGCCGCAGTTTTACCAAAACCCTCCAACCACCAGTCGGTATCTTTATTCTTTTGTCAGGTCTGACACTAGATCACAATGCCTTGTAAGCCAGATCACAATGTCCTGGGGAGGCACTGCTTCATTCCCAAAAAATATTGTTACATTGACTGTGTGTGGCTTGGAGATTGGAATAAAACTAAATTTATTCCAACCTCCTACAACCCTAAACTTGCTGAAATTTGCCCAGAATCTATCCAGATCAGACATAAGTTTAAAACCACATCCCCTAATTAAGATCCCCTAATTGCTCAACTGATTGTTCTATTTCTGTGGAGGGTTCAACATCCCATATTGATTGTAAACCTTCCTCACCCTCATGTACTACCACCTCTTGTAAATTACCATCTGTATATTCTATCTCATCGGTAGCAACACCATTATTGTCCACAATATTTTCAGCATTATCACTATTTATGCTAGGAATCTCCTGTATACAATGCTCAGGTATTTCTCCTCTTTCCTACGTCCTAGTGGTTGCATCTCTCTGCTGGGATCCACCTTCCTGAGGTGTGCTGACATCTCCACTCATTTGTTGTGTAACAATGTCCCTCAGGACCGGAGGTGTTAGAGATGTTCACTGACCCCCGTGTTTTGGTTTTGGATCTGGATTAACTTCGTATTTTTTTTTTTTTTTTTATAAAATCACATAATTTGGCTCTTTTCTATCCCTACATTATTATTATTAACCTCAATAACATTAATTTCCAATAATTTCCAGTCAATTTTTGTCAAATGACAAGAACACTGCTACCACTCCTGTTTCAGTATGAGCCTCCTGCAACACTGGTCTTTTCTGTGGCAGCTGCGCATCATCTGGGATTTCTCCTGACTGTTGAAAACCACTCAGCCCCTTTGATGTTTCTGGTCTTCGAGAAAGATAACAGAGGGCGGGGATTCGCCCGAGGTAACATAAACGCTGAGGGGGCAGATAAAAGAAAAGTAAAAGTATAGCAAGAGTTAACTCCACTGGGGGGCAGGGGTCAGCCAATCAGTGGGGAGGTAGGGGGCAGGATTATAGTGGGGGAAAGCAGGATAAGGCCAGGTACTGGCAGTCAGCTTCCCCTTTCACTGCTGGAGAGTTTGAGGAATGAGTCCTTCGTCATCCCTGCTCTGCTGACCTGGTGAGAGTTTTTTGGGTGAGCATCTGGCCTTCTCTGCTGTCCTGGTGAGTATTACTGTGCAAACTTGTTGAATTTTGTAATGCTGTTGTTTTGTAGTATATTGTTTTATAATTGTATTCGTGCTCCTCTAATGTGTCCCTCTGCTTTCTGCTCATTACTAGCTGCATTTTCTTCTACTTTTGCTGCATTGCCCCTCTATTCCTGCATCTTTTCCCTCTGCTATTCCCTGATTTTCTACCTTTTCCTTGCTGCTTCCTTTCCGCTTATTTTGTCCTCTATTTGTCTCCTGTCCTCTGTGTCGTTTGTTGTTCCATCCCTTCAGTCCCCTGTTCCCTGTTGTTTATTGTCCCATTGCCCTCGCTATATCCCCCTTCTCCGTCACCCTCATATACCCCGTGTACCCATCCGACACCCCCCCTCCCCCCCTTCGTGTTGTGTCCTGTTCCACTTTAAGTCCCCTTATTTGCTCCATTCCTCCTGTCCCCTGTTCGCTGTGCTTTTTATGGTGCCTGTCCTTTGTTTCCTGTTTCCTGTGTCCCCATTGCTGCATTCCTTTCGTCCCCTGCCTCTATGTCTGCTATTGTACCATTCCTTTGTCCGCCGATTTCAGCGCTTCTTTATTCCATCCGTTCCTCCCTGACCCAGCAATTACGGTTTAACCACAAGTGCCTTTGCTTCCACAGTTTCCATCGCGCCCGCCGCCTCAGGGGCGGATTGCACGCAGACATCTGCGTTAGCCCCTTCAGTGGCATCAGGTTCCCAGAACGTGCAGTTGCTGGCCGGAGGGCTCGGTGCAGGGCAGGGTCAGACGTCCTCTCTGACGGGTTCTCGGGTCACCCCTTGCACGGTCGCACTAAATTTAGTTTCCTCAACCCAGCAAGCCGGCGCGGGTTCGGTTCATGAAGCCAGATTATTAGCGCATAATACAGAACCGTCAGTGCTTGCAGGGTCCTCGGCTCCCGGTCCAGGGAGCTCTCTTTCTGTTTTCTCCTCTACAGGTTCCAAAATGCATACGTCATCGGGACGGGGGTCCAGGTGCGCTTCTTATGCGGAAGCCGCCTTTACGGCCGCGGCAGGAACATCACCAGGAACGAACGGTGGTGGCCGCGAGCCAGTGGGTGAGCATGCCAGTGGGATGTCGGGCATGAGTTCTGAGTCTGGCTCTTCTTCCTCTGAGAGTGAGGTTCCAGCAAGGTCCAGGAGTGTGGACACAAGGTGGATAAGGCTGCTGGAGAGGAAGTTGAGTGGTACCCGCCAGGGAGCGGTGGTGGTGAATAACAGCCTCAGTAACAGGTTGACGGGTGATGATGTGGTGCGCTGTTCCAATACAGCAGTCCTGCGGGACATGAGAAACAGGGTGCGCGACAGATACGCACGGGCCGGTTTGTATATATGTTTGCCGTTACCAACAAGGCTAAGGACGATTTGGCAGCAGCAATGTCACGCTCTGGTGTGGGGTAAGGAGGTCGATGGGAGTTTTGCCAATTGTTTGGAGCAGGGTGCGTGACAGATACGCATGGGCCAGTTTGTATATATGTTTGCCATTACCAACAAGGCTAAGGTACGATTTGGCAGCAGCAATGTCACGCTCTGGCGTGGGTAAGGAGGTTTATGGGAGTTTTGCCAATTGATTGTAGGGTTTCCTGGTGTCTGCCGCCTGTTATTCGGTGAGTAGGCCGGAGGAGCACATGAACATTATAAAACGCATTCTCTTGATACAGGGGATGTATACCGGCTCCAGAAGTAACATGTGGAGTGGTTATGACGAGGCATTTCACAGGAATCAAGATGGTTTATTAATGATGGATTTGGTGTAAGGTTACGGCAACTCCCAAACAGTCTGGCCCAGCCCTTTCGAGGGAGATGTGCTACATATAATGAGAGTCAGTGTGTCAGAGGAGCGGCCTGTAGGCTTAAGCATGCCTGTGCCGAGTATGGAGGAAGGCACCCCAGAAGGGAATGTCATAAGAGGAATGGCCCAGGTGCCACAGATAGACCCACCGCAAGTGCCCCTGCAAGTTAAGGCCTTTTCTCCTATTGCGGTGTCTGGATAAACGGCTAGGTTGGGACCCCAATAGACCGGATTCAGAGTTTAAGGGTTGGTTTTAAGCATGGGTATAAATTGCTGGTAAGTGGAACTGTACATATGTGGTCTCCCATGAACCAAAAATGAGCTCTAGAGTTGCCTTTGGTTGGGCAGGAGAAAGTGAATAAAAGACAAGTCGTGCTGAATGTGCGGTCCCTCTCCCCCCCCCCCCCTTCCCTCCCTTCCCCACGGTTCAGGGCTTGGCCATTTCCCCGGTGGGTGTAGTACCAAAAAAGGAGGTGGATAAGTTTAGGCCGATGTTTAACCCACATGGTATGTTCGTGAATGATGTGTTTGCAGAATCTGAGTGCTCGGTGGCATATCAATCCTTGGAGGACGCGTTGTTGATAGTTCAGCGCTGCGGGCCGGGTCGTTGCTGGCGATGCCGGATAATGAGTCAGCAGCTAGGTTCCGCCTTTGCTTGCATCTTCGTGTAAATACATGGGTGTTCATTTGCCAGATGGCTATTAGGTGGATCAATGTTTGTCTATAGGAGGTTCAATGTCTTGCGCAAATTCTGAGTGTTTCAGATATTTCCCCCATTGGCGTGTTGTTACAGGGACGGGGCAGCAAAAGGTGGCCCATTACCTGGATGATTTCTTGTCATTGGGCCAAGTGGGTCCACGGTGTGTCAGGAATTGACGTTTTTCCGCTCAGTCAAGGTTAGAACTATGGGAGTTCCTGTGGCGGCGGACGAATCGGAAGGTCCGTCAGAGAGATTGTCATACCTGGCTAGTGGAATTGACACTAGAGCAGGGTGCTGTAGGTGGCCCAGGGAGAGAGTGGCCAAGTCGAAGGCTGTCATTGTCTCGTTGCAGAGCAAGAGTAAGGCTCATGAGGAATGTCTGGTTTCTGGAGTTGTTCCCAATTGTTGTAGCAATGGAATCGGGGTGTAATCGCCACGGCGATAAGAATGCAGTTTCCGGTTGTGATAATTTGGGGGTAGTACATGCTATTCGTCCGCTAGCCCCTGGGGCTAATGGGATTGGTGTTTATGCCCTGGTTTTTGTCTGGCAGATTATAAGGCGGTACAGTGGCCCTTGTAAAACATACAATACAACGGGTACCTTGTAGAAATATCAGTTGGCTTGGCAGTCCTGGGGAGGGTCCTGTTCATCAAGACAGACAGAGAGTAAGCCTGATCAACAGCGTATGCTGTGTTTTGCATGGCATTGTTTTCATGTGGGCAAATCGAAGCCCTATTTGGCATCACCTTTGGCAGGTATTTACTTATTTCTGCAGTGCACGGTGGTCAGGATGTTGCCAAGCAGGTTTTTGGGCATTAGGGGTTGGGCTAGAATTCCTCCTGCGGGGGAAGTCAGACATAGGCCCATTGACAGAGACTGTTGGCCGGTCTTGTGAACATCATCCCGGCGGTAGCTAGCGATGCTTTTGAGGCTGCTTTGGTTTATGTTGTCGGTTGCTATGGCCTTTTTTCAGAACATTCAGAATAAGTGAATTGGTGTCGCCCTCCAGGCTGGCGATCGGGTCAGGGTTATGTCCCAAGAATGTTGTGTTAAGAGCGTTAGTATGGCGTGTAAAATACATAGATCAAAGACAGATCCGCTGGGGAGAGGGCGGTGGAGTACTTTGCATCACAGCAGGGACACTGTAGTTTGGTTGTTTGGTCCAATTGAACTTGCTAGGTTGTATTCGGACATGCCCCCCCCTCTCCCCTGGTGGTAAGTGGCTTAGACACCGAGATGGGTACCCCCTGGCAAGGTACTAGAGTTCAGCTGTCTTTAAGTAGTGCGCTGGGAAGCTTGGCTTAATACCGCAGGTTAGGGGCCCATTCCTTCAGAATAGTAGCAGCTACAGTGGCGGCTGAAGGAAGCGATTCAGAACAGTCCATTATGGCGGTGGGCAGGTGGAACTCAAAGTGTTTTAGGAAATATGTTCGTCCACCTATTGAACTTTAGCATATCGCTGCTATTTCGGGAGGTTGACTCATGACATAGGTTGCTTATCTTGTTGAAAGGAGGCGCGGAGGGTTTTGCCATTTTCTTTTCTCCGGGGGCCTGATTGGCTGTTGGCACCCCGGGGTTTCTGGTTTTACCTCCGCATGGGTCACCCTATCTCGCACAAAAAGTGGTGTGCCTTTCCGCTAGTTATAAAGTGTGTATTTCGTCTCTGGTTGACACACAAATCAATCCATCTTACAGTTCCCGTCAGGATGGCAAAAATATTTGGTTGGTTGGCCATTCATTTCTCTCTTCGGCCGTTAAAAGTGGGCCCGCTCATGACTCGGCCAGATCCCCCTAGGCAAGTTCAGTGAGGTGGATAGGTCGCAGGGGGCTTTGTGGGAGTCACCATTGAAGGTTCTAAGGGATAGCGAGGTCAGGTTTGGTTGCCCTTCGGTGATTATATTCCACCTCAGTAAGGATCAAAGCGGATATTGGAGTGATTAAACTACATTGGCCAACAGTACACCTCACATGGTCGGACATCATCCCTAGAATTAACTGGAAAGGAGCAGACAGGCCAGCCCGGTTTGAAAAGGCTCGCAGGAAGGTTAACAGGGCGACGAGGAGAATATTATCGGAAATAGGGGGCGAGTTTATCAGCTTCCCGGGCATCAGAGAGGTGTCACAAATTTATATAGACCTGATGGGGTGCAGTTGGCAGATACAGGTTTGACGTATTTCATAGAGCAGATTTTCCGTGTTTTGGCTATGAGAGGTCAGTTGGTGGCGGGCTTGGGTTCCTAACGGGACCCAGCTGTGGCGGTAAGCATCCCAGTCAGCAGACAATTGGGTCACATTCATGACGCAGTAGGCACTCTCCCCTAAAGGGAGTGAGCACTTGGGGAGAATACCCCTTCGGGGTTATGGGGCTCCACGTAGGCGGGCGCGCCCCAGCCTTACCCAATCTAGTGGGGCGGATTTTATAGCGCATGGTCTGCTTATATTGGCCACCTCTTCTCAATATATTGAACATTTCAATAAATTACTGACCTTTCATTTAGCCAAAACAAAGTCTCCGTGTCTTTATTTCATAGTGGTATATTAACTCTGTCAGTAACACTGTAAAGGTAAGATGTCACCCGTTAAGCGGATTAAGATAACAGAGGGCGGGGATTCGCTCGAGGTAACATAAACGCTGAGGGGGCAGATAAAAGAAAAGTAAAAGTATAGCAAGAGTTAACTCCACTGGGGGCAGGGGTCAGCCAATCAGTGGGGAGATAGGGGGCAGGATTATAGTGGGGGAAAGCAGGATAAGGCCAGGTACTGGCAGTCAGCTTCCCCTTTCACTGCTGGAGAGTTTGACCCACCCACCCAGTCCCTAAATTTGGGTTTCTCGATCTGGTTTGATATAGGAATTTTTTTTATTTTTTATGGTTCTTTGTGTTAGGTCAGTGCGAGTGTTGATTTCACAATCAGAGTTTGTGTGCGGTAAGCAGCCCAGTCAGCAGACAATTGGGTCACATTCATGACGCAGTAGGCACTCTCCCCTAAAGGGAGTGAGCACTTGGGGAGAATACCCCTTCGGGGTTATGGGGCTCCGCGTAGGCGGGCGCGCCCCAGCCGTACCCAATCTAGTGGGGCAGATTTTATAGCGCATGGGTGTGGCCTAGGTGCTGATTGGTCTGCTTATATTGGCCACCTCTTCTCAACATATTGAACATTTCAATAAATTAATGACCTTTCATTTAGCCAAAACAAAGTCTCTGTGTCTTTATTTCATAGTGGTATATTAACTCTGTCAGTAACACTGTAAAGGTAAGATGTCACCCGTTAAGCGGATTATGTCTTCCCTTAGTAATGTCCATTCCTATATCACTACTCTTTCCTGCCACATGTCTCTCAGTGACAGATATACAAGTCTGCTGAGTTTTGCAAGTTGTAAATGCCATCACTGCTGCTCCTGTATGGTTAGAATCTCCAGATTGCAACCTGGATCCTGGGTTTGTTGTAGCTGCAGCTCCAACAGCACTTTGCTTTACTGGCACCAAGGGCTTCTCTGCAGATTGCAGCTTATGGGGGGGGGGGGGGGGTCCACTGAGACAAGCTTTTTCACTTTATTAGTGTTCCTAAGATCACCTCCACCTAACTGGGATTGAGTTCGACCTGGGCGTACCAGGCTGGTTATAAGTACTTGCTGTTGCAGGTTTTCTTGCATAGTCTGTCTTTCCAGAGATGTTCTCCTCTGTCTCGGGGTGGGGGCGTGTTTGCACACCAGGGGGTAAATGTATCAAGGTGCGATTTTGCAAATCCAGCGATTTTCTCCGGAGAGTTGAAACTCGCAGATGTATGAAGCTGAGATTTCATGTAAAATCCCCAGAGTTGTGCTTCTGTCAAAATCGCTATTTTCAAAATCGATAGAGATCAAACTCCCGACTGTTTGCCACTGCAGCTATGCAAGTCTCAAATGTATGAAGCTGCAATTAAGCAAACTCAGGAGAGTTTGCTTTCAAACACGCTAGATATAACATGCTGCTTGCTAGCAACGTGTGGTATAAACACATCACTGTTACACTGCCTGTCATACAGCTGCCGCTCCGGCAGCTGTCAAAAGTGTTAAAAATAGATCGCAGTAAAAAAAGAAAAGTGTGGGGTACCCCCTCTATTCAGTCTTAACCCTAGTGCTGCCAGCCTACTGCTGGTTCCGTGAAAATCGCGTGGGGTCCCCTCTATTTTCACGGAACCAGCACTAGGCAAACCAGCTGGGGTTGGAGGCACTATAGCAAGGGGACACGTGGCAGGGGTCCCCCTTCCATAATGACTTACCAACCCCAGGCTGTTCAGCGCTGGGTTGGATTCCCTAGGGAGTGGCGTCCGCCGAAAAAAACGGACACCCAACCCAGAGCTGATAGCACTAGTGCTCTTCCTACACCCCTAAGCGTTGCGTGTAGGGTAATAAAGGCGATACAAGTCCCAGCCAGCCAGGTAGCCCTAAATAGTGTGGGCATGCTGCTACTTGTATAAATACAAGCACCAGCATACCCATGACAGCCAGCAGGGACAGCAGCAGCATGTACCCAACTACATCACATTTTTCAGAAGTAGGCTACTTTGTGTATCAGCAGCTTCACTAAGAGGCATACAGCTGACAATCTGTTCCAAAAACTAAGGGATGTCATTGAAAGATGGCTAATCCTGCTTGGACTCTCCTGAGGATATGTCATTTCCCCAATATTGTTCAAGCATTACAGCGGGGTTGAATTCCATCACATTTCCTGTTTTGCACACACAATCAAATTGGTGTTACAGAACTTTAAAAAAAATGACATGCAGGGGATGCTGTTTGTGTCCAGAAAAATTTAGGGGCAATTTCAGTTTTCTGCAACAGCATGTAGGAGAATGCAGCAGCTGCAAGGACACTAGCATTTGAGGGGAATGTACTTTAGTCCAGCGAAGTAGTCATCTGTGAAGAGAGTGCAGACACGGTTAGCATGAGTCAAGTGATTGCCTTAATATAATCATACATTTTCACACGGAATTACAGAAATTTAACGTGTGACATAAAACAAAGTAAATGTGCTAACTATATTTTAATTGTGGACGAAATACTTAATTTGCTTCGAAAAGGATCCAAAACCTATCGACATCTTGTTGAGACGTCTTCTCCTTCAGTTTCTCAGGCAACTGCTTGTTGTATAAAAAAATTGCTTTCCCAAGACACCCAGTGGTGATGCAGGTAATTCCACACAACATTTATATATTTACTCTGCTATAAAAGAATTGGCCAAAAATCGTGACAGCTGTGCCCTAAAATGAACTACTAATTCCATTTTGAAGGACATTATTGGCAATTACATCATAGTACACAGACTTCTATGATGGTGGGAGGAATTAGTATTGTTTGAGGAAGATTAGCACTGAACCCTGCCACCTCTCCTGTTTCTGAGTGAGCTATGGTACAATAAAATGTAACTGCAGATTTCCATAAAGAGTGTCAGCCCTATTATATCTATTTCAGCAATTACAATTAGCAATGGAGCTCTTCTCTTTGGGTGTTACCTATATAACGCAGTAGAATTTTCCTGCAAATTCTACAGACAAGCCTGCTTGTCTTCCTCTTCATCAATGACTCTTAGCAATTGAGCACTCGACTTTGGGTGTATATTACACCCAAACCGTATTAGTGCAAATTAGGAAAAACACAGTTTAATCTCTGCTAGGCCCTCCACCATCCTTTGCATGTTAATAGTAGGATTGGTTGAAGTTATGGGCAAGGTCACACATTTTTTTTGTCAAATCCTTCAAACCAGCCCAGATGTCAAACTGTTGTGGTCTGCCACCTGCATCATCTCTGCTTGTGTTTGGAAAGTGCAAATTGGTGCCAGAACCTCACGTGCCAAAACTGCTGCCACTGGTGCCACCCTGCTGCCACTGGTGCAGGACTTACACAATCAACCGCATCCTCATCGTCGGCTACCTAAATCTCCCCCTCATCCTCTTCTAATTCCAAAGTGTCATCCTCACTTGGTGTATCACCGGCTACACTCGGGCTGTTCAGGCACACATCAGCAGAACTGCTGAAAGGGCCCTTCTTTATGGGTACATTATCAGAATGCTCACTATTAGACATACCACTGGTGGATGGACTCTCCACAGGGATTGTTGTCAATTCTGATTCTGAGCATACATTATCCTCTATTGCCTTACTGTTTTCTTGCAGCTCGGCTTTGACGTCTAACAGTAGTAGTGCACCACTTTTAGACTCCAAATTACTTGGTCTTAATTGCTCACGAGTAACCGTAGAAGAAGAAGGCTTGGTAACATTTTTAGATCTGCCACTAATAGAGAAAGGCGAAGGCCTCATTCTTTCTTTGCCACTGCGTGTGTAGAATGGCATGCTGGCAATTTGTTTTTTATCGGCACTTAACTTTTCCTCAGTTACACTTCTTTTTCGCTTCAACATGGTGTGTTTTTTTGACTGATTTCAAAAGACTGTGTAGTTTGACATCGCCTTTCCCAGATGACGTACTGGGAACACTACCATCAGGACTGGTGACAGAACCTGGTTGCTCATTCTGCTTATATGCGGACTACTTTGAATCCATTCTGAGCCCAAAGCACCTCAAAAGCACTTGGGAGTACTAAATATATTTTTTTGACACTGCTGCCAAATAGGACTTTGGACAGTCAGAAAAATTTATGCAAAAGAATGGGGGACACCCCAAAAGCACTTGGGAATGCTAAATATATTTTTTGGACACTGCTGACAAACAGGACTTTTGACAGCCAGAAATATTTATGCAAAAGAATGGGGGACACCCCAAAAGCACTTGGGAGTGCTAAATATATTTTTTTGACACTGCTGCCAAATAGGACTTTGGACAGTCAGAAAAATGTATGCAAAAGAATGGGGGACACCCCAAAAGCACTTGGAGTGCCAGAAACGGAACAAAAACCCTCCTCTCTTCTCCTCTTACTGCTGTAACAACTGGTATTAAGATTAGAATGGTATTGAATAGAAAACAATAATGTGTCCAATTACTGCTCTGTTCCTGCGCTGATATAGCCAGTGTGACCTAACCCTGCTTTCTCCCTCTGTCAAATGGCGATGGATTGCTGTGGAGGCTGGTATTTATGCTTTGCAAATCTTGCAAGAACCAAGCTCAGAAAAACGAATACATCACGGTGACGTTTTGCTTCGATTTCAAATCCGAACGGGCGGGAGAGTACCGAGCATGCTCGGCTCGGTACTCGGATAGGCTAAATTCGGATGAATTCGGATCTCGGGGAACCGAGCCAGCCCATCTCTAGTGAAAAAATCCATTTATTGGTACGCATAATATAGCTGTTTAAGCCATTAGACGGTGTCCTTAACGATACTGCACTATTGTGGCGCCCTATCCCTTTTGTTGTATTTTTAGATAATTTCCAGTAGCACCATCTGGAATAATTGGGAATTGGCAGCCACCTGTACTTTGGCAAGTGCACGTGAGAAGTACGGACTATCTCAATACTAAGTTAGGCACCACTGTGTACCTTTGTAATTGTTTTATATATATATATATATATATATATATATATATATATATACATATACACACACTATATGGGCAGAAGTATTTCTAAACACCTGTTAATTATTGAATTGAGGTTTTTCAATCAGACCCGTTGCCAGAGGTGTATAAAATCAATATCCTAGCAATGCAGTCTCCATTTGCAGACATTTGTGATATAAAATGGGTCGTTCTGAAGAGCTCAGTGACTTCAAACATGGTACTGTGGTAGGATGCCACCTTTGCAATAAGATGGTTCCTGAGATTTCATTGCTGCTGGATATTCAACTGTAAGTGATATTATTAGAAAGTGGAAGCGATTAGGAACAAAATCAACTCAGCCACGAAGCGGAAGACCAGTTAAAATCACTAGTAATGTTCACTGACCCCTGTGTTCTGGTTTTGGTTTTGGATCTGGATTAACTTCCTGTTTTGGTTTTGCCAAAACCGCCCCTGCGCGTTTTGGTTTTGGATCCCTGTTTTTTCTAAAATCCCTATTTGTTTCCTAAAATCACACAATTTTTCTCTGTTTTTCCCTACATTATTATTAACCTCAATAACACTAATTTCAAGTCATTTGAAGTCAATTTTGACCACCTCACAGGTCACAATATTATTTATATACATTTTCAAACAAAGACTGCAGCGACCTGGCTGGATGCTAAGCGACAGAGCAATGACTATAAACACAGTTTATAGCACATCTAGGAAACATTGCCACACAGTAGTGGCAGAAAAGAAAGTGGTGCTAGATGGAATTGTCCATGAGCCCTCCCACCCACCCTTATGTAAGATATTGAAAAGGACCTGTACAGTTTAACAAAGCAAGCACTCCAGCGACAAGCAGTGCCACTTTTGTGTCTGAAGTGCTTGGTTTGTTTGGGGCCCCACAAAACAAGCTACTAATAGCTTAGCTGCCTTAATCATAATAGTGCTGGCAATGAACTCTACATTACTAAACCATGTCTGCTCGTGCTGCATCTTTAATCTCCTTCTCCTCTGTGGATACCTCCCTCTTATCCCTGAAGAACTGCCAAACTTTTGTAGACACAGGAATGAATATTACAACTGGAGTGGCATTAAATCGCTTCAGACAGACTGTAACATGGAACATGTGGACAGCATGAAATCTGTCATGTTGGAATACACTGCATTGAACAAAGATTTAAACCTATATATAGACTCAGTTGAGGAGGCCGTACTTAAGTTGAAACGTGACCCACTAGATGATCTCAGATTTAAGAGAGCTTGTACACGAGAGATACACTGCGCTTCAGAAGAGTAATACAGAGAAGGCCCTGAGGCAGGAAGATAAATATGTCCAGTTTAAAGAACCGCTGAGAGACCTGAGAAAACAAATGGGTGTGTCACTGGCCCCTGCAGACTAAGCTTTGGAAGATGAAGACGAGGAGATCGCCGTCACCCTGAGCACATGGCCGGTACAGTGAAACTGAGAATGAATAATTAAATCAGTTATTGTTCATATCCGTTCCTTGGATAACTGTGATAATTCTACAGCTAATACATGGCGATGAGTGCTGACCCCCCCCCCCCCCACCCAGGATGCGTGTTTTATCAGACCAAGACCAATCTTGGGTGCCAGACAATGCACTAAAAAAAGCCATTTGAAATTCACAGCAAAAAGCAAGTTCATCACTGAGCTTCAAATCAGCTCCAATTCCCCAAAAATTCTGATATAGTTAGGTACCTTTGATGTAGGGATGAGCGCGCTCGGATTTCTGAAATCCGAGCCCACCCGAACGTTGCGGATCCGAGTCGGATCCGAGACAGATCCGGGTATTGGCGCCAAATTCAAAAGTGAAACTGAGGCTCTGACTCATAATCCCGTTGTCGGATCTCGCGATACTCGGATCCTATAAATTCCCCGCTAGTCGCCGCCATCTTCACTCGGGCATTGATCAGGGTAGAGGGAGGGTGTGTTAGGTGGTCCTCTGTGCTGTTTAGTTCTGTGCTGTTTAGTTCTGTGCTGTTTAGTTCTGTGCTGTTTAGTTCTGTGCTGTTTAGTGCTGTGCTGTGCTGTGCTGTGCTGTGCTGTGCTGTGCTGTGCTGTGCTGTGCTGTGTTCTGCAGTATCAGTCCAGTGGTGCTGTGTGCTGTGCTCTGTCCTTCTGAGGTCAGTGGTGCTGCTGGGTCCTGTGCTGTGTCCTGTTCAGTCCAGTGGTGCTGTGTCCTGTGCTCTGTGCTTCTAAGGGCATAGTTATTTCCCCAATATTCCCCTGTGTTTAAAAAAATAAAAAAAATTTTTTTTTATAAAATACCAAAAACTACTTTAATATTTTTTAATTACCACAAAATTTTCACAACCAATCCTGCAGTATAAGCCCATTGGTACTGCAATATTACCAAGTTCACACATTCAGCAGTAAAAGTCCAGTGGTACTGCAATATTACAAAGTTTACACATTCTGCAGTATCAGTCCAGTGGTGCTGTGTCCTGTGCTCTGTCCTGCTGAGTTCCGTAGTGCTGCTGGGTCCTGTGCCGTGTCCTGTTCAGTCCAGTGGTGCTGTGTCCTGTGCTCTGTGCTTCTAAGGGCATAGTTATTTCCCCATTATTCCCAAGTTTGTAAAAAATAAAAAAAAAGTAAAAAAAAATAAAAAATTAAAAAAAAAAAAAAAAATATAATAATTATAACCAAATTTGCAAAACCAATCCAGCATTATAAGTCCATTGGTACTGCAATATTACCAAGTTCACACATTCAGCAGTAAAAGTCCAGTGGTACTGCAATATTACAAAGTTTACACATTCTGCAGTATCAGTCCAGTGGTGCTGTGTCCTGTGCTCTGTCCTGCTGAGTTCCGTAGTGCTGCTGGGTCCTGTGCCGTGTCCTGTTCAGTCCAGTGGTGCTGTGTCCTGTGCTCTGTGCTTCTAAGGGCATAGTTATTTCCCCATTATTCCCAAGTTTGTAAAAAATAAAAAAAAAGTAAAAAAAAATAAAAAATTAAAAAAAAAAAAAAATATATAATAATTATAACCAAATTTGCAAAACCAATCCAGCATTATAAGTCCATTGGTACTGCAATATTACCAAGTTCACACATTCTGCAGTATCTTGTGCTACATATAATGGAGAGCAAAAATTTGGAGGATAAAGTAGGGAAAGATCAAGACCCACTTCCTCCTAATGCTGAAGCTGCTGCCACTAGTCATGACATAGACGATGAAATGCCATCAACGTCGTCTGGCAAGCACGATGCCCAATCTCCTAGTACAGGGCATGTAAAATCCAAAAAGCCCAAGTTCTCAAAAAACAGCAAAAAAAGAAACTTAAAATCATCTGAGGAGAAACGTAAAGTTGGCAATATGCCAATTACGACAAGTAGTGGCAAGGAACGGCTTAGGCCCTGTCCCGTGTTCATGACTAGTGGTCCAACTTCACCCAAGGATCAAAGCCCTCCTCCCCCCCCCTACAAAAAATTTAAGAGAGTTATGCTGTCAGCAACAACAACAAAACAGCAAAGAACTCTGCCTTCTAAACAGATGACATCACAAATCCCCAAGGCGAGTCCAAGGGTGTTGTTGGTTGTGAACCCTGACCTTCCCATCACTGTACGGGAAGAGGTGACTCCATCCAGCATTTGCAGCACGCCCTCTGCATATGCTGGAAGGATCACCCACAGTCCAGTTACAGATTTGGCTAATGAAGGTGTGAATGTTGTGCACTGGGAGGAGGATATTGATGTAGCTGGCGCTGAGGAGGATGTTGATGATTATGATGCAGACAGATACCAAATTGCATTTCTCAATTTCTATTTATATTCTAGATTATATAACGGCTGAAAAGTTTTCTGTTTTACTCCTAGTGGAGAGGGGATCTGATGCAGACAGATACCAAACTGCCTTTGTCCATTTCTTTGTATATTTGAATTGCTAGTTCTACAGTCTATGCAGGCTGCTTTATTTATATTCAACTACAAGTGTAGGGCGGGGGGGGGGGCATAGATAGCCACCAAAGTAACATGGTCCATTTAATTTCACTTTCTAGCTCCACAGTCTGTGCAGCCTGCTTTTTTTTATCTTCAAAGTATTTATATTTACAAGCCTTGCAATCTAAATTAACTAGAGGTAGTGACGTGGTAGAACTCCAAAAGGCAGTTTGGAAGCCCCTGTACAAACTGGCTCTATTTTTTAACTGAGTTGTCCCCCCTCCAGTGTGTACTCGGAAAGAGTTTTTAGTGCAGCGGGGAACCTGGTCAGTGAGCGGCGAAGGAGGTTGCTTCCTCACAACGTTGAAAAAATGATGTTTATAAAAATGAATAATCAATTCCTCAATGAAGTACAGCACTGCCCTCCAGACAGTACAGAGGGACTGTGGTTGTGGAGTCCAGCGGGGACGAATTGATAATGTGTGAGGAGGAGGAAGTACACACTGTAGGGGGAGAGGAATCAGAGGTTGAGGATAAGGACGACATCTTTCCTCAGTAGAGCCTGTTTAGTTTGTACAGGGAGAGATGAATTGTTTTATTGGTGTGGGGGCCCAAACAAACCAATCATTTCAGCCACAGTTGTTTGGTAGGCCCTGTCGCTGAAATGATTGGTTTGTTAAAGTGTGCATGTCCTATTTCAACAACATAAGGGTGGGTGGGAGGGCCCAAGGACAATTCCATCTTGCACCTTTTTTTTTGGCATTATGTGACCATTCAACAGTCGTTTGCCATGTTCAAAAAGTAAAAGAAAATGCCAACAAATTCAATAAATTAAATCAAAAGTTAAATGCCCTGTCATTATTTAAAACAAGAGGTTTTGACGTGCTAGAATTAGTGTAGTGTTAAGATGTTATAAACACTACACTTGGAAATTGGAGGAGGTAATGTGGCCCCGGTATCAAATTGGGTACCGGGGCCACCCCACTATGCAGTCCAGATACTTGTTTGGTGGAATTCCGACACGTGGAGGGTTTTTAAATTATATTGTGGCCTCGGTACCAAATTGTGTACCGGGGCCACCACACTACGCAGTCAAGATACTTGTTTGGTGGAATTCAGACCAGTTGAGGGTTTTATTATTATATTGTGTGGACCACTCTATCTATACCACACTACAACTCTATACCACTCTATTTCCTACTTTAATTCTATTTAATTCTATTTCCTACTTTAATTCTATTACTAATTAATTAACATAAAGAGGAACAAAAAAAACCAATTTTACCAAAAGTATAATATGACTTAGACTTACAAACACTACACTTGAAAGATCGTGCCTTTAAATGAAAAAGTCAGTCTTCATTGCACGACTATGTGCAAGTGCAACAGGGACATTTTTTTGGGTTTACAAAGTCAAACAATAACACTACGACCCTGTCTGTCTGGGGTCTGTCAATGACGAATTGTCTGGAGCATGTTTTGAGGAGGTATTGTGGCCCCGGTATCAAATTGGGTACCGGGGTCACCCCACTATGCAGTCCAGATACTTGTTTGGTGGAATTCCGACACATGGAGGGTTTTTAAATTATATTGTGGCCTCGGTACCAAATTGTGTACCGGGGCCACCACACTACGCAGTCAAGATACTTGTTTGGTGGAATTCAGACCAGTTGAGGGTTTTTAAATTATATTGTGTGGACCACTCTATCTATACCACACTACAACTCTATACCACTCTATTTCCTACTTTAATTCTATTTAATTCTATTTCCTACTTTAATTCTATTACTAATTAATTAACATAAAGAGGAACAAAAAAAACCAATTTTACCAAAAGTATAATATGACTTAGACTTACAAACACTACACTTGAAAGATCGTGCCTTTAAATGAAAAAGTAAGTCTTCATTGCACGACTATGTGCAACAGGGACAGTTTTTTTCTTTACAAAGTCAACTAATAACACTTGGACCCTGTCTGTCTTTAACATACTTAATGGGATCTCAATGACGAATTGTCTGTAGCATGTTTGGAGGAGGTATTGTGGCCCCGGTATCAAGTTGGGTACCGGGGCCACCCCACTACGCAGTCCAGATACTTGTTTGGTGGAATTCTGACACGTGGAGGGTGTATTTATTTTATTGTGGCCCCGGTATCAAGTTGGGTACCGGGGCCACCCCACTACGCAGTCCAGATACTTGTTTGGTGGAATTCTGACACGTGGAGGGTGTATTTATTTTATTGTGGCCCCGGTATCAAGTTGGGTACCGGGGCCACCCCACTACGCAGTCCAGATACTTGTTTGGTGGAATTCTGACACGTGGAGGGTGTATTTATTTTATTGTGGCCCCGGTACCAAATTGTGTACCGGGGCCACCACACTACGCAGTCAAGATAGATAGATGCGTATCATAGATAAAGTACATTCAGTGGTGTGGGGCAAATTGAAAAATATTCAAAATGCACTGACATTATCAAAAACAAGAGGTTGTCACACGCTAAAACTCCAACATGTATATGATGGAGAGGATGGAGGAGCAGCCGTATGTGTAGTGTAATGCAGACCTGTTGAAGGTTTTTTATATATTTTATTGTGGTGCCCAGTGCCCACTCCTCTACGCAGTCCAGGTACATTTATTGGTGCGATTCATAAAAGTTCAGGGTTTTTAATATATTGTGGTGACCCACTCCTCTACGCAGTCCAGGTACATTTATTGGTGCGAATCAAACAAGTTGATGGTTTTCTTATTATATATATTGTGGTGACCCACTCCTCTACGCAGTCCAGGTACATTTATTGGTGCGATTCATAAAAGTTCAGGGTTTTTAAGATATTGTGGTGACCCACTCCTCTACGCAGTCCAGGTACATTTATTGGTGCGATTCATAAAAGTTCAGGGTTTTTAATATATTGTGGTGACCCACTCCTCTACGCAGTCCAGGTACATTTATTGGTGCGATTCATAAAAGTTCAGGGTTTTTAAGATATTGTGGTGACCCACTCCTCTACGCAGTCCAGGTACATTTATTGGTGCGATTCATAAAAGTTCAGGGTTTTTAATATATTGTGGTGACCCACTCCTCTACGCAGTCCAGGTACATTTATTGGTGCGATTCATAAAAGTTCAGGGTTTTTAAGATATTGTGGTGACCCACTCCTCTACGCAGTCCAGGTACATTTATTGGTGCGATTCATAAAAGTTCAGGGTTTTTAATATATTGTGGTGACCCACTCCTCTACGCAGTCCAGGTACAATTATTGGTGCGAATCATAAAAGTTCAGGGTTTTTAATATATATTGTGGTGACCCACTCCTCTACGCAGTCCAGAAAGATACCTTGTTGCAACGTTTTGGACTAATAACTATATTGTGAGGTGTTCAGAATACACTGTAAATTAGTGGAAATGCTTGTTATTGAATGTTATTGAGGTTAATAATAGCCTAGGAGTGAAAATAAGCCCAAAAACTTGATTTTTAAACTTTTTATGTTTTTTTCAAAAAAAATCCGAATCCAATACCTTAAATCCGAACCGAGACCTTTCGTCAAGTGTTTTGCGAGACAAATCCGAACCTCAAAAATAACGAAAATCCGGATCCAAAACACAAAACACGAGACCTCAAAAGTCGCCGGTGCACATCCCTACTTTGATGTAAAGTGCAGATTGCAAACACTTTGTGCAATACTCATAAAAGAGCAGCAAAGTGGAAGGTTTGAGTAATACATATACACATCTATTTAGACATCCATGCTTCCATTACTTCTGCAAGCAACATTTTTCTTTGTTAATAAAACTGTTGTCTTTATACCGTTCAAAAAAATTTCAAATAATCCTCCACCATTCTTTGGATGTTAAAAGTTGATAGTAGGATCAGGTGGAGTTACAGCAGAGGTGTCACTAATTTTGTTCAATTCTTTTACAGTAGACAAGACCAGATGTCAAAATGTTGTGCTGAGTCATTTGCATCATCCCTGGTTCACTTGGGAAATCTAAGTTTTTTCCTAGCAGCATTTGACTGAAAAACTAAAGGAGTAGACGCCATCCTGTCACGTAACACTTGAGCTGTCATCTTGCTCACCAGGAGCTCCTTGCATATCTTGAGCTCTGGGTCAGTTGGAAACAAAGAGAAGACATAGCTCTTAAACCTAGGATCAAGCACAGTCGCCAAAATGTAGTGATCCGATTTCAAGATTTTGATAACTCTTTGATCCTGGCGAAGCGTATAAAGTACTTGATCTAGTCTGACATACTTGGCGTAATTGCTTTGTTTCATCTCGTCCTTCAGTTTCTCAACCTGCTTTTCCAAAATTCTAATTAAGGGAATCACTTGACTCAAGCTAGCAGTGTCTGAACCTCACTTCACAAGTGACTACTTCGAATGGCTTCAACACGGAAAGTATTCTCCACTGTGCTTGAGTAAAATACATCCCCCCTCCTTTCCCATTGTCATGGCTTGTGAAGCAAGCGTGAATGGCTTTTTGCTGTTCCTCCATCCGCAGAAGCATATACAGGGTGGAATTCCACCTTGTTATCACCTCTTGCTTCAGTTGGTGGCAGGGCAAATTAAATTGCTCTTGTAGCTGCTGCAATCTCCTACATGCTGTTGCCGAATACCGGAAATGTCCAGATATTTTACAGGCCACAGACAGCATCTCCTGCACATCCCTGTCATTTTTTAAAAAGCTCTGCACCACCAAGTTTATTGTGTGAGTTACTGAGGATATTGATGAGGACGGTGTTGTGGGTGTAGATTGCAGGTGTCGGGATCTAGCTGAGAGAAGGGACCTATCTAAAGCTGGACTGCTTGTTGTTATTTCTTTAGCATAAGTTTTTTCGATTTTCCCAACAGCTTGTCATGAACTTGCTTCAAATGGAGTAACATGGATAAGGTTCCTAGATGGTCAAGGTCCCTATCTCTATTGACTGTGGCTTTTCAAATGCTACAAATGGCTAGACAACTGTTTTCAGGATTTGGGTAAAAATAATTCCACACATAAGAGGTGGATTTTTTGGTCTTATGCCCAGGCATGACAATGGCCTTCTTCTTATCACATGCAGGAACTGCTTCCACTGGTGCAGGACACAAACAACATCATCCTCATCAACATCCTCATTAGCACCCTCGTCAGCTACACAAATATCCGCCTCATTCTGTTGCAATTCCAAAGTGGTATCGTCACTTGGTGTATCACCGGCTACACTTGGGCTGTTCATGCACACATCTGCAGAAATGCTGAAAGGGGCCTCTTTTATGGGTAAACTATCAGGAACATCAGGCTTACACATAGCACTTGTACATAGACTCTCCTCAGGGATTTGTGTCATTTCTGAATCTGAACATATATTTTCCTTACTGTTTTCTTCCAGTTCGGCTTTTACACATAAAAGTATTTGGGCACCATTTTTTGAGTCAGAATGACAAGGTCTTGCTTGGTCATGACTGACCTTACAAGTAGATGCCTCAGTGATAGTTGCAGAACTAGAAAGGCGAAGGCCTCATTCTTTCCTTGCCACTGTGTGTGTAGAATGGCATGATGGCAATTTTATTTTTTTCTGCAGATAGCTTTGCCTTTTTTCTTTACCAATTGTTATGCACGTTTTGTCGCTATCCAATAACGATTGTCGAATCTCGATTTGAGTTTCCAACGCACAAAGATTTGTTATCCAAAAGTAGCAGAATAATTCGAATGAAATTAAAAAAGTACAGCCGTTACTTATCGCAGGTGCCCTTAATCCAGTGAACAGTCATTTAGGTCTGAAGTCTGTGGTCAAAGAAGACTGCTCACTAGATGAAGAGCTCCTGCTTATATGCAGTCAGAAATACAATAAAACAATGCAGATGATGTGGTTTGTTTCTATTGGTCCAGGTTTCAGGAAGGTCAATTGATGTGTACTAATTACAAATGTGTGTGTTTGTGTGAATGTGTGTAAAAGAGTAAAAACTGTTATTGCCACGTGTTGTGGCTGGATACGCCCTTCCACGCTATAGCGTGATCTACGCATCTTTTTAGACAAAGACAACCAAGCCAAGTTTGCTCGATATTAATTGAAATGACTTTATCCAATTTGCTGACTTCGACAGCTCCACCCTTTGATAGTGTAATAGACTATCACAAAATCACCGTTTCAAGTTCAGGATTGTACAACACTTCTTCACAGACCATGATCTCGGTATCCCTCACCACCATTTCAGTCTCGTTTTCAGTGTTTCCCCCCAGAGGACTGCTTTCCACATTTCAACACAGTAGGAACACACTTGACACATAAACCAATTACTTGCTCACCTACACTAGCAACCATTTCCTGTACCCACTCCCCCAGATCAAAGAACCATTTTGCAGGGTTCAACCATGAGAACCAACCTGCCACCTTTTCCCCGACCTCATATAACAATGAATTATGGTTCTTTCGAAATTCCCATTTAAGTTGCAGAATTTCATTCATCTTCCGGTCTAAAACATCCTTGGGGTCATCTGTATTATTGGTGATGTACGTGCAACATTTGACACCAAACTGGGTGGCAAAGTCGCACAGTGTCCACCAGTAATAGAGGTGAGATAATTCAGTACCAGCCTATGTTGCACCAACTCCTTCTTGTACGCTTTTAGCTCCCTTCCCGTATACCTGAAAGTGTCGTCATACACCTCAGTGATATTGTCTATCAATTTAGCTAGGTCTTGAATATACTTAAAATTTAAAGTTCCCCGAGCGGTCCTGGTGAGATCTAGAGCAACCATAACTTGAAAACCAGAGGTTTCACTAATCAATTTTGTAGCTATGAGTTCCTCACCAGGAATCATATTTCCCTTGCCACGGTGTTCATACTGTGTGTGTATGTATGGTGGGGATGTAGTCTTGTGAATACCAACTATTTCTTTATGAGTAATAGTCATGATTTCAGGAACCAGTTTACATATGAAACACAAACCCTTGGAACTCGGAGTCACCCAGGAATAAGCTTTTCTCCCACAAGCAAAGTACACGTCGTCTGGGAGAACATAAGGAACAGTATGCCCATTAATTATATCACATAAGGTTTTGACAAAACTACCCATGCCTAGTGTCTTTATTTGTTCAAGACTCGTGTCAGCATGGATAACATTCTTACAATTACCTCTGGAGACCTTCCCAATGGATAGTTTCTTATGTTTGGTTACACGTCCTAATTTATGTTGTCCATCAACATTCCTGCCTATTGGTGACCTTGTAAGTCTCCCTCCAAAATGAGTGTGGCTAGCCAATGTCTGATCAGATGGGTCATCTTCCCAATTCTCCAGACGCTTTGCATGTGAGATATTTAGGCACAGTAAAGATCTGTCTAAGGAGTATTGTCGAAGCTTTAGACTAGGGGACCTAGTATTATTCTACTTCCCTTCTATGGACCTCCCTCCCCTTAATTCGAGCACCTCAGAGATTTTTAGTGGGAACGGCACTAGTCCTATGTTATGCTGTCCCTGAGATACATGAGAGCACACCCAGCATTCAGTTTGGTTTAGGACCTTACCCACTCAAGAGTGATAATCCTCCAGAGGATGCCCACCCATGTCCAGATTACCAGTGGACTGGCATCGATGGATGCATTCCTCTTCAACTAGGGAGTCACAGTACTTTCAAATACAATATTCATCAGACAATAGCCCCTCACACTGTCTCCGAGTTCCAGGGCTAGCAGACCTTTTCATAACCCCTGGACCAAGTTTGATAATGGGCTGCTCTGGGTATTCTAATAAATTTTCCTCGACATCCATCTCATAGTTATCACTACCAGATCCTGCCTCTGTCTTCCATCCTCCTTCACAAAAATAGAGTGTCCTAATAAAAATGAATGTTCTACCCCGAATTCTATATTTGTTCCAGACACTACCTATACCAGCCCCAGGGGCATATTTAGCGAATCTTCAACTAATTTGTAGCAGATTTATTTGGCAGGGGAAAAAATCGAGACTCAAAAGAACCTGTCTAGCCAAACACTCACAATTGGGAGGATGTGGATTGCCGCTCTTTGACCAATACTACCACACGGTCAATCTAAGCCATATTATTTCTTGGCAGACACCCCCGGGGACTAAGAGGTGGGTCGACCTCGAAAATGCACTCACACCAGAACACATTCTTAGCTTCTTACCATGGCTTCCTCGCAGCCAGAGGCCGGCCTCGGTTTATTCTCACCCCACTATACAGCTTACACTTGATCTATGGGACAAACTACACAAGAGATGGAAACTCACCTTGTATCCCTCCCCTCTCACGCCACTCTGGCACAATCCAGACTTCCCTCCCGGTAACACCAAATCTTACGCAGCACCTTGGCAAAAAGCGGGGATTACTCAATTTACCCATATTTTAGGTATATACGCAACCCAATCCTTCTCGGATCTGAGAGAAAAGTCTAATCTCCCGTCTACCTTGTTTTTTGCTTACATCCAAATTAGAAGATTTATACAATCAAACTGTAGAACGACCAAACTACGTAGCCCCACGCCCTTTGAAAGATTCTGTATCAACCGAGTTGGAGCCCAGGGACTGATATCCTTAGTCTATCATGTATATCTAAAGCCAGAAAGTAGTCCCATCGAATTGTTCGTGTCCGCTTGGGAACGTGATATTGGCAAAACTTTGGATCAGGAGGGATGGTCCCGGCTCAGAACCAGGATCTCTAAGATATCCATTAACACATCGATTAAAGAAAACACATTTAAGGTCTACACAAGATGGTACCTGGTACCCACGAGACTTCATAAAATTTACCCAGGTACGTCAGACCTCTGCTGGAGGTCCTGTGGTGGGGTGGGATCTTTTTACCACATATGGTGGACATGCCCCCTTATATCCAACCTATGGGCCCAGGTTTCCGACTTAATCTCTAAAATTCTGAAGGTCATGGTTTCTCCGGACCCTTTGGTTATGTTACTATGCTCTCGAGACAAATCACTCAATAAGTTCAGTAACAAGCTGGCACAAAGTATATGTGCCGCAACACACCTTCAAATAGCTAAGAATTGGAAGTCACCTTGCCCACCGAACATTCAAAGCATAACCTCCCGGGTTTGGTACATAGCCTCAATGGAATATATCACAAGTCTCCTACATGATAAAGTTAGCAATTTTCATAAGATCTGGGATCCCTGGTACACTTTCCATCAGTTTCCTATGCCTGCCACTCAGTAACTTGTTTCACCTCCACATCGTGGTCTTCTAATCCCCTGTATCATCATTCCCTCTAGATATGGTCTTTCTCTGTTATTAACGTACCCCTAACCCATCACGAAGGTGGACACCAATTCTCTCCTCAATCTACTCATTAGCTTCTACCCTGAGACATGTCGCTCTCTGAAGGTGGGTTGCGCAGGTCGCTCCCCCCTAGGAGAACCCATTGAATCCTTCTTATTTTCTTTTCTCCCCCCCCCCTCTTTTTCATTCCTTTTCTCTCTCTTTTTCCTCCTCTCTCCCCTCCCCTCTTTTTTAACTTAAAAAAAAAAGGAAAAAAAAAAAGGATATCTAGGGAATTGGAGGAAAGAAAAAGTACAATTAATATTGCAACAAAGGGTAAATTTCCCCATATTTTCAGATTTTGTACCGTATTGTATACTTTTGGAACTTTTACTCCTCCTTTCTTTCCTGTTCCCCAATTTTGTTGCTATATTTGTATTGTTGTCAAAAATAAAGAGTTTAAAAAAAAAATAAAAAAATAGAGTGTCCTATAAAAAGTAAATACAAGAAAAATCCTGGAACAAAATAGAAATAAAAATCGCCACTTCATTGCTGGAAAGATTGTTTTGGGGCAACGTCTCTGGCTCGGGTGTCTTGACTGCAGGCTTTAGGTCTCCCGGAACAGGATTACGAGTGACAGATCGGTGTCGTCCGTCTCAGTATCTCGCACTTTCTCCGGGTTACTGACTTTCCTGCAGTGGTTAGAATGGATCCAAGTGTCTCTCTCTGCAACCTTCAGTGATGTGGTACTGGTCAGCAGCACTTGGTACGGGCCTTCCCAATGGTCTGTTAAACAACCTGAGCATAAGAAATTGCGGATCATAACATATTCCCCAGGTTCAACATCATGACAGTTCATTTCTGGCATACCAGGTGACAGCATTTTTAGTTTTTGTTGTTGTTGCTTTAGCTGTCTGCTCATTTTTATAAGATATTGCACAGTCACTTCATTATTACATTTCAAGTCATCTTGTGGACTCACGATCAAATGAGGTTGTCGGCCGAAGAGTGTCTCAAAGGGGGACAGATTAAGAGGAGGTCTGGGAGTAGTTCGGATGCTATGGAGGACTAGTGGCAAAGCTTCAGGCCATGTCAACCCAGTTTCAGCCATTATCTTACCAAGCTTGTTCTTAATAGTACCATTTACTCTTTCCACCTTACCACTGGCTTGTGGTCGGTAAGGGGTGTGAAGTCTGCTACTGATTCCCATGAGCTTACACATGTTTTGGAAGATATCACCAGTAAAGTGGGTACCCCTATCACTTTCTATGATTCTAGGGATAGCGTACCTACACAAAAATTCCTGAACAATTTTCTTTGCAGTGAACACAGCAGTATTAGTGGCTGCTGGATATGCTTATACCCAACCAGAAAACACATCAATACATACTAACACATACTTTAGATTCCTGCAAGGTGGTATTTGGATATAGTCAATTTGTATTACCTGAAAAGATCCGTCTGTAGGAGGGATATGGGATAGCTCAGTTGGAATAGTTTTCCCGACATTTTTCCTCAAACAAGTAAGACATAACATTGCCTTCTTACCAGCCTGAGAAGAAAATCCAGGTGCAAACCAGTATGTTCTCACCAGTTTGCACATACCTTCTTTACCCAGGTGAGTCAGACTGTGTGCTACTTCAGCCAGGCTTGGATAGTATGTTCTGGGAGCTACAGGCTTACCTTGTCCATCTCTTCAGAGTCCTGAGGACTCTTGACCACATCCCTTTACCTTCCAGACCGCCTTTTTCTGCAGGGAACACAAATCTTGCATTTCAATTAATTTCTGCATGTCTAATGTCTTAAAATCCATCATAGTCTCGGTCGATACAGTCATAGGTTGCCCTGCTGCCCATTTAGCAGCTTCGTCCGCCCCATTGTTGCCCAATTTAAATTTTATGACGGCTACTGTCTTGGGTAACTGTATTGCTGTCAAAAGTCCTTTTATGTGTTGTGAGTGTGCCACTGGCGTGCCTGCTGCTGTCGGAAAGTTTCTAAGACGCCACAGGACCCCAAAATCGTGCACTACTCCGAAGGCGTACCTAGAGTCAGTATATATATTAGCTGACTTACCCTCGCCAACTCACAAGCTCTCCTTAATGCTACTAGTTCGGCCACTTGAGCTGAGTGAGGTGGGCAAAGAGGTCCAGCTTCTACAACGTCCTAATCGTCTACCACAGCATAAACAGTACATAATTCTTCCGTCTCTGTCTGTCTATGACAACTCCTGTCTGTATAATACGTAAAATCTACATTTTCTAAGGGGGTGTCACGTATGTCGGGCCTTGCAGTAAAGGTCTGGTTCAGGTATTCCATACAGTCATGCGTATCAGTACTCTTGCCAAACTCATCACCACCCAGGGTCTCCTCATCTCCCACCCTTTGTGTCTCTCGAGACACATATGGAAGGTATGTAGCTGGATTTAAGGTGCTACATCGTTTGATGGTGATGTTTGAGGGTGCCATCAGAGCTAGTTCCCATTTTGTGAATCTAGCTGAAGAGACATGTCTGGTTTGAGCTGAATTTAACAGAGCTGATACTGCATGGGGTGTATAGACAGTTGAATCATGTCCTAATACTACGTCCTCGCTCTTACTTACCAGAAGAGCAGTTGCTGCTACACTTCTGAGACATGTTGGGAGTGATCTTGCCATAGTGTCCAATTGTGCACTGTAGTATGCTACCGGTCTGTTAGCATCACCATGTTTCTTGGTGAGGACACCTGCTGCACAACCATCAGCTTCCGTACAGTATAGCTCAAAAGGCTTTTCATAATCTGGTATTCCCAATGCAGGTGCTCTTGTCAGACTATCTTTAAGATTAAAGAATGCTTGCTCTGACTCCTCTGTGTGTACGACACGTTCTGGTTATAAGGAAGAGACTAGCTCCTGCAATGGTAATGACAGAATAGAAAAACCTGGGATCCAGGATCTACAGTATCCACACATCCCCAATAATTTTCTTCTGGCTCTGCGGCAGAGTCATGTGTTGTATGGCCTCTGTTCTGTCGGTCATCAAGTGTCTTAGCCCCTGGGTGAGACAGTGTCCTAAATATTTGATCTTAGTCTGACATGGCTGTAACTTGTCCTTTTCCACCTTGTGCCCTGTTTGCGAGAGATGGAGCAACAGCAATTTAGTATCATGCAAACATGACATAAAAGAATCAGAGCACAACAACAAATCGTCCACATATTGAATCAGAACAGACCCATTGCTTTGCTGAAAGGATTGTAAACAGTCACGTAAGGCTTGGGAGAAAATACTGGGGCTGTCAATGAACCCCTGGGGAAGTCTAGTCCATGTATATTGCACCCCCCTGTAGGAGAATGCAAAAAGGTATTGGCAGTCAGGGTGAAGAGGGACTGAGAAGAAGGCAGAACACAGATCAATGACAGTAAAATGACTAGCAGACGGTGGAATCTGCATGAGGATGACAGCTGGATTGGGCACTATGGTGAATTGGCTCTCAACAACTTTATTAATTCCCCTTAAGTCCTTTACTAATCTATAGCCCCTCCCCCCACTCTTCTTCACAGGGAAAATGGGACTATTTGCTGTGCTGGTTGTACGAATTAAAATCCCTTGTTGCAACAGCCTCTCAATAACAGGATATACCCATAGTTCCACCTCCAGTTTTAATGGATACTGTGGGATTTTTGGAGCTATCCTACCACTTTTTAGATTTACCATCACAGGAGCTACATTTGCCATCAATCCAGTGTCCTGTCCATCTTTGGTCCATAGGGAACCCAGTATCTCCAGCAACATCCCCTTTACTTGAGAGGGACTTTGTTCTATAACAGTAGAGTGTAACATTAACCTTTGTGGGGTGTCCAATATATCCTGTATCTCATGCGCAACCTTCTCTGGTATATCTAGGAATACACCATCAGGGGTACGGTATATGACACATCCTATTTTGCATAACAAGTCCCTTTCCAGCAAGTTAGTAGGAGCTGCTGCAGCCAAGAGAAGCAAGTGTTTGGTATGCAGAGGCCCGATAGTAACTTCTATGGGTCTAGTTAAAGGATAATGCAACACTCTTCCCGTTACCCCCATAGCTGGAATAGTTTTACTGGTCACCTGTAGATTGAAAGGAGAGGTTATCACAGATCTGGCCGCCTCTGTATCTACAAGAAAAGTTTGCTTCCTACCAGCTATGTCAACTATCATTGTTGGTTCTTCCCTCAGACTCACTGTTAACCTCACTGGTTGTAGACTACAGGTATGACCTGACCTCTATCTCTGACTATCACTTTCCCGCGCAATATTTGTTGCTATAACATGCGCGGATAGCTGTGTGTTCTCTTTGTTATGTGTGTTCCTCCTTGGTGGGTATCTATGTGACCCCCCTCTAGGTGTTTCTCTTCTTCTTTCTAGACAAGCTCTTCTTATGTGTCCCTCTTTATGACAGTTGAAACATATCATTGCCCTATTACCTGTGTTGTATGCATGGTATGTTTGCGGTTGTGTATGCATTCCCTCTAAAGCATGTATACTTACCGTCATTAACCTATCACTGTTTTCTACCTTGTTTCTAAAAATATTTTTGTCATGCTCCACAGCAGACTCCCTAAGGGGATCTACTGTGATGCCTCTCCAATTAGGTAATGAGGTTTGTACTCTCGCTTTTAAATTTTCCTTTAAACCATGCATAAGTATTGTTACAGCCACCTCCCTATGATGTGGATTCTCCCTTATATCTGTTATCCCAGTAAACTGCGTCATTGATGCAAGAGCTCTAGCAAAATAGTCCACTGCAGTTTCACTATCTTTTTGTTTTATGGTGAAAATCTTACTCCAATTTACTACGACAGGAAAATAGATGGCTAATTGTGAGATAATTTTCTCAATATTTTCTTGATTACCTTCATCTGTCAAGGTGTCATCTGCCTCCAACAAACAATCTTTAATACATTTTTGTATGTTAGTATTTTCCTTGCAAATAGCTATTCCTCTGTTGAATCACTCTGTATGTCTCTACACTGGCTGCCTGTCTTCTACCGAATCCAATATAAAATACTTTTACTAACCTACAAGGCCATCAACAAAGCTGCACCAACATACATCTCCTCTTTTGTCTCAAAATATCTCCCAACTCGGCAACTCCGTTCTGCAAAAGATCTGCGTCTCTCATCCACCCTCATTACATCCTCCCATTCCCGGTTACAGGACTTTTTTCGGGCTGCACCCACTCTATGGAACTCTCTCCCTCGCACAATAAGACTCTCCTCTGTTCTACAAACTTTCAAGCGTTCTCTGAAAACCTACCTATTCAGACAAGCTTATAATATTCCTCAACCACCATCTTAACCTCACTACCTTTAGCCTGTTACACAATTTCACACAAGACAACTACCCCCGGACCAACATTGTTGTGTGACAGGATCATTTAGCTTATGAGTCACCCTACCTTTGCAGTCTGGCTGGGCCAAGATGCAAAATGTATACTTAACCTCATGTGTCAATCTCCCATTGTCCCATAGATTGTAAGCTTGCGAGCAGGGCCTTCTCACCTCTTTGTCTGTTTTACCCAGTTTGTTTATTAGTTTATTACGTTTGTCCCCAATTGTAAAGCGCTACGGAATATGTTGGCGCTATATAAATAAATGATGATGATGATGATGATGATTGGGAGGAAGACATGCCCTCAACACTACCCGCCAATCCTTATTGGTTGGTTCGTGTGCATTTCCTAAGTCTTTAACAAACTTCTGACACTTAGCCAACTCTTTTCTAGGATCTGGGAATTCAGTCATAATGGAACGTAATTCTGATCTAGTCCAAGGACAATGCATTTTAACATTTCTTACAGATACAATACAATCCTTATCCGCCTTCCCATTGCGAACTGCTATTGTGCGGACAGGATAAGTACCTACCGGGTTACTACCTTCAGGATTAATTACAGGAGTTGTTGCTTCAGTGCCTTGGATGTTTTCCCTCCTAGTGGTCACTCCTCTACTCTCACCTAACTCAGCCACTGCCCCCTTTCCATACTTAAGCTGAACCTCTAGCATATTAACAGCATGGGAAATGGCTGAAATTACAGTGTGTTCATCCTCTTCTTCAGAAATATTTGCTTTAAACTAGAGATGGGTGGGTCCGGTTCCCCGAGAACCAAACCCACCCGAACTTTGGGTATCTGAGTACCGAGCTGAGTAGCTCGGTACTCTCCCGCCCGCTCCGAATCCAAATCGAGGCCGAACGTCATCGTGACACTGTCGGATCTCGGGGCTCGGTTCTCGCGATACTTCAAGATTATAAATACCTGCCTCCACAGCAATCCATCACCATTTGACAAAGGGAGAGAGCAGTAGTCACAGGCTGATTAGAGCAGGGACAGAGAATCCAATATTCTGATTCCAATTGTTGTAACAAAAATCGCTAGAGAAGAGAGGAGGATAGAGATTTTCTTTTTTCAATATTTGGCACTCCCCAGTGCTTTTGGGGTGTCCCCCATAATTGTGCATAAATATTTCTGGCTGTCAAAATGACTATCTGTCAGCAGTATCTACCAACTAATTTTTAGCACTCCCCAGTGCTTTTGGGGTGTCCCCCATAATTGTGCATAAATATTTCTGGCTGTCAAAATTACTATCTGTCAGCAGTATCTACCAACTAATTTTTAGCACTCCCCAGTGCTTTTGGGGTGTCCCCCATAATTGTGCATAAATATTTCTGGCTGTCAAAATTACTATCTGTCAGCAGTATCTACCAACTAATTTTTAGCACTCCCCAGTGCTTTTGGGGTGTCCCCCATAATTGTGCATAAATATTTCTGGCTGTCAAAATTACTATCTGTCAGCAGTATCTACCAACTAATTTTTAGCACTCCCCAGTGCTTTTGGGGTGTCCCCTATAATTGTGCATAAATATTTCTGGCTGTCAAAATTACTATCTGTCAGCAGTATCTACCAACTAATTTTTAGCACTCCCCAGTGCTTTTGGGGTGTCCCCCATAATTGTGCATAAATATTTCTGGCTGTCAAAATTACTATCTGTCAGCAGTATCTTACCAAAATTTTTTAGCACTACAAGTGCTTTGGGCTCAGAATGGATTCAAAGCAGCCCACATATGATCAGAATGAGCAACCAGGTTCTGTCACCAGTCCTGATGTTAGTGTTTCCAGTACGTCATCTGGGCAAGGCGATGTAAAACTACACAGTGTTTCGAAATCAGTCCAAAAAACCAAAAACAAAATTTTTTTTACTGTGTTGAAGTGAAAAAGAAGTGTTACTGAGCAAAAGTTAAGTGCCGATAAAAAATTTTTTGCCAACATGCCATTCTACACACGCAGTGGCAAAGAGAGAATGAGGCCTTCACCTTTGGCTATTAGTGGCAGATCCCAAAAAGTTACAGAGCCTACAATTGGTGCACAACTACTGTTACGTGTCAAAGCCGAGCTGAAAGATAACAGAAAGGCATTAGAGGATAATGTTTGCTCTGATTCAGAAATGACACCAATCCCTGTGGAGAGTCCATCCAACAGTGAGATGTCTAATCGTGAGCATTCTGCTGATGTGTGCCTTAATAGCCCGAGTGTAGCCGGTGATACACAAACTGAGGATGCCACTTTGGAATCCGAAGAGGATGAGGGGGAGATTTGTGTAGGCGACGAGGGCGCTAATGAGGATGTTGATGAGGATGAGGTTGTTTGTGTAAGTCCTGCACCAGTGGCAGCAGTTCTGGCATGTGACAAGAAAAAGGCCATTGTCATGCCTGGGCATAAAACAAAAAAATCCACTTCTTATGTGTGGAATTATTTCTACCCAAATCCAGACAACAATTGTATAGCCATTTGTAGTGTATGTCAAGCCACAGTCAGTTGAGGGAGGGACCTTAACCATCTTGGAACCTCGTCTATGTTACAACATTTAATGAGAGTTCATGGCAAAGTGTTGGGAAAAGCTGAAAGTTCTTCCCCAAAAATTACAAGCACTCCATCATCAGCTAAGACCCTCCGCTCACCGACATCCCACCGGCTACAAAATACACCCACCACACCATCCTCATCAATATCCTCAGTAGCGCTCGGAGTTAGCCCAGCATCCCACTTATTAAGGTTGGATGACTCCTGCACTATTATTGATTCCTCTGAAGAAAGCGTTAGTCCCACTGCTGCTGCTGCTGTTGCTGCTGCTGGGGGTGAATCATCAGCCCAGAGGCAGGTCAAGAAAATGAGCAGTCCTACATTTCAGCAATTAACTGTGAAACAATCATTTGCTAGGGGAAGCAAATATGACAGCAGTCACCCAGTCGCCAAGCAAATCACAGACGCCATGGCTGCAATGTTAGTGTTAGATCTGCGTCCAATCTCCACAATAAACGCAGCTGGTTTTTCACAGTTAATTGAGGTTTTGTGTCCGCGTTACAGAATTCCATCGCAACACCATTTCTCCCGTAAAGCAATTCCACAACTATGCCAAAAAGTGTGTAAAAATGTAGAGATTGCGCTGAAAAATGCCATTCTTTCCACTGTCCACTTAACCACAGATATGTGGACAAGTGGAAGTGGGCGGACCAAAGACTATATGACTGTGACAGCCCACTGGGTTGGTCATTCACCTTCACCAGCAGGAACAGCAGCAGCATGTACACCACTAAGTAACATTTGTCACAGGCAGGCTACTCTTTGTATTGCCGGCTTCACTAACAGGCATACAGCTGACAATTTGTTACGCAAACTGAGAGATGTGATTTATACATGGCTTATACCACTTGGACTCTCCCCAGGGTATGTCATTTCTGATAACGCCAACAATATAGTGCGAGCATTACAGCTGGGTGATTTCCAAAACATTCCCTGTTTTGCTCACACCATCAACTTCGTGGTGCAGAGCTTCCTACGAAATAACCATGAGGTGCAGGAGATGCTTTCGGTGGCCCGTAAAATTTCAGGCCATTTCAGGCATTCAGCCACAGCATGTAGGAGATTACAGCAGCTCCAAGAGCAGTTTAACTTGCCCTGCCACCAACTTAAGCAAGAGGCGGTAACTAGGTGGAATTCCACCCTGTACATGCTTCAGCGGATGGAGGAACAGCGCAGTGCCATCCAAGCATATTGCACAAGCCATGACATTGGGAAAGGAGGGGGATGTATTTCACTCTTGCACAGTGGGGAATCCTTTCAGTGCTGTGCAAGGTGGTGAAACCATTTGAAGTTGTGACATGTGAGGTGAGTGCAGACTCTGCTAGTTTGAGCCAAGTCATTGCTTTATTTAGACTATTGGAAAAGCAGCTTGAGAAAATGAAGGAGGAGCTGAAAGCAAGCAATTCAGCAAAGTATGTTGGCCTTGTCGATCAAGTACTTCATTCGCTTCACAATGATCCTCGAGTTATTAAGATCTTGAACTCGGATCAGTACGTTTTGGCCACTGTGCTTGATCCAAGGTTTGAGTCTTTACTTGTAAATGAGCGAGATGTGAACTTTTGCAAGGAGCTATTGCTCAGCAAGTTGGCCGCTGAACTGGGCCTCGGCTTGAAGACGTGTCCTCCTTCACTTTCTCAAGCTGCTGCTGCTCGTAACAAATTAAATTTCCCAAAAAGAAGCAGGGAAGACGCAGGGGGCAGACCAGAACAATTTAACATCTGGGCTGGTTTGAAGGATTTTTCGAAAAAATGTATCACTTTGCCCATAACTCCATCCAATACGAGTATAAACATGCAAAGGATGGTGGAGGATTACTTTCAAGAGGTAGTTGTTACGATTTTGATGCCTTAGTCAGTATTAGCACAGGCTTACATAGGGCGCGGAGTCTAGAGTATAGAGTATAGAGACAGAAAGCAAACTGCCTTTTTCCATTTCTTTACATATTTAACTATAAGTGTAGGGTGTAATATACATCCAAAGACGATGGCTGCATTGCCAATATGCATAGATGGAGAGGAAGACAATCTGTTTTGTGTGTAGAATAAATGAAGGCCTACCTACCAGGAATTAAACAGTTTTTTGGATGATTTATTACGTCTACAAATAGATTACTTATCTATGAAACAGTTGGAGCACTAAATTGGGTTATTTTAGGCCCAAAAACATTGATTTTCCAACAAAATAGCAAAACAAAACCAAACAAAACCAAAACCAAAACACCCAATGGCGGTTTTGCAAAACCAAAACCAAAACCAAAACACGACGGTAATCCAGATCCAAAACCGAATCCAAAACCAAAACACGGGGGTCAGTGACCATCTCTACTTTAAACTGAGTTAAAACAGGATATAACTTAGCAATTTCCTTTTTTTCATTTTTAATAATGGCTATACTTACGCCCCTTGCCACACCACATAGGGCGGCGGGGGCGCACTTGCGCTAAGTTCCCTACGCTTCTCAATGGGTACTTCCGCTATGTGCCCGCTTTTCGCCACGCCTACTTCCTCTGTGCACGCGCTGACTTGCCACATGTTGCCTTCCATTAGCAACAGTTTCAAACAGTCATCATGTTCAATTCTTAATTTTGTTGATTTAATGAACCAAACTTTATTTCTTACATCATTTAGTACCTCAGAATCAAATGTGCCAATCTTTGGGAAAGGTTTCACACAATCCTTTGTCATCTTGACCCATTTGTCGCAATACACCGTTGCGTATGCACCATACTTTTTAAACATAAGGAACCTCGCCGAACCAATCAAACTCTCCTTAGGCAGTACAACATCAACCATCTCTAGCGTTTGCTTCACACCCATTGTGAAAACAACCTATTTCTCAACGCTACACAAAAAGGGCCTTTTTAGCTGTTTTTGTTTCAAACAGAGCCTACTAGAGATTAACCGTGGACGATTTAATCAGACTACGCCACCCATCTCCTAACACAGAAACATCACAATGAACAACAGAAATATCAGCTCCTCGATATCCTGGCTCTCCACAAAATCTGTTGAGTATTTTACTTAACTGGTAGCATCGGAGTTTACCCGCTTTACCAGCGTAATTCCTCCCGCATCTCCACCCAATTCACAATCACGGTTGCACGATAAACCATGCGGTCCAATCACACCGCTTAGCGATACTAGCTATCTTACATCTAACTTTGCGATTACTATTGGGGAGTACGTTTCAAAAGCCTTTTTAACTGTTCTCGTTTCAAACAGAGCTTTTGCTGCCAGTATACCTGCTGTGTATATCTAACCTTAGTTGTTCAGCCCGCCTGTCAGACAGCAACCGATATCCCTGCATCTTTCAACAGTAAATCAACTTTCACTTCAAAATCATACAATTCACAAACACATACACCTTTTCTGCCCAGAAAATAAATTTCCCAAACAATAGCACTATCTTTTCAGAGGTTTTACCAAGTGATTACACTATGCATATATAACAGACTATGAACACAACTGTTTAAACACGTGGCAACAATACCGGAAGTTCACATACGCAATTCAGGAAGTACACATATGCTAAGCAATGCAACACATTTAAAACGCAATATGACAATAAAAAGAAACAGTTTTCTCTTTTGTCCCTAGATTCAAGTTAGCGCTCCTTCGGATTATGCAAAAACGGACATTCGGTTTCACAAAACAGAGTTATAAACAGGTTTTGAACACTTTGCGTTCTTACCCGTATATGACGCGTCAATCCACCCTTTGTTGGGGAACCAAAATCCGCTGGTCTTGCGTATCGTCCAGTAGCGTAACTTCCGCTGCGAGCGCCAAAATTGTTATGCACGTTTTGTCGCTATCCAATAACGATTGTCGAATCTCAATTTGTGTTTCCAACGCACAAAGATTTATTATCCAAAAGTAGCAGAATAGATTGAGTGAAATAAAATAAGCACAGCCGTTACTTATCGCAGGTGCCCTGGATCCAGTGAACAGTCATTCAGGTCTGAAGTCTGTGGTCAAAGAAGACTGCTCACTAGATGAAAAGCTCCTGCTTATATGCAGTCAGAAATACAGTAAAACAATGCAGATGATGTGGCTTGCTTCTATTGGTCCAGGTTTCATGAAGGTCCAGGATGTTGCAGATCATAGGCCAGTTCAAACCAAAATATCCAAAGGTGGGGGTCATCTCTCCAGGGGATGTGCTCCGACTTTCCCACCAAGAATCCAGTCTCAACTAGTCTATTAGCATTTTATTATCAGTATTATTTTAAACATTTATTCCCTAACATCAATAACTAGAGTATGCAATGTGCGATCTCTTCAGCGAATGAACCGGACAACTGCTGATAAATAGGGGATTAAAATGATACCAGACATAACGCATTTCCTATAACCTGAACCATATGTTTTACTAACATGCATATAACTTATAATATTAAACATAAATACTACTATATTTCAACATAAATAACTATGTGTTGCAACTACAATTAATGTGTACTAATTACAAATGTGTGTGTTTGTGTGAATGTGTGTAAAAGAGTAAAAACTGTTATTGCCACATGTTGTGACTGGATATGCCCTTCCACGCCGTAGCGTGCTCTACGCATCTTTTCAGACAAAGACAACCAAGTTTGCTCGAAATTAATTGAAATGACTTTATCCAATTTGTTGACTTCGACATAAGGTAAAAAGTGTTTTTTAAAATTTTTGTTTCCATGACAAAAAAACACAGTGCACTTTAACATAGGCTTTAGCAGGTGATGTGGAGGGCTTACTATCATCATGACTGGTGCCAGCAGCTGCTTAGTGCTCCTGGTCTTCTGTGTACTGCTGTGAATCCATTTTGATAAGACATTACAATTTGACTGCAGATTAAGAACAACATTGCCAGCACTATTATTTCTATTTCAGAAACTACAATAAGCAATTGAGCAATTGAGCTTTCCTGTTTGCCTGTTTGTGTGTGATCTATATAACATCGTACAATGTGACTGCAGATTTAGACCAAGACTGCCAGCACTATTATTTCTATTTCAGCAATGACAATTAGCAATGGACCTCTCCTGTAAGCACAAAAACTGTGCGGCGGGAGCTTAATGAAATGGATTTTCATGGCCGAGCAGCTGTAACAAAGGGAGTAATTTATATGGCAATCTACAGAGAAAGGATGCAAATAGATGTACACCTTTACACATCTAGTTTGAAGACAAACAGGTGGCAGACGTATGTGTGACAAATTGTCTGGTTTAACTTACACGGTTTGAAATGTCTTTCCCACAGCAGGTTGATAAGGTGTGTCAGAAGTCAGGGCAAATAAAACATCTGATGAGAGCTCCCTTTTAGAAGGAAGGTTTGAGTGTCACCTTACCAGCAAGCTAAGGCTGCGGGAGAAGTTTCAGGTATGGAAGCCGATGACTCAGCGGCTACCCGCGGAAGTATGAGGCAGAATTTTTGAGGGAAGGCTTTCTTTTTGGTTTTCGGGTTCCCATCGAGGGGCTGTTCATTCGGGTAGTGGAGCAAATTTGAAATCGGCCAGTTTGTTCCCAGAGGTGTTGGCAGCTAAGGTGTATAAAGATGCGATCCCGGAGAAATTTCTAGGGTCACGTACCAGTCTTTCGAGTCTGCACTCGACATGGTGCAGGGGTTTGGTAAAGGGGCGTTGCTTGGGAAAGTTTATGTCGAGTTGGCTTTCCGTTTATTTCTGCTTCATCCGGATTCTTTTCCCTTTATGGGTTTTAGGTTGGATGAGGGTTATTACGTGGACGGATGTGCGGTGTCCTGTGCATTCTTCAAGTGCTTCAGTTTGTTTTTGCACTGGTGTATCTGCGCGGGCACGGGCCATAAAGGAGTCGCACACTATTTGGATAATTTCTTGGTGGTAGGGTGGGGGGGTGTGGGGACGAGACTTGCAAGGATATGCTGTTTGCGGTTAGGGTTCTTTTTCATCCTCTGGGAGTGCCAGTTGCGGGGGAGAAAACCGAAGGCCCCACCATCTGGCTATCATACCTGGGGATTGAGATAGATACTGTCCTGGCCCTCTGTTGTTTACCACTTGACAAAGTGGATAAGCTGCGGGTAGCAATAAGGGAGGTGCTAGGGCCGGGAGGAGTGACCTTGCGACAGGCTCAGGCGTTATTGGGGCATTTTAATTTTGCCTGCTGTGTGATTCCCATGGGAAGAGTATTTTGTCGGAAGCTGGAGTGGGCGACGGCTGGGTGTAGGCGTCCGTATAGCCAAATCACACTCTCGGAGGAAATCAGTGAGATTTGACGGTGTGGGACCTGTTCCTTCAGGAGTTTAATGGCGTGCATTGTGGCCAGGGCCTTCGGTGTCCAGTCAAAAGCTGGAGCTCTTTATGGATGCGTCTGGGTCGGTAGGTTTCGGGGCATATTTTGCCAGGGAGTGGTGTGCTGCTCTCTGGCCTGAGGAGTGGGTGCTGTCCGGCTGGACGGCTAATTTGACACTATGGCAGGGACACTGGCGGGGATATCCTTCTTTGCTAGGTTGAAGGGTGAGACGGACTATACAATGAGTTTTTTTTCAGGGCGCTCAGGGGTTGGGACGAGGGATCAACCAGTACCGCCAGATCAGAGGAGGCCTATTAGTGACTTTCTGTTAGGCAGTCTGTTGGCTGCTATCCCAAGGGTAGCTCGGGATAGCCACAAGGTGGCTTTGTTTCGTGCAGCTTTTGTTATGCTATACTTTGGTGCTCTGCGGGTGAGTGAGCTAGTTGCTTCTTCCAGGTCCTCCCGCTTGTCAGGCATGCTTGGGCAGCATGTGGTTATATCTAGCAGTTCGGTGTGTTGTAAGGTGAGAAAATCTAAATCTGACCAGTTGGGGTGGGGGCGCTGGATTACAATGGTCCCAAGGGTTGGTTGCTATGTATGCCCTATTGTGATAATCAGTCAATTTGCTTCCCTGAGGCAGAGTGGGGCGCTCCCTTGGTTGGTGCATGATGATGGTTCTCACCAGGTACCAATTTTCTGTGGTGTTTAAACGCACTCTGATGGCTGTGGGTCTGAATTGTTCTCAGTTTGGCATGCATTCATTCCGCATCGGGGCTGCCTCAGAGCCCGCCATAAAGGAGCTAGGCGGGTGGAAAACTGATGTTTATAAATGTTATGTTCGACCTTCTCTTCCTTCTTGACTTTTCTGCTCTCCTGAACTTAATCTGCTGTGGATTCACAGGGTTTTGGCTGCTCGTGCTTTTGGAAGCAGGGCGCAAAGGGATTTGTCCATTTTTTCCTTAAAAGTGGGGCCTGATTGGCACTTGGCACCACAAGGTTTATGGTTTCACCTTCCCTTGTGTTTGGGCTCCCCTCTTTGTTTCCTTCTTTTACTTGTGAGAATGTGTACTTCTTATGTGGTGGACTGGCATGAATGTGCATCATTAAGTCTATGGGCCATTCTGGTTCTTTTGCTGGTTTTCTTTTATTTTTCCATTCTAGTTGCTGGACGTGCTTTTGGTATGATGTTTGCTAACGCTTATGTTTGTTTTTCACTGCCTCTTACAGAACACAAGACCCCGCGGCTGATCTGGGTGTTGGGACACTCGTATGTGCATTGGGTTGCATTGCATAGGGCAGCAGGGGATACATCAACTATTCTGGGGTCAGTTATGGTTCAGTGGATTGGTCAGAGGGGTTTAAGGTGGACAGGTTTTAGGAAGCTTTTGGTGGGCGAGATTGCAAAACGTGGTGTGCCTCATGTGTTGTTGTTCATCTTGGAGGAAATGACTTGGGTAAAGGCATGTCTTTAGATCTGATTAACGCAATTCGGTCTGAGTTGGCTTGGTTCCGTGCCTCCTGGCCTGACCTTATTATATGCTGGTCTGATATAGTGCCTAGGTTGACATGGCGATACTTCAAGGATGGCAGAGTGGCTGATGAGGTACAGAAAAAGGTGAACTCAGTGATTGCTCGTTTCACTTTCTCATTAGGTGGAGTACGTATTGAGCTTCCGTTTATCTGTTTTCAGAATCTGGGTCTTTATCGGGCTGATGGTGTTCATTTGAATGAGGAAGGCATGTGTTTGTTTATAGGAGATATTTATAAGGGTGTAGCGGAAGTTTTGTAGGTGTGGTGGCGGCCTCGGCTCTAAAGGAATCGGGCAAGGCTGGAAATCGCAGTACAGTCGACGGCCAGTGGTAAGGGCACATTACGGTAGCGGGCACACTTAACCCACCTTTTTTCAATGGAATGGGCTATTAGTCTCAGTCCAAGTACCGCCTGAGCGGGTTGGCTTGTGGTTGCTTCTGCTAGCCTAGAAAGGGGGAGGGTTTTGTAGTGCACTGGGCGTTGGCCCCATTGAGGTGGATATGTGCACCTTGGGGTGTGTTAGTTGTCCCCTGTTTGCAGCTGTCCCATGGTAAATGCTGGGGCATCCTGGTTTGCCTGGCGGATGTCGACTTTGACTGTTCTCTTTCTCCACCACCATACCTTACAATAAATTTCCTTTGCTTTCGCCACATTTAAGTTGTCTGTGTTTTATTTTATGGTTATAGTTAAATGGTTTAAGAGTATAAGGTAAGGAAAGGTTATCAGCCGTTAAGCATTTTAACATGTTTTACAGCAGGCTGCAAAACAGCACAGGAAAACAACACAGTGGTGCAACATAGTAGTGCAGACATGAAGAGCAATGTGTATCTGGCAGATACCCTGGAAGTAGCATTTTAGCCTAGGGCAAGCACAGTAAGGACATGTTTACATACTTGCCTTCTATTTAGAGGTCAAGAGACGGCATATCTGTGTGTGCTTGATCCTTGGAGCAAGATCCATTCTAAATTAATTAAATAAATAAACAGCATGTCTTTCCCCGAAAGTGCTGCCACAGTGCTTATAGCCAGTGCATTAATTGTAGGGAGACGAACAGTGAAAACCCAAGAAAAAGCCACTACCAGCATCATGCTATGTCAGCCTGAGCTGATGACACTAGAACAGGGAAAGTGATATAATGTCAACAGCTCTATTCTGTTCAGCACAGGGGAATTGAAACCACAAAAAATGAAGCCCCCCCCCCCCAGATGAAAACAGCTTAGAGCCTTACCAAACACCTATGGGGAGGTGTGTGTGGGGTAAAAAAGTAGAAAAACTTAATTCAGTTTTTATTGTGGTGCACTACAGGTCCCAGCAAGTTCTGGCATATCTAAAGTGTTTGAGCATGCTGGCACTTGTAGAACTATAGTATTGAATATGGGGAGTGATTTCACTGAGACTAGAACCAATGAACTTCCAGGAGAGCCTTGCGACCAGCTGCTTCAGGGGGCATTCAAAGGGAGTTCCTGGTTAGAGAGGGGGGCTCCTTAGCTTGGTGAATTGCAGGTGAGCATGGAAGAAGTAGTGGAACTACCTCTGTGTGGCAGGTGCGGTGCTTGGAATATGCAGAGGGTAGGGGCCCCAATTCCCTCCTCCCTGCCTCATTGCATCTGGGCCCCCAGCTCGCAAGTTCCACCTCTGCATGGAAGACTACGAGCAAGAGGAGATCAGGAGGTAAATGTATTAAGCTGAGAGTTTTACGCGGCGGGTTTGAAAAACTAATCAAATTCTAGCTATCAGTTATTTGTTACAGTCTAGAAAATGATAGCTAAAATCTGATTGGTTGCTATAGGCAACATCTCTACTTTTCAAACCCGCTGGGAAATTCTCAGCTTGATACATTTACCCCCTGGTCTGTGTCCATCCGCTATGTGTACGCCGATGACAAATAAGTGTATTACCATATGGCACAACGCTATATCCTACATCTATGAGACTGAGCTATAAGTATATGTATAGGATAGCCCAGTGTTGGCTAACCTGTGACACTCCAGGTGTTGTGAAACTACAGGTCCCAGCATGCTTTGCCAATATAAAGCAGCTTGTTTCTGGAAGAGTATGCTGGGACTTGTAGTTTCACAACACCTGGAGTGTCACAGGTTAACCAACACTGGGATAGATACATATGTTTCTTCCACTCTCATCACATCCTCTCGTTCCCGGTTACTGCACTTTTTTCGGGCTTCACCCACTTTGTGGAATTCCCTCCCATGAACAGTAAGACTTTCCTCTAGTCTTCAAACCTTAAAGCGTTCTCTAAAAACCCACCTCTTCAGACAAGCTTATAATATTCCTCAACCAGCATCTTAATCTCCCTAGGTTACCCTATTACCACCATCTACATAGCTAAAACAAGACAACAACCCTCTGACTGATCACACAGCCCAATCAATACTTTTTACCTTTGCATTCTAGCTGGTCCAATGTGCAATATGATGTAGCACATGCCCTTGTGTTTCAAACTCCCATTGTCCCATAGATTGTAAGTTTGCAAGCAGAGCCCTCTTACTTCTCTGTCTGTATGTTTTACTAAGTAATTATTAATGTTTGTTCCCAATTGTAAAGCAGTGCAGACTTTGCTGGCGCTATATAAATAAATGATGATGATGATGATAATGAATTGTAGTGCTTATTACAAGTCTTCCTCTGTCTACATTTAATTAATCAACCAGGAGGATTACTTGAGACATTATACATATACATCCTTACCTTGCAAGTCTAAGTGGGTAACCAACTCATGTGCACCAACAGTACCATGCATTAACTAAATTGATATTTATAATGTTTAGCAATTGCTACCCAGAGACAGAAAGAGAGAGAGCTGGTGTTACTATAAGCGTGGAGGGATTCTGGTCACAGTATTCATTATTGTGGTTCCTTTAGCCTGAGGATTGCTGGAGCAGATAAGACATTGTCCTGTTAACATCCATCAGCTATACAGGAGTGCTAGAATGTGAACAGACTAGGCGGTTGGTCAGTGCGGTAGGGTTGTAGAATTGTAAGTCTATTCTATTCATTTACTTAATACGTTTCTATTGTTTATTTGAAACTGACATTGTCTTTAATCTGCTGTCTATGTTTCATTGTCCATTGTTGCATACACTTCTTATCATTCCCAACTTGCCTTTATACCTTGTAATAAGCATACCAAGGTGGTTTTTACACAAACTAAAGAGTCTGTGTGGGTGCCCATAGGGACATTTGAGCTACAAGTGGTATCCTGAGTAGTCTCCTGGTGGAAGAATCCACATCTACGCAAGCTTTGGAGAAGATTCGGGTGAAGCCACTGAGGATGAAAGAGGCGAAGGAATGCACACTTACACAGCACACTTCCTGCAACACCCCTCAGAGTGGCGGAGCCAGCGTGTGTTACAACAATAAATGACGTCATACAAGTGGGTATGGAACCTGTTTTTTTTTTAACACATACAAGCACACGGATTCTGGAAAAACAGTATGAGTCTCTTGATTGAGGAAAAAGACAGTAAATACATATAAAGATAAAGTGACAATTGTAAATAGCACTAGCAGCAGTGGTTGCTATATTTACAGAAAATCCCTGGCACACATTATTAAGACTTGCAGATTGAATGAATAAAAATGTGTTTATTGATGAATTTATATATACAGTTGCTCTGAAAATATATGCAAAGCTGAGTACATTGAATAAAGCAGTGAATTAACCCTTTAAAGGGGGTCCATTATACCAGAAAGGCATGTACTGTGAAGGTATATCTGTAAATAGGTCAAGGGGAATAATCCTTTATCTCCCACAAAAAGTACTGACAGACTCTAATTCTGTACATCAAATACACAGAATCTATTGTGTAAGGAGCCGCCATCTCCTACATACAAATAAGGCAGTTACTCTGATAACTGAACCAATTCTTATGAGAATGTTGTCTAGGAAATAGTGTCTTCACTCAGGCACTTCATGACCAACATTCATAACAGAAATTGGTTCCAAGTGAATTGTTTGATTCAGCCCACAAAATGGCTGCTGTGGGTATATGAAAGCAAAAGGGATTCTTTAAGGGTCTCATGTACATTAAGGCTTTGGTATAACTGCATTAATTCTTTCTATGGAGGAATTTCCAACCTGAACTATGAACATGAATTTACTTCCAATCAATGATACCTGTGATTTGGGACCATTTTGCTGCACTAGATCATAGTCACAGTCTGTCAGGGATACTAAAGAATTAGGAAGAGGCTCCTCTGACTCCCCCAAAAGAAGGTAGTTCTCTGAGAAGGGAGCTTTCCTGCCTGCAGGGGTGGTGGGAACACACAGCGCTGGCACAAGTTGCAACATCAAGCCACGGCCATCTCAGTGAACACAGCAATTGGCATAATCATACACATTGCCTCACACACTTGATGATGCAACTGATGTCACACAGTCAATCCCACTTCTTCTGTATGAAACATAGGTTACTATGCTCTAGATTTGCAGCACAGCAGTAAAAAAAAAGTTTATTTTATTTATTTCACTAGTTTATTTTTCGATTATTTTGAGTAATCTGATAAAAAAAACCTCTTAACTAATCTAATATTTTGCATGTCAATTGGAGGGTCATTGTAACTGCTGGGGTGGGTAGTGCAGTGCCTGCCTTTGTTCCATATGTCACTTAAGCTTATAAGAGACTTGCTAGCAGAAGAGAAGAGGATACAGCAAATGGGGAGGAAGTTCTCCTTCGGTTGATTACATATGGATGATGTCAGCTTTTCGCAGGCAAAGTGGTGTGTCTGGCGGGATACCGTTACTTTGGATCTCATTACCATCCAGGCGTAAAACCTGCAGCTGAGAGAAGGTGGTGATATCCACAAACGTGCAGAAACTTTTAACTGAGAACTCTGGAAATGATAAAAATGGAAATGTCATGTCACTTTTCTTTTGTAAACCATGCATTGTAGCACATAGAAACATTTTATACCACATGCATATTTTCCACAGGATATGTTTTAGTATAATTGTATTAACCATATGTGTTATTATTTGATTTAATGTCAATCTAGATGTATTAATAAATGATTTCATTGTTATCAATAGCAATATGAGCCAAATCATATGTAGGCTATAAGAGAGTATGGCTTAGATGCATAAGATTGACAACCTAAGAAAATGGAGTATAGTTATGCATTAGATAGCTTTAGGTAATGCATGCTTAGTGTATACCCAAAGTACAATCAACGAAGTTTGGTTATGATTTGTCTATGAAAAGAATTTCATGAGAATGCAATAGGACTGATGGCTGCATGTCCAACTATATGGTATCTATACTGTATTTCTAGACATGTAATTATGCAACGCCAAGTCCAAGACTAGTAAGGTATTATTTTACTTTCTTTTGTAATGTTCATTATTTTTGGAAAAGACTGCAGGCTAGTGCCTACACAGTGCCTGATGTTGATATCAGGGAACAAGTATGAATATCAGGACATGGATGACAATAAAACTGCACAATCCAAATTTATAGAGTTCAAAGAACGATTAAACCCACTATTGAAAATTAAGACATATATATATATATATATATATATATATATATATATATATAAAATATAACTATAATACCTGATATACCTTATGTTTAGTGTTCACTAAATATGTCCAGTATTTTATCTGTCTCACACCTTTGTTGAAATCAGACGTGTTTGATACAGTGCAGGAGCCTGAGTTTCTCTATCGTGCAGCATCACTCTGGTATAGGAATGAGTGAAACTGTCCACATTTAATTTCTTTATATGACGTGTTCTAGATCAACTTTAAAATGCTATGTAAGAATAAACCTGTCCAGTATTTGTTTAATGGATGAAAAAGCAGCTAGTATTTCCTGCATTCAAAAAAATCATTTTTACTGCTTACATTATTATTATTATCTTTAATTTATAAGGCGCCACAAACAAAGGGTCCGCAGCACTGTACATAACATGCCAAAAACAGTGAGCCATGACACAACATGATACAGAAAGAACAAAAATGAACAAAAATATATACACAGACACAGGTAACAAGGTAATGCAAATCAAATTATTACTGGGACAATGAGTGAAAGTGATGGTAGACATCAGCGAGAAGTAGGCCGAAGCTTAAGAAAATAGGGCTAGGGAAGCAGGTCAAGAGGTACAGAGGGTGATGGAATAGTAAAAGGAGCACACAAGGAAAGAGGGCCCTGCTCCTAAGAGCTTACATCCTAAAGGAAAGGGGAGACACAAATAGGGTTGTACTAACTGGGGGAGAGAGTTAGGAGGAGGACTGATAGACTTGAATAAAGAAATGAGTCTTAAGGGCACGCTTGAAGCCTTTGAGAGTAGATGCTAACCTGATGGAACGTGGAAGATCGTTCCACAGCTGGGGAGCAGCCTGGGCAAAGTCCTGGAGATGGGAGTGAGAAGAGGTGATCAGTGAAGCAGTGAGGCGGCAGTCAGAGGCAGAGCGGAGGGGGCAGCTAGGAGTGTAGGTAGAGTTGAGATTGGAGATGTAGTGAGGGGAGGATTGATTGAGAGCTTTAAAGGTGAGGGTGAGAAGTTTAAATTTAATTCTGTAGGCCATGGGGAGCCAATGTAGTGACTGTTGGAGGGAGACAGCAGAGATAAAACGTCGGGAGAGAAAAATGAGGCGGGCAGCAGCTTTGAGGATAGATTTAAGAGGATCAAGGCGAGAATCAGGTAGACCACAGAGAAGGAGGTTACACTAGTCAAGACGAGAGATTACAAGCGCGTGAATGAGGGTTTTCATAGCTTCCGTGGTGAGAAAGGGGCGAATTTTGGATATATTCCGAAGGTGGAAGTAGCAGGATTTTGAGAGGGACATATTGTGAGGCTTGAAGGAGATGGAGGATTCAAGGATACATTACAACATAGTTTGTCCTGTAGAAAATGTACTTCTTTTTTTGCTTTGCTCCTAACTCAGCATCAGGCCTATTGTCTTTACTTTGCACAATCATCATCATCATCTACAGCAAACTCATTCACATCAGTCACTGCCCCTGGAGCTTGCAATCTAAATCCCCTAACATACACCCACACACACACACACACACACACACACACACACACACACACACACACACACACACACACAGATTGAGAGAGACTAAGGGCAATTTAATAGCAGCCAATTAACCTATCCATATGTTTTTGGAGTGTGAGAGGAAACCAGAGCACCCGGAGGAAACCCATGCAAACACGGGTAGAACATACAAACTCCACACAGATAAGGCCATGGTCAGGAATCAAACTCATGACCCCAGTGCTGTGAGGCAGAAGTGCTAACTACTCAGTCAACGTGCTGCCCATGCAAACCCCCTCTAACTCTAACATTTTGACTGTGTGATATTATCTATTGGCAAAATATCCCCCTGTATTGCCTAATTTTCAATTGATACAGTATTATGAGTTACTGAATTTTGCTCAGTGTTGCACTTTTATCCTGCCTGTTCATAATCTAATGAGGATCTTATGGATTTTGGTCAGACTGTATGTAAAATATGAATGATCTGTCATTATATCAGAAAGTGTGCAAAAGCAATCAGAACAAAGTCATCATGTGGCCCTTGTAAGACCTCACTATGCCACACTATAAGGTACATATTTTAAAATAAAAAAATATTTTATTGGACTGCTCTTGAACTTGGCTTAAAAAAAGTTTCATATAAGAGCATACTCCAATTACTTTTAGTCATTTTCTAGGCACGACTTAGTTTTTTCTGTTTATTGCCCAGTCGTGAGTGTTATCCAACAGTGTCATTGAAGTGCCAATTATATCAGATTGCTTATTTCTAACTAACAATTCCAGATGCGCAGTTTGATCAGACATTTATTTTAGCAAGCATGCAAGGTATCTGCCACTTGGCTTTCTTGAATTAGCAGCTACACTATTTTTTCTTACAAATGGATTTAGAGATTTAGCAGTAATGTAGCAAAATAAACACCAGCAGCTGATATACTATTTCAATAGAAAAAAAACAAGGCACTAATATAAACGTGACATGTGTAGAACTAAAACCGTTAGGATTTCAAAACAAGATTTACCTTTGGTACTCCAATCAACCAGTAAGTATGAATTCACAAAACAGTAAACAGGGCCACAGCACAATCATGGCATTAAATTACATAATGTACAAAGCAGTAGCATATGGTCTATTACTGCAGAATGTGGCCAAATGTTTCATTAGTCTTAATATTAAGCTTTACATTTAGAACTGACAGTGTAGTTACTATTGAGGTCACAAAAGTTGCAATTGTCATGGAGTTTGTATCCCAAGATACCCCATGCTACACAGATAGCGGATTAACACTATAGCTATCGACATCTTCGCTGGACCTCCACTAGTCACAGGAACAGGAGTAGTTGGTTGGTTTGGCAATGTAGTCTATGAACACTGTGTATGTTCCATCTGTACAGTTCCTGTATGACACCTAGCCAACGACCATAGGAAATTGCCTCAATAAGGAGGTATTGAATCTAACTGTAAATGGAACTTCAGGACCAGGGTTAGGGGGAAAATCGTAAGCTCTTTTATTCACATTAAGCTTCAGGTGTAGGCGAGCTACTCACTTAGAATTCCTGATAGACATTTGGGGGCTGCAGCTGAGTTAGACGTAAGACTGTTTCTTTACCATAAACTATGCTTTCCATACAGTACATGAGCACAAAGTCGTACTATTTGTTCACATCTGACACTCGTACTTCCTTAAAGCTGGAGAGGCAGTTCAGGGGAATGAAAGGACAGTCTACTGTAGGCCAAGGACAGTAAGTGTGTGCTTGCGTACTGTATAACATACAGCTGCCTATGCTACTGGTACAGAGCTGGATGCATCTTGAGATGCCTACAATTCAGCATATGGACATAAAGACAATTTTTTTACATGTGTTTTTGAACTTTTTGTAATGCACATTTATCCAACTCAGCTTCAGGCCTTTGATCATTATTGTTGGAACCTCTGGTGTAATTTTTGGTACAGACAAATAGAGCTGTGCCATCAGCATACGGGTGGCAGCTAAATGAAATGGATTTGACGAGGAGCAAAAAATATTTAGAGAAAATAGTGAGACCCAGTCATTCATTTTTAAGTTACATCAAGAATTAAACAATTGAAAAGTATTTTTTATAAAAAAAACACTAAATGAACTCGACCAAGAATTAGCAGTGCCAGGGAACCCAAGTACTTGAAGAACATTAGAGAGGAGGGAGCTGTCAATGCAAGTAGTATGGAGTAATTTAGGTCATTGGCCACTGTCACAAGTACAGCTTCTGTTGAGCGATGTCTGTAAAAGCCAGGTTGGAATGAACCAAGTAGGTTATGGGAAACTAGAACATCAAGTCATTGTTTAGCAGCTAGGCGTACAAGTATTTAGCAGCACAGTGAAAACTAGAAGGAGGATGGTAACAAGAGGGCTGCAGGCCCATAGTCACACTTTAACAAACATTCCGTTACAGGGATAAAAACTGGGCTCAGGGTTGTCTGTTCCCTTAGCCTGTGATTAGATGCTGTACAGGCAGAGAACGAATCTCCTTACATTTATTTCTGCCAGCCAGCTGATTGGAGGATAATCCACCCACTTTTACGACAAGCTAAATGTGTATCTGCGCCCTCTCAATGAGAAATATTTCCAATCCCAACAGATGTGGGAACAGACTGTACAGCAACAGTGCTATACACAATTAATTATAGTTCTACATCTGTATGGCCTTTAACCAACAAGATCCCACTTGGAGATGCTCAAGCTGCATTATTTGTCTGCCCCTGAGAGTGTATGTGTGACTTTTGGACATGTGGGGTTCATCCCATTTGCCCCCAAATGTAATGTTTTTTTTACCAAAAGATGTATTTATATAAATTTACTGTGTCAATTATTTCCATACATCCAAAATGTATATATAAATGTATATAGGGTTACTCACTAGCACAATGCATTTGTTTTTATCATATTGATAGTAAGAAAAATCTTACATTATTATCACATTATAAGTATGATCAATGGAGATCCTGAGAATTATAATCTGCCTCCAGTCTTATTTAATTAGAATGCACAAAACACTGAACTTCCAACCATCCATGGAGTGGAGTACAAACATGTATTGTCAAGATCGCTTGTCTTTCAACCACATTTTCTTTCTCGGAAATCAGAAAAATACCTGGATAAAATTTAATTCAAATGTCTGCCGGAAATATTGTTAACAATGAGGGTGTTTTCCCCACATATTGTCCACCTCATAGATCGCCTTGTGTGTGTCTAGGGACAGAGGTCTATTCTAATCAATGTGGATTCGCCAGGTGGAAAACTGAGTAATTATGGGGCTCTACACCACATATTTTCATTGCCTTACTGCAGCACCAGAAAAACCCTTGAATATTATTCACACATTTCTTGTATTTATCAACTTTTAGAAAAAATAGAAGTTCATATTTTTTCTTCTTGAGTTGTTGGCAATGGCAAACATAAATACCATGATTTACTCCAAGTAGGAAGGGCTTTACTCAGTTTAGACTTTTAGCAAATGTACTAAATTCCCTGACTTAGTTAAGACCTGCGGTAATCTGGACAGTTTACAAACCCTATGTAAAACCCAGCCACAAAGGTTAGGAGGTTACTAGGACTCAAGCATTTAGTTTATTTAGTGGGTACTCCAATACCTTGCACAGCCACTCACTGCTCTCTGCAATCTCCCGCAGGCAGCATGTAGCATGTGGACAACACATTGTGTGTCTGAAATGTGATCAAGTTGGAATAAGACTCCTGTCACTCCTATTGACCCAGTCTGCTTTGAAACAGGCAGAACCTGGAATTTGGGAGATCCACCATAAAGCTTTAATATTGGACCCCAGGTAAGTAACATTTGGAGACTAGGATTCATTAGGTTATTTTAGTTTTGGTTGCTATTATCCTTTAATATGCCCTACCCACCAAAAATTGCAGGATCCATGGTAGCTGGGCACAGTCCCTAAGTGTTGTCTTTAACCATTAAAAGGTCTTTTTATGACTCAGTTTCTTGCCCCTTCTCCAAATTAGTAAAGCTGTCCATGTCTAGATACTTTCTCTGTGGAAACATGAATGATACTTATTGTCTCTGTCAACTAGATTACTTCACTTGCGCATAGTATTTTAAGGAAATGCTCAAAATATAGCCTGTTAAGGCTAGAGAAAATCAGGTTTAAAGCACAAGTAAAGCTATTTAGGACTTTGCCATATATCAAAGTCTGTGTATAATTGAGCTAAATAATATATCTGACATAACTAGTCAGATCTGTTTTAATAAAGGATCAACATGTAAGTGATGGATTTGGCATAAGAGAGGCCCTAAATGAACATCTGTTTCCCCCCTCTGGTATCTTAGGCAGATTAGACCACTTGTTTCATAGATTTTCCATGTCTCCTCATTCAAGTGAGCTTAACCAATGTGGTATAAGTGGTAAAAATGTAACAAATAGTGTTCAAGTAAAACACCACCTAAATGTATTTTCATCCATAGAGTTTGTAGGTGCGGTGTTACCACCATCCAATGTTGTCCTGATGTAGCAGTCCAGATCTGCAATCCTATCTCTTACTATGGCAGGCTAGTTGTAAACTGGCTCAGTGGGTGTTGATGTCCTTTCCCTGTGAACTTCCCATTCATGTGAATGGGAAGTTCATAGAAGACGGGCATTGGAAACACCACAATCTGCTTGAATAAAACAAGAGGTAGTAAGGGGAAGGATTGCAGCGTTGGATGATAAGATCCTTCAGTGGACCTTATGCATTGGAGTAGCACTGCATTGGAGGCAAATATCTTTACCCTACCTCTATATTAGTCTAATATTACAAAGTCATATATCTAATCTACCTCAAGCTTTAACTCTAGACTTAGCATTAACCATTCCCTAGTTGAAGCCTATGTCTAACCATACAACTAGACCAACCTATAAAACTATTTTGAGTCCTAAAGAGATTTAATCTTGCTTCCCCAAATTCTATAAATTTAAGAAACACTCACAACCAGAATTTCAACTGAAATCATAAAGAAAAAAATATTTCTTGCATCTTCTACTACTCTCTTGAGAAAACATGATAGATCCTACTTTTGACATACAGTTGCAAGTTACTCTATGTGTTGTAACAGGGTATGGGCACCTGGGCTCGCTTACACTTTAAAGTACTTAATTAATTTGTTTATACTTCACTAATTCTATCTCGGATCCTATCTGTTTTATAATTCAGAGAACGCAGACATGAGGACAGACATTAGAAGGGTGGTGCATCTACACCTTGCATCGTTCTGAGGCAGTTCAAAAGACAGATCTTATGTAGCTTGCTGGATTCCAAAGTATCGGAATTTTACTGTACAGACTGAAAATTTATAAACAGGGAAATGGAAAACATGACTGGAATGGTAACGTTATTATTTTTGTCTTTTGTAAGCACCAGTTTAGATGGTGTGTAATAGCTGTAGCTATTTCTGATGGAAGCAGGAGGCAATTATGAAACTTTATGTATTAATATTGCTGCAGTGAAATGTCAGTGTTAGAATGATAGTGTATTTTACTTTTATGCTTCTGCTGTATCCATTAATATGTATTTTTGGTGTTTAGATGCTTTCCCAACACAGGCAAGCACATGTGGCACAATTATAGTAAATTAATGTATAGATGATTATAAAATATTAAAATGTTTAACATTCATAGTTGTAAAGTGAAATGGTATAGTAAGTGTATTTATAAATATGTTCTATACAGTGTTCGCTGTTTATTTGAGGATTGTTTTTGCTAAATTTATTTGCATAAGTCATTTTCTTTATACATGCATTACTTGTCTCACCTGCGATCTGGTTTCCTTGCAAGTATAGATGCTGCAGTCTGATGCTAACCGGTGGTATACGATGCAGTTGGTTATAAGACAGATCCAGCTCCACTAGGCTGCTTGTATTAAATGTGGCTCCTGGAACCCCATCGCTGGTCAGTCTATTATGTGAGATTCTAACATATTGTAGCTTTGGGTAAGCTTTGAAATAGTCATTTGGCACCGAGCTTAGTTGATTGTACTCTAAATATACTTGTTCAAGAGAGTCAGGAAGTGAATCTGGCAGTCTTCGAAGCTGATTGTTGCTGAGGTCCAAGTGCACCAGGGACTTCAGACCCCTCAATGATTGCCCCACTTCCTGAATTTTGTTCTCATGAAGATACAGGGCAGTGAGATTCTCTAGACCCTCCAAAGCATTGTTGGGAACTCGGTTTATCTGATTGGAAGAAAGATGTAGTTCACGGATTGAACGAGGCAGCCCACTGGGTATGCGGGTCAGATTATTGTGCTGGAGATACAGTCTCTCCAAATCTCGAAGCTTGGAGAAGGACTTTCTGCCCACCTTATCACTCTGAATCTGATTCCCATGCAGCGCAAGCCACACTAGACCAGTAGCATTGTCAAAAGCACCATCTGGAATAGCACTAATTCGGTTGTTCTGGAAGTAAGCATATTTAACTCGAGATGGAACATAGGGTAAATATTGTAGGTTTCGTCCGTCACAATACATAGCAGTTGGAAAAGTTGGGGGGCACTCACACTCCTGGGGACAGTCACTCACTGATGGGCGTGGGGGTTCTGCCGGTTCTGGCTCATAATCATAGGAATAGGCTGGGTAGGAGGGGCCACCATAACTGTACTGCTGATTGCGTAAATAGGCAAACCACCAGTTGGAATCATATTCATAATACTGTGACCACGAGACTTTACAGAAAGAGATCAAAAGAATTATAGCAAGGGACTTCATTCTGCAGATTCTGGGGGGAAAAAAATAATAGTAACTTTTACTAGACCCAAGAGGATATTCTTTAAACACTTCATAGTGTATAATAATTTTAAACATCTCTGCAAATCAGAAGAGGTAGTAAAGTTGGTACATAATGCACATTTAAATGTGAAGCATAAACTTCATCAACATTTTGATCAAGCAAAGAAGAAATTGTAAGTTGTTGCAATCTTTGTACAAATTAATATAAACTTTACCGTGACTGGTTATGCATAGATAGAGAGTGACCACTGGTGTTGAATATGTGTGTACATATGAATAACCTGTGAAGTTCTGTATATGAGATTTATGAGTTAACAAGAGTTTCCCAGCAAATATATTCTAGTGTATTATGTCGATGCATTAAAATTGGGAAAGAGATGAGCGACAATGTGCCACTAACTGAAAGCTAAATCAAAAAGCATATTAACTTTATTTTGAAAAAGAAAGTGATTTAGTGATATGCAAAGTACAAAATTGATATATTATAATAATTGATATATTGTAATGCGTTTTTGACCACTAATGTTTAAATAATGCCCTCAGTACTATGCAATCCAGTATATTGAACCTTTAATAGCAAGCTATCTGATAATATCCTTACCTTATGTGTCCTTGGTATATTTATATTATAGTATCCTCAAAGATTATATGAGCAGGCTGAGTCTCCAGGTGCGTTGCAGATTTACACCTAAGTTCTGCCTTATACTGTATGCTATAAATAGACACACAGTAGCTGTGCCTGTGTGTTCAAATAAATGATGTGACTTTCTCAAGTTACCAAGTATTACTTCTTTGTATCCCTTGTCTCTTCCCTTCCACACTTCTTCTTATCCCAGTATAAAAAATACTTTCCCCACTCACTCAGCTTTGCTCTTTTTCTCTCCTCTTTTTCTCTGTCACGCTCTCTCTCTCTGCTCTCTGATGAGCTCCTTCCTCTGTGTCCTTACGAGGTGTTTATGGAAATTGAGACCTGGGATGAAGATGGAAGTTTTCCTCCTTCTCCTGCCAACTACAACCTTCGCTTGTAACTTCTGTGGCTCCTCCCTGTCTCCTGCCCCTGACTGTATTGCCAGAGTTACTCTCATGCAATAAGGCACTCTTACATTTCTGTGTGTCAGTGTGAGTTGAAATTGTGTTAACAATAGAATTCTCTGACAACTATTTACAAACCTTTTTTATGGCATGAAAAGTACTATACTATCTATGCATCATCACACAACCAAACCACACTAATAAAATGTTCCTAGTTGGACAGAAGATATTTGGAATGTGGCCTCATTGGCTTCCCTCAAAGACCTAGGCTCGTTTGCATTGACTGATGTAAAATTTAGGACTATCAGGTGGACATAGCATGATGCATATAAGTCAGTGTATACAATATTACACAGTGCTGCTTTGTCTATCATTGTATGACCCTCATCCAATTTGGTCAGCAACCTGAGTTGCCAATTAAAACAATAAAAGATTGTATATATCCAAATACCCCAAAGCTGGACAGCTCTGCCGCTCAGCTCACTAATATTGATCCTCACAATTTCTAGAGGGTCATTCTTAGGTTATAGACCTGCTTTTTTAATTTGTTAAATTTAATTTGGGTTTGCTTACAGGAAGCAGAAAACTAGAAGGGACAGCCATGGCAGTGTTGCTGTCCCTTAACAAGAGATATCTTACAGATATTTTTCCTTATCAGGCTTCTGAAAAGGTTTTACTTAAAAGGACTGAGGCCAATACAGCTAGTAAATTTCTCTTTTCCATCTCTTCATAGACCTTTAGGGGGATTGTATAAGTTTTGTAATAGGTCTCACAGAGGAACCTATCTATTATTAGCTAATCATACAATAACTCAAGATAACTCTAACTAAGTAGGATAAAGGGACACAAACCACTACAATAAGTCACACAGCTTAATAATTTAATGAAGTTTGACCTTTACTTTCCCTACTGTCTCCTACAGGTCAACTCCATCTCTCTGCAGTGAAAGTGGCCTCCACTTATTTTCTCCTTCTGCAACATTTTCCCCAGTTGGGAATGTCGAAAATGCAAGGGACTTCATTTGGTTTCAGGATGAAGCATATTCTTCTCTCATAAATGTATATTTCTGCCTTGTTGTCAATGGGCCTCATTAAGGAAACACACTTAATGAACACTGCAAAATGCCTTGATTTTGCATCAGTGTGTGCCCAGGTGCTTCACCCAATATTGTAGTTAAATAAAGAATCAGCATACGATTGTGAGTTCTGCAAGTTTTTGTGTTTAACTTGCTTAATTTGATGGTGTACTGCACTATTGCACAACCCATGACCCACAAAGCCATTTTTGCATCTTGCAGATACAAGGAGACCTGGGATGTCAGCACAGAAAATACTTTGCACTATTTCCATTGTGGCGTCTTGAGTAACCCTGTATCTGTCCTGTCCCACACTGTTACAGGAACTCACTATGGCTGGGGGGAGAGACTAACTGCTCAGCCACTCACCTCCCTGCAACAGCTGATACAGAGTCTTCTATTTAATCATTGTATTTTCAAGGCTTTGCCTACCATCACAAGCATGAAGAGCTGAAACTGAGTGTGATCTGGGTTTGGACTGGACTTTGGCACACTCTCCAATTTCATGACTCTTTATTACCTTATTACTCTCTATTTAACACTTCCATCCATTCCTCCACATATCTCCCCACATCATTAGTCCATTCTACATGCCCAAGCCTATCCCCTCTATCAGCTGTCACTCCCCTCTCCCTCACATATCACCTTGTGTTCCCCGGACATCCAATCCCGCCGACCTTATTACCATCCTTCCTCTCACTTCACTTCCCCTGTCCTGCACACTCTTGAATGCAAAATCTGTCTGCAATAAGCTTAATCCCATTCATGACATCTTCCTTTCCCATTCCTTTGCTCTCTTGGACCTTACTGAAACATCGATCTCACCTCTGATACTGCTTCCCCTGGTGCACTCTCCCATGGGGGTCTCTCCTTCACCCACACTCTCTGTCCTGGTGACCACCAAGGAGGTGGTGTAGGTGTCCTACTGTCTCCTGGCTACACCTTCAGTGTTATCCTCCTTAACTGCCCTCTCCTTCTCCTCCTTTGAAGTTAACTACATCTGCCTCTTTTCCCCTCTCCACATTTGTGTTGCTGTCATCCCCCTGGCCCTTCCTCCCAATTTCTTGATACCTTTGCTGCCTGACTTTCTCATTTTCTCTCTTCTGGTCTTCCTACTATTAGTGTCAGGGACTTTAACATCCCTACTGACTCTCCTATTGCTACTTCTGCCTCTAAACTCCTAACTCTCACTTCTTTCTATGGCCTCTCCTAATGGACGACTTCCGCCACCTGTCGTAATGGTCACTCCTTGGACCTAGTGTTTTCCCATCTCTGTGACATCTTCAACTTCTCCAATTCTGTCTTCCTCCTCTCTGACCACAATCTTGTTTTCATTACCCTCTCTTTACCCCTTGCACCCACCCAGAGTTGCTCTCATGCAGCATTACCTGAACAGCATTGACCTCATTCTCTTTGCATTCTCCCTCGAACCCCTCCTGATTTCCATTTCTTCCCTGTCATGCCCCAATGCCACTGTCTCTCTTTACAACTCAAAACTCTCTGTTGCCCTTGAAGAGCCACCTTGAAGCCAACTTTGTCTTTGCCAATCTAAACTCCAAGCCTGGCACTCACCATTTACTCGTCTCCTCCGAAAGTGCTTCTGCTCCTCTGAAAGCCAATGGAGAAAATCCTGCTCCATTTCTCCTACCCCTCATCTCCTCCCAGGGGCTGGCTGGGCTGGGTGGAGGGGGCATATTCCCCGTGGGCCGGTCCCATATTGGACTACCTTGGGTTGGGTTGGGTCACTAGGCCACTTGCATTTTTTTCCTTTAAAATAGGCTAAAATTTTCCAGCCCTCCCCCGTTTCCTCCCTGTCCAACAAGCCCCGTCGCCTCTTCACTACCAATAATTCTTTACTGTGTACTCACCCACCTCCTCCCCCCTCATCCATTCTTGACTTTGCCATCTACTTCAATGACAAAATTGACTCTATCCACAATTATATCTGTTCCCACTAGATTTGCCTCCCCCTACTCGGTCTCTCTATCAATCCCTCTGCCACCCTTGGCTCCTACCCTCCTATAACTGTGTCTGAGATCCTCCTCTTCTTCTTCTACAACATGTCTTCTTGACCCTGTTCTCTGCAAGTTCCTCCACTCCCTCTTTCTGTCGTCACCTTGCTCACCTCTTTAACCTCTCTGTCTACACTGGTATCTTCCCCTCGGCCTTAATTTGACCCATCATCTCTCTCCAACTATCACCACATATCTGCTTCACTTTGCATCTAAGATTCTCAAACGACTTGTCTTCTATCCTCTGACCCACTTTCTCTCTTCATACTCTCTTTTTGACCCTCTCCAGTCTGCCTTCCATCTCCTTCACTCAACTGAAACTGCCCATACTCAAGTAACAAACGACTTAGTCTGAACTAAGTCCAAAGGTCACTTCTCCCTTCTCGTACTCCTCTAACTCTCTGCTGCATTTGACAACATTGATCATTGTCTTCTCCTCACCACCCATCACTCTAGGTCTTTGCGAAACAGCTCTCTCCTGGTTTGCCTCCTACCTCTCTGGTCGTTCCACTAGCGTCTCTGCTCCCAGCTCTCCCTCTTTCTATTGGAGTACTCCAAGGCTCTTTTCTCTGCTCTCTACTCTCTCTCTCTCTCTCTCTCTACCACCTACCTCTGTAAAGTTATTGATTCATTTGGCCTCCAATACCACCTCTATGCAGATGACACACAAATTTATCTTTCCTCCTTTGACCTCCCTCCTTCCAATCTAAAGTATCTAGCGGTCTCTCTGTTGTAACTACCTAGATGTCACTGTGCTTCCTCAAACTCAACATCGTCAAATCCGAGTTCATCATCTATCCTCCTGCCAATTTTGCCATCCCTCCCAATATTTCCCTCTTGGTTGACAACATAACTCTCTTTCCTCTCACCCAAGACTGCTGCCTTGCAATCACCCTTGACTCTGGCTTCAGCTTTTCCCCTCATATCCAGTCCCTCACCAAATCCTGTCACTTCCTCCTCATCCAATATCATGAAAATCCATCCCTTCCTCTCTTACGAAACAACCACAATCCTGCTCCATTCACTAATCATTTCTCGTCATGACTATTGCAACCTCCTTCTCACTAGCCTTCCTGTCTCTTACTTTTCTGACCTTTAATCCATCCAGAGTGCTGTGGCTAAGCTCATCTTCCTTTCCTGTCACTCATCTTCCGCTACTTCTCTACATAAATCCTTTCATTGGCTCCCTATCCGTTTCAGAATTCAGTTCAAGCTCCTTATCATTACTTACAAAGTCCACCCCAACTCTTCTCCTCCTTACATCTCTGACCTTGTATCAAGGTACATACCCACACAGCTGCTCCACTCTGCCTCTGACCTTCACCTCATCTCACCTCTCATTACCTCTTCCCATGCTTGACTCCAAGAATTCTACTGTTTTACCCCCAAAGTTTGGAACGCCCTACGTTGCCTCACTCGACTCACTTCCAACTGTCAAATGCTGACTCAAGACTCACCTTTAGGCTTGCCTATTCTACCAACTCTTGACCATCTTATCCCTCACCTCCTCTTCCTCCACCTGCTATCTCCGTTTTCTCCCAGTCAGTAATACTGTCTCTCACCATCCCTCCCTCTAGAATGTAAGGTCCTCTATACCTATTGTCCCATGTCTGTCTACTGTCTGACTCCCTGGTATGTCCTGTCATGTCTTTTGCTGCACTCTGTGTGAGTCTCCATAGCATTACTCGCACTCATCTGTTTTGCTTATGTGTATTAACTCATCTATCTGTTACTTGGTGCTGTATTTGGCACTACGAAATCTGTGGCACCTCATAAATAAATTATTATTATTATTATTATTATTATTATTATTATTATTATTAATAATAATAATAATAATAATAATAATAATAACAATAATATGTTGCTACAGAGACGGAGGAAGTGATGGTGAAGAAATGTGTTACTACAGGGGAAAGGTTGAAATTGTTACTCCTCAGATTAAGGGGAGAATGTTTTTCAGTGGAAGGGTGGAAATGGGGGGAAGAAATGTGTTGCTACAGAGGTAATGCCGGGTGGGGGTTAATGTGTTACAGGGAAGTTACAGGGAAAAGGTGGGTGTAAGAAATGTGTTACAGATATGAATGATGCAAACTGTGATAGGGCATGGCATATTCTCTACGTGATATGATCAAACTTTTTGTGTTGCAAGACCAAACCCCTTGATGGTGCACTAATGGCTTGCGGTGGCTAACAAACATCTATCTCTACAGTGACTTTTTACCAATGTTGAGAAGTATGGCATAAATTAGATATGGCATAACTAAAAGTGGTTCCTTTTGTCCTGTATCAAATTCCATGTATATTACACTTTCAAGCAAGAGAAGTTTTAATGGCTCCGCTTCACATAAGTACAATCTCTCAATGTGGCCCTCAGGCCAAAAACAATTCCTGGTTTACTGATTTACTGATTTTAATAAGATATTTTCTTGACTTTTTCTACATTTACATTTATCTTTCAAATAAATTTCAGCTTCCAAAATTTGTTTTTTTTCCCAGCCATTTTTTTGGGGAGGATAGACTATACTGTAACAATTTAATCGTGCTTCACATATGTTGCCAGCTATTTGCAAGAAACTCATTATAGACCATGAGCTGAATACATTTACTTGGTATTATTTATCTAGGATATGGCACAGTGAAGTACATCTATATATGTTTTCACAGGGTAAAATCATGGTAAAATCAGGATTCATTTTGTGCAATGACATATAGGGCCTGATTCATTAAAGAAAGTAAGGCAAGAAAAGGAGTACATTTTCTCCTGGACAAACCATGCTACAATGCAAGTGGTGCATTTTTTACACACTGAAATTGAAAGTTGATCTAGGACATGCCCCACCCCATCTATAAATCTGTCCCCACATTTTAAATTTGTCTCCCCCTCCAATGCAACATTGTTTTGCCAAGGTGCAAAGTTACTTCTTTTTTTGCTTTACACTCCTTAATGAATCAGGCCCATATTCATGATCAGGAAAGGTGTTATTGTGGGGACACTGTAAAACTTTTCAGATGAACAAATTGGCTTAAATCATACTCCATAGGCACTAAAAATAAGTACTTTACCAATAACTTCAAATAAGTCTGATGCTCCATAATGCATACATATTTGAGTAGTATATTGGAAAGAGGAAAAAGTATAAATTAATTGGGGGCTAAAAAAATTAGTGAAATATGTCATGCTTAGTGATTACATTTTCACTGCAAAGATGACTCATATTGGATGAGCAGATGGACTATGAATGGGAAAGTACCTATGTCTGCTGCCCGATTTAAAAAATAAATAAATGAAAAACACAATTCCAAATATAATGCTGTTCCACGTTAGTTGTAGTCTACTTGACCTACAGTGATGAATAACACCAGACATCATGTAGGTCCAGCAGTAAACTGCACTAAAGACCAGCAAATACTCAGAGCATGATGGAAAGAAAGACTCTCAATAGTCCTGAAGACATAAAGTGGACTGTATGTACTATGTGTATAGTTGACTTGCATATCTTTCTGCCTGGTGAGGAGGAATTGAGGCTGGCATGTGTAGCCCATGATACAGCAATGGCATTTTTATGTAAATAATTGCAACACAAGTAGACGTGGGTGCATCTGCAAATATGCCTTTTAGGAGGTGTATCTCTTGCAGGAGCTGGATATGCAACGATGATGATCATCAGCAGCACTAGCTAACAGCTTCTGATTGGCTGATTGTGTCTATACTCTTTCAGTTGATTACTTAATTAATTAATTAATGTCGTGGCTATATTACATGAAGTTGCTGCCATCTATTTCATTAATTGACATTTTCATTTGGACTACTGCACAAAAGATTCCCATTTGATTTTAAAGGGGAAACTGAGAGTTATTTGTATTTAATTTAATTGACATTTTGTATTCATGTTTGTATTCAATTACATTTTAAATGACACATGCAAATTTCACATTTATTAATAACACTGTCAAGACAATATTGTCTCCTATGTATGCTTCATTATGTTAGTATAATGTGTAGAAATAGGTTAATAGTCTAATACTCTAGCATTTACTACTAATACTATCAAACCACAGCTTTCCTTTCTCTCACTGGGTGTCAAAGCTATAGTTTTTTAACTGGATGTATCTTGAGACTTGAGATCCATCATACTGAACAACTCTAAATGAGCCACAGTTTGCCCTTATTTGCACTATGACCTGTTCTTATGGGTACTTGCATGGTTTAGCACATCAAGATTGATTGATGATTGAACTGTGGGGAACAAACATTTTCTTACTAGTAAGAGGAGTTGACAGATATGGACATGTTTCTTGCTGAATGCCGGTTAACAGCACAAATATGCCAGATTACATGCCCAAATGTCTTTCATTTTGCAGAACAAATTATTATGATTAACTTTTAAGCTTAGTTGTTGGCCTAGAGCCCTTTTAACATTCAAGATCATTTAGGTGCTGTTTACATGGGGATGTTCATATGCATATGTTAGTTTGAGGTGGTAGATATTGTTTAAAGTTGCAATATATTTTGACACAACTTGATGGTGGTTTAATGTAAAGATTATGGGCGTCATGTAGTGTCAGGATTTAAGTTTGAATCATAAAAACAAAAAACACTTTTTCTTATTGTTCATGCGGCGTAGAATCATTCTCAGTCTGTAAAGTATTTCCTTGTTGTGCTTTTGTAAGCTCAGAACAGGGGAGTGATTGGGTGGGCAGAGGTAGGCATAGAATAATAAGCGCATGATAACTCTCCTTACTGATTTGAGAATGCTGACGCTTGTAGTTCAAAAGAATAGGAAGGCCTTGGCCCCATCTCTCTATAGATTTTGTTAGTATAGCTCTGTTAAGTCTGATTTATTTTCCCTTATGAAATTTGAAATGGTGATGTGTACCAGTAAGGTCTGGAAATGGTAAAGCAATCGTGGTAGAATATTCATTTTTACTAGAATTTAACCTCCCAATCCAAGAGGATTTCCACTTAAATATTTTGTCTTTCAGGGGGGTGTAATTAGCTTGGAACAAACAAGTACAGTTTTATGTGATACAGAAACTCAGATAACAAATTGCCAGAGGGTGCCACTGAAATTTTAATTAGATTCAATATATTGCAAGGCTCTGCGAGGAACATTGAGCACTAGAGTTTCAGAGTTGGTATTGTTTATTTTATACCCTGATAATGCCCCATATTGTTTAAGTTCCAATAAAATGTTAGGTGTGGAGATATGCGGGTAGGACATTGTAAGAAGCACATTGTCAGCAAAGAGATATTTTGTAGTGGTGGTTATCGAGGGGGATATCAGAAATGTTCTAGTTTGCTCTAATTTTGGCTGCTAAGGGTTCAATACAAAGGGCATAGATTAAAGGGGACACAAAGCAGCCATGTCTAGTCCCAATGCTTAACCTGAACACATCTAAATATTGCCGATTTATTGTGACCAGCAAGTCGGGGTTATTATTATTATTCTTAATTTATATGGCACCACAAAGGGTGAGTGGCACCAAACATAGAGCATGGATAAAATACAGCACACATGGCATTACATAAAGAAAAGCAGAGTGCAAATAAGAAAAAACCTCAGTTGAGACAAAGCAGTATGAGTGAGTAACAGAAAGGAAGGAAAGGGAAGGAGGAGAGGTGGGGAATAAAATAGGCTGACCTGAGCCCTGCAGTGGGGTGCAACAAACAGGGACAGAGAATTGATGGAGATGGGAAGGAAAGGCAGAAAAGAAGACCCAAGGGCAGAGTCCTATTGTCGATGTGCAAAAATGTAGCTAAGAAGCAGAAGGCAGAGGTAACAGGAGGAGGACAACACAAAAAAAGAGGGCCCTGCTCGCGGAAGCTTAAAATCTAAAGGGTGGGGGCAGACTTACAGGAAATGAAGAGGGGTGTCAGGGTGAGAGGACAGTACTTTGGAGGGGAGGTGAGCAATAGGGTAGTAAAAGGAGCTGAAGAGTTGAACAGTTGAGTTTTGAGGGACCATTTGAAGATTCGCAGGCTAGGGGATAGATTGATAGAACATGGGAGATCGTTCCAGAGACAGAGGAAGCACGGGAGAAATCTTGTCTGCAGAATTAGATGTGGTAGCCAGATAGGAGGTTAGGCAGTGGTCGTTGGCTGATCATACAGGGCAAGAGGGAGTATGAATAGTGATGAGATTGAAGACAAAAGGAGGAGTAGAGATAGAGTAGGCATTGTAGGTCAGGGAGAGGAGTTCAAAGAGGAGTCTATAGTGAAGGGGGAGCCAGTGTAGAGCTTGACGGAGGGGGGAGGTAGATATAGAAAGGTGAGAGAGAAAAGATTAGATGGGCAGCAATATTGAGTACGGACTGAAGAGAACATACAACAAACCATGCAGGAGGCAGATTGCCTCTTATAAACATTTAAAAAAAATTGTAATGTGATGTTTAATACTTTTGTGTAAAAAAACCCAACAGTATTATAGGAGTGATACCTTTATTGGCTAACCAAAAGAAATTTTTATATTTGCTAGCTTTCAGAACACAGAGGCCCCTTCATCAGGCAATTTTACAAATGAATGACTGAGAAAAGGGCACAACATTTAAGAGATGTTACATCAAGCAATTTGTACAGGGGGAGGAATACATCATAAAGATAAGCTAAAGTAATAAAACTGAGGTTTTCGTTACGGATGGAAGATTGAAAATCCTAGGAGTTCAGAGATCTGGAGTCACTCTGCTGTGGGATGTGAAGTGTGTCCATGTAGTGGGTCATAAATACAGTTGTTAGGTTGAGTCCTTGAGTCAATGACTGGAATGTTCAGCTTGAATTCCCAGATTTTTCTCTCCCAGTCATTTTAAAAAAAACTTTCAGTATTAAGACTTTTAAATCTGTCATACTGTGTCCTGGTCCAGAGAAGTGTTTATCCATGGGGGTGTCCTAAATCTTAAAAAAATTATTTTTTAAAAAATTGTAATAAAATCTAAATCAGAGAGTCACAAACAGGATGTATACAGAAACAAACTACTATATCACGATGATGGATCTTCATTGGAGATTCATGTGTGAGTGAGGTAATAGAGACAGTTAACCTGTGCAAACCTGTGCCGGACACATTTAGCCAGAATAAAAAGCTGAAACCAGAATCAGTATTGGGATCTGGATGCTCCCTCCTGAGAGGGAAGATCAGAGGAAGAAGGCTCTTGCCTTCCTCTATGTTTCTGATGATGTGTTGTGTTCCTCCTAAGGCCACTATAAAATGAAAGGGAAATCCCCATCTGTATTTAGTCATGTTTGCGGAGAGAGCTGGTTATGTCAGATCATGTGAGCAGCACAGTGGCTTAGTATTTAGCACTTCTGCCTTACAGCACTGGTGTCATCAGTTCAGTTCCTGACCATGGCCTTATTTGTGAGGAGTTTGTATGTTCTCCCCGTGTTTGCGTGGATTTCCTCCGAATGCTCCGGTTTCCTCCCACACTCCAAAAACATACTGGTAGCTTAATTGGCTGCTATCAAATTGACCCTAGTCTGTGTCTGTCTGTCTGTTCTATCTGAGTCCGTCTGTGTCCGTATGTGTTAGGGAATTTAGACTTTAAGCCCCAATGGGGCAGGGACTGATGTAAGTTCTCTGTACAGCTTTGCAAAATTAGTGGCGCTATATAAATAAATGATAATATAATAATAATAATAATCATGACTGTTTGCTATTTTAATAGGAGCTAAGTCCTGAAAAACCCAAAGTCAGGACCATTTGAATAGAATAAAGGTGGTGTTCCTATATGAAGATGTAATCTGTTCCCTGATTTTGAAGTAGAGGAATTTATGAACTACATCTCTGGAGGATCAGAGTCTTTGGGTTTGGGTCTGAGGGCCCTATGAACACTTTCTATGACTAATAGTTAACTAGATAGATGTTTTTTATACGTAGGTTATTTTAGTTTTTGAGGATTTTCAACTCTCTGTTTCTTGCCTCTTTTTATCACTTCTTGAAACATTGATGATGAGTGTAAGATTGTTCAAGGACAGTCGTACATTGGTTAAGTTCTGCTATGTCTTTCGTTAGTTCCCACACTGTTTTTTGATATTCACTTGTAAAGGAACTTTTTGGTCCATAATAATTCTGTAATGTCTCTTTTGGTTGCAAAAACCTCTTTCATGTCTATATATTTGCATCTTGTTATCTTGTACACCTAGAGCGGATGATGGAGAAGGACCAGGGGATTCCTATGTTATCTCCGTAGTGTTGTCTTTTTTGTTTCTAACCAATGATTTTTGCATTGTGGTATCAGTATGTACAGAAGATTTGCAATAAAAAAAGAACTGAACTTGCAGGTCTCTTAGAGAGTACCTTTTCCAATGGTAAATGGGTGCCAGTCAACTTACTGTGTGGTTCGCTGAGGAGGGCTATGCAGTAATTAACAGCTCAGAGTACAGTGTATGAGTCAGAAAGAAGACTCTTGATGAGTATTCTTGGCACAGCAAGAAGTGAGATCAACAGGAGATAGAAAATTAGAAACTCCTACTATTGGCAAGGAGCTCTCACTGTTCTTAGCTTAGTTAAGCTGTTGGCCAGTGGATGGCAGCAGAGTTGCAATCAGAATAATAGATAGGCTGCAAACAGTGTGAAGTAGTATTTAATATAATCACTCCAGAAGTTGATGTAAGTGAAAGTGTCATTAGTTTAAGCTGGGTACACACTACAGAATTTTCCAACTTTTTATGCCGATCAATTTTACATCTGATCGATGGTCAGATCGCTCAGTCGATGGATTACATACACACTAGATTTGTTTTAGACGATAAAGGGAAGAGCGGCCGTCCTGTTAGCGACTTTTTACAGCCATGTTGTTGTGAGCAATGATTGCAATTTCGTACACACTGAAGCAACATTTGTGGGGCATGTAATGATATACCAAAGACATTAGCATAAAGGGACAGAGCTTTCACTATAGTTAACACCCAAAACCACATAAAAAGAGAAGGCAACACTGTCTCTTCATTAATTCCTATAAGGTAGAAGTTTATTACCATACACAAAAGTTAGAAAAAACATTTAACTTGTAAAGTGCAATGCAATAATTATTCCCTGAAAATAAAATCCCTTTGTATGTAATGGTCCTGTACGGGTTAAAGTAGTAGCCCAAAATCTCCATACACAAGGTTATTATACATGAATAGGCATCGCCCAAAATGCTCCATTCTCTGCGGACATCAAATTTGATTGGTCCACAGCAGAAACGAACGCCCCTGTCTGAGTGTACCCATAGATTGTAAGCTTGCAAGCAGGGTTCTCCTACCTCTCTGTCTGTATGTATTACCCAGTATTGTTTTATTAATGTTTGCTCCCAATTGTAAAGCGCTACGGAATTTGCTGGCACTATATAAATAAATGTTGATGATGATGAGGAGTGTATAAGATGACAGAGGAGCCTGTCTGGCGCCAAGGAATGTGAGAAGATGGCGGGTGAGGAGAAGGTGTCAGTGGGGGTTGCAGCTATGGAGACGGAGACAGAGTCAGAGATGATACTGGAAGGGCCAAAATTTTTTGAAAAAGTTAAGGTGGGGGATGGAGATGCTCAAGAAGAGCAAAGAGCAAAGTCAATGAGCCCAAGAGAGGTGGAGATGATGGTTAAAGTACTGGACCAGTAAGACTACGACATTTAAAAAAGTGAGTGGCACGTGTAGTGTACCTCTTTGAAGGACTTTATATCAATCTAGTTTCACACGAAGCAATGCAAACGCCTGATTTGTAACATTGTTTTTTTTTGTCAGAAGCAAGAATTAACAGTAAGAAGGCCTGTTTAGATACCATGGATATCACAAATGTAACACCTGTTATCAAACAAGGAAAAATTGATGTTGAATACCAAAATATGAAAGGTATCTCATTGAACATGTGTAGACAACTAAATGCTTTGGGCACATACCTGTACCGTTATAATAACCAAAATGGCGCCTGTTTTCCAGATTATATGGAGGTTAAGCCTGGTATTATTGCGATTGTGCCAGAGGGACCACAACATTAACTGATCTCGAGCAGTGTGCAAGGTGAGCAAATTAGAGTGTTTCTGGTGTTGGATATAGATTACAGATATAGAAGTTTAATGGTAAGCATTTTTTATATCCTTGTTTCGTAGGTAAAGAGATCAAAGGGAATATCAAGAAAAAAATGAAAAACCTTGAGAAAAATTTTGTTGAAATATGTATGCTGTTTGGAACTCTTCTGCCACCAACCACTAGCACCTTTAAAGTGTAATACTATTTTTTTCACTTGTCATATTCTGCAATAAAAAAAATTGTACTTTTTCCTGCAATAAAACTGTTGCATGAACACTGTGTGATTTATTCTGGGTATTTTACAAATATTAGTTAATAAAGGTTAATATGACTTTATAAGTTTAATAGTTTATAAAGGTATAAGTTTATAAAGGGTAAATATGAATAGGTTCCCAATATAGATGCAAAGGTTGATAACACACGTGCTTTACACAAGTGTAATGGTGTACAAGCAGACAGGTGCAATACACATGTATACAAAACACAAGTCAGTGATGTGCGGATACCGCACCACGTGGGACTGGTACAGGCATCACAAATTTACATACACACGCCCCCCAGGTCGAGGAAGTATCGGAGGATTTTTGTGAATCGGTTGGAATGAAAATATTGAACGATACGACAACCAAATGAGGCAACAATCGTCCATTTGGGCAGACTTTGGACCATCCTGTCACTACAGGCACTGACCTGACTTTCGAACGAGCGGTCATATGTCGGCTGGTTGCGCCGATTATTGGACAAACACCCTATAATGTGTACCCAGCTTTAGATAGTTTATCTGATAATTACACTTAATGAGCAGAAAGTATCAGAAACTGCAAGGTGAAAAAAACAAATATTACCAAAGGTTATATTTTCAGTGCTTTGTGTAGAGAGGCAATGTGTAGAGTAAGCCTTTAATAATGGGGGTATTACCCCGCTGCGGCTGAGTATGTCTAGCTTTCCACGGGACCTTGAAAATACTACAGGGGGATGATAGTACCTATTTCACAGCAGCCAGGATGGGGGTTACAATCTGTCTGCACTGTTGTAACTGATGAATGATCAGTGACCTGCTCTTGGCGGATGATCAGTCTTGTCTGCTTGTATAGTCAGTTCCCACTTTATTGTGTACATGGTGGGGCTTTGGATTAGAAGGAGTAAGTCGAATATTGGCACCAGAAGCAGCGGGGGGCCCATTCGGAATTAGAGTTATTAAAGGGTATTAATGAGTATACCTTCTTGTGTGAAGCCCTGACAGAAGACTCACCAGAGGCAGCCCGAGGTGTGCATTCACGAGGCCCAGGCGCTTACTATCTGGAGTTTGATGAATGGTTGTGCATCCTGAGTGGTTATATACAAGGGCAGGCTGGGCCGGTCCAATAGTCGGCTCCCTTGGCCTGGGTCACTGGGCCACCTGTACTTTTTTTTCTTTAAAATGGACTTCAGAGTCATGCCTTGGCCCCTGGGCTAAAACTTTGCAGCCCGCCCCTAGTTATGTACCAAGACTCTTTTGTTTGGGAGGATGTAGTAGTAGGCTGGAAAACCCGCTAATGTTTGTACGCAGCTCAGAAGTGTAGTGAAGCCAAATACAATTTAGAGGCTACTGAGTATCCACCTGGTGTAGACGATCGGGGCTAGTTGAGCCATCTCTTCTATATTGTGGTGGAGCATAGGTCCTGTGATGTTTGTGGTGAGATAAGGAGATAGGAGCAGTCTGGAAACACTCTCAAGAAGGATTCTTCCAGATGATATCGATTTCGGGCTGAACAGCAGGTCTTCTCTTTTACTGCTGGCACGAATAACAAGAGCATCCCGTTAGAGGAATATCTGGACACAGAGCAAAGACAAGAGAGTGCAGGGGCTGCACCCATGCAGTGGGGAAGCAGACTGCAAGCGGGACCCAACTCTCAACTTCTGTCAACGATGATGAAGGTTCCCACCAGGTAGGTCACTTCAGCAACTATGCCTGCATAGGTCTTAGCTATTCAGATGGGATTTGTGCAGGCTCGGGCTAGGATGGTCTCTTAAGACAAAATCCATTGGTGGGGTGGTAGGCCGTGGGTCACTGATGTTCTCTGTTGGAGCTGGTACTGGTCCAATTTGGATTAAAAGTCGACCCCAGGGGGTAAATGACAGTTTTCCCAGCATATGAAGTGAGAATGGGTTGGGGGAAATCAAATATTGTGGAAAATTGACTAAAGCTGGTACGGAGCTCACAATAGGCACCTCTAACTGTCTTTCAGGCCACGTCCCACCAAATTGTAATATTCTAAGGACTGTATATATTATTCTTCTAGTAAATGAGTAAAGATGCTCATTCAGCCTAAAGTACACATGAGACAGTTACAAAAACCTTATCATAACAGTCTGTTATCAAGTTATTGCTTGATTGGCTGTCAGCTCTATGTGCAGTCATTTAAATGCCCAGCATTATTTATCACAGCAGTTTACATTTTATATCTTTAAGTAATATTTTGTCTTCTAAACCATGCACCTTTTTATCTGGTACAAAGACTTATCTAACATTTTATATTCCAAACTTTTGATTGGTCCCAAAATAGATGAGAGTACAGTAATACTGTTTGTAGCATTACGCACCTATTTTTGCATAAATGGACCTGCTTGGTTTACAGGCCAATTTAGCAATACACTATTTGCACTTTCCTATTGATGGAGCTGGGTGGATGTTGTCTAGACACTTACTTATGCACTCACAGACTGTTTAAATGAGATAAATGAATGCAGACACATTTAAGGTGGACATTCCCTGTTTACCCTGAGTGCGCATCGCAATTTTCTCACGAAAAAAACTTTTTCTAAGGTGTCAAAGATCTTATCGTATACTTTGCACTTAGGAAAGTACATTTCTAGACACAATCCTACTAATGTAGTAAAAACCTTCAAACACAAAAGTGACACATGTATTAAAGACAAGGTATAATACTTCTCACACAAATTATTATTTTAAGATTTACATGAAATAATGAACTTCATTAGCATAATCCAAGCTAAACTGAGCAGTATTTTAAGAAAAACTGAAAGGTTTATATAAATAAATCGGTTAGTTCTAATCCTAGAGTGTTAGTAGTGTGGATCTTAAAGTGATCTTTCACTCTTTCCACCATGGACATTTTCAGGAGTGTTCACAAAGCAGCAAAGCTAAGTGCAGATTGATTTCTGGGGGGCAATCCCAAGGACAAGAAAGTGAATATGCAAGTGTGGAACAAGTACACTATATGGGCAAAAGTATTTGGACGCACATTTTAATTATTAAATTGAGGTGTTTCAATCAGACCCGTTGCCAGAGGTGCATAAAATCAAGCACCTAGCCATGCAGTCTCTATTTGCAAACATTAGTTATACAAAATGGGTCAATCTGAAGAGCTCTGTGACTTCAAGTGTGGTACTATGATAGGATGCCACCTTTGCAATAAGATGGTTTGTGAACTTTCATCCCTACTGGATATTCCACAGTCAACTGTAAGTGATATTATTAGAAAGTGGAAGCGTTTAGGAACAACAGCAACTCAGCCACGAAACGCAGTGGTGTAAAGTGGTGTAAAGCACACAACACTGGACTGTGGAGCTGCGGAAACGTGTTCTGTTGAGTGACGAATCACACTTTCCACCATGGACATTTTCAGGAGTGTTCACAAAGCAGCAAAGCTAAGTGCAGATTGATTTCTGGGGGGCAATCCCAAGGACAAGAAAGTGAATATGCAAGTGTGGAACAAGTACACTATATGGGCAAAAGTATTTGGACGCACATTTTAATTATTAAATTGAGGTGTTTCAATCAGACCCGTTGCCAGAGGTGCATAAAATCAAGCACCTAGCCATGCAGTCTCTATTTGCAAACATTAGTTATACAAAATGGGTCGTTCTGAAGAGCTCTGTGACTTCAAGTGTGGTACTATGATAGGATGCCACCTTTGCAATAAGATGGTTTGTGAACTTTCATCCCTACTGGATATTCCACAGTCAACTGTAAGTGATATTATTAGAAAGTGGAAGCGTTTAGGAACAACAGCAACTCAGCCACGAAACGCAGTGGTGTAAAGCACACAACACTGGACTGTGGAGCTGCGGAAACGTGTTCTGTTGAGTGACGAATCACACTTCTCTGTTTGGTAGTCAGATGGCAAGTCTGGGTTTGATGGATGCCGGGAGAACGTTACCTGTCTGACTGCATTATGCCAACTGTGGAGTTTGGTGGTGGGATAATGGTATGGGGCTATTTTGCAGGATTTGGGCTAGGTCCCTTATCTTCAGTGAAGAGCAATCTTAATGCTTCATCCCTTTTGTCCATATAGTGTAAGTGCTCTTGGACAAAAAAAATAAGCATTTTATATAGTTTGTCAATGACCCTTGTGTTATTTAAAGTAGATAGGCAGGTACAAGCATATTGTGCTTGCACATTTCAGAGTGTAAATTGGGAAGACCAAAGATTTTAATGAAATTGATTGTATTGGGCATCTCATTCGCTGACATGATTATATCACTTAAGCAGTTTTAAACACAACAGTGTCATGGAGTATCATGAATAGGTCACCATCCAAAAAAACATCCTGCCAAAAGTGATCTTGAGGTCAGAAACACGAAAAGCAGTGTGGTTCCAAAAGATCATTAACAAAGTGCACAACTCTTTGCACCTTGTATTTCATGCAGTGTGCCACAATGTTACTCTATTTTCAATGAAACATAAGAAGATACAGTTGCAGTAGACAAATGTACAAAAACATTGGACAAAGGTGGGTTGTAAAAAAAAGTCTAGTCTGGAGGACCAGGAATTGTTGACAAGTGCAGGAGTGCATTGTGTTCAAGGAGAAATGGGAAAGGGAATTGCTAGTATGTACATGTGCCTAATAAAATGCCCTCTAAATGTGGATTGCAAATTGTTATATAGGGGAAGTCAGTCAATTGCTTCTTATAATCAAGGGTGGTTACATTTTAATCAAAAGTGAGCCATCTAATTCTAAATAAATAATAACAATACTTGGGTAAATGATAAGTGTGGATGCAATGGTCTCCAAAGGATTACCTGCATGCCTCACCACTATTAACCCTTTAACTGAATATGCTTAACTTTGCTATGTCTATAGTGTGAGATGCTCCATCATAGTAAGTGTACTGATAATTGACCTCACTACAAAGTGCAAAACTGCCAGGGCACAGTGCAAAACCCTCTTTGGAGGCACTGCGCACAGGACTGGTGCAAGCTTTGTTGGCACCTCCCTCAGGCATTGCACCCCCACTGCCTTTTATATTTACATCATGTCACTCATTCTGTTTTTAAGTGGCCCCTAACCATTGGCTCCTTGGTTCGTCTAATTGTAGAGCCGGCCTTTGCCGCTACCCTCAATTTCACACAGGTATCCGCTAAAGCAGGGTAAGATGTTTGCATAGCAGTTTGCACTAGCAGATGGAACAGTTGGCCATAACCTGCAGAGTACAGAGTGGATGCAGCGGTATGCCTAGTTTTGTGGAGCTGTGCAAAAATATTTTTACTTTATGGTGTTGCATTAATAAAATAAGATAGTTGCATGGCTTTTTGCTGTCAGCAGGGGTACACAGCCATTTCCAGTCTGCAAAAAGACTTGAGTTTTGCACCATCTCTGAGTTGGAGGACATTGGAGAACTTCCTATGCTTGTAATGTGTGGACAAATCTTGCGCACACCAGTCGTACTTGTGATACAATATGCAGTGTTTAAGAAGTACAGCTGATAATGAAAAGAGAGGTACAGGTGTCATCACTTGTGAAAGAATTCCTGTCCGGGAAGCTCAGAAAGCTCACTTGAAGTGGCTTCTCATTTGTGAGGAGGCTATCTCTGCAACCATTGTCATGGTATGTGTAGGACAAAATAGATTGTAAGCCCTACTGAGGCTTTACCTAAATAAAGTTGTTGCATTGCCCACAGATGCAGGGTATGTTGATGCAATATAAAGATATTAATACAAAAAATGTTATGGTCCATCTCTTTAGTAAAGCCCCGTTCTATTTAGATATGCTAAATCATTGCAATTTTTACTGAGCCTATGTCCAGCTCCCTGTAGTCCATACCCCTTTATGGTGTCAAAATTGGGACCTTTGTGAAAATAGAGACTGTTTGTAGGTATGAAAGAATATGTCAATCTTTTCTTAGTATCAAAATTGAAAAAAAATAAATCTTGCGAAAAAGAGAGATAGTTCACCAGTTACACTTGGCTCCTTCCTTTAGACAGTCTAATTCACTAATAATACATACACTAGTATATTCTATTTAACAGTGGATCTATAGATGGTGTCCAACTGTAAGGCAGAATGCCATGGCTGACAACAGCTGGGAAGTCAATTTTCTATGCGTGATTCCAGACTAAAATAATATAATGCAGGCACAACTGCCTGGATAGCATATTCTTGTAATAATACATAAAGTGGAACAAATTCACATAAAACCTGCACGTTCATAAAAAGGTCTTTACAGCCAAACCTAGAAGCACAAGAAGTTTCATTTACAAATGCATCACCTCGTAGGCAAACCTTTTGCCATAACATAAATAGCAACAAAAACATATAATTGTATATTTAATTATAATTTCCCACACAGGGATCACTGCCTCCTTTCACCGACAATGTTAGGCTGCTGGTGAAGTAGATTTTACTTCATGAGGGAGGTTTGCCAGGGCTCACCAAAGAGCCCTGGCTTAGTAAATACCAGCGGCAGTATATTTTGTAACACTGCATACAAATTATACTTACTGACGCTCACTAACCACAAATGATAAATAGACCCCACAATATGAATTTTACTAATGCCAGACTATCCCAATAATACACTTTGTTCGGGGTGCCGGTACCGCAATAGGATAGCATGGACCTTACCAGATTGCTTTTAGTGTTGCCTGGCTTTCTCCATTGCAGATTAGATGTGGCGTCACATCAGTAATTGAAAGTCTTAGAGCTTATTGTGTTGGATCTCTTCTGTTACGGAGTGAGCTGAACATTGCACAAGGCACTAGGTAAAGGTCTCAGCTATTTATAAGTGCTAAATACAGTGAATTATGGAGGAAATGGAAGTAATTATTTAAAGTATAAACCCAGAATATGTACCAGAAATAGCATGTACCAGGAATTTCCATATTCTGTTATTCCTATACATGTTTTGGGATCCTTAATGGCGTCCTGTGTAAAGGTGTTAGGACCAAAATCTGATACGTTGAACAAACAAGAAGATATCTGGTACGCATAATATACACCACCATATTTATAGGTTTTGTTCCCTATAATATTACACTATGAGGCGACCTGCCTTTATGGACAAGAAAAATGATTTCTTTACAAATAAAAGCCATATTACATGCAATTCCACATTTGTTGCCTTTATGAGCAAATGTGGTTGTAATTTGATACAAATAGAGAAGACTAAACGATTATTAAAAATTACAATACAGGAGCATTTGCTTTAATATTAAAAACAACATTATACTTTATAGTCTCCTTAGACATTTTGGTGTTGTTCATAAAAATGGTCTTGAAAATACACAATGACACAGTACTTGTGTGATTCTCAAAACTTTTGGCCATGACTGTAGGTCCTTGTCGGGCCCCCCAAGCAAGCTGGTTGTTCATTATCATCACACTCGGGCAATCTATCTCAATTACACTTTGCTTCATGTGACCATGAAGCATCACCCACTAGGCCCGGTTCAATTTACCCAGTGAGGCGTAGATATTCCATGCTGGAGCATTTTGGCCACTACTCCCACTCCAGTGGCCAGTGTTTCAGCCCCACAAGACACAAGCTGCGACCACCCTAGACTCAGTGATTTTCAAGCCATGGGGTACGCACCCCCACATGCGCCTGATGCCAGGCCAGTAAACTGCCGCCCGAAGTCTTTAACTTTCCCTCATATCGTAAGCAGGCACAAATGAGGCGATTAGTCATGTTACAATGGATATTAACGTGTCTCTATTTTCAGATTATCAGAGCATTCCTGACGCCAGACGACCTCAACAAGCAATAGAAGACCACAGACAGTCGTCGGAAGCATGTATCAGCTGGCAAGAGGGCAAGAACCAATGGGATACACAATTGAGGCAAGTGGAGCTTCCATTTCCAGTGAGGATCTATTACACCTTACACTAGCCCCCCTATTGCCAGCATTATCGAGGACTCCTTAGACAGAGACCAGGGCTTGCACAAGCTGATAAAGCTATTACAGACACAGTTGCTACGCCAGAGCCGTAACTTAGAATTCTAGTGTCCTGGGCGAGAAAGACAAATGCCGCCCCCCTAGCCCTCAATTTTAACCAAATTAACCTAAAATATTCCTAAATTGCGCCCCCCTTCAGCATTGCGCCCTGGGCGGTCACCCCTGTCGCACAGCCCTAGTTACGGCCCTGTGCTGCGCAAGCCAACAGCCAAGACTAATCTAATCCAGATTTAGGGATTCATTTAGGAGGACGCTTTGGCGTAATGGCGAAGTGCATGAACACTGCTCTCATGTGTGGAATGAGACCCAGTGTTATAAAGGCATTTTTGCGGACATGTTCACGTTTCCCGACATGGGCAAAAAGAATGTGGCTGCTGCACATGAGAAGAATGGCATGGGTGAAAAAGCACACTGATCCTTCCTCAATTGTGTGAATAGCTACTGTGTTTTCGCAGCCATTTACACTGAATATAGACCAGACGAACGCACAGACTATTTACACAAAATTAACAACATATAGGACGGTGCTACGATATGGCGATCATGCAATGACACATTTATATGAAGATGAGCGCCCGGGCAAGTCTTCCACTAGGTTTCAAAGATATTGACACCTGGATGAATTTGATGCAGCTTAGTAACCAGGCCAAGTTAGGTTAAGGTTAAGTTAGGCCGCGTGCTGGCCATTTTGAATACCCAACCCTTTCCAGTCTAGTAGTTTCCCCAAGAGGGGTCGTTCCCCAGAAAACAGCAGACAAATTCCTGCTAATTCAACATTTATCGTATCAGAGGCTCGGTGAACAATGACATAGACCTCCTCTCCTTCACAGCACAATGAATTATAATCATTATCATCATTTATATAGTGCAGTTGTTTGAATCTGCACTGGCACTAGTACAGGAATACAGTCTCTGTGCTCTACTAGCCAATTTGGACACCGGATCAGAGCACGTTACATTCATGGGTTTCAGACATCGGGACGGGTTTCACATCAACTGTTGCCTACACATGGGTTTTTCAATTTCCTGCGCATACTTTGAAGGTTCAGTTTGTTGCTCCATTTGTGCAATCAAGCAGGAACTGAATATCATGGAATAGCTCATTATTTGGATGACTTTCTAATAATGGGCCCAGCAGGCTCCCCTGCAGTAACATTGTAGCAGCAGTGCAAGCGCTATTTGTTGTGTTAGGTGTGCCCGCTTGTCTTTCTTGGTGATAGAAATCGACATTGTTGCAGGTCGCTATCGACTTCCCCAAGAGAAAATACAAAAAAATATAGAATCCATAGTGGATACACATAGCACAAATTTGACACAGTTATGCAAAGAATTGTCCCTTTTAGGCCTTTTCAATTTTGCATGTTGGATCATCCCCATGGGCCAAGTTTTCTGCAGAAAACTGCAAAGGGCCATGGCAGGTAGAACCAGGCCAAACAAAATTCTGTACATTTATCTCTCGAAATCAAAGACAACCTACAGGTAAGGCTAAGGTTTCTTAGAGAATTTAATGGCAACTGTATCTGGCCAATGCCCCCTATTTCTAGCAAACAACTAGATCTATAAACGGACGCTTCAGGAGCCAAGGCTTTGCTGCTTGCCTGAACAGTGAATGGTGCGCCGCGCACTGCCCAGAATCCTGGCATCAGTGTGACATTGTGTCCTACCTTTTAGTTCTCGAGCACTTCCCGATAATCATCTCAATGGGCTTCAATTTTAGGCGGTTTTCTTTTCCGACCATCTGGGTGTTGTTCAATCGATCTACAAACAGAGCGCATTGTCCCCGTATGCCATTGCTCTGTTGCGTGACCTCATACTTTGCTGCCTTGAACATGACATCGGGCCTTAGTCATCAAGGAACGTATGTCCCTTTTCAGCGCGTAGCGAACGCAAAAGTTTAGTGCGCATGCTCGGTTGCCGGGCCTGTTTACTTTCGCGAACGCAAAAACTGTACGGGCGCGATCGCAAAACCCATTTGCGACGAGCTACGAGTTCTGGGCGTGAACAGGGAGGTTCTGGGGCGTGGTGACGTAGTCAATTTCTCATAGGGGCGTTCCCGTCTAACTACGTCCAAGTCATACTGGTGCGAACGCAGGCGATCGCGTTTGTGGTGGCGTACGCTATGCGCCTGCCAAGGGTCTAGTTAATCTATCATATCTGAACCACGAGCACACACAAATTATCCAAAGGAACGCCCATGTGATCAGGACGCATGCAGACCCTCACCTGCATACTCTTTGATAATTAACCACTGCTATAAAGCTCTGCGTAGATGATATGCCCTGTTCACTGCTGATTCATTTACTGGTATGTTTGCATGATATATTTTAAGATATTACTATGGTTTCTTTGGTTGATTTGTTTTAACATTTTATTGCTTTATTGTTTTATTTGTCTTGGAATTTTTGGTTATTTTGGGTGTTATACTTTGTTTCAGATAATAGTTACAGATAATAGTTTTCTTGTATTGGGCTGTGTAGTACTTTTTAGATTATTTTTATTTTGTTTACTTTATTTTTTCTTTTTTAGTTTTCCATTGACAATTGTTTGCAAGTGAACAGGATAATTCTGCTCCATTTTGAGGTAAGTAACATGGGTCTAGGTCTGCAACCTGACATAGCATAGAAGCAGATGCCATAACTTCTTTTTCACCCTCTGACAATTTTTGTTTTGTTTTTTTGGCCACATTATGAGTTTGGCCAACCCACTTGTTGGTGTAAGTATATTGTAAATGTTTCCTGTGCAAATAGGAGTGACATTTTCCAAACTATGAGTTAATTGTATTTTTTTTACATCCTTCTCTTTTCAAATATAGCGTTTCTTAGAAATAGCCGAGGCACATGTGGCAGCACAGTAGGACAACCAGCGTTGCCGCCCCCAAAATCAGCAAGTAACCCATCGTCGCCGACCCAGGGAGCGTGTGTTCAGGCCACGTGTCAGCCTCTTTGGCATGTCTGGTGCTGAGGTGGTGCGTCGTTATCGGCTCCTGCCTCGTGTCATCCTGGACACCCTGCGCATAGTGCAGATTGACCTGGAGCCCAAGCGCAACAGCCCAACAGCAATACCGCCATTGACTAAACTGTTGGCGGTATTGCACTTTTGCGCGACAGGGTCATTTCAGACCACTGTGGGAGTCGCTTCAGGGATGTCCCAGAAGTCCTTCAGTCGTGTGCTAAAGGTTGTTCTGGGGGCGTTTGTGTCGCGTCTAAGGCAATTCATACATCTGCCACTCGATGAGGAGTCCCCGGTTCCGATAAAACGGCAGTTTTCCCACATAGACGGTTTCCCGCACGTCATAGGGGCAGTCGATGGGACTCATGTAGCCTTGGTCCCCTCCGGTGGGAATGCTGCTAATTTTTTAAATCTCAAGCATTTCCATTCTATAAATGTCCAAGCTATATGTGACGCCTCTCTCCAGATTCGTAACCTGGTAGCTATGTGGCCAGGGAGCACACATGACTCCTTTGCCTTCTGGCAATCAGGGATGTGGCAAAGATTGCAACTGAGGCAAGGTGGTGCAAGGCCGAATGGTGATGCGTGGCTTTTAGGTATTTTTATTATTTAACAAACATGTCATGTATGTAGTAGTTTAAAGTGGAAATAGTAATGTCTTAATTTTGGTAGCTAAGTAGATATATTACAAAGGCACATTGCAATATCATTCAAAAGTACATTTAATTGTGATGTTTACCTTAAAATCCTACCTGGATAGCTGCCCATATGAAAAGTTTTTTATAAAATTAAACCTTGGTTACAAATACATTGAATATGTTATGTAAGCTTCTCTGAAGTCATATCTGTGTCTAATTGCTTCTTTTGCCATTATTTGTCATCCATGTTGCCTGTCTTGTTGCCATAGATATAGTTATTTGTGTCTACAATTATGACACTCGCTCATATTTTTAAACTTTTTCATTCTTGTCCCCCCTTGTAGGAGATAACACATACCCTTTTCGCCCTTGGCTCCTCACTCCTCTATTAAACCCACGTACGGAGCAGGAGATGGCATACAACTCCGCACATACAGCCACTAGATCGGTTGTGGAGCGGGCATTTGGTCTTTTAAAGGCCAGATTCCGGTGCCTAGATCGGTCTGGTGGTGCTCTAATGTATGCTCCATCCACTGTGTGTGATATCATAGCTCTGTGCGTGGTGTTCCATAACATCGCCATTAGGAGTGGGGTTCCTTGGGTGGAGGAGGCTGAGGTTGCTGTCCAGGAGGTGTTAGATGCTGACCCCAGCCCTCCAGAATCAGTTGATGCTGTGTCTTTCAAGCAATATGTCCTGGACACCTACTTCTCTTGTAAGTGTTTTTGTTATGTTTTTAAAAAATACAACATACATAGCTAATAAGTTTATAATTATACAATTTATTTACACAATAACAAAAACACATTAAACAAACAATTATTTGTTTTTATGGGGCCTCTTTGCTGGTAAAATGGTTGCATCGCTTCGAGGATGAGTCTAGCTTCTGGTAACCCGTGATATAGAAGGCAACAGTGGGGAGGAAGCAGAGGCCAGTGGAGCAGCAGTGAGTGACTGTGCAGCAGCCGACAATTGTGTGGCACGGGGGGCACAGGGTGCATGGGTGGCAGAAGGGGCAGAGATGGCAGAAGGGGCAAGGATGGCAGAAGGGGCAGCGATGGCAGATGGGCCAGCAATGGCAGATGGGGCAGTGATGGCAGAAGGGGCAGAGATGGCAGAAGGGGCAGCGATGGCAGATGGGACAGAAGGGGCAGAGATGGCAGAAGGGGCAGCGATGGCAGATGGGGCAGAAGGGGCAGCGATAGCAGATGGGGCAGAAGGGGCAGAGATGGCAGAAGGGGCAAAGATGGCAGAAGGGGTAGCGATGGCAGAAGGGGCAGCGATGGCAGAAGGGGCAGAGATGGCAGATGGGGCAGAGATGGCAGATGGGGCAGAAGGGGCAGAGATGGCAGAAGGGGCAGAGATGGCAGATGGGGCAGAGATGGCAGATGGGGCTGAAGGGGCAGCGATGGCAGAAGGGGCAGAGATGGCAGATGGGGCAGAGATGGCAGATGGGGCAGAAGGGGCAGAGATGGCAGATGGGGCAGAGATGGCAGAAGGGCCAGGTGGAGGTAAATAATAGTTGTATTGCTGATTAGAATGTGAATATGGGTCAATGTCAACATATGGGTTGCTTTGTAAATGATGGCGATGCATTTCGGGTCTTAGACTAGAACCAATAGAACCTTGAGAGTGGAGTTGTTCAATATGTGAAGACGGGTGTGCGCGATAAGATCTACTTGTGGAACGATAATCGGGTAAAGTGTAGTATGATTGATACATGGGACTAAGAGATGGAGAGAAAGAAGTAGGAGAAGATTCCTGTGATATGCGTGTTCGGGGATTGGTGATATACACTGCAATAAGGTTAGTGAGACGGGTAAGGGTAGTGTTGATAGAGGAAAGGTTTAAGTCCATAGTGTTCTCTATACGGGTGAGGCTACTGTGTAAAGTGTACTCCATACGGGTGAGGGTTGTGGCAATATCTGTGGTATTGGACTGAATAGTGGCATTTGTGTCTCTAATACTGTGATAGCATGCGTGCAGTGATTCCCGTTCACTGACTTCTGCCTCCTCACTCATCTGATGCTCTTCCACATCACGTGGCTCCTCCACCAGCTCATCCTCTGAAATTTCTTCCGCTGTAAAGGGGAAAAAAATAAATAAATAATGCCGTCCTTAGGAAATTTGTGTGAATTTATATATTTATATATATGTGTGTGTATATACCTGTAGCTGTGATAGGCTCGCTGGCGGGTGGGCTACGTCCGGTGTCAATGCGGCCCACACCTTGAACCATCTCCCCATCCAAACAGGCCAATGCCCTGGTCTCCAATGCAGTCAATTCCAGCGTTGCTGGAGATCCACCACCTGTCATTCTGGCATGTCTGCTGTGTTCAGAAATTTTATCTTTTAGGCGGCGTTTAAAGTCTTGCCACCTGTGTGCAAAATAGACACATTAGCAGGATAAAATTATCCCCAAAATCTTGACACATTTAACAAATTTTTGTACGCTTCAATATTTACCTTTTCTGGACCTCATTAACCTTGCGTCTGATTGGAGCCACGGCATTGACCTCATTTGTAATTTCTTCCCATATTCTTGCTTTGGATGGTGCAGAGAGTGGACGCGGAGTGGAGTGGAGCCTATCAACAGCCAATTCGACCAAAATGTCGATTTAATTTTTTTTTTAATTTGGCTGGCGTTTTTTTTGCAGCAGCAGCAGATGATGAGCCCGATGGCTGATTGGAGTCTTGTTCAGACATGTCTACAAATGGAAATAAAAGAAGTTTATTCCATCACTAGACCAAAAAGCAGAAGACCTATGCCCATGTTACTTACCCCAAAATGGAGCAAGGTTCTCCTGTTTTTTAGCCACTGAAGTGATCATAATCTAAAAAAGGAAAAAGAAAGTGCAATTATTCCATTTCCTACGACGCTATGTCAGGTAGCAGACCTAGGCCCATGTTACTTACCCCAAAATGGAGCAAGGTTCTCCTGTTTTTTAGCCACAGAAGTGATCGCAATCTAAAAAAGGAAAAAAGAAAATGCAATTATTCCATTTTCTATGACGCTATGTCAGGTAGCAGACCTAGGCCCATGTTACTTACCCCAAAATGGAGCAAGGTTCTCCTGTTTTTTGGCCACAGAAGTGATCACAATCTAAAAAAGGAAAAGAGAAAGTGCAATTATTCCATTTCCTGCGACGTTATGTCAGGTAGCAGACCTAGGCCCATGTTACTTACCTCAATATCCACCAATATCAACCATTTCCTGACAGCAACAACTTTGAAAAGCCATGCAGAAATTGTCAGGGCGAACTATCGCATGCTGTATGCGATTTTATAGTGGTGCGTTCAGTTGCATACACGCCAGAACGCTAGGCACGCTTGAGCAGTGATTGACAGGTCAGTCAGCCATCTTAGTACAGGTTCCGTGATGGACGTGCAGACGCACTGACGTGCACTGAGAACCAATCGGTAAGCAGGATATTAAACTGTCATTTCTGAGAGAAAACGAGGTCTGCAGTATTCTCACGTACCGAACTGCGGGTGCTGACAGCAACGATGGACCGTTGTTTTGAGCCCGCAGGGGAATACGTGGGAAATTATGACAAACTACAGGCATACAGAGCCGTGCGCAGGCGTCTGCAGGTTGGTACCCGCCGCTCCATCGTGCAGTTGCAACGCCGATGGAGTGATCTGCGGAGACGACAGCCCGACCTTCTTGCAGATTTGAGGGCGGAAATTCTTGCTAGTAAGTCGCGCTCAAACACTATATAATATGGCAATGTAATTTTTTCTTCTCACAGGAAAAATGGACAGAAAAGGCCTATTTTATGACCAGTCTCATACTAAACGTATGAATAATGTTAGTCTTATTTGCTATTATTCTGATTATTTCCTATTATATATATGTTAAAAATTTTAGTGTACATTTTTTGACAAATTTAATGCTATTGACATGAGTACCATTTTAGCATTCAAAGCTACCATTTGCTGCATGTATGTAGGTATTCGCTGTGTATGGTGAATACATTACAAAAATACACGTAAGATAACACATCATGGTTTCCAACAGGACGCCAACGCAGCTCCCAACACCACTGCCAACATCAACAGGTGGTCACACCGGAGGCGCCAGGTGGAAGCCAACAGCCACAGGTGGAGTCAGCGGTGGTGGAGGATTCGCCGCAGTCCGCTGACCTGGCAGCATCACCTCTGCTATTCCAGAGCCAACCAGAATCCACCTCTCAGCAACCACAAGTGCTGGTTGAGGAAAGTAAGTACATTACATGGTAATTTTCGTATACTTGAGTTGTGTTTTTTTTTGTCAAGACATGAATTTTTTATTTTTTGGGTAGAACATGACAAACAGTTTTCACTGCCCATTCACAGTACAAGGCATCCTAAGTTCCCACAATGGGAAAAATGTCCTCCTACCAATTCTTGTCTTGTGCGCAGGCCAACTCAGCTGGCAGGCTTTAAAAATGCACCATAGAGGGTGAGATTCTCCTTGGCAAAATTTTGCAGAAAGTTAATGTATACACCAAAACAATATAATACTATATACTTCGTATTACTTGTGTCTCCCCCTTGTAAGCTCTCATGCGCATGGCCCTCTTTTGTTGTGTGCTCCTTCTACAGTTCCTTCACCCTCTTGGCCTTCTTCGATAGGCCTGTTTTAACTGTTTTCTTAAGCTTAGGCCTTCTTCTTGCTGATTTCTACCATCCCTTTCACTATCTGTCAGAGATAATCTGATTTGCTGTCACCTGTCTTTGTATCATGTTGTGTTTTGGTTCTGTTTTCAGTATATGTTATGTACTCCTACATTTATCAAAATTTAATGAATGGGGCCAGTGTTTGGGTAACATTCATTTATGCACTATACCGAGCTTACAAAATGCAAAGGTACAAGAACCGACAGCTAGCCTTTCACTACATTAATGTATTAAGAGTGCATTTACTAAATTGTTGTCTTTCGTTTTTTGCAGCTGATGAGGAGTCGATGGGTCCTCGAAGGCACAGCCAGAGGCTTTTGTGTGAATTAAAAAAACAAGAAAAAATATATAAAAAGCATAAAGAAAAAGCAAAAAAAAAAATAGTTTTAATAGTTTTAGTTTATAAATTAAAATATTTTTGTTAAAAGAAAAACTGGTATGTGTGTGATTTCATTTAACTAATTTACGTATTAGCATTATACACTTAAGTCAAGCTGTTGTTTAAAAGCCAATGGAGAAGAGGCCAACCAATAGGGTCACACCTCGCATCCGGGATATAATGTGATAAGGCCCCAAAGAATTAACAGTTATGTACGACATAACCTCTTTCGAAAACATATACTGAAAACAGAACCAAGACACAACCTGATACACAGGGAAAACAGGGCTAGCGGAATAATTGGTGTTATATAGGTTAATAAAGTCATAAAAAAATTCCTTCAGCAAAAGACACTTAACGAATAAAATTGGATCATTGTTTATTTACAAAATAATAAGCTTCCACTCTTTTTCTATGCTGAAAACTCTGATCTTAAACAGACCAGAGATGTACTTTGTGTTTGAACAAAAGAAGGTTGTACTATAATTTACACCTATCATATAACAATTGGCTGAGAAAGTATTTAGGCGTATCCTGATCCTTTTGAGTCTCCTGGATGCAATGGACAAGTCGAAGAAGTCTGTGCAAGTCTTTGTTGAAAATCTCTGGATTGGAAACATAGGTTATTTGAATAACTACTTCATTCCTGTTCATATTCTTTTCCTTCCAGCTCACACCAAAGGCTTATATAATATAATATATGTATATATATAATATAATACATATGACATTATAAAACCACATCAAATATACATAATACACTGATATATGATATACGATTAAACAGTGAAAATATTTCCATATCAATAAATTTAATTCATCAAAACTAAAACATCTTGACAGGGTAAACAAAGTAGCATAACAAGGGGAATATATATTTTACGGTTAATTACAACCAGCACCATGATTCAACAATTGAGAGATACACCAATGATGTTACTATGCACTAAACAGCGTAGTGTTCGCTTCTGCACGTTATGCAAGTATGTGCCGGCGTGTACGGCCGTGAATGGGTAGAATAGGAACACTTGCGCCGCAAGTCATGAAGCTGCGTATGTGAGAATACGCAGCTTCATGACTTCGGCCGTTCGCAGCCACAAAGTACGTGCATTAGTGCATGTATGTACGTACGCTGCGCTCATTTTGCGTCCCTTAATGACTCAGGCTCATAATGTTTTATTTGCACATTTTGGATGCAAATGCATCCAAATCAACAACAAGCCTTAAGACTGCAATTGTTGACATCCGCCACCAATGTTATGGCCCTTTCACTCAGTGGAGGTCATTTATGAAGTGCATAAAAATAACTAGGTTTTGCACAAGTGTGCATCTTTGCTCCAACACTGCAAGGTTTATCCTTCTTCCCCAATTCGGGGGGAAAAATTGCTAAATACAATTATACCTTGATGTGCGGATAGTTCAGAAAAATGTTTTAAGGCTCAGTGTAAATGTCACCAACCTCCTACACCCTTAGTAACACTCCTTTCATTTGCTTTAGTCTCATTTATGGTTTAAATTAATCATGAGAGTGAAGGGATATCAGGAATACATTTATAACTTGCAGCAAATTATTACATTACTCAAAGTGAGTCTGTCCTTTTCCACCAAAATGCCACATGGAGGTGCAAAACAAGTTCTATATTAATTAGAAATAGGCAAATGATTTGGCCAATTCCAGAAAAATTCTTCTGTTTGGAACAAACTCCAGGACTAGAGCGCAGGTCTCTTAGGCTCCCTGGGTTCTGTATTGTGTTAATAAAAGTCAGATTTCCTACCGCTGAGACAGCCAAACATTCCTCAGTACTATATGATCACAGAGAACAGTGAAAATAGAAAGTGCAGAAAATAAGAAAATAGGAGATGGTTGGGAGAGTTGTGAAAAAAAGAGAATAAAATTAGGAAAGGTAAAAGAAGTCAAAGCAAACACTGAAGCTAACACTTTTATTTATCAAGGAAACATAAGACAAATCTGAAATTGAATTTAATAGTTAGTGTGTATGTACATATAATTATATATATATATATATATATATATATATATATATATATATATATATATATATATATATAAACTAAGAACCTCACGTTTATTCTAGTTCTGTTATAGAGTTTATATCACTGCAGAGTATAACATATATCTGTCTTTAAATATGCTCTCAGTGCATAAAGAGTGCACCTGCATCTTGGATTGTGTATTGTACTTTCAGTCACAGCAGTGTAGCACCCTTTAATATATTTGGAAATTAGGGTATCCGGACCATCACCCCTTGAACTTCTGTGTGAGTGGACAACAGTATTTGGCCACACCTGTTAATTATTGAAATGAGGCGCTTCAGTCAGACCCATTGCCAGACGTGTATAAAATCAAGCACCTAGCCATTCAGTCTCCATTTGCAAACATTTGTGATACAAAATCGGTCATTCTGAAGAGCTCAGTGACTTCAAGCATGGTACTGTGATAGGATGCCACTTTTGCAATAAGATGATTCGTCCCTGCTGGATATTCCACGGTCAACTGTAAGGGATATTATTAGAAAGTGGAAGTTTTTAGGAACAGCAGCAACTCCAGCCACGAAGCGGAAGACCACATAAAATCACAGTGCAGGGTCAACGACTACAAAGGCGCATGGTGCGTAAAAGTCGCCAACACTCTGCTGATTCCATAGCTGAAGAGTTCCGAACTTCAGCTGGCATTAATGTAATTAATGAGTGCTCATGGGTTTCCATGGCCGAGCAGCTGCATGCAAGCCTGAAATCACCAAGACCAATGGCAAGTGTCGGATGGAGTGACGTAAAGCACACCAACACTGGACTGTGGAGCAGTGGAAATGTGTTCTGTGGAGTGATGAATCACACTTCTCTGTTTGGCAGTCAGATGGGCAAATCTGGGTTTGGCAGATGCCAGGAGAATATTACCTGACTGACTGTTTTATGTGAAATGTGAAGTTTGGTGGAGGAGGGATAATGGTATGGGGCTGTTTTTCAGTGTTTGGGCTAGGCCCCTTATCTCCAGTGAAGGACAATCTTAATGCTTCAGCATACCAAGTCATTTTGGACAATGCTATGCTTGCAATTTTGAGGCAAAAGTTTGGGGAAGGCTCTTTTCTATTCCAACATGACTGTGCCCAGTGCATAAAGCAAAGACTACAAAGACATGGTTTGATTAGTTTGGTGTGGAAGAACTTGATTGGCCTGCACAGAACCCTGACCTCAACCCCATCAAGCACCTTTGGGATGAACTGGAAGGAACATTGCGAGCCAGGCCTTCTCATCCAACATCAGTGCCTGACCTCATAAATGCTCTACAGAATGAATGGGCACAAATTTCCACAGATACACTATTTGAATACAATGTCATTACAGTCCCTGTTGGTGTAATGGTCAAGCATCCGATAGTGACACTGACATCTCCAAGATGATGCTTGCAGAGTATTTTCAGGTATAACAGACTTCTGTTTTATTGTCAGGATGGTAAACAAAATTAACATAAACATCAATTTCCCCTTGGCTATCACTAGCACTAATCTAACATATACCATCTGTCTATTAGATGGACAGCTTTTCCAGCATTGATCACCCTGCCCACAGCAATCACAAGCCGTTTAACCCCTAAGCTCCTTCCTAGTTCTAATCTGATAGACAGATATCAAGCTCATGTGTTCTCTTTCCTAAGCATCATAAATCGTACCTCCCTTAGATAAAGGTGATTAGGACGAGTGTGCTGTTTTGCCTGTGTGTGGTCTCATTACAGCCACAATTATCTCAGATGAAATAGATTCTGTGTGAAGCACAAATTTTCTTGACATGATTTTATGTCTTTACCTGTGCACCATCTTTTTTGCCTGGTCTCTTTGGAAAAGATACAAATCAAACCCTACAGGCTATTAAGTTCATCAGTCTCAATCAATGCGAGTACTTGGTTTTCTTATTGCTAGGATGTAAGGAAATTGACTTGATATATCTACCCCCTTTTCTCCTGTTATGTTGACAGCCTTTATAGTTTACTGGGTCAACGGCTCTATTACTTCATAAGGCCCTTGCCACTGATCAAAGAGCTTGCTCTCTTGCGTAGGTACTATCCACCTACACTTTATCTCCCAGTGAATTGACGAGATCACTGATGACCTGTCATGATTCTGCCACTACTTTTCTTGTGCCTCCTCTAGATGTAGTTGTCCAGTAGTGGCTATCTTAAGTTACCTCTTTTGCGTGCTGGCTACAAACAACATCAGGTTTTGTTCCCTTGCTGTCTGTTGCACCCACCCCTCTTTTAAAATATCCAATATTCGTCTTAACTGTTTCACATATGCAATTCAAAATGGCCAAAGCCTTTAGGAGCATGAGGTACCTCCCGTAATGTAAACATTATGTAAGGCAGGAACATATTCCAACTTCTTAGGGTTTTATTTAAGCATTCTACCAAATCTGGGGATGGTAAACAGAGGTAAAATTAGCTTTTACCTGTAGCAGTTGACAAATGTCTTTCATCAACTTAAAAATAAATGGGGAGCAGTTGTCTGTCAGAATCCCTATAGATATTCCCCTGTATGTGAACTATTTGGCTATGGTGCTACAGTGTTTATTTCTTAGAGGTACCACCTCTGGATAGTAGGTGGCATACACTACCACTACTAGAATATACTGATGTTCAGCTACTGACTTTTCTAGTGTAATAAAACACGCTCAAAAGGGACTTGCAGAACAGGAGTGGGTTGGGGGGAGGTTCAGTAAGCAGGTTACGACAGGTTCTTTCAAAGACCTCTCAATTGCCTCATATATCCCTGGCCAGAAGAACCCATGAAACAACTGCTCACATGTTATGTCTTCCCCAAGATGTCATCTACATATATGGGAATGTACCATTTTCAACATCACTGGAACATGTACTTGTGGGACCAACAACTGATCTATTTTCTCCCCTTGGTTGTGCAGCAGATTATGTTGACCATAAAATAAACTGAACCTTTAGTAGATCAAGAAGTCTTTCCTCCATTAACCTCAACCACAGCTTTAAAAGCATTAGCCAGGGTAGCATCATTTTGCTGGTCCCGTGCAATGTCGAGCAGGGTGAACACTTTTTACGTGGTTTCTCCTGACAAGTTTACCATGGTTTAGTTGCCCCATGTCCAAGATTGGGTTTACAATAGGACAATTCCTTTAGGACACCTTCCTACCCCATTAGTTGCTCCCATAGAATCTCCCAAAAGTATGGAATGTCCTATCCTAAAATGAGAAAGAATTGCACCTTTGGCACAATGGTGACTACTGCAGGGACCATTTGAACCTTGACCATAATTAGCAACAAAATTTTGTTGTAGGTTTCCATGGTTCTATGTATGCAGAGTACCTGAATCTTCGCTTTGGTCACAGTCTTGGACAACGCAGTGCTGGACACAAGGTTAAGTTCTGAATTGACTAAAGCCAGTACTACTTTTTGTTCCACCATTGGAATCACCTTGAACAATTTAAGCCTCCTCACAGTCGATAAACTGGTACAGATTGAGAGAGGAGTCATTTTATAGGTTCCTGTAATGTTGGATGTTGGGCCCATAGGTGACCCACATTTCAGGATTCAAAGGAAAGCAAACAACTTATTTTTCATGTTTAAGCACTCCTCATCTGGGTATTATCAGCCACAGGGGTGGTTATCTCACCTATACCCCTTTATAGATGTAGTATGCGGTTATTAAGGTTTATATATAAAATAAACCAGCAGGCTGTTAACCCAAAAATACTTTGTGAGTGTCATCTTAGAGATGCCAGTGTCACAAGTGGTGTCTTTGGTTAGGGATGCCAGATTTCGCTTTCTGCTCAATAAAACACACTAAATGGAGAAGGCACTAATTATCCAGGCAGCTAAATGTGCAGAATGGCCCAGAGGAGATGTTGGCTGATATTCTAGCATCATGTTTTTGCAGCAAGACCAAACAAGCATATATTAGGGATGCGCAGGCTCAGTTTTCTAAAAACTAAGCCCTCGGAACAGCATAAATCCGAATACTAAGCCACGACTTTCCCACTTCCTCGGATTTGACATCGAGGCAAAATGTCATTGTCCCGTTGTCAATTGTCATGGGTTTTGGATTCCATAAGTATCTCCGTCCACCGGAGATCCGGCGCCATTGCTCACACAGAAACAGGAGAGGTAACAGTGCTCTTGTCACTCTCCAGTCTCCAGTGCCATTGTTGATACAGAAACAGGAGAGATGACAGTGTTCTTGTTACTCTCCAGTCTCCAGTCCTATTTACTGTACCATTGCTCACACAGAAACAGGTGGGGTAGCAGCATTCTTGCCACTCTCCAGTGCCATTGCTTAGAGCCATTGCTCACTCAAAAACAGGGTTAGCACTGTTCTTGTCACTGTCCAGTGCCATTGCTCAGTGCCACTGCTTCCACAGTAATACGGGTAGCAGTGTTCTTGTTACTCTCCAGTTTACAGTGCCCGAGTACCGAACACACCCGAACTTAGCAGATCCGAGTACCGAGCTGAGCTGGCTTGGTACTTTTGCGCGCCCTCGGAATTGAAAAGGAGGCAAAACGTCATTGTTACGTTGTTGGATCTCGGATCTCGCAAGTTTTGGATCCTATAAGTACCGCCCTCCATGGCGATCCAGCGTCATTTTACAGAGGGACACAGAAGGGGCAGCACAGTTCTTGGCAGTCTCTAGTGCAGTTGGGCAGCATCATAGGTAGAAAAGAAAGAGGAGGGTTAGCAGTGTCCTTCTAAGTCTGCAGTCACATTGTACTGTGTTATATAGGTAAAACACAAAGAGGAAAGCTCTATTGCTCCATTGCTAATTGTCATTACTGAAATAGAAATAATAGGGCTGGCAGGCTTGGTCTTCTAAATCTGCAGTCACATTGTACTGTGTTATAGAGGTAAAACACAAAGAGGAAAGTTCCATTACTCAATTGCTAATTGTCATTGCTGAAATATAAATAATAGGGCTGGCTTTGTTGTTCTTAATCTGCAGTTACATTGTACTGTGTTATCAAAATAGATTCACAGCAGTATTATTATTATTATTATTATTATTAATTTTTATTTATAGCGCGCCACAAAGTATCCGTAGCGCCGTACAAGGACAAACAATGGCACAGTACAAGGTGAAACAGCACAGTACAAGTAACAGTAAGCACTATAACTCTGGGGGCTCAGGCACAGCATGAAAGAGAGGGAGGGAGGGGAAAAGTAAGTATAGGCAGGTAACTATGGCCCAAGAGGGTGGGCACGGATGACAGGTTGAGAGTCACTGAGGGGAGCGGAGAGAAGCAAGAGGAGACAGAGGGCAGAGGGACTGAGAGGAGGTGAGCTGAGTAGCTGGAGAGCGCAGTTAAAAGTGATGGAAACAGAAGGTAGGAGAGCCCTGCTCAAAGGAGCGAACAATCTAAAGGGAGGGGAAGACAGACAGACACATGGATGAGTCTTCTTGTTACACAGCAGTACACAGAAGACCAGGAGCACCAAGCAGCTGCTGGCACCAGCCATGATTATAGTAATCCCTCTACGTCATCTGCTAAAGCCTATGTTAGAGTGCATAGTGTTTTTAAGTCAAGGAAACAAAAATGTAAAAAAACACCTTTCACCTTGGTCAAGAAAAAAAGACCTGTAATCCAGGCAACGTTATCTGCAGAAAAAAATAAAATTGCCAAAATGCCAATCTACACACGCAGTGGCAAGGAAAGAATGAGGCCTTCGCCTTACACTTTGAGTGCTAGTTCTACAACTGTGACTGAGGCATCTTCTTGTAAGGTCAGTCATGACCAAGCAAGACCTTGTCATTCGGACTCCAAAAGTGGTGTCCAAATACTTTTACGTGTAAAAGCCAAGCTGGAAGAATACAGAAAGGCATAAGAGTAAAATGTATGTTCAGATTCAGAAATGATACAAATACCTGAGGAGAGTTTATCCACGAGTGATATGTGTAATCGTGATCATTTTGATAGTGTACCCATAAAGAAGGCCCCTTTCAGAATTTCTGCAGATGAACAGCACAAGTGTATTCAGTGATACACATATTGAGGATGCCACTTTGGAATTGCAACAGGAGGAGGGGGATATTTGTGTAGCTGACGAAGGCGCTAATGAGGATGTTGATGATGATGATAATGTTATTTGAGTAAGTCCTGCACCAGTGGAAGCAGTTCTTGCACATGATAAGAAAAAGGCCAATGTCATGCCTGGGCATAAGACCAAAAAATCCACCTCTTATGTGTGGAATTATTTTTACCCAAATCCTGACAACAGTTGTCTAGCCATTTGTAGCATTTGTATAGCCAAAGTCCATCTAGGAGCCTCATCCACGTTACACAATTTGAAGCGAGTTCATGGCAAGCTTTTGGGAAAATCAGTGTCACGGTTGGCAATACTGGAAATAGATCCCTAGGCTCTGCTGAGCATAGCTAGGCCCACCCACGGGCGCGGTGTCTAAAAGGAAGGTGGTTTTCACCTGGAATCCCCGCAAGGAAGTATGGTCTCAGTGACACCAAATCTGCAGGTCGCGGTGGTGCGAGTAAGTGAACAACAGAACGATGTGGAGGAGCCCGGAGATGTAAAGAAGTTACACTGGTACCAGCAGGTGAGTGGTAGAGACACTGGAACAGTGGTAATATATACTGATGGTCACAGAGAAGAATGCAACAATGGGGACTTAGGACTACAACGGAGGAATACTAGGAACAATAGGAGCTTGCACGGCAGTAGAGAGAGAAGATGCTGACACAGTGTAGTATTCATCATCCTCATCATCATCATCATTTATTTATATAGCGCCACTAATTCCGCAACGCTGTACAGAGAACTCATTCACATCAGTCCCTGTCCCATTGGAGCTTACAGTCTAAATTCCCTAACACACACACACAGACAGACAGACAGACTAGGGTCAATTTGTTAGCAGTCAATTAACCTACCAGTATGTTTTTGGAGTGTGGGAGGAAACCGGAGCACCAGGAGGAAACCCACGCAAATACGGGGGGAGAACATACAAACTCCTCACAGATAAGGCCATGTATGGGAATTGAACTCATGACTTGGTTCCAGTGCTGTGAGGCAGAAATGCTAACCACTTAGCCACCGTGCTAACCGTATTCAGGACATGATAACTGACATACTGGAACAGCAGTGATTCTATGCCGAGCAGAAGCTGAGAAGTGTCAGAGGTAATTATGGTAATTTGTGAACAACAGCTGATGAGTCACAGGAGTAGTAGCGGCTCTGAGAGGTAGCGAAGAGAGAACCGAAACTGTCATGATAATGTACTCTGTGGATGTTAATAGAGGTACTGGAGCAGCGATAGTTCAACACAGGCCACGAGCTGAGAGCAGAGTGAAGCAGCGGTGGTAACTCGGGACAACAGCTGATGAGTCACAGAAGTAGTAGCGGCTCTAAGAGGTAGCTATGAGAGAACCAAGGCTGTCACGATGAAGTACTCTGGAGATGGTAATAGAGATACTGGAGCAGCGATAGTTCAACACAGGCCACAAGCTGAGAGCAGACTGAAGTACACACAATCCACAAGGAGAACAGGAACCAGAACCACAGGCTGCAGGAAGTGAGCTTGAAGAACAGGCGTCAGACAGGTGAATCCAGGAGGTCTGAATAGTGCTCCAATATCTCTTAGCCAATAAGGAAAAAGGAGGAGGTCCTGAAGGGAAACAGACTCTGCACCTGCGCAGATCTGACTGTAGAGCAATGTATGGTGTGAGCCTGACCCCAGGACATGCCAGTTTCAAGATCAGTGAGAGGCAGGTAACGAGACAGGTGCCCGTATGTGGGACCGGAGCGTGACAATCAGAAACTTATGCTAAAAATAGAGATGTTCACTGACCCCCATGTGCCCTCGTGTGTTTTGGTTTTGGTTTTGGATCCTCTTCTTTTATCCCTACATTATTATTAACCTCAATAACATTCACTTCCAATCATTTCCAGTCAATATTTGTCAAGTGACAAGAACACCTCCTGTTTCTGTATGAGCAATGGCACTGGAGACTGGAGAGGGACAAGAACACTGCTACCCCTGTTTCTGTGTGAGCAATGGCGCTGGATCTCCTGTATAGGGAGGTACTTATGGAATACAAAACCCGCGAGATCCGACAATGCAACGATGATGTTTTGCCTCGATTCAGATCCGAGGACTTGCAAAAGTAACAAGGCGGCTCGCGAGCCTACTCGGATCCCCTATGTTCGGGTGGGCTTGGTTTTCAGAAAACCGAGCCTGAGCATCTCTAGCTAAAAAAATAACAATAAGCAGTCCATCATCAGCTAGCTCCCTTTTCTCAACTAGATCCCAGCACCTTTAATCTACACCGACAATACCTTCCTCATCAATATCCTCGCTAGTGATTGGAGTTAGTTCTTGCTAAGGCTAGATGACTCCTTCCCTATCCAGATTTCCTCTGAAGAATCTTTGAGTGTTAGGCCTGCTGCTGTTGGATATGTATCTTCATTCCAGAAGTAGAGAACTACTAAAGTTTACAACAATTGACTGTTAAACAATCCTTTGCAAGGAAAAGCAAGAATGACAGCTGTCACCCAGTCGCACAGCGGATCACAGACACCGTGTCGACTATGCTAGTACTATATCTATGTCCAATTTCCACAATTAATGCAGGAGGTTTTAGACAGTTAATTGAGGTCCTGTGCCTCAATTACCAAATTCCATCTCTACACCATTTTACTAGACAATCAATTCTTCACCTGTACCAGGAGGTTAGAAAAACCCCAATTATTTGGCTACAAAATGCCATTCAATCTGTCAAAGTAAAATAATTGGATGAAGTCGACTAAATTGATTAATATTATTTTACCGTGCGATTGCGATTAGTATGCTACGTCTATTAACGCAATCGCACAGGTAAACAACACACACACACTTACATTTACACTTACATTTTTAGAATAGTACACATTTGCTAAAGTTCCAATGCACAATCAATTATTAATAAATGAATTAAACATTGTTTATACATAGATAATATTACAGTAAAGGTAATTATGGTTCAGGTCCTCAGAAATGCATGGAGTTTGGTCTCTGTATTGATCCATATTTTACCAGCAGAAATCCGGTATCAGCAGAGTTATTAATAGTATGAGATTAATACTCAAAAGCATTCTGTTTATGGGTCAGTTTAAATTGGTTTCTCGGCGAGAAGACACATATGCAGCAGTTGGATTGAGTTGCCCCATTCTTTGGAAAGAGGGTGAAATAAATTGACCTATAACCAACAGTTTACTGGAACATCGTAAACAATGTACCACTGAACTTAAAGTATATTTGTAACATCATCATTGTTTTTTTCTAAACCAAACATTATATAAACTGTCCTCTGTTACAGGAACAGTCTCTTTGCCAACAGACATCACCTTTAATGGCTGTTCCTGGATCCAGGTTGAGCAGTGTATGTATAGGTTGTACTTTGTAGCATTCTTATTGTATTTTGCTGCTTATTGATATTAAATCTCTTATGTGCTTTGGAACCACAGTGATCGCATCGGATAATATTTATTGGTGATCATAGATAAGAACATAACACTTCCAACTGTACACTTAACCACAGATATGTCGACAAATGGAACTGGGCAAACTAAAAATTATATGACTATGACAGCCCACTGGGTTGGTGAATCGCTTTCAGCAGCAGAAGCAGCAGTATCTAACAAGCAACACCAGATCTTTCAGAGGCAGGCTACTCTGTGCATCACCCGTTACACTAAGAGACATATCTTCTATAGAATGTAAGCTCTCTAATGAGCAGGGTCCTCCATACCCTTTGTATTCATGTCTCCATTCATTTTGTCTGCCTTGTCTGTTCTTGTTTTACGTATGTTCTGCTTTATGCATGTCCTTGTCTTTCCTACTGCACTGTAGCGCCTTATAAATCTACAATGATAATAATAACAATAATAATAATAATACTGCTGACAACCTGAGGCATGTCATTGCAACATGGCTTATCCCACTTGGAATCTCCTCAGGATATGTGATTCCTGATAATGCCACCAATATTGTGACCATTACAGCTGGGTGAATTCTATCACATTCCCTGTTTTGCTCACACAATCAACTTGGCGCTACTGAGCTTTTTAAAAAAAAAAACAGGGACGTGCAGGAGATGCTGTCTGTGGCCTGAAAAATTTCAGGACATTTTCGGCATTTAGCAAACAGACATGCTGTTGCTGATAACAACGTGGAATTTCACCTTTTATATGCGTCGTAGGATGGAGGATCGGTGAAAAGCCATCCACGCTTAATCAACAAGCCATGACATTGGGAAAGGTGGATTGTACTTTAGTCCAGCAGAATGGATAATGCTTTCCGTGTTGTGCAAGGTGCTGATACCATTCGAAGTAGTCACCTGTGAAGTGAGTTCAGAAACTGCTAGCATCAGTCAAGTGATTCCTCTAATTAGACAAAGCAGTTCTGCTAAGTATGTCAGACTTGTAGCTCAAGAACTTTATTTGCTTCTTCAGGATCTAAGAGTTATCAACATCAGATCACTACATTTTGATGACTGTGCTTGATCCTAGGTTTAAGAGCTATATTTTCTCTTCCTTTCCAACTGACCCAGATCTCAACTCCTATTGAGCAAGTTGAGAGCTCAAGTGGTACATGAGATCAGTTTCTCAGGCGAAATTAACGTATTGAGGTTAATAATAATGTAGAAATAAAAAAGTGCCAAATGATGTGATTTTAGTCACATCATTAAAAAAAACCTGCCTAATATTGCGTAGGTCCCCCTTGTGCCTCCAAAACAACTCTGACCCTTCGAGGCTGAGGCATGGACTTTTCAAGACCTCTGAAGGTGTCCTTTGGTATCTGACAACAACATGTTAGCTGCAGATCCTTTATGTCCTGTAACTTGCGTGGTGGGACCTCCATCCCACAGATGCTTGATCAGATTGGGATTTGGGGAATTTGGAGGTCAATTCAACACCTTGAACACTTTGCCATGTTCCTCAAACCATTCCTGAACATTTTTTGCAGTGTGGCAGAGTGCATTATCCTGCTGAAAGAGGCCACTGTCATCAAGGAATACCATTGCCATTAAATTGTGTACTTGGTCTTCCGCAATGTTTATGTAGGTGGTATGTGTCAAAGTAACATTCACATGAATGGTGCCATATATCTCTACAACTTATGTGCAATTGTTTTGGAACTGTATCTCTGCTGCCACTGTATATCTAGCGCTTTATGTGATTCTATAATATTATATCTATATGTGAGGGGGGCTACATCTGTGAAAAAATGTACCTAAAATGATAACCCTATTGTCTTATTTGCCCCAAGTCCCCCAGAGCCTTATTTCAGCTTTGGTGATACTTTAGGGGTTTGTGCATTAATTCCATTGCCTGCCTTCTACCATGCACTGGTCCCATTCTCAGATCACTTTGTAGAACATATGGCCAGCCCCCATTACACTGCCAATATAATCCTTCTTCCTTTGCATTTACTATATCCCCAACAAACCCTTTGAATAGCTCTCCCCTTCACTTATGCCATTGTCTGCCTTCCCTTCCTGCACTGTTTTTAATTCAAACCACCCCCAATCACTGGGCACATTAAGGGCTCATACACAATTGTTACAAAAGAAGTGTTTTCTTGCAGATGCTTGAAGCGTTTCATGTTTGTGGTGATCGCACTGGATAACCATTTATTATAAGGATTATTTTTAATGCATTTTTTGAAACACACAGTACACATTTTTAAATATTAAAGAGAGAGATTTGCTGATAGTTTGCATAGAATGACGTCAGGGAAACATGCAACAGTGAGTGAGATGCTCATATGCTGCTCTGGCAGACTGATCAAATATGATTGTGCCAACATGTTTCGTAATAGTTAAACTTATTAAACAAAGTCAGATATGTTTCTATGAAGGGAATATTGGAAGGATGTGTTAGTAGGCAACTAAACAAGTTTGAGCACAGAGGTATAAACCAGTTGCAGATTATGCAAATGGATTCATATCATTTTATATCATAGGACTGGCAACTTTTCCCTGCATTGCTTTAGAAATGATCCCACATCTACATCTATGTTATCACATCTAGGTTTTCCTAAATGTAACTCCAACCAAATGCCAAGACTTCTAAATCCCGCCTACTTTTGTGTTGGCCCCACCTACAGTTGATTTGGTCCCGCCCACAAGAGGCCACTTCAAGAATTTTTGCCAGCGCCAGTTCCCAATCGACATCTGGCCCACTCCCATGTTCTCATCTGCCATTTTAGAACAGACAGCTTGTAGGGAGGAAGGTGGCTTGCAGGTTGTGCTCCTAAAATAGTGTGTAGAGAGTGACTAGAGCGTTAGATACATTTATTTCATTTAAAATCCAAAGTTTATCCAGTGAAAGAAGCAATTTTGTGAGGGTCAGTTTTAGTGACATCTTTATTAAGCGTGCAAAAAAACAGGTGTTGTGTTTGATTATGAGCAGCAATGTAGCAGGACCACAAAATACAATAAATTTCTTTCTTGTAAAATCTAAAAAAAAAATTCTCTTTAGTGCGCAATCTAATTTTTTCAGGGGCAGTCAGTGACATCTTTATTAAGTGGGCAAAAAACAGGGTGTTATGCTTGAGTGTGAGCAGTAGTACCCCCCAAAATCTTAAGAATAAAAAAAAATGTTTGTTAAGAAATAAGAACAAATTTTGTAAATTAGAAGTATATTGTGGAACAGTGTCATAAGAATTGTAAGATAACATTCCTTCCTTACCCTATCTCATTGGGCGCTCCCCTGGTGTGGTAGCAGGCAGCTACAATTAGCTCCAACTTCAAGTAGCATTACTCCTCTTGGCAACCATGGATCACTGTACAGATCAGGAGCAGCCCAGTACCAGTACTGGCAGTAGTAGTTCTTACAACCTCGACTAGTTAAAAAGGTCATGTGGGAAGAACATTGAAGAAAAAGTCTTCAAAATCCAAACACTATTATTCAAATTCAGTCTGAAAGAAAACATCAGCTCTTTATGTAAAGCGGAGGATTAAGAGCAATGTTTCTGATGAATGTGGTGATTTGTCCAAAAAAAGAAAAATAATATTCCATACACCACCCGAATTTGTAAGACAAGGCTCAGACTATGCCCACTTTTTGCTAGTAGGGATCCTGTTACTGCTGGTACATGTACTAGAATGGCCATTGCAAAACAGAGTGTCCAACACAGTCATGTATCATCCTTAACTTCCCATGCACCACTTTCTCGCTCAGAATGTTGGTCTGCACTGTCACCTCCAAATAGCCAAATCAGTGCCTGGAAATAACAGAGGCTGAAAAACAACTTGAGTACTCAAAGAATATGGAGGACAGTCTAAAAATTGTATCCATGAGTGCTAAATGCGAGTCTGACATTTCAGATTTTGACACTGTCATTATAGAGCAGCCTCATTCCAAAATGGGGGTGATACATCTATACAGAAAGAGAGCAAGAAGACTAAGCTTAGTTTTACACAATTGTTTGTGAAGGAAGCGTTTGCAATAGGAAACAAGTATGACAGTCAGCATCCTTTGGCACAATAGATCACTGCAGCTATGTTAGCATTGGATTGTTGAAGTCGTATAATTGGATGAACGAAAGTATATTGGTTTAATATTGGTTTGCCGTGCGTATTGCGAAGCGTACGCCACGTGTTACGTGGCGTGGTGCGTTCGCACGGTAAAATACGCACGCACACACTCGCATTACAACATTTAGTTATTTATATAATTTCACATTGGTTCTGTTACACTGTAATTCAGGAGCAGATAGTATTCGGTTTATTATTAGTCTATATATACATATATATATATATATATATATATATATATATAGTGATTATATGTACAATGTAGTGTTATTAAAGGTTTAGGTAATAGGAAAGGTGTCATGCCTGATATCATATTGAAGCCCTAATCATCAGCAGCTGTCCGGTGCAGTCGGCGAAGAGATCGCACATTGCATACTTTAGTTATTGATATTAGAGAGTAAACCTTTGTATGATACTGGCTATGAAAAGGAGCAGACCCCCTGGAGAGAAGACCCCCACCTTTGGATTCCTTAGATTGAATCAACCTATTACCTGTCTGGCCTGGACCCACCCAACGTCTGGACCTATAGAAACAATCTACGTCATCTCTATTGTTCACAATGAAACACTGACTGTATATATATTAGCTGCATCTCACTGGGGCCTCAGTCAACTCTGACACAATATTCTAAACAGAATATTGTCCATCGGGTCCCGTGGGGGCGCAGCGTGCGCAAGCGATTGCATTTGGTATGTATTATCTTTTGGTATTGGCTGTGCTGTACTGTACTTTATCATGATATAATAATGTATTGAATTGTTGACTATTTACATCTGCTAAAATAAATCACTTTGTGCTTTGGACACACATACAATTGATTGGGCAATGATTATTTTAAAACAATAGAATTACTTTAATAATTTGGGGGCTCGTGAGTTAGGAGTTACGTTACCGGCAGGTATGCAACGCTTACGATATTCGGTTCCTCAACAAAGGGTGGATTGATGGACGCGTCGCTTAAAGCAGGAAAGAATGTAATGTGTTCAAGACCTGTGGTTCACTTTGTGTTGCGAAACCGAATGTCCGTTGTTGCATAGACTGAAGGAACGCTAATTAGAATCTAGGGACAAGAAAGAAAAATGTTTCTTTTTATTGTCGTTTTATGTTTTAAAGTGTATTGCATTGCTGAGCGTATGTGTATTTCCCGCTGTGCGTACGCGAACTTCCGGTAGATTTGCCACGTGGTTGAACAATCGTTCTGATAGTTATTATATGCATACTGTAAGCAGTTGGTAAAGTCTCTGGAAAGATAGTGCCATTGTTTGGGAAAGTTATTTTCTGTACAGAAAACAAAGGTTATGTATGTTATGTATGTGAATGTATACATAAAGGCAAAAGTATACTGGTAACTATAGGCAACTATAGGTTTTTACACGTGTGCCTAATACTAATCACGATGTTCACAGGTAACTAAAATCTATGAGTATCTGCGGTTGGACCGCATGGCAGGGCCTTGATTGAGTATTGGGAGAGCAGTGTGGAACCATTTAAAATTAATAGCGCTGTTGTTCAGGTGTGTCTGACGGGGCATGTTAAAAAAGGTGACCTGACAACAAAGGTTCTGTTCTGGAAACAGAGCAGGATATAAAGAAACCTTTGTGTGAGTGGTGTTCTGTTCTAACAAAGAGCAGGTGATAAAGAGACACCACAGAGTATACTTGGCAGGTATACTCGAAGCGAAAATAACAGGTTTTCGCGGCATTCCCAAATATTAATCGCAAAGCTTACCGATAGTTAGTATCCGTAGGCGGTGCGATCGGACCGCATGGTTGATTTAGTGCAGCCGTGATTGCGACTTGGGAGCTGTGGGAGGAAATACCCTGCAACCACTGATATTCTTGATTGATATCTGGTGCTGACAGTGGTAAAGTACTCAAACTAGGAAGGGCATTGATATCTTAAGGGGACGTGTTGAAAACGTCCATGAATAAAAAAAATCTCTAGTAAGTTCTGTTTCAAAGGAGAACAGGTAAAAGTCTTTTTGTGTAGCGTTGAGAAATAGGTTGTTTTCACAATGGATACAAAGCAAACGCTATAGAGATAGTTCATGTTGTGCTGCCTAATGAATGGCCGGTTGGTTCGGCAAAATATTTTATGTATAATAAATACGGTGCGTATGCTACGGCATATTGCGACAAATGGGTCAAGATGACCCGGGAGTGTGTGAAACCTTTCCCAAACATAGGTACTCTTGACTCAGAGGTGTTAAATAATGTTAGAGATAAAGTGCGGTTGATTAAATCAACAAAAACGAGAATTGAACATGATGACTGTTTAAAATTGTGGCAAATGAAAGGTAATACGTGGCAGAGCAGCGAACGCACAGCGGAAGTGAGTGTAGCGAAAAACACGTGTTCAGCGGAAGTAAGCGTACCGGAAACAAGCATTCCGGAAGTGTGCGTTGCAAAGCGTGGCGAACTGAGCGCAAACACGCCCCCGATAAATTCGGTCGGGGCGGGAAGTACAGCCAATACCAAAAATGTGAAAACTGTAACTAGTAACTTTTATGGTGTTTTAAGTAATGTTAGAAGTAATGTTTCAGGACAAAGAAGAGGAACGGTCCCACCAGCAGGGGCAGCTGCTGAAAGTGGTGAGAATAATGAAAAGGTTAACACAGGGGGAGACATTCATTATACTGCAACAGCAATTCCAGTAACTAGGTCAGAACAGAGTGATTTGGTAGGCTTATATCCTATCCGCAGAACAGCAGTTCCCAATGGGAAAGCGGACAGAGATGATGTAGTTCCGATGAAACAGGTAGCAGTGTATTCTCCATGGACTAAGACGGAACTATTTACAATTATGTCTGATTTCCCTGATCCTAGAAAAGATTTGGCCAAGTGTCAGAAATTTATTAGACATTTAGGTAATGCACATGAACCTACTAATAAAGATTGGCGAGTGCTGTTTAGAGCTTGTCTTCCTCTCGATACTGATATACAGAAGTTCATTGAGGGTTGTAGCTTAGAGAAGGATAAACCCTTAACTGAGGATAACAATCAGCATAATATTGGACGTATAATCAAAGAGTTGGCCGTATATTTTCCAGTGACTGTGGAATGGGGCAAACTATGCAACATCAAACAAAAAGGTAATGAGAATACAACTGATTATTTTTCAAGGGCGCTAGCGGGCATTATTAAGTACACAGGAATATGGGATATAATGGTAAATCCACATTACAGGGAGGTAACTGTTGCAGTACTAATGGACGGCCTCCGGGAGGATCTAAGGACCTGGCTACAAACCTCTTTTCCTAATTGGAGAGGTCTCACGGTAACTGGTATTAGAGAGCATGCTATAGAACATGATAAAAATATATGTAAAAAGGAAAAATCACAGAGTGATAGGTTAATGATGTTGAGTATCCAGGCATTAGAAAAACTACATCCACAACCTCAGAATTATAAAAACCACTATAAGGGACGAAAGAAACAGAAATCTTTGAAGTGTTTTAACTGTCTTAAAAAGGGACATTTGAGGAAAGATTGCAAAGAAAATATTAGAGCCAAGGCTAAGAAAATGGGACACGAAGCAAAGAGACTTGGCCCATCTCAGGGGGAATCACATAGACACCCACAAAGACGGCGCACACAAGTCTCGGAGACTTCTCAATAGTTTCCTGTGTACCTCATAGCAGCCAATGCCTTGGGGGAGAACCATAGTAAACCCTGGAGGTTAGGTCAGACCTGTAGTCCTACAACCAGGTGGGGTTTAAACTGTGGTAAGTATTAGTGTGCAGGGAACGGATTTTAAAAGGTAATCTTTGTTGATTTTGTTTGTCCATTTATGTTGTGAAATGTTTGTTTTCCTAAATTGCTAGCCGACGGCAAAGAATAGAAATGTTTGTTGTGTTTGCTGTTTTAAGATAAATATCTTATTTTTCTTCTCACAGGTAAAGGGGACACAAAAGGAGTATAGACTTAGTGATCAAAAGGGGAGATAGAGAAATAGAAGAATCACTCTTGAAAGTGTGTTTGACAGCTAGACATTCATTTAGTCGACATTCATAGCAAAAACAACATTAGGACAGCAATTCAGATGGTTGACAGTATGATTAGGTGGACAATTCAAATGTTGACAGTATTATAGGGACAGAGTTAGAGACAGGGTTAGGGTTAGGGACAGGGTTAGGGATAGGGACAGGGATAGGGTTAGGGATAATACTGTCTGCATTTGAATTGTCAACCTAATAAAGACTTTTTACATTTTAATTGTTGTTTTAATAATACTGTCAATATCATTATATTGTTGACTTTACAACCCTGTCTATTAGGCTGCCTTCCAGGCATATTATGTTAATTCAATAACTGTTGAACACATGTATTTTATCACATGGATAAAATGGATGGCCCAGAGGACAATGCCATCTTGCACTATTTAACATTGTGCCCTTATTCTGTCATCTGTTTAATAATTTCTATTGATGCCGACACTGTCCGTCTAATGAGCTCTTTTACTGCCACTGCTGACCCTCTGCAATGTATTTACTGCTGACTCTTTCCAATGTATTTGCTGCTAACTCTCTCCAATGTATTGCTGCTGACCTTCTCCAATGTATTGCTGCTGACCTTCTCCAATGTGTCACACATGCTACCTAACAGTTACCAACTTGGTATATCTTCCTTTTTTAAATGAAAATGTAATTGATGTAGACATCTTTGAGAATGATGATTAGGGTAATGATGGCATTGTCATTTGTCACCATTGAGGAAGATGACCACTGTTATTCAAAGCTGTCTCTAGTTTTGTGAACCAGAGCAAAATGAAAATTTAATTTGCATAACAAGATTATTGAAATGAGATAAATGGGGTTTTGCACCAGCTCAGACTTGTCAGAGATAGAGTCTTATTTCATATGTTTATAGGACTCATTTTGCACCCTCCAACCACGCTTCAGCAGAGATATTTGGTGAAAAGTGATGTCTGTGCCATGTATTTGTGCCATTGCTCTGTCACTAATTTGTGCCAGCCAGATCACTGCAGACTCTGGCCAAAATTGCTGAAAACCAAAACTGTTCATAATTCTGGGGTAAACCTGTAACAAAACCAAAAGATGAAGATGTTTTAGAACCAAAACCTCATCCAGAACCAAAACACGGGGGCTCACTGCACATATCTAATAATAATAGAGATGAGCGGGTCCGGAATTATTAAATCAGAACCCCCCCGAACAGTGCCGATCCGAGCCCGGATCCGAGCACTGTTCGGGGGTTCCCACCGATCATGAACCTCAGAACGAGGCAAAACCTCATCACACGCCGTCGGATCTCGCGAGATCCGACTCCGACCACTATCCAAGTCCAAAGAGAGGAGGATCAAGGAAGACAGATGGGAGGTGTGGTATAGTACTTACATGGGTGATGCACTGGGCAGTGTATAGTGGATAGTGCTGTGATGGGCATGAGGCTGCCATGCACTGGAAAATGTATTTTGCATAGGACTAAATGTGATAAGGCATAGGGTTAGATATGGTGGACAAGATGTTATATGTGGTAGAAATAAGGCTGTTGTGTCTAGCACACATGTGGCTGGCATGAGGCTTTTATCCTGGGTGCAGAGATGAGCATGATGCCCTTATACTGCGTTGGGCATGATGCACAGAACTGTATGTGGTTGACAGGACTGTGGTGGATATGCTAGATATGGGAATATATGGTATGTGGTTGCTTGGGACGTTTGTGGATATGATGCTATTATGCTGTATATGATGGGCATGTGATTATACATGGTTACCATGGGGTCGTATTTTGCTATAGCTATACAGGACATGGGTAGACACACAGCTATTTTATTGGGCATAAGACTGTATATGGTGGTATGAGATGTTATGCTGACGTTTGGCTGCACTGTTATACATCATTGTTCAGATATAAAAATGGGAAATAAATACTAAATAATACTAAATAAATATGGAGTTCAGCTTTTTGACAGGTTGTGGGGTGGGGAGAAAGAGCTTGGTAACAAACAAGAAAATAACTTCCTGTGGGTCAAAAAGGTGCGGTGTGAGCATAGTTTATGAATATTCTCCCTCCTACACAAAGCAAACAAGGGTTCCAGTTATTCAGGATGATTTTTCTTGCTCACTACATTAAACTTGTGTCGCTTAGCTTAGTCATCCAGGTACCTCGGTGCAACCTTTTGGACTAAAAACAATATTGTGAGGTGTTCAGAATAGACTGGAAATTAGTGGAAATGAATGTTATTGAGGTTAATAATAGTGTAGGAGTGAAAATAAACCAAAATAATGGATTTTAGCACTTTTTATGCTTTTTTTAAAAAAAATCAGAACCCAAAACCCAAAATCAGAACCAAAACCTTTCGTTGGGTGTTTTGGCAAAACAAATCAGAACCCAAAACCTCAAGCTAATCAGAACCCAAAATCCAAAACCCAATCTCAAATTTGCAGCTTATTACACAAATCTTGTGCTGCTCTAACTACACTGGGGGTAATTTACAAACCAGAAAATTTTTTGACCTGGCAATGTGTGAGTAGGCTAATGAGAGGGAAAGGACGCACAGACTACAACCTCCCTCTCCTGACCCCTATTACTCACCCGATCCCGAGGGAACACTATGGACCACACCACTGCTCCACGTGCTCCTTCTTCATGACCGTCTAGGAAGAAACAACAATTAGAACATGTACCTCGTCAAAAAGGAATGTCCGAGGCCAGAGCAAAAGGGCAGAGACACTTATTCTGCCCTGGCTGCGGAACCCTTGTCTTGCTCTGAGCCTAGGCACGGGACTACTAGTATTTGAGACTGGGAACGATCCTGCCACAAATACCACACTCGCCAATCGGTGAGGGCCTAACCAGAAGTAGGAATAAAGAGAGATAAACTCACCTGGGCACTCCAACTTTTGATCTCTGGTTCTCTGCTCCTCTCTGACACCTGTGGACGACAACACCATACACAGCCTCCCACTAAACTTACGTGTGAGGCTATGGAGTACCAACCACAAAACTGGCACTAGCTAACAACAGGCGCCCCAACCCTACAACTAATGGTCAGGCAACGCAACTTCGCTAGGCACTGGGTGCGGTGTACTCCCAAAACCTCCTCCCTCTACCTACAGGGAACACCAGCCGGTGTTCGCCTTCTACTCCGGGGCTGACTCTGAACCCAAGTCTTAACGAGAAGACTGTCTTCTCACTATGGGGTTACTCACAAAGTCCCAAGGACCAGTGGACAACTGCATGACCGAGGTTCACTGGATCAACGCACCACCGGGGTGGCGGCTCCCGCCCAGAACTGTCAGGGGCCACTGCCGGAACACAGACTAGGATGGTAACATCGTCCAATCTGGAACTGTCAGGGAACCTGCCAGAACTCAGACTTTGACATTCAATTGGAACCATGGGACGAGCCCCTGGAACTCAAGAAGGACGTGCTGCACTGCCAGTGGGGAGCCCAATCACTGCCTCAGGAACCCTGCATAATCCTAGTGACCTACGCGCCGAAAATGAACTACTGTGCACTCTACCCTAGCTGTGTGATGCTCTAACTAACCCTCTTGTCCCCACAGGCACAAAAATTTACAAAAGAACAGAAGGTAACAAGAGCCTACCTTTAATGGGGGCCTGACATCTTGTTCCTGAGGGAGAAACACACCAAACAACCCACAAACTACACAGGCACAACAATACCTTTCCTACGCTTACACAGAGCCCGGCGCCTGATCTAAAGGAGTATCACAGAGTGTTCTGTGGACCTCGTACCGCGTACACCAGGGGTCACACCCCTTCCTCAGAATGGGGCTTAATGTCCTAATAAACCCTACCTAAGGGCCTTGTGCCTTGTTACATAAGGGGCTTCGTCCTGCCTAACTATGGGGCCTAGTGCCCTGCTATCACCTACCTAAGGGGCTTATGCCCTGTTACATGTGGGACTTTGCCCTGCCTAACTATGGGGCCTAGTGCCCTGCTATCACCTACCTAAGGGCCTTGTGCCCTGTTACATTAGGGGCTTCGCCCTGCCTAACTATGGGGCCTAGTGCCCTGCGAGAGGCCAGAACTTCCTAAAGTGCCACCTAACCGGAGGCTCAGTCCTAGCACCTGGTATGCAGAACGGGCCTATTGCCCGGTGACAGAAAAAATAAGTTTATTAATAGAGTATTTGCAGGGTGCGGGCGTGGATCCGGGAGAAAGGGTGCCTTACAAGACCTTGCCTGCTCCAAGAGTGCCTCGCCCTACCTCTGCGTAAGTTTTCTTCCTGCCCCTGTCCTCACTGAACTGCCGCTGCTCTGCTGTCCGTCCTCATGGAACTGCCGCCATCTCCTCTGCTGGAAATTGTCTGGTCTTCAGGGGACAGAGTCGCTCCTAGCCCTAACGAGGTCTCTCTCTCTCCACAGCTGATCAGCTGCTGTCTTTCTTCACAGGTCACACAACGTCCTCTCAGGTCTCACTCCGTCGACACCCATTGACCACTGATGTCACGGATGCGCCAAAGTTTAAATGACCGAGTGGGGAGTGCTGAATGGCTCCCTGGCCCGGTCATCCCAACAGGCGCCGCCGTACACTCTGGCCGAACGCCGAGGGACCCCTGGATGCCCTGCACCCAGGTAAGTCCCTCACAAACACATGTTAGTGTATATATATGTGCAGATTCATCCGTTTAGCTCATGCTTAGGTGTATCCTGACTTTCTGCGTCTGTGGCTCATACTGAGTTGGATGCATCTACTTCCAAAAATTATGCTTCACAAAGCGGCACATATTAATAGCATATTTACACCCATATGCTAAGTCATACGCATTTCAAAATGCATCCAGCTCTGCACCACTCGTACAAATGCCATATTTATATTAGGTATACTTAAATCCAGATACACTTACAGGTTATAAGCACAAGAAAAGTTTTTTTAACATTTGCTTTGATAGTGAAAATATAGGTATAATAATCTTTCTGCTTATGTACAAAAGAGAGTACCAGAAAATATACCCACACGATCATATAATATGTGCTTGAGCGATCAATGAAGAAAGCACCTATCAGCTTCAGAGGTGACCCTGCATGTGACGCTGTTACAGACAGGTGCATTTGAATCTGCGTTTGAGTCTGCCTCACGTCGCAATTATGCGAACATGCCCATACTGTATGTGCTCTGGTTTTGCATGCCTCTTCCCTCCCCCATTTCGCTATTGAAGTGTAAGGAGGCAGAAGTACCAAATTTGCATATGAACTTAGGGGAACACTTTTTTTGTGGGCATGCACAATACAGACTTGCGTGTTTTACTCTAAGCAAACAGGCATATGCCAAACTCAGAATGAGTCCCGCTACGTGCAACCTTTTGCAAGATTGTGGATCCAGATTGAAAGAAATGAAAATGTCACCACAAAGTGCCTACTAACTTTCCTTTTGTTATTTACAAGCTTTGCATTTCTTTTCTTAAAATACTACTTGGTCAAGCTACATGTCTTAAATGAATCATAGGTAGGGAATTACCATGTGTCACTGTGATATATTTTAATGTTTTTAGTACACATGTATAATTGGGCCTATACATGCACTTTTCAGTATAAAGTGCACTTTAAAGGTAAAAATTGTGTTCTATAGGCCAAGGCCCAATATCCGCCACTTCCAAGCACATCCTTAAAGACCATGTACTAACCAATGAAGACCCCATAAGTGTGTTTTTCTAAATCGTGATAGCCATTTAAATATTTCCTCAAATGAAATGAAATCTCCTTTTTCCATGAGTGCAACCAGCCTACATTTAGCTACTTCCACCAGAAAGGGCAAACTGTTTACTGCAGTTGTTGCCATCTTGAGGCAATGCTCAAGGTGCTTTCCATATAAAAATAGGTGCATGACGTCACAACTCAATATTTACATGGGCCAGTATTTTTGTAGCTTACAGACCTGAGAGGTGGCAAACAAGAGTGTAAACTGCAATCGCCGGTCCCATAGCAATGTTTCATCCCATTTGTAGGCCCTGCTCTGCTCTTCTTAGGTACTGAAAGTCTGAACCATGCTTCACTGTGCAAGCACTGTTGCCCACAAATGCTGAAAGTGGTGGGACCTGGCACAGCAGATGGAGAAGCATTGCTGGGCCCCATAACTTTTGCAGGCCTTGTTATTTGTTTTTTCTTTTTTTTCTAGGTCTGTTTTCTGAGCACTGAAATGGAAAAAAAAACCTGCAGAAAGGTGGAGACATAACAGACACATTTAAACACTTTACAATGGACAAGTATGGAAAAAGTTATGAAACAGGGAAAGATTGCACTTAAGAAGCTTTATGTGTCTTTGCACGAATTTGGTCATTCTGAGCAAATAATAAGGGGCTGTATTTAATTACCTGACCTATTACAGGCTATAACACACATATCCAATAATCGTTTGTGAGAATTGCTGATTGTTTCCAATGTATTCTTCATCTTGAATATGTGAGTCAGGAAGTCTGGCTGCATGCGTAATGCCCAAATTGAGAGATGCACGCCTGGGAAAAGTTCACATAAAAAGGATTAAGGATTGTAAAACTGTAGATCTTTTTTTATCAGAATGCATTATCACAAGGATATTTTTCTGAATACCACATTTTACATTTCAGATTCATTTTCAAGGCAAAGGGTTGTGTACTTTTCCGTAAAATAGCATCTGCTGGCCGTTGTCTGTGCTTGCTGGATCCACTTCCAAAAAATGTTCCAGATAATGGGCAACAAATTAGACTTTTTCCCTGTCGCCGGACAATGCAAAATTGAATTCATTTTTCTGAAATGCACATGGAATGGTGCAACCCATAGGTAAACATTTGCTACTGTAATAGTTATTATTAAACTTGAACCTCATGAATCTAAATTTGTGGTAAAATAGAGGAATAATCTGAATGCAGTTACTGTCTAGTTTATTCATCAACGCACCTTTGCAGACAGTTGATGAACTGACTGAATCCCTTTGTTAAAACGCTGAAACATGTTGCAAGTGGGGCTTGATCTTGTAACATTGGCATTACTTAATCACCTAGACCAGTGGACACCTATGGTTAATGCTGTGTATCAATTATGAATTTTAAAAATTCCAATTTTCCCTTTTTCAGTTTCTTATGTAACATGATGCAAACCACAACGTACTAGTCAACTATCTGCAAAAATAATTGCTATCCTCTCCTTTTGCTCACTGTCTATGTTCAAACTCTTTGGAGTGCATCTTCTGCTATCATGAGTATGTCAATATACCTACGATTCTCGATGAGATTTAACAATTGTTTGCACAAGCCCCTATCTAATGCTGTGGTTCTACAAGAACTGATGTGCTCCCACTCTTGCACTCCCTCCGTGTTGCTTGTATGTCCTTTATATACACTTTTCATTGCTGTGCTATCTCTTGCATCTTTTAAATTGAGTTTTTATTGACTTTTTAACAGCTTAAAGTATAGTCCAGAATCTTTACATTGACTGCTGCTGGAACAATCCTCCCTCGTTTTCCAAACACATTTTCCATCACCTAATTCACCCTCTTTGACGGTGTTTGAGGGTGCTGGCATTTGATCAAGAGAAAAAGGGACAGGGTAGATCCCATATGCCAAAGCCCTCTCTGGTAGGTCCCAGACCCATCTCTTATATTAGACCTAATTGGTATTCTGTGTAAGATTAAGGGGTAAATTTATCAAGCTGCATGTTTCTGGTGGGTTTGAAAAGTGGAGATGTTGCCTATAGCATCCAATCAAATTCTAGTTATCATTTATTTTGTACAGTCTACAAAATAATAGCTGCCATCTGATTGGTTGCTATGGGCAACATCTCCACTTTTCAAACCCACCAGAAACTCGCAGCTTGATAAATTTACCCCAAAGAGCTTAATGGGCAATGATAATGGGCAAACTGTTTTAGTGTGCCAAGCTGTAGATGTGGATTGACAGGTAATTGACACATTTTTTTCACAGCCAGTGATATTTCTGAAAAAATGCTCAAAGTGTACAATGGAGTGTCCCACCTGCTTATCTGTTTACATTGCATTTTCTCTAGCTAAATCATACACAATCCAGATCAATGTGCATGCTGTATAACAAACCTGTCCTTGCTTTCCCAACATCTCAGGTCCCTATTTATCATTCTTAATGAGTGTTCCCAACGGACTGTTGGTTATACCTTCTGATGTTACTAAAGGTGTTCAGCGGTGTTAATGTGAATGTTAAGCCACAACACTTTTGTAACTTAAACAGGTTGCTGTTTATTTAAAAATGATAACAACAGATAATTGCAGTTACTCACAGTTGCTTGTAGCAAAGCAGAATTCAGTAGTAACAACAGTTGCAGCAATCAGGCAATACAGATATATGCAGTTCACACTTGTATGTAGATATGCTGGTATCCAGATGCAGTCTTATAATATGTTTATACTACTACTATACTAAAATGTATGCTCAATTGTTTGATTAGGTTGGTTGCTATAATCAATATCTCCACTTTTTTTAAACCTGTAGTTTAGTAAATATACCCCCAGGTGTGTTAAGTTGATAGAGACTTATTCAAAAAGACTCACTGCTATATTAAAAGTAAAATGTGCTTCCACAAATTATTATTTTAGTGCTGTGCACAGGTATGCAAGCATAGTTTAGGTTATTTTCCCCATAAAAATTACCTATTTGGTTTCCACCTGAATTTTGCTGGTTGCAAGGTCATTAAATGACGATAACAAGTCTGAAATGTTTTATCTTGATTTCAAGCTTTACATCACAAAAACTTGCAATTTCACACAGGGTGTGTAGAGTTTTTATATCCACTGTACATATCACTTGAATGATATAAATAATTGTTTTCATTAAGCAAGAGATATCTTTAAATACAGTTTTTTTAACTTAAATTTGAGGTTATATTGGAGATATCTAGATTTCATAGAGTTTTGTAGCTATCGGTAGCTATTTACTGTTTGGTTGACACTGGCTGACCAAAGGTGAAGAGTCTAGTAAGTTCCCCGGTATTCACCAAGAACCGCCACAAGGAAGGAAGGACTTTGCTGCTGAGAACTCACATGTCTCGATCCGCTGGACTGCCTTAGGATGTAGTACTGCGGATAGAAGAGGAGGCCGGACAAGCAGGTGTGCACTGTAACAAAGCAGAGCGAAGTCAAACAAGCCAAACTCGGTACATGCGGGAGCAGTGGGATAGTCAAATGGTAAACAGTAGAATGGTTACAACTAGCTAAATTCCAGTACATATGCGGCCAAAGCAGGACAAGCAGTAAACAGAAGTCAAGGAGAAGCCAGATTCGGTACCCAACTCACAATCAGACACAGGAGAGATCAATGCAGGTATAGGTACGGTACACAGAGAGGCACAGAAGGAACACACTAGGAAGGGATACTGGAACTTGCACTGGGTAGCAAGTCCAGGAGGTCAATTTATGAAGCTGCAGGTTTGAAAAAGTGGAGATGCTGCCTATAGCAACCAATCAGATTCTAGTTATTATTTATTTAGTACATTCTACAAAATGACAGCTAGAATCTGATTGATTGCTATGGGCAGCATCTCCACTTTTTCAAACCCACAGTTTAGTAAATATACACCCAGGAGCCAGACGCGCGGCAGCTAAGTTGCTCTGACACCGCACAAGTGTCAGAGTGCAGATTAAGTAGCTGGCTCAGTTTGAATTGCCTGCCCTGACAAGCGATGAGTCCAGCCGACAATGGAAATGCGGGGCAGCAAAGCGAGCAGGGACTACACTGGAACCAGGACCGGTAAGATCGTGACAAACAGCTACCTTAAGTTTAGAATACTTGTACTTAGTGAGAATTATTTCTTACTATTTGTAATTTCTGCTTGATATAGAGCACCCTATAATTCTTATTTCATATTGTCAGAATTTTATATAGCATTATTAATATTTGTATTTTGCCACTGTAACTACATTTAAATAAACATATTTGTTTATCTTGTTTTATTGTGTATAACCTTGATATCAAAGCATTTCATAGCTATTGCTAGATCATTTATGGCTGGGTTATTACAGCTAACAGTGCTTTAGATAATTTGTAGTTATTGAAGTACATTACTAGTACCTGAATTGTGTTATAGTGCACTGTACATAGCAACATTTTTATAATCTATATTGTTTTAGTGCATTAGAAATATTTGTCAACTGTATCTAGATATTAGATTAACATTAATTATTATTATTATTATGAATTTGATTTATATTATCTGCTGTTTTGATGAAACAGAATAATCCATTGGTTAATTAACAGTGGTAAATTACCTAGATTGTAGGGTTATATAGTCAAATACTTCAAATACAAAGGATGTATTTGTTATTGGTAGTTGTTTTTTGGCTGGTTTATTACACATGAAGGGTGAAATTAGTCATACTTTATAAGATTTATTTCTAGTACTTGATGTGCTTTAAATATAAACTAGAAAGTCCTGTACAGAAGAATGGCAAAGGAGGGCAGGGATAACTTGTTTTCACAGGTCAACACCAAAGAAGATCATCATTTATTTATATAGCGCCAGCAAATTCCATAGTGCTTTACCATTGGAAACAAACACAGTTATAAAACATAACTTGGCAGTACAAGAAGATCTGGAGACATATGCAAGTTCATGCCAGCAATGGGGAAGAGTAGGCAGGCACCAGCCCCTGAAGACACCAGCCACTGGAGAAAGATACCAACGTAGAGGAACATCAAGTGCAGTAAAGAAAGACAATGGAGATGCCCTCAAAGAAGAGGGTCTCAGCGCAGAAGGTTTACAGATGGGGAAGTTCTCCTTGGCAAAAGGGCACAAGTAACATCCTCAGAAGTCAAGAAAAAAATCTGATATAGTATTGCCAAAACTATAAGAACTTTAGGTGTCATTTCGAAAAAAGTGTGGAAGTCTGCAAGAAACAATACCAGGGGGTAACTGTATTAAGTTCTGATTTCTGCAAGTCACCGGAAATCGTCGATTTTGCAGGGGAAATTTAAAGCGACAATGGCTTATAAAGCAAACTTGCTTTTACAAGCCATCGCCGCTTTAAATTTCCCCTGCAAAGTTGCTGACTTCCGGCGACTTGCAGAAATTGGAACTTAATACATTTACCCCCAGGCAGGGCCGGACTGGGATTAAAAATCAGCCCTGGCATTTCAAGCATACAGGCCCATCTCTGTTGATGAGCATGAAAAAACTGGGTGCCGCTAAGGGCGTGGCCACATTATGTTGGGGGCATGGTCAACATGGGGCATTGATACATACATTACATACATTATAATAAAACATTACATTTATCAGGCCCTCCCTATCATGCCACCCCTCCACCCCAGAAGCACATTACAACACCCCCAGTCCACTGTACTTATATATGCCTCTGATGCTGTTGACATACATCAGAGTGGGAACGTCCTGTAGAATGAGCAGGGAAACTTAGTCTCACAAGATTAATAATTCTCATGAGACTTAGAGCTCCTTGGCTTGCTCTGCAGGCTGTGTCCTGTCCGGGAACTGGGAGTAGCTATCCGCTCCCTCCTGCTAACCAGAGCTGGACTTAGTCTCAGGGGGCCCTAGGCACTTAAGACAGGGGGCTCCTATGATGTAATATGGTTATTAGACACATATTCAACAAATACATAGGCAATACTGTGAGCACTACTGTTAGGTGCACACAGTTCTGCCTTCACAAGCAGTACAATGTGAAGTAGGACATACCTCCCAACTGTCCTTGCAGTCAGACCAAATCCTGACTAAGCGGGACAGTCACCCACCAAATTCAGGACAGTTGGCAGACTGTCCTGCTCTCTCTTACCTGTCTTGTCATTGTCACCACTTATGGCTGCTGGTGTCTTTAGATCAGTTGCTGCTTGTCTGGATCCTGGAATGTTGGGGGCCCTATTTGGGAAAAAAAATGGGTACATGAAAGTTAGAAAACTCTAAACAGCACCGGTGTTAACTCAATATAGCACCTACGTTATAAAATTAGGCCTCACTCCAGCCCCAACAATAAAATAATAGCATTCCAATTAATAAATAAATCTATTTCCCTCCGTCCAAACAACCTCAGCATTTATGTTTAATAAAAATAACCATTTCCCACAAACATCCCAGGCATTAAATAATTCATAATCACATTTAATAATTAGACCTCATTTTCCCCAAACAGCCCCACATTCACTTAATAGCACACATTATAGTCATAAACTGTCCCCCACACATATTGGCCATTTTTATTTTCCCCCTTCTACAGCCATTGCCCCCCCTGCAGACATTTTCAATCACCCCCTCTTCCCCCTGCAGACATTTTCACTCACCCCCCTTCCCCCTGCAGACATTTTCACTCACCCCCCTTCCCCCTGCAGACATTTTCACTCACCCCCCCTTCCCCCTGCAGACATTTTCACTCACACCCCCCCTGCAGACATTTTCACTCACCCCCCCATCCCCCTGAAGAAATTTATTGCCCCTCTCCCCCCTGCAGACATTTATTGCCCCTCTCCCCCCCTGCAGACATTTATTGCCCCTCTCCCCCCCCGCAGACATTTATTGCCCCTCCCCTGCAGACATTTATTGCCCCTCCCTCCGCAGACATTTATTGCCCCTCTCCCGCCCCTGCACACATATTCCGTTTCTCTCCCCCCCCTCCCTGCACACATATTCCGTTTCTCTCCCCCCCTGCACACATATTCCGTTTGTTTCCCCCCCCTCCCTGCACACATATTGCGTTTGTTTCCCCCCCTCCCTGCACACATATTCCGTTTCTCTCCCCTCCCCCCCCTGCACACATATTCCGTTTCTCTCCCCTCCCACCCCTGCACACATATTCCGTTTCTCTCCCCCCCTGCACACATATTCTCTACACTTACCTCAGCACTGACAGCTGCCTCCACTGCAGCTAGTCCTACGCGGGAGCCGAGCCGGTGCACAGAGCCGTCATGACGTCACACGTCATGACGGCTACACACAAAAATAAATATTTTTTTTTTATTTAAATCGGAGTATCGCAGGGAGCCGGCCCGGCCCACACTGCCATCGGCCCTTCTGGCATTTGCCAGAAGTGCCAGATGGCCAGTCCGGCCCTGCCCCCAGGACTGTAAACTTACCATGGATGAGAACATGGCTAAAGTGAAGCAACATGCCCGTGGCGGAGGTGGAGAAAAATTGCAGCCTATTAGACTGGGAAGAAAAGATAAAGGGACAATTGTACCTACCTCTTTTGGCCGAAGCAGAAGGACTGGTTGACACATACATTATTGTGCTCTACCACAAGTATTAAGTTAAATTAAATGGAGACTGGGGAGCAAGAGGCATGTGACATGTTATTAAAAAAAAAGTCATTGCACTGACCAAAACATAATTAGTTATCTGCTCTATGCAATAAAATATGTTTCATTTTTTTTCTTAGTGCTCAAACTGACAGCAATGTCCTACATGGAAATTTGCCAAATTAACTGACTTACACTTCCAAAGTTTCTCAAGACATGTCCACAAATATGCAGCCTCTCACTTCACACTGCATATCTATCTGAATACCTCCCAACTGTTCTGATTTTAGTGTAATGCCTGTCAGTGTTGTCGTTCACACACCCTTTACCCCTGGTTGACTGCAGGTGGGGGTCACCAGGAGGGCATGTGAGGCTAAGGCACAGGCCTTGCAAGAATTAGGGAGCTGGTAATGTGAACAGTCATGTCATGGAATAGTCATAAAAGCGACCAGTGCCGAATATGGATACATCATTTGGGACCAGAGTCTTTAAAGATTGATTTAACCTGCATCAAGGAGTAGTGTGCAGAGGTGCCATCTTGCCGTGGATCCGGGAAAGGAGGGGATGATATCCCAGGCTTCCTCTGCATTTTGGGAGCAGCTTCTCAGCAGCTGCCAGTTGGAGACACTGTCACTTGCAGAATATTCCCGATATAAAAGAGAAGCGTTTATCTTGAGAGGGAGTGTCAACACCCTGGGTTTGGGTTCATAGCCAGAGTGTATTTATAACCTGAATGGGGGAGATGTTTTACAGACTACAGTAGTGAGAAACAGTAAGAGGGGTGAAGCCCTCATTTAAGGAGCCCCCATAGATGGTGAGGGGTTGCTGCTTGTGTGTAGTGTGGCTAAGCTAAATACAATGTCACCCTGGATGAGGGACATGTTTTAAACTACCAATAGTCTGAAAATCTGATAATTTTCTACCGTGGGCAGAGTATAGACAGTTCCAGTATGGTTGTGAATGAGATTCCCTGGAGTATGGGATGTATGGAAAAGGGAGTATCCCTGGATATTTTGTTGACTAAATTTGTATCTGCCTGGAGAAAGACTTATAGATAGTGGGTATTGGTGTAGAGAATGATGTGCACCTATGGAGGACTGTCACTGGATATTGGGATTTCATAATTGGAGCTGAGAATCCCTGTTGGATGGAATGGTATTCAAGAACTTCTGAAATTTAGTCCACTGTGGTTGTAACCACTGTACCCAGAAAAAAACTGGTATGTGACTGTCATTGTGTTGCTGTAACCTTAAAGATCTGTACTAGAGTATTTGGCAATAAGTGGAAATATTTTATGGTAACTATTAAGCTTTATTTTGTAGAGGAAGAGAATGGTAAATAATGTTATTTCTTGCTTGCATTGAGATGGTCTGGAGCCCAACTCTATGACTTTGCACTGGGATCTATGGTCGGGCAGCGCTTTCCGAATCGCTGGACACCTCTGGGGGGGGGGAATGGAGCAATAGAAAATCTAATTTCACCCCAATATAAAAGAAAATTTTGCCGTCAACTTAGTGATACACATGCACATTGGAACTGAAAGCCCAGACTTGGGCTTCCAGTTCTACTCTCATGAAAAAAAAAAATTGAAATTGTGGATTAATTGAATTTTTTTTTTCCATTTTCAACTAGCATATTTAATCAAGAAACTACTCATGACAAGCCCTTAGAGACACTATGCACCTGAAGTAATTGTATTGTAATTGCCAAAGTTTTTGCTCATTATCTTCCTGAGACTTTGCAGGCTATGTCAGGTCTTGAGCCAGGCAGGGGGACACCATGTATACTATAAAAACATCCATCTTCCTACAAAATCACTCCTAGTAAAGTGAAGTGAGATCACCAGGTAGTATACATTGACTAACAAGGGAATAGGCATCCCTAAAAAGGACCAGTTTCACTTGTCACTTATGAGCCTTCTTGCATTCTCCCTTCACAATTTAATGGGTGTCATCTTTTGTTACTGTAGTCATTGCTAATGTTAATGCTAATGTTAGTGTTTACTGAGCCTTCAGTTCATGAGTACATGACCAGAAGGCTTAACATTCATTGTTAATTCTCTAATTACTTGGAGTCAGTTTTAATAACTACTTTTCTATTGAGAAAAGAGCAGGGCTTAGCATATACACAAGGTGATTAGGCTGAAGTCAAGTCGGTAGCAGAGCTGATTATTCTCCATAGGCAGCCACTTTGTACATATTTCACCCATTACACAGATTACCAATTACATAGACCCTGCTTTGCATAAGCATGCACCTAGGTGCATAGACCACCTCTTTGCCAGAACATTTACACAGCCTCCCAACTGCATGGTACCTTATTTGCAAAGATTCATTTTTTCACAGTCCCCTGATTGCTTAGCCCCATTTTACATAAAGACTTCCTTTGCTAGCCAATGGGCACAGTCGCCTGCACATTAACCCAAAATACATGTCCCCTCAACATACACAACTTACACATTACATTGTGGTTCCAGGAGGGCGATTCAGCCACAGTGCACCCGCTGTGCTATATGAAACACAGTAACATGTAATACCAGGATTGCCTATGAGGTCAGGATACTAGTGGTGTAGTGGGTGACAGCCAAGGTGGTAATAACTTTGCTTGTCATCTCCGCTAGTCACGTTTTGCATCTAGGCATGTGCGATTTTTCACTCTGATAATATCCAATACAGATTCACGTCACTAACTTCCACAGCAAATGGGTGCAGGATTGTTCAGTTTTGGGAATTTTGTCAGCAAGTAACCAATAATTAAGCAGGTTACCTAGGAAAATGGACCAGAACAATCCTAACAGAAGTCCTTGCTTATAGATCTATAAAGAACTTCATACTCATAGGCAGCAATATGTCATTAGTATCATGATTAGAATGATTATAGCAGTAGAGCTGTAAGGGTTTCAAGCAGCAGTAGACTTTTTAACGGTCACATAGTCATAACAAAAGCGTCAAATATAATTCTACAGATATTTGCAATAGACTAAGCAATGAAGAAATTTACAAATGGTCAGCTGTATACCCTTTCTGCAAACTCCTGGCACTCAGTCAAGGCTTCTGCAAGTTCAGAGAAGAGGCTTTGTTTGGAAATGTTCTGCGCACAGGAGCAACTCTTTCTGTATGTTTTTCATGGATCTTGGTCTCTCCCTGGAAGTGTCTCTCTCATTTCCTCTAACAGAAACCGTTCTTTCAGGAGACAGATTCCATCCAATTTCGACAGCCCAGACTGTGATGGAAAATAAACAGGTTGAATAATATAAGGAGCAGCAGTAAAAATATTCCATTTTCAGCACTGAGAATGTTGTTCCACTGAGAATTATGCCAACTATGTAGAAAGTGAAACACCCTTTAATATCATATTAGTCCACTCTAAGTCTGCTAATTCTGGTGAAAGTCTTTGAATAACCCCTATAACACAGTAGGAGTCTTGTTATGCAGATTTTTGGGGAGTGGGATTATTAGCTCCTGGTATTCCTCCTCTGTGGTAACCCCCTTTACACAAACAAAACCACTGTCTCATGTTAACGCACATCTCCTGTTGCTGTTGTTACTGGCTAGTTGCTATCACTCAATCTCCTCAAGCAGACAATCAGAGTTCACTTAACTTTAGTGAAGGCTAAATAACTTTTCATGAGGAAAAGAAACTGCTGCAGTTCATGACTTTGTTGGTTGCAATGTGTTAACTGGGTCTGTAAAGAGACAGAGTAGGGACTGTTGCTAAGTTCTGCTGATCTGGGTGAATAACAGTACTTTTGTGGTCATCAGATTGACATCAGAATATGCTCTGCACAGTGTAATAGAAATTAGATAATCATCACCAGAATAGGCTTTACATAGTATAATCCACATCAGAGGAGGGTCATAAGAATAGGATCTACACAATATACTCATCACCAGGTTAGATCATAGACTCTGTAAAGTGTGTAACTCCCTCCTCACCTCAATGAGCCAGTCTCTTCTGCCTACTGGCATAACCAATAAATACACTCGTTGTTACTTGTTATCTGTGTCTTCATAGCAGAAGGTGGTGATAGGAACTGCTGCTGGAAGGTGTTGACCAAGGTGGGTAATAGTCGTCAGTGCTCAGTACAGTTTACTGATCATCAGATGGGGGTCACCAAAATATATTCTGCATAGTATAATGATCATCTGAGGAGGGTCCCTAGACTAGTTCACTCTAAATTTCACTGTCAGTGTAACATTAAAAGAAATATTGTAGGTATGTTATGCATTCGGGAATCTTTGCATTCTAAAATTTTCCAGATCTGCAACAGTATAAATGTCCATAAAATCCAAATAACCCAATAAAAACTTAGAGTGGGTAATGTAAATGAGCTGCATGATGCCATTTGTCATGTGTGACTGTGCCTGTTTTGCAGCACCATGAAAAAATATAATTCTGTCTTTTATGACCTATTTCAACAGAAGCTTTGTACAATATGCACAGGGCCATTTTAATCAAGACTCAAAAGTGGCATTTGCCCTGTGCCTACAAGGAAAGGGGGCTTATATCTGATATGTAAGAAGACATAAAAAAAAAACCTGGAGAATTTCATCTTTCAAGTGAGTTTATTGACCAATGTGATACTTGAGCACATAAAAGAGAGAATAGTAACCTCAATATTAATCTTACTGCAAAGATAAATATGGCAACACTCCTCTCGCTCTTCCAAGCTCCACTTCAATTCAACTTCACTACTTGTGGCTATGCAGGGCAAAGACAGCAATGGAATAGGATAAATAAACCTAAAGAAAATAACAATGGCACTGTCTGAAAAATAATGGAAGAGTGCAAGAGCCTTATGGTGTAGTAAATTCACTTAAACATAAAGGGTCTGAGTCATTAAGAGCAAAGCATAAAAAAAGAGTAACTTTGCATCTGGGCACAACCATGCTGCATTGGAGGGGGAGGTAAATTTAAAATGTGGGGACAGATTTATAATTAGTATGATGCATGTCCTAGATCAACTTTAAATTTCAGTTTAAAAATAAGGCTATCAAGTGTTTGTGTGCTACATGAAACACCGCTAGTTTTTAACTTATGTGCAAAATAATAAACTAATTTGCACTAGAGATGTTCACTGATCCCGTGTCCTGGTTTTGGTTTTTGATCTGGATTAACTTCGTGTTTTGGTTTTGGCAAAACCGCCCTTGCGTGTTTTGGTTTTGGATCCTTTTTCTTTTCTAAAATCCCTATTTTTTTTTATGCTAAAGTCACATAATTTTGCTTTTTTCCCCCCTACTTTATTATTAAACTTAATAACACTAATTTCAAGTTATTTGCAGTCAATTTTGACCACCTCAAAGGTCACAATATTATTTTCATACACTTTAAAACAAAGACTGCAGCAGTTTTTGCCAGTGATAAGAAGAAGGCCATTATCATGCCTGGGCATAAGACCAAAGAATCCACCTGTTATGTGTGGAATTATTTTTACACAAATCCTGACAACAGTTGTCTAGCCAGTTGTAGCATTGCAAAGCCACAGTAAGTAGAGGTATGGACCTTAACCATCTAGGAACCTCATCCATGTTACGTCATTTGAAGCGAGTTCATGGAAAGCTTTTGTGAAAATCAGAAACTTATGTTAAAAAATATTACCAAGCAGTCCAGCATCAGCTACCTCCCTTCTCTCAGCTAGATCACAGGACCTGCAATCTACACCCCCAACACCTTCATCATCAATATCCTCACAAGTGATCGGTGTTAGTCCTGCATCCAAGTTTCTAAGGCAAGATGACTTCTCCCCTATCCAGGACTCCTAGAAGAAACCTTGAGCGTTCGGCCCACTGCTGCTGCTCCTGTTGCTGGGGGTGGATCTTCCACCCAGAAGCAGACCAAGAAGAAGACTGCTAATAGTTTACAACAATTGACTGTTAAACAATCCTTTGCAAGAGGAGCAAGTATGAAAGCTGTCACCCAGTCGCAAAGCCGATCACAGGCACAATGGTGACTATGCTAGTATTAGATCTGCATCCAATATCCACTATTAATGCAGCTGGTTTTAGACAGTTACTTGAGGTCTTCTGTTCCCGTTACCAAATTCCATCACAACACCATTTTACTAGACAAGCTATTCCTCACCTCTACCAGAAGGTTTGTAAAAACGTAATTATTGGGCTACAAAATGTCATTCTACCCACTGTACACTTAACCACAGATATGTGGACAAGCGGAACTAGGCAAATTAAAGATTATATGATTGTGACAGCCCACTGGGTTGGTGAATCGCCTTCACCAGCAGGGACAGCAGGAGCATGTACCCAAGAACGTCACATTTTTCAGAGGCAGGCTACTCTGTGTATCATCTGCTTCACTAAGAGGCATATTATTAATATTATTATTATCATTATTATTATTATTATTATTATTATCGTAGATTCGTAAGGCACCACAGTGCTCCACAGCGCCGTACATTAAGGAAGACAAGGACATACATAAAACAAGACATACGTAAAACAAGAACAGACAAGGCAGACAAAATGAATGGAGACATGAAAACAAAGGGTATGGAGGACCCTGCTCATTAGAGAGCTTACATTCTAAAGGGAAGAGGGCACAGCTGAAACAAGAGGAGCGAGTGTTGCTCAGAGTGGAGATTGGGATAGTTGTGAGGGTGCATTAGAGGTAATAGTGTTATCAAGAATAAGGTCACTTCTAAAAAAGAAATGGATTTTTAAGAGCATCTAAAGGTTTGAAGGCTGTGGGAAAGTCTTATTGAGCGTGGTAGGGAATTCCATAAGTGGGGAGCAGTACGGGAGAAGACTTGAAGGTGGGAGTAAGAGGTGGTTATCAGAGACAAGACAAGGCGAAGGTCAGAGGTAATACCGCTGACAACCTGTTTGAAAAACTAAGGGATATCATTGCAACATGGCTTAACCTGCTTATACTCTCCTGATGATATGTGATTTCTGATAACACCACCAATATTGTTAGAGCATTACAGCGGGGGGAAAGAACGTTTTAAAAAATTACAATGACATGCAGGAGATGCTGTCTGTGTCCCGAAATATATAGGGTCATTTTTGGTATTCTGCAACAGCATGTAGGAGAATGCAGCAGCTGCAAGAAGAATAGAATTTAGGGGGAATTTACTTTAGTCCAGCGCGATGGAGTATACTTTCCGTGTTGTGCAAGGTGCTGAAACCACTCGAAGTAGTCACCTGTGAAGAGAGCGCAGACACTGTTAGCTAGAGTTAAGTGATTCCCCTTATTAGACTTTTTGAAAAGCAGCAAGAGAAATTGAAGGAGGAAATACAGAACAAAGCAATTCCACTGATTATGTTGGACTTGTAGATTAAGTCCTTTTTTTGCTTGGCCAGGATCCAAGAGTTATCAACATCTTGAAATCGTATCATTACATTTTGGCAACTGTGCTTGATCCTTGGTTTAAGAGCTATGTCTCCTCTTTCTTTTCAACTGACCCAGACCTAAAGAAATGCAATGAGCTCCTGGTCAGCAAGCTGACAGCTCAAGTGGTACATGACACAATGATGTCTCTTATTTCAGTTTTTCTGGAAATTGCTGCTAGGAAAAAACTTAGCTTTCCCAAGACACCCAGTGGTGATGCAGATAAGTCTGCACAACATTTTGACATTTGGTCTGGTCTAATAGAATTGCCCAAAAATCGTGACAGCTCTACCGTAAAATGAACTACAAATTCCATGAGGAAGGTCATTACCGGCAATTACATCAAAGTAAGCAGACTTCTGTGATGGTGGATTCCAGCAGGAATGAATTAGTATTTTTTGAGAATGATGTACACACTGATGAAGGTGAATATGATGACAGTGTAGATTGCAGGTGCTGAGATCTAGCTGAGAGAAGGGAGCTAGCTGATGCTGGTATGCTTGGTAATATTTTTTGTAGAATGGCATGTTGCCAATTTTATGTTTTTCTACAGCAAACTTTCACCTTTATTAGAGAGGTGTTTTTTTCTATAAAAGGTGCAAGCTTTTTATTTACATTTTTTTTCCCCTGACATAAAACCACTATGCACTTGAACATAGGCTTTAGCACATGAGGTAAAGGAATCAGTATCATCATGACTGAGACTGGAGAGTGACAAGAACAATGCCACCCCTCCTGTTTCTATGGCACAGTAGAATGTCACTGGAGACTTTTATGTACACTGCCACCCCTATTATTACAATTTCTGTTTCAGCAATGAACCCTGCCACCTCTCCTGTTTCTGAGTGAGCTATGGTACAGTAAAATGCAACTGCAGATTTAGATCAAGACTGCCAACCCTATTATTTCTATTTCAGCAATGACAATTAGCAATGGAGCTCTCCTCTATGTGTTACCTATATAACACAGTACAATGTGAATGCAGATTTAGAAGACCAAGCCTGCCAGCTCTATTATTTCCATTTTGGCAATGACAATTAGCAATGGAGCATTGGAGCTCTCCTCTTTGTGTTTTACCTATATAACACAGTACAATGTGACTGCAGATTTAGAAGACCAAGCCTGCCAGCCCTATTATTTCCATTTCAGCAATGACAATTAGCAATGGAGCAATGGAGCTCTCCTGAATGTCACTGGAGACTTTGAAGAACACTGCTACCCCTCCTCTTTCTTTTCTACCTATTACACTGCCCAACTGCACTAGAGACTGCCAAGAACTGTGCTACCCCTTCTGTGTCCCTATGTGAAATGGCGCTGGATCGCCGTGGAGGGCGGTACTTATAGAATCCAAAACTCGCGAGATCCGACATCATAACAATGATGTTTTGTGTCGTTTTCAATTCTGAGGATGCGCGAAAGTACCGATCTGGCTCTACTCGGTACTCGGATCTGCTAAGTTCGGGTGTGTTTGGATCTCGGGGAACCCAGCCTGAGCATCTCTTATTTGCACCCCTTGCATTGTAATGTGGTTTTGTTCAGGGGAAAACTTACTCTTTTTTTTCCTTACTTTCCTTAATGACTCAGGCCCAAAGAGTGCAAATGAACTGTGTACCAGGTGTAAAAAAAGTTGGGCTTATCTTTATAAATCCTTAAAGGTCCTCAGTTTTATCCTTATTTGGTAGAGCATAGGTACAGAAAAATTTGAAAAAAGTTTCCAAAAACTACCCATTTATTTTAATACCATAAGTTAGTTTCATATAAAGTGACGCATACACTATTACACAGACATTATAAACAATAGAAATGGCTTATCTGAAATGTAGGAGTCACAAGGGTCCTTCTCATAGAATTTCCTCTTAATTGTTGCAGTCTTTGTAGATCCAGGTAGCCAGTTCATATACTGTAGATTCCTAAACAGAAGGTGGTGTCCCATAGTAGCAGTCCCAAAAGCAATCTCTATGCACTTTGTCCAGTGAGATTATGCCCTGGGAGATCAGAGGCAAGAGAAACCTCCCAATAACTCAATGTGTGGCCCGGCACTAGGGCCTAGGAGAGACACAACAGAAATGGTAATATATGGCCTGTATTAGCTGATCAGAATCTGTGTGGTGAGAGAGTGATAACCATGGTCCCTAGACAGAGGGGAAGAGGTCCTGGGATCCCTGGATGGAGGAAAGGGGGGGGGGGTCTGTGGCCACAAAGGCCAAAGTACATCATGATAGAGAGAGAATATGAGTGAAAAGTGAGAGATCTGAAGGAGAAATTTCCTCGGAATGTGGCTGTTTGATAGAGAGAAAAGTTCAGTCAGGGGGAATATAGTGCATTACAGAATATAACGGTATGGCTGAGAGACACAGCATCTGAGTGAGCAAATTCAGAGATGTCCTGCTGCGAGCAGAGAGGCAGCATATATTGAAGGGTTTAGTGATTGTTGTCACCCCCGCAGAGAAGAGGTGAGTAAAATGCTGCTGAGAGGGAATGGATGTGTGCTAAAGCACCACTTTAACTGTAACTTTCCTATTATCATAACCATGTCACCACTTTAAGTACTGTGTAGTAGGAGTAAGGAGAGTATAGTATGTAAGTCAAAGCAGTCAACCACATAAGAGCTGTGCGACAGCAGATGTATTTAGTTACTTTACTAAAAGCAGCCCAAGTATGCAGTACAAATAGTACTGCTCTCCCTGGGATCTGGGAGATCTACCCAAAATGTGAGAGTCTTCTGGACATACCAGGAGGGTGGGTAAGTGTTGTTTATTAAAAAAATGTTAAGGAACAGAGTGATTTTCCACTTTATTATTAATATTTCATACTTGCTCCTTTTTACTTAACTTGAGATAACATTTGGTTTGACCAATGTATTTCAGGCCATATGTATATTCTAATATATATACCACATATGTTGTCATACAATTCATGAAATTTTTATATAAGGCAACAATCTTACTTCCCAAATTGTTCCTAGAAGCATTTAGTGACCATTCGAAAATATTATGGGCCTAAATGTCTGTGAGTCGGGATGTGGTGTGATGTCATGTGTGTGTTGAAGCAATTGATGTAATGTGGGATGGGGTACGGGTTGGCGATGACGATAACCCCGACACAGAGCACACCTACAAGAAAAAAACAATTGAATGGAAAAAACGACAGGTATATTAACATACTTACCTTAAAAACGACTGTGCACATCTCCGATGCCAGCAGTAGGCTGACAGGACCTCCTTCCGATTGGCCAGCTCTCCGGCAGCTCTCCGGCAGTGAGCCCTTCATGACTTAAAATTTAAAGCGGCAAATTCGGGACCCTGTTTAAAGAGTGTCCCTGCAGGGTCCCGACATTGCCACTTGAAATTTTAAGTCATGAAGGCCGTACTGACTTGACAAAGTACTGCCGGAGAGCTGGACAGTCGGAAGGAGGTCCTGTCAGCCTTCTGCTGGCATCGAGATGTGCACAGTCGTTTTTAAGGTAAGTCTGTTAATATACCTGTCATTTTTCCATGCAATCGTTTGTTTCTTGTAGGTGTGCTGTGTGTCAGGGTTATCGTAATCGGGTAAGCGATTACCACCAATAATGTGTGTGGAAGCTATTAATGTCATGTTGGTGTGGGGTGTTAATATAATGTGCATGAGGGTATTAATGTAGTGGGGCTATTAATGTAATGAATGGGTGGGTGGGGTTTGTTCATGAAATGGGGAGAGTAATTAAGTAATGTAGCTGCTGATATGTAATGTATCACCCAGTGGGGCTATAATTTAAAATGGGGGCTTTTTTTTTTTATTAAATGTGGTGCCTTTTAATTTAACAGGATAATAATTTGATGATAATATATCGTAAGGCTAATAATGTAATGTGGGGTATCTGTATTTAATGTGGAGTCTAAAACTGTAATGACAGGGTAAGGAGGCCTATTTATTAAAACTTGGTGCTATTGACTTAATGTTGGAGTTTTCCCTTCCCAAACGAATCAGCAGAGGTGGAAACTACTGTTTAGACCAGAACCCTCGTCCACTGGTCACTTCAGCAGGCAGAGCCAGATTTAGACCTTATGGGGCCCTAGGCAAGATACTGGTGTGGGGCCCCCTCCCTGAAAAAATCCATAGCACTATAGTTTTTAACATAACATATACCCCTATTCAGGGGCTGGCTGGCAGACTTTAGCCCAGGGGGGCAAGCACATAGCACTGGCCCATAAGTAGCGGCCCATTTTTAAAGGTTGGTCTCACCACCGGCCCTTGGAGGGCCCTCTGGGGACCGCTGGGCCCTAGGCAATTGCCTAGGTTGCCTAGTGGTAAATCCGGCCCTGTCAGCAGGTATACACCTGTGAGGCTTGTGTGGGGAGAGGGGGTGAAAATGGGAGAATAATTGAGGGCATGGGTGTATTATGGATTTAGTAGCTTGTGTGTTTCAGCTTCCTCCCTCATATGTGACAAGGAGAGTATCGTGTGGGAGCATATGTGACAATAGTAGAGTGGGGAGGGTATATGTCACATATATGTAATAACTGTAATAAAGATGATAATTTCCTAACATATGTATCTGAATGTTTGTTTCATTATTGTCACCACATAAATACTTTTTGTATCCTCTTCTGTCGATTGCAATGACAGTTTTCTGGTATGTTTACAAAATGCAGTGTTAGCAGGAGCATGCTAACCTGCAGGGACATCGCAGGTTAGATTGCAATGACTGTGCCAATAAAGTACAACTTCCATCAGCAGTTCCATGCATGCATCCAATAGAAGCACTATTATGAATACTATCTATCTCTTTCTTGATAACAATCATCACCAAGCTTCCTGCAGAATGGCTGGAGAAGCTAGTTTTTGAAGGTTGTACAGCACTAAGACCTGCAGAGAAGGTAACACAAAATTAAGATTTAAGAACCAGGAGCGGTGCAGATAGTAATAAGTTTCTATAGTAGTGTCTGTTACCCCTCCGGTGAATTCACTGGTAATTATTCAGTACAAGAGTTGTAACCCTGTATATTGAGTTTAAGCAATAACGTACCTTTCTTTTCCCTCTGTTCACCTAAATGATTCCTACCAACAATGAGTACATGATGTACCAGACTGGTATATAAGGCTGCCTCTGGGCAAACCAGCCAGTTAGAGTGGCAAAAGAGTTAAATGCTAACCCGGTATCCTGACAAGGACCATGAACAATTAATATTTGTATGAGTATATAAACAGCAGGTTTTCATTGCAACTTGAAATCATTGTAATCTTGTGTTTTATTTTTGTTCATGGTTGACGTATTTACAAGTAAATAATCCTATAATTGAATGCTTATATTCTCTGCTCTTTCATTTTAGTTAACCTGGGAGCTGCAGTGATTAGATGTTGCTCTTTGAACTTCATCAATTGAGCTCAATGTTAGTCCCTTTAGGCTTCTAATATTCTTAAATTCTGCAGAATATGTTCACATTAGTTAATTAAGAATGCTATTTAGAGATAACAAATGATAAGTTAATTTCTATAATGACATGACGAGGAGAGCGGGTGTGGCTGTGTGACAGCTTTGCCAGGCTTACGTTTTAAAAAATCAGACCACCATTACAGCTACCTAGAAGAAACTATTGCTAGTACAGGGCAGGAAACAGGTACTTGCAGTCCTCCCAACATTTAGGTATCCGGCATCGGGCCACATCATTATCGGTGCATAGACAAGGATATGTCTAGCGCTTTTGAAGTGCTAAGCTTCCTGGTACTCTCTCCCTCTCCAATTTTCAAAAGGGGAACATATCCTTTAACAGGTAAATTTGAATTTGTAGCACCGTAACAAAAGAGCTATGCACAGGCCCACTTTAACGTAATGGTTTTCTCAGTGTAACATGTGACCTTCTATATAAGTGTAAGGATATCACTGCTTTAGTACATGCAAGTTAGTGGACCTGTAAAGTTAATAGTCCTCAAATGAGGATATCTCTAGAATTCTAAGGGACAATCTACAAAAAGTATCATTAGTTTATTTACTATTCTGTGAAAGGGCATCACAGGGGCACATTTTCCTCATATCCCTACATAAAAGACATTTCAGAGCTGGTACAGTGGAAATTCCGCCTGTGTTAACTGAGAGTATCAGCCAGAGAGTTTCTCCTTTTCCAGCTGCTCATACTTAGAAAAAAAAAGAAGAAAGAAATACAAGCCTAAAATTGATGAGTGGTGGCAAGAAAACACAATGTGCTATGAGGTAAGGTCTGCAAAGCCAAAGTGGTCTGTAGCCCAGACAGAGGGCAAAGACAAGACAAACAACTTTGTTACCTTGGACACCTAATCAGGCCCGCATAGTTCACAGAGTTAAGTGTTTAACACACAAGGAAGCATCTTTCTTAGTCAATTTAATACATAATATACACTAATATACTAAATTAGTATATAACAAACTATACAAATCAACAAGCCTGCTTATATTCTAATACACACAGAGAGCACAATTTTTTTTCGCAGGAAAGCTGAATAGTGCCTCTAGTGCAGTCTTACATTCTGAATTCAAATATGTAATTAGAATTTTTCCATCAGGCATAGTGTGTTTGTGGCAGTTACTCTGGAGAACTTACCTGGGTTTCCTCCGTCCCCGCAGTGCCGGCGCTGCTTCCTGTTTGGCTGCGTCGGTGAGCCAATCAGGGCTCACATCCCGGCCGTTTGAATGTTTGGCGCCGCGATGAGCCAATCAGACCATCAACGCCCTCTGTTGGCGCACGGCTGGCTACTTAAGTCGGTGTGCACGCCGCCATTTTTATTTCGACAGCGGAGAGCAAGAGAGGAAGACGTCGGGCATAGAACTGCACAATTAAGAGGAGAAGATAAGAAGACAGCGAAATAAGACCACGGCAGCAGAGAGCCCTTGTTAGGGCTAGGAGCTACCCAAAGACTGAGGAGACAGGTAGGGCCCTTCTGGGCACCATCTCTCCCGGGCCCCCACCTGCACTCCTATCGCCTAAATAAGGGCTCAAGTCTCTGTGACAATTCAAGCACTAGGCCCGTGGGACCATTAGTGGGCACAAGGCCCTGGCACTGATAGGTACAGGTAGGGATTCTCTGGCACTAGGCCCCAAGAAGAGTTGGGCTTGAAAGGCCCATAGTTAAGCAAGGTAGGGTATAAGGCTCTCAGTTTAGATTGAGCACTAGGCCCGCAGTTAGAGAGAGGGAAGAGGCCTTGTGGTAGAATTTGGGCACAAGACCCAAATGCCAGAACCAGGGCACAAGGCCCTTATACATAGAGTGGCCCTTATAACTGTAGTCAAGGAAGGGCACCGAGCCATAGTTCCAGCGAAATAGAGTCAGGTAATAGGCCTGGAACATCAGTACAAGCTCCCTTGATTCTTACTTCTGGGATGAGTAGAGAATTTGAGGCGGGATTGTTCCCGGTCACAAATACTCGTAGTCCCGCACCCTTGGCGGCAGGCGGGATTGAGTGAGTGTCTCTGCTCCTTGGCGTAGCCTTTGGCAGTACTTCCTGGTAGGTACGGGTCTCAACTTCTTTTTCTTCATTATGGGGAAGTTGAGTGATTTGACGGAGGTTCAGTTGCTGGTCTGCTGGAATAGGAAACAGTGGAGTATTCCATAGTGGTTCCTCGTGATTTGGTAAGTTCTTGAAGTGCCGGGAAGGGGTTTGTCGCCTGTGTGGCACTCTTTCCCTTAGGCCCCCTTACATTACTTTTCTTTTGTCATATTTTAGTGTTCTTTATGGCCTGTCATACACAGACAGACAGACGGGCAAAAAAACAATATATAGAGGCTCTTGGACATCAACACTGGATAGATGATTGTTCATAGACTCATCAAAACTTAGTTTGAAGGCTGTGCTTCTGCATAATGGCAATAAATTCTCATCAATACCTATAGCGCATGTCACTGATATGAAAGTTCCAGTAAGCTGGCTGACTACTGCTGGACCATGAAGAGAGATATCCCAAAGGCAAAATATGCCCAAAAATCATCAGCTACAACTGTTTAGGTCAAGCAGAATGAGGTGTATATTAATCATTTAGACTTATGTAAGTACTAATTTTATAAAGTTTTAAACATATATCACAAAAAAACCTGTCTGATGGAAAAAATTTGAATGCATACTCGAATTCAGCTTGAAAGAAACATTTAGATTCAGTTTATTTAGGTCTTGTGAAAGAAAAAGAAGTTTATTTCTCCAGATAATAATGCCATCTAAAATAAAGATATACTCACCATCACTGGCCCATAGTGTATGAGCAGCAGCCTATCTCTATTATGATACTTCCCCTTTAAGCTGTCTATGTATGACCCCAACATGGTAGCCCTAAATGTGTGCAGCTTACAATGAGGTTTACTATGCCGGGGCTGCTCTGGGAACCCCGATGTTGACCCCCCCTCCTAAAGGAAGTTTTTTCCCTGAAGCTTCCGGCGATTGGAGAAAGTGCTATGCGCACTTTCCCCGTGAAGGATCCAGAGAGGCTTCAGCGAAAAACTTTGCTTTTTGAAGCTCAAAAATATACAAATGCTGCTTTCTCCATAGAGGTCTATGTGGACAGTGGTAAACCCTGATAATTAGATTAGTCCCCTAGCATTATATGATTTCTCCAACGTTAATTCGTTGACAAATGAAAAAACGCTTTTAAATAGACCTCAAAGTGTATTATGCAACTGGCTCTATGCCAGTGTAGCCAATGGTTCTTTAGCTATTCTGGATCAACAAGTTCAAGCTTTCCCACAACACTAAAGAGCCAGAAGTACTGATAAAATGAGTGTCATTGACTGAAGACCCACTTACCTTGCAGCTTGTCTTCTGGCATGTCTGCGTCATTTCTTGTCTCACAGAAACAAAGTAAATATGTAATTGCAAGATATTTTAAGGTCTTTCCCTGTATTAAAACAGATCCCTGTCACAAGAGCTACATTCTAATAAATTATTTATTGATTATTTGTATTTTTATTGCAACATAAGTTTGCTAAAACCTGTTAAATTAGCATTATCAAAATGGGCAGGGAGCTTCATGTAAAATATTTCTGTTTAAAGCAATAGAGACTCAGTCAATGATATGGGGGCATATTTATCATAAACAGGCCGTTCATGCTGATATGTAAGATTTGGATAACTGGTGGCAGCCAAGCTGCTATGGCGATACTGGCCGGACGCGGGAAGGGTTAACATTCCGCTCAACTAGGCCAGTCTTTGCAGATGAGCACATGCGTGAGCCAGCTTGCTAAATTTGACATTTCAAAAAGTTAAAATATATATAAAATTTATTTTAAAAAATTAACTAAAAATATTAATATTCAAAGAATAAAGCATTTTTTTAAATCATGAGATGGCAATATTATTATTACTATCCTTTATTTATAAGGCGCCACAAGGTTTCTGCAGCACCATACACAATACAAACAATGGACAATACAGGGAAGACAGTACAGAACAATAAACGAAGTTGAAGCAGAAGAGAAGGTAGAGAGTCAGGAGGGAGGTGGGCCCTGCTCATAAGAGCTTACATTCTAAAGGGAGGGTAAACAGATGGCTGTCACAAAGGGAGTCAGAAGAGGGGAGCAAGATCTTCTTCTGAGGAGGAGCGAGGTGATGAGAGTGAGCATGGAGAGAGGGTTAAGTGGATGGCTGGTAGGCTTTGAGGAAGAGATGAGTTTTGAGTGCCCATTTGAAGGAGCACAAGTTAGGGGACAAACGGATGGAGCATGGAAGGTCATTTCAATGCAGGGGGGCAGCTCGGGAGAAGTCTTGAATTATGGAGAGGGGATCAGAGTGGAAGAGAGGCGATGGTCATTGGCTGATCGCAGGGACCGGGTGGGAGTGTGGATGGAGAGGAGATTGGACATATAAGGGGCAGTAGATTGGGAGAAAGCATTTTAGGTGAGGGTAAGAATTTTAAAAAGGATTCTGAAGGGAAAGGGGAGCCAGTGTAGGGCAAGGCAGAGAGGGGAGGCAGAAAAGGAGTGGAGAGAAAGGAAGATAAGCCTTGCAGCCGCATTGAGTAGAGAACGAAGGGGGAGAGGTGAGAGTGGGGGAGGCCGGTGAGGAGAAGGTTACAGTAGTCATGCTTGGAAATGATAAGCGCATGTATAATGGTTTTGGTTGCTTTCTGAGATAAGAAGGGCTGGATGCGGGCAATTTTGCATAGTTGGAAGTGACAGGATTGCGCAAGAAATTGAATGTGAGGGGCAAAAGAGAGGGAGGAGTCGAGGGTGACGCCCAGGCAGTGGAGTTGGGGGACAGAAGAGATGGTGGAATTGTTAACAGTGATGGAGAGATCCAGGTGAGATGAGGGCTTCGACGGAGGGAAAACAATGAGTTTGGTTTTTGTAATGTTAATTTTGAGAAAGCGTGAGGACATCCAAGAAAAGATGGCAGAGAGGCAGTCAGATACACGAGAGAGGATTGGGGGGGAAAGAGATGGAGAAGAGATGTAAAGTTGAATATCATCGGCGTATAGGTGATACTGAAGACCGAATGAAGTGATGAGAGCACCTAGGGAAGTAGTATAAAGTGAGAAGAGTAAAGGGCCAAGAACGAAGCCCTGAGGAGCTCCTACAGGGAGGCCGAAAGCGGGGGAGAAGGAACCGTACATGGATACAGAGAAAGAGCGGTTGGCGAGGTATGAAGTGTACCATGTGAGGACAGAACCAGAGAGACTGAGAGAGTGAAGGATCTACTAAAGGAGGGGGTGGTCCACAGTATCAAAAGCTGCGGATAGGTCCAGAAGGATGAGCGGGAAGAAGTGACCCCTGGATTAAGCAGAGAGGAGATCATTAGTTACATGGGTCAGGGTTGTTTCAGTGGTGTGGAGGGGGCGGAAGCCAGATTGGAGAGGGTCAAGGAGGGATTTGTCTGAGAGGTGACTGGTGAGGCGGTTGCAGACAATTTGCTCAAGAAATTTAGAGGCATAGGGGAGAAGTGAAATGGGGCAGTAGTTAGCAAGTGAGGTGGGATCAAGATTAGGTTTTTTAGAATGGGAAAGATAAGGGCATGTTTGAAGGAGGAGGGGACAATGCCAGTGAACAGAGACAGATTGAAGAGGTGAGCTAAATAAGCAGAGACAGTGGGGGAGAGGGAGCAAAGAAGGTGAGAGGGGATGGGATCCAGGTGGCAGGTAGACGGGGGAGAGGAAAGAATGAGGGAGTGGACTTCTTCAGTAGGGCAAAAGGAGCACCAGGGTAGTTTGTAGGAGGAGGGAGGAGCAAGAAGAGAGGCAGGAGAGGAAAGGGAGGAGAAGATGTCAAGTCTGATGGCCTCAATTTGGTAGAAGAAAAAGGAGGCAAAATCTGTAGCAGAGAGGGAGAGTGGGATAGGAGGAGGGGGGTGGGGTGAGGAGAGAGGTGAACGTGGCAAAGTGGCAGCGGGGATTAGAGGACAAAGAAGAAATGAGGGACTTAAAGAAAGATTGCTTAGCGAGGGAGAGGGTGGAGCAAAAGGAGGAGAGGATGAACTTAAAATGAAGGAAGTCAGCCAGGGAGCGAGATTTCCTCCAGAGGCGTTCAGCAGCATGAGTGCACTTCTGGAGGAAGTGAGTGAAATTGGAGTTCCAGGGGAGAGTAGAGTTTCAAGAGAGGAGGAAGAAGTAGGGTCAACAGTGTCAAGATTGCGCCCAGTGAGGGTAGTTTTAGGCAGAGGGGAAGCAGGGGAAGAGGTGGTCAGAGAGTGGGAAGGGAGAGTTGGAGAAGTCAGAGAGATCACATAGATGAGAGAAGACAAGGTCAAGGGAGTGACCAAAGCAGTGGGTGGGGGAGGAGGAGGTCCACTGAGTGAGGCCAAGGGAGGAAGAAAGGGCGAGAAGTTTGATGAAGGCAGGGTTAGAGGGGAGATCAATAGGGATGTTAAAGTCTCCAAGTATGATGGAAGGGAAGTCAGAGGAAAGGTAGTGGGGAAGCCAGGCTGCGAAGTTGTCGAGAAAAAGGGAAGTAGGCCCAGGGGGGTGGTAAAAGACTGAGACACAGGTGAATGGGGGAGAAGAGGCAGATAGAATGGACTTCAAAGGAGGAGAAAAAGAGGGAAGGCTCAGAAGGAATGACCCGAAAAGTGCAGTTAGGGGATATGAGGAGTAGAGATGGGCGGGCTCGGTTCCCCAAGATCCGAATTCATCCAAATTCAGCCTATCCGAGTACCGAGCAGAGCACGCTCGGTACTCTCCCGCCCGTTCGGAATCGAAATCGAGGCAAAACGTTATTGTGACGTTTTCGTATTTCTGAGCTCGCTTCTCGCGAGATTTGAAAAGCCTAAATACCAGCCTCCACAGTAATCCATCGCCATTTGACAGAGGGAGAAAGCAGGGTTAGGTCACACAGGCTATATCGGCGCAGGGACAGAGCAGTAATTGGACACATTATTGTTTCTATTCAATACCATTCTAATTTTAATACCAGTTGTTACAGCAGTAAAAGGAGGATAGAGGAGGGTTTTTGTTCAATTTCTGGCACTCCAAGTGCTTTTGGGGTGTTCCCCATTCTTTTGCATTAATTTTTCTGGCTGTCAAAAGTCCTATTTGTCAGCAGTCTAAAAAAAAAAATATTTAGCACTCCAAGGGCCAGATTTACTAAGCTGCGGGTTTGAAGAAGTGGGGATGTTGCCTATAGCAACCAATCAAATTCTAGCTTTCATTTATTTAGTACCTTCTACAAAATAATAGCTAAAATCTGATTGGTTGCTATCATCCCCACTTTTTCAAACCCGCAGCTTAGTAAATCTAGCCCCAAGTGCTTTTGGGGTGTTCCCCATTCTTTTGAATTAATTTTTCTGGCTGTCAAAAGTCCTATATGTCAGCAGTCTAAAAAAAAAATATTTAGCACTCCAAATGCTTTTGGGGTGTTCCCCATTCTTTTGCATTCATTTTTCTGGCTGTCAAAAGTCATATTTGTCAGCAGTATAAAAAATAATTTTTCGCACTCCAAGTGCTTTTGAGGTGTCCCATATTCCCCAGTGTTTTACTGTAATTTTTCTGGCTGTCAAAAGTAATATTTGTCAGCAGTATAAAAAACTATTTTTCGCACTCCAAGTCCTTTTGGGGTGTCCCATATTCCACAGTGTTTTACTGTAATTTTTCTGGCTGTCCAAAGTAATATTTCTCAGCAGTATAAAAAACAATTTGTAGCACTACAAGTGCTTTGGCCTCTTTATAATGGATTCAAAGCAGTCCACATATGAGCAGAATCAGCAACCAGGTTCTGTCACCAGTCCTGATGGTAGTGTTCCCAGTACGTCATCTGGGAAAGGCGATGTCAAACTACATAGTCTTTTGAAATCAGGCAAAAAAACACACACCCAAAAAAAAATTACCGTGTTGAAGCGAAAAAGAAGTGTAACTGAGGAAAAGTTAAGTGCCGATTAAAAAAAAATTGCAAACATGCCATTCTAAACACGCAGTGGCGAAGAAAGAATGAGGCCTTCGCCTTTCTCTATTAGTGGCAGATCTAAAAATGTTACCAAGCCTTCTTCTTCTACGGTCACTCGTGAGCAATTAAGACCAAGTAATTTGGAGTCTAAAAGTGGTGCACTACTACTATTACGTGTCAAAGCCGAGCTGCAAGAAAACAGTAAGGCATTAGAGGATAATGTATGCTCAGAATCAGAAATGACACCAATCCCTGTGGAGAGTCCATCCACCAGTGGTATGTCTAATCGTTAGCATTCTGATAATGTACCCATAAAGAAGGGCCCTTTCAGCAGTTCTGCTGATGTGTGCTTGAACAGCTCGAGTGTAGCCGGTGATACACCAAGTGAGGATGGCACTTTGGAATTAGAAGAGGATGAGGGCGAGATTTGGGTAGCCGACGAGGGCGCTGATGAGGATGCGGTTGATTGTGTAAGTCCTGCGCCAGTGGCAGCAGTGTGGCACCAGTGGCAGCAGTTCTGGCATGTGAGGTTCTGGCACCAATTTGCACTTTCCAAACACAAGCAGAGATGACGCAGGTGGCGGACCACAACAGTTAGACATCTGGGCTGGTTTGAAGGATTTGACAAAAAAATGTGTGACTCATAACTTCAACCAATCCTACTATTAACATGCAAAGGATGGTGGAGGGCCTAGCAGGGATTAAACTGTATTTTTCCTAATTTGCACTAATATGGTTTGGGTGTAATATACACCCAAAGTCGAGTGCTCAATTGCTAAGAGTCATTGATGAAGAGGAAGACAAGCAGGCTTGTCTGTAGAAATTGCAGGCAAATTCTATTATGTTCTATAGGTAACACCCAAAGAGAAGAGCTCCATTGCTCCATTGCTAATTATAATTGCTGAAATAGAAATAATAGGGCTGACACTCTGCAGTTTCATTTTATTGTACCATAGCTCACTCAGAAACAGGAGAGGTGACAGGGTTCAGTGCTAATCTTCCTCAAACAATACTAATTTATCCCACCATCATAGAAGTACTATGATGTAATTGCTGATAATGTCCTTTGAAATGGAATTAGTAGTTCATTTTAGGGCAGAGCTGTCACGATTTTTGGCCAATTCTTTTACAGCAGAGCAAATATCTAAATGTTGTGCGGAATTATCTGCATCACCACTGGGTGTCTTGGGAAAGCAATTTTTGGTACAACAAGCAGTTGCCTGAGAAACTGAAGGAGAAGACGTCTAAACAAGATGTCGATAGGTCTTGAATCCTTGCGAAGCAAATTAAGTATTTCGTCTACAATTAAAATATAGTTAGCACATTTACTTTGTTTTATGTCACACGTTAAATTTCTGTAGCTCCTTGTCAAAATGTATTATTAAGGCAATCACTTGACTCAAGCTAACCGTGTCTGCACTCTCTTCACAGGTGACTACTTCACTGGACTAAAGTACATTCCCCTCAAATGCTAGTCTTCTTGCAGCTGCTGCATTCTCCTACATGTTGTTGCAGAAAACTGAAATTGCCCCTACATTTTTACGGACAAAAACAGCATCTCCTGCATGTAATTTTTTAATAGTTCTGTAACACCAAGTTGATTGTGTGTGCAAAACAGGAAATGTGATGGAATTCAACTCCGCTGTAATGCTTGAACAATATTGGGGTCATCATCAGAAATGACTTATCCTCAGGAGAGTCCAAGCAGGATTAGCCATCTTTCAATGACATCCCTTAGTTTTTGGAACAGATTGTCAGCTGTATGTCTCTTAGTGAAGCTGCTGATACACAGAGTAGCCTACTTCTGAAAAATGTGACGTACTTGGGTACACTCTGCTGCTGTCCCTGCTGGTGAAGGCGAATGACCCACCCAGTGGCCTGTCACAGTCATATAATCTATACTTTGCCCAGTTCCGCTTGCCCACATATCTGTGGTTAAGTGTACAGTGGGTAGAATGTCATTTTGTAGCCCAATGATTACAGTTTTAAGAACTTTCTGGTAGAGGTGAGGAATAGCTTTTTGAGTAAAATGGGGTCGTCATGGAATTTGGTAATAGGGACAGAACACCTCAAGTAACTGTCTAAAACCAGCTGCATTAATAATGGACATTAGACGCAGATCTAATACTAGCATAGTCCTTATGGCGTCTGTGATCCGCTTTGCGACTGGGTGACAGGTTTCATACTTGCTTCCTCTTGCAAAGGAGTGTTTAACTGTAAATTATTGGTTCTGGGGATATTGATGATGAAGGTGTTGGGGGGGGGGGGTAGATTGCAGGTGCTGGGATGTAGATAGAGAAGGGAGGCAGATGATACTGGACTGCTTGTTGTTATTTTTTTTTAACATAAGTTTCTGATTTTCCCAACAGCTTTCCAAGAACTCGCTGAAAAATGACGTAACACGGATGAGGATTCTAGATGGTTTAGGTCCCTACCTCTACTGAGTGTGGCTTTAAAAACGCTACAAATGGCTAGACAGCTGTTGTCAGGATTTCTGTAAAAATAATTCCACACTTATGAGGTGGATTTTTGGTCTTATGCCCAGGCATGACAATGGCTTTTTTCTTATCACTGGCAAGAACTGCAGCAATTTCTCTCTGAAAGTGTGTGAAAATCATATTGTGACCTAGGAGATGGTCAAAATTGAATGGAAATGACTGGAAATTAGTGTTAGTGAGGTTAATAATAATGTAGGTACAAAATAATAACTAAATTATGTTATTCTAGGCCAAAAAAATGTAATTTTTGTAACAAATTGCAAAACAAAACCAAACAAAACCAAAACCAAAACACGCAATGGCAGTTTGGCAAAACCAAAACCAAAACCAAAACATGACGGTAATCCAGATCCAAAACCAAAACCAAAACCAAAACACGGGGGTCAGTGAGCATCTCTAATGAGGAGTCCCACTCCCCCACCTGGACGGTCATCTGGTCTGGTGGAGTGGGTGAAGGAAAGGCCACCATGGGAGAAAGTGGCGGGGGAAGCAGTGTCAGCAGAAGACAGCCAGGTTTCCTTGATAGCAAGGAGGTTAAGAGAGATGGAGATGAAGAGGTCATGGATAGCCGGCAGTTTGTTACGGATTGATCTGGAGTTCCAGAGGGCACAGGAGAAGGGGGGAGGGTAGGGGAGTGATATGGAGGAGATTGGCAGGGTTGATGGAGTGAGAGGGAGCATTAAGGTTGGGAAGGGGAGGGGGCTAGGGGAGAGGATGGGAATAATACAGGAGCGCGGAGGCATGGTGAGAGACAGGGAACAAGGGGTGGTGGAAGGGGGAGATAACAGAGGTAGAAGTAGCAGGAGAAGGAATCAGAGACGAGAGCAGAGGTGAGGACAACAATGGGCAAACAATAGTGCAGTGGGCTGGTAATAAAATGAATAAAAGTAATAAAAATAAAGAGAAAGTAAATTACAAGACAAAGACAATTAGGTATCACTAAAGAAATAAAGACATGGTAATATACCAGGCAAAAACAATAGGTAACGCAAAGAAAACAAATAGGCAATGCTAAAGAGACAATACCACAGTCTTCACTTTGAAAAGCCGAACGCATCTTACCACCATCAGGGTTATTGCCGGCGATAGTTTGATTATTGTTGGAAGTAAACCTTAGATATGTATGGTAATATACAAAACAAAACACTATCACTGGCGAAAAATTGGTAATAGGACTTTTCACCATTTAATAAATCTGCCTTTTAGTGCATGCATCTTCAATGAGATGTCCCTGGCATCACTTGATGAATGACTAGCATTTACCTATTCAGTAGATCAGCAAAATGATTCAAATCAGAAGATTGTGCTTACCTGTTCATCCACTCAGCAACCACCCAAACTCTATCGACTTCAGTAGAAGAGGAAGAAGAAGGAAAGAGTGAGAAGTGGAAGAAGAAGGGGGTAAAGGTGCAAGACAAGAAGAAAAGTGGGTTGTGAGGGGCACAGGGGAAAAGTGGGTTTGCAGGGTTAAGTAGTAGAAGAAGGTGGGAGATAGATATAATAATAGAGGAAAAGGGAAACAGGCAGACACAAAAGAAGAAAGAATTGGCAGAAACACAAAGACAAATTGGGGAGCAGAGTCACACATGGACGAGAGTGGTACACATACAACATTGGAGCTAGGCGAATACAAAGAGGGAGACAGAGATGGGGTGATGGAGACAGACACACCAGGATGGGGGTGGAGTTGCAGACAGCAGAACAATGAGGGAAGCAGGCGGAGGAGAAAAGCCATGGACCAGATGTAGAGTCAGGGGCATGCATGTGCACACGCAAGAGGCTGTGCCCTTATATAAAGAAAATGGTTACATGCTGCCTCTATGTGGAAATAAGCAGCATGTAGCCAGTTGTGCAGAGGAATGGAGGTGAGCCGGCTGGCACTCCTAGCAAGCTGTGCCCCCAGCCAGGGCATGTACTAGGTTTCTGTCACACACACACTAGTTTGGTACCTAAATGCATAAAGTGGGATATTGCTTTCATAAAGGGTGATGTTAAAATTAATTTTTCCATCTAACTCTGACTATGGGACACGGTCTAAAAGCAATGTGGTTAAATGACACATCTCATAGCCTGAGATTAATCATCTGCTGAAATTGGTACAAATGATACAGAAAATTGGAACAATCCAGAATAATTTGTTTCAGTTTTATTGACTCATTTCTGCAATGTGGCCTCTTTGGCGATGCTACTATGTATGAATACACTAATTTATATGAAGCATTTCTATTTACTATAACAGTTTGAGGCAATCATTCAGACCTATGACCCTGCACACTCTCTATTATCTCTTTCCCAAATCTTTTGTGATATAATATAGAGAACTTATATTCCCCGTCACAGCTTTTAAGACATGCCAAGGAAAAAGGACAGAGATAGCATATTGAACAGAATTCATTTGGATATATTCTTTACCTAAGAAATATAAATGTGTTAATCCAGAAAACTCTAGGGGCTAGATTTCCTAAGAATTGATTTTGGTGGCGTTTGAAAACTGCCATCCATCGCCCAGCTGTTTGTATGTTTATCATTGTTGAAATTGGGATGGCGGTTTATAAAGTGGTGGTTTCGAAAAATGCCAATTCTGGCCGTTTTAATGGTGGTTTTGGCTTTAATAAAATTTTGGCAGCAGCCCATTAACCTACCATGTTGTTTTTTGACTGTGAGAAGAATGTGGAGCATCCGAAGGAACCCCATGCAAATATAGGGAGAACACCCAAACATATAGCTCCTAATGTAGACTTAAAGTACACATTTGCATTGCACAAATTGCATGGATTCTCTCTTCAAATGCCCACAATTAATCTCAATAGTACATATGCTTATGCAGAGTTGCATGCATCTTTACTTGCACCTGCTTGCACCTGAAGAGGCGTTCCAATGTAGGCCGAGTATAGTCAAGGCGTGTTTGCGGAATTTTAACCAATGCAGACCTAGGAGCTGACGTAAATACATGCCGATGATGACGATCGTCAGCCCTAGCTCACTGCTTTTAGTTGACTGATAGCAATTTCACCTCGGAAGCTGATGGGTGCTGTCTTCATTGATAAGGCATATATTATAATATTGTGTGTGTGTATATTGTGTGTGTATATTTAATAAAAATAAATTGTACATTTTATTGGAGATAATGTAGACAATTGGATACATACAGTATATTCATATATGGTTGTCATGTTTATTTCTAGGGAAAGTACAAATGTCTAATGGGCAAGGTCCTGGGAACCAGTATTGTTAATGACCCATGTGTGCTCTTGCTTTGTTACCCAATACCAGATGTAGATAGATGTACTGACAACCTGACTTCCCATATTTTGAGTGTAATCAAATGTTTCATAGATAAGGCATGGAAGCAACACACATAGAATTTTTGAAACGTTAGGAGGTATTTGATGGTGATGATGATAGCAATAATAATGAAGGGAACATGTTGACAGGGTAATTATGAGGCGAGAGATAAAATGGAAGGATGTTTTTATGTGGATTGAAGTGGGGTGTACTGTCTGTAAAATGGGTGAGCTGTGTGTAAACAGGATGCCGGCTATGTGTATAGTCTGCTCTTTATTAGCGGATGCCATATAAAAATGGTTAAAATTTGCCTGGCTCCTAAGGTTTGAGGCTGTCTCTCAGATTTTTAATACGTGTTGAGACCTGATTTATGACATATGAGAGGTAAAAAAAAGAGAACATACTAACGTCTATATAATGGTCAATTTCTTCCAGATTACTATTATGTTCTCTCTGTTCAGTTCAGCTAATATTAGCCACAATTTGCCAGTTTTGCCTGCAGTCTCATAAGTTTTGACTTTGACAATACCAGGATTTTTATCATCTTGATGCACCAACAGATTTTTTAATTCATTGTGTTACTACGACATCCACACTACTCCTGCTTGCTGTGTCTTTGGACACTGCATTATAGTTAAGTAACTGAGAATGCAACTGGCTGCACAAGGAAAAGAGAGCGGATGGCTGTGCAAGTGGGATAATGGAGTGTGGAGTGCTCGTTTGCCATGGTGTTCCCTGCTGTATGAGATGACATTGTACAATCCTTTGCACTCTGCAAAAGGCCTTAAATTCTACACCACTTTTGAGATCCCAGGGACTGTGTCTTTTCCCTATAGTTATAATAGAATGCAATTTCTGCCTTCCATGTGGAAAGTGCATTAATGCTGTTTCGACCAATGTAATAAAAATCTTAAAATCTCAAAATTGATACTCGTCATAAAGACAGTTCTGGGGGTATATTTACTAAACTGCTGGTTTGAAAAAGTGGAGATTCTAGCTGTAATTTTTGTAGAATGTACTAAATAAATGACAGCTAGAATTTGATTGGTTGCTATAGGTAACCTCTCCACTTTTTCAAACCAGTTTAGTAAATATATCCCCTGGTGTTCCCCTATTTTCATGATTAAGACATAAATGACACTAAAATAAGCAGTATGTTAGGAGAAAAATTGAAAAGTAAAAAAAAATGAAGGGGTGGCCCTAAAGCAGCTTGGACTTTGTAATGACATTTTAACCTTTTCACCGTGCACTTTCACATCAATCTGCAAATATGACCGTCAAATAGGCGTGCACATTGACATGCGCAACAAGCAGGCTAGCTTGATTTTGCACTTTATAAATAGCTCTGTGCAGGGGCGGATTGGGAACTTAAAATGGCCCTGGAAAAAATTCTTGAAGTGGCCTCATGTGGACGGGACCAAATCAACTGTAGGTGGGGCCAACACAACAGTAGGCGGGGTTTAGAACTACTAGAATTTGGTTGTAGTAACATTCAGGAAAATCTAGATTTGATGACTTAAGACACAGTGGCTCATTTCTAAAGCAATGCAGGAAAAAAGCCGCTAGTCCTGTTATATAAAAATACAGGAATCCTTTTGCATTATCTGCGATGGGTTTATGCCTCTGTGCTCAAACTTGTTTAGCTGCCTACTAACACATCCTTCCAATATTCCCTTCATAGGAACATATCTGACTTTGTTTAATATGTTTAACTATTGCAAAACATAGTGCAGCATATGAGCACCTCACCGCACTGTTGCATCTTCCCCTGATGTCATGAGATGCAAACTACCAGCCAAACCCCTCTCTTTAATATATAATAATGTGTACTATGTGTTTTAAAACGTGCATTAAAAAGAAACTTTATAATAAATGGCTATCCAGTGCAATCACCACAAAGGTAAAATGCGTCAAGCATCTGCTAGAAATCACTTCTTTTTTTTATAATTGTGTATGAGCCCTAAATGTGATTGCTGGTGGTTTGAATTAATAATAGTGCAGGGAAGGATGGCAGAAAATGGCATAAGTGAAGGGGAGAAATATTCCAAGGCCTTGCTGGTGGTATAATAAGTTCAAAGGAGGAAGGATTAATGATATTGTCAGTGCAATGGTAGAAGGCAGGTAATGGAATCAAGAACCACTAAAGTATCACCAGAGCTGGAATAACGCACTGGGGGGGCCTGGGGCACTTAAGACAGGGGGTTATTTTAGATACATTTTAGACAAATACACAGGCAAAACTGTGTGCACTACTATTAGGTACACGTAGCTCTGCCATCACGAGCAGTATAGTGTGAAGCAGGACATACCTTTGTCCTTGTTGTCAGACCAAATCCTGACTAAGCGAGACAGACGCCCCAAATTCAGGGCTGCCCCACAAGATTCCGGACAGTTGGCAGACTGTCCTGTTCTCTCCTACCTGTTCTTGTCACTTTCACCACCTGTGGCTGCTGCTTTATTTAGACTGGTTGCTGCTTGTCTGGATCCTGGAATGTTGGGGGCCCTATTTGGAAAAGAAAATAGGTACATGAAATTTATAAAACTCCAACCAGCCCTGGCATTAAATCAAAATAGCACCAACATTTAACAATTAGGCCTCTCTACAACCCCAACATTAAAATAATAGTACTCACATTTGGTAAATAGATCTATTTCCCTCCAACCAGCCCTGACATCAAATTATTAATATACACATTTAATAAATAGACCTATTTCACCCCAACATTAAAGTAATGGTATTCCAATTTAAAAAATAAACCTATTTCCCTCACTCCAAACAATAATTTAATAGCATTTACGTTTAATATAACCATTTCCTACAACCATCCACGGCATTAGCACCCAATAAATTTTAAATTCCACCATTAAATTAATAGCCTACCTACCACCCATTTACTATTAAAATAACCTCCCTCCCTTCCCTCATACCACACAATATATTAAGACCCCATCATTCCCTCACACCTAACAGCCCCCCCCACTCTGCCCTCCTTCACACCTAACATCCCCCCAATCTGCTCTCCTTCACACCTAACAGCCCCCCCACACTGCCCTCCTTCACACCTAACAGCCTCCCAACTCTGCCATCCTTCACACATAACAGCCCTCCTTCACACTTAACAGCCCCCTCTGCTCTCCTTCACACATAACAGCCCCCACATCTGCCATCCATCACAAATAACAGCCCCCCCTCTGCCCTCCTTAACACATAAGAGCCCCCCTCTGCCCTCCTTCACACATAACAGTCCCCCCACTCTGCCCTCCATCACACATAACAGCCCCCCACTCTGCCCTCCATGACACATAACAGCCCGCCCACTCTGCCCTCCTTCACACTTACCTTGTTACAGCTGCAGCTGCTGTGGAGACTCCTCTCTGTACGCATGTACGCATGGGACGCCACCTGTCATGTGACACGTCCCATTTGATCTCTGTAAGGAGACTGCAGCTGGCCACAGAGGTAAGGGGAGGAGGGAGGGATGGAAACAGATACGGCCACAGTAAGGAAGGTGGCTGGTCCAGGAGGAGGGGCCAGCCACCCACTGCACACTGCTCCACATAATTTTTATTTATTTTTATTTTAACCTTAGAAAAAACATTAGGCGGCCTCCTGAGGGCACCGGTCTACTGGGAAAAGTCCTGGTGGGTTATATGGCCAATCCGCCCTTGGCGGATTGTGAGTTATTACTGTATATTCTCAAAATCTTTAGCTATTTGAAAAGTACAGGTCTGAGGTCTTAGATGTATGCAAACCAATACACTTGATATATATATTGATATATATACCTGAATAACCTAATATACTAATGTATATGCACATTAATACACTTGGGTGAGATGCTTAGTGTTTGTTCTTATAAACACAAACTAAAAAATGGTCCAGAATATGGATATAAAGCAGAAAACAAAAGCCCTTCCCTACCCCTATATACAGTCATGACTAAAAAAGTGGTGAGAATGACACAAATATTATTTTTCACAAAGTCTGCTCCCTCAGTTTTTATTATGGCAATTTGTATATACTCCAGAATGTCATGAAGAGTGATCAGGTGAAAAACAACATTTCCACTGCATTTCAGCCCTGCTTCAAAAGGACCAGCTGACATCAGATCAGTGATTCTCTCATTAACACAAGTTAGAGCGTTGATGAGGACAAGGCTGGAGATCACTCCGTCATGCTGATTGAGTTGGAATAACAGACTGGATGCTTTAAAATTAGGGTGGTGCTTGAAATTATTGTTCCTCCTCTGTTAACCATGGCTATCTGCAAGGAAGCACATGCATTCATCATTGCTTTGCACAAAAAGGGCTTCACAGGCAAGCATATTGTTGCTATTAAGATTGCATCTACATCAACCATTTATCGGTTCCTCAAAAACTTCAAGGAGAGAGGTTCAATAGTTGTGAAGAAGGCTTCAGGGTGCCCAAGAATGTCCAGCAAGCATCAGGACCGTCTCCTAAATTTGATTCAGCTGCAGGATCGTGGCACCACCAGTGCAGAGCTTGATCAGGCAGCAGGCAGGTGTGAGTGCAAGACTTTTGGAGGATGGCCTGGTGTCAAGAAGGCCAGCAAAGAAGCCACTTCTCTCCAGGAAAAACATCAGGGACAGATTGATATTCTGCAAAAGGTACAGGGATTGGACAGTTGAGGTAAAGTCATTTTCTCTGATGAATCCCCTTTCAGATTGTTTGGGGCATCTGGAAAAACGCTTGTCCAGAGAAGGAAATGTGAGCGCTACCATCAGTCCTGTGTTATGCCAACAGTAAAGCATCCTGAGACCATTCATGTATGGGGTTGTTTCTCAGCCAAGGAAGTGGACACACTCACAATATTGCCTATGAACACAGCCATGAATAAAGAATGGTACCAAAACATCCTCCAAGAGCAACTTCTCCCAATCATCCAAGAACAGTTTGGTGAAGAACAATGCTGTGAGGAAATGGGGTGCTACTGGACTGAGAACTTTGTATTCATCGCTCGTTTCTCACAGTTTAATGTACTTTTTAATCCTTGGCCCAGTCTAAGTATATACACCAGAGCATCGGTGTATTATTATTTCATGTCATTAGGTACATTTTGCCCTTGCTATTACCTGCAATATTGTATGTAGTATAAATATAAAGAATATTGCCTTACTGTGTGAAAATAACAGGACAGCAGCAGTCATTTTGCTAGTGTTAGCTAATGCAATTACCATTTGTCTCAAATGTCCATCTTTATTAGGGGCAGCTTAGATTTGGTTTGTAATCAGAACAATGTCTGAATTAACTAGCTGGCAGCCCATGTTAATTAGCTAGGTCAACAGGTAACCTGAGAGGCAATGAGGTTAGAACTTCTATATGATATGCAATGTGCCTCCACAGTAATATATTGGGTGAAATAGCACTGGGAAATGTATCAATATGTATCAACATAAAGGTTATTGAATCAAAATGTATCACAGATTCAGATGATGTAACACTGCTGATACAATGGGCCTGAGTCATTAAGGGGAGTAAAGCATAAAAAAGGAGTAACTTTGTATCTGGGCAAAACCATGTTGCATTGCAGGGGGAGGTAAATGTAAAATGTGGGGACAGATTTATAGTTTGGGTAGGGCTTGTCCTAGATCAACTTTAAATTTCAGTGTACAAATAAAGCTATTAAGTATTTGTGTGCTAGATGAAAAAACAGCCAGTATTCAAGTTATGTGCAAAATAATAAACTAATTGCACCCCTTGCATCTTAGCATGGTTTGTCCCAGAGAACATTTACTCCTTTTTTTTGCCTTACTTTCCTTAATGACTCAGGCCCAATGTGTCTAAAGTCTTATTGTTTCATGTAAGCGTGCAATGTCATTCCCTGCTGTAATATTGTAACCCCATGTTTAGTGTTTCCAGCCAAAATAGCTAATTGAGTTAAGCCAATCTATTGTATAATCAAGGTAACAGGGACTGTATGTCTAGCAGCTAAATTGTCTCTGCTGTAAGGGGGAGGTTTGAGACATTTGACCCTACTTCTTGTGTATACAGGGAAGAATATAGGGAGAGCAGAATATCTGGGGAGCTATTCAAGCTTGGAGGATCCTGGTGTACAATTCATCAGCGAAAAGGCCAGGCATTGTGGTGCCACTGGAGGGAACCCTACCAGGACAGGGTCGGTGTGAGCCAGTAACCTAGGCTGTGCGACACCATAATTGTTTTGCTAATTGGTAGTGATAATATTACGGGAGGATAAGACTTTGAAAGAGACCGACCGCAGTGCTGACTGCAAGAGGCTGCTGGAGGATACATGCTACCATTTACCCTGTATCTTGTGAACGTCTTGTGGTGTTGTGCTGTCGTAATAAAGTCTTATCTTGGATATATTCTGGTCTACACGAGTGAGTTGAATCCCACAGAGGGTAACTGCCATCCCAGCTAAGGGTGGTATCCTCACAAATGCCTTTTCCATGATGGAGCACCTTGTCACAAGGCAAAAGTGATAACTAAGTATCTCAGGGATCAAAACATCGAAATTTTGGGTCCATGGCCAGGAAACTCCTCAGACTTGTGGTCAATCCTCAAGAGGCGGGTGGACAAACAAAAACCCACAAATTCTGCCAAACTCCAAACATTGATTAGGCAAGAATGGGTGGCCATCACTCAGTATGTGGCCCAGAACTTGATTAACAGCATGCCAGGGCGAATTGCAGAGGACTTCAAAAAGAAGGGTCAACACTGCAAATATTGACTTTTTCCTCAAACTTAATGTAATTGTCAATGAAAGCCTTTGACGCTTATGAAATGCTTGTAATTTTACTTCAGTATACCATAGCAACATCTGACAAAAAGGCCTAAAAACAGTGAAGCAGCAAATTTTGTGAAAACCAAAATTTGTGTCATTCTCAAAAATTTTGCCCATGACTGTAATTGACTGTAGAATAAAATATTAATAAGAGAATGTCAATAATAGGTTAGAGTTCGAGATGCTCATGCTCAGTTTTCTGAAAACCAAACCCCCCCGAACATCGCCCATCTGAGTACCAAGCAGAGCCGGCTGGGTACTTTCCACACTTCCTCGGATGTGAATCAAGGCAAAGCGTCATCATTGCGCCGTTGGATTCCATGAGTACCTCCCTCCCCAGGAGATCCAATGCCATTGCTCACACAGAAACAGGGGTAGCAGTGTTCTTGTCACTCTCCATTCTCCAGGGACATTGCTCAGTGCCATTGCTCACACAGGAACAGGGGTTGCAGTGTTCTTGTCACTTGACAAAAATTGACTGGAAATGTCTGGAAATTAATGTTATTGAGGTTAATAAAAATGTAGGAACAAAAAAAGATCCAAATTATTTGATTTGGGTGTTCTTCAGTAATTTATAAAAAAATAAAATAAATACAGATCCAAAACCAAAACCAAAACACGTGAGGGTGGTTTTGCCAAAACCAAAACATGAAGTTAATACAGATCCTAAACCAAAACACGCGGGTCAGTGAACATCCCTAGTTAGAGCACATACAATTTGAAGCAATATGTTTAGGCTCATCTGGATGTCCTGATATCAGGAAACTCATAGGACATGCTGATTTAGATTCTCTACTCCTCATAAGTGGAAAACACTTTTCTTGAAAGCTGGAAGAGTGAATACAAAAAAAGCACATTTCCTGGTGTAGTATCCTTAAAATAAATCTATTCTCATATGACTAAAAGCATGTACACAGTTTGTAATAAAAAAGAACTCTTATACCTCCTGATGTGCACTCAATGGTCCTTCCAGGCTGACAAAAGCTTCTTCTTCCATTGCCCCACAGAGTTGGAAATAGAATAGAAAATCAAGGCAAGTAGGAGGTATAGTCCGCTTAGCTTCAAGTGAGTGTTAGTTTGAGAATAATGTGTAGCCCCTCCTATTCGCATTGCTATAATGTCACTTGTATACCTAATTACAGGGTGATTCAAAAGTCGCAGCACACCCTTTTATTTCAAACACTCTACAGGAAATTGGGAAACCTGAATACTCCAGTAAGGTATGGGTGACGTAGTCTATCTTTTACGGTATGTACCAAACATGGGCGCCATCTTCAAATCGGCCAATCGGCCCAATTCCTGTAGAGTTTTAGAAAATAAAAGGGTGTACTGCGACTTTTGAATCACCCTGTATATAGTAATTAATTGCAATTGCTCATTATAACAACTGACAATTTAGCATAGTGATAAGAGAAATGAAGCAAACCATACTCAATAGGTCTAAACAGCTGATTTTAGATCATAACATCAGTATTATATTTCCACATTTCCAGCAAATACTTATTAAAAATGTGATAATTATTTATAAGTACCAGCAAAAGGGATGTACAAAACAAATGTTTCATAATGTACAGGATCATATAAATGAATGCATTAGAATAATATATACTGTTAGCAGTAAGTAATATCTATATGGATGTTGATTCATATAAAGTGTAGTATATACAAGTGATAGCAATTAGTTTAAGCATATTTATATGTTACGCCCCCTCTGGTGTTGTTATTCACACCTCTAGGGACTGAATGCGTGGCCCCAGCACTAGGAACCAGAGAAGATAAACCAGCAACAGTTGCTTAACAATAAGGCTGGTATGAGCTGATAACAAGTGTGTGGTGTGTGAGTGACAGCCAAGGACCTAGAACAGGGGAGCTGATCTGTGTCCTGCTGCCTTGAGGGCCAAAATACATCACGACATGGAGAGTATGGGGGAGATTCAATTGGTGCCGCCGAATATCACCTTGATGTCTGGGTGCTCAAATTGCCGGCCTTTACTGTAAGAAACGTCCATGCATTTGAAAAATGAGCAGAGATTTCAGTTCCAACATCGACACAATGTGTCTCCATGGAGGCTATTTTAGTTTTGCTCAACCCAGCAGTACTATTATAATTGATGAATCTTAAATAATGAAAATAAATAATGCAGCACAGTACAAACCACATTTCATATTGCATTTCAATTTATATCTTCCTTCCCTCTACATCACCTTTTTCTTTACATACCTGACTGATTACAATGGGTTATATATTTATATTATATTAGAGCAATAGATTATATAAAAATTATTGAATTACAGTACTGAACACATGGGCTAATTTATAAAAGTGATGTTTTGCCAGCAAAAGGGGCAGGACACTTAACCCATGGATGCCTCTATGATGTAACATGGTTATCATTTTAGACAAATACACAGGCAATGCTGTTTGCACTACCGTGGCCAATGATGGAAGGTGGCTGGTTCCCGAAAGTGAGGTCAGCTACTAAGTACTAGAGACTTGGTCAGTCCCTACACCGGCTCAAAATGGTCTCTAGAGGCATCCTGCTGGGAGCAGAGAGACAGTGTTGTGTAGATTGAAGGAGTTGAGAGGACACTCTCAAGTTAGTATCTGAGCCCAAACATGTTAAGTGTCACCCTCAAAGAGGCGGGATGAGCATAGCAGAAAAAGCAACAGAGACTGTACTAGGTCCGAGTGATTGATGTTACCCCCACATGAAAAGACCTGTGTCCACACTTAACAGACTTTGCTGTAAAACCTCCATGTGCGGGGGGTCCCTCTGGTCACTTATGCCTAGACCCAAGAGCTAGTCAAGGCAGAGGAAAGCACAATCAAGGAGGTGCATTACTCAGCCATGCACCCCAGGACCTCATACACTGTGACAGGGGGTTACATAGATGAGAAAACCTCAAGTGCGTTTCATTGCTCTTAATGATATACTCAGTTGGCTGAAATCATTCCTGTAAATACCCCATACCTCATACTTATTTTCTAAATAAATCCTTCGAGTGCAAAATATTACTAAGAGAAAATGACCTCAAACTACCAATAAAAAGCAAACTCCTAAATCTGTATATATGGCCTAAAATGTATCAAATTATCTATTTAATCAATGTAACTTTGTTTACTTCTAACTTAAGAAAAGAGAACAGAGATAATATATTTTGATACTCACTCTAAATAAACAATAGATTGAATGTGGGGAAGGGGCTATCAGCCCTGTATTTACCTTTTTAATGGCCCATCTCTAGATCTAGTGAAGACTGGAGCCATTTTGATGATGCAATTCTCACAGGAATTAATATTTATTAAGCTCCTGACAGTTGTATCATTACATTTTTATGGATGCCCATTCTGCCCCTATTTGACTCTAAAATAGGGGTCTCTTTATTAAACCATGACTCCATGTAAAATCCCATAGATATCTGCTGCTTTGAATTTGTGTTTATTTTATAAAGCAGTCCCCATAAAAGTGTATGGGGACTGCTCAGTAACACTATATATCAAATAAAAAATTTGTTCATGTTCATGTTTCCATAGTAGAAAGTTATCACTTCTGTCAGCTCTGCTCGGAAGAGCAGAGCTGGACAGCGCATGTGTGGAGGGATCATGTGATTCCTGCCTGTTACATGATTCAAGTTTGTTCAGTGCTGTACAGTACAGTAGGGTTCACTGTGCGCATGCCCAAGATTTTCGGTCGGCACATGGGCATAGGGATTGAAAGAAGGAAAAAAGATCACAATCACGATCAAATTGAGAAGAGGCAGAGATAAGTACGTTTTTTACTTCACAGGACCAGCAGTTTATCATAACTGCTATTCCTGTGTAGGTTTTTCGATAAATATAGAAGATAGCTCAATCTTTATCTATGCGATAAGGATTGAAAACTATCTTTCATAAAATGCGGACATTAGTAAATAGGTGCCTTAGTGAGATATCAGGAAGGATTTTCTGTAGGGAGTATACTTGTTCTTCAAAAAGAACATGCATAACTGTGTCTGTGGATACCTACTGTATGTATTATTTTATGAAATGATAGGCAGTGTCCTCCATGGAAGCAGTAGGTAAGACCTATAAACACAGAAGAGGACTTTACATGATTTGTTTTCATTAGGGTTTATTTATTCTATGCTGGAAGTAAACCTCAGTAATATGTATCAGTGCAAATCGCAGCAATACATATTTAGGTAATGCCAGAGCAGCCCCGTTGAAGACCCCACTTCTTTGTAACATTTCTTCCTACTCACCGGCAGCCTAACACTTCAGCTGGATCCCATTGATAAAGACATACAAGGTAAATCTATTAAATAACAAGACTGATTAAATAACTCATCTTTTTTTATTGGTATTGCAAATTTAATGTTTGTCCCCTTCAATATACTTCTCATTTGCACTAATACATGTAGTCTTGTAACCATTGGCAACAGCATGAGATGAGCAATACAACAGTTCAACGCAGAGGTGATGAATAAGAATACTTAAATCCAATAGGTAAACACACAGCAGATGAACGTGAATCACTGGTACAGCTAAAGTCCAAACAGAGTAATATATAGGCTGATCCGAGAATAGAGATGATTCAACTAGCAGGTGGTTACTGGTATCACGGTGATTCTTATCTAGCAGAGTAGTAAGCGTTAAACAACATCCAAGGACTGGGATGAAGTCTAGGGATGTGCACCGGCGACTTTTGAGGTCTCGTGTTTTGTGTTTTGGATCCGGATTTTCGTTATTTTTGGGGTTCGGATTTGTCTCGCAAAACACTTGACGAAAGGTCTCGGTTCGGATTTAAGGTTTTGGATTCGGATTTTTTTTGAAAAAAACATAAAAAGTTTAAAAATCAAGTTTTTGGGCTTATTTTCACTCCTAGGCTATTATTAACCTCAATAACATTCAATAACAAGCATTTCCACTAATTTACAGTGTATTCTGAACACCTCACAATATAGTTATTAGTCCAAAACGTGGCAACAAGGTATCTTTCTGGACTGCGTAGAGGAGTGGGTCACCACAATATATATTAAAAACCCTGAACTTTTATGATTCGCACCAATAAATGTACCTGGACTGCGTAGAGGAGTGGGTCACCACAATATATATTAAAAACCCTGAACTTTTATGATTCGCACCAATAAATGTACCTGGACTGCGTAGAGGAGTGGGTCACCACAATATATATTAAAAACCCTGAACTTTTATGATTCGCACCAATAAATGTACCTGGACTGCGTAGAGGAATGGGTCACCACAATATATTAAAAACCCTGAACTTTTATGAATCGCACCAATAAATGTACCTGGACTGCGTAGAGGAGTGGGTCACCACAATATATATTAAAAACCCTGAACTTTTATGAATCGCACCAATAAATGTACCTGGACTGCGTAGAGGAGTGGGTCACCACAATATATATTAAAAACCCTGAACTTTTATGATTCGCACCAATAAATGTACCTGGACTGCCTAGAGGAGTGGGCACTGGGCACCACAATAAAATATATAAAAAACCTTCAACAGGTCTGCATTACACTACACATACGGCTGCTCCTCCATCCTCTCCATCATATACATGTTGGAGTTTTAGCGTGTGACAACCTCTTGTTTTTGATAATGTCAGTGCATTTTGAATATTTTTCAATTTGCCCCACACCACTGAATGTACTTTATCTATGATACGCATCTATCTATCTTGACTGCGTAGTGTGGTGGCCCCGGTACACAATTTGGTACCGAGGCCACAATATAATTAAAAAACCCTCCACGTGTCAGAATTCCACCAAAAAAGGGTATGGACTGCGTAGTGTGGTGGCCCCAGTACACAATTTGGTACCGAGGCCACAATATAATTAAAAAATTGGGGATCAACTGTCACCGTTGTTTAATATATGATACACCTAAATATGGACTGCACAGTGGAGTGGCCCCGGTAGTAAATTTGGTGCCGGGGCTACAATACCTCCATCAACCCTCTAAATCCCACTCCACTGATGGCGGACACCGGGCGCACGTCTAACACCAACATTGCAGTTACAGCCGCAGTTATACGCTTTGCAATAGGGTGACTACTATCGTATTTTGTGGTCATGGCAAACGACTGTTGGACGGTCAATTGTTTTGTGAAAGACTTAGCGGTCTTACGACTTCCCCTCTGGGAAGATGACCGACTAACAGCAGCAACAGCAGCAGTGGCAGTAGTAGGCGTACCGCTGCAGGATTCCTCGGATGAATCCCGTATTGAGGAGGACTCAGTCTGGCTGCTGACTTGGGCTGCAGGACTGAATCTGATGGAGATTGTGGAGGAAGTTGACGAGGAGGGTGTTGCTGGTGTGTATCCAACTGGACCACGGGATTTAGGTGTCCCTGTACCGATGAGGGTCCTAGCCCCAGTTCCTGAACTAACCACTGAACTATGAAGGTTATTCAGGTGACGTATAAGGGAGGATGTTCCTAGGTGGGCAAGATCCTTACCCCTGCTTATTTGAGCTTTACATAAGCTACATATGGCCATACATTGGTTGTCTGGATTTGGATAAAAATTACTCCAGACCGAAGAGGAGCATTTTTTGGTCTTCTGACCAGGCATGACGATGGGCTTTTTCATCCCATGGACATCAGCTGTTTCCCCCCCTGGTGCCTCATTTACAATAACCACATCACCATCCTCATCATCAAGTTCCTCCACAGCGCCAGCTACATCATCAATAGCCTCCTCCCGAGCCACCTCTTCCCGTACAGTGATGGGAAGGTCAGGCTTGACAACCACCAACATCCTTGGACTCGCCTTGTGGATTTGTGATAATTTCTCTTTAGAAGGCAGAGTTGTTTGCTGTTTTGTTGCTGACAGCATAACTCTCTTCAATTTTTTGTAGGGGGGGGAGGAGGAGGAGGGCTAAGATCCGTGGGTGAAGCTGAACCACTAGTCATGAACACGGGCCAGGGCCTAAGCCGTTCCTTGCCACTCCGTGTCGTAAATGGCATATTGGCAACTTTACGTTTCTCCTCAGATGATTTTAAGTTTCTCTTTTTGCTACTTTTTCTTAACTTGGGCTTTTTGGATTTTACATGCCCTGTACTACGAGATTGGGCATCGGGCTTGGAAGACGACGTTGATGGCATTTCATCGTCTATGTCATGACTAGTGGCAGCAGCTTCAGCATTAGGAGGAAGTGGGTCTTGATCTTTCCCTACTTTATCCTCCAAATTTTTGGTCTCCATTATATGTAGCACAAGATACTGCAGAATGTGTGAACTTGGTAATATTGCAGTACCTATGGACTTATACTGCTGTATTGGTTTTGCAAATTTGGTTATAATTATTATATATTTTTTTTTTTTTAAATTTTTTATTTTTTTTTACTTTTTTTTTATTTTTTAAAAACTTGGGAATAATGGGGAAATAACTATGCCCTTAGAAGCACAGAGCACAGGACACAGCACCACTGGACTGAACAGGACACGGCACAGGACCCAGCAGCACTACGGAGCTCAGCAGGACAGAGCACAGGACACAGCACCACTGGACTGATACTGCAGAATGTGTGAACTTTGTAATATTGCAGTACCAATGGACTTATACTGCTGGATTGGTTTTGCAAATTTGGTTATAATTATATATATTTTTTTTTTTAATTTTTAATTGTAATTTTTTTTTTACTTTTTTTTTATTTTTTAAAAACTTGGGAATAATGGGGAAATAACTATGCCCTTAGAAGCACAGAGCACAGGACACAGCACCACTGGACTGAACAGGACACGGCACAGGACCCAGCAGCACTACGGAACTCAGCAGGACAGAGCACAGGACACAGCACCACTGGACTGATACTGCAGAATGTGTGAACTTTGTAATATTGCAGTACCAATGGACTTATACTGCTGGATTGGTTTTGCAAATTTGGTTATAATTATATATATTTTTTTTTTAATTTTTAATTGTAATTTTTTTTTTACTTTTTTTTTATTTTTTAAAAACTTGGGAATAATGGGGAAATAACTATGCCCTTAGAAGCACAGAGCACAGGACACAGCACCACTGGACTGAACAGGACACGGCACAGGACCCAGCAGCACTACGGAACTCAGCAGGACAGAGCACAGGACACAGCACCACTGGACTGATACTGCAGAATGTGTGAACTTTGTAATATTGCAGTACCAATGGACTTATACTGCTGGATTGGTTTTGCAAATTTGGTTATAATTATATATATATATTTTTTAATTTTTAATTGTAATTTTTTTTTTACCTTTTTTTTTATTTTTTAAAAACTTGGGAATAATGGGGAAATAACTATGCCCTTAGAAGCACAGAGCACAGGACACAGCACCACTGGACTGAACAGGACACGGCACAGGACCCAGCAGCACTACGGAACTCAGCAGGACAGAGCACAGGACACAGCACCACTGGACTGATACTGCAGAATGTGTAAACTTTGTAATATTGCAGTACCACTGGACTTTTACTGCTGAATGTGTGAACTTGGTAATATTGCAGTACCAATGGGCTTATACTGCAGGATTGGTTGTGCAAATTTTGTGGTAATTAAAAAAAATTAAATTAGTTTTTGGTATTTTTTTAAACACAGGGGAATATTGGGGAAATAACTATGCCCTTAGAAGCACAGAGCACAGGACACAGCACCACTGGACTGAACAGGACACAGCACTGGACCCAGCAGCACCACTGACCTCAGAAGGACAGAGCACAGCACACAGCACCACTGGACTGATACTGCAGAACACAGCACAGCACAGTACAGCACAGCACAGCACAGCACAGCACAGCACAGCACAGCACAGAACTAAACAGCACAGCACAGAACTAAACAGCACAGCACGAGATCTACCAGGACAGAGGACCACCTAACACACCCTCCCTCTACCCTGATCAATGCCCGAGTGAAGATGGCGGCGACTAGCGGGGAATTTATAGGATCCGAGTATCGCGAGATCCGACAACGGGATTATGAGTCAGAGCCTCAGTTTCAGATTTGAATTTGGCGCCAATACCCGGATCTGTCTCGGATCCGACTCGGATCGGCAACGTTCGGGTGGGCTCGGATTTCATAAATCCGAGTGCGCTCATCCCTAGTTCATGGGCTATAATTCGAACACTGACTCAGCGGTCTTTTCGAACAATCTGACTGATTTTTTCTACATTTTGAATTGACAAATGCTGCTGTCCCCATAGAGGTATATAGGTACATCGGTAAGCTCTGGTAATTAGGTTCAGACCTGAAATTCAGAATTCTGTTACGTTAACCCTTTGTTTAATAATAAAAAGCGGTGAAAGACGCTTTGCAATTTTGGCTCTTCACCATTGTTAAATAGGGCCCTTAGTATGAAATTCTATGTGGATAGTGCTTTACAAGTTCAAGATACATGTTCAGAAGTTGAATTTGTGCAACACTGCAGAGCAAACACCACATATAACATTGTTGCCAACATTATAAAATATTTTGCAGTGACACTTTGTTGCGGAGCCAATGCATCCAGGCAGGTAACACACATTAGTATCCCAATGGAATTGAGAGCACTACAGTTTCCATTGTTTATTGAATTATAGGGGCATATTCAATTCCGATCCCGATCCGCGGGATCGCGCCGGAACGGCCGCGAACCTAATCCGCGGTACCGCAATAACGTGGATTTTCGTTCGCAGCCCGTAGGGCTGCGTACGAAAATCCGCATTATTGCGGTACCGTATTACCGGCAGTACTGCGCATTTTCCGCGGTAACGCGCGTTACCGCGGATCAGATCAGAATTGAATATGCCCCATAGTGTACTTTATAGTGTACTTTTACATTTAAACACTCATTTTCAATAAATGTTAGCTCTATGGCTCTGGAATATTACTCAGCACAGGGTCAGACTTAATGAATTTTGCAGGGTTTTAAAAGACTCAGTTTTCTGCCAGATGGACAGGCTGTCTTGTGTTATGCTCCAGATCATACAAATATGCAGTTTTACAGCCCTTCTTGCTGACTTGTTTACCCATCGCAGACTCACTCCTCATGGAGAGAGAATGGTACTTTGCACGAACGTGTCTGCCAAGCATCCAATGTGTCTGTAGGATATCAAAACAGCTCATTCCAGATCATGTGAATGTGCTTGTCATGGAGTAGTAGTAGTATTTGACCAACTCACAAGTCTAGTTGGGTGCAGTCTCTCATGAACAGTGTCTATGACTTAACAGAAATGTAACCTTATTATCCCTCCCATGATTCAGTACTTTACATAGTTGCCACACATCTATCACGTCCCGCTTCCCATTACATTATAAGCAGTGTGTCTGGTAAACATTGCACCTCTATATATTACTTTAAAAAGATATTTATATATATATATATATATATATATATATATATATACACATATATAACAGCTCTGACCCATCCAGGCATGGTCTCCACAAGACCTCTAAAGGTGTTCTCTGGTATGTGGCACCTAGCTGTTAGCAGTAGATCCTTTATGTTCTGTAAGTTGCGATCCTCCATGGCTCATGCTTGTTTTCCAGCACATCCCACAGATGTTCGATCAGAGTGAGGTCTGGGGAATTTGGAAGTCAAGTCAACACCTTGAACTCTTTTATTATGTTCCTCAATTCATTTCGAAACAATTTATTGCACTGTGGCAGGGCACATTATTCTGCTGAAAGAGGCTGCTGCCATCAGGGAATACCATTAGTCTGCAATATTGTTTAGATACGTGGTACATGTCAAAGTAACATCCACATGAACACCATGACCCAAGGTTTCCCAGCAGAACATTGCCCAGAGCATCACATTGCCTTCGACTGCTGCTTTCTTCCCATAGTGGATCCTGGTGCAATCTCATCCCCAGGTTAATGATGCACACGCACCTGGCTGTCCACATGATGTAAACGAAAACGTGAATCAGCAGATCAGGCCACCTTATTATATTGCTCCATAGTCCAGTTCTGGCACTCACACGCCCATTGTAGGCACTTTAGGCAGTGGACAGGGGTCAGCATGGGCACTCTGACCGGTCTGTGGCTATGCAGTCCCATATGCAGCAAGCTGCTTTGCACTGTGTGTTCTGACACCTTTCTGTCATAGCCAGCATTATCTTTTCCAGTAATCTGTGAAACAGTAGCTCTTTTCTGGGATTGGACCAGACATGCTAGTCTTCGCTCCACACATGCATCAGTGAAGCTTGGACGCCCATGACTCTGTCGCTGGTTTGACGAGTTGTCTTCCTTGGACCACTCTTGGTAGGTGCTAATCACTGCATACTGGGGATACCTCATAAGACCTATCGTTTTGGAGATGCTCTGACCCAGTTATCTAACCATCACAATTTGGCCCTTGCCAAAGTAGCTCAGATCTTAACGCTTGCCCATTTTTTCTGCTTCCAACATTTCAACATTAAGAACTGACTGTTCATTTGTTGCCTATTATATCCCACCCCTTGACAGGTGCCATTGTAAAGAGATAATCAATGTTAGTCACTTCACCTGTCAGTGGATTTAATGTTATGGCTGATCGGTGTATATCACACATACATATGCTAGTGTCCTTTTTCCCTTTTAACCCGCATTACCTGGCATTACCTGGAAATTACAGTCAGGTGGTTGACTTTGGGGCATCACCGAGTAGTAGTCACTGTGGACACACTACTACAATGCATATATGCAAGCAAGGGTGATATTTGATACATTTTCTTATTTTAATTATGTTCTCAAACACATAAGGTCTTTCATGGCATTTCAGTCTGCACGTCAGTAACTTCAGCTTAATTACAGCTATTTCCCAAAGCTAAACATACTTTTGTGTAACCATGCTCAATATTTCCAGTACCTATCCCCTCTGTGCACACTGCATTATGAATACATGTAGATCCTTCATCTCCTTCTAACTGCTGCAATAACATCTATAATCTAAAAAAGGAGAGGAATACATCCAAGGCTAACAGATATTGTGTACAATGTAGTTTAAATAGTAAATAGAAAATGAAACTTAGAAATACAATTTTTTTTATATTTATAAATTACTTTGTTAATAATTTCACTTTTTAAAGGGATAGTGCACTGGAAATGTTAATTATTTTATTTATAATGAACATTCATAAACATACATGCAGACATTTCAGGTTCAGATATGACATCAATTATCTGGAATTGCCTTGTGGAAAAAATTAATTGCTGCTGTTTGTTGATATTGTCATACAAGACAGACATATTGCTAGATTTACTAAGCTGCGGGTTTTAAAAAGTGGGGATGTTGCCTATAGCAACCAATCAGATTCTAGCTTTCATTTATTTAGTACCTTCTACAACATAATAGCTAGAATCTGATTGGTTGCTATAGGCAACATCCCCACTTTTTCAAACCTGCAGCTTAGTAAATCTGGCCCATAGTGTCAGCAAATGATTAAAAACATTGGTAGGCAGTGGACAGCAACAGGCAGCCAATCTCTAGGCTGCCTGTTGCTGTATGGGGTCCTAGAGTGCTATGCGGCAGACAGAAAGCCTCACATCACTTCCTGTCTGCCTGATGTGCTGGCCAGAGCAGCTAAAGGTAAGCCATCAGTGGGGAGCTGCCTATTCTAAACTATGGATGGGCTGCCTATTCTAAACTATGGGGGGGGCTGCCTATTCTAAACTATAGGGGGGGCTGCTTATTCTAAATTATGGGTGGGCTTCCTATTCTAAACTATGGGGGGGCTGCCTATTCTAAACTATAGGGAGGGCTGCCTATTGTAAACTATGGGGGGGGGCTACCTATTCCTATTCTAAACTATATAGGGGGATGCCTATTCTAAACTATGGGAGGATGGCTGTCTATTCTAAACTATGGGGGCTGCCAATCCAAAACTATGGGGGGGACTGCCTATTCTAAACTTTGGGGGCTTCCTATTCTAAATTATAGGGGGTGCCTATTATAAACTATAAGGGGGACTGGCTATTCTAAACTATAGGGGAGCTTACTATTCTAAACTATGGGGAATGGGCTGCCTCTTCTAAACTATAGGAGAGCTGCCTATATTAAACTATAGGAGGGGGCTGCCTATTCTAAACTATAGGGGGGACTGCCTATATTAAACTATAGGAGGGGGCTGCCTGTTCTAAACTATAGGGGTGGCTGCCTATATTAAACTATAGGAGGGGGCTGCCTCTTCTAAACTATAGGGGGGGCTGCCTATATTAAACTATAGGGGGGCTGCCAATACTAAACTATAGGGAGGGGGGCTGTCTATACTAAACTATAGGGAGTGAGAGGGGGGCTTTCATACAAAACTATAGGCAGGGGTGGGGGCTGTCATACAAAACTATAGGGAGAGAGGTGGGGGCTGTCATACAAAACTATAGGGAGAGGGGTGGGGGCTGTCTTACAAAACTATAAGGAGGGAGGTGGGGGCTGCCATACAAACCTTTAGAGAGGGAAAGGGGGGCTGCCATACCAAACAATAGGGAGGGGGACCTGCTATAATGTGTGAGGGAAAAGACGTGTATGTTTCTAAAATGTGTGAGGGAGTGGGGGGGGGGTCGTAATAAATTGTGTGATATGAGGGAAGGGAGGCGGGCTGTCTTAATAGCATTTAGGTGACGGTAGGCTATTAATATAGTGGTGGCGTTTAGGTAGGGACTAATTTATTAATGAGAGCTATTTTAATTGTGGGATGATGGTGGGGCAATTTATTGGCGGGGCCTATTAAATTAAGATTGGGTGACAGGGCCGTTAATTTAATGCTGGGGTTGTTTGGGGCTATTAATTATCTGTGAGGAGTTTGTAAGTTCTCCCCATGTTTGCGTGGGTTTCCTCCAGGTGCTCCGGTTTCCTCCCCACACTTCAAAAACATACTGGTAGGTTAATTGGCTACTAACAAATTGACCCTAGTTTGTCTGTTTGTCTGTGTCTGTGTCTGTGTGTGTGTGTGTTAGGGTACTTAGACTGTATGCTCCAATGGGGCAGGGACTGATGTGAATGAGTTCTCTGTACAGCGCTGCGGAATTAGTGGCGCTATATAAATAAATGGTAATAATAATAATAATAATTGAATGTGGGGCTGAGTTTAGGAGGAGAGCTATTTATTAAATTGAAATATTAATTATTTAATGCCGTGGATGGTTGTGGGAAATGGTTATATTAAACGTAAATGCTATTAATTTATTGCTGGGGCTCTTTGGAGGGAGGGGAATTGGTTTATTTATTAAATGGGAATGGCTGGTTGGAGGGAAATAGATCTATTTATCAATTGTGTGTCATACTAAAGTCGTTGGGCTTCCATTACTGAGATCGACACGCTTACCTGTTCCTCATGGATTCATGTTTCGGCTGCTGGCGTCCTGATCCTGAGTCTGCGCATGCGCGGACTCTATCTGTTATATCCTTTGCATGTTCCCTATTGGCTAATCAGTCTGGCTCCAAACTTTAAAAGGCACTTCCCCCTTCTCCTCAGTGCCTGTTAATCGAATTACCTGCCTGGTAAGATTTACCGTCTGGTTTCCTGTGTGTTCAACTTGGATCTTCAGTGCTTCTGTCTCCGCTGTGCTGCTGGCTATACAGCACCGCTTCACCTGTCTCCATTGTGCTGCTGGCAATACAGCTCACGCTTCACCTGCCTCCGCTGTGCCACTGGCTATACAGCTCACGCTTCACCTGTCTCCATTGTGCCGCTGGCTATACAGCTCACGCTTCACCTGTCTCCGCTGTGCCGCTGGCAATACAGCTCACACTTCACCTGTCTCTGCTGTGCCACTGGCTATACAGCTCACGCTTCACCTGTCTCCATTGTGCCGCTGGCTATACAGCTCACACTTCACCTGCCTCCGCTGTGCCACTGGCTATACAGCTCACGCTTCACCTGTCTCCATTGTGCCGCTGGCTATACAGCTCACGCTTCACCTGTCTCCGCTGTGCCGCTGGCAATACAGCTGACACTTCACCTGTCTCTGCTGTGCCGCTGGTTATACAGCTCATGCTTCACCTGTTTCCGCTGTGCCGCTGGCTAAAAGAGCTTACGCTCCACCTGTATCTACTGTGCCGCTGGCTAAAGAGCTTACACTCTATCTGTCTCCACTGTGCCACTGGCCGAAGAGCTTATGCTCCACCTGTCTCTGCTGTGCCACTGGCTAAGAGCTTACGCTGCATCTGTCTCCACTGTGCCACTGGCTGAAGAGCTTACGCTCCATCTATGTCCACCGTGCCACCGGCTCAAGAGCTTACACTTCATCTGACTCCACTGTCCCGCTGGCTATTGGCCTTGTGCTTCATCTTCTCTGCAGCATCTTGTTCCTCTTATCCTACTTACTCCCATAAAGGGTCTTTGCCTGGCACTCCTGGTAAGGGCCACGACGGATGCAGCTAAGGCCAAACCACCTTGCGGTGGTCCCTGGTGAAAACCGTCCGTTCGTTAGACTCCGCGCCTTGCTAGGAGTAGCATTAAGTCTGGCAGATCTAAGAATCCAATTTACCAAACCGTGACAATGTGAGTACTATTATTTTAATGTTGGGACTGGAGGGAGGCCTAATTATTAAATGTGGGTACTATTGATTTAATGCTGATGCAGGTTGGAGTTTTCTAAATTTCATATACCCATTTGTTTTTTTCAAATAGGGCCTCCAACATTCCAGGATCCAGACAAGCAGCAACTGATCTAAAGAAGCCAGCAGCCACAGGTGATGAAAGTGACAAGAACAGGTAGGAGAGAGCAGGACAGTCTGCCGAATGTCCTGAATCTGGTGGGGCAGTACTGTCGAAGTCGTATAATTGGATGAACGAAAGTATATTGGTTAATATTGTTTTATTGTGCGATTGCACGGTAAAATACGCACGCACACACTTGCACTACAACATTTAGTTATTTATATATTTCATATTTATAATGATTCCAATCCACAGTGATTTATGAGCAGATAGTATTTAGTTTATTATTAGTTTAATATATTATGATTATATGTACACTTTAGTTTTATTTAAGGTTCAGGTTATATGAAATGTGTCATGTCTGGTATCATTTTAATCCCCTATTCATCAGCAATTGTCCGGTTCGCCGAAGAGATCGCACATTGCATACTCTAGTTAGTGATGTTAGGGAATAAATACTTAAAGTTATACTGACTGTAATGTGTAAATAGACTAGCTTAAACTGGTTTCTGGGCGGGAGAATCATCTGGAATGTTGACCCTCAGCCTTAGAGGGGGTTGTTTGAACTAGCCTATGACCTGTTTACACTGGACCCACCTGAAGTCTGGACCTATAGAGGCAAGCCACGTCATCTGCATTGTTCTCTCTGTAATACTGTGTGTATATAATATAGCTGTACTCCCACTAGTCTACTCTGAACACAGTATTCTGGAGTGAAATACTGTTCGCGGATGCCAGTGGGATTTATCTTTTGGTATTGGCTGTACAGTATTATAATCATGTATTGAATTGTTAAATTATTGCATCTGCTAAAATAAATTACTTTGTGCTTTGGAAACACAATACAATCGTTTATGCAATGCTTATTTGAAAACGATAGAATTACTTTAATAGTACCGAATTTGGGTGACTGTCTTGCTTAGTCAGGATTTGGTCCAACTCCAAAGACAGTTGGGAGGTATGTCCCGCTTCACACTGTATTGTTCGTGAAGGCAGAGCTGCGTGCAACTAACAGTAGAGCACACAGTTTTGCTTGTGTATTTGTTTAAAATGTATCTACAATGATGATACTACTGTCTTACGTGACCCAGCCCCCCCAGAGATTTATTCCAGCTCTGGTGATACTTTAGTGGTTCTTGCATTGATTCCATTGCCTGAATTCTACCTTGCACTGGTCCCATTCTCAGATCACTTTGTAGAACATATGGCCAGCCCCCATTGCACTGACAATATTATTAATCCATCTTCCTTTGTACTTAGTATATTACCAGCAAACCCTTGGAATAGCTCTCTCCTTCACTTATGCCATTGTCTGCCAACCCTCCTTGCACTGTTATTAATTCAAACCACCACCAATCACTTGGCACATTTAGGGCTCATACACAATTGTTACAAAATAAGTGTTTTCTTGCAGATGCTTGCAAAATTTCACTTTTCTCATGATCGCAGTGGATAGCCATTTATTATAAAGATTATTTTTAATGCCTTTTTTTATTTAAACACACAGTACACATATTCATATATAATAGAGAAATTTGACTGTTAGTTTACATCTGAGGACGTCAGGGAAAGATGCAACAGTGGGGTAAGGTGTTCAAATGCTGCTCTGGCATACTGATCAAATTCAATTGTGCCAACATGCTTCATAATAGTTAAACTTATTCAACAAAATCAGATATGTTTCTAGTAAGGGAATATTGGGAGGATGTGTTAGTAGGCAACTAAACAACTTTGAGCACAGAGGTATAAGCAAATCAAGAAAATTAATGTATTTTTATTAGAAATGCCAAGGCTCGGTTCCCCCAGAACCGAACACACCTGAACTTAGCAGATCGACTCGGTGCTTTCGTGCGCACTCGGAATTGAAAATGAGAAAAAATTTCATTATTACGTCATCGGATCTTGGATCTTGTGAGATTTCGGATTAAATAGTACTGCCCTACTCGGTGATCCAGCGCCATTTCACAGAGGGACACAGAAGGGGTAGCACAGTTCTTACATAGTAACATAGTAACATAACATAGTTGATGAGGTTGAAAAAAGACACCAGTCCATCAAGTTCAACCTATTCTTGGCAGTCTCTAGTGCAGTTGGGCAGCATCATAGGTAGAAAAGAAAGAGGAGGGGTAGCAGTGTTCTTCAAAGACTCCAGTGACATTCAGGTGAGCTTCATTGCTAATTGTCATTGCTGAAATAGAAATAATAGGTCTGACAGGCTTGGTTTTTTAAATCTGCAGTCACATTGTACTGTGTTATATAGGCAACATACAAAGAGGAGAGCTCCATTGCTAATTGTCATTGTTAAAATACAAATAATAGGTCTGGCAGGCTTTCACTTCTAAATCTGCAATCACATTGTACTGTGTTATATAGGTAAAACACAAAGAGGAGTGTTCCATTGCTCCATTGCTAATTTGCATTGTTTAAATAGAAATAATAGGCCTGGCAGGCTTGGTCTTTGCTGCTGTTTCATCAGTATTGCACAAAGTGTTTGTAATATGCACTTTACGTCAAAGGCACCTAACTATATTATATTTTTTTGTGAATTGGGGCTGATTTGAAACTCAGCAATGAACTTGCTTTTTGCTGTGAATTACAATGGCTCTTTTTAGTGTATTGTCTGGCATCCCCTGGATTAGTCTGGGTCTGATAAAAGCATGCATCCCCGGGGTGGAGGGAAAGTGTCAGCACTTGTTGCCATGTATTACCTGTAGAATTACCGGAGTTATCCAGGGAATGTGTGGAGCGATCAAATAAACCATAACTGATTTCATGATCCAAGGACAATTGCGTCTTTGGGCAGCACGGTGGCTAATTGGTTAGCACTTCTGCCTGGGGTCATGAGTTCAATTCCCGACCATGGCCTTATCTGTGTAGAGTTTGTATGTTCTCCTCGTGTTTGCGTGGGTTTCCTCCGGGTGCCCCGGTATCCTCCCACACTCCAAAACATACTAGTAGGTTAATTGGCTACTATCAAAATTGACCCTAGGTTGTCTCTGTGTATGTGTGTGTGTGTGTGTGTGTGTGTGTGTGTGTGTGTGTGTGTTAGGGTACTTAGACTGTATGCTCCAATGGGGCAGGGACTGATGTGAATGAGTTCTCTGTACAGCGCTGCGGAATCAGTGGCGCTATATAAATGATGATGATGTCTTTCACCACTTTTCTTTTCTACCACTGCTTTGTGGCAATGTTTCCTAGGTGTGCTAGGAACTGCCGTGTGTTTGAGTCATTTCGCTGTCACTTAGCATCCAGCCAGGTCGCTGCAGTCTTTGTTTGAAAGTTTATGAAAATAATATTGTGACCTGTGAGGTGGTCAAAATTGACTGCAAATGACTTGAAATTAGTGTTATTGAGGTTAATAATAATGTAGGGGGGAAAAAAAGCAAAAATATGTGATTGTAGCAAAAAAAATAGGGATTTAAGAAAAAAATTGGGATCCAAAACCAAAACTAAAACACGCAAGGGCGGTTTTGCCAAAACCAAAACCAAAACCAAAACATGAAGGTAATGCAGATCCAAAACCAAAACCACAACCAGAACACGGGGGTCAGTGAATATCTCTAATTTTTACAACACCTGACTGGCAGCTTTTTCCCTGCATTGCTTTAGCAATGACCCACTGTGTCTTAAGTCAGCACATCCAGGTTTTAAATGTTACTACAACCAAATTACAGTAGTTATAAATCCTGCCTACTTTTGTGTAGGCCCCACCTCCAATTGATTTGGTCCCACCAACATGAGGCCACTTTAAGAATTTTTCCAGCGCCACTTCAAGTTCCCAATCCGCCCCTGGTGGTAGTGGTAGGGTTCATTAGCATGTGCTCACTCCAGGCTCCATGGCTCCTTGCCATGGGAGGGCTGGCAAATTTTAGCCTGGTGGTGGGGGGGGGGGGGAAGGCAATACTCGACTCAGCTACCTATTAGGAACATTTTAAAGGAAAAAAATGCAGATGGCCCAGTGACTCAGTCCAAGGTAGTCCACTATAGGACCAGCCAGGGTGGAAGATGTCCTCCTGTCCCCCAATCCAGCCTGTCCCTGCTCTTTGCTACACCACTGATTGAAGCTGCCAATTCTTGTTGTTGTGTGACAGCAGAGTAGATTTATGTGGATTAAGATCATACAGTAGAGGCTAAATGGTGTTGTATCTGTAACTGATTTCTTGGACCTGACAGATCAAACTAATCTACCCATCGATTCATTTTGTATCTAAAGAAGACATGAGATGGAATGATGGTAGAAAATAACCTCACTGAATTAAGAGAGAATGGCCTGTCCTGTGTCATATTTACAAAGCCTAATAGGTAATGAACAAGGTGTTCTACCCATGGCCAATAGAAGACTCTAATGGCTAGATTTACTAAATGGCAGTTTTTGACGTATTTTCAGTAGTTTTACTAAAGCTCAAACCGCCATTAAAATGGCAAGAATTGACATTTTACAAAACCCCCACTGTTCAAGTCACTATCCCAATGGCAAAAATTAAATGGTGGTTGTAAGTGCCGAGATTGCTCAAACGGCATGATGTTTGAGCAATTTTGCCATTCAGAACGTAAGAGAAAGCACCATTGACATTTAAATTTTTTGGGCAATCATTATTTTTTTATTAAGGGGAAAAATTTTATTAATATAAATTTATGGGGGAATTTTTTGTTAAGTGGACACTATTATATTATTATATTATGGGGGAAATGTGAATATTTAATAATATTAACTGATTGTTATTGGTGGATATAATTATTTATGTTGCACAGTTGCGCATTACATAGTGGCAGATTAATATAAAAATTAAAATAATTTTGTCCCCTTAACATAATGGCAATTTTTTTTTCCCATAATTTAATATTAAATTCATTTTGCCCCTTAATTAATAAATAATGTTTGCCCAAATAATTTAAATGTCAATGCTGTTTTCTCTTGCATGTTTGAGCTATCAAGCCATTCAGAAGCAGGTATTAAAACTGTCCTGTCCTGTCTTTTGGATGGCGGTTTTGATGGCGGTTTTAACCAAACCACCAGTGGTTTGGACAAAACTACCGGCAGTTTTGCTTTTTCAATCCGCCACACATCGCCATCCATTTTAAAACATAGCCCCAAACCACCCTATGGTAAATACGGCAGTCTGAACCACTAAACCACCGGCGATGAGTGGCGGTTTAAAACCACTCCCAAACTCGATCCTTAGTGAATATAATGTAATTTACAATAATGGAAACCTCCATCATACGCATATGTTTGTGCAATTGATATGGTTTCTATGAGTGCACTCATGAATGAGCATATCATTTTGCCATCAACTGTTGAGGTACAAAACTTTGTGCTTTTTTTTATAGGGGGATCTGAGCATATCAGGGTGTTCTTTACCAACTGGGCTCAAGAATGCTCCTCATACTAAACACAGGTGTCCTAGTTGGTCAAATAAGCTAAATGTGTTGAGTGTTGACTTATTTTGTGAATTACATGGACATGGTCAAGCCCAGGAGTTTTTAATCTTTATTTAGTTTGCGAGTATGCCTCATCGCCCAAATGTATTTCTTTCTTTCTAATTAATTTACCATTGTCTACTGATTATTAAATCTGTAATATCCACTCAGTCATTATACCCACGTCGCCTTCATACCCTTTGTTTCATGTCTGCGTTTATTTTGTCTACGTTGTATATCCCTGTCTTATGTAGGTACTATTTTCCCATTGGCGCTGTGGAACACTGGTGGCACCTTACAATTCCATGATAAAGGTATTAATAATAATTATTACTGATAACTGTGACAATAATAAAACTGGGACTGTATACAAAATAATAGTATATAAAAGAAGATTAATAATTAGTTTGCCGTTGGTAGAATGCAATAGTTTGGAAAAATAGTTTAAAGTGGAGTGCAGCCTGAGTTAAGCCTATTTGCAAAATAAGGTTTTAACACACATACCAGTCTAGAAAATAAGATGAACACATTGCACCAGCTAACCTGCATTTTGGTCACTGCTCTTGTTTCCCTTGGTTCTCACTCCCTGCATTCAATTGCTGGTCTGAACGGAGCATGTGCACACCTGGGGGTGAATGTATCAAGCTGAGAGTTTTCCGGCGGTTTTGAAAAACCAATCAGATTCTAGCTATCATTTATTTAGTACATTCTACAAAATGAAAGCTAGAATCTGATTGGTTGATATAGGCAACATCTTCACTTTTCAAACCCACCAGATAATTCTCAGCTTGATACATTTACCCCCAGGTCTTTTCAAACTTCTTGCATTCTCTTGATTGGCTAATTGACTGTCAGCTCCATCTATTTAAAGCACCTGCTTCTCTAATAAGTTGCCAGATCTTCAGGTCTCCTTACCTGTTAGGACGCTGTTCTCTCTGGCTCCCGTCTGCACATCGTTATCCTGTCTTACCTGTTCCATGATCAAGACCTGTGATATTATTGCAAGAACCTCGTGCCTCATCATCGTCCCGTCCTCAAGCTATTCGCTTTCCAAGGATCTCAATGCGTTAGTTCTCTGCGGCTCACCACCTCTCAGTTGGTATCCTGTCTTAACTGTTCCATGATCAAGACCTGTGGGATTATTACAAGAATCTCGTGCCTCATCATTGGTCCCATCCTCAAGCTATTCGATTTCCAAGGATCTCAGTGCGTTAGTTCTCTGCCGCTCACCACCTCTCAGTTGGTATCCTGTCTTACCTGTTCCACGATCAAGACCTGTGGGATTATTGCAAGAACCTCATGTCTGATCATCGGCCCCATCCTCAAGCTATTCGCTTTCCAAGGATCTCAGTGCATCAGTTCTCTGCAGTTCACCACTTCTCAGTTGGTATCCTGTGTTACCTGTTCCACGATCAAGACCTGCAGTATTTTGTCATGAAGCTCATGCCTCATAATCAGTCCTTTTCTCAGCTATTCGCTTTGTAAAGATCTCAGCGCTTCGGTTTACCGCCGTTCACCTGAACCTTCGCATTTATCGTCCAGCAGTCCTGCTCCACTCCACGGTTCCATCTCACCCTGTTCATATCCCTCTTAGAGGACCGCGACCTGAGGCTAGAGAGCAGCTAAGTCCATATTCCCTTGTGGGGATCTCTCTACTATTAGACTCCACACCTATCTAGGGGTAAGTCTATCTAGAGCAGGGCTTCGAGGTCTACTTCAAACTCAGGCTTCGTGACATAAGCTATAAAACTGTACTCATCTCTCTCCTAACAACACGTTTTTCTTTAGGCATTATTAGGCATTTACGCATTATCACACCAATCCCATATGATCATAGAGCCAACAAACTGAGATCTGGCAGAATTCCTACAGTTTGAAGATGTAATAACATTCCTCAGGGGCACAGTGTTCATGATCCTGCGACTACATTAATGATGGCTCACATGAGTATCTATACCTGCCCAGAAGAAGACTAACTTAATGCAGACAAATAAAATCTGCAACTAAAAGAAATTATATAGCTGTAACACACAGTAAATGCGCATATATCTGCTTAATATGCAGTTGTGTATGGATTGTACTCATTTAGCACCTCCAATCTAGACAATGGCACAGGTAGATAATGCTGTAATCTTTACCGAAAAATATTTAATTAATCATAATAATTTAAGAATATAAGGTTGTGCATCACATGATGTTTGATAGAGATGCTCAGGCCCATTTTTTTTTAAAACAGAGCCCATCGGAACTGAAATTGAGGCAAAACATCATTGGCGTATAACTGGATCTCGCAAGTTTTGGATTCCATAAGTACCGTATTCCACAGAGATCTGGCGCCATTTCACAGACAGACACAAAAGGGTTAGCAGCGTTATTGGTAGTCGCCAGTGTCATTGCTCAGTGTCATTGGTCACATAGAAACAGGAGGGGTGGCAGCGTTCTTATCAGTCTCCAGTGACATAGCTGTGTGCCATTGCTCATACAGAAACAGGAGGAGAGACAGTGTTCTTCTTATCAGTCTCCAGTGACATAGCTGTGTGCTATTGCTCATACAGAAACAAAAGGGGTGGCAGTGTCTGTGTCACTCTCCAGTCACATTGCTGAGTACCATAGCTCACACAGAAAGCAAGAGGGTGGAAGTGTTCTTATCAGTCTCCAGTGACATATATGTGTGCCATTGCTCATACAGAAACAGGAAGGATAGCAGTATCCTTGTCAATCTTCAGTTACATTGCTGAGTGCCATAACTCACACAAAAAACAGGAGGGGTCGCAGTGTTTTTATCAGTCTCCAGTGACATAGCTGTGTGCCATTGCTCACACAGAAATAGGTGTGGCAGTGTTCTTGTCACTTTCCAGTCTCCAGTCACATTGCTCAGTGCCAATGCTAACACAGAAACAGGGGTGTCAGTGTTCTTGTCACTTTCCAGTCTTCAGTCACATTACTCTGTGCCATTGCTCATACAGAAAGTAAACAGGAGGAGTGGCAGTGTTTTTCTCACTCTCCAGTCTCAGAGCCATTGCTCAGTGCCATTGTTCACACAGAAACAGAAATGGTAGCAGTGTTCTTGTCACTCTACAATCTCAGTGCCATTGCTCACACAGAAACAGAACGGGTAGCAGTTTTCTTATCAGTCTCCAGTGCCATAGCACAGCATCTATCCTGCAGCCAGCTGCTGGCACCAGTCATGATGATACCAGTCCTTCTACGTCATCTACTAAAGCCTATGGTCAAGGGCAAAGTGGGTTTAAGTCAGGGAAACTTAAATCCAAATAAAAACTTTTTACATTGGTAAAGAAAGAAATGCCTCTCTAATAAAGGAAAAGTCTGATGTGGAAAAACATAAAATTTCTAACATGCCATTCTACCATAAATATTAACAAGCATAACAGCATCAGCTAGCTCCCTTCTGTCAGCTAGATCCCAGCACCTGCAATGTATACTGTCATCATCCTCACCCTCATCCACACCCTCGTCAGTATGTACATCATCCTCATACAATACTAATTAATCCCCACTGAAATCCACCATCACAGAAGTCTCTGTATTTTGATGTAATTGCCGGTAATGGTTTTCCTCGTGGAATTTGTAGTCCATTTTACGGCAGAGCTGTCACAATTTTTGGGCAATTCTTTTAGACCAGACCAAATGTCAAAATGTTGTGCTGACTCATGTGCATCACCACTGGGTGTTTTGGGAAAGCTAAGTATTTTCCTAGCAGCAGTTGCCAGAGAAACTGAAGAAGACGTTTTGTCATTTACCACTTTAGCTGTCAACTAGCTGACCAGGAGCTTATTGTATCTCTTGAGATGTGGATCAGTTGGAAAGAAAGAGAACACATAGCTCTTAAACTTAAGATCAGGCACAGTTGCCAAAATGTAGTGATCCGATTTCAAGATGTTGATAACTCCAACATAATTAGCGGAGTTACTTTGTTTCATCTACTCCTTCAATTTCTCTAGCTGCTTTTCAAAAAGTCTAATTAGGTGAATCCCTTGACTCAAGCTAACAGTGTAGGAACTCACTTCAAAAGGGACTACTTCACGTGGTTTCAGCACCTTGCACAACACGGAAAGAATTCTCCATTGCGCTGGACTAAAGTACATTCCACCTCAAATTAATTTCTTCTTGCAGCTGCTGCAATCTCCTACATGCTGTTGCAGAATGCCGAAAATGACCTGAAATATTTCGGAATATAGACAGCATCTCCTTTATGTCACTGTCATTTTTTAAAAAGCCCACCAAGCTGATTTTGTGAGCAAAACAGGGGATGTAATGGAATTCTCCCTGCTGTAATGCTCTAACAATATTGGTGGCATTATCATTAATCACATATCCTCAGGAGAGTCCAAGCGGGATAAGCTGTGTTACAATGACATACCTTAGTTTTTCAAACAAGTTGTCAGTGGTATGCCTCTTAGTGAAGCAGGTGATACACAGAGTAGCCTGCATTTGTAAGATCTGGCGTTGTTTGCTAGATGTTGCTGCTGTCCCTGCTGCCGAAGGCGATTCACCAACCCAGTGGGCTGTTACAGTCATATAATCTTTAGTTTTCACAGTTCCGCATGTCCACATATCTGTGGTTAAGTGTCAAGTGGGTTGAATGACATTTTGTAGCCCAATAATTAACTTTTTTGTAACCTCCTGGTACAGGTGAGGAATTGCTTGTCTAGTAAAATGGTGTTGAGATGGAATTTGGTAACGGGTACCAATGACCTCAATTAACTGTCTAAAACCTGCTGCAGTAATGTTGGATATTGGATGCAGATCTAATATTAGCATACTCGCCATGGCGCCTGTAATCCGCTGTGCGACTGGGTGACAGCTGTTATACTTGCTTCCTCTTCCAAAGGATTGTTTAACAGTCAATTGTTGTAAACTACTAGTAGTCTTCTTCTTGGTCTGCTTCTGGGTTGAAGATCCACCCCCAGCAACAGGAGCAGCAGCAGCGGGCCTCACGCTCAAGTATTTTTCTGAGGAATCCTGGATAGAGGAGGCGTCATCTAGCCTTAGCAAGTTGGATACATTACTAACTCTGATCACTAGTTAGGATATTGATAATGAAGGTGTTGAGGGTGTAGATTGTAGGTGCTGGGATCTAGCTGAGAGAAGGGAGGAAGCTGATGCTGGACTGCTTGTTGTTATTTTTTTATCATAGGTTTTTGATTTTCCCAATGGCTTGCCATGAACTTACTTTAAAAGGCATAACATTGATGAGGTTCCTAGATGGTTAAGGTCCCTACCGCTACTGACTGTGGCTTTAGAAACGCTACAAATGGCTAGACAACTGTTGTCAGGATTTGTGTAAAAATAATTTCACACATAAGTGCTGGATTTTTTGGTCTTAATCCCAGGCATAACAATGGCTTTCTTCTAATCACTGGCAAGAACTGCTTTCACTGGTGCAAGACTTACACAAACAGCATCATAGTCACCAACATTCTCTTTAGTGCTGTCGTCAGCTACACAAATATCCCCCTCACCCTGTTGCAAATCCAAAGTGGCATCCTCAACTTGTGTATCACCAGCTACACTTGGGCTGCTCATCCACACATTTACAGAATTGGTGAAAGGTGGCTTCTTTATGAGTACAGTATCAGGAAGTTCATGCTTAGACATATCACTCGTGGATAGACTCTCCTCAGGGATCTGTGTCATTTCTGAACATACAATTTCTTCTACTGCCTTACTGTTTTTTTCCAGCTCGGCTTTCACACAATACATTTTTTTGATTCAGAAAGACAAGGTCTTGCATCATCATGACAGACCTTATGAGAAGTTGCCTCACTGACAGTTGCAGAACTAGCACTCAAACAGAAAGGCGAAGGCCTGATTCATTCCTTGCCAATTCTACACATAAGAGGTGTATTCTTTGGTCTTATGCCCAGGCATGACAATGACCTTCTTCTTATCACTGGCAAGAACTGCTACCACTGGTGCATGACTTGCCACTATAGAGTTCATTAACAGCACTTTTAGCAGAGCTGCTTTAAGCCCATTGGTAATAGTTTTGTGGGGGTCCAAACAAACCAAGCTTGGTTTGTTAAAGTGTACATGTCGTTTTAAGAACCAACATAAGGGTGGGTGGGAGGGCCCAAGGACAATTCTTTTTTTTCTGACACTACTGTGTGACAATATTTTCTACATGTTGCTATGAACTGCCGTGTGTTTGTGCCTGTGAGGACACCGGGGTTGGAACCAAAGCTCACTAGATACCCGGTCCTCTAGGTTCACAGATCACACAGGTAAGGAGACAGGAAAGAAATAATAATCCCTTTTATTAAACAAAGTGAACACACTTAGTAAAATACAACAGTGCTCCCTAAGGAGAAACTTGTGTCCCCACCAAATATATCAAGTGTCAGAAAATCACCAGTGCAAGTAAAAACTCCCCAACAAAGTCCCCAGCAGGTTACCTCCAATCACAGAGTCCTAGCAGGCCCAAACTCCTGGTATTAAAATCCATAGCTGACAATCCAAATGGGCCAGGGTTTCTGATCCGTAAGCTGGGTCGGTGTATCTTGCTGATCCCAATTGAATCAAATTGTGTAACAGTTGACAATTCAGGTCTTGACAGTGTTATTAGGTTACCAATTCATATGGTGGACAGTATAATTAGGGAGACTATTCAAATGTGGACCTTATTAATATATGGCTAGGGATATAGTTAAAGATAGGTCTAGGGACAGGAGTAGGAATAGCAACAGGTTTAGGGATAGGGACAGGGTTAGAGTTATATAGTCGACTTTATAGCCTTGTCTACTCTGCTGCCCATCAATCGTATTATGTCAATCCACAGAAGGGTGGGTGAAAGGTCTGAACAATTTCATCTTGCATCACTTTTCTTTTCTGCCACTGCTGTGTGGCAATGTTTCCTAGATGTGCAATGAACTGTATTGTGTTGTGCCATTACTAATTGAGAGCAAGCAGGCAGCTCGCTGTAGTCTTGTTCATTGACAGCCGTGTTAGGTTAGCTGCCTTAAGCCCATTGTTAACTTTTTTTGTGGGGGCCCAAACAAACCAAGCACTTCAGCCACAAAAATGGCACTCCTTGTCGCTGAAGTGCTTGGTTTGTTAAACTGTACATGTCCTTTTTAAGCTCCAACATAAGGGTTAATGGTAGGGCCCAAGCACAATTCCATCTTGCACCACTTTTCCTTTCAGCTACTGCTGTGTGGCAATGTTTCCTAGATGTGCTATAAACTGTCGTGTGCTGTGCAAAACTTAGCTTTCCCAAAAGACTCATCGGTGATGCAGATGAATCAGCACAACATCTTGACATCTGGTCTGGTCTAAAAGAATTGCCCAAATTTCGTGACACCTCTGCCATAACTCCACCTGATCCTACTATCAACATCCAAAGAATGGTGGAGGATTATTTTAATAACAGCATACCAACAGGCATGTTAGACAGTCCCCTTAGATACTGGGAGGAAAAAAGTCAATTTGGAGAACCATGTACAAACTTGTTTTGCAATACCTAAGCTGCCCACCCTCCAGTGTGTACTCAGAAAGAGTTTTCAGCCAGTCGGGAACCTTGTCAGCTATCAGTGTAGAGGCAACTTCCTAAAAATGTGTAAAAGATGATGTTCATCAAAATGAACTACATCTTCCACGAGGAAGGCCTTTACCGGCAAATACATCCAAGTACTGACACTTCTGTTATGGCGGATTCCAGCAGTGATTAATTAATAGTCTGTGATGAACTACAAATTTCACGAGGAAGCCCTTTACCGCCAATTACATCAAAGTACAGAGACTTCTGTGGTGGATTCCAACGCGGATGAATTAGTATTGTGTGAGGATGATGTACACACTTATTAGGGTACGGATGATGACAACAACATCTTGCCACTGTAGAGTTCATTAACAGCACAGTTGGGCTTAAGGCTGCTAAGCTTCTGGTAGCTTGTTTTCTGGGGGCCAAAACAAACCAAGCACTTCAGCCACAAAAGTGGCTCCTTGTCGCTGAAGTGATTGCTTTGTTAAACTGTACATGTCCTTTATAATATCTAACATAACGGTGGGTGGGAGGGCCCAAGGACAATTCCATCTTGCACCACTTTTCTTTTCTGCCACTGTTATGTGGCAATTTCTTACATGTGCTATGAACTGCCGTGTGTTTGTACCATTGCTGTGTCGCTTAATATCAAGCCAGCTCGCTGCAGTCTTTTGCCTAAAGTGAATGAAAATAATATTGTGACCTGTGAGGTGTTCAAAATTGACTGGAAATGACTGTAAATGAGTGTTATTGAGGTTAATAATAATAATATAGGAACAAAAAGAGCAAAACTATGTGATTTTAGCATATTTTAGCAACTTTTTACGATTTTGCCAAAACCAAAACACGAAGTTAATACAGATCCAAAACCAAAACCAAAACACAGAGGTCAGTGAACATCTCTAATTTTTGAGCACATGCACCTATTTGACAGTCATGTAACTATTTGTGGACTTGTGTCCACAAGGGGGCCGGGCATGCTGGCAGAAGCAAAAATGTTATCTTGTTATGTCTTAAATTAGTTTAATATGTTACTTTTGTACATTTTTATATTTTATTACAAAGGAATGTGCCTTCCTATATAAAACAGACCTGGATAGTACAAAAGGTTTATCATTGGAAGTAACATGCAATTCCTGCTAATTGGAACATGTTAAAATGTAGCGATTTGCAGAGATAAAAAATATCTGCAGCTAAAAACTAAACCAGTAACTCTTTCCTAAATGCTCACTCATTCAATCTTATTATCGCACTGCAACGCAAAATATAATTTTCTTTGTATTTAGGCATATAATAAGGTACATTATGATGTTTAGCACACATTCAACAAGGTACACCCCAATTTGTCCTGCACATCCAATCAGAAAAAACTAAATTTTGCACCTATGTATTAGATTTATGGAGCAATCAAGTACTTTTATTAAACTGTTATGAATTTCCTGGTTGGTAGACAGTGGTGGATTAAAGTTACCATTGGGCATGGCTGCGCATTGCCTCACCCCCTCCCCTGCTTGGAGATAGTTCCACCACTGAATAGAAGCCAATCACTCGAAAGGGCCATAGTGTATGTCACTTATGTCATTCTTCATCCTTTCATGATATAAGCGTCCAAAAGCTTTTAGACATAGAAATCTTGCATGTGAGTTAGTCAAGTTAAACTAAGCACAAAAGCTTTAAATTCAAGTAAAGTCACTTTATACTTTATGACACTAATAATGAAAGCCTATGTTTGAGTAAGCTAAATATAATACCTGAATTAATTCATGTGTTTATGCTTAATTAAATAAGCATGCTTTATATTCTATCCCTTATAGAAAACTGAGTGGTGCTTCTTTATCGTACAGCAGTGCACAGGCAGATATTGACTAGAAAATCTCTGGGCAAAATAAATATTTTCATTGATGGATTTATGCGCTGCACTAATGTCACAGTAAGCTATCTGACATGCTCTATGACTTGCATTTTGAGCTTTTCGGCCTTTCTCAGATCCAACACATTTCTATTTGTGCAAATACTCCTAATTGCATTGTGCATAAGCAAAGAGTGCACCCTCATTCCAGATTTTGAAACTGCTCCCATAAAAATTCTCTTTGTGACCTATTGTAGAATCAGTGGGTGAGACCAGAATTGTATATTGTGGGAAGAGGTAAACGGATGCTTGAGAACTGAAATCACATTGAACATTTGTTAAACAGGAAATAAAACTTGATTATGAGTAGAATATTTGTGACTTGGCTGGAACTTTGTTTTACATTTCCTTAATAAAATATTGCAAAATAAAATCTGTTCGTTCTTTTTGAATAGCCCTGTATTATACATTTATCTTATTCACATACTTGAGATGGATTTTAAAACAAGTATTTGAAATTTTTATTAAGATCTTCTATAATTCTTTCCCTATTCATGTTTTTGTCCTCATAGAGCTGTAACATGTAGGTAAGACACATTTTCTGAAACTTTTTCATCAATAGACCTTGTTCTTTATTTGCTGCAAGTCTTCTAGTGTTACATTGTTACTTTAAGACTATTATGAAATGTATTTTATGCAACTTGTATTGCTCATAAGTTTATCATATTTTGTATATTTATTAAATCTAAAACTAAAGTTTAGTTTATTCAGACAATACTTTGAGATTTTACTGTAAACAGTTGATTGAGATAGCATTATGTAAATTGTAAAAATGAGTTATGTATAGAATAAAACGTTTGGGAAATGACTCATTTCAGAACAAAAAACCACATAATGAAACTTTGTTCAGTGTAATCTTCTAAGCTATCACTATCAGTTGTTTCATTTGTTTCCACTTCTGAATAGTTTACCACTTTAATGAACCTCTGAAAAGGTTTGTGATTGAGATAAGCTTTTTACGTGTTAAACTGGGTACACACTACAGAAATTTTTTCCCGATGTGATATCTTTAATAATTTAACCAACGACACCTGATCAGCATGTCGATTCATGCAGTGCTATCTTAACAACATTATGGGCCCCCGAGCAAAGCAGTGCACTGGAGCTTCTGCCTATATATATATATATATATATATATATATATATATATATATATATATATGTGTATATATATCTACTATATAAATGCCTAGTGGCGTGTGTGGGGAAAAAAAAAACAAGCTGCAGCGCCACCTGCTGTGCAGAGTTATACACTGACCTATATATTTCTTGAAGGAGAAGTGACAGTTGGGAGTGGTTGGTGGTTGCCGGGGGTGACAGTGGGGAGTTTTTAACACCTTAAGTAGCTTGATGAAGGATGTGGCGATAAAGATGAAGGATGAGGTGATGGAGAAAAATGATGAGGTGGTGACATGTGGACAAAACCACGTTAAAAAAGGGCGCTTGCGTCGGGAAGTAACGCTCTTCCCCTGAGGAGGCCTGGGCTATGGCCCAAATGCATGACAAGAACCTCTTTAACACCTTAATTAACTTGATTTGACTAGAATGGATGAGTATCATGCACGGGTTAACTTGTATATATATATATATATATATATATATATTGTGTGGGTGTGTGGACAAGAATATGTGAATGGTCACTCCTGGAGATGGCCCGGGCAGATTGGAGAAGGGCAGGGAAGATACAGACACTTCTGGTGATTAATTTCTGTTAATGATATGTGTACTGGCCAATATTACTTAATGAGAAGTTGTCATGCACTCTGCAACATATCCACAGCTCCTGTCTGCTCCTCATTGTCATCACTGCTAATTACGCAGAGCTGAGCAGTTAGGAGAACACACAAATGGAATATGCTATGGGCAGGGCCGGATTAAGGGAATAGAGGCCCCTGGGCTAAGGGCGCCTCCATTCCCCTGTGAGGCCCCCAATGTGAGCCACCCGCCGCCCCCCCCCCCGTACCCCGTGAGGGCCCCCCCCAAGCGCTTACCTGTCACTGTAGTCCTCCGTCCCCGGCACGCTGTAAGCTCCTTACTGAGGAGATCTCGCGAGAGTTCACTCGCGAGATCTCCTCAGTAAGCAGATTACTGAGCCCCCGCCCCCGGACCGATCAATAATGCTGCTGAGGACTTTGAAGGGCCCCCTGGATGCCCGAGGCCCCTGGGCTATAGCCCAGTTAGACCTCGGGTTAATCTGGCCCTGGCTATAGCACCCTGGTGGTGCCATAGCACCAAGTTTATTAAATGACAACAAATTAACCAAAATAGGATATGTAACAGTAAGGAGCGAATCCTCATAGATACAGTCCCAGAATGTAGTTTTCTCACCATTGCATCCTTATTATCAAATAATTTATTGTTGTTACAAGTACAATTGCTCCTTTAGATTAAACAATAATACATGGAAATAGCATTGCTGTGTGACTGTCACTGTTTGTGACCCCCCTCTCGCATTGCTGTGTCTGTATAGGAACCCTACCCCCGCCCCTCACATTGCTGTGTGTCTGTATAGGACCCCCCCCTCATATTGCTGTGTGATTGTATAGGATTCCCCCCTCACATTGCTGTGTGACTGTATAGGATTCCCCCCTCACATTGCTGTGTGACTGTATAGGACCCCCCTCACATTGCTGTGTGACTGTAAAAAAAATGTCTTATAAGAAGTCCAAAAAGTTCTGTGATCATTTAGTAGGCAAATACCAAATACCAGTCGAAAAGACGGCCCTGGATTCATGTGTACACAATTACATGATCTTACATGATTTACCTTTAGATCTTTGCTCTTCATCTGTCATAACCATCGACTGAAAAGTACGTGACTCTGTAAACTTTATAGGGATCTGTCTACACTGCTGGTCGTGAGTCCATACACACTGCACAATTAGCCCGACATTGTTCCATTGTTCATAGTGAATTTTAGTCAGTTTATAAAATGAAGTCAAAATATAAAATGTGCTTTGGTATGATAAAACATGAGGGAGTGTAAACACTAATGCAAGATCTGACCTAACAGCCGTTTATCGTGTGATTGGCATGATAATTGGGTGAAAAACCTGTAGTGTGTACCCAGCTTTAGTCTATTTCTTGCTTTAGTGTGGGTATAGGCCAATTTCTTTCACAGGCCGCAGAATATGGAGGAATCTGAAACAGATAAGAAGCAAAAGGTATCAGAGGCTCTTCTTGTGGAGATGCACTTAGAGGGCCTGAGTCAATAAGGCATGCATATCGAACGTATTATGCATTATTTTAAAAACACGTGTCAGGCATACACACATCAGTATTCAACAAGGAGCGGATGTAAAGATACGTCTGTTGTTGAATACAGGTCTAGATGCGCTCTGCTCTAACAGATAATACACTACAGGGTACGTCATTTCTTTTTACAGTTGCTCCTGATTGCAAACACATGTTGTAGCATGCATACTTAGCCCTCAGCACTAGTAATCGGCACTTACACCTGACCTGCAGTTGGTGCAAGTGATACAATATAAAAACACGTACCTTTGAGATGCCAATAGCTTGAATTGGGCATTGCTGCCTGCTCTCGAGCTTGGTATATCCTACTGTACATTGATTACATGCATATTCTCAGTCCTCTCCCTGTTCCATCCCTGAAATAGTAGGCTGTAGTAAAGGTACTTGGCACTTTTGTGAAGATGAGTTGGACGTTGCTGCTTTCACTGGTGTATGGTCCAGTTCTGGGCATGCGCAGAGTGATTTTACGTAAAATACGGCACATAACGGCATTTACGTCCCTTAATGTATCAGGCCTATATGCTCAACAACAGCTGAATGAATACCTGACAGAAGTGCACTGACTGGTTCAGATCATCATCATCATCATTTATTTATATAGAGCCAACATATTCCGTAGCCCTTTACAATTGGGGACAAACATAATAAACTAATAAACAAACTGGGCAAAACAGACAAAGAGGTGAGAAGGCCCTGCTCGCAAGCTTACAATCTATGGGACAATGGGAGATTGACACATGAGGTTAAGTCTACATTTTGCATTTTGGCCCAGCCAGACTGCAAAGGTAAAAGTGACTTATAGGCTAAATGATCCTGTCACACAACAATGTTGGTCAGGGGGTAGTTGTCTTGTGTGAAATTGTGTAACAGGCGGTAACAGGCTAAAGGCGTTGAGGTTAAGAGGGTAGTTGAGGAATATTATAAGCTTGTCTGAATAGGTAGGTTTTCAGAGAACGCTTGAAAGTTTGTAGACCAGAGGAGAGTCTTATTGTGCGAGGGAGAGAATTCCATAGAGTGGGCGCAGCCCAAAAAAAGTCCTGTAACCGGGAATGGGAGGATGTAATGAGGGTGGATGAGAGACCCAGATCTTGTGTAGAACGGAGTTGCCGAGTTGGGAGATATTTTTTTTCAGATGTAGCGAGTGCTGAAGAAATTGTCTTGAGACACTACCAAGTTTCTGCAGCTGAACCCAGAAGATAACCTCATCATGTACTGTGCTCCTCCTGGGTACTTTAACATCCTGAATTATTAATGTTTCTTGAATAGCTTCATTGGTTTTTTTTTTGTTTTACTAAACTTTCAAATGAGATCACCACTATACCCCATCTGGTGTAATTCCAGTTTTGAGCGTCATTATTTTATTCTTTGATTCCTTTTCCTGTCTGTCCTTGAGGACAGCAGCTACAATTTGAGAATCTTTTATATGGTTGATAATTTATTTTGCTCTTCAGTAGATCTTTTGTAGAATGTCATCTTGATGTCATTAAGAAGTTGGTTTATCCCATGGCATGCATATCCTATTGCTGCAATATGTGGAATTTTATCCATTATGATCTCCCATGATGTTTTTATATTACTTGTGCTGTCAATTAGCAAACAAAATACTCCTAATCTTGTCTACAACTTCACATATTTTATCAATATACTCTTTAATCTGCCTGCCCTTCCCTGTCTCTCTGCTTCTGTACAAATAGCTGGTTAAGGTGTGGTTATCACAAACTTTATGATTCCTTTTCCCTGAATACATCCATCTGTAAATACTGTAAGACAGATTGCTGTCCATATTCTGACTTCAAAAGAGGTTTACTGAAAGAATATCTGATGGGTAAAGAATATGATGGTATTAGTAATTTAAAAGCTTCCTGATAATATGCATTTCCAGTCGTTGTTAGTGGCATCCCAGAAGCCTATGCTGCACTGTAAGAGATTGACCTGTTTTCTCTTGATATACAAACGTGTTTATAAATGAAGATATGGAGAGCTTTCATATTTTGTTTAAAATTTGTTGTAATATTTTGTTACTTGAGGGACTTCAATGGGCAAATTTTATAATGCTGGTGTCACAGGATAAGTAGAATAGATTTTGTGTCAAGATAAATGATGGAAAGAGCTACTTGTATTTCCATCACCATGATCATGCTTTTTACTTGCACCACAGGATTTGTTAATGTATGCAGTAACCTTCTTACATACAAGTACCTGTTTGGTCATTCCAATAACATTGATAAATTGTATAGTCTATTTGACAGTATCAGATTTGTTCCTAGAAACTACATGGTGGAAATGCTCCCGTGTCCTTGAATTCACATCATTCTACTGTGGATGATCTAAGAAAAATGTAATTTAATGTTTAGCTTCCATATATATATCCAAGTCACAACATACACATTTAGTAATGGATGCGAGGGAGAGGCCTACCCTTTGACTATGGCTATGTTCACTTCACTGCCAGTCTCACCTCACCTGCTAAGGTTGGATGAGTTCTCACAAAATACCAGATTTATAAGAATTTAAATTAAGAATTACACAGAGTATGAAATATAATAAAGCAGCTTAAACGTAGCTTATACTACTGAATCTAAAAAAAATGAAATTCTCACCTTTCCATTTAGAAGTTTACTTCCTGCTTCTGTAATTGTGCATCTCAAGCTCAAAGGACCAGGTGGATGCAGGGTCCACCTCCAAAGCCTTCAGACTTACTCTTTCTCCCTTCTCTTGAAACAAGCAGGGCAATAGGTGCCTTGTTTCTTATTTCAGGGCAACAATATTGGATAAAAATAGGGAATATTAATGAGGAAGGCATAAAATCCTTTTCCTCTTACTATGGCAGTGCCCCCTGATGACAGAATTAATCTTGTGCCTACATTTGTAGTGTACTGCCACTCCTCAGTGAACATTACTTGTAATTATTGTCTGAATAAATATTGTAGATATTCTAACATAGAACTTTTCTATTACATAGTTGATGCTTAGAAAAGATTATTTTGGGAAATGAAAGGATAGTAGTATATGAACACATTGGACCTGAATTATTAAGGAAAGTAAAGCAAAAAAATGAGTAACTTTGCAACTTGGCAAAGCCATGCTGCATTGGAGAGAGAGGCAAATTTAAAATGTGATGGCAGATTTATAGTTGGGGTAAGGTATGTTCTCGTTGAACTTTAAATTTAATTGTACAAATAAAGCTATCAAGTGTTTGTGTGCTACATGAAAAAATAGCCAGTATTTATCTTATGTGCAAAATAATAAACTCATGTGCACCCCTTGCATTGTAACATGGTTTTGTCAAGGTTCAAAGTTACTAATTTTTTTGCTTTCCTTTCCTTTATGAATCAGGCTCATTGTTTTAAAAATGTTATTCATTTATTCTAAAGAAATTATTTGAACAGATTTCAGTTTAGGTACCATGACATAAGCTCCAGATGACAGGTGACAGAAAACAGTTCACAATGAAAGCTACAAATGCCTCTCAATTCCTGTAATCAGCACTCTGCTAAGAACAGCAATCTAGTTAGTCACCTCACCTGGACTACTGCACAGCTTTCCTTACTCTGCAATCAACCCTTCAGTGAAAAGGTCAAGTCAATTAGAACAATTTATTTCACCTGTTTGTAGCCTTTACATGTCCCACAGTTCTACGGAACCTTTGCAGTAGCAAACTTTGCTTTGAATAAGATTTGTTTTGTTTGACTGTAAATCATGATTCTACCTTCTACCTCAGCTTTGTCCTCTACTATTCTACCTTCTCCAATACCTTGACTTTGGCTTAGTCCATTGCTATTCTACGTTCTACAATCCTTTGACTTCAGCTTGTACCTCACTACCAGTCCTTTCAGAAGTTTGGCTGGACGTGATGTGTCTCTGATAGCTACCTCAGCCAAGTGGTTCTTTCCTGGGAGCTAAATAGCATTGTGACAGTTACCAAATAAATACCTATACAATCACATGACTGTACAGGTCACACACAATATGATCACCTTCTTAGAAATTGGTCTTTAATCAGATCTTTCATAATTTCATACATATGAAACTATTTTAATAGGAGACAGCAGAACACCTGTTTCTGTGCATGTGCAATGTAAGACAGGTGCAGGATTGTTGGTCTTTAATTACAAAGCACACATTTCAATCATTTTGGATCAAATCAATTTTGGATAAACATTTTCAACTGTTGATGATCGGATTTGATTCTCAGCCACACATTTGTCTTTGTTTTAACATTTCAATAAAATACAATGTGATTGAATATTTGGATTGTGATGTGTGCAGCCAGAGTTATTCCAGTGCATAAAAAAATAACAACTTTGAAATGGAAGATAGAGACATCACTACAGTAGCCTTCAGATACAATTCCTGAAGGATTCTGGGAAACACTCCAAGAAGACCCAATGGAGTCTATCCAACTTAAAAAAATTAATAGAAGTGTCCACATATATATATATAAGTGTTAGTAGAGTTAAGCACAATATTACTGAACATAAACTTGTCAGCTGGCACAGCATCAGAATAATTGCAGTGCTATGGTGAACAGCTGATAGCTGGGACATACGTAAAATTTGCTTCACAATAGACTAATCAATATAATGCGCATAGCAAACTCACAGCAGTAAGTCCGGACAAAGGTCTACTGATGTCGAATCTGAATTGGGTACAACGCTGGAGTTGCAGCAGTACCAGCAGCGGCCAGTTACGCAACACAAAGCAAACTCGCTTCAGCGTACTCATCGGACCAGAAGTGAGTAACAGTAGTTCATGCGACAATAGGATTGCCCATAAGTTCCATAGCACTAATACATTCAATATCACAATGCACGGATGATGAGCGGAAGTCAGGAACCATATCAAAGTGCCAAAGAAGCAATCGGTGGTCCAAACAGATTGCCGGGCAGGCAGCAAGCAATGGTAATCAAACGAAGATAAATATGTATGCTAGACAATAGTCAGGTAGACTTCAATAATCTGGCAAGGTAGACTTGCACTGACCAAATATTATAGCTGCAGGTATGCACCCCAGCACCTGCTAATCAGGATACTCACAGTATTCCGCCTCAATTCAGTTCCCTTTATGTTGGATGTAACAAGGTTGCCTTGTGCTGTGCAGCCAGGATAGCATGTTATCATGGAAATGAGAGTTGAAGCAGAGTTTGGCCCCTGCAGTAACTCAGGGCTAGGAGATTATTACTCAGAGGGTTAGTGTGTTCGGGTACAAGGGGCTTCTTGAGACAACCCCTGGTGGAATCTGTTACAGTCCGCATCCCACCATACTGTGTGAAAAGATTTGGGTGGATTTCCAAGATGACTGCCTTCACTGAGGACAAACTTGCTGTCGTGGTCTCTGTCCTGAAGGACAAAGCTGCTGTCCTGGCCTTTGGCCCTGAAGAAAAACCTGCTGCCCTGGCTTCCTGGACCTGTGTCAAATTTACTATTCTGACCTTACAAGAGATGCCAAATATTGCTGTCACTATGATCTCCATCTGTACAGCACTCTCTATGGCACTATTTTTGTGGGAGGTTCAAATGATTCTGCCAGCCTTAACTTGCAAGAAATTCTGAATTTTTTTGTGACTATAGAATCCTTGAACTTCACAGTTCCTCGTCTGTAGGAGATTGCATCCTCCAGTTTTCTTGGCCTGATTATACCTCTTTCCGCTGTTCTTTAGTCTCATTTCGTGTCAATTAATGGCTTCTGGACTATATTTACCTGTGATAATTTTGGCTCAGCAACCTGAATTATCCACTACAAACCCCCAGAACTGTGCATTATGGTGCTTGGAATTCTCCATGGAAGGTGGGGATTACTATCAGGACTTGAAGCTTTAGCCACAGAAACTGCCCTGGATCAAGTGGCTCTAGCCACACTACATACTTTGCATAGACTTCGTTGCCCACCGTGGCACACTGAAGCAACACGAACTCTACAAAACGTTCTCGTAAAGCAGAACGTCACTGGTGTAAATCTTGTACCTGTAATGATTTCATCAAATATACTGATATCTACCACTCCTATAGGAATGCTCTGGACACTGATAAACAAACCTACTTCCAATCTCTCATCTATGCTCAGGCTTCTAACCCCAAACGCCTCTTTAACACATTTAAATCTCTTCTGAATCCTCCTCCCCCCCCTAATCCTCCAACTACCATCAGTGACCAGGATCTTGCTTCCTATTTCAAGGACAAAATAGATAAGATTAGACTTGAAATGGTATCATCTCCCTCGACAAGCAATCAGCTCAATTCCTTTGTAGCACCCTCTGACACCCTCTCTTCATTTAATCCCACAAATGAAGAGGAAGTTTCTGCTCTCTTCTCATCTTCCTACTCTACCTCCTGTCCTCTTGATCCCATTCCCTCACAAATTGGTAGGTCCCTGTCTCATGTGCTCATTCCCCCTTTAACTAAAATCTGTAATCTATCTCTTTCTACTGGTATTTTTCCATCACTATTCAAGCATGCAGCGATTACTCCCATTTTAAAAAAACAAAGTTCTGACCCAAACTCTCTTGCACATTACCACCCTATCTCTCAGCTCCCATGCCCCTCCAAGCTTCTCGAGAGAATTGAATACACTCGCCTCACACACTTTCTTACAGCAAACAACCTATTGGATCCTCTTCAGTCAGGCTTTCGCTCTCAACACTCCACAGAGACTGCGCTGACTGAGGTTGTCAATGATTTGATCACAGCAAAAAGTAATAACCATTACTCTCTTCTAATTCTCCTGGATCTCTCTGCTGCATTTGACACTGTTGACCACTCTCTCCTCATACAAACGCTACAATCCCTAGGTCTTGAAAGCACTGTCATATCCTGGTTCTCATCCTACCTATCTAATCGCTCTTTCAGTGTTAATTTCTCTGGATCCACTTCCATTTTCAGTTGGAGTACCACAAGGCTCAGTTCTAGGTCCTCTGCTATTCTCTATCTACACCATTTCTCTTAGAAAACTAATAAGCTCCTTTGGATTTCAGTATCTTCTCTATGCGAATGATACACAAATCTATCTATCCTCTCCTGATCTTTTACCAATTGTGTTGTCTCGCGTTACTGACTGTATTTCAGCATTTCTTCTTGGATGTCTTCTCGCCAACTCAAACGCAATCTTTCAAAAACTGAATTAATAATATTCCCACCCAAAAACAAAAGCTTCCTATCTGACATTTCTATTTCTGTTGACAACCTAACCATAAATCCCACCCCGCAAGCTCGTTGCCTAGGTGTAATCCTTGACTCAAAACTGTCGTTTATTCCCCACATCAACTCTATATCTAAATCTTGTTACATACACCTAAAGAACATTTCCAGAATACGCACATATCTCACACAAGACACTGCAAAAACCTTAATTCATGCACTCATCATCTCCCGCATCGACTATTGCAATTCCCTCTTTACTGGTCTTCTCAAAGTCAGACTTGAACCCCTACAATCTATTTTGCATGCAGCGGCTAGATTGATTTTCCTTGCAAACCGTTCTTCCTCTGCTGAGCCACTCTGTCAATCTCTACATTGGCTGCCTGTATTTCAACGTATCCAATATAAAATTCTTCTAACATACAAGGCCATCAACAAAATTGCACCGACATACATTTCCTCACTTGTCTCAAAATATCTCCCAATTCGATGCCTACGTTCTGCACAAGATCTACGTCTCTCTTCCACTCTCATCACATCCTCCCATTCTCGGTTACAGGACTTTTTTTCGGGCTGCACCCACTTTGTGGATTTCCCACCCTCACACAGTAAGACTTTTCTCAAGTCTTCAAACCTTCAAGCGTTCTCTAAAAACACACCTCTTCAGACAAGCTTATGATATTCCTCAACCACCATCTTAATCTCTCTAGATTACCCTATTACCACCCTCTACACAGCTAACACAAGACAACAACCCTCTGACCAACATTGCCACACACACAGCCCACTCAATACTTTTACCTTTGCATTCTAGCTGGTCCATTGTGCAATATGATGTAGCACACGCCGTTGTGTTTCAAACTCCCATGGTCCTATAGATTGTAAGCTTACGAGCAGGGTTCTCTTACCTCTCTGTCTGTATGTATTACCCAGTATTATCTTATTAATGTCTGTCCCCAGTTGTAAAGCGCTACGGAATTTGCTGGCGCTATATAAATAAATGTTGATGATGATGATACATTCACTTTCTGGTTCTCCTCACAATCAGGGCCAAGTCATTGTTGAACTTATCCTGTCCCACAGTTGTAGTTTTGCTATTCTACTCCTGGCCCTCCTTTTTAGATCCTAATATCCCCTACCAGACTCCTAACACACCTTTTGCATGTCATCCTGACACTAACTTTCTGCCAGTGTATTGAGAGATCTTTCCTTGAACTTTGAGCTCCTGAACCTGGCTCTTTTTGATTGCTTCTCTGTGTATGACTTTGGCTTGTATAACAACTTTCCTGGGTCTAAATCCTTTGGCTCTGGACAACAAAGTTTTTTACTCTATTGACCCTTGTTTTTTTATGTGGCAATACTTATTCTGCTCACACCACTATGGACATTCTAGTATCAGCCTTTTCTGTTATTTGTAATTGCATATGCTGTTGATGTTTGTTTGAGTAATACCTGTATGCAATCTTTGCTATCAGTGTGTAATCTCTACTACCATTTTTTAATGTTCAGCTCTTGTGACTTCATTATCAGTGTGCTATATTGTGCTACCAGTGTGCAATCCCTAGCTCCAGTTCCTCAGTTGTTTATGTGCAACCCTGAAATTCCTCTCCAGCCTAAAGAACTACCAACCAACCATTACCTGCATGTTCACAGTTCAATAAAGATTGCTATATTTTCACCAACCTCTGACTGGTGACTTAATTCTTCACTAGTTTGTTCCATATCCAGTGAATTTCCCCATTTCAGTGCATTGAAAAGTTTACAGGCTTAAGTAAATGGATTTGCAATGGATCTGCATAAATATGCGATTTTAATAACATTTTAGTAACATTATCAAATGTATATAAAACACCACAGGGTATCTACTCTAATTATCCTATAATCCTTAAAAAGTAGTTAACAAGATTTTCTAGGATTTTCTTTACATGCGATAATCAATCTTAGAATATAGATAAATAAATATAATGCTATTGTCAATCTTCATGATCAGGGCTGGATTCAATTTTGTTTCTCCCTGTGGCCTTATTGCTTCACTCTCAAGCTCTATGGTGCCCTATGGAGAATACTAATGGAACTATTAGATTTTGCATATTAAAGGAGCCCGTGGCAACCTCTAGATCCTTACAATTACCTTATGTATAAGTTAAATTGTCATAACTTTTTAGATGCCTGTGCGGTTTGCAGAGGCTCAGGATAGCATTACTCATGCATAAAATTGGATTGGCAAGATATCATTTTTTTAGAATGCAAAACGCAGATGTTTAGCAATTCTACATTTTATGGAATCACAAAAAAGTGACATCATTTTGAAAAATGATCCTATTGGTGTACAGTAATAAAAAAAATTACAAAAAAATACAGACTTACAACCACGAGCTGGAGATTAAGGGACAGAGTGCTGTCACCTCAATGCTGCCACCCTAGGACTGGCCGTATGTGATTTCTCCACAAATCCAAGCCTATTTATGACATTTGGCTTTTCTGATCTTACTGCCTAGAACGGAGGAAAGGAGGAAAAAATGCATTTTCTTCTTGCCTAGTCTTACAACATCTGGAACCGTACTGACTTTATTTTTTACAAAAGTTGATGCTTGCAGTTCTTTTTTCAATAAAATTTTCTCCTTAAAATTAACTATTCTATTGGAGACAGTGAACTCGCTGCTGTGATCTTATGAATATCCTGGTCACATTCTCAGTCTAGGGAATTCAGTCTACAATCTAACCATCATTCATCTACAGGACCTTTTAAATCTCACTGTACCATCTAAACCCTAGAATCATCTATTGATGGCTTTTTCACGGACTTACCATCTTCAAAACAGAACAATATTATGTAGGTCATAGTGTAATGGGCCTCACCTGATACAATTGGATCATCTGCCAATCACGCTCCTCTTTCAGCGATGGTTGCTCCCATACCACTTCAGTCTAGAAAATAAATCACTGCAATTCCTGAGAGCAAGAAGCTTGAGTGAAAGGGTGGTGTGTCCAGGGCCGATGCTAGGGTTCTCGGCGCCCTAGGCAAAATTTCAAGATACCGCACCCCCCCCCCCTCGCTAACACACCAAATACCTTCCTCACAGACCCTTACCTACTCGACTGTGTGCATTTGTGTTTAAAAAAAATAAAAATTAGCCTTACCTTCTCCAGCGGTCCAGATGCCGTGATGTTTGATGCAGAACACTGTCCAGACTCCACTGCAGACACAGGATTTCTAGAGGGGAGGTATCCAGGTGTTAGATTTCAGGACACCTGCATCACACCACTGCACCCCCCTCTGAATCACACCACTGGACCCCCCTCTGCATCACTTGCAAACTATGGTGTAGAAATTGTACCCCATAGATTGCAATTCAAATATAGAGCATGAGGTGCCAATAAAATAATTATTTTATCCACCATAGTGTTTAAATCAAATATATAGCATGAAGTGCCAAATAGTAGTCATTTTTCCACCGCTTAGTTTGCAAATCAAATATAGAGTATGACGTGGCAAATAGTCATTTTTATACCATTGAAAAATTACTATTTGCCACCTCATGCTCTATATTTATTTGTCAAGCTATGTGGGAGAAAAATGATTATTTTGCACTTTATGCTCTATCTTAGATTTAAAAACTATGGTGGATAAAATAATTATTTTATTGGCACGTCATACTCTATTTTTGACTTGCAGCAAGTCAAATATAGATCATGAGGTGCAATAAAATAATTATTTTATCCACCATAGTTTTTAAATCTAAGATAGAGCATAAAGTGCAAAATAATAATGAAATCCCACCCCCAACATTTTTTTTTTCCCTCCACACTTTATAATTTTACCTTTGGGTATCCCTTTTTTTTAAAAAAAAATAAAAAATTAATACTTCAAAAAAAATTTAAATTAAATATACTCACCGTTTTTGAGGCTGGTCAGCAGATGCAGGGAGGCTCTCCTTTAATGGCTCAGCAGAGCAGTGATTGCTGGGAGGGGAGGGGAGGGGAGGAGAGGGGGGCGTTGGGTAGGAACTTTATTCACACTGTCTGTCACAGACAGTGTGAACCTGAAGACAGGCGCCGCCGGACAGACTAACGTCAGTGATCATGTGTGAGATGCGCCTGGCAGCCGGCGCATCACACTGAAGGGGACGGCGGACAGTTAAAAAACACCCGGCCGCCGCTGCAATTCTCTCACAAGCCGCTGACTAGATTTTAAAATCTAGTCAGCGGCGCCCTGCAGGTCCCGGCGCCCTAGGCAACTGCCTAAGGTTGCCTAATGGGAGCGCCGGGCCTGGGTGTGTTCGAGTTGATGGCCAGAAGTAGAGACTCTGACTCTACTCTTATTGCCGACAGCTCAATTTGGTCTGGGCCTTGGCATGAGGCTTCAGATATTTGAGACAGGCTGAATATCTTACTCACCGATGTCCTGGTGAGGCCCCGCAACTGCACAATGATATTTATAGGGTAAACGTCGCCTCCCCTTGATAGCCATCTGCACTCCCCGGATCAACGTCTAGGAAAAGGGGCGTCATAAGACAGTCCATCCACAATGTTGTCTACCGGTCCAACATGGACCTCCCACACTAGTGTGAGCTACAATAATAATAAAGCAGTGCCCTGGTCCTAACAACCAAAGTATGTGACCAGATGCTGCGCAACTCTAAACTCCTAACACTAGGTGCCGTGTACTGCCCTAACTCAAAATCCACAGTTCACAAACACAAATCATCAAATGCAGACAACAGGGAATACAGATTGCAAAAGCCTACATTTAATGGGAGCCTGACTTCTGGTTCCCAGAAGGGAAAAATACCACACAAGAATACAGCCCAATACAATAAATTAACCACCTCACAATGGCCACCTAAATACAATACAGTGGGGACGGACCGGTTGCGGTCTCACAATGCCAGGTTACCTACTACCTGTGACCACAGGCTAATCCTATTCTTAAACGTGTCCACAGGCTAATCCTGACTTTAATTGAGGGCACAGACTAATCCTGCAATTAAATGCGGCCGCACGCTAAGCCTGAAGTTACTGGTGCCACAGGCTACTTCTGCAATTAATTGGGGCCACAGGCTAAGCCTGAAATTACTGGTGACACAAGCTTAGTCTGAAGTGTAATTGTGCCCAAAGAGGAAAATTAATTAAACCTAGACACTCCGAATTACCCAGGGCCTTCTGTCCTCTACTGCTGGATGGGCCTAGTGCCCACTATGTGCCCATATCCTTGTGTCCAGTTTACAGAATGTAGGAAAAGACAGATTGCAGGCGCGGCATGAAAGAGGTTTGTCCGAAGACCTTACCCACTTACACACTTACAGCAGTCTCCGCTGGTCTCCTCACCACCCTGATGAATTCTGCCGGCTGCCACAGTCCTCACCGCACTGCTGCTATCCATTTTCCTGGGTTCGCAGTTCTGGCTTGAACACATCATCTTCCTTCTACTGTCTACCATCTTTTTTCTTCTGTCCACCTTCCTCTTCTGTCCAGCATCTTCTCTCTTCTGTCCATCTTCTTTTTCACCCTGGAGTTCTTTTCCACTTGCTTCTCCTGACAGACTAATAACCACCACGCACGGGACAGCTATATGATAGATCTATATAGCTATACCGCCGTCGTGCGCCTCCTCACAATAGTACACTGATTTTCAAAAATGTCTTATTTTGTTGTCATATAAGGACTTGTAGATCTTTTTATTACAGATATGTTTTGCCATCTATCCACTGAGAACATCTCTGATCGGGATGTCCAAAATGTGTCAACACTCATACAATTGGTTAAATTCAAGACTTTAAAGTCTACCAAATTTTAGACTTTGTGTCATTGGTTTGGGCCTGTACCTGAACCTATTGTCAGCATTTTCTTGATCAAGATCTTTTGAAGGCTTGAAGGCTTTATCACAGGGGTGTCAAACTTGTGTCCAAGCAAGTTGGGGGACGGGCGCCAAGCCTGAGAGATTGTCCCCCCACCTGCCATCCCCCTTTTCCCCACCGGGGCCCTTCTCCACTCACACTGAATGTTGGCTGTGACGTTATCACGCCCAACATTTGCTGGATGCGTATCACCAATAAATGGCATCATTTAAAAAAATAAGACTTCCTCCACTGCATGGATGCTGCTGCTAGCCACTGAAGATTGGGCCCTAAATGAAACAGGGAACCACCACACTCAATATTTTTAATGTTAAAATATTTTTTCATTTATAAAAATTGGTTGCTACTATTTTTAGTTCCATCCATACAGATATAAATAATTACATGCTTCACACTATTACCCCTTGGTGAAATTAAGAAAAATACTAGTAGTGTTTTCCTGTTCTGGTACATAGAGCAGAGTTGCTCACACTCAGTCTTCAAGAGCTATCAACAGGTCATGTTTTCATGATTTCTGTCCGTAGAAACAGGTGGGATAATTACTGGCCCAGAATAATAGATTAACTCGCCTGTCTGTGATGAAAGAGATCCTGAAAACATGGTAGCTCTTGAAGATTAAATTTGGACACCTCTGGATTAGGAAACATATGACATTTACAGTATATTGCAATTACCATCAAAAGTCCCATAGCAGTGCCTTCTATTTTAGAATTTGTTTTTCTTTAAAATGTTAAGAATAAAAGAAAATGAAGCTAGGAAATAAAATAAAAGTGCATAATGAGAGCTCACAGCTGAATCTCATGGAAGTAAAAAGGTATGAAGGTGAAAGAAGAATAAAACACTTTATCAATGAACTCTGAGTTGATTAGCCGGAAATAAAGACAGATGGAATTGCTGGAATGACTGTCCTGGGAGTATGTGAAACAATTCTAGCTGTGAAACTCTAATTAGATTTCCAATGCAAGGCCAGTTATGCAGGGAGACCCAATTCTAGCAGCAGGAAATAATCCAGATGGGAAAGATAGACCTTGTATAATTATTTTAGCAGCTCTGGGAACTGCATACAGACTGTAAACATTCTCGTTCATTAGATTATCTCCATTTATTTCTCCGTCTGATACTTGGAATTCGGTGTACTGCTATACTACCTCTGCAGAGAGCAAACTGTGCATCCACCACTTTTTGTTGAAGTATCTAAAGTATCACTTGATACTTTAGACTATAATGCCTTAGTAAATGAAAAGACGGACGAGGTGGAGAATAGCCCAGTAAACAAGCAATGCTGGCCCATTTGTGAGAACAGAAACTCTGAACACTTGGAATGTCTGAACTTTGTTTGCTGTGAACTAATGCGGATGATTTCAGCCTGAAATAATGTGTAATGTAATCTGCTTCATACTTCTTGCCACTAACAACCACATCAAGGGTCTGGTGGCAAACAGGATAATGTTGCAAGATGATGGGGAATAATTATAAGTCACGAAAAAAAGAGAAGCTCATAATGTGCTCATGAGACAAAAGAGAAAGAGCATTGCATTCATCTTTTAAGATACAATATAGGGTTTATGAAGTTTAAATTCTGCAACACTATGAATCTAATAAAGAAAAAGCATCTTACTGCACTATTGAACTGCTTCCTATGACGTTTATGGTCACATCAAGTCTCCTATTAAAACACGTTGTGGCACTAAATCCTTGATGATTCCTAAGGGGAAGTCAAACTACCGGCAAGCAGCGCTGTCTATATGTATGGTTGCAAGCAGCGCTGTCTATATGTATGGTTGCAAGCAGCGCTGTCTATATGTATGGTTGCAAGCAGCGCTATCTATATGTATGGTTGCACGCAGCGCTGTCTATATGTATGGTTGCAAGCAGTGCACTGGATGACACCCCAGTAGAGGGTGCTAAAATGCTCTGTGTCTGCACTTACCAATAAAAGAAGGAAAAAAATATTATCACCCTTACCTGTGTCCTTTGGCACCACTTACCTTAGTAACAATAAGGACGAGAAGTCCTATAGCTGGCGAAAATAGGGTTTGTTGTAGCATTGCCCAATACATGAAGGGGGTTAGCACCAACTTTATTAATTTTTTTTTGTTTTAAAAAATGTATTTAATTTTTAATCTCAATCAATTTTTAAACTTTATTGTTTTTCATTACTGGAACAGATTTGGCAATGCAGTTTATCCATGCGCACAACTGCAGAGACCGGACTAGAGAAGAGTAAACTCTTACCACTTTGGGCCAGGATCGCCAGGGCAGCGGAGCAATATACAGCTGCGTTGGTGAAAGTTTTGTAGTGTGTACCCAGCCTTAAGCTCAATTGCTGCTTGTCTGGACCCTGAAATGTTGTAATCCTGTTTGGCAGTGGAGGAACTACCATTGGTGCAACAGGTGCAGTGCACCGGGGCCCATGAAGATAATGGGGAACTAGCGAGTGTGGACCCAGGTTCCCTCTTGCTCGCTTCCCTGCACTAGGGCCATGGGCAGGCTGGGCCGGTCCCACAGTGGGCTATTTTGGACTGGCTCACTGGGCCACCTGCATTTTTTCCCTTTAAAATAGGCTGCTGAGTCGAAACTTGCCCCAAGGGCTACAATTTGCCAGCCCTGCCCTGACCAGGGCCCACGGCTCGTTAGTTCTGTCTCTGCTGTTTGGAAAAGGGATAGGTGCTATTCACCACCTGTGAAAGTGAGCAGTGAATGAACACTAAATGCCTGATTCATCAAGGCACATATTGCTGATTTTGTATGCAAAATCACCCTGCGCATGCCCAGTACAGGGCTATACGCAAGTAAACACAACAATGTTCACTGCATCTATGTACACAAAGGATACTTACTACAGCCTACGATATCTGGGAGTGAACAGGGCGGGGAAGGTGCGTTCACCCTTAGTCAATGTACTGTAAGGGCGTGCCAAACTCAAGCACACGCAGCCACGTCGAATCAAGCATTAAGTATTTCAAATTTACTTGTTTTTATGTCGTATCTCTTGCTGCAGCTGCAGGGAAGTCAAGAGTACTAGTGATGACAGAGTTGTATGCATGCTATAACATAAGTGAGGCCAGCTACCGAGTACCAAGGGAGGACGGTGGAGTTGCCCACACAGAGAGGAGGAAGCGGTAGGCAAGGAATGGATCACCATGAGCTGATCAGTGTGATACATACAATAAGGTGTCAGGAACTACAATAGCCCTTATAGGCCTGGGCTGCATAGACAAGTTCCCCAATTCCCCGAACTTCCCAGATTTAAAAAATACATTCAAACAGGAAAAAGAAAAAAGAAAAATTCAAACAGGAAACTATACAAAAATGCCTAAACTGACCCCAAGATGTCAAAGGTGCCTCCGACCCACCTGGAAATCTCCCATTGAGGTTTATGGCCAATGTGCCTTGCTTTGTTTAGAATGCCATAATTTCCTGGACAGAAAATAATGGTGTTTTAATATACCACTCTGACTCTGCCCTATCTCTGGTAAAAACCTATTTGGTCTCTATGTTTCAGCATATGCAAAATGTCTTTGTGCATAATTGTTGGCTAGAATTATATAGTCCACCATTAAGTAGCTGAAATGGTGTTAAATGGCAGATTTCTGACAACCCAGTGCAGATTTTGGAATAAGTTAAATATTGGAATTAAGCCATCCTTACTCCACAACAAAAGAGTCAGAACACAAAAAAAGCAAAGCTGGTCTGGCTATTTTTAAGTAATAAACCACTCAACGCCATTCAAACCAGCAGAGCTGGAAAGTCATAGTCTGTCTACCATGGATATCATCAATTCAGCTTCAGAAACTTCCTTATTCACTGGTCAGCCAATGGATGTTAAGCATACACAAATAATTGTCAATCATCTGTGAAGAAGGCATCTTGCCAGCAGAAGACAAACATTAAACTAAGTTCAGAAATCTATTCATTTTTTAGTCTGCTTAGCAAATTTCCACTCATCATAGGATTCAAAACCATGACTACAATCCCAACAGCTTTTTGATTCACTTTTTATAGCATAAACAGTGTAGGGATTATCAAAGCAGTTTTCTGATAGAAAATACAGGAAGAGTCAGTTCATGCACCATAATTCTATTATAATTATTTAAGGAAGGTCTAATTTGATTCAGATTATGCATAATTGGAAGCTGTATCTGGAGATATCCAAGTATCAGATCCTATTTCTTAAAGTGCTACTAAACTTTCTGTACATAATATATGCAGATATTCAGTATCATTGTCCTAGAAATGAATTTCAACCTACTTAACCTTTTTCCCACATAGTGAAATGTGTAAATAATCCTGATGTAGGAGCCACCATTTTGTTTTCCCTGAAAGAGTGTACATGCTTCACTCTCCCAGATAAGAACTCCTCTTTCTGACCTTGTAGCGAGCTTCATGCCACTTCCAAGATCACTTATTCGTACGCTGCACACAACTTCCAGATCACAAACAAAAAGTCTACATGCTGTCAGGGGTGTTCGTATAATTTTAAACTGTAAAGGGGCAATTAAATTAGACACAAAGGCAGGTGCTTGTGCTTCTGTAACGGATACTGTAGGGAAAAGACAGAAAACACCGGAGAATCCCTTCCTTGTACCCAAGGTACTTACCAGATCCGGAGGGACGTCTATGTGAAAAACATACTGTATGTACCTCACACTCCCCTGAGTGAGTAGACAACAATGTATCAACTATCAACAGGAAGTGAGACACAACAGTCACCTACGCAGTCAACTGCTGGATTTAATCTGGCCACAGTGCAGGGACATGTTCACAACAGAAACCTTTCTGCATGAACACAATACACACTAAGTGAGCATCACCAGGACTCATCAGGACCTCTTCTGATCACCACTGTAGCCGTCCAACTTGCTGCGATCCCACTCAGTACCTATGTGATGCAACAGAACAACCCTCTAAGACAACTAAGGCTAACTCTAGCCCCAGTAAAGTATGCTACCCACAGTATGTAAGGCTCTAACAGCATGCGCAAAGTTCTATGGAACTAACTGACCTCCGCAGCACAAACTAGCCTAATCCTGGTTGTAGTGCTACCAGTAGCTGTCTGCAATACACAAGCCCAATTACATAAACCAAAGAAACCAAACCCACTTTCACCAAGTGAGACTGTGTCCTAGTTCCCAGGGGTTACTGTAGAAGCTAACCCCTCACTGACTATGAGATGCTCACCCTCTTTTAAGGACCAATTGGCACGCCAGTCAAGCAAGGGCCAGCAAGGAACAGGAAAATGCAGAATTAGGGATCCCCATCTGGAACGGTCAGCGGCCGCTGACAGAACTCAGGATGAGCACTTCCAACACCTCAAGGAGAGACACTGCCTAAATTGGGCGCTCTGCTGGAACTCAAAGATAGGCACCCCAATTGAATCCACCTGTGGCAACCACCGGAACATAAAAGGGGCTATGCTGCACTGCCAGCTGGTAGCCTGCCAGAAAAGGTCAGCCCACTGGCCCTCCAGATACTGTAACCACCTCAGGCCATAGGGGTTTAACACATCCTGAAAGAATATATTGGCAAGGAACTTACCCTACTTTACATATAGACCTATCAAAGGAGATCAGAAACCAAGTGTCTCATATTTGCTTCTATTACAACTAACAAAATGGCTGCTATGGAAATACACAAGATGACTGGCTCCAAAGAGCCCCACAGACCTACGCCTGCTTAATTAAGTATCACAGGCCCAATACCTAAGCTGCTTGGGCCACAGGCCTAAAGTCTGAACTAAATTTGGGCCACTGGCCTATTGCATGAATTAAATTGTGCCACATGCCTAAAGCCTGAGCTTAACTTTCCCCACAGGCTAAGCCTGAATTTAAACTAAGGGTGCCCAGAGAGGAAGTAATAATTTTACGAACACATAAAACAACCGGAGGCCTTATGCCCACTGCTGCCAAATGGATCTAGTGACCAATATGTGCCAGGGACTGATGCCAAAAGTGTGAAGCGTGAGACAGAACAGAGTGCAGGAGCGAGCCTGTAAAATGTCCACCCAACAAAGGCAGTACCTTGCTCTGGCAGTCCCCTTGGAGGTCCTCACCGCTGCCGCAGTCTTTATCATACTGCCAAAGTCTCCTGACTTGAGTCACAATCGCCTCTTTCATCTGTCCTCTTTCTCCTCTTTCTCCTAGCCCTGACAAGGTATCACTGTTGTCCACTGCGGTGCTCCTGTTCTTCTATCTCCAGATGTCCCTCAACATCCTCTCTCTCTCTCACTGGCCCTGCCGACAAACTACTGTTGGTGCCACCCAGGATAGCTATATAATAGCCGTCTCCAGAGCAGTGATGTGACGAGCCCTGATTCGCTCATTGTGGTTCCAAAAATTCAAAAAGTGTGCCCTGATTGGCTCACAGTCCCGGCCCTTGGTTGTTTGGCTGCGAATCGCTCTGCAGAAGGTGGTGAAAGGTTTAACACATCCTAAACTTTAATGAGGAAACATCCACAAACTTCTGCAGAACATGTTAAATGATGAGTGAGAAACTTAAAACGAAAGGACCTTAAATGCATATGCTTGTTCATGATGCAGGTACTTACCTACTAAGGGTTGAGTTGTTAATCTCTCCAGCTAATAGTGTACCTGGGGGAGGTGCCGGATTCCTATGCCAGAGGCTTTTGGATCTCTTTTGCTGCACAAATCCTATGAACCTGTAACATGAAGACAAAGCAGTATCCATTTGTGCAATCTTACTACTTGTCTTTTTCCAGTTATTTTCTCTTAGTCTTACATTTTCCTCTCCTCTGCTGTTACTTTCATGTCCTCACTTCTCTGTTTGATTCCTGCTCTCTTCTCATCTTTTCCCTGAACAGCTGGACTAATCCCTTTGTAAACTGTTCAGCATATCTCCAAATTAATGGACTGATGTTTATATAGTACTTCAGCTTCCCTCTTGTCTGCCCCTTTCCCATTAATTTTCTTCCTGCACACTCCCCCACAGCCCCTTTACCAATTTTCATCATGCCCCGCCCCACCCCCTGCACATCCCCTGCCTGTGCTTGCTCTGTTTTTCTTAATTTTTCCAACCTTTAGATTGACCCATGGGTGTGGGACCGAAGACATCTGCGCCAGTGAGTATAACACACCCAAAACATTCATACACTACACATGTCAGCTCATAGGTCATACCGCCACGGCTCTTCCGATTCTGCCTGGGGCCTCATACATAGTTTATGTTATTACACACTCAGATGTTTGGCTGATTGATAGCAAAGTCTAACTATGTCCGCTGCCATTGCAGCTGAGGCACAAGGTGGAACATGTTAAGTAGGCCTAAGGAACATATAGGGGTCATAACCCAATGGCTGCTAGGTTTCTGTTTTTCCCAACGGCCTACATAGAAATCAAGAGTCACGGCAAGTTAGGTCATGTTTCTTATCTATAGACTAGAAATGTTGTATATTTAAAGAGGAATTAGTATGGCCTGTATATAACGACCACTGCGATTTAAACTCAGGGTCCAACCCAGCTTATCAACGGCTTACCTCATTATAAGATAAATGGCCCTTTGTCTTTGATAAATCCTGTATATAACCTCATACCACCATCCCATCATACACAAAGATTTTGATTTGGTAATTCAATATTTTTCTTATACAGAATTTGCGTAGCATGATTATTCTGTTGCCAATTAACCTGTCTTTCCTTTATACATATGTCATTAGTTACACAAACATCATTCTATTAAAGTGAATGGTAATCTAAGAAAGATTTGAGAATAGAGAAAAGTTCAATTACAGCTGGGACCTGATTGTCAAGTTCCCTGAAGATTGGGTGACACAAGTTTAGTGGTCCCACTCTGTCGGCATTCAGGCTTTGGCACGGCATATGACGCATGTCGACGCGTCCGCTGGGAATTTAGGATCCTTCAGTTATGTGTTCATGTGGATAGCGCACCAAGTTAGGTGTCCTCATTGACTAAAATCATATATTCTCATCTGTGGTACCCTGGCAATGCCCCTATAATTCTATATGACTATCCATGAAGGACTTACAGAATGTTAATCTTGTGTTGGTATATGCACAATGTTAAAAGGGTGGCTAGTTTATCTTGACCAATGCCACTATTGGGCCATACCTAGTGTTTATGACAGAGACTATATTGGTTGCTATTGTCTTTAGACTCAGATGCATCATTAACGCCGAAAAGCTCTACCGTTCACCCCCCACCCATTCTTCCACCCGCCTTGGCCCAGTCCAATTACTTAGTGACCGATTTGTTCTTTAAACTTGCATCACGCAGGCTTCCAACTGATTTTGAGAATTTGAGCGTGTTCTGTTACCACTATTTAGTAACTACCGAGTGTCTTATCTCAGCTATGAGTACCCTATAGTCATTCCTAGCTTGAGGGCATAGCATGCATAACTTTTAAACTACGTTATAACAACGTGAGCATGCCCAAGTACAGACCTCACCCCATGCCACTCTACCCTGGTTAACAGTTTTGCGGAACTGACATATTTTAAACACCACTAACTTCAGGAGCTTGCAATAGATTTAAATAACATCTCTTATGCTATTTCATGTTATACACATTATATACCGCTTGTTACTTAAAAGCCTTAAATCCTAAAGACATACTATTACTATTCTGCACGATGGTGCCACATTGAGATCATTACAGAGGCTAATCCTTTCACTGCCCATTACGCTATGTTCATGCTCCCCACAGGGCGGCATATGTCTTTTATTCCACCTCGTGTTATAGATGGTAGCATCCCAGTGGCTATGTATAGTGTTCAAATAAACTTGAATGAACTATTACAGTCTAGTATCACCTACAGCTTTTGTCTTCCGAATGACCCTACGTCAGAGACACTCGTTGCGTGAATACAATTGAGAGGCCCGAGAAGTATCATTTTGGTAACTGGCATTAGTATCCATCACTTCACATACAGACCCAACCATATGTCCGGTCGCTTTTGCATCGAGTATACAGCTTTAGATTTCAGGGATAATCCATGTTGAATTTTCTTCCCTGAAAAAAAACTACATGCGGAAGCAACCTTTTCGCCAGTCATCGATATTATAGTCTTAGTTCAAAGGAGCTCACCACCCACTCAATTCGGATTGGGGCAGCTATCGCTGCCGCTTTGAAATGGGGGGGGTTTGTCACAATTTGTTACAGGGGGATACCCCACATTTCCTAAATTTTAATGTGGCATAATTTATGTAGTACACAGCCATTATCGGCTCGACCTGGATCACTGTGACACCATTCAAATAGGTTTGGAGTGGCTACAGCTGTGGCTTACGACGTTTTTTCGCACAGTTTAAACAATTACTGTTATGGTAGCCTGATGCCTCCTGGCCATATGTCAGGCCTGCTTTAAAAAGCATGATGCTGGGAGCACATTAATGACTTGGCACAGGATGATAGCGCATAGCGGCCCAGGAAGATCAATGCATGTGTCCTGTGTTGCGCTCTAGATGTGAACCGGTCAGACCCTGACCCCCTGGATGATCCATGCTGATGTGACAATGCTGCCAAAATTGCATTTTCTAAACCATCCTCAATCGTGCCAGCGCACATGAGTTTAGACCCCTGGAGCAAACGCAGGATTTCTAGAGGGGGGTTTGCAAGCTATGCTGTCAGAGTGGCATGTCCCTCATGCAATTGGCGTTGCTATTATTTTAGGTGGTGCATGCCACATGTGTTACACATACTTGTGCACAGTACATTTCATTAGGGTGTGCAGCCAGGGAAACCTAGAGAAGGATACTCTGCAGCGCAGCTCGCCACTGGAGGGGTGTGTCTAGCACCACCTAGGTATCATATTGTGCCACACAGTAGTGCCCCCAATTCATGCTATGCCAAACAGAAATGCCACCAGTTCATATTATGCACCACAGTAGTACCCCAACTCATATTATGCCACACAGTAGTGCTCTCAATTTATACTATACCCTACAGTAGTGCTCCAAGTTCATATTATGCCCCACAGTAGTACCCCAAGTTCATATTATGCCCCAGTAGTGCACCAAGTTAATATTATGCCTGTCAGAATCACTAGGTGGAATTGATGATACCTGCCAGCAGTTGGCACTACTGAGTACTGAGGCGCGGAGTCTAACATGCCCCTGGTTTTCACCAGGAACCCCCGCAAGGAGGTATGGACTTTGCTGCAAGGGATGCGCAGGTCGTGGCCCTCAGTATCAGTCAGCTGGTGAGGTAACAATTGAGGCAGCCGTGACAGCCCACCAGGATGCAGGATGGAAGAGTAGTCAGCAAGCTGGGTCAAAACCAGAGGGACGGATATAGCCAAATCAGAAGCAGGTGAATGGTCAGGAAGCCGGGTCAATACCAAATATCACTCTAAGCCAGAATCAGGAACCAAAGGAGAAGTCAGGAACAAGCCGGGGTCAGAATCCAAATAACAGCAACACAGGAACAAACACTGGAACAAGGCTGAAGACCAAATACTCTGGAAAGCAAATGGCCTAAGTGAGTTCCTTAAATAGAGGGGAGAGATCCCTGAAAGGTGCCTGAAATCGGTGGGAAAACCGCAACCAATCACTGACAAGTCGCAGGGCGGCGTAGCGTGGAATCTTGCGCATGCGTACCGATGGCAAACGTAACAGCGTCATGTTGCTAAGTAACGGTTGCCAAGCTCAGCATATGCATGCGGATAGAACAGCAAGCATCTCTAGGCAGCGGGGCGCCAATTCAGCAAGGAGACAGGCGTCCGTTTAGAAGCAGAAACAGGACGGCGCCTGACAATGCCCTAGTAGTGCCTCAAATTCATAGTATGCCAGTTCCCATTATATCATACAGTAGTGTCCCTAATTCACATTATGCACACACACACACACACACACACACACACACACACAATTATTATTTAGCACATAAATAGCTGTTTTCTTATGTGAAAGTTGACTCACCTCTGGAGTCAGCTATTTCATGTTATACAGGTTGTCCCAGCTTTGGCGAAGTATTGGGGAGTGAAGCTGGGAGAATGTCAAGCTTGGCTAGGGTTTATTGTCCTTGGTCTAGGGTTTTGACGTAATGTGTGGTGTTTGTAGCAAAGATTGAGGTCTACCACTGGTCTGGCCCTGAGGGCCCGGTGAGCGTGGTCCATCAGGTAATCAGAGTCTGAAAGGTCTGGGAGTATGTGCTTGATGAGGCTTTTAAAAAATAGTTGAATCTCAGATGTTGCAACATCTTCCAATACATGACCAACATGGATATTGTTGTACTGAGAGCGATTTTCGGCGTCCTCCTGTTTTTCTTTCGGGGCCTCAACTGCTTCATGCAGATGGGATAACTCCCTGTCAAAAGTCGCTTTCGAGCGTCAGAGGTCATCCATATTTGTTTCTATATTATCAGTCTGGGTACTTAGCGAGGCAAGTTCCAATTTCAATTTGTGACTGCTTTTGAGAGTTTCTGTTTAAAGGCTACCTTGATCCCTTCCAGCAGGTTCATCATAACAGCTTGCACCTGGGGGTCCAGATCAGGTGCTGGAGATAGAGAAGATGGCGAAGAGTCTGAGTGATCAGAGGAAGGTTGCAAGGCTTTATTTTTTGCTCCTAAGAAGCTGGAATTACAGCTGCTGGGGGATTTCTTGTTCTTCTGAGGCATGATCTGATCACATTTTTGTTCATTGGTATGTCTTTTCACTATTTTGGGACCTATCATTATATTAGTTATAACAGCCAAAAGTGATAGCTATTTATCTCAGCAATATAAAATGTGTTAATCTCTATGATTTACCATTTTTACACTGTGGTTGCACAACCACACTCAGCTGCCTCAATGAAAAATATCCATCATTCCCCTTCCCCAGAAAATAATATCTCTTTTATGGAGACTGGAGAGAGCCCCATTCATTATACCCTAATAATGAATGAGTGCATTGTTATTAATAATAAGTCCTTAATTTTCCTTACTATTTTGGGCTCATCAGCTTTTTTTTTTAATGTGTTTATTTTATTTTATTTTTTATTTCATTCAATCCAGTGTTTCCAAAATCCAGTCCTCAGTGAACCCTAACAGTTCAGGTTTTCCAGGTCACAAGTGAAATATATACAATTTTTACAATGTCAGTAGTATGTCTGTCAGTAGTGAATACACCTGTGCTCCAGCAAGGAGATCAGGAAAACATGCAGTGCTTGGGTGGCCATGAGGACTGAATTTGGGAAACACTGGTTCAAACCAAATTTCCAGGTCTATGCATGATCTAGGCTCCTGCACATGCTCAGGAGAGCTAAACAGGTGCTTCCAGAGAGAGAGAAGTAACCCTTATTGCTCTAGATAATTTTTGTCCTCTTCATTTTCTATGGCAAGTAAATAATGGTAAGTTCCACTCATCCTCTGCACTTAAGGGGTTAAGGAAACTCTGATCTATGAGTTTTAGAATGCTGTTGGAGGAAAGGAATCTTGCCTCCATTAGAAATGTGTGGATAAGGTCTATGGGAAATGCCTGGAATAGGGGGGGAGGCTATTTTAGAGCCTCTATCTCCCTATCCCTGGAACATAGAAAGCTGGAGGTGCCCTTGTTTGAAAGAGGATTGTCTTTTAGATTTGTATATATTTTTTTAAACTACATTTATTTTTTCTTGAATTTGGAACAGGAAGCCCAAGTTCGGTTTCCAGTTCCAATGTGCCTGCGCACTACTCTGGCCTGGTGAGTGGTAAAAGTCCTTGTACTGCTGCCAGCCAGTATCTCTATGGGGATGAGCATTGCTCGACTGTCCTAATGGACATTTCTACATACCTTGGGTGGAAGACGATTTTCTTGCAGCTATAGAAAATCTTTACTTTTTACGAGTCTTGATAAATAGATTACTGAGACTTTCTTTAGTATGCTTACATGATGAACTCATTGATGGATTTCATTCAGTTGACTTCCATTGCTGAAAATAAATATTATTTATTTATTCACTGATTGGCTGTAGTAACTGCATCTCCACTCAGAATCACTGCAGGTTAGATCTGATTTAAAATCAAAAGTCAATACAGTCCTGAAAACAGAGCATTTTAATGCAGCTCACATATCTAAGGATTTAAATCACCAAGGACAGAATACAATAACAACATTCACACTAACCAGAAACCCACATCTGCATTGTGCAGTTTGAAAAGTAATTTCCAAAATCCCCAAACTCCCAAAGAGACAGCGCACCCTTGTGAGTATGTAATATTCATGTATGTGCAATTACAATGTTCCCTTTAAAGTGATCAATCTGGAAATTATAATGTTAAAAACTGACATTGCTAGGAAAAATCTCCCAGCTTATGAATGGAATCCTACAGGGTGGAGTCCACATTAAGTCTTTCTTTTCTGGATTGCTCATTTTAGAGGAAACATCGCTCACGTAAACAGTCATAAAGGTTACAATCCTATCCAGAATACAGCCAGTTCTTCAGAGAATGTCACTAAAGAAAGAAAAACAAAAAACAAGGCTCAGTGTACTCAGAAGTATTACGTGAATTTAAAAGTATTAAGGGAAAAAATGTATAAAACTACTCAGGAGAGAAACAATGAATCACAATGCAGTTAATATAAATAGGAACAAATCTATTACAAGAACTAATAGAGCTTGAACATAGATAAATATGCTTTTCCTCCATGTAATGAACCGCATAAGGCATACAAATAAACCAATGTAAATAAAATAAGATTTCAAATAGTTTATTTTAGTAACTGAAAATGTTATATTTAATCGTGCAGTTTGGTGTACTATTCTTTCCACATCTTTGACCAAGGTCTGGCTGGGCTGGGAGACAGGGGGCATCTGCACACAGGGCCGTTCCCATAGTGGGCTACCTTAGGCTGGCTCACTCAGCTACCTGCATTTTTTTCTTTTAAAATGCTCCTCAAAAGCTGCTGAGCCAAGTATCATCCCTAGGGCTAAAATTTGCGAGCCAGCCCCTGGCCATTATCAATACCATACTATTCACAAAGCCGTGTTGCCAGGACACATTTCTTTTGTAAACTACATCATTGCCTGCTGAATCTGTTGCCTCACTATTTTTTCCATAAAAACCCACTGGTATTATACGGGCTTAGCTGCCTTCAAAGGATAAGGAGAAAAGAGATAATATTCAAATAACTAGAAAAAAATGAAAGAATTTCTAGAACAGATGGCAACGGTATGACTGTCTGTTAGAAAATGCTAATTCTAGTTACTCAATTCTTTTAACTGATGCCAAAACAAATAGTAGCTTTTGAGGAAAATGTTTAGTCCCCTTAATAAATAATCTAATTATTTTGAAAAGAAAACTGGGACACCCAAGTCCCAGTTTTCAAGACACAAAAGAAATTTGCTCATGCCGTAAAGTTGAACACACATATTCCTTTTGGGTGTCAAATAAAAATAGTTTACGATGCATTGAAGCATATGAATATTAACAAGAAATGCTGACTGAATGATCCAACTGTAACATGGCTCCCTTATCTAAGGTTTAGTCATTTATATTCAGCAGAAAGATAAATACAGCATAACTCCTAACTTATAGAAGTATGAAATCGGGACAAAATAAAGAATTAAGTCCTGTCTCCAATCCATCCAAACCCTGCTCCCGTCTGCCCACTTTTGAGTGACACTACTCCCACTTTCATATAAGCCCTGTTCTTTTTGAGGTTTCGGGTCTGTCCCACCGAAATAGGGACAGTATTCATAAAGTATGATATTCTCTAAAAGTAGGCTCAGCAAGTAAACAAAATGTTATGATATTTTTGTCTACAGGAACCAAAAGCTGTTCCTTTCACCTAGTTTTTGTGGGTCTACTTCCTTCCAAGGAATTGTCCCATAAAAGTTCTAAGTTGGGTGTATACATAGGGTGTTCATCGTACCTGACTTCCCAAGTATCCCTCACCATCAGGGGCAGGCTAGATTGGGGGGTATGGGGCATCTGCCCCCCTGAACGGTCCCATAGTGGGTTACCTTGGGCTGGGTCACTGGGCTACCTGCAATTTTTTTTCCTTTTTCCTTTAAATGTTCTTAATAGGTTACTGAGTTGAGTTTTGCCCCGGGGCTAAAATTTGCCAGCCCTCCCCTGGTAATAGTCCTCCAGAGACACATTTACTTTTTCTTCTGACCTTTTCCTGTATGTGAAAACTCCTAAATCCAGAAACAGAGAAAGAAGGATCACGTATAAGAGGTACTAATGGAGGAGGGTGCTGAACTCTGACTTAAATGAAGAGGTGCTAAATCTTCCCCTAGCATCTCTAACTGATCTCCGAGTGACTCAAAAGGAAGATCCTGCTTTGGCTAAAGTATCTGAAAATACAGTTGTATCATGTGAAGATGAGCCCTGTCATGGCCATAGAAGAGTAATTGACTTAACCACACCTCTCCCTTTTTGATCAAGGAAACGCTATGAAATACAATGTTATGATATCCTGAGAAATGTAACCAGAGAACATAAATGCTATGAATCTCAAGAAGACTACTGGTTGAAATATTATTGGATATTATTGATTACTGAAGTTGAAAATCTTCTCACATTATATTTAATAATATTGTGTGTGCGTCAGTGGCAGAGCAAATCACTGTTGTTGAAGATAGATATTATTGATATCAATTATTTAATTACTGCACACATGTCAAGTTGATCAAATCAATATTGAGTGTTATATGTGGCAGAACAAGCAATAATAGTTTTCAACAACAGCGTTTGACTCTGCCACTGACACACACCCAATACAAGAAGATTTTCAACTTAGTAATCAATAAAACAGACAGTAACATAGACAGTAATATAGACAGTTTAACCAGTAGTCTTTTTTGCTCTCTGATTAATTTTTTCAGAGTATCGTAAATTAAAAGAGTCAGACATCTGAGTAACAGTCACCACTGTTAATCGGTACTATAATGATTTTTAGAAATGGTAGGTACCTGTATGGTACCCCGTCATCATTATCATAAGTTATTTATATAGCAGCACTAATTCCACAGCGCTGTACACTCACATCAGTCCCTGTCCCCCCACCACCACCACCACACACACACACCAAGAAAGACTAAGATCAATTTAATAACCGCCAAGTAACCTTTTAGTATATGTTTTTGGAGTGTGGGAGGAAACCGCACCACCTGGAAGAAACCCACGCAAGCAGGAGGGAGAACATACAAACTCCACGCAGAAAAGGACATGCTAATCACTAACCCACCGTGCTGCCTGTGCTACCCCTTTTCATTGTACATTAACAGATAAGAGGGATAGGTCTCTAATCTTCTCACTTCCAGTCTATCAGGCTCTGATTTAAATTACATTAATTAATAATTGATTATTAATAAGATGTTTCTATCTGCTTTGCACTGCAGCACTTAATTGCATTTGTATCTGCTGCAAACTCCCAGTGCTCAGAGCTCTAGACCCTCTCCCATCTCTTTCTCAACACAAAATGATGGCCATCAAATGTCACAGGAAAGTAAGAGAGAACACCTTAATAAACAATATACAACACAAAGAATATTGTAGTGACCTCTAGTTAGCATTTTATTTACCAATATACAATACAGAAAGCATCTTAGAAAGCCATATACAATAAAGGGAATACTTTACTGACCTACTCACAATACAGAGAACATTCTAATGATCCTAATAGAATACAGAGACAAATCTAGTGATCTCTATAAAATACAGAAAGCATTACATTGAACTCTATACAATACAAAGTGCATTCTCCTGATATCTATACAATACAGAGACTATTCTAGGGACAGACATACTCTACAGAGAGCATACTAATAACATAAACAGTACAGAGAATATCCTAATAAATAATTTGCAAGAGAGCATTCCCATGACCACTACATAAAAAAGGCATACCAGTGACTTCTATTCAACACCGTTCTGAAGGCCACTCTAGCATGCAGAAACCGAAATCTCTGGTTGCTTTACAATACAGAAATCCAAATCCCTGGTGGCTTTATAATGCAGTCCATGCCAAATCCCTGGTGATTTACTATACAGACATAGGTTTCTGGTGGCTTTATAAAGCAAACCCTGCTGATCTCTGTTAGTGACAAAACCAGTTCACTGGTACAACCTAAATCAATTATTTGCCTCTATTGCAGTAGCACACAGTCTCTTTGGAGCCATGGAGATGAAGTTTAGTTCTGCTGTGATGACATCATACTCTATAGACAGCTCTCTGAACTTTGATTGGTTAAAAGTTCCAGCCATTCACCAATCAGTGTATGTGGGAACCTCTTGACACCCTGATTGATGAAAGGCTAGTGCTATCCATCAACTAGCATGTTTGGAGCCATCTAGAGAAGCCATCATATCTAAGTAACTGTGCGGCCACACAGTTCATTGCCAAGAGAAAAAAATACAGATAAAACAGATAGTCAGTAAGGTGTTAAACACAAAAAAATGCAGTCACATTTCCTTTTTGATTTTTGATGTAAGGAATTTCATCTGTAATCATATGTCATCATACAGTTCACATTTATTTAATTTAGTACTTTTATGCAGCCAGTCATTTTAGCTCAACATCACACCCTTGGGGATTTACCTCACTTTGCCCTGTAATGTAAAGTAGTTTGCCTCCGTTCATCAGAGATAGGTGGGGTTGTTTGGCAAGCAGGATAGAAGTGCAGCATGAAGCATAGTCTCATGGGAAGGGATTATATCTTCTAGAGAAGTTTCTGTGAATATTAACTCATTCAGAAAACTCCTGTATTTACTGTTCGAGGACTACATTAGCTTTTAGACAAGACTTTAACAGGTAAAATAGACTAATGCAAATGTTGTATTTATAACAGGGATGGGCTCACCTATTTGTTACATTATCATATTCCCATCTTTAAACACAAACTTGACAGGGCATCTACAAGAACTGAGGACATCCTAAGGTGGGGGTGGTATCCTCAGCTCCACAGACTGGGAGTGTGGAACTTGCCTGTTACAGCCATGCGCCACAATGCCATCGTACCACTAATATTAAGGAGCAGCAATTGACAGATTCACATGTCAGCAGCCGTCACTCCATGTGGGGGCGCCGTGGGAGCATTAAAATCATTGTATGAGTGACATTATGTCAATCATTCAGTATTATATGTGCCCCTTATCCATTGGCTCCCTAGGCCACCACCGGCTAACGGTAGCACCAGTTCTGAAATATGTAAAGCATCGTATCGTTTTCTAGTATAGACAATTTATTTGAATTAACACTATAATTTTCAGTGTAAACATATGTCATGTGCTATAAAACACAAAGTTGACTGGGCAGATACTACTTCATATTGAAGATGGTGCTTTTGTTATTTGATGTCTGTGCTCCTGGGCTTAAGCTGGGTAAACACTACAGAAAATGACTGCAAATGCGATTTCTGTAATGATTTTACCAACGACTGAAAGTCCTGATGAGCATGAAAATTCATGCGTACAAACCTACATGATTTTTCTTCAGATCTGTGCTCTTCATCTCTCATAATAATCTGCTGAAAAGATTGGGACTCTACACATTATTTAGAGATCTGCTTACCCTGTGTTATGAGTCGCGGCGGTGCCCAGCCGCCGCGACTCCCTTACCTCTGTCCCGGCCGTCGCTATGACGACCGGAACGTCACTTCCGGGGGCGCTGAGTGTGAGAGCACCGCGGCCCAGCAAGGGAAACTGCTGGGCGCGTGCACATCTAGATAGCCTGCGAGCTAATTAATACAATGGGCTGTATTCTTGCAGAGCTAGGCTCTGATTGGTTGGGGTTACTATTTAAGGCAATGAGGTCTGCTACCTCATTGCCGGTTATAGCTTCTGACTCCCAGTCTGCTGACCTGCTTGTTCCTGTTCCTGTGTATTATATTCTGCTGAACTCTCGTGTATGACCCTTGGCTTGGATTTGGACTTCGCTCGTGTATCCCGTGACCCTGACCTTTGGCCTGTTTACCGTTTCTCCTGTTTGCCTGTGACCCTTGACCCCGGCTTGTTAACTGGAATTGTAACTTTCTGCCGGCCCTTGACCTCTGCGTGGACCTCACTCCGCTTACCTGGGTTCTCCCCAGCCGGTACACACTTCACGACCCTCTGTCAGTCTGCAGCCCAGTCTTTCCCCACCATCAGGGGCTCCAGTGAACACCTGATTGGCAGAGTAGACTCCGGGCTGTGTTGTGCCGGCTGGAGGGGTTCCTAACACCCTGCTGGTCGTGAGTGCGTACATACTTCCACATTTGTCTGACATTGTTCCATCACTGTTCGCTATTTTTAGAAAGTTTAGAAAACCAAATCAACAGATGCAAGGTGCTTTGGTGCGCTAACACATGCTTGCGTGAGAGTGCACACTAATGCAATATCTGACCAAATGGTCATTTATCATGTGATCTGCACAATAATTGCATGAACTAGAGATGTTCATTGATCCCCATCTTTTGGTTTTGGTTTGGTTTTGGGTCTGGATTAACTTCGTGTTTTGGTTTTGGCAAAACCACCCTTGCGTGTTTTGGGTTTGGTTGTGGAAGTAACATAATTTGGTTCTCTTTATCCCTACAGTATTTGTAACCTCAATAACATTAATTTCCAATAATTTCCAGTAATTTTTTTGTCAAGTGACAAGAACACTGCTACCTCTACTGTTTCTGTATGAGCAATGGCACTGAGCAATGTCACTGGAGACTGGAGAGTGGCAAGAACACTGTTACCCCTGTTTCTGTGTGAGCAATGGCGCTGGATCCCCTGGGGAGGGAGATACTTATGGAATCCAAAACCCGCGAGATCTGACAACACAACAATGACGTTTTGCCTTGATTCAGATCAGAGGACTACTCGGATCCCCTAAGTTCGGGTGGACTCGTTTTTCAGAAAACGGAGCCTGAGCATCTCTACATGAAACTGCTGTAGCGTGTACCCAGTTTTAGTAATTTTGGAGCATTACTTTCCAGATATAATTGTATCTGGCACTTACTATGTAGCCAATATATGTGAGACATAAATAATAAATGGGCATTCTATAATAATAAGCCTTTTTTGTTTTTAACAAAATGGTCATAACAGATCTACAGAGTCCATTTTATTAATAAAGTTACTAGGCTGTCTTTAATGTTTTTTGGTTGAATACACTGTTTAACATTGTGTATAATCAAGTACCTATTATGTCAGTGTGAGCATCTTCACTTGGCTGGGTGAATGCAGTCTTCTGGATGGCATAGCTCACCCTGATGTCAGGCAGATGATAGGCCAATGATAATGAGCTCAAACCCACTGATGTCAGGCAGACGTTGCTTTGGTGGGTTAGTGTATGCAGAAAATAGTCTAGACCAGAGGTGAGGAACCATTTTTAATCAGAATGCCAGATCCCATTTCCAAAGGATCTCATAAGGTTGTGTGTTGATTTGCAGGCTACGTATACTTTAGGCATTTATGCACAAAAAATATACATAAATGAAAATAATGTCTTAGGGTGAGATATTTCCTTCTTTAATAATGCAGCATACCTCTCACGTTTTTCCAATTATAGAAGTTGCACGTTCAGTTCAAACATTAAAAGAGATCACACAGTCTAAGATTTCTAGCTTGACAGTTCCTTTTGAATAGAGCAACGAAAATCTGATGTTATAGGACAAATAAATTAAATATTTAAAGTTGCTCAGAATCAGTAATGTCCGTTGATTCATCTAATCCAATGGAAAATGCACAGCCTTTACTGTTGATATGTGTTGACTTTAGATCCAGAGATGAAACAGCTTCCACAATTCACTCTTTAACAATCTCAACATCACTATAAGGCTTCCCTGTGCTAGTTTATAAATAGTGTAAGTAGTTAACATCCACAGACATAACATAAAATTCCAGCTCTAATTCTTAATTGAACACCCTCTTTTCCTCTGTAATACTCACTCATTTTTCTTTTGGCATAGCTGAAGTTGAAGATGGTTTCATATGCAGATATAAGTAACTGTGTTTCTTCTTATCTTGTATTATGAAATGTTCCGATATGCAGTGGGTCTACATACAGTCTGACGTCCTCATCCCAAAAGTACCTCATGTAGAAACGTTAACTTGTTCTCATCAAATATATTGTGTGTCCCAACACTTGAGATAAATGTAGATCTCGAGTGGGTGTGTATAATTAGATGGAAACAAATACCCAGGTTATAAGAGCAAACACATTTATTAGTCAATAAAACAATTACTTACATATAAGTGTTAAAAGGCAGATGAAATAGTCAAATCCCCTCCTGCAGTATGCATAAATCGTCCTCAGCGCGTTTCGTCGTTATCGACTTTCTCAAGAGGATAATATGAGTATCTGATCATCCGTGTATTTATAGTACACCCGGTGGCCATTTTGCGCATGCACACCAAACTCCATACATTGCGCCTGCGCAAAACCGGACCCAGCCATATAAAAGCAAATGTATAAAAATAATTATCAGAGGAGCATATGTTTTTCTATATAGAGCCAGATAAATATACGATCCATATCTTGGTAGGGTGGTAGTTTAATTGTGGATAATGTACTGACTAATTGCATTTCAAGATGTTCCGGTGGCCATTTTTATTATGGGCAATAAGCTCCTGATACAGGGATGATTATATATAAACTATACTATAAATTGCTAAACCTATTAATATAGTTAATATTAATAAACATATGAACCATTACAAAATACATATTTATGTCCCACTTATCAAATGTTTCAAATATTTAAAATATTTAAAACATATAAAATACATGAAATATTTAGAATATTAAATTAAAATCAACACATAAAAAAATGAGTGTATGGATATCTATACACTTATGAATAATGCATGTATCACAACCACTTGCATGAATACTAATACTATAATCAACATTCTCGTAATTAATGTCAACCTATAAGGAGTATATATGGACTCCAATAATGTGTGTATATCACACTATTACTTGTATACTATTGTTTACAACTTATTCCTTAATTTGTGCAGATAATAGATTGCATTATCCAATCGATATTTAGACCCCTAGGTGCTAGCGTTTTAAGTTTGAATATCCAGGATGCCCCTTCTTTGTTTATCTTTCTTACAAAATCTCCTCCTTTCCAATTGTGTGCAACCTGTTTGATAGCCATAAATCATAAATCCTTTATCTTTTTATTATGTTTTGCAGAAAATTTGTGACACACTGCAATTCATAGCCCTTCTGTATGTTATTAAGTAGAGATGAGCGGGCTTGGATATCTGAAATCCGAGCCCACCCGAACGTTGCCGATCTGAGCTGGATCCGAGACAGATCCGGGTATTCCCGCCAATTGCAAAACTGAAACCGAGGCTCTGAGTCATAATCTCGCTGTCGGATCTCGCGATACTTGTATTCTATAAATTCCCCGCTAGCCGCCATCTTCACTCGGGCATTGATCAGGGTAGAGGGAGGTTGTGTTAGGTGGTCCTCTGTCCTGCTATATCTCGTGCGGTGCTGTGCTGTTCAGTGCTGTGCTGTGCTGTGCTGTGTTCTGCTCAGTCCAGTGGTGCTGTGTCCTGTGCTCTGTCCCTCTGAGTTCAGTGGTGCTGCTGGGTCCTGTGCTGTGTCCTGTTCAGTCCAGTGGTGCTGTGTCCTGTGCTCTGTCCTTCTAAGGGCATTGTTATTTCCCCATTATTCCCAAGTTATAAAAAAATTTAAAAAAAGTTATAAAGAAAATAAAAAAAAAAAGAAATTAAAAAAAAATATCCAAAAACAATCCTGCAGTATAAGTCCATTGGTACTGCAATATTACAAAGTTCACTGATTCTGCAGTATAAGTCCATTGGTACTGCTATATTACAAAGTTCACTGATTCAGCAGTATAAGTCCAGTGGTACTGCTATATTACAAAGTTCACTGATTCTGCAGTATAAGTCCAGTGGTACTGCAATATTACAAAGTTTACTGATTCTGCAGTATAAGTCCATTGGTACTGCTATATTACAAAGTTCACTGATTCAGCAGTATAAGTCCAGTGGTACTGCAATATTACAAAGTTCACTGATTCAGCAGTATAAGTCCAGTGGTACTGCTATATTACAAAGTTCACTGATTCAGCTTTATAAGTCCAGTGGTACTGCTATATTAAAAAGTTCACTGATTCTGCAGTATAAGTCCAGTGGTACTGCTATATTACAAAGTTCACTGATTCAGCAATATAAGTCCAGTGATACTGCTATATTACAAAGTTCACTGATTCAGCAGTATAAGTCCAGTGGTACTGCAATATTACAAAGTTCACTGATTCAGCAGTATAAGTCCAGTGGTACTGCTATATTACAAAGTTCACTGATTCAGCTTTATAAGTCCAGTGGTACTGCTATATTACAAAGTTCACTGATTCTGCAGTATAAGTCCAGTGGTACTGCTATATTACAAAGTTCACTGATTCAGCAATATAAGTCCAGTGATACTGCAATATTACAAAGTTCACTGATTCAGCAGTATAAGTCCAGTGGTACTGCTATATTACAAAGTTCACTGATTCAGCTTTATAAGTCCAGTGGTACTGCAATATTACAAAGTTCACTGATTCTGCAGTATAAGTCCAGTGGTACTCTCCTGTGCCGCATATAATTTTTAAAGGCTTTGCCGAGTGTGTGTGCCTTAGGGGTACGCTCTCTTGTGCTACATATAATGGAAAACAAAAATTTGGAGGATAAAGTAGGGAAAGATCAAGACCCACTTCCTCCTAATGCTGAAGCTGCTGCCACTAGTCATGACATAGACGATGAAATGCCATCAATGACGTCTGGCAAGCCCGATGCCCAATCTCCTAGTACAGGGCATGTAAAATCCAAAAAGCCCAAGTTCTCAAAAAGTAGCAAAAAGAGAAACTTAAAATCATCTGAGGAGAAACGTAAAGTTGGCAATATGCCATTTACGACACGTAGTGGCAAGGAACGGCTTAGGCCCTGGCGAGTGTTCATGACTAGTGGTCCAGTTTATAAGTTAGAAACACTACACTTGAAAGCTTAAGCCTTTAAATGAAAAAGTCACTCTTCATTGCACCAATATTTGCAACAGGGACAGTTTTTTTGTTAACAAAGTCAACAAATAACACTTCGACCCTGTCTGTCTTTCACATACATGATGGGATCTCAATGATGAATGCTCTGTACCATGGTCGTCTAAAACAAGAGGTATTGACGTGCTTGAACTACTGTAGTGTTTATAACTTATAAACACTACACTTGAAAGCTTGAGCCTTTAAATTAAAAAGTCACTCTTCATTGCACGAATATTTGCAACAGGGACAATTTTTTGGTTAACAAAGTCAACAAATAACACTTCGACGTTGTCTGTCTTTCACATACTTGATGGGATCTCAATGATGAATGCTCTGTACCATGGTCGTCTAAAACAAGAGTTATTGACGTGCTATAACTACTGTAGTTTTTATAAATTATAAACACTACACTTGAAAGTTGGAGGAGGTATTGTGGCCCGGTACCAAATTGGGTATCGGGGCCACTCCACTATGAAGTCCAAATAGAGGCGTATCAGATATTAAACAACGTTGACTGTTGCTGCCAAATCATAAATTAATGAAAATGACCTGTCATCGTCAAAAACAAGAGGTATTGACATGCTCGAACCACACCCTGTATATGCTGCAGAGGATGTAGGAGCAGGCATCTGTGCAGTGGAATTCAGACCATTTGAAGGCGGAGGTATTGTGGCCCCGGTACCAAATTGTGTACCGGGACCACTGCACTATGCAGTCCAGAAAGCTACCTCGGTGAAACGTTTTGGACTAAAAACAATATTGTGAGGTGTGAGGTGTTCAGAATAGACTGGGAATTAGTGGAAATGATTGTTATTGAATGTTATTGAGGTTAATAATAGCGTAGGAGGGAAAATAAACGAAAAAACTTGATTTTAACACTTTTTATGTTTTTTTCAAAATAAATCCGAATCCAAAACCTTAAATCAGAACCAAAACCTTTCGTCAGATGTTTTGCGAAACAAATCCGAACCCAAAACCTTAAGCAAATCCGAATCCAAAACACAAAACACGAGACACCAAAAGTGACCGGTGCACATCCCTATTATTAAGGTGCTCAGCAATTCTGACTTTTAATTTTCTGGTAGTCCTACCAATATATTGTTTGTTACAAGAACATTCTAACAAGTGGATTACATTAGTTGTATCACATATTAAAAATTGTTTAACTTTAAAAGTTTGTTGGGTTTGATTGGATCTAAAATTAAACAGTGGTTTCGTGCTCCTACATCCTAGTTTTGTACAGTTGACGCATGTTCCACAATGGAAAAAAACATTAGTAGGGGTCATTTGATTCAACCATGTGGATCCTGTTTTGTTGCCCAATGGTATATGGTCTTTAATCATTTGAGAGCTTACATTTAGTGCCTTTCTGAAAGCTGCGGGTTGGATGGTAGAAAGGGTTGTAAATCTTCATCCTTCTCTAAAACATGGCAATGATTTTTAAAAATCTTTTGAAGTTGCAGAATCCAAATATTGTGTAATAAATGTAACATTCTGTTTTTCTTTGGACGTCTCTTTGTCCTTATACACAAGGAGCTCTTCTCTATTTGTATTTTTAGCTCTCTCAAATGCTCTATCAACTATCTCTGGGTCATAATGTTTATCCAAAACATTATTAATTTGAGTTTTCTGAAAGCACTAGGGCTCTTCCCACACCCCTGTATGTGGTAATATTATTTAATTAATATAAAAAAAACATTAGTCCCTGGTGCACTACAGTTCCCAGCATGACCAGGCTGCCATTAATTGTCTGGGCATGCTGGTCCTATTTATACAAAGCCGTGGGAAATTCCCATGTTATAAATAGAACTAGTGCGACTAAGAGCTCACTTTGCTCCTGGAGCTTCTTAGAGTTAGTTTAGTGTAATGTAATTGTTTTTTTGTTTTGTTTTGTCAAGCAAGGATCGCTTGGATCTACTTGTAGTTCCCCAAGTGCCAGCATGCCCTTGCAGCCATGGGTGATTAAAGTACTACAAGCATCAGCATGCCCATACAGTTACTGGCAGCCTAGCCATGCTGGAACCTGTAGTCCACCAGGGATAAAATGTTTTTTTTTTTTACATTAATTAAATTACTATTACCACTCACCCACAGCCCAGGGGTATGGTAAGTGTCCTGGATCTTTCAGTACGGGGCTGGGTACACCTAGGGGGGAATGGTTTGCATTTTCTTTGTGAACACGATATCACTAGGGAATCCAGCCTTGATGAACTTGGGGCTGCTTTGTCATTTTGTCAGGGGAACACCGATATGCTGCGGGTTTCCCTGCTATAGTGCCACCATGGTGCTGGTAATAGTAAAATCATGAAGACTCCACCCTTACTGTCCCCCAGATTTTGCTAGTACTAGCTAGGCTGGCAGTACTAGGGTTGGTTAAGCTGCTTAGGGAGGGGGGGGGGGGGTGCATTTTTTTTAAAACATTTTCTTTCCAAATTTTTTTTCACTGTATTGCTGGTTTAAATTGAAAGCTTTTATGACGACTTTGTGGCTGTTGACTTTACAACCTGTCAAAAATGTTGATGTTCTGAATGTCGACCTTTTAACTTTATCGACATTCTGATTGTCAACATTATGGTATCAACATTCTGAATATAAGCATTTTCATTGTAGACATTTCTTACCCAACCCACGACTTCATGGCTAACTTGTTTGTCCTTTGTGCAAATGTAAGGTATCAAGGATGATAACTTACCCTAAAGGCTCCCGGATCCGCACATAAATCCATCTCAAACTTCCTGAACAGGACCTACAGCAGCAGAAACATAAGTTAAGTGGTGTACGATAAAGATGGGTGTGTCCTACATACTTGACCTAGGTGAGAGAAACAATTATTCACCCCAAAGTTCTGTACCTCGTTTTATTCTTAGTCAGCAGGAAGAATCAAGTGGCTGCAATGGAGTATAATCCGAAAGGCCTTCTGCACCACTCAGCAGATGCAATCTCAAGTTACAAGACAAGTGACAAAGGGTCTACCAAGGAAAAAGTTCTTACAAGAGTTAACTACACTGAAGAAAATTTGCATCAGTACAGTCTAACAAGTGTGAAAGCCAAAAGGGGGCATGACCCCACCCAGACTAGAGCCTGGAACCTGCAGTGGGCAGAGGCCTGGGACTGGCTGGCATGGGCAAGTACAGACAGAAGTGGAGCCCTTTTTTGTATCAGCGGCTGGAGAAGAGCTAGGAGGGAGCACTGTTGCCACTGTGCTGTCCACTTCCGTCCACAACTCTTTGCTGCTTCCGCCCCTGGATGCACTGCTCCCCACCACCTCCTCTTCTCTTCTTCTCTTCTTCTCTTCGTGGGTCCTCAGCATCTTTTTCTTCTGTCTGTGCAGTGCTTCTGGCTCCTAATGTCATCTTCCTTCTTTCTGATGCATCCAGGTCCAACTCAGCAGACGAACTGGCTTTCCCACATGGAGTGGCTATTAATAAAGCCGCTTGCAGGGGGTTGGCCAATGACATGGTTAGCCTCAGTTGGATCGCCATTCATTCTGATTGGCTAATTGCAGCTGTTCCTGATTGGTCTGCTGCAACAGCCGGTGACAGGTGTGCCGTGGATCCCTTCAGATTCACTATAGGCTTTTACCTTTTTTACCTGCTATGTTCTCATTTTAGAAATATGATATTCACTTCAAACTACAAAAGGCTGCATGCCATCTGAAGGCCCCAGGTTCCATGCTGCTTATCTAGAGCTTCTGGACCTGATTCATATTCAGACGCACCTTTTATGCAACATTTGCTTAAACAAATGTGCACGGAACTTGAGCACAGTATCGACCGTATGCTGTACTTAAATGTTACTGCAGTATGTTAACAAACAAAACACAGAATGAGCACAAATATATGTATTTTTATATTTTATTTTTTACATATTATACATAAATGCATGTTATTAATGTGTAACATACATACAATGCTCTTTTATAGTCTCTTTTATTTGCATACAAATGTTCTTAACTATCTAGTGGCACACATACATGTAGTTTTTACTACAAATACAATGTTGTGACACTCATCACTATCAGTTGCACTTACACCTGCCCTGTAGCTGGTACAAATGATACAGCTGAAATAAACAAGTACTTTAGAGAAACCCAGGACTTAAATCATCCGCATCTGCGTCAGAAAACTTTAGTCACATCTTTACTGTACATTGGCTACGCTTGTCCATTCCTTCCTACCCCTATTCTGTCCTACAAGACATAGGTGTCCATTAGTGTCATTTGCATTTGGACACGAATTGTATGTAATTGCGTTGACTGGCGCAAGGTCTGTTTCTGAGCATGCGCAGAGCTATTTCACGCAAGATACAGCAAGTAAACGTACTTACATCCGAACATGAATCAGTCCCTCTGTATACAAAATGGACCCTCTGGGTCTATCATATACATTTTTGAAAATAAATAGTTCACAAAGACTTATAAACATCGGGTCTACGTACTAAGGAATATATGGCCATATATACAACTCACCCACCAAAGCAGCGTCTGCCTGACATCATGTGCCATGTTTTGTAGGATTCATGGGGGCTCCTAAAATGTGGCTGAAAAATTGATGAAGCTAGGTGATATTTATGAATGTAATACTCATATTTATATGACAGAAAATTGAAGTTGACAAGGCAAACGTGGAGGGTTTCAGAGCATTATCAGAAAGCAGCAGTCTGGATTTTACACCTGGTTCCATTGTGGTGTCAGCTTGGATGCACCTGGACTACCAAGACATGGTTGCACAAGTTAGAAACTGGATCAAATGTGGAATCTGTCAGACCATGACCACGCATGGTACAATGGTTGGCCAGTATTGTAAAAATAATAAATGCCAAACTGGATGACCAAATGTGCATAGCTTGGCCTCTTGGCCTAGTGGGATCCACAGCTGCTTAGAATAGTTCTGTTACTGAGAGTCAATAGCAATGTGAAAAAGAATTGAAAGCTGGCCAAACAGATGTAACAATGTGAAGATCCTCAGATTTTTGTTGAAAGCCATATTCTGGTGTTTTTATATCTGAGCTTATATCACGAAGAAACTTTTATTTTCCTGCAAATTTATTGAGCTGATTACATGCTCTACAGTTCTACTTGCCTTGCTAACTCACATTATTCTTTTTGAGTTTTTTGTTTAAACTGTTGTTAAATTGGTTTTTTTTTAGTTCACCTATGTTTGGTTTGGCTTGGCTTGGACAGGGATGGAAAGTTAATTGTTGGGGGGAAGAAGTCTTACATTGTGTACACATGGGAATGGGTGTGTAAGTGAATGTTTATTCCTATACTGCCAAGACAATGTGGTTATTTACAAGCAATCAGCAAGTGTGCAGTAACTCATAGCAGACAACCAGCCTGATCTAATGCAAGTAAATCAATGAAAAATGATTGTTTTTTCACTTTGGTAGTAAATAACCCCATTCTTTACATATTAATGCAATCCTCTAAGTCCATTAAGATAACCTGGTGCAATTTGTTTCTTCAGTACAAAGATCATGTTATTAATTTGGACATAGTATACTTTAGTATTATACATACTATTTTGCTGTAGCTAAGCAAATGAACAAAGGAGACAAAGTATGACTTTTATATTAAATGTACACAATGTGCGGAATTCAATCAATAGAAGTGCTGACGGAGCCTTGAACAATAAGGCTTTCCAGCAATGTCCAGCCTGAAACCTTTTTGCTCTCACCTTGAGGAGTAGATATGAGTGAAGGCAATACATCTGGCGGGTCCAGCACAAAATAGTTAGGGGCATATTCAATTATTTTTTTTCGCGCAGCGGAAAAACTATTACCGTTAATACGGTAATAGATAGCTGGATTTCAGCTCGCGGCTCAGCGAGCTGTGAGATGAAATCCAGCGAGCAAATTACCGTATTGATGTTTTTTCCTGCGCACGATTACCGTTTACGCCGAGATTTGAATATGCCCCTTAATGTTAAAAAAAGCAAAACACAAATATAATCCCTCTCCCCCCCCAAAAAAAACACATTGACACTAGTGCTGCCGGAGGACAGTATTCCTTCTTATTTGAAGTCTTCCAACTAATTTATTTTCCTAAAACAGATTTGGCCACCATTTATATTTTAAGTAATGAATGAGTTGGGGGAGGAAATAGGATAACAGGAGTTAGTTAAGCCCCAGTTGATGAACATTTAAATATAATATCTGTAAACAAGTAATTTGTTTTAACATGTTGTCAGGCCGAAGGCCTCTAGAGGGTACTAGTGCAGGACACTAACCGGTATTAGCGCTACTGAACCAACAGGTGCGGAGTCTAACGTACCCCTGGTAATCACCAGGGACCCCCGCAAGGAGGTTTGGACTTCGCTGCACAGGGTACGCAGGTCGCGGTCCTGCTAGCCAGTTACCGATGTAGCATAGAAGAGTCAGACGGTCCGGGTCAAGCCAAATCGGGAATGCGAAGTATCAGGGAGAATCCAGAAGAGAGGTCAACAATCCGAGGTCGCGGAGCAAGATGGGTCACACAGAACGGAGGATGGTCAGCAAGCCGGGTCACAACTAGGAAACAGGAATACAGGGAGCTCACACTCAGGACACAGGAGAAGGGAAGCCAGGACACTAGGGATGAACCTGATACTCTGGCACCCTAATGGCCCCAGAGTCAGGTTTAAATAGAGAAGGGCAGAGGATGATTGGAGGCTCAGGGAGGCAGCACGCCAAAGCATAGTAGCGTCCCATTGACTAGCAACGGAACGGGAGCAGGGCACACAGAGAGCCGCAATGGAAGTCAGGCGTCCGTTCCCACATTAAACTGCACCTATTCTACCTTCAACAAGGAGCATCCCAAACCACCCTGCACATTTCATCAGAAGAAGTCAAATGTAGTACATCACAGTCATCACTACATTGCTGCCATAAAAAAAAAATCTAAATCTATAAAAGTATTTGTGAGCATACAAAAATGACGTCAGTGACTGGCCCCCATTTTGCAGTAAAAACACCCTTGGTACCTAAATATAATAAGACAAAAATATTTTTTAAAAAAAGGGCAAAGGTAGTTAATAAAACCAATATTTTATGAATATAACTGGAACCCATTTATATAGAATATCATATAAAACATTCTCATTTTAGAGACTCAAAACTCATCAAATAATCATGAAAAATAGGATATTAGAAACATATCTAAAAAAATACTCATGTAAGTATTGGTTGGTAATTCAAATGTGTAACTGTGGAATAGATACTTGTGAGCAGAAAGATTACCCAGGGATGCTCAACAAGAAGTTGTATTGGGAGAAGCACTGTTACATATATTAGCATAACAATCTATTTGGGTAAAGTTGGTATATTGCCTCCTCCCTATATGCTGCAAATGTTGCTATTCTTTCCAAGTATTATTATTATTACCATTTATTTAGATAGCGCCACTAATTCCACAGCGCTGCACAGAGAACTCACTCACATCAGTCCCTGCCCCATTGGAGCTTACAGTCTAAATTCCCTAACACACACACACACACACACACACACAGACTAGGGTCAATTTGTTAGCAGCTAATTAACCTACCAGTATGTTTTTTTTTTGGAGTGTGGGAGGAAACCGGAGCACCCGGAGGAAACCCACGCAAACACGGGGAGAACATACAAACTCCACACAGATAAGGTGATGGTCAGGAATTGAACTCATGACCCCAGTGCTGTAAGGCAGAAGTGCTAACCACTGAGCCACCGTGCAGCCCAGTACAGCTCTGTTCAATCAGCATTTGGATTAAAAGCCACCACAGAACTCTTTGCATCTCCCATCTCCCCCATTGCCCATGAGAGAAGTTTCTTATTGTCACCAGACTGAGTTCTTTCAAACTTCTGTGGAGGGAGGTTGGTTCCTTTACACTGGATGGCACAGTTATGTTGTTGGTGAGAGGTGGCATGCCAGCAAAGAAAAATATGTTGTTTTTTTGCTAAAGCTTTCCATTCGGATCATCTGTTCGGCAGAAGCTCATGAAAGTGATGAATGGCTTATACGTACTTTGCAGATTATGCAACTAAAATCTCTGTTTTTATTATTTTCTTAAAGGCAAGTTTTATAAAAAGGTCTTTCTTGCTGTCTAGCAGGGAGAACTTACTCATTTGTAATTGCTTGCTCTTCCCTTTCTTGGCTCATTTTGCCACTTAAAAATAGATTGAGCAAGTTCACATTTCCTCTTGATAGCACTCTGCCTACTCCAACTATGTCAGATAGACTTTCCATATTAGTGTGTATGTCTACCTCATTTCATTTACACACGTTTTTCAGTCATATATTTTTAATGAATTGTTGAGATGGCACTATCTTGATTTAAGGAATTACTGATCATTCATCATGTTTTAAACCCTTTCTTATATGGATTTGTCCTATGCTCCCCATGACTACCTTATATGAAGGGTGTATATGACCTCTCTCTAGTATTGCTGTTCTCACAATTTTTCCAGATAGCGAAATTTAACTAAAATTTTGCTTACATATTAAACAGCTACCATTTACACTGTCATTTCCCAGAAATTACATCGCCAGTTGCATAAAATAAGAAAATTAAAAAATAATCAATAGATTGGTAGTATTCCCCCTCCACAGCCTAGATTGGTTTCCACTGTAACAGAAACACTATGAGCATGGGGTCTCCTTGGTATTGCCTAAGACAGCCCCAAGTCTGTCAGGTGCAGGGGTGATATGTCTTGTGGGAGACAGAAAACAGCATTAGGTATGTAACAGATGTGTGTGTTTATTTATATTTTTATACTGTTTTGGTGTAATGGAAAGGGGTCCATCTTTTATAACGTGACAATTGGGTTGGCAAAGTTGACAATCTTTTTAATTTTCCTGGGCCCCAGAGTCCGAGGGGGTTAGAAAGAGCCTCAGCTTTTTTAGCATGTGACTGGTAACCTCAGGGAGCAGTGGAGGGGGGGACAGTTTCTAGGAACCCCTCCAGAATAGACTGCATGCAATGACATCACAGTTATTTGTGCAATGATTGTGGCATAACACTACTCTTCCTAACATCTATCGCAACTTTCCAAGTAACAGATCCTGTCTATTCGCTGTGCCATCTTCTGCAAGCTGTCTGCAGTATTGTTGGAGCAGCTAGTATATGAATGAAACTTTGCTTACAGTTGCAGATAAGGTAAAAGTGGAGTCTAAAGTGAGGTTTTGTGGGCCAGACAGTCCCAGTGCTGCAAATCAGTGTCTGTTACCCAGAGCATCCTAACTATACTATCAGCATGCAAGATATGATCTGAAACCAGCCCAAGTTTGTGCTATCTATTCAAAGGACATGGAGTCTAACATGACTACGGTCTTCACCAGAACCCGCCACATGCAGCATGGTTTCTGTGTGTGAATGGAATCAGAGTATATTATAATATAGGTACAATAGAGACACTGGCAGAAAGGAGTACCACAACATATCAGTAAGGTACAGTGCCAGCAGGGAGCAGCTCCAGGGTAATGATAGCAGGGAGCAGCACCAGTGTAAGCGATGTAGGAACTGGACCAGAATACCAGCAGTATGGAGCTCACCAGGATAATGCTAGTGGTATGGAATTGCACCAGGATAATGGCAGCGCCATAAATCTGCACCAGGATACCAACAGTATGGAAGTGCCAGGGATATGCAACATCTTAATTCCAGTGTTATTGGACTGCACCAGGAGACAGCGGCCAGGTGCGTACACTGCCGGGCCGAAGAAAACCTGGCAGCGCTACGAAAAAGAAAAAGAATAGCGTGTCAGATTGAGGTGAGCCCAGCGCATGACATATATAATATTATACTACAAGAGACCAGGGGGTAAATGTATCAATCTGTGTATTCTGCAAGTAGCCAATATTCAGCGACTTTGCAGGGTAGATTTAAAATGGCAATGTCTTAACAAGCAAAATTGCCGTTTTAAATCTGCCCTGCAAAGTCACAGAACATCTGCGACTTGCAGAATGCCCAGATTGATACATTTACCCCAAGATCTTCTAATCTAGTGTATTGGCAAGTATGTACATGTAGGCCTAAACGATTTAATGGACACAACTGTTTGAAAGCGGAAATGTCATTTGCCACACTATTAGTGAATGTTTGGCAAACATACTGCCATTAATTATATACACAGTAATGAATCAAAGGGAGAAGAGTAGTGAACAACTGTGAAAGAGTGGAACAAAAGCAAGTACAGTGGGAGAGAGTTATTTACAAAGCGAGTTCCAAGAAGGATGCTTCGGAAGTCTCTGATTGCAAGGGCCAAAGCTAGATTGATTTCCGAGAGGGAGGCTCTAGAGACCTTGTTGCACAGGGCAGTTCGTTTTGGCCCTGGGATGATGACTCTGTAGTGGCTGAGAACAGGAAAGGAGATAAGAAGAGCTGCGGAATTAGTGGCGCTATATAAATAAATGGTGTTGATGATGATGAGGTTTTGCAGTGTGGCAGGGTGCAGTCTCCTGCTGAAAGAGGCCACTGCCATCAGGGGATACCATTGCCATAAAGGGGTGTACTTCGTATAACTGCAGCAAGATGCGATGCACTATGTGTTCTGACACCTTTCTATCATGGGGTCATGAGTTCAATTCCCGACCATAGCCTTATCTGTGTGTAGTTTGTATGCTCTCCCCGTGTTTGCGTGGGTTTCCTCCGGGTGCTCCGGTTTCCTCCCACACTCCAAAAACATACTAGTAGGTTAATTGGCTGCTAACAAATTGACCCTAGTCTGTCTGTGTGTGTGTGTGTTAGGGAATTTAGACTGTAAGCCCCAATGGGGCAGGGACTGATGTGAGTGAGTTCTCTGTACAGCGCTGCGGAATTAGTGGCGCTATATAAATAAATGGTGATGATGATGATGATGATAGCCAGCATTACATTTTTCAGAAATTTGTGCTATAGTAGCTCTTATGTGGGATTGGACCAGACAGGCTAGTCTTCGCTCCCCAAGCGCATCAAGAGCATTGGGCACTCATGACCCAGTCGCCGGTTCACGGTTGTCCTTCCTTGGATCACTTTTGATAGATACTAACCACTGTGAATCGGGAACACCCCACAAAACCTGTCGTTTTGATGATGCTCTGACCCAGTTGTCCAGCCATCACAATTTGTCCCTTGTCAAAGTTGCTCAGATCCTTATGCTTAAGGACAAAGTTACAGCGCTAGAAATACATATAGGTGAGGCAAAATATATAGAAGGTACAAAGACCAAGGCAGAAATAAATAATCAACAATGTATTTACAAACATATATTCAGATCCAATATAAAATAAGGAGATATACCTCCTAAATGCAATAAAAATAGTTCTGTTGACAGATAAGTGTAGTCAAAGGCAAGAAGACATAGATAGTCACACTAACTCTTCATAATAAATGTCCACAGTAACAGATGTATCCGGGAGCAGAATAGGGAGGTTATAGCACTGAGGATATCCGGATATATAAGCCTTGATGTGCAGTCCAGCATAAGATATAGAGAATATAGACCAACAGTACTCACGGTCCTCTTCTATGCTGTTAATGTTGCGGCTCTCCGGAATAAATTCTCCTACAGCTATCCTCTGCTAATGATGGAAATGTCCTACAAGTGAATCCTCCTAGCGGTGTTTCACCGCAGCTCTCCTGTGATTGAATAGTTGCCAACATGTGACATTTACTGTGCATTCAGAAAAACTGCCCGGACAGAAACGAAGAGCAGTGCGGGATGGTTCCTCAAACAATAGGTCTGTAGTACCTAATCGGTATATATTCAGAACCAAACGGTAAAAATTGATATGTGAATAACTGGGCGACGCGTTTCGTCTCAGATATGAGACTTTTTCAAGCCAAAAAGTAGATATAGATGTTATGTCTCAGTTCATTCTTATATAGATGAAAAAGGAGGGGTAAGTTCTAGATGTCGATCATTAACTACTCACTTAATTAGCTGCATTCAAAGCAGCTGTAATAATAATCGCATATAGAGAGATATATATATATGCCATATAGACCATAAAGTGCATGTATGGTATAATGTATAGCATAAAACATACATGTCACATTTTAGTGTACAATAATATACATAACATAAGTATCATTATTATATTTTTCAAAAAGAGAGAGAGAGAGAGAGAGGGGCATTTGAACGAATACACATATGCAATCCTAAAAAATCCAAATAGACATTACTATAACATTGCTATATAAGAAAATGGCATTGTCTAGCATATATAAACTAGTTGGACAGGCAAATACCTGATAGATCCTAAATGCCCGATGTTAATAGAACTATGGAGGACCATAGGTATACTATAATAACTATTATTACTATAATACATATTTAATATTTATACTTATACTGTATATTGGTTATTGGTACTTCATAATTAATCTTCATAGAAGTCCAACGCCTCATTTAGTCCTTCTGGGCTAAGGGTTTTTAACTTAAAAATCCATAGTGTTTCTGCTTCACATAGTTTTCTAAATCTATCTCCTCCTCTGGAGGTTTTTGTAATTAATTCAATTCCAGATCCTTATGCTTGCCCATTTTTACTGCTTCCAACACATCAACTTCAACTGGCTGTTCACTTGCTGCCTAAAATAGGCCACCCCTTAAAAAGGTGCCATTCTAACGAGATAACTGATGTTACTCACTTCATTTGTCAGTGGTTTTTATGCTGTGGCTAATCGGTGCACGTATAACCATGACTTGTTTCTACAGAGGGGGTGTACATTACATAGAAACAATACTTAATGCTTTACTTATATTGGGAACGGGGATTGAGAAATACATTCTAATAACATTTTAGTGTATGTAGGACTGCCATTTGAACAAGAGCAACTCTGGAACTTGGGATCTAGAACCTTGTTAGGACTTGAGACATTTATAAAGAACTTCTGTCAAGACTGTAGTGTAAAAACAGAAATGGCGGTAAAAATCACTTATCACCACAATTTACAAAAAAATATAATTGGAGAATGTGAGCAATATTTAGCTACAGTGGCAATACTAACCGGAGCTGCAAAGGTTAATCTGCTAATATGAGCATGTTTGAGTTGTCTTGCCAGGGTTGAGGTAGAACTTGGACCAGTTTGAAATTTTTTTAGCTCTCATCTCTACCTAACATATATGTGACTGGATCACTGATAAATAACTTTTGGTATGAATTTATTTAAAGGAAATGGCGCAGGCCGCTGATTTATATAAATTGCCAATGCACGTATTTTTAATATTGTGTTCATTTTAATATAGGGAAATCTTTAATTTATGAGACCAGGGTAGAAAATTATTTTTTTCTGTTTACCCTTGCTAAAGGAAACACCTTATTTCTGATGTATATATCTGATACAATGAGCCTGTGTTTACCAAGCCTTTGGTGTATTGTGATATGGGGAAGTGGCTTGTTTTGGGTTTTTTTGTTGTTCTGTGGGACTGTGTATTTGGCGACTGTCTGAATTATTCATGCCAGTCAGACCTTTTGACTTGCTAGTTGGTCTCCTGCCTCTGAAATAAGATCCAGGAAATCATAGCAAGGTTTTTAAGAATTTCATAGCTAAGTATAAATATTAGTGGCTTTGCAATGCATGTAAATCCATGTTTTGGCAAACGGTGTTACATCCTGATTCTAAAAATACCCTGTGTCCAAATCTGTATAAAATGCACTGACTTGTACACTGAAATGTATTCTTCTGATTTCAACATCTGACCTGATCATTGGTACCACTAACCAGTGAGAGCAAATAAACATCTTGCTTCAAGACCTGCTTGAAAACATCTTCCATATTGCTGTATTCCTATGATCTGCAGATTAGACCCAAAATCGAATCCGTTCTCTGGCTGTCTGAGGTTTGGACCAAAGCTTTTCCAGTACCACCGCTATGCCTGCTACCTGCAGCTCTGGTCAGTGTGATAGGCCAAGGGGGATCCACCCACAGCATCCCTGATCTATAGTGAGAGATCAGGAGTACCAAGCCCGGGTACACCAGCAACGAGGTACACTAGCAGCACCAGTTACCCAGAAGGAACATGGTTCTGAGTGCCATAGAAGGAGCTCAGTGGTGGCAGCACAGTAAGACCCTCCTACTGTGGCAAGAGGGCGCATTTAGGATAACGAAAGGGAACGGTGGCAAAGTAAGCCCAGCCGGTTCCCAGCAACAGACAGGGTGGCATAGGCGGTCCATCCTGTCACAATATACAAAAGTATGGATCAAGGATTTACTTATCATTACCCATTTTAATCTGTATTTCAAAAACATTTTTTGCTATAAATGCAATAAAGATATACCCATATTATTTTGTGCCATGTATGCTATGTTCAGTTTACTCATTCATTCTTTATTAATACATTAATTAAAAAGTAGTAGAAAGAAGATACTGTTTAAGGTATGTCTATGATTGTCATACCATAGGTACATGCCAATTTAGGGAACAGTATAGAAAGGTTTCTGAGCATGTGGTGTGCACTATTACTTAGTGATTTCCCTTACATGTTTGGGGTAGGTTTTTTGTTTTTACAGCATATGCTTTTGAAATCCTCAAAGATTGCCTCCACTAACACTAATACTGAAGAAATATTGTACATTTCATCTGTTTCTCTGTCCTCATTAAATAAACTACCAATCACTTTGCTTTATGGACCAACATTCACATTCCCTGGGTTAAAGTTTTTGGCATTTATGCAATGAAAAAGGTCCCTGTTAATCTGTTTTTTATTGAGTGTCTTAGATAAGAAGGATTGACATTTTAATGACAAGTGAGGCTTTTAGGCCGAACGCACTTAAAGGGCGACAGGGTTTGTAACAGAACGAACACTTGCATTTAAGAGTTAACATCAGGGCAGGCCTGACCAATGGTAGCTCTTGTGGGAGGGATCTGGTTTGATATAGGTGACTGCATTTCCTGGTTTTCTTCACTCTTCAGCACGAGATTCGGTGGAAGAGCCTGCAGCAGAGAACTCGGAGAAGTATCCATTCTTTTCTGTCTTCTTTACTGCTATTTTTTCTCACTAATATACCTTGTTTTGCATACTACTGTTTACCTGGTGTTCATTAGCCCTTTTTAGTTCTTTATTGTTAATTTTTCTGTCCTTCTCTGATCCAACCATCTCCCTCTCTCCCCCCTCTCCTTCTCCCCCTCCACTCAGCTCTCCCTCGTTTCTGCTGCTTTCCCGGCTGGTGCTTATAATACCCCTAATAACACTTTTGTGCCCCCACTGTCCACCTCAGTAGTGCAGCATGCCCCGTCGCGGCTTAGGTCACCTTCCCCCTACAGCCCCGGGCGCCATCTTGGATCTGACTCCCGCTACGAGCCCGCTAACCGGGCTTCTCGGGTACCTCCAGGCGGGTGCCTCCTGTCCCAGCCTCACTTCAAGCGGTCCCAGCGGCGCTGGGTCGTGGCGGGCGCGCGGTAAGGCAGCTCAGGCTGAGTTGCCAGCCGGATCGTGCATGAGCAGAGCCAGGGCTCCGTCGCGGGGAGCTGGGCTTCCCTGCGCCGGAGTGGGAGGGGACAGCAGCAGCACACAAGCGGGGATTTCTCCACCAGAGGAGTCAGCACTAGCGCAGGTTGGCAGTATGACCCCCGCTTCGGCTAACTCAGTGGGGAAGGCGGGGGGTCAGGTTATTGCTAGCACACCAGGGAGAGCAGGGGGAGTTTATAGTATGGTCAGCTTTAGGCAATGCCCAATAACACCCCCCATCACAGCCCACAGGGGGAGTGCACAGGTTAACAACCCCCCGGCACTGCATCAGTTACACTTTCCCCCCGAGTCCATTTTTGCCCCACAGTAGCAGGGGCTCATCCTGGGGGGCACAGTTTAACAGGGACCCCCCTGCCGGCGAGACGCGTCCTTTATCAGTCTACCCCGCGCACAGCCATTTTATCGCAGGCCACATTCGACCGTCATCACTGGGAGGTTGACACAGTAAATAGCGTGGACGCAAACAATTTTTACGGGAAGGGGTGAAACATCTGTGAGGCTCCCCCTTTACCGGCAATCTTTGTCACCGCCAGCGGACAGGCCATATGGGTCACGGCGGGTAAACTCCCCGGTTTGCGCAGCGAGGGGCGGTGCCTACGTTGGACAAGGTGACACGCAGGATAATATAGTTATCGATTATAACCACACTAGCATCGGTAACACGTCACAATGGTCCCGACCATCGCGAGATTGCGTACCCCCGATCGGTTATGGCGGGGAACTGCCCCGGGCACGATACGTTAGCCCCGTCCCGCAGCGACGCGAGGATGTGGAAGGGTATTCGAGTTCAGGCCTCTATACAGCATTGAACAGGGATGACAGCAACCAGGGTAGCAGTGCGGCGCAACAGCGATTGGATTACCCTCCTAGGGCACAACTCACTCTCCCCTATTCTTTTTCAGAACCGGTAGTCGAGGTGCAGGAGGCGATGGCGAGCAGCCATGGTCGGTCTGGGTCACACACACAGAGGCGGAGGCCTGCAAGGGAAACCGAGGAGTCGGCGCATGCCAGCTCAGGAGGACAGGTTGCTTCAGCTACAGTCGGGGTATCGTCTGGGCCAGGGATGAGCGAGGACGCGGCTCCCGGTGCAGGGAACCCAGCGCCTGTGGGTGAGTCCACTACTTTAATTACGCACCACGCACAGCAGCTAGGTTCACCTGTGTCCACTACTAGTGGCGAGTCATCCGGCTCGGAGGATAGGCCTAGGAAGCTGATTAGGATATTAGAGACTGAGTTGTTAGGAAAACGCAATAAACAACCCACACGGTCAGGGAGCCCGGAACAGTCAATGGGAGTAAAAAGTGATTTAGGTCAGGTTGAAAACCTAGAGGTAACTTATGGGATCAGACCGAGCGTGCGTGACAAAATCAGACAGGGAAAGTACGTAGACATGTTCGCGCTGACCGGCAAGGATAGAAAAGTCTTGGCGGCGGCGTGTGAGAGGGCGGGCATGGGCAAGGAGAGGTACCGCTCATTTCCCAGGTGGGTGAATGCCTTCTGCATTTTTGCAACGGTTTACATCGAGTCATGGCCCAACGAGTATGCGGAGGTTTGGAGGTACCTGCACCTCATTAGTGGGATGTTCGTTAAGGACAGGCCATTTATATGGAGAGCGTACAACGAGTTGTTTAAGAAGCGCATGAGCGGGCGGGAGAATTTACTGTAACGCTCCGGTCCCACAGTACCTGTCTCGTTACCTGCAGTCCATTCATCTGGAAACTGCCATGTCCCAGCATCAGACATTCTCCAGTTCATTCATTCATTCAGCTATATTCACATCTGTGCAGGTGGAAGCCTATTGCACTTCAGGACCTCCTCCCTCTTTTTCATTGGCTAAGCACTTCTGGAGCACTATTTAAACCTCCTGGATTCACCTGTCTGATGCCTGTTCTTCAAGCTCACTTCCTGCAGCCTGTGGTTCTGGTTCCTGTTCTCCTTGTGGTTTGCCTGTGTTCCAGTCTGCTCTCAGTTCGTGGTCCTTCGCTGCTCCAGTACCTCACTTACCATCTCCAGTGTACTTCATTGTGACAACTCCGGTTCTCTAATTGCTACCACTCAGAGCCGCTATTACACCTGTGACTCCTCAGCTGTTACCACAAGTTACCTCCGCTACTCCAGCCTTCTCTCAGTCTCTGGCCGTGTTGAACTATCACTGCTCCAGTACCTCTATTACCATCTCCAGTGTACTTCATCATGAAAGCTTCAGTTCTCACATCACTACCACTCAGAGCCGCTACTACATCTGTGACTCATCAGCTGTTACCACGGGTTACCTCCGTTACTCTAGTCTGCTCTCAGTCTCTGGCCGTGTTGAACTATCGCTGCTCCAGTACCTCTATTACCATCTCCAGTGTACTTCATTGTAACAGCTCCAGTTCTCTCATCACTACCGTTCAGAGCTGCTATTTCATCTGGGACTCATCAGCTGTTACTACGAGTTACCTCCACCACTCCAGTCAGCCTTCAGCCTCTGGCTGTGTTGAACTATTTCTGCTCCAGTACTTCCATTACCATCTCCAGAGTACTTCATAGTGACAGCCTCTGTCCTCTCGTTGTATACCACAGAGCACCTATTCTCCTAGTGACTCATTGGCTGCTGACCATCAGCCTATATTATTGTTGTGCCTGTATTTATACCACTCATCTGTGGACTTCATCGTCTCCATCCACTTCACCTGGCTCCCCCACATCGTTCTGCTGTGCACTCACTCACGGGACCACGACCTGCAGACTTGGTGCAGCTAAGACCATACCTCCTTGCGGGGGTTCCTGGTGAAAACCACTTGTCTGTTAGCCCGTGGGCTTAGCCATGTTCAGCAATTTCCTGTAAGCCAACTGTGACAGTTACCACTGGGGTCAAAAGACATTGATACCTGGTTGGAGTTGATGAGACAGAGTAATCAGGTAACGGATGGCAGCCCTGGCTGGAGGTTTCACGGGCTGGGGAGGGCACAAGTCGCCCTCCCCGCCAAAGGTAAATGTTATGATTTCAATGCAGGATCGTGTCAGCGAGAGCCAGCATATAGATTTAAGCACACCTGTGCGTCTTGCGGAAGCCAGCATGCCACCACGGAATGCGGGCGGTCCCGAGGCGGATGAGGAAGGGGTGCAGCAGCAGCTATGCCTAGTCAAGGATCCATCGCCAATTAATCTGGCGGCGCTGGACAAGTGGCTGACAATGTACAACGATAAGGACACGGCAGCATTATTACATGACGGCTTTCATTTTGGTTTTAAGCTACCAGTCCAGGGCACTTTAACCACGGCAGCTCCAGTGAATCTAAGATCAGCACTCATTTTTCCCGAAGTTCTTGATACAAAGAAATTAGTTTGGGCCACATGATAGGGCCATTCCAGTAACCTCCTAATACCAACCTTGCTTTATCCCCGGTGGGGGTAATGCCCAAGAAGTCGGAGGGTAAGTTTAGGCTTATTCAACACCTTTCCTACCCCTCTGGCCAATCAGTGAACGATGCCATCGACGCTTCCCTCAGTTCGGTTAGATACCAGTCATTTGAGTCCGCACTGGCCCTGGTGCAGGAATGTGGGAGGGGGTCCCTTTTGGCGAAGATTAATATTGAATCGGCTTTCCGTTTGTTGCCCCTTCACCCGGAGTCGTATCAGTTTATGGGTTTTAGGCATTGCGGCGGATATTACATTGACCGCTGTTTACACATGGGTTGTTCGATGTCTTGCGCATTTTTCAAAAAGTTTAGTGGTTTCTTGCACTGGTGTATCCAGGCAGGTCCGGGGTGCAGATGGATTGCACATCTCGGTGACTTCTTGGTTATTGGCCTACCAGATTCCACATGTTTGCGCGATACATTGTTTTCCATACAAGCCTTGTTTACCGTTCTAGGGTTCCCCATTGCCGCGGATAAAACCGAAGCTCCCACCGTGCGTTTGTTGTTTTGGGCATAGAGATCGATACATCAGCAGGGCTCTGTAGACTCCCTTCAGATAAAGTCCGTAAAATGTATGACGCAATTGCGGCGGTGGTGGGTTCTAGTTTATGTTCGTTGAGGCAAGTGCAATCAATATTGGGCCTGTTCAATTTTGCCTGCCAGGTGATTCCCATGGGGATAGTTTTTTGTAGGAAGTTACAGAGAGCCACTGCGGGCAGAAGTAGGCCACATACGGCTATTCGTTTGTCCAAAGAGATCAGGGACGATTTGCAGATTTGGCTAATCTTCCTTCGAGAATTTAACGGCAGGCAAATTTGGCCATCCCCACCAATTGAGAACTTCAAAATGAATCTTTTTACCGACGCGTCGGGTGCATGTGGTTTTGGGGCCTATATGGATGGGCAGGCATTACTAAGAACTTGCTGGTACTTGAGCTGTTTCCGATTGTGGTGGCAATGGAACTGTGGGTGCCCGCATTGCGGGGTAAGCACATAGTTTTTTGGTGCGACAATATGGGAGTGATTCAATCTATTAACAAACAGAGTGCGTCGGCACATCACACGATATCTCTGCTGCGTCGACTTATCTTGCGCTGCCTGCAACATGACATATCATTCAAAGCAAAACATGTCCCAGGGGTGCAGAATAGCTTGGCCGACGCATTGTCCCGCTTCCAATGGAGTAGGTTTCGTAGTTTGGCCCCCCAAGCAGGCCCGGCGCTCCCATTAGGCAAGGTTAGGCACCTGCCTAGGGCGCCGGGCTCTGGAGGGTGCCTGGAGGCGCCACAGAATACTAAATGACTTTAAAACTGTGCGGCGACTGCTGACCATACCTGTCACGGCCGCCGCACAGCATTCAGATGCACGGGGAGGGGGGAAGAGGCTATTTTGTCACCACGCCGCCTCTCTGCTCCGTCTCCTCCCCTCCACTTACTAGTGTCAGTTTCTGGGACAACCGCAAGGAAGGTATAAAAGTACACATAATAGTATTTATTTTTTAAACCAGTGTATTTATTAGGGAAATTGCAAGATTTTAAGTTTGGTTTAACAACTATTGAACTGAGCACATCACAGATATCATCATAGTGGTTATTGCTGTGAAAATACTGTAAAATCTTCAAAAATCTGTAACAAAGCCTTTTTTGTGTTGAGCTATAATATTTGTTATACTAAATACCTACAGTCATGGACAAAAGTTTTGAGAATGACACAAGTATTGTTTTTCACAAAGTTTGCTGCTTCATTGTTTTTAGATCTTTTTGTCATAAGTGTCAAAGGCTTTTATTGACAATTACATTAAGTTTATGCAAAGAGTCAATATTTGCAGTGTTGACCCTTATTTTTGAAGACCTCTGCAATTCGCCCTGGCATGCTGTCAACCAACTTCTGGGTCACATACTGACTGATGGCTGCCCATTCTTGCCTAATCAATGCTTTGAGTTTGTCAAAATGTGTGGGTTTTTGTTTGTCCACCTGCCTCTGGAGGATTGACCACAAGTTCTCAATAGCATTAAGGTCTTGGGAGTTTCCTGGCCATGGACCCAAAATTTTGATGTTTTGATCCTCAAGCCACTTAGTTATCACATTTGCCTTATGGCAAGGTTCTACATCATGCTGGAAAAGGCATTTTTCGTCACTAAACTTTTCTTGGATGGTTGAGATAAGTTGCTCTTGGAGGATGTTTTGGTACCATTCTTTATTCATGGCTGTGTTCTTAGGCAAAATTGTGAGTGAGCCCACTCCCATGGCTGAGAAGCAACCCCGCACATGAATGGTCTCAGGATGCTTTACTGTAGGCATGATGGTAGTGCTCACCTTTCCTTCTCCGGGTAAGCATTTTTTCAGATGCCCCACACAATCTGAAAGGGGATTCATCAGAGAAAATTACTTTACACTAGTCCACAGCAGTCCAATCCCTGTACCTTTTGCGGAATATCAGTCTGTCCCTGATGTTTTTCCTGGAGAGAAGTGGCTTCTTTGCTGGTCTTCTTGACACCAGGCCATCCGCCAAAAGTCTCCACCTTACTGTATGTGCAGATGCAGTCACACCTGCCTGCTGCCATTCCTGAGCAAGCTTTGCACTGGGGTGCCCCGATCTCACAGCTGAATCAACTATAGGAGACATCCTAATGCTTGCTGGATGTTCTTGGGCAGCCTGAAGCCTTCTTCACAACTATTAAACCTCTCTCCTTGAAGTTCTTGATGATCTGATAAATGGTTGATTTAGGTGCAATCTTACTAGCAGTGATATCCTTACCTGTGAAGCCCTTTTTGTACAAACCAATGATAAATACACATGTTTCCTTGCAGATAACCATGGTTAACACAGGAAGAATAATAATTTCAAGCACCTCCCTCCTTTTAAAGCTTCCAGTCTGTTAATCTAACTCAATTAGCATGACAGAGTAATCTCCAGCCTTGTCCTCGTTAACACTTTCACATGTGTTAATGAGAGAATCACTGACCTGGGGGTAAATGTATCATACCCCGTTTTTTTCAACTCACTGGGAATCGGCGAGTTGACAGCTAAAATTTAAAGCGGCACTGGCTTGTAAAGGCAGTTGAAAAAACCGGGGTATGATACATTTACCCCCTGATGTCAACTGGTCCTTTTGTGGCAGGGCTGAAATGCAGTGGAAATGTTTGTTTTGGCATGAAGTTCATTGTCATGGCAAAGAGGGACTTTGAAATTAATTGCAATGTATCTGATCACTCTTTTAAGATTGCCATCTTAAAAACTGAGGCAGCAGACTTTGTGAAAATAATATTTGTGTAATTCTCAAAACTTTTTGGCCATGACTGTAGATAGTGTAATTTTCTGAATAAGTTGGCTCTGTTTAAACACAAGGGCTCTATTAAAGGGGAAAAGACCATATTGATGGCGAAGATGTTTATTTTCACAAGAGATTATTATCAGCAGCAAAGACCTTTGGCAGTAGGTTTTAGTGGTAAAGGTTTTCACATGCCTTTGCAAGAGGACGTTGGTGTTACTATTGCAATAACTATTCTATTAATCAGACTTGCTGCTTACTACTTCTCAGCCTTTGTAAAATCTCCTACTTTGTGATCCCCACTTATGTCTGTCTCCAACTGCACTTTCTATATTCTCCATTGCTCTCTAATGCTTGTTTTTCCCATGTACTGCTTCTATTCCACTCCTCCAATTCAGCTCTACTTTTGTCTGCAATGATTTTCAGTGCAGTTTTTCTGTTCTATCAGCCAATAGCACAGTGAAGAGTCTCTCGTGTGTGTGTGTGTGTGTGTGTGTGGGGGGGGGGGGGGGGGGTCCGTGTTTGTTCAGAGTCAGACAGTCAGACACGCTAAGGCAGGCTGCTTAAGGATAGGCGAGAGATGACATGCAGTGTCATTGCGCTAGATGGTACGGATCTGCCAGCCTCTTCTGGTCTGGGTCACAGACTGGGAGATTAATAGACACTTCCAGGAGTCTGCATCTAAATATGGCATTAATGATGAATAATCTGAAAAAAATAATTTATTACTGCAATACATTTTATTTTCAGCCCAAAAACATTAGAAAAAGTTTTAAACATTTCCTGGTGGGGAGGAATGGTGGATATAACCTAAATTTTGTGTTTTATCTGCCCTATTTTTTATATATAAAATATTTTTTTAAAAACGTTTGTTTTATTTCTTTTAAACAATGGAACTACAAGATCGAACCAAGTTTCCAGTTTCATGCATATTCTAAAACCCGCACATGCTCAGTTTAGCAGAATAAGTAAACATTATCAACACTTGTCTAGGCAATAAAATAATGGTTATCAACTGAGATAAGTAACTTTCTCTTGCCACTTATTACAAAAAAAAAATATTACCATGGTAAATAGAGCCCTAAATAGTGAAAGAACTTGTCATTGAGCCAAATGGTAATTATTTCTCTTGATTCATGTTATATATTAAAATATAAAATGAATTATAGCAGTTTTACACATAGTCAACATAAGTTCTGGGTTTTTTCCTTATTTAAGTGTACTACTTTTCACCACCCTATGAGGTGCAAACTGTTTTCCAAAATTTTTTTCCAATGCAAACTAATAATTATATTTTGTTTATGGACAAATGGCAATTTAAATAGGAAAACAGGAAATATAGTTTTCACCAGTAAGATACATTTCGTGTACAAATGCAACAAAATGTAACAAATAAGTGAAGTGATTGGTGCAAGGTGAAAAAAATAGCATGTTCATGGGTGGCAAGATTGAGATTCTGAACCAGCTACCCACACCCAGGGCATGGAGTCTAACAAGATGCCAGTCTTGACTAGGGACCCCCGCTAGGAGGTATGGTTTTGGCTGCATGTCTACGTGTTGAGTGCAGCTTAAGTGCGAGAATGAAAGTAGCACGAAAATATAGCAGGAAAATGCAGCACTGAATATAAAGCAGCGGGATTACAGCACCAGAAATGTAGGATTTATGACAGCGCAAACACAGGACCAGGTGTATAGTTACAGATGAAATCAGTTCTGGGGATATGGTAGGCAGGAACACACCAGGAGTATCTATCTATCTATCTATCTATCTATCTAGTCAGGGTACAAAGGTGATAGAGGCGGAGCCCACTAGATAACCCTGGCATCTTAGGGCTCTCTCAATCACACAGGTAAAAAGAGAGAGAGAGAAGATGTAATGGTATCTTTATTACATAATGGTTAGTACAACTGGAAAGCAATTTCAAATAATATCTAAAAACATTTGAAACACCCAAGTGATAACCAAGCTGCAAACATCACTCAACAGCAACCCAGTGTCTACTATCTTGTTATAAAGATATAGATTTATTCTTTTGCCGGGCCAAGTTGTATAAAACTGTTCTCAGACCAAGTTGTAGTTTTCTAATGGAACTAATGCAGTTTCTGGGACAACCGCAAGGAAGGTATAAAAGTACAGTGAGAACTGTAACTAAAACAACAGGAACACTCTCTCTAAACTGAAGGATCTAATGTTACACACACACAAAATAATAAGTAATACAATGTAGTGTCTCTCAGCAGGTTTCTGACCTGTTCCCCAAGTAGGGAGAAACTGAGGGAATTACCTGGTAGTGTTTTACCAGCACCACACAGGTAATCACCACACTCCTGATAATCAGCAGAGTGTCTGGTAGGTTGGAAAGCTTGGAATAGGCATAATTAATGAACGTTCTCTCTCCATTCATAATCCAAAGGACAGTTACACAGACGTTTCCTACAGCCGAAAACACTTGTTGGGAAGCTCTTTCCCAAACACAAATAATCTCCTTGTGGTTTTAAAATACACACGAGAGAAACCTGGGATATATATATATATCTGCCTTTAACAATTTTTCCAGTGCTTCTGTTCCATAACCCCCACCCTTGTTTCGACCTATGGGGCAGAACCCTTGTAGTCCCCAAACTATAAACTCGGAACAATGGCCAGTTGGCTTCCTGGTCTATGTTCTACAGAGAGTTTACAATTTTGCTTACCCAAGAACCTCCTGGTTATTATTCCATTAGTCTCTTTATTCTCAGCCATCTATTTCAACGGAGCATGATCCATGATCAACCTAAATTTTCAGCCCAAAAGGTAATATCTATGAGTTTCCAATGCCCATTTAATTGCCAAGCCTTCTTTTTCAATTGTGGCATAATTTCTCTCATACCCATTCAATTCCCTGCCTAAATAAATAAGAGCATACTCCTCATCATCATTCTTTGGGATAACACCACACCTATTCCTACATTTTGCACATCTGTCTGATTCATTTTTAAATTCAGGTGTTATAAAATGGGTTGGATACACAATGCTACCTTCAATGAAAATCCTTTTCTGCCTCAGGACTCCACCTAATCATAACTGACTTGTTACCCTTGGTCAGTCAGTCAACAGTCAACCATTTATAATAGCCTCTGATTCCCAAAAAACTCTCACCTGCTTCTTTTTTAAGAGTCCTGGCCATTTTTGCATTGCTTCAATTTTATTTGGGGCTTTATTAAACCTCTGCTTATGGTGTTCCCCAGATATTTCACCTCCTCCATCCCTAAGTAACACTTTTTTGAGGATGGTTGTTAATTCTGCCTCATGGATGGAGTCCAACACTGCTTGTACATGGGGTTGGTGAGATTGCCAATCAGGACTATGGATGATCTCGTCATCAAGTTAAGCAGCCACATATTATCTGTGAGTCCCTAGAATCAATTGCGGAATGGTGGCGGGTGCCCCACGTAACCTCTTATATTGGAACAGCCCCTCCAGTGCTGAAATAGCTGTCTTTTCTTTTGCCTTGTCTGTCAAATTTTCTTTCTAACTCTTTTTTGTTAAATTTAAAGTGGTTAAGTACAATTTCCAGCCTTTTAATGAACTCATCCACACAAGGCATGGGGTAAGCATTAAACTTAGACACATTATTTAGTTTACAGAAGTCATTGCAGAAGTGTAGGCTCCCATCGGGTTTCAGAATGAGTACAATGAGACTTGACCACTCACTATGTGACTCTTCAATTACATCTAATTCCAACATTTTTACATTTCTTTCGACACTGATTCCCATTGTGATTTTGGTATTCTTTAGGGTTTTAGATTAACCTTAACCCCTGGTTCATTGACTATGTCATATTTAATGACTGTTGTTTTACCCGGTACATCCAAAAACAAATCTCTGTTTCTTATGAGAAACTCTTCAGCCCCATGCTTTTGAATTGTTGAGAGGGTTTTGGCCACGGTTACTTCCGGAACCAAAGGTCTAGCATTTACCTGAGGGACTGGGATAGTTGACAAGGCTACTCAATCTTTCCTCGGTTTTATAAGGTTTACATGGAAGATCTTTTTCTGGCTCTCTGTGACTGCTGTGCAAGGGGAGAAGATGGTTAGAAGGTTGGTGGAGATTTTAAACTAGGCTTTGGAGGGAAGGGATAAGCAAGTATTTACAGGATAGTCATTGAGAGTAGTAAAGGGGATATTAACAAGAGTTAAGGTGGGGAGAGGAGGGAAAGGGAAGCATAGCCATTAGGGAGATGCCCTTGCTAAAGTCAAAAAGAAAAACAGTGATATCAAAGCAAAAAGGAATACCAAAGGGAAGCAATGGACTTAAGTGCATGCTTGAAATGCAAGAAGCCTGGCAGGTAAAATGGGGGAGTTAGAACTAGTATCAATGATCAAGCAATATGATATTAATGATATTACTGAGACATGGTGGGATGATACACATGACTGGGCAGTCAACTTGGAGGGCTATGCTCTCTTCAGGAGAGATAGGGTAAATAGAAGAGGGGCAAGAGTATGTCTTTATATTAAGCCAGTATTAAAAATATGTATACTGGAAGTTATTGATGAGAGTATTTGTGATAATATAGAAGCATTGTGGGTGGAAATATCCAGTGGAAGAAAAAGTTCAGAGAAGTTGCTGATAGGAACACGCTATAAATCACTAGATATTAGTATGGTTGAGGAAGCCCAACTTCTAAAGCAAATTGAAAAGGCTACACAACTAGGTCAAGTTATAATTATGGGGAATTTTAATTATTCGGACATTGATTGGAGTACTGAGACTTGTGGTATAGCTAGGGGCAATAGGTTTCTGAGGACGCTAAATGATCATTACATGTCCCAAGTAGTAGAGGAACCAACTAGAAACTGGAATATACTAGACCTAGTAATAACAAATAATGTAGACATAATATGAAATATTCAAGTAACGGACCGCTTGGGAAACAGTGATTATAATATGGTCGTATTTAAAATTAATTTATAGAAGCAACAGTACTAGGACTTTAAACTGTAGAAAGGCAAATTTTCAAAAGTCACATAAACAAGAGGTAACAGCTGACATCGAGAATACACAAATTGAAGATAACAAGAGAATCACACAGCGCAGATCCAGAAATTCTACATGTCAGACAGAATTTTAAATATACGGAAAAAGAGTGACACAAAGTTTTCGTACAGAGAGAAGAGAAGAGGAGGTAAGAGAAACGAGAGAGAAAAGGAATAGGAAGAAGAGAAAGAAGAAAGAAAAAAAAGGAGGAGAAGTGACTAAGGGCTAGATTTACTAAGCTGCGGGTTTGAAAAAGTGGGGATGTTGCCTATAGCAACCAATCAGATTCTAGCTATCATTTTGTAGAAGGTACTAAATAAATGAAAGCTAAAATCTGATTGGTTGCTATAGGCAACATCCCCACTTTTTCAAACCCGCAGCTTAGTAAATCTAGACCTAAGTCTGTTGTGGGAGATGGGAAAAGCTCTGGAAAAGAGGAAAGAGGGGGGTAATAATACTGAGTTACGTGAAGGGTGGACTTGCCTTAAAAAAGGATAGACAAGGATCCCAGACCTTGGTGAAGGCTGTCGAGGAGTTGCGGATACTGGTAATAAATTTCATCCGCTGGGTCTGCCAAATTCTATTGATTATGGGCTGCAGGGAAGGAGGGGAATGCAGCCGCCAGTCTTCCGCTATTTTGCAAGTTGCTGCCGAGAGAATGTGCCTAATTAATTTATTCTGATGGCGGGATGCCGAGGGAACCCCCATGGGAAGAAGAAAAAATTTAGGCTCCAAGGGAATGTCCACCTACAGGATTGAGTGAATCAAGCTCTTAATCTCATCCAGAAACTTGACTGCCTTGGGCACGTTTCTCCACCATATATGGAGAAACGTGCCCTCATGGGAACATACCCGCCAATACCAATCAGATGAATCAGGGAGGAATCTACGGAGACGCGAGGGCACATTGTACCAGCGGCATAGCACCTTACAGATGTTCTCTTTAATTCTAACACAGATAGAACTGGAGGCTGCATTCTCATATAACTCAGAACATTCCTCTACTAATATCTCTTCACCAAGGTCCCACTCCCAGGCTAATTCATGAGGGCCTCTAAGGTTCGAGGTGGAAGAAACTAGCTCAAAATAAAGAGTGGAAATGAGACGTTTTGTTGAGAATTAGCGTAAGCAGAGGGCTTCAAAGGTAGAGAGAGGACGAGATGAGAGGTAGCTTTTGATAACCCTACTGTCAGGATTCGAACCCAGGGCTTCTGCCTCCGTGGACTGCTGCTCTGCTGACTGTGCTATTCTGGCTGCTGGACAGTTCCTTGCCTTTATTCAGTATTCTAGATCAGTTCCAGTGATCTCATGATCTTCCAACATGCCTTAGCTCCACCCCTTGACTTCCTATAAAAGCCTGGCCAGTTCCTGTCTCCAGTGCCTGAATATTGTGCTCTGTGCCTGTGATCTAGCTCCTGCTCCTGTTGCTGTTCCTGTCTACCTGCATATACTACACGTGTACCGAACCCGGCTTGTTTGACCTTTCTTCCATCTCATCTCCTGTTAGCCAGCCTTCCTCCCTGCCACTGGGCTCCATTCCAGTCTCCGGACCGTGACAACTATGAAAGTAACGTAGTTTCAGAAACTGGTAAAAGTGTTTTGAGAAAATATGAAAATGAGATTGGATGTCAGAGAATTGAGGGAAAGTCGCGGAGGAGGTTAGGTGATTTAGATATCTGACTCCCTGCGAGTGTCACGGCTGAAATTAGCTTGAAAAAGGTGCAGGTAATGTTTTGTGATAAAGATACCCAAATATTTGATTTTTGAAGACCCCACTGGAATGGGAAGGAACGCTCCAGAAGTATCTTGTCTGCATCAGAAACATTAAAGTCTAATACCTCTGTCTTGTCCGGGTTGATATTCTAACTTGAGAAATAGCCATATAGGTCTAAATCAGCCAGGAGAGGAAGCACTGAAACAAATAGGGATAAGTAATGGACAACAAGATGTCATCCACATAAACTGCGATCTTATGAGTAGAGGGGCCCACCTGAATACCCGTCATCTCACGGTTATCTCGAATCCTTGTAGCCAATGGCTCAATAATAAGAGCAAATATAAGTGGAGAGGGGTGGCAACCTTGGCATGTGCCATTCAGAATCGGGAAAGGTGAAGAAGTCAAACCATTAGCAGAAACAGTGGCCAAAGGGGAATGATAAAGGGCCAAGATACCTGCCAGAAATATGTCTGTGAACCCCATTGCTCGAAGCACACCCTCCATGAAAGACCAGGAGATGCGGTCGAACATCTTTTCAGCGTCGAGCGCCATGAGGAGGGAAGGAAGGTTATGGTTGTGTATTGTATGAATCAAATCAATAATCCTTCTAGTGTTATCAGGGACTTGACGCCGTGGGATAAAACCCACCGAATCAGAATGGATGAGGGCAGGGAGAAATGGGTTCAGCCTAGAGGCCAATATCTTTGCAAATATTTTCAAATCAACATTAAGTAACGAAATAGGTCTATAGCTGGCACAAAGAAAATGGTCTTTTCCCGGTTTTGTAATAACGACTATGTTGGTTCTAGTGGTGGCAGGGTCAAAGGAAGCCCTCTCGAGCACTTCATTAAAGAATTTTGTTAGATGGGGACCGAGGACCTCTGCAAACTTTTTATAGTACTGGGGGGTGAGGTCGTCTGGGCCAGGAGTCGAAGAAGATTTCAATGACTTAATCGCTGCCAGAACCTCAGACAAAGTAATGTCTTCATTTAGTGACTATTGCTGTGCTGAGGTGACTTTAGGGAGGGGTGTGGATGAAAGGTACTCAGTCAGGGTGGGACGTAGGGTGTTCCCACGGGGGGAAGGCGCATCAAGGTTGTAGAGAGAAGAATAAAACTCCCTGAATTCGTTGACAATAGCTACCGGATCATAGGTGATATTGCCTGAGGGAAACTGACATATTTTATCCATATGATTCAGGGCCAATTTTTGCTGGAGTTTTCTGGCTAATATCGAGTCAGCTTTGTCCGCTTTATCACAGTAATGTTGCTGAAGTTTCTGCATAGTAATGGCCACCCTACAAGAAAGAAGGGTGTTTAGTTGACCTTTCAGTGAGGCAATTTTGGGAAGCAGGGTTGGGTCAAGATGAGTTTGGTGTTGTGTGAGGAGTGATGCTAGTCTGAGTTTCAGAGAGGATACTTCCTCAGCTTTTTTTTTCTGCCCGTCGCCAACTGACTAATCAGTTGACTCCATATAGTAGCTTTATGGGCCTCACATAAAAATTCCTGGGGTCACATCAGGGGTTGAATTATCTAACAAGTAATTAGTGATGGAGGTCTTTATATCTAGACATGTGGATCTATTTAGGAAGAAGTGAATCGTGTAGATGCCATCTACTACGCTGGGGAGGGGGGGGGGGCGGTTTAAGGAGATCTATAAGGAGGGATACGCCCGAATGATCAGTCCAGGTGAGGGTACTTATGTCTGCCTGTATTACATGATGGCTAAGTGTATGCAAGACATGTAGCATATATATGCGTGTGTATGTTTTGGTGAGGAACAGAAAAATGGGTATAATCCCTAGCATCCTCATTGCAGAGCCTCAATGAGTCATATAGACGATGCTGTGAAAGCAGCATGGAAATACAGGTGGAATCTGGGGAGGAAGAAGTGCTCCACTGGGAGGAGGAGGGAGGAGACCTGTCGAGGACCGGATTAAGGGTTACATTAAAATCACCGCCAATGATGGCTTGGCCTTGCGCCAACCACTCAATGTGTTTAAATTTTTTTGTAAAAAAAAGACTTTTGTCTCTGATTTGGAGCATAGACTGAAACCCAAGTAACAGGGGCAGACTGGAGAAAGCGGTCCTCTGGATCTGCATAGGTCTTGGAATGAAGAAAGGGGATTTTACTATGAATCAAAATAGCAACGTCCCATTTCTTGCAATCCGCCAAGGCAAACAAGGTCTGAGAAAACTGCTTACCCTGAAGTTGTGAATGGGTTCCAGTAAGATGAGTTTCTTGTAGAAATATGATGTCTTCTTTTTCTCTCCTAGAAGCGCCCAAGAGAATTGTGCTTTTACGTGGGGAGTTGAGGCCGTTCACATTGATGGAGAAAATCTTCATAGCCATGGCAGTTGCGGGGAGCCGACCTCCAACAACAGCTCTAAGCACTTACAAGGGGAGCATAACCAGTTAGTTCGTCCATGAGACAGATGTGTTAAGAACAAGTAAAAGAGTGGATCATAGTCACTAGAGAAAGAAGGGGGAAAGAAGAAGCCCCATTGTGTGAGAACCCAGAATGAAAGGAATCCTGAGAGGGTTCAAAAACATTATCAAAAACCAGAACATAACAAAGTTAACAATGTCTGAGGGTGCATGGGGGTGGTCCTATGTCTTGTACAGTGTGGAGAGCTGCCAAATCCTGAGGAGACCCAGAGAAAAGACTTACTGCATAAAAATCAATTCTAGCTGTAGAACGGTGTGCAGAGGAAATATAACATGAACATTATCCACTTAGAACAATATATAGAGAGGAAGAGAAGAATGGGTGGTAGGATAAGGTAGGTGGGAGATTGGGAGAAACATGGATCCCATGCCATCCCATTATAGAATAGGGTGGGGAGGGCAGGCTGTGAGGGCTTAGCCACAGAGCATCAGCTACACCTAACAGGTCAAAAAGCAATGTAGTGCAGACAAGACAACAGAACAACGAAAAGTACCGTTGGTTATGAAAAGGCAGAAAATTACAAAGGATTGCAAACCAAACCAAACCGATGAGCATTTTTTTTAAAAAATACCAAACTGAGCAATATACTTAAAGTTTTGAAGAAACTAAAGAAACCTAAAATTAGTAGGCAGGGTAATGAGTTCCACCTGGCATTAAGAGACCACCTGAAAAGGAAGGTAATTTAGAGAGAAAAATTTTGCACTTGCATTGTCATATCAGGGTGGAACTGTGTCCCAGGGACGTCATCTACAGGACTGGGATCATTCGAGCTGAGAGAGCTATGGCCTGAGGAGGCGGAGAATGAGGAGCCGACACCACAGGAAGGATGCCCAGCTTGGCCAGGAGATTCTGACCTTGATCCAGCGTTTTAACAAAGTGAGAGGAATTGGCAACAGAGACTTGGAGCTGGAATGGGAAACACCAGCAGTATCGGATATTGTGCTGGTGGAGAATCTTGGTGACTGTCTGCAGGTCCCTTTGTTTTTGTGTTGTGGATGGAGCAAGGTCCTGGAATAACTGAATGTTCATGTCCCAGAAAGAGACCAATGATTGGTCCCTGGTAGCAAAGAGGATGCGGTCTCTGGTTTGAAAGTAGTGCAAGCGCACAATGATGTCCCAAGGAGGTTGTCCATTGGTAGGCTTAGCTCTCAAGGCACGATGAGCCCGATCCATAAGATAGTCCGCATCAGACATATCCGGAAGGAAGTGAAGGAAGAAGGACTTGAGGAAAGGTTGGATATCCGCAGCGCCGACTTCTTCAGATACATTTCTGATGCGGATATTATTATGGCGGGATCAATTTTCAGAATCCTCCTGTCTTTCCTTCAGATTTTCAACTTCGTCATAGAGACGGGAGATTTCCTTGTCAATAACAGAGTTGGAACGGCAAATATCATCAGTTTTTGATTCCAGGGAATCCGTCCTGTTGTCCAACGTGTTTAACTTAGTTTTAAACTCGCTGACCACTTTTGTCAGCTCTTGGTAGAAAGTCGTCTTCACCCCCTCCAGGAGACTAGTCATTACCGCTTGAATCTGAGGATAAAGCTTAACATCAGAAGGCAAAGAGCCCGATGGCCCCTGGCGATCAGCTTGGGGGGAGGAGGGTTTAAACTTTTATCCATACAAATTTGCTGATGTTCCTGATGTCACTTTCTTTGGTTTGGTAGACATCATTAAAACTAACCAGTAGTCGGGCAGGATAAGGTGAGGAAAGGAAGGAAGGTAAGGGAGGAGATCGCACACTGTTCACAGCTTAGGTGAAAGCGGTCATACCCAGGATCGGGCAGCATAGTAAAATTCACATAGTGGTTGAAAACTTTGTAATGGACGACTGTGTCAAATCACATGGAGAAAAGGTCTCTGGCAATAAACAACCACCCCTCAGTGGTAGAAGTGGGGAATGTTTCACACGTATAATATTAGACACTTGCAATCCAACTTCAGCACTGAGTACCTCCAGCTATTGCTGTACTCACTGCGCTCCAAACTTCTTTTCCCGATGAATAGACCTCTGGTATGAAGTGACCGTCCCAAGTGGTAATGGTGGGGAGCGTATTGCACGTGTGGTGTTGAGTTCCAGTAATCCACCCAGGTAGTTTAGCTGTCAAATCACCCTGCCTTTGGGATTAGAATTCATAGAGACAGTCAACTTGATTGAGGTTACATAAAATCCTTATCCTCTACTGTCAGAGAAAATAGCAGGTGAATTAGCAGAGAGGACCACTGGGTGGCAGTAGAGACCCAATTTCAGTGTGCAGGCTGATAAGATAATGGAAAAGCTGCATTCATTCATTGGCCTCTATGGTCAGATCGAGACAGATGGATTGTGGTCAGCCAAGGAGCCGTGGACCAGGCTGGATCTCGCGAATGGAGACAATCAGAGCCTCAGTGAAAAGCCCTATTCCTGTCGTGCGCTCCGGACCGGAAGTGAAGCCGGCTATGGTGGCCGGCACTTCCGGTTTCGCAGGAGAACGAAGACGGCAGCAAATGATCCAAGGGACAGGTAAGGAGGACAGCAACACTAGGATCGGTCACCGGGGGAGCCAAGTAGGCTAATCCCTCACCAGGGGCCGACAGTGGGCACGCTCCGGAGGTCCGGCACAATTCATCCATGTCACCAGCAATGAGGGGGTGTGATAAGGTTTTCCGGCGCAGACAAACCCGACACAGTAGAGAGCGACGAACAGATAACGATGACAACAAAACCGGTCATGTAGAAATTGCGACTTACCAATTTAATGCCATGGGGTGTTTGCGGCAGCTTCAATTTCCTGACACAGTAAAAACCAACCTTGCAAAAGCTGGGTGCTAAGAATACAACAATAGCACAACAGTCCAGTGCCCTGGTTCAAGTAGCCGCAGCTAATTTTATTTAGCAGCTCCAAAAATGATCAAAAATTAAACAAAATATAAACAAAAGCAATAGCCTCTGCAGCTTCTAACTAATACAACAGGAACATCCTCTCTAAAATGAAGGACCTAATGTCCCCCACACAAAAATTAACAGAAGTTACTGGTAATAAATTGCAGTGTCTCTCAGCAGGCATCTGGCCTGTTCTCCAAGCAGTGAGAGACTGAGGGAACTGTACTAGCACCACACAACTCTGAATAACCAGTAGAGTGTCTCAAAGGTTGGAAGCCCTGGAATAGACCTGATGAATAGAGCCCATCCGTCTCTGTCCATTCATAATCTCAGGGACCCTTATACCGGCTTTTCCTATAGCCGAAAACACTCTTTGGGAAGCTCTTTCCCAAACACAAGTAATCTTCCTGGGGTTTTAAAACACACAAGACAGAAATCTGGGACATATGTATCTGTCTTTAACAAAAGACAATAACTTATATTGGAATAAGCCCTCAGGTGTAGAGAATGCAGTCTTGGGTTTGGCAGATGTTGTTAAGGGTATCTACCAATATCCTTTTGTGAGGTCTAAAGTAGTCAGATATTTACTTCCGTCTAAGTTCTCTACCAGTTCATCTGTGGCATAGAAAAAGTGTTAAATTGAGAGAAATTATTTACATATCTAAAATCATTGCAACAGTGCATTGCCCCATTGGGTTTTGGGACTAATACAATCGGACTATTCGATTAGCTGGTGGACTCTTTCACAACACCCAGTTGAACCATGTATTCAATTTCTCTCTTCACCGCAACTCGTCTAGCCTTTGGTATATGGTACCATTGCTTAACCACTACTACAGGAGGTGTGATTATATCATGTTCTATAACAGTGAAACACCCAGGAATAGAAGAAAAGACATCCCTGTTTCAAGCATTTCTACAACGTGTTGCCTTAGATGCGGTGTCAAGGAGGTCTCAATGGGTCCCTCGCAGTTGTCTACTTTAATGGCTAGCATTGAAGACCCAGGATTATCCTCAAGAGAAAGTTTTAGTAATTTGATATGATAAATTTGTTCTTCCTGCCTCCTACCCAACTGGCGGACTCTATATTTCAGTAGGCCAACCGCCTCTATGATCTTATAAGCTCCCTGCCAGTGTACATAGATTTTAGTTTCCTGGATGGGGATGAGAACTATTACTTTGTCGCCTGGGTTGAAAGAACGGACTGCTGCCAAGTGTCATAATGCCTTTTCTGATGTTCCTGGGCATCCTCTAAGGGTTGTCTCAATAAAGGACCTATTTGTCTCATCCTTCCATATAATTGTGCAACAACCTTAGGTTTTCGTTGCTCCCAACCTTCTTCGAGAATATCCAAAATGCTGCTAGGCTGTCATCCATACAAGAGCTCAAATGGACTAAACTCCGTTAAGACTTGAGGTGCTTTCTGCTCTGCCTGGTGTCCCTGTCGTCAAGGAGACGGTCGGGACGTCACATCTGGGTCCGGCTCGACCGTTGCTAAGGCAATGGTCGGACGCTAAAACAGTCCAGCGCCGCGTCCCAGCAGTACAGGGAAGCCGGGCGCGTACGTAGTAGGTTCAGCAAGCCTGCGGGCTAATTAGCAGCTTTTTATTAATTAAACAGACACTAAGGGCTAGATTTACTAAGCTGCGGGTTTGAAAATGTGGGGATGTTGCCTATAGCAACCAATCAGATTCTAGCTGTCATTTATTTAGTACATTCTACAAAATGACAGCTAGAATCTGATTGGTTGCTATAGGCAACATGCCCACTTTTTCCAACCCGCAGCTTAGTAAATCTAGCCCTAAGGGTGTTTTCAGTGTTAGGCTCTGATTGGCTGATTTCTGCACTGTTGCTGACCTGCTCTGGGTTCCTGAATTGCTGATTACCTGTTGTGAACCCCTGCCTGTTTCTTGGACCTTGCCTGTTTGCCTGTGACCCTGACCCTTTGGCCCATATCTTGGACTCTGCTGTTTTGCCTGTGACCCTGACCTTTGGCGTGTTATCTGACCATACTACCCTGCTTATGACCCCCGACCTCGGATTTCGTCTGACCATCCATTACCATCTCTGCTGCCTCCTGGCCTGCCGATGCGGTACTGTATAACGTACCTACACTACATTGGAGTGAAGTCCTGGGGACATCCGAGTACCTGTGAGCGCGTATAGCTCTACAGGAAAGGCGGCTGCTATAGGTGAAGACCTCCATCTAGCAGTTCTGCAAGTTCGTTATCTGACCAGACAGCCTAACACTTTCCATACCACAAACATTAGAAAAGGGAGGAGATTATCCAGTTTTTTTTCTTGTGCCACCACCTTTCTAATCATCTGCTTTAATGTATGGTTAAAACGCTCCACTAGCCCATCTGTTTGCGGGTAATAGACTGAGGTGCACTGGGCTTTTACGCCAAGTAACTGACTTAATTATTTCATTAACTTTGACATGAAATCAGTGCCCGAGCCGGTCAGGATTTTTTTTGGAATCCTCAACCTCATATAAAGAAATATATAGCTCATTGGCTGTAGTACTTGACTTCATATTACATAGCAGAATGACTTCCAGATAGCTCGTGGTATAATTCAGAATCATTAAGATATATTGGTGGCCCCAAGCCCATGTTTCCAATGGACCCACCTGGTCCATTCCTATCCATTCAAAGGGGACTTGAACAAACGGAATAGGAATCAATGGGCCATGTAGGAGATGTTTTCTGACATACTGGGCAGGACAGGCTGTACCTTTTTATTGCCATACGTATTCCCGGCCAGTGAAAGCATAACCGAGTCTTATCTTCACCCAAATGATCCCCACAAAGATGTGTGCGTGCAGCTTTCAAAATTAAAGTTACGTGTACCTGCGGTATTAATAGCTGATCAACATTTTTCTCCTGAACAACCCCCACGCTATACAATAAATCCGCTTTTAAATAAAAAAACGTTAATTTCAACAAGAGTTTTAAATGCATTTTTTTAGGATAGCATAATTAAGCTGATCCCTATCAAAATATTGTAACAAAATGAGCCTTGGAATTGGGGACCTGTCCTCAGTTTCCTCTGGTGGCACCAAAGTTTCCACGATAGTGTCAGCGGCAAATGATTGCATTCACTGCTCCTTTTTGTCTACTTGGGTGAGACTTGGGACCAGTAGCAGTTATGGAGCAGTTTTCAAAATCCATAAATGACTGTTCTGTTCTTTTCCTGAGTCCAGTGACAGTTGGACAGGTTCATTTAAGGTTGAACTTTTGGCCAGTGTATCAGTTGCCGACGTGTCCACCCAGATCCGATCAGCAAGTGCCTCCTGGAACAGGGCAAACTTTCGCCCCGGATAAGGGGGTACGGTAGTTTTGGGGCTATGGCAGCCTCTACTTAACTGTTTGGCTTTTTAGAGTAAGTAGAAGGCAAGTTTGCACATATTCCTCAGTGATTTCATGGATGCATGGCATTTCCACCTTATGTAATCTTGCTGTCACCTCTTTTGGAACTACAGAACTGGAGACCAATGTCAGCTCACTTCCGGAGCCTACCGAGGCCAAAACAGCATGTTGTTTATCAGGACAATCACCCAAAATCATAATGGACTCTCCGTGGAGGAGGATATGGTGCAGGAACTAGGGAAGGCGGGAGCCAGCCGAGTAAGTGAATAATCCATTTGCTCCTGACAGCTTGTACAATCAGCATGAAAATGCCTAGGTTTGCCACATTCAAAGCATTTAGGTGAAAAGACTTTTCTTCCGGCTCCACAGGCAGTGGTTGTCTCTGGGCCACAGCTTTGGATACTCCTCTGGAGCTTTAAACATGTGTTGCTTCCATAACAAGCTCCTTGTAAGACAGCGGATCCACTTGTAGCACCCATGGTACTTAGCTGTAACCACTTTGGAGAGCTCTATCAGCTGTGATCAAACTCCTATCATGGAAGAGCTGAGCTCTCCCCGGTCCCGTCACTCCTATTCAGGCAAAAATATCAGCTTTTACTTGCTGATACTCAGAAGCTTTTTGGTCAGACAAATTAACATAAACCCGCGGAGATTCGCTGCTCACATATGGCATCAGTTTTTCTGCCCAGACTTCTGGCAGCTATTTAAGCCTCCTTGCGGTTCTCTCAAAGGCCAAGATATATGCCTCCCCATCATCCGTGGAGGACATTTTCTGCAATGCAGCTGCCCCAGACACATCTTTTAGTTGCCTCACTCGATCCACCTCTCCACGCAAGAGGTTTTTTTTAGTATTTTTTAACCTTGCCTCTGCAACTCACAGCATTTTGGCCTGCTGCACCAGCTGCGTAGCGCCACATTCAGCAAAGCTGTGCAGTAGCCAGATTCACCAATGCACTCAGAATATCTTCCTTCAGTGTCTTGACATGCAGGAAACTGAAATTTTGCTTCCCTAACCATAAACTAACAGTTTTACTTGTTAAAAAGCGTTTGTGGCTCCTGTAAATTACACTTGAAACTTATCAAACAATTTTATATATTTACTTTGTGATTAAGGTTTGCTTCACCTATACATTTTCCATATTTGCAGCAAATATATTTGTTGATCTTGCACCACTCACTACTCTGGATTTGTTAGCTGGGTGGAGAACAGGATCTGGCTATCGCACGATGACACCCCTTGTGAGAAGTGCGGTAACAGATGATGCTCACAAAAGTTTTGCTGAACCACTTTGCTGCACTTTATTTACAGGTGTCAGGATGGTACAGACAGCATGAGGTCTAGTTACAGCAAATAAATAAACCAAAGTATTTTACAATTTCCCGTGACCTAGCTTCTGGCTAAACATCCAATTTGCTCACTAGACACCGGCCACTGACTTTCATCGGTCGTCCCTCCCACAACAAAAACCCAACTATTTATGATTCCTTCCCAGCACTAACTGCCTAAACCAGAAATTAATCACACCCATGTGCCCCACCTGTGTTTTGCGTGCAGAAAAATTTAGAGAATTAACCCTGTCTGCAGCATGAGCCTGCAGACTCCAGAGAAATTATTAATCTCTTCCTTAATATTCTGTGCCACAATAAATATCTCCTTATCAGCTACAACATTAAAACTTTTAAAACTGCCTAATACTGTGTAAGTCTCCCTCGTACCGCCAATAAAGCTCTGACTCATTGAGGCATGGACTCCACAAGACCCCTGAAGGTATCCTGTGGTATCTGGCATTAAGAAGATAGCAGCAGATCCTTTAAGTCTGTAAGTTGTGAGGTGGATCTCCATGGCTCTGACTTATTTTTCCAGCACATCCCACAGATGCTCGATCGGATTGAGGTCTGGGGAATTTGGAGGCCAAGTCAACACCTTGAACTCTTTGCTGTATTCCTCAAAACATTTCTGAACAATTTTTGCATTGTGGCAGGGCACATTATCCTACTAAAAGAGGTCACTGCCATCAGGGAATACTGTTGATATGAAGAAGTGTACTTGGTTGGCAACAATGTTTAGGTAGGTGGTACTTGTCAAAGTAACATCCACATGAATGCCAGGACCCAAAGTTTCTCAGCAGAATATTGCCCAGAGCATCATATTGCCTTTACCAGCTTGCCTTCTTCCCATACTGCACCCTGATGCCATCTCTTCCCCAGGTAAAGACGCATACGCAGCTGGCCATCTACATAATGTCAGAGAAAATGTGATTCATCAGACCAGCCCACCTTCTTCTATTACTCTATGATCCAATCCTGGAACTCACCTACCCATTGTAGGCACTTTCTGTAGTGAATAAATGTCAACATGGTCAATCTGAACTGTCTACGGCTATGCAGCCGAATTTGCAGCAAGCTGAAATGTACTGTGTGTTCTGACATCTTTCTATAATAGCCAGCATTTACTTGTTCAGCAATTTGAGCTCTTCTGTGTAATTGGAGCAGATGGGCTAGCCATTGCTCCCCAAGCACATTAATAAGCCTTGGGTGCCTATGACCCTGTCCCCAGTTCACCATTGGTCCTTCATGGACCACTTTGGTAGGTACTAACCACTGCATGCCGAGAACACCCCACAAGACCGCTGCTTTGGAGATGCTCTGAACCAGTCATCGCCATATCTATCTATCTCTCTATCTATATTCTCCATCTGTCACGATAGACCAAAAGGCTACATGTGGACTCGGATAGTCCCTATGACATCATTTGTTAATTCTCTGGTTTGAAATATATGGTCCCACTAATACACCATTCAAAGCATGAGGTGATGGATTGCAAACTTGAATTCTTAGATGGTACCAGTTGGGCTGTACGTGTCTCACATGAATTATAAAATGACTGCTGAACTGCTTCCTGGCCAACCACCCCATCCCACCATGAGAACAGGAAGTCTGAAGCATCTGGAACCTCCTCCTGGGCACCATCTCAGCAGGGGGAGGTATAACGGGGGGGCTGAACATCCATCTCACCCTTTTCCAACCCTTGGCCAGCTCTCGGATAATACCAGGACTTAGAACTTATTCTTAGAATGACTTTACAGGGTGGAAATCTCCTCATGGGAATTTTGGATCCGTTGCAAGGGAAATTCTGGGTATTCACAGTTCATCTGAGCTTGGTGTTGAAGATTTGTCTCCTACCAACTCCATCATGATTCTATTTTGTTGTCACGAACATGCTCCCAGCTTTCTTGACTTTGGGTGTTTAATGTATGAGGTTACACACGATTCCAGACCGCAGTCTCTCTCTACCTATCACACAGGTTATAGACCTACTGAATCGCCCCCCACACAGCGCTCTCACCCCACCACACACTTCAGGTTTGCACCACCTATTGATTACGGGCAATAGGACCCTAATATACTGTCCAACACTGGCACACAAGGCTTCTGGCTACCTACAGGTTAGCAAAGTCCACACCAGCAATCAATGGGTTAACTCGTCACACCTTCAGACTGTTATACAAAGTAAATGCAAGCACACAATAGGCTTTTTAGTCAAACGTGTTAACAAATCACACAGCGGTATTCAAAGGGTTAACTTGGCCGAGCTATATTCTTCTTAACATGCTAATGGATTTGTTAAAGTATCAAGGACGCCACTTATTAAATTATAGATTTAATATACAAAGGTACAGGGCATTCAGATATAAAAATCAATTAATAAAACAATTGACATAACATACATAAGCAAACAGTTTAAAATAAAAGAGATTACATTCAGAGTAAAGCTTACCTAAATTGTATAATCTGTGACATGGGAAATTGGCTTGGGAGATGAACAGCTTATCAATGTGGATTGATTTTTCCAAAAGACTGACAATTTGTTGTAACTGGTCTCAGCTTTTTAAAGATACCTTTACACCTTTCCTCACTTCCCAAGGGGTTGTGGTCTGTGACACTTTTTTCAATCACCATTTGCATGTTGCATGACTTACTAACCAATTCTACTATGTGACCTAACTTTTCTGTGGATCGTCACACTTTTATTAATAGATACCGTATGAATTTACCCATCTATTCATACCAAACAAGCTAGGTACACGGTGGCAGTTTGAGCTTATACTCATTTACTCATTGTTATGATTCCTAGTAAACTCAGCAAGCAGCCACGGAAGTATAATACAAATGTCTTTATTCCAGCAAACTATATAAGCAAGGATTCAGTTCCAGGAACATGCAGGTTTTCATAAACAGGTATAATGAACAGGTATGGCAGGAAGGTACACAGAAATAACTGGTTCCACAGAATACTAATATAGTTTGAATGCAGGAATTATAAAGGTGAGTTACCCAATTCCAGAAAGCAAACAGAGTCCAGGCAAAGTAAATGTCACAAGCAAACTTGCATAGTCCGGTAATCAGGCCAAGGTCTAAGGTAACGAGAAGTCCAGCAGTATCCAGGCAAGGTTCGGGGTCACGAGCAGACAAGCATAAATGGTAAACAGGCCAAGGTCACAATGGGAGATCAAATATCAGCAGAATCAAACAGGAACAGGGGGAACACAAGCCGCAGCCAGGTATACAAGGATGAACTGCTCAGAGCACAGCTTGAGGCAGGTACTTAAAGCAGTGCAACAGGTGCAGTTCTAATCAGGCATAATGCAAGGTGATTAACTCCTTCAGGCATGTAGTAAAGTACAGGAACAGAACAGCAGCACCTCTGGTGGTATAAGGTACTGCTGCTAGGTACAAATAACAGGCAGAGTTGTAACACTCATCTTCTCTTAATTTGACATATGAGCTGCCCTTCATCATGCTATTGAGGAATATGTGGTTGATCATTACTTTTATTGATCTTAAGTGGCATATTTTAAAACTGAATTATTCTTGTCTATATAAAATATAGCCAAGTCAGCACATGGTCTCTTTGAGCCAGACACCATGTGCAGAGCCACCGAATACACACACAACAGACTCTCTGGTTTCACATTTTACACTTAAGTAGCTCAAGTTATCAATGGATTCATTTAATATACCATATTTACACTGCAGTTATGATTTAGACCTTATTCCCCACAATTATGTGATGGGTTATCCCTTATAAATAGCTGTAAGTTCTCTATGTTCTAGATACTTGTGATTGTGCGTGAACCTGTACTGTGATCCTGCTGTTGTTCACAACTTGCAGAGTACATTCTGCCTTGGAGAATCCTCTGCTCCATTGGGAGCTTCTTGTGAGCCTGTCCTCCAGGTGTGCCTGCAAGAGCAAGGTGACTGTTCAGTCTCCCATCATGTTGGTGGAGAGCTTGTGGTCAAACCATTAAAGGCGAGAGACAGAATTCCTAACTCCGCCAGCAGAATCATATCTTACAGTGTGGCTGAGAGAAGCACACGCACAGCATAGCCAGGAGACAATCTGCTGTAGCTCAATGGCACTCAGCAACCCTATTCAAAATATAGGAACTATAACTTGGCCTGGAATCTGTATAACTTGATCTGGTTAATTTCGATTGAACTTTTAGTGGATGCTATATTTTTGACTCTGGGACTCTGTGGGAACTATTGTGAGATCTGGTAACATTCTGGATGTTGTTTTAAACATATTTTATTTGTGTTCTTGCTACTGATTTTACTGTTGTGTTTTTGCATTTTTGTAATAAAGATACTGTTGTTTCTTCCTTCTCTCCTTGCCTGTTATGATTGAAGAACCCCTAGATACCAGGGTTACCTAATGGGCTTAAACCCTAACACCCTGACATCATCCCTATTTTGGGCAGCACAGTGGCTTAGTGGTTAGCACTTCTGCCTCACAACACTGGGGTCATGAGTTCAATTCCTGACCAATTCCTGACTTCTGTGTGAAGTTTGTATGGTCTCTCTATGACCTACTGATTTTTTTATTATTTTTAATTAATGAATCCCTCAGTAGATAATAAGATGATTTGCACACTATTTTTTTCCCCATGCAATCTTATGGCTGAAAAATAACATACAAACAAACCACTCATAGTTACTGGCTTACAGTCAGGTTCTGTTGTGGTGTAGAGGGTATCTAGAGGTACATGACATCTGTCTTTTCAATATGAATTGATAAATCTCCAGCATTTAAGTCCATAGCATAGAAATAACTTTAGCACAATGCAAATTTTTCCAAGAGCAGGCAGCTTAAATGTTAATGACAATAATTTGCACAATTGAAATGCATGGACTTCTTTCATCTGTTATCAAAACACATACAGAACCAGAAAATAGACAAATATCTCTGCCATTAGTCAACAATTACCCTACCTGTGTATTATTCTATATATCTAAGATACCTCATTATTTTTTAAAAAATATCTACCCCTGAACCACCAGGTACCTCAGTATAACTGGAAGGAAGAGCGATGGTAACATTTCACTGTACTTGGGATCAGTGGTCAAAGTGGAAATTTAGAAGTGGCGGTATGGAAATTTAGAGGTTGCAGTATGAAAATTGTAATGGGAATGTAAAAAAAAGACAGTAGGAGAAGTGATAGTATGGTATACCACCCTATACACCCAGACCACTGCTTAGAATAGTATCCCTTTAATTTGAATGAAGTGCCTCTACCAAAGTGTTTAGGGTTGTAGATCTTTGCACGGTTAACAAGAGGTTGACTCTGAAAATCCTTGCCTGACTCACAATAAATGACTGTTGATGACAAACACACACACCACAGATAAAAATGAAAAACTGTTTGGCATGTTTATTAAATGTCCTGAAAACTAGAAGACCAATAGAAGACCAATAACATTGCTAATGAGTAAAGAAAGAGGATCTTATCCTCAGCAAAGATAAGGTGGTGAAAATGACTGTAACTATGAGACACAAGTTGCTTTAGGACAATAAGTCAATTTATATGCAGAAGAGTGTTATAATAGTAATACAATTATATGGCACAATAGAAAAATCCGCAATGACAAAAATGACAAACATTAAATCAGCATTGACCGTAATGACAATAATAACCAAGGTGAATTTATCATCATATAACTGGTAGCAGTGCAATGTTAAATGTCTTAATTTTATCATATAACCACTTCACTTAGGCTTAATGTGGGCATTAATCACATTTAGACCTACTAGAATAAACCCTAAACTTGATAATGTCCTCTCACTAAAACTGTGCTCTGGGTTAGAAAAAGATGAGGCAGCAGCAAGTAGTGGTGAATATCACTACAAGAATTGTAATATGAAAACAATAAGAATTACACAGAGTCCCTTTATCATATGAACAATGAATAATTGTTTTTTCCTCTTAAAGATGATAATGGAGGTAATAGTCTGAATATTAATAATTGTAATGCCCCCTAGTGGCATTTTAGTAAACCATGCACCCCAGTGAATACAGGAGGGGGTCACCTGGGGGGCGAGTTAGATGTTTTGGAATGTGACTCAAGCTGGTTGCTATGGTGACAACCAGGCCCAGTCTGCTAGTGTCAGAAAGTGCAGAAAAGAGACAGACAAACAGATAGACAGAGAGAACAGAGGTGGTGTAATATATAGCTGAGGACCTGGGAGAGTGGGGTGGATGCTCCCAGGCTCCCAGGAATTGCCTGGGAGTGTGAGCTTGGTGGCTGCATAAGGGCAAGTAATGTGTGCCTGAATAAGGGGAGAGTCCCGAGAGCAGAGACCCCTGGAGAGAACGGGGGAATTGCTGCAAGTGGCAGCATGCATACATTAAGGAATGTAAGATCTGCATGTGTATTGGAGATAAGCTACACTGTGATTCTAGCTGAACTGTGAGTAGCTGTGGAACTACTGTGACCAGGAGAACCTGGTATGTACTGCGATAAAAACAGCAGTGTGGCTGCATATACAGAAGGGAGGAGTCCCTAATCCCAGAGAGGGGGAGAACCCCAAGAGAGAGAGGGGAACATTTTGCATGGAAGAGACACTGGTAGAGAGGGTTGCTACAAGAGGCATGATAGCTGAAGTGTCAGAGCCAGGGGCTGAGAGTACACAGAGAGAAGTGTCAGAGTCCAAAGGAGAAATCATCCCCGCATAGGAGGAGTGAGCTGCAGTTGAGAGTTACACAGCGTGTGTCACAACTGCATTGGGAAGCTGCCTGCTTGTTAGGATTCATATGAATACCCCTGCAAAGGAGGCTGAACTGCAAAGAAGTATGGGGTAGGAGACATATGAACTATGTTATATTACATCTAGATAACATTAAGAACTGTGCAGGAGGAGTAAGGAGATATATTTGCAACCATTTTCATGTTGCTCATTAAGAACTGTGCTTAAGGGAGTAATGAGCTGTATATATATTTGTGTATTGTTGCTACCATTACGATTATTGTGTTGGAGGAAGAGGAGTGTAAATAAAGAGTTCAGTTTGTCATAGATATGGTGTGTGGCCTAAATTATTCTGACTTTTATTGCACTGTCATTTACACCCATGCCGATCAATTAGTCACTGTTTGGGAAAGAGGTACACCTTCACACCCCACCCTACACACAGTGACAGGTGGTTAAATAACGATGTAGGTATTCCGGAGACATAATGCGCACAAGCATGTGTATAAGATGAGGGGAGGAGTAATCTCTCCAATCTTTAGTAGTTCAAGGTCAGTCTTATAAATCAGGTGGGCCGCTTTACAGGTATCCAGGCTCATCTTTAGTGCACAGAACCTAGCTAAGGGTTGAGGCCACCAAAGGCTAATACGCTTATAGCGCCCCCTCGCCTACCTGGTCAAGCAAATGTGTGGTAGGTAAAAATTAACTTGTCAATAATTTAAAATCTTGCTTCCTTCACCTTGACTCACCAATGTTTATGTTTAAGTGTTTTGGAAACACCACTCCACTAGGCCTTTACAAATGGTGACAGAAATCTTTGTCACTTACTTCATTTTCGTTAAAATCAGAGCTGTATACCAGAACAAGCGTATCAGGATCCATAGCATTAAAACCACGGAGAGTAATGTACAATGAAACAAAGTGGTTTATGAGGCACGAAACTCACAGGTTGGACTGAGATGAAGAAAATTAAAAAGTAGGTAAACACAAGTACTGGATGTTGGATAACAGGATTGCCAGATAGAGCTGAGAACATCAGTATCCAGGCAGGTGAGATGATCAGCAGACAGAGAAAGACTGAATATCCATGTTAGACAGGGAGCTTTGAAGTTGGGACACAGGTGGTGTAACGGTCTGCAGGCACAAGAGTACATGGAGGATCAGGTAAGCTGACAACCAGGAAACTGGATCAGAGGAGATGTAACAGTCTGCAGCCTGGCGTACACAGAGGTCTGGGTAAGCTGACAGCCAGGAGCCTGGATCAGAGAAGGTGCATGCTCTGCAGGCAAGGGTACAAGAAGGTCCATGTATACAAACACCTGGAATGCTGAAAAAAGAGAAGATGTAACAGTCTGCAGGCAGGAGTACACAGAGGTCCAGGTATGTTAGGAAGCAAGGAGACTGGATCATCAGAGGTGTAACAGTGTGCAGGCATGAGTACACGCAGGTACAGCTACGCTAGGAGGCAAGGAGACTGGATCAGCAGAGGTGTAACAGTCTGCAGGCAGGAGTACACAGAGGTCTAGTTATGCTTAGAAGCAAGGAAACTCTGAACAGCAGAGGTGTAACGGTCTGCAGGCAGGAGTACACAGAGGTCCAGTTATGCTAAGAAGCAAGGCGACTGGTTCAGCACAGATGTAACGGTCTTGGGCGGGAATACACAAAGGTCCAGGTATGCTTGGTAGCAAGGTGACTGGACCAGCAGAGGTGTAATGATCTGCAGCAGAAATAAACTGTAAGTAAAACACCAGACAGGAGAAGACACATCCACACAGGTAGGAAAGACGCACGGGGGGACTAGACAACAGGGGGGTCAAACTAGTCAGGGGTCAGAACACAGAAGGTTCACAATGATGCCAGGGAGAAAGCAGGAGTAAAGTCAAAGTGAATCCAAGTTCTGGGTCATAAGATGAGTTGCAAACAAAGGAAGCCAGTCAGGATCAATACACAGGAGTATACAGAGGAACCAGCAGCAACTAAGACAATAGCTGAACTGGCAAAGAATGCAGGTAGAGGCAGTCTCTTAAAGGCCAACCACAAGTGAAAAGGATACAGGAGTAATGAGCTTAACTCCTGCAGGTAGGAGAAAAGTCTGAGTACAACAGTGGAGTCCTAACATATTCCCTTGTAGACAGGAGCTGCAGAAGGCAAAGATCCCCATAAGGGTGCTGCAGTGTAGCTGGAGGCATATCATTGTTCATCACCAAACTGTTCTTCAATGGTTGGGAGAAGTTGCTCTTGGAAGATGCTTTTATGCCATTCTTTATTCATGTCTGTGTTTTTAGGCAAAGTTGTGAGTGAGTCCACTTGCTTGGCTGAGAAGCACCCCCGCCCCCCCCCCCCCCCCACATGAATGCTCTCAGGATGCTTTACTGTTGACATGACACAGGACTGATGGTAGCGCTCACCTTTCCTTCTCCAGACAAGCGTTTTTCCAGATGCCCCAAACAATCTGAAAGGGGATTCATCAGAGAAAATTACTTTTCCTCAGTCCTCAGCAGTCCAATCCCTGTACCTTTTACAGAATATCAGTCTGTCCTTGATGCTTTTCCTGGAGAAAAGTGGCTACTTTGCTGGCCTTCTTGACACCAGGCCTTCCTCCAAATGTCTTCGCCTCACTGTGCATGCAGATGCACCCATACCTGCCTGCTATCATTCCTGAGCAAGCTCTGCACTGGTGGCACCCCGATCTTGCAGCTAAATCAACTTTAGGAGATGGTCCTGCAACTTCCAGCTTCCAGCCTGTTTTTCTAACTCAATCAGAATGGCAGAGTGATCTCCACCCTTGTCCTTGTCAACACTCTCACCTGTGTTAATGAGAGAATCACTGACATGATGTCAGCTTGTCCTTTTGTGGCAGGGATGAAAGGCAGTGGAAATGTTGTTTGTTGGGATAAAGTTCATTGTCGTAGCAAAGAGGGACTTTTAAATTACTTGCAATTCATCTGAGTATATGCAAATTGCCATCAAAAAAACTGAGGAAGCAGACTTTGTGAAAAATAATATTTGTGTCATTCTCAAAACTTTTGGCCATGACTGTACTATATTTTTATTTTAGAGAACATTTATTCTCTTATATTTTAAAATGAATTTCAGTTTATACCTATGACCCCTGTCACCATTTTTCACCCCACCACAATGTTTGTGCCCACCCAAAGCCTTGCTGCAGCCTAGTCAGCCTTTTGGATAATGCGATGCATTATGTAGTGAGTTGCTTGTACGTACCCAGTGGTGCAAGCGTGCTGGCACAGGACGGTAGCAGGGGTGAATCCAGCTGGAGGAAGGGGTGATTGTGGCAACACTATAACAGTTTGTAGTCATCAACCATAGGTATCCAATACAGGCTTGAACCTATGTTACAGAGGCTTCCATCTTGACACTGCTTGCATTGCCAAGATTGAGTTATTTCACCATGGAGAGGGGCAAAAAATCCTGTTATAGGGGCCTTATCTCATCCAATTTACTAGGAAGTGGGTAGGATGCAGGAGAATGTATTGCTTTCCCAGGAGTCTGGGCTACCTACCCAGAGTTAAGGAGATTCCTGGACATTCCGGGAGAGTGAGCGAGTATGTTTTAAGCTGTTAGTGGACTATTCTGTTTTAATTAGTAGAAAGTCGAGTGTGTATAAGAGAATTGTTTCCCCCACTTTGTTTTATATATCAGCTTAATTTAGCTATAGTTTTCCTTTAATGTTCCTTTTTATTTATACTGGCTGGCTATTTGCGAAGGATGTGTGGATCCACATTTGTGGATTTTGCCATCTGCTGCACAAATATATCTGTGTTTTGCTTTCCAAAAACTGTATAGAGGACAGATACAGCAGTGTTATACGGACCTGGAAATACACATACAATAAGAGCATACAGTAAGAGAGCTAACAAGGGTGGGTAGGGAAATTGAGAAGAAGAGGTGAAAAGCAAAGTAACATGATTTAAAGGATGATGTGTGGGTAAATACTGAAAACGGACACAGTTATGATCCCATAAGGAAAGCAGAAACTAAGAGAGAACATTTATGTTAATTGAAGTGGAAGGAAGCTACTGCATCTCATGACACTCAGAAACTAAATAGATAAGAAAGGTAAAGAATGCAAGACTGTTCTTGGATGAGATTGTATTGCACAATTATTAAAGTGATTTAGTGAAATCACTGAACTTGCCATTGAAAAACTGTTCCTCAGAATAATCGACTCAATCTGTATTTGGCAAAAACATTTTGCACAATTTGCAGGAAGAATTTGGCCTTAAATGTTCCCAGTCCACCACACCACACAGCACATTGAATTGACCATCATCCCAGCTCTTTACATAGACTATAAATTCCATGAAATGTGAATTTACATATACAGTGCAAAATGTGAAGTAAAAGCGTAATTTAAAGTTTGCACCTCGGTAGCACAGACTGTTCATTTGCAAAACCTGATTTGTGTTAAATTTTTCCACAGCCTCTCCTTCCAATAGTGGATAACTCATAACTAACATTTGATATTACCACCGTTCCAAGCAGTACATAAAACATTAGGCAGTTTGTTCATTCTCTTGTAGAACATAGGTCTATAAAGTGAACACATTTTTTGATGACCTCTGTATTGGAGGAATTGCAAGAATGGAAGAAACGTGTAATAGTTATGTAAGATTGGCCTGGTGTCCATGTGTGTTTCGCATTTACTGATTCAGTTTTGTATCCGATCTTGGAATACTTCCAAAGTTGCTTACATCATGCAAATGAGTTTGTCCATTTACTGTGCATATACATACAGACATATGGATTGGACAATCATACCAGGTAGTTCATGCATTGCAAAACATATCTACAAATTTTATTTCAAGATTAACTGGTACTCAAGAGGCTTATCTTATTGTTCACTGTTTGTAACATATTGGGCAGAGCATGTAACTTTGAATGTTATATCTCTGTTTCTTGCTGTTTAAAGTAAGAACAGGACATTAGTAAATGGAAGGTGTGTACAGGAGGGGATGCTAGTGAGCAGGAATAAATTCTACAAGCTAACTGCCAAATAAAGACTTCATTGTGCTCCCTCTTTCCCCCACCTTATTTGATTCTGTCTGTATCCCCTCCTTTACCCTCCTCGCTCACTTTCCCCTTAGCCTTTTCACTCTCTCTCTCTTGTCCTCCTCCCTAAATCTCCTCTCCTGTCCATCTCTCTTTCCCCTCCCTTCTTCTTTGTATCCCAGAAAACTCTGAGATCCGCACACAGGGATCTGAACTCAATTGAGAGATAAAGGAGAAAAGGAGGGAGTAGAGAAAAAGAGAAACTGAGGGAGAGAGCAAAATATTTTCTTGGGACCAAAGCCCACCTGTATACAGCCGGCAGCAGCCATAAAAGGCTCCCTCACAGGTAAGAGGTCTGTCCCCTCTGACATACTTTTCCACATCATACACCAGGAAAAAGTGTACAATCTGATTTTATGATTCAGCAATGCAGTGAAATAGCCCTGCATGTTTTAAGTAAAGACAACCCATTAAAAAAAAACTGCAGTGTACTCTGCTGAGAGGAGCCAAGCAGCAGTGTTATGTTTTATGTTACAAAAGTAGAGTTGTTTCTTAACATAACACCTAGACTTATGCCCAGAGAGCATTTTTTTTTGACCTGCCATCCACAGCTCTGCCCTTGGGTTCTGTCGGTGCATTTCTAAAGGATGTGTAAATGTGTTACAACCACTCATAACAAAAAAACCTATTGGTACTATTCCTTGTCCAATTTATTTATGAGTTTAGGCTGATGCAGAGTATTTTCGGCACTAACTTTTCACAGTTAGATTTCTATAGTTTGCTATAGCTAGTACTGCTCCAATTAATGTATCTGCACAGCATCAATATAGCATTATATCTTTCTTGCAGCTCGTCTTTCAGAAGTAAGGTTATGCAGTTATTGATGATAATGAAAAAGATAAATATGGCATTTTTTTTGTTTTAGTTTGTAATTTTTGTCATTACTTTTCCAACTTGACGATGTTACGTAATTTCATGGCTGTTTTACAACCAGACAATGTCACCTTCTCTATTACTAATCACAAAAAAATCCTATAATCCTATGAACACAGATTTACATTACAATATAAATGGAATTTAAGTGGTAGATTAGTTAAGTAATTCATGTTAAATTGAATAGGTCTAAAGACATAGAACAGGGCTAAATTCTACACCTTCATATAAAGACCTCATGATTGGAACTGCTCTATATGTGTCATCATCATAATTTATTTATATGGTGCCACTTATTCCATAGTGTCTGACTTAATCCTACAGGTATGACAAACATGTAAACAGCATACACAAGAACATGGGCAAAGTTGAGCAGAATAATAAATGTATGGATACAAATAACCTAACAAATCTCATATAATACAAAAATAAATCAGGATAAGTCATAACAAAACAAACAAGGATGACAGAGAGTGGACAGATTGAATTGCTGATAGGAAGTCTGCTTTGCTTAGGAAAAATGCGCCCCTCCCAAACACAACTTTATCTCACAAATCTTCTTTTCTAATAGGCTCCTGAAGCATTTAATTATAAATATATGAATGTCATTACTAACTGTTTTATATAAGCACCTTGTATTTTGGGTTTAGTGAACCCTTAGGATTGTGTCACAAAGGGGTTTTGAACACTAGTGCTGTTACAATTATTAGATGTCACTTTGTCCTTGTACCTTTACACAAAACTTCTCACAGATTCATAATATTGTTATAATTTATAGTAGTTCATTATACCACATACTGTATCATCTTATGAGACTAGTCTGGCATTGACCTTGCTTTCTTTCGCAGGTATGGAAAAATCACCTGGGATTTAGGTTTTTATTCAACACATGGTTGAGGGTTCAGATAAACATTTTTTTGACAAAGCTAATCTCTAGCTTATGTTACAGATAAAAGGTGAAACTAATGTAACATATAATAGAAAATTGTACATTTACCTGTCTTGTTCCATTCAGTTAGTTCTTATTCTATATGCTGTATTATTTAAAATTTAATGAAGTTGCATGTTTAAAATATATATATATATTTTAATCTACATTAGTCATGTCCATGGATGTGCACAGTAATTTGTTCCTGAGCTTCAAATCGTGTGTATAGACCATGTGAGGTGGGTTTTAATTCTGGTATTCCAGTCATGGCACACACAGAGCATGATCAGGGGGAAGTTATGCATGAAAATGTATACCCGGCACAAAAGGAAACTCAGCATATACTTTGTCTGGAATATACCAGGGCAACACAGATACTAAGGGCAGTCTAGCAAATTTAACCCAAGGAGGCAAAACCAATTAATTGTCCAGAATAAGGAAGTTTAAACATGGGTCACTGCTTTGATGGCCATCAATTGCAACAAGGCTTATTTGATGTTTATTTCAGTCTGTCAAATATTAGTATTTAAATGGCATTTGGTCTTACTGTATAATTCCATGTCTTCACCACACATGTTGTGTACAGTTATACACTCCCAACCCCAACATGTCCTAGAATGTTTTCAACTATGCCATACTACACCAGGTCACATGTAAAAAAACAATAATTACCCTTTTTTATTAGGTAAATTATATTTATACTAGGCATCTAGACATCTGTATCAAAATTTGTTCCTAATCTGTCTGTGTGTGTGTGTGTGTTAGGGATCTTAGACTGTAAGCTCTATTGGGGCAGGGACTGATGTGAGTGCGTTCTCTGTACAGCGCTGCAGAATTAGTGGTGCTAAATAAAATAAATAAATGATGATGATGATCTGTGACCTAAAAAGCATATATGTACACAGTTTAGCTTTTATACACCCAGTTTCACCCTCTCTGTGTCCGCCCATCCCCTCTAGAATGAAGCCTCTCAAAGCAGGGACATCTCTCTTAATTATAATTTTGCAGGTTGTAATGATGAAATTATGTAAATGTGTTATTTGAATTTATTTAGTTTTGACACTTTTGTACTTATGTTATTCTGTCATTTTGTTGGATGTTCTAACCCCCCTGTGTATGGAGCTACTGAACCCTTGTAGCACCTTATAAATAAAATATGATAATAATAAGCAATTGAAAGACAGGTAACATTGACAGAAATATAATATAAATTGATGTATTATGTCCCCCTCCATCTGGTTTCTTTGGCGACTCCTCCTGAATCGTATGACTGCAGTTTCTGCTCAGTCACTTTCCATCCATTTTTACTGAGTCTGGAAATGTTTGTGTGATTTGGCTGAGAGTAATACCACTTGTGAGAGCCAGATAAAGAGAATCCATGGAAACAGAGCTAAACGTTAGCTCTTGATCCCTTTAGACTGTAGGAGTGACCAAGAGAGGGCTACACAGGGACTTGGGGAATTATGCGTAGCATGAGAGCTCAGTAAAACAAAAAGGAAAAGCAGGATATATGTGCTTAAAGGAAAGAAAAATCTAGATTGATCTCTCGCATAATCTAAGAGAGTTTAGGTGAAAGAGAGGATCAATATATACAATAATCTACAGGGCTTTAAATCATCATCATCAGCATCATCATCAATATTTATTTACATAGCGCCACCAAATTCCATAGCGCTTTACAATTGGGGACAAACACGGTAATAAACAATACTGGGTAAAACAGACAAAGAGGTGAGAGGGCCCTGCTCGCAAACTTACAATCTATAGGTCAATGGGAGTCGAATACATGAGGTTAAATCTACATACTGCATATTGGTCCAGCCAGATTGCAAAGATAAAAAGTGATTCGTATGCTATGTAATCCAGTCACACAGCAATGTCGGTCTGGGGTCAGAGGGTTGTTGTCTTGTGTGAATTGTAAAAAAGGTGGTAATAGGGTGACCTAGTGAGGTTAAGAGAGTGGTTGAGGAATATTATAAACTTGCCTGAAGAGGTGGGTTTTCAGAGAACACTTGAAAGTTTGTAGACCAGAGGAAAGTCTTATTGTGTGAGGGAGGGAATTCCACAGAGTGGGTGCAGCCCGAAAAAAGTCTTGTAAACGGGAATGGGAGGATGTAATGAGAGTGGATGAGAGAAGCAGATCTTGTGCAGAATGGAGTTATCGAGTTAGGAGATCTTTGGGGACTAGGAGATGTATGCTGGTGCAGTTTTGTTAATGGCCTTGTATGTTAATAGAATAATTTTATATTGGTTCTGTAAAAAAGAGGTAACCAATGTAGAGACTGACAGAGTGGCTCAGCAGAGGAAGATCGATTTGCAAAGAAAATCAGTCTGGCCGCTGCGTGCAAAATAGATAACAGGGGCAAACGCAGGATTTGTAGAGGGGGTTTCCACACCACGCCACCAGTGGGCGTGACCAGCATGCATGGGGACATAGCTATAATATTAGACAGTGCTTGGCTGCTCTCCAACTCTTCCTATCCCTATAATATACATGGGCAATGCTGCATGCACTACTGTTAGGTGCACACAGCTCTCCCTTTTCAAGCAGAGCTGTGTTAAGCAGGGTCAGGGTCCAGCCACCTCAATTATACAGTGCCCCTGGCATGGATGGGAGGGGGGGTTCCAGGCACTAGAAACCCCCCTCTCGGTTTGCCTATGGATAATAGTAAGGAAGGAATTGCAGTGGTCAATGTGGGAGATGATGAGCTCGGGAATTAAAGTTTTTGCAGTATCTTGTGTAAGATATGTGCGTATTCTGGAAATGTTTTTTAGATGTATGTAACATGATTTAGTGATAGAGTCAATGTGGGGAACATAGAATAGTTGTGAGTCAAGGATCACATCTAGGCAGCGAGCTTGCAAGTTGGGATTTATGGTCATGTTGTCGACAGAAATAGAAATGTCAGGTAGTTAACTTTTGTTGGGAATATAATTAACTCTGTTTTTGAAAGATTGAGTTTGAGTTGGTGAGAGAACATCCAACATGAAATGGCAGAAAGACAGTCAGTAAAGCGGGACAGCACAGATGGCGAGAGATCAGGAGAGGACAGATAAATTTGGGTATCATCTGCATAGAGATGATACTGAAATCCAAAGGAGCTTATTACTTTACCAAGAGAAGTGGTATAGATAGAGAACTGCAGAGGACCTAGTACTGAGCCTTGTGCGACTCCTACCGATAAAGGAAGCAGAGCAAAGGTGGATCCGGAGAATCACTGATAGAGCGATTAGAAAGGTAGGATGAGAACCAAGATAGGACAGTGTCTTGAAGACCTAGGAATTGTAGCATTTGTATGAGAAGAGAGTGGTCAACAGTGTCGAAAGCAGCAGAGAGATCCAGGAGAATTAGAAGAGAGTAATGGCCTTTGCTTTTAGCAGTGATCAAATCATTGACAACCTTAGTCAACGCAGTCTCTGTGGAGTGTTGAGAGCGAAAGCCTGACTGAAAAGGATCCAATAGGTTGTTTGCAGAAAGGAACCGTGTGAGGCGAGTGTAGGCAAGTCTCTCTAGAAGCTTGGCGAGGCATGGGAGCTGAGAGATGGGATGTAATCACTGCATGCTTGTTGTGAGGACACCAGGCTTAGAACCTAAGTTCTCCAGATACCTGGCCCTCTAGATTCACGGAATCACACAGGTAAGGAGGCAAGAAAGAGATAATCATCCCTTTATTCACACAAGTGTTCACACAGTGTAAATGCAAAAACAGTGCTCCACAAAGGAGAAATAATACCCCCCCCCCCCACCAAATATGCAAGAATGTTAGCTAATAACCAGTGGCAATAAAACACCCATACAGCACATAGGAGAGGTCTCACCACACAGGAAGTTTCACGGAGCCCCAGTCAGGCCAAAAATGAGTCCCAAAGTAATTCCACAGGATGGCCAGTGGGCTGGTCTCAAGTAGTTGTCCTCCAATCTTGCTGATCCCGGCCAACTCTCCACTAGCTTAGTGGGACCGAGAGTACCAGTCTCCCTATTCCATGAAGGCTCACTAGTTTCCTCTGGATCACGAGTGACTCCCGATGGAGTAAGGGTCCAACCAGTATTCGATCCCTTGTAGCATTCGATAACCCTCTCCCAGTTAGAGTTCCATCTCCTTCAAAAAACCCAGCACATACCTCCCCTCTCCCGAGTCCTGTATTTTTTCTCCTCTCTTACTCCCCTGTCCCACCCCCTGCTTCAACAGTCCACAGTCATTGTAATAACAGCATAGGGGTGGTGACTGGGGTGTGGTAAGGGGTGTGTCTTCAACAGAGGCCCCCCATGTGGTTTCCCTGCAGCAAGTCTGAAGGGGTTAATGCTTAATGTCACATTCACAAAATCCACCATAAAATCATAAAATCCGCCCCCTGTATTTAGATCAGGGCCAGATCCTCCCCTGTTTAACCCCTTGCACTACTTTGTGATGTCACAGTTGCTTCAGCTGATCCAATTTTCCTGTGACAACCGCCCGCTCCCTCCTGGGACACATGTAGTACCAACTAACAGTACAAAGGAACCGATATCCTCGGTCGGGCCCACTCATGACAGACCGGGTTGATCCGATTTTATCCCAATGGGACCCGGTCTCGTCACACTTGTATAATGACGGGAAAATATCAGTAGAGTAAGAGAAATTACAGATTTTAGTTAGAGGTGGAATGAGCACAAGAGTCCGAGATCTACCAGTTTGTTAGGTTATAGGATCAAGAGGACAGGAGGTAGAGTAGGAAGATAAGAAGAGAATAGATATTTCATCTTAATTTATGAGATCAAATAAAGAAAGGGTGTCAGCGGATGCTGGGAAGGAATTGAGCTGATTGCTTGTCAAGGAAAATGACACTATTTCTAGCCAGATCTTATCAATCTTGTCCTTGAAGTAGGAAGCAAGAAGACTTTCTGACTGCCTCCGCCCCTGGCTGGAGGGCTAAGGTAGCCTGTGCATAATCAGAGGGCCTAGCCAGTGGTCGAAGTGGAGTTTTAGAAGTTGTGGTATGGAAATTTAGAAGTGGCTGTATAGAACATGTAAGTGAATGGAACGTGATAGTTTTACAATGGAGGCAGTGGAGAGTTACGATATGGCATACCACCAAATACACCCCCATTACGACCTCTGTTCCTAAGACAGAACTACATATGAGCTTAGCCAAATGGTTCTTTTGCCATTTGGTGCTTAAAGAAAGCCTATGATCACATATTGATTTGGATAGCAGCCAGCACGCACATGTGCTGCATATGAAGATCCATATTATAGGAGACTGAATTTGGACTCAATGTCTGTGGAGCTCCAACAAGCGTTAAACTGAATATCAGGTTCTCTCTGCAAATACATTTGCTGCAGGAAGGATATTGGGATCTCAGCTTTTGATTTTTGAAGATCTGGAGTATGGGAGTATCGTTCACCTATCATCTCACGATTATCAATCTGCTGGTTGGCTTTAAGATACTTATTTAATAATGCAGTGGGGTAATTTTATCTGCTAATAAGAAAGGTTATAACATATTTTATTTTTTATACCCTATTTTGGTAAAATATGGTTTTCTACGTGGCTATGTTTGAAACTTCTCATGGATTATAAATTTCTGAGACCGGTAGATTAGTTATTATCTAGGACATGTTAGTGGTTATTTGCCAATCTTATGCCTTTTTTGAGTGTGATTGTGCCACTATTTATTTAACTTGTTTTATATTAATACTATGAAGTCTCTCAAGATATCTGTGGTTTGTAAAAATGTATTGTTTTGAGAATACTTTTGTGCAAAAATGATGTCGTGCAGTGGCGGTTGGGTGGCTTTCTATACATTTGCAAATCTGTGCAACTGAGATTTCTGCATTTTTATTAGAGATGGTCACTGAAACCCCGTGTTTTGGTTTTGTATTCGGTTTTGGATCTGGATTACCTTTGTGTTTTGGTTTTGGTTTTGGTTTTGCAAAACCGCCCTTGCATGCTTTGGTTTTGGTTTTGTTTGGTTTTGTTTTGCTATTTTCAAAAAAAATAAAAGCTAATAAATTATGAAAAAAACAGTTTAATCCCTTGTAGGCCATCCTTAATTCAAACACTTGTCTGCAAATTATACAGACAAACCTGGTTGTCTACCTCCTCCATCTTTGATTATTGCCAATGTAGCCATCGTCTTTGGGTGTATATTACACCCCACACTTGTAGTTGAATATTAAAAAAAGCAGCCTGCACAGACTGTGGAACTAGAAAGTAAAATTAAATGGACCACTGTAGTTTGGTGGCTATCTATGCCCCCCCCCCCCCCCACCCTCCACTTGTAGTTGAATATAAAAAAAGCAGTCTGCATACACTGTAGAACTAGAAATTCGAATATACAAAGAAATGGACAAAGGCAGTTTGGTATCTGTCTGCATCAGACCCCTCCCCCCCATCCACTTGTAGTAAAATAGAAAAAAATTCAGCCTGCATAGACTGTAGAACTAGAAATTCGAATATACAAAGAAATGGACAAAGGCAGTTTGGTATCTGTCTGCATCAGACCCCCCCCCCCCATCCACTTGTAGTAAAATAGATAAAAAAAAGCAGCCTGCATAGATTGTAGAACTAGAAATTCGAATATACAAAGAAATGGACAAAGGCTGTTTGGTATCTGTCTGCATCAGATCCCCTCTCCACTAGGAGTAAAATAGAAAACTATTCAGCCATTATATAATCTAGAATATAAATAGAAATTGAGAAAGGCAATTTGGTATCTGTCTACATCATAATCATCAACATCCTCATTAGCGCCCTCGTTGCCTACACAAATCTCCCCCTCATCCTCTTCTAATTCCAAAGTGGCATCCTCAATTTGTGTATCACCGGCTACACTCGGGCTATTAAGGCACACATCAGCAGAATGCTCACGATTAGACATCCCACTGTTGGATCGACTCTCCACAGGGATTGGTGTCATTTCTGAATCAGAGCAAACATTATCCTCTAATGCCTTACTGTTATCTTGCAGCTCGGCTTTGACGCGTAACAGTAGTTGTGCACCAATTGTAGGCTCGGTACCTTTTTGGGATCTGCCACTAATAAGCAAAGGTGAAGGCCTCATTCTCTCTTTGCCACTGCGTGTGTAGAATGGCATGTTGGCAATTTGTTTTTTATCGGCACTTAACTTTTGCTCAGTAACACTTCTTTTTCGCTTCAACACAGTAAATATTTTTTTGTTTTGGTTTTTTTGGACTCATTTCGAAACACTGTGTAGTTTGACATCGCCTTGCCCAGATGACGTACTGGGAACACTAACATCAGGACTGGTGACAAAACCTGGTTGCTCATTCTGATCATATGTGCACTGCTTTGATCCATTCTGAGCCGAAAGCACTTGTAGTGCTAAAAATTATTTGGTAAGATACTGCTGACAGATAGTAATTTTGACAGCCAGAAATATTTCTGCACAATTATGGGGAACACCCCAAAAGCACTGGGGAGTGCTAAAAATTAGTTGGTAGATACTGCTGACAGATAGTAATTTTGACAGCCAGAAATATTTATGCACAATTAGGGGGGACACCCCAAAAGCACTGGGGAGGGCTAAAAATTAGTTGGTAGATACTGCTGACAGATAGTAATTTTGACAGCCAGAAATATTTATACACAATTATGGGGGACACCCCAAAAGCACTGGGGAGTGCTAAAAATTAGTTGGTAGATACTGCTGACAGATAGTAATTTTGACAGCCAGAAATATTTATGCACAATTAGGGGGGACACCCCAAAAGCACTGGGGAGTGCCAAATATTGAAAAGAAAAAAAACCTCTATCCTCCTCTCTTCTCTAGCGATTTTTGTTACAACAATTGGAAAAAGAATATTGGATTCTCTGTCCCTGCTCTAATCAGCCTGTGACTACATCCTGCTCTCTCCCTCTGTCAAATGGCGATGGATTGCTGTGGAGGCGTGTATTTATAATTTTGAAGTATCGCGAGAACGGAGCCCCAAGATCCGACAACGTCACAATGACGTTCGGCCTCGATTTGGATTCGGAGCGGGCGGGAGAGTACCGAGCTACTCAGCTCGGTACTCGGATACCCAAAGTTCGGGTGGGTTCGGTTCTCGGGAACCGGACCGCCCATCTCTAATTTTTATGTACAAATAGAAATAGCAGCTCCTTTTCTGGTTATAGCAGTGTGCAGAAGGATTTTTCTCTGTGTTTGGTCCTTTCAGGATAAGCCCACCCTTTCAAGCACCTGCTATGAACCTATAAATTGATTGAGCAACTTCCACTTCTGTACTGATTATACATTTCTCAGCTGATTTTTACTAATGTTTATATTCGTGTATTTTTGCTTTATGTAATGCACATATATTTTTTAGATTGCTAAGCCAGCATTTGTTTTTTTTGTTTTTTTTATTTATTAGTAATCATAGGGGGAATTGAATTCAGCCGATACTAACGCGCCGTTAAAGCTAATACCGTTAATATAGTAATTTTAAGCCTGCTTTCTGCTCTCAGCTCCCTGAGCCGCGAGCAAAAAGCTGGTGTTGAAATTACCATATTAACGGTAATTAGGCACACTATTACCACAATATCGGTAATAGTGCACAGGCTGAGCTACTTTCAGCAGTAATGCGGCCAAATGAATTCCCCCCATTGTATACAGTTTTGATTTTTTTTTTTGTATGTGTAGCATGTGGGTCTCTCTTTTTGCTTTTGCAGGCCGAATTCCCTGTAGGCATTCCAGGGCTTGCTGGAACCAGTGGTGCAACAGCAAAAAAAATACATATTTAACCATGTCAATGTCATTACCCACACTCACCGCTCCAGGAGTGTGGGAATAACTGTGGGGGTATATTTACTAAACTGTAGGTTTGAAAAAGTGGATATATTGCCTATAGCAACCAATCAGATTCTAGTTATCTTCGATTTAGTACATTCTACAAAATGATAGCTAGAATCTGATTGGTGCTATAGGGAACATCTCCACTTTTTCAAAAATATACCCCCTAGTGTTTTCAGCATGTGGCTGTTTTCCCTAGGGGGAGGTTGCATTTATGTTGTTGCAGGCCCGATCTCCCCAAGGATTTCAGGTCCATGGTGAACTGGCTAGGGCTTCAGCAGTCACATTGTCCATTTCCATTACATACAATTAAAAAGAGGTCCTAAGCTCTAGTGTTGCAGCATGAAATATTAAAATGGGCTTCAAACTCTTAGATAGGGTACAAAAGCTCTCCAGAACCCCACCACTTCAGTGACCAGCTGGGCCTCCTTTATGGACACTAGTCACTACACAGTTTGTTTCCAATTTTCCTTAAACTTTCAGTGAGATCCAGACCACGCCATACCCAGCATGTTTTACCTCTTCCTTGGCCTTATTGCCTGCCCATTGCTGTCCATGTGAACAATAGGTTTTGCAAGGCATTATTTAAGTCAATCCCAATTATAGTGATGTCACCAACATAATGGAAACTCTTCAGAATCCAGGATGAGCTTGCTTAAGTATCTAGCCACATTGAAAGAGTACTCGAGGAATGACATTGAAAGAGCACTTGCACCAATTCCATGTGAAGGAAAAATGAGTGAAAATAGAGCTGTAGAATAGATGTTAAATTCTAGTGTTGTGATGCAGCTGGGAAGAAAGATATGAACACATGACACTGTACATAGTTGAGAATACGAATATTGGGCTTCATTTATGAAGTGCACTCAATGCGCACTGAAAAACACCAGAGCATATTAAGATGCACACTTAAGGCTTAACTCAGAGTGACACATACACCTATTTGCGTAGCATTCCTTTGCTTTTTTTTTTGCACAGTGCATGCTCAAAAAGTGGTTGTACGCAACTAAGACTATTCAGACCTGCAACGTTTTGGCACCTGCGACCTGCGACTCCTGTCTGATCTGCCTGTCTGTGTACCGATTTCTGCCTGTCTGACCATTCTGACCACTCTAAGCCAAAATCAGAAACCAAAGGAGTAGTCAGGAACAAACCGGGGTCAAAATCCAAATGAGCAAGATACACAGGAACAAACGCTGGAGCAAATACTCTGGCACCCTAATGGAGTCAGAGTGATCTTTAAATAGAAAGAAGTGTTCCCTGATTGGTGCTGCAGTTTTCGGCGGGAGGAACGCAACCAACCGCTAGATAAGAAGAGAGTGTTTCTTGTCGCTATGCGACAGAACGCGATGCCCTGCACATGCGTGCGGATCGGAACTGGAGAACGTCTCTTGTCACTATGCGACAGAATACCAAGCTCTGCAAATGCATGTGAATAGAAACTTGCCTGCTCCCCGCCGCTCTGTCCGGAAGCCGCACTTCCGGGTGCGGCGGTCACATGACCGCAACCCGGAGGCGGGGATTTTGAATCCCCGTCAGTATTTAACACTCACTCTGACACTCGGTGAGTGTCAGAGCAACGCTTACCTGTTCCTGGCTCCTGTTTCCTTGTGGATTCCTGTTAGAGATGGGCGGGTCCGGTTCTCCGAGAACCGAACCCACCCGAACTTTGGGTATCCGAGTACCGAGCTGAGCAGCTCGGTACTCTCCCGCCAATTCCGAATCCAAATCGAGGCCGAACGTCATTGTGACGTCGTCGGATCTCGGGACTCGGTTCTCGCGATACTTCAACTTTATAAATACACGCCTCCACAGCAATCCATCGCCATTTGACAGAGGGAGAGAGCAGGGTGTAGTCATAGGCTAATTAGAGCAGGGACAGAGAAAGAATACAATATTGTTCTTGCAATTGCTCTAACCAAAATCGCTAGTGCAGAGAGGAGGATAGAGGTTTATTATTTTTTCTTCATATTTGGCACTCCCCAGCGCTTTTGGGTTGTCCCCCATAATTGTGCATTAATATTTCTGGCTGTCAAAAGTCATATCTGTCAGCAGTATCTACTCAATAAATGTTAGCACTCCTCAGTGTTTTTGGGGTGTCCTCTCTAATTGTGCATTAATATTTCTGGCTGTCAAAAGTCATATCTGTCAGCAGTATCTACTCAATAATTTTAAGCACTCCTCAGTGTTTTTGGGGTGTCCTCTCTAATTGTGCATTAATATTTCTGGCTGTCAAAAGTCATATCTGTCAGCAGTATCTACTCAATAATTTTAAGCACTCCTCAGTGTTTTTGGGGTGTCCTCTCTAATTGTGCATTAATATTTCTGGCTGTCAAAAGTCATATCTGTCAGCAGTATCTACTCAATAAATTTTAGCACTCCTCTGTGTTTTTGGGGTGTCCTCCCTAATTGTGCATTAATATTTCTGGCTGTCAAAAGTCATATCTGTCAGCAGTATCTACTCAATAAATGTTAGCACTCCTCTGTGTTTTTGGGGTGTCCTCCCTAATTGTGCATTAATATTTCTGGCTGTCAAAAGTCATATCTGTCAGCAGTATCTACTCAATAAATGTTAGCACTCCTCAGTGTTTTTGGGGTGTCCTCTCTAATTGTGCATTAATATTTCTGGCTGTCAAAAGTCATATCTGTCAGCAGTATCTACTCAATAAATGTTAGCACTCCTCAGTGTTTTTGGGGTGTCCTCTCTAATTGTGCATTAATATTTCTGGCTGTCAAAAGTCATATCTGTCAGCAGTATCTACTCAATAAATGTTAGCACTCCTCAGTGTTTTTGGGGTGTCCTCTCTAATTGTGCATTAATATTTCTGGCTGTCAAAAGTCATATCTGTCAGCAGTATCTACTCAATAAATTTTAGCACTCCTCTGTGTTTTTGGGGTGTCCTCCCTAATTGTGCATTAATATTTCTGGCTGTCAAAAGTCATATCTGTCAGCAGTATCTACTCAATAAATGTTAGCACTCCTCAGAGTTTTTGGGGTGTCCTCTCTAATTGTGCATTAATATTTCTGGCTGTCAAAAGTCATATCTGTCAGCAGTATCTACTCAATAATTTTAAGCACTCCTCAGTGTTTTTGGGGTGTCCTCTCTAATTGTGCATTAATATTTCTGGCTGTCAAAAGTCATATCTGTCAGCAGTATCTACTCAATAATTTTAAGCACTCCTCAGTGTTTTTGGGGTGTCCTCTCTAATTGTGCATTAATATTTCTGGCTGTCAAAAGTCATATCTGTCAGCAGTATCTACTCAATAATTTTAAGCACTCCTCAGTGTTTTTGGGGTGTCCTCTCTAATTGTGCATTAATATTTCTGGCTGTCAAAAGTCATATCTGTCAGCAGTATCTACTCAATAATTTTAAGCACTCCTCAGTGTTTTTGGGGTGTCCTCTCTAATTGTGCATTAATATTTCTGGCTGTCAAAAGTCATATCTGTCAGCAGTATCTACTCAATAAATTTTAGCACTCCTCAGTGTTTTTGGGGTGTCCTCCCTAATTGTGCATTAATATTTCTGGCTGTCAAAAGTCATATCTGTCAGCAGTATCTACGCAATGGATTCAAAGCAGTCCACATATGATCTAAATGAGCAACCAGGTTCTGTCACCAGTCCTGATGTTAGTGTTCCCAGTACGTCATCTGGCCAAGGCGATGTCAAACAACAGAGTGTTTTCAAATTAGTGCAAAAAACAAAAACCAAAAAAAAATTTACTGTATTGAAGCGAAAACGAAGTGTAACTGAGCAAAAGTTAAGTGACGATAAAAAAAAAATTGCAAGCATGCCATTCTACACACGCAGTGGCAAAGAGAGAATGAGGCCTTCACCTTTGGCTATTAGTGGCAGATCCCAAAAAGTTACCCAGCCTACAATTGGTGCACAACTACTGTTACGCGTCAAAGCTGAGCTGCAAGATACCAGTGAGGCATTACAGGAGAATATTTGCTCTGATTCACAAATGACAACAATCCCTGTGGAGAGTCCATCCAACAGTGGGATGTCTAATCGTGAGCATTCTGCTGATGTGTGCCTTAATAGCCCGAGTGTAGCCGGTGATACCCAAATTGAGGATGCCACTTTGGAATTAGAAGAGGATGAGGGGGAGATTTGTGTAGGCGACGAGGGCGCTAATGAGGATGTTGATGAGGATGAGGTTGTTTGTGTAAGTCCTGCACCAGTGGCAGCAGTTCTGGCACGTGACAAGAAAAAGGCCATTGTCATGCCTGGGCATAAAACAAAAAAATCCACTTCTTATGTGTGGAATTATTTCTACCCAAATCCAGACAACAATTGTATAGCCATTTGTAGTGTATGTGAAGCCACAGTCAGTCGAGGGAGGGACCTTAACCATCTTGGAACCTCGTCTATGTTACGCCATTTAACGAGAGTTCATGGCAAAGTGTTGGGAAAAGCTGAAAGTTCTTCCCAAAAGAATACAAGCACTCCCTCATCAGCTAAGACCCTCCGCTCACCGACATACCGACGGCCACAAAATACACCCACCACACCATCCTCATCAATATCCTCAGTAGCGCTCGGAGTTAGCCCGGCATCCCACTTAAGGCTGGATGACTCCGGCACTATTATTGATTCCTCTGAAGAAAGCGTTAGTCCTGCTGCTGCTGTTGCTGCTGCTGGGGGTGAATCGTCATCCCAGAGGCAGGTGAATAAAATGAGCAGTCCTACATTTCAGCAATTAACTGTGAAACAATCCTTTGCGAGGGGAAGCAAATATGACAGCAGTCACCCAGTCGCCAAGCGAATCACAGACGCCATGGCTGCAATGTTAGTGTTAGATCTGCGTCCAATCTCCACCATAAACGCAGCTGGTTTTTCACAGTTAATTGAGGTTTTGTGTCCGCGTTACAGAATTCCATCGCGACACCATTTCTCCCGTAAAGCTATTCCACAACTATACCAAAAAGTGTGTAAAAATGTAGAGATTGCGCTGAAAAATGCCATTCTGCCCACTGTTCACTTAACCACAGATATGTGGACAAGTGGAAGTGGCCAAACCAAAGACTATATGACTGTGACAGCCCACTGGGTTGGTCATTCACCTTCACCAGCAGGAACAGCAGCAGCATGTACACCACTACGTAACATTTGTCACAGGCAGGCCACTCTTTGTATCACCGGCTTCACTAACAGGCATACGGCTGACAATTTGTTACGCAAACTGAGAGATGTGATTGATGCATGGCTTATACCACTCGGACTCTCCCCAGGGTATGTCATTTCAGATAACGCCAACAATATAGTGCGAGCATTACAGCTGGGTGATTTCCAACATATTCCCTGTTTTGCTCACACCATCAACTTGGTGGTGCAGAGCTTCCTACGAAACAACCGTGAGGTGCAGGAGATGCTTTCGGTGGCCCGTAAAATTTCAGGCCATTTCAGGCATTCAGCCACAGCATGTAGGAGATTACAGCAGCTCCAAGAGCAGTTTAACTTGCCCTGCCACCAACTTAAGCAAGAGGTGGTAACTCGGTGGAATTCCACCCTGTACATGCTTCAGAGGATGGAGGAACAGCGCAAAGCCATCCAAGCATATTGCACAAGTCATGACATTGGGAAAGGAGGGGGGATGTATTTCACTCTTGCACAGTGGGGAATCCTTTCAGTGCTGTGCAAGGTGCTGAAACCATTTGAAGTTGTGACATGTGAGGTCAGTGCAGACTCTGCTAGTTTGAGCCAAGTCATTCCTTTAATTAGACTATTGGAAAAGCAGCTTGAGAAAATGAAGGAGGAGCTGAAAGCAAGCAATTCAGCAAAGTATGTTGGCCTTGTCGATCAAGTACTTAATTCGCTTCACAATGATCCTCGAGTTATTAAGATCTTGAACTCGGATCAGTACGTTTTGGCCACTGTGCTTGATCCAAGGTTTAAAACCTACATTGAGTCTTTACTTGTAAATGAGCGAGATGTGAACTTTTGCAAGGAGCTATTGCTCAGCAAGTTGGCCGCTGAACTGGGCCTCGGCTTGACGACGTGTCCTCCTTCACTTTCTCAAGCTGTTGCTCGTAAAAAATTAAATTTCCAAAAAAGAAGCAGGGAAGACACAGGGGGCAGACGAGAACAATTTAACATCTGGGCTGGTTTGAAGGATTTTTCAAAAAAAAGTGTCACTTTGCCCATAAGTCCATCCAATATGAGTATAAACATGCAAAGGATGGTGGAGGATTACTTTCAAGAGGTAGTTGATATGGACATGTCAGACAGTCCCTTTCCTTACTGGGAAGAAAAGCAAGCTATTTGGAAACCCATGTACAAACTTGCTTTGCAATACCTAAGCTGCCCACCCTCCAGTGTGTACTCTGAACGAGTGTTCAGCACAGCAGGGAACTTAGTCAGTGATCGCCGTAGAAGGTTACTTCCCAAAAATGTGGAGAAAATGATGTTTATAAAAATGAACTACATCTTCCACGAGGAAGGCCTTCACCATCCAAGACATGCAAGCACTGACTGTTCTCTAATGGCGGATTCAAGCGGCGATGAATTGATAGTCTGTGATGATGACGATAACACTGATGAGGGTGAGGATGAAGCTGAAGATGATGCCGATAACATCTTTTTAAAACTTTCTATGTAAGTGTAGGGTGCAATCTACCCCCAAAGAGGAAAGGGACTTGTGGCATTTCCATATCACATACCATCTTGAAAGGCTGCTGTTAGGGCAATTTATCCTTAAGGGTAGGGTGTCATAGACAGAGTGACCCTAAACTGGCTTTGTCCATTTTTCATAATATTGTACAGTCTATAATGGCTGAATTTTTTAGTATTTTATACAAGTGGAGGGGGGCCTAGAGAGACAGAAACCAAACTGGCTTTCTCCATGTCAATTAATATTGTACAGTCTATAATGGCTGAATTTTTTAGTATTTTATACAAGTGGAGGGGGGCCTAGAGAGACAGAAACCAAACTGGCTTTCTCCATGTCAATTAATATTGTACAGTCTATAATGGCTGAATTTTTTAGTATTTTATACAAGTGGAGGGGGGCCTAGAGAGACAGAAACCAAACTGGCTTTCTCCATGTCAATTAATATTGTACAGTCTATAATGGCTGAATTTTTTAGTATTTTATACAAGTGGAGGGGGGCCTAGAGAGACAGAAACCAAACTGGCTTTCTCCATGTCAATTAATATTGTACAGTCTATAATGGCTGAATTTTTGGGTATTTTATACAAGTGGAGGGGGGCCTTGAGAGACAGAAACCAAACTGGCTTTCTCCATGTCAATTAATATTGTACAGTCTATAATGGCTGAATTTTTTGGTATTTTATACAAGTGGAGGGGGGCCTTGAGAGACAGAAACCAAACTGGCTTTTTCCATTTCTTTACATATTTAACTATAAGTGTAGGGTGTAATATACATTCAAAGACGATGGCTGCATTGCCAATATGCATAGATGGAGAGGAAGACAATCTGTTTTGTGTGTAGAATAGGCCTACCAACGAAGAATTAAACTGTTTTTTGGGATGATTTATTACCTCAACAATTAGATTACTTGTCTCTAAAACAGTTGGAGCACTAAATTGGGTTAATTTAGGCCCAAAAACATGGATTTTCCCAAAAAATAGCAAAACAAAACCAAACAAAACCAAAACCAAAACCAAAACACGCAATGGAGGTTTTGCAAAACCAAAACCAAAACCAAAACACGACGGTAATCCAGATCCAAAACCGAATCCAAAACCAAAACACGGGGGTCAGTGACCATCTCTAATTCCTGTGCTCCCTAACCTCCTGTTGATTGCTGTGTACCGATTTCTGCCTGTCTGACGATTCTGCCTCTCCAGCCCCTGTGTACCGACCCAGCTTGCTGACTACTCCGTTATTCTGGTGACCCTGTGTACCAACCCGGCTTGCTGACTACTCCGTTATTCTGGTGACCCTGTGTACCGATCCGGCTTGCAGACTACTCCATTATTCTGGTGACCCGTGTACCGACCCTGCCTGATTTACTCCGAGCCTGCCTCCTGATTCTGTCCACGTTGCCTTCCTGTGTTCTGACCCGGCCCGTCCGACTACGCTTCTCCTGCTCCTACTTCACTGAACTACATCTTGAGGCAAACCTGGGGACCGTAACCTGCGACTCCTGGCAGCGAAGCCCATCCCGCCTTCCAGCGGATCTTGGTGAACACCGTGAAGATTGTTAGACTCCGCATCTCAGGTAAGCCAGCGCTAATCAAGATTAGTAGTATATCCAGTAAATTTGTTACATCTACTGGCAGTTTCTTGTACAAACTGCCCCAGTTCTCCCAGGTTTGATGAATGCCTTCTCCCAACTGCTGTCTTCAGATTTCTCCACAGGTGTTCTGTTGGATTTAGATCTGGACTCATTGGTGGCCACTTCAGAACAGTCCAGCATCTTGTCTAGAACCCCTCTTGTGTGCTTATTGAAGGGTGTATGTTGTCATTATCCTGCTGGAAGACACATGACCTTCGAAGGACACAAAGCTTTCTGGCACTGGGTTCAACATTGCACTCCAAAAGGGCCTGGTAATCTTCAGATTTCATGATACTATGCATACTTTCAAGACATCTAGTGCCAGATGTAGCACAGCAACCAGTGTCGGACTGGGGCATGAAGGGCCCACGAGGGACTGCAACACTAGGGGCCCACCAGAGGGTGTGTGGTCAGCCATCATAGAGGCGGGACCTGACACTAGAGGGGGAGTGGTCAGTCCACGAAGGACAGCTAGCACCTTAGTGTAGTATATAAAGCATACAGTGTGTGTATAAAGAATACACAGTCTTGACCTGCCCCTTAGATTGGGCAGAACAGTCACCAAAAATCAGGATTGTCCCACTAGACCAGGCTTGGCTAACCTGTGGTACTCCAGGTGTTGTGAAACTACAAGCCCCAGCATGCTTTGCCAATATATAGCAGCTTATTGCTGTAAGGGTATGCTGGGACTTGTAGTTTCACAACACCTGGAGTACCACAGGATAGCCCAGCCTGCACTAGACTCAGAACATTTGACAGACTGTCCTACCTGTTGTTGTCACTTTTACCACCTGTGGCTGCTGGTTTCTTTAGTTGCGGCTTGTCTGGATCCTGGAATGTTGAGGGCCCTATTTGGAAAAAATAATGGGTACATTTAGAAATGCCAACCATCCCTGATATTAAATCAACAGCACCCACATTTAATAATTGGTCTCTCTCCAGCCTCAAAATTAAAGTAATAGTGCTCACATTTGATAAATAGATCTATTTCCCTCCAACCAACCCCAACATTAAATTAATAGTATTTCCATTTAATAAATAAACCTATTACCCTCCCTCCAAACAGCCCCAGCAATAAATTAATAGCATTTACGTTTAATACATCCATTTCCCACGACCATTCCTAGCATTAATTAATATTCACATTTAATATATAGCCCTCCTTCCCACACTCAGCCCCACATTCAATTATAGACCCAAACTTTAAAGGTCCCATCACCCTCTCCCTATAGTGTTCTCTGTGCAGCCCCCCTCACTATAGTTTAGCATAGGCAGCCCCCCTCACTATAGTTTAGTATAGTCAGCCCCCCTATAGTTTAGTATAGATAGGCAGCCCCCGTATGCCACATAGTAGTGCCCCCAAAACAATGTTATGCCACCCAGTAGTGCCCCAAATGTTACGCCACATAGCTCCCCCAATGTTATGCCACCCAGTAGTCCCCCAAATGTTATGCCACACAATTGTCCCCAATTCACACACACACACACTAACTAACTATATATATATATATATATATATATATATATATATATATATATATATATATATATAGTATAAACAAATGGTTAAAGAATATACTTACCGATATGTTGATTGCTGCAGGGCAGGCTCTCTGCTCCTTCTCCCTTCTTCAGCGGCGTGGGAACATCAGCTGACAGGGGGAGGGGGCGGGTCACATGATCGCAGCTGCAATCGCAATTAAAAGATGACTGGCTGTCAATTGAGCAGCGGGGACGCCGGATAGGACCGTCGTGAGGACAACGGGCCTCCAGGTAAGCTCCGCCCACAGGTAAAAGGGGGTGTGATTTCACCGTTAGCCCGCTGGGCCAGTCCGACGCTGACAGCAACTGAAAAACATCATGTTTGATTGTAGGGAAGGTGTTCTTTTCATTTTTCTTTCTGTAAACATAGAGATGATCTGCTTTACTAGTAAGCTCTAGTTTGGTCTCATCTGTTCACAGGACATTCTCCCAGAAGGTATTTGGCTTGTTCAGGTGTATTTTGGAAAACTCCAGTCAGGCTTTCTTGTGTCTCTTTCTCTCAGCAGTGAACAATGATTTATATGGGTTAAAACCATCATACTTTGTCTATGAAAGTGACCTTGAATCTGTTTGGCAATTGATCGAATAGATTTCTCTACCATTCAAACAACCCTGCGTTCCAATCTTCAATCAAGTTTTCTCTTCCTAGGGAGGTTGGCTACAGTGCCATGGACTTTAAGCTTCCTAATCACATTGCACACAGTGGAAACTGGAACATCTAGGTCTCTGGAGATTGATTTGTAGTCTTTATATTGTCGTGATTATCTATAATCTGCTGTCCAAACATACATAGAGAAAGATACATATAAAAGAGTATACTTTTGTACATATGTTGAGTCGGATGTAGCTCAAAAATGGTAGTATATTTGCTAGACATACGTCTGATGTTTACAAGTAAGTATATTTAGGCTTGTGATAATGTAATAAGGTCGTATACACAAGAGAGACTAGTGTTATGAAACTGTTATTACTCATTGTGAAGTCACATTTTCCATGTAAAATGTAATGAAATACAAACACCTCCACATTTGTTGTTTATCTATTTAAAAACAAAATGGGAATCTGCTTTCCTGCAATAGTTCAAATGGAAAGGATGACAGGACAATATATATGTATACAGGTTGTTGTTTATTTATTTATTTATAGTAGCTTTGTCATAACACAAATTTGACTTCATTATTTCTCAAGTTAAAACCATGTAACAAAGAAGTAAACAAACAAAAGGGTTAATAAGTATAGTATAGGTGTTTGCACATTAAAAGGAAATGAAACGTTGATTATAAATGAGGAAGAAAATGTGGCTTTGATTAAACCTGCAGATGTGCCTTAATTTGCTTTCATCTCCAGAATCAACCACAAAGGATCATATTCTGTCAAAATGTTCTTCTTAATAGGCCTGAGCAGGAAACTAACTTCTCCAAGTGACGAACACCCCCTCACTTGCACTGTCAAATTATCTTCTTGCTTGTTTGTTTACATTACTTTTCTTGACTTTCCTGAGAATCAAGGCTGCCAGATCTTCACATATAATGTGTAAAAACTACGTGGCTTTTTTAAATCTAACTTTAGATATGTTCTGTTTATAAGAAACACACTTGTTTTATTTTTGGCATAGGTTACTGGATTGAATATAGTCCCCAGTGACTATATTGTTTAAAAAAAAAAATGAAAGAACGTTTGCTTGGCCGGTACAAGTAATGGGGTCATTTATTAAATCCAACAGATAAGTGTTCACTGTACATTTTGTGTCGTGTTGTCCCTATTTTACTGGACAACGCACACATGCCCACATTATGCATTTTTATGGTCAACTTCTGCAGACCATCTGCATGAGGTTTTACTGACTTTAGGCCCATCAATAAAACACTAATGTGTAAAAGTAAAAACCTTATCTCGAAGTTCTGCCTAATATCATATTTGCACCACGTTTTAGTTAATTTGAATTTGTCCTTCCTTTCTCCTAGAGCACTGCTCCTCTGATAGTGTACATGCATAATCATAATTTCCAGGGACCGTCCCATGTTATAAAGCTTGTAATGTGTGGTCTTGGAAACCCTTTTTAAATATTAAGCAACTGCTCTAATTCTCTAAGTTAGATGTAGTTCTTACCTTCTATAATTATTCTACGGGCTTTATGAGTGAATATTTATTGAAGGAGTATTTTAAATCACAAAGCAACTACCTAATAACCAAGTTCACTATGCATGTATTAACGAGGATTGTACCGCTTCAAGGTTTAGTGAGATTGTGCGTTCATGATAAGCTTAAATTGACCTGTAAATAAATTATTTAAAAATGTTGGCAATTATAGTTTGTGGGCAGCAATGTTTAGTGGTTAACACTTCTGCCTCACAGCACAGGGGTCATGAGTTTGATTTCTGACCATGGTCTTATATGTGCGAAGTTTGTATGTTCTCCCCGTGCTTGCATGGGATTCGTTCTCCCAGGGGGAATTCAGGGCCCCAGTACAACAAATTCATGGGGCCCCCCTTATAGTCGAGCATGCAAAAAAAATTTGTGAGGCAAAAGTTTTCGGGGGTGTAGTCATGCATTTGGGGGCGTGGCAAATGCACCATTGGGGTGTGGCTAACATAAAAATCACTAGGCTCTCAATTCGCCGGAGCATCACATGTCCAAGTACTCCTGACTTTCAGGACATCTAGCACCACAGTGTAGTATAGAAAGAATGCAGTGTGTACACAGAGAGTTCAGTCTTGGCCTGCACCTTACATTGGGCAAAACATTCACCAAAAATTGGTATTGTCCCTACTAGAATCAAAACATTTCACACACTGTGCTGCTCTCTCCTACCTGTTCTTCTCACTTTCTACACCTGTGGCTTTCTCCACCTGTGGCTTTCTTTAGTTGCAGCTTGTCCGGATCCTGGAATGTTGAAGGACCTATTTGGAAAAAAAATGGCTACATTTAGAAAATTACAGCCAGCCCCGGCGTTAAATCAATAGCATCCACGATTAATAATTAGGCCTTCCTCCAGCCCCAACATTAAAATAATAGTATTCACATTTAATAAATAAACCTATTCCCTTCCTGCAAACAGCAATACCTATTTCCCGCAATCATCACAGCTATTAAATAACTCATAGTCACATTTAATAAATAGACCTCATTCTCCCTAAACTCACCCCCATATTCAATAGCCCCCAAACCACCCCATCTTAAATTAATAGCGCCCAATAATAAGCCACCACCTACCTCCCACACACTACATTGCAACAAGCCCCCTGTGCCATCACACACACAATACTGTGCCCCTTCATCATAACTACACTGTGCCCCCTTATGCTCACACTGCGCCCTCCATGCTGCTTTCCCCCCTTCTTTTTCACTCTGTGCCTCTCCCCTTTTTTTTTTTTAATCAGTGCTTCTCTCCCCTTTTTTTTTAATCAGTGCTTCTCTCCCCTTTTTTTTTAATTAGTGTTTCTCTCCTCTTTTTTTTTTTAATTAGTGCTTCTCTCCCCTTTTTTTTTAATTAGTGCTTCTCTCCCCCTTTTTTTTAATCAGTGCTTCTCTCCCCTTTTTTTTAATCAGTGCCTCTCTCCCCTTTTTTTTTAATTAGTGCTTTTCTCCCCTTTTTTTTAATTAGTGCTTCTCTCCCCTTTTTTTTTTGAATTAGGGCTTCTCTCCCCTTTTTTTTTTTACTCTCAGCCTCTCTCCCCTGTTTTTTTACTCCCTCTTCTTTATAGCACTGTCCCTTTCTGTTTCCCTCCCCTTGCCTCTCCGTTTCTTTACTTACCTTTTGTTAGCTTCTTTCTTTTCTTCTCTTCTGTATTCTCTTCTTTCTTCTGGTCTTGTCTGGCGCTCCTCACTGACTGACTGTCGGGCATGACTTGATGATGTCACGCCCGGCAGTCAGTGTGAATGGAGCAGAGAGGAGAAGAGGGACGCGGAGCCGCGCCGCGGTCACGTGAGTATGATTCTTTCTTTTTTTTTTCGTTCCAGCTCCCCCACCAACGATGGACTGAATCCCCCACACTCCAAAAACATGATAGTAGGTTAATTAGATGCTATCAAATTGGCCCTAGTCTGTCTGTGTGTGTGTGTGTGTGTGTGTGTGTGTGTGTGTGTGTGTGTGTGTATGTGTGTGTGTATGTATGTTAGTGAATTTTGACTGTGATCTGCAGGGACTGATGTGAGTGAGTTCTCTCTGCAGCGCTGGGGAATAAGCGGCGCTCTATAAATAGATGATGATGATGACAGTATCACTCATGTCAGTAAGGGAACATCAAGGCTGCCTTTCCTTAATTTATTACAACTTTACATTATGATATTTCATTTACTTTAGTTTAGGTGTGCAAATTAATGCTCTTCCTATATAAAATATGTCTAGCTGAGCAAAACATGTCCTACTGATAGTAGAGGTCAGGGTCCTATTATCACAACTCCTCAATAGTTTAGTAATGAGACCTTTCAGAGAGATAAAAAGCTCTGTGTAATACTGTTAAATCAGGAACACCTTTATGTACTGTATTCCACTCCTTCTAGCCCATTCATATATTTAGTCCTACAAAATGAAATCTTGGCATCACTGGTTCCTAGGAAATTCATAGGCTTCATTCTACATTTTATACTTGCCATTGACAGAAATTCATCTCTGCATCTATAGTGTGTAGCATTGGTACATTATACAAAACAGTAAATGAATATAGCAATGTGTTTCTAAAATATAACAACATTTTTAAGTGTAAACAGCTGTAGATTGGATAAAGAAGCTATTCCTGCTTATGGAAATATTTCCTTTTCACAAACTCATCATAGTTTTGAATGATTTAAAGTAAGGAAAATCAAATTAAAAGGATTTAATTTGATTTCAATTTAAATTTATTTTAAATCTATTCATAACTCATATTAGAATAAACAACAAAATGTTTGTTTTACATGTTTATAATTAATTCTTTTTTATTTTTTTTTTGCAGGAGGTGACTATGAGAACTTGGGCCCTTTCACTTTTACCTTTGGTCCTAATTTTAGTCATTGAAGTGAGTAGTCAGAGGCGTAAACCTCGTCCCACAGTAGTGCGTCCAACTAAGAGACCAACCCCACCTGCGAAAGAACCTGTGGAGCCCACAGAGATACCACCTCCACTTCCACCAGGACCTCCATCAGTTTTTCCTGATTGTCCTCGTGAATGCTACTGCCCTGCAGATTTTCCTTCAACGATTTACTGTGACAGTCGCAATTTGCGCCAAGTACCAACTCTCCCTTCTCGTGCCAGGTATGTTTACCTGCAAAATAACTTCATTGTTGATCTGCCAGAGGAGGCTTTCAAGAATGCCACTGAGGTTCAGTGGATCAATCTTGACAACAACCGCATTAAGAAAGTAGAGAAAAAAATCCTGGAGAAGATGACAAATCTGACCTATTTATATATGGAGAAGAACCAACTAAAGGAGGTACCATCTTATCTGCCTCCACGGCTAGAGCAACTTCGTCTCAGCCGCAATCAGATCTCCAAAATACCTGCCGGAATTTTCACTAAAATGGACCACCTGATTTTGCTGGACTTGCATCACAACAAGCTAAGTGATGGGGTCTTTAACAAGAATACATTTAAGGGTCTGAAGAACCTTATTCAGCTGAATTTGGCTCACAATATCCTGCGGAAAATGCCTCCCACTGTGCCCGAGACTGTGAATCAGCTGTTTCTTGACAGGAATAATATAGAAGAAATTCCCCCTGACTACTTTAAAGATCTTCACAATTTATCTTTCCTAAGGCTCAACTACAACCAGTTGTCTGAAAAAGGACTTCCTAAAAACATCTTCAACATATCTAGCCTCTTGGTCCTTCAACTATCACATAACAAGTTTACTGTGGTCCCATCCATTAACCCTACGCTGGAACATCTCTACCTAAATGACAATATAATTGAAAGTGAGTAGAGCATGTGCTTGTTTTTGATTCTTATGGTATTATTAGACACATAATCATAATTATGGTTACAAAGTAATATGGGCAAATAAAATAATTGTCATAGGTGCACTTGTAGGTACATCAGTGACAACATGTGGAAATTGCTCTTCCAACAACATTTTTGTAGCTGAGCCTTTTAAGTATGTTCTAAATTGCAATACAGTATAATTAATATGACATTTCTGTGCAGTCTCTTCCTGGTGAGGTCACTTCCCGCGTCTCCTACCATAGTATTCATTTGACAACTCATTTAGTAGTTAAACGTTGCATAAGTTACAGATAAGCCACACAAGACTGCTCAGATTTGCGACTTACATGTACAGTTGGAGCAAATTATCTAATTACTTATAGTTTAGTTTGCTAGTGAAAGTACACTTGTGCAATGGAGAAAGCGTAAGGTATCAAAGCATAGCTTTCTTTGTAGATCTGCATGAAAACAGGTGCTTTACTGCATGGCTAATTCAGAAATGTAAGAGAGCTTGTGCACACTGAAAATGGTGTACATCCCTTCATCTTGGAATAGTACCAAAGTTGAGGTTGAATGTGAGTTTTTGTGGGATTTTTATGTACATATGTCATTTTGCACACATCTGAAGGAAAGTGAACCTTGTGGCTGTCAGCAGATGTTTATACTTTGGGCGAGATGTGTGTTTGGAGACATGCGTGTCTAAGTGCTCCCCCCTGTGGTAAGTTTTAAGGAAAATATAACAGAAGACAGACAGTAGTTGTCCTGATATGCTAGAAAATATGATGTTGAACACCACTATTCTGGGGCTCTACAAGAAAAAATTCAGGTGAATACACAACTATCTCTACTTTTATCCATGAGACTCCCTTGGTACAAGCTAAAATTGAAAGATTGCTCCATAAATAAACAGGTACAAGGTGTAACAAATGTGTCACTGCTAATACTCTGAGTAATCCCTATAGTACTTGGATTTTGAGATGCTATAAACCTGTGTCTTCAGTGCTTCCTGCACTATATAATCAGAGCAGGAACTGGGGAAAGAATCGCACATAGGAAGATCAGAGCAGTCTACGTCACTGCTGCTGACAGGTACCCCACCACAACCTGGCTCCAATGGCATCCGGTAACCTATGCCATGCTGAGGAGGACGATCTGCAGCCTTAGCATCTGATCCACATTGCAGTGAATTATTTCTATATAACTGCTGCTAGAACAAAATGCCACATTTTCTAATTTATCACACTAATTTTGTGGTGAATGTCATAAATGTAATTCACTTTAAATTGTGATCATACTGTAAAAAAAAATTTAAGTTGGTGGGCCTGATATAGCAATTCAGTTCCTGATTCCTGCTACCTTCCCCAGATTAGATACTGTTCGGGTTGATGAACCACACAATAGTGCTGAATTCATTCCTCCCATTGGGATAGAGACACTTACTCCACTGGGCCTTGAAAGGTTTCTGGCTCCACATTTTTGAGTATATAATATTTGTTTTCTGCATTTTTAAAATGTATACATTACTTATTTGCCCTTGTACTATACATAGCAACAGAAATCACAGACCACTCAAAACATGTAATGTCATACTGGGTAGAAGCTAGGGGACCAATATAGAAATGTATCTATAAACTTTGGAGTAGCTTGTAAGTTTGTAAACTACTATGCACGATCAAAGTTAAATAGATATTCCTGTATTTAGAGTTGCATTGTGGTTAGACATATATCGACTCTAAATATGGAACCTACACCTACTTTGCCAAGATGCAACAAATATGCCGAAACATACAAGTCAAACATAACTCTGGCCCTAAATTTGTGCACATCTTGGTGGGTCGTGGGGGGGTAGTTAACTTGTATCTTCATGCCCATACTATTAATGCACTTTCACGTGAATGACCCACTCCACTTCTCAAAACACAAGGGGCCGAGAGTGTTAGATACATACGGCTAACAATACCGGCGCCAGTAGTACACATGCATAGTGCAACAAAATTATGACATATAGTTGCACTTATGGTCATCTCTAAATCACCCCCATCGTTAGTAAGGTTGAAAAAAGACACAGGTCAAGTTCAACCTTGATAAATTGTAATTGAATTGTTGTAAACATCTACAGTGTATTTAATAGAGAATTCAACAGATTTAAAAGATGGACAACTTAGATAGGGATTTAGCACTGTATCTGAAGGTATATTCCCTATTGCAGGGATAAATAGAAGCATGTTGCTTAGACATGTATTAAACATACTTTTGCCTAATAGATTTCTGCTAATAGCCCTCAATCGTGTTGTTCAGAAAATCCTGTTGTCTAGTACAAGAAAATCCAAGGTCACAGAGGTCATAACCAGAGGAGTATGAACCCTAAAAGTTCTGTTTAATGCAAGTAATATATATTTTGGTTTAAAAGTTGCAAATTCTTGATTTTAAAATTCCTTCAGCAATTCAGTGATCAGCAGCCCAGTTGTCACATGATTTTCTGTCATTCATTTTATAATTGTGTGGATCTGGGCAGCATAGTGGCTAAGTAGTTAGCACTTCTGCCTCACAGCGCTGGGGTCATGAGTTCAATTCCCGACCATGGCCTTATATGTGTGGAGTTTGTATGTTCTCCCTGTGTTTGTTTCCTCTGGGTGCTCCGGTTTCCTCCCACACTCCAAAAACATACTGGTAGGTTAATTGGCTGCTATCAAAATTGACTCTAGTCTATGTGTGTATGTTAGGGAATTTAGACTGTAAGCTCCAATGGGGCAGGGACTGATGTAAATGAGTTCTCTGTACTGCGCTGCGTAATCAGTGGCGCTATATAAATAAATGGTGAGGATGATGATGATGATCAGCAGTCAGCAGCAAGTCACTGACAGTTAGGGTGATGTCACTTAAAGCTAGCGCTTTTCTGTTAGTGTTAATCATAGTTACCTACTCTTCCGTAATGTCCGGGAGACTCCCAAATTTTTGGCTCCTCGGGAGAGCAGGGCAGCCTCCCGTAGCCTGCCCTCTTTGTTGGTGTAGTGGGTGGAGTCGGGACCAAACACGTCATCCTGGGCCCATCCCCTGCTGTGATAGGCGAAAATTGGTAATGTTTAGCGGAGGGGCGGAGCCTAAAATGAGATTCACGTAGCCATGCCCCCATGACGGAGCCCCCTCCCAGAGAGCTTGCTGCCTAAGTTGGCAAGTTTGGTGTTAACAGAGCTTAGTTCCTCCTGAACTATCTCACTGTAGTACTGTAGTGAAGGAGACATGCTCCTTGCTGTTTAGCTAGCTTTAACAGAGCACAATCACTGCCAATACATTGAAGTAGGGACACAGCATCTTCAGGGCATAATCACTTCCTCTTGAGAGTAAAGGAAAGTCCCCCCTTCACTTCAGTGAATCCGCTTCAGCATATGAGCTATATCAGTGGTCATGGAACAGGGGTAAATTACCCCAAATGGGGTACAAATGAAATTCCTGGGGGTAATGCTGCCAGTTGGATTGTAGACCCCTTTAAATGTGAAATTGCTGTTGTACCAGAAGAGCCTTGAGGGTTGGCAGAGGCACTTCTTGAGCTTCGATGCAATAATGAAGCACGTATTGCATTTGAAAACAAAGCAGATCTGTCATATTTTTGGATGTCAACAGCTGCAAAGGCATTCAAAATTGCACATGAGGAGGCAGTCAAGAAGTTGCTGCCTTTTGCAACAACCTACCTTTGCAAACAAGGATTTTCCACTCTAACAAACATAAAACAAAAGCAGAGAAATCGATTGGACGCTGAAGACTGTATCCAAATTGCTCTGACATCAAAATGCCCCATTCATTTTTGATGCTCTCGTATCAAAAATGAAGCAACATCATTTCTCCAAAACCTCAAGTTTTGAACTTGAAGCTTTCAAAGAAATTTTGAATTCCAATAAAAATAATATATGATTTCCTTCCTTTCAAATCAAGGGGGTAACGTCGGCATATCAAAATATATTTGGGGGTAAAAGGTAAAAAAGTTCCATGACCCCTGAGCTATATGGAATCTTTTCCATTTGTAAAAGTGCTAGAGGTAAAAGTACCTGCCTTACAAAACTGTGATTAACAGACAATACAAGTACTTGGATACTGTAACTTCAAAATGAAAATTGTTTTGAATATCAGAGGGTGGGCAGACTGATTAGTGCATCAAATAATGTATAATAAAAATATTTTATAGTAAATAAAAAGTCACCCATTTCCACATTGCAATCTTTATTACTCTGCTAATATATATGGATCTTCTTATCGTCTTTCTTGAAATAATCCAACAGCAATCCATTGGTTAAAAAAGAAAAAAAATAATATTTATGTCAAACAACCTGCTCATTAGGAGCCACAAAGAGAGTGACAGCCAAGGGGCCTGTCTTTTCTCTGATTGCCTAGAGTGTGGAAAAGCCGCTCTGATTGAACACTTGTGTATAAACCCCATGCAGGGTATGGATACCCCACAAGGAGGTCCCTATGGATTAGGAGAACAATAAACATGTGAAGAAGACAATGAGGGAATGGGTAATTTTAAAACAGTGCCAGTGTAGTTATTTACTGTTACTTTACTTTTCTTTATGTGAAACTACTGGTCCCTATTAATAATCATTTCTGAAGATGCAGCCTACTCAGAATAACTAGGTACCAAAAGCAGCAGGTAATTTATTAAGCGCTCTTGATGAACATCGCAAATGTCTTGGTTTTGCACAGAAGCACCAAAATGGTTTACCCAGCACATTTCAAGGAGTACACCTATCCTGTGATCGGTCGACACTTCTGTGAACTAGTATTTGCGTATATTACACGAATCTGGACCAATTCACTGAAATTCAGTTGAATTTTGAAATTGGTTGAATCAATTCACCCATCTCATGGGGGTAAATGTATCATACTCTGGTTTGTACAAGTCGCCGGAAATCGGTGAGTTGACAGCTGAAATTTAAAGCGGCGCTGCCTTGTAAAGGCAAGTTTCCGCTTTAAATTTTATCTGTCAACTCGCCGATTTCCAGCAACTTGTACAAACCGGAGTATGATACATTTACTCCTAGATCTCTATTCGGAACAGGACTTAGTGCCAATAATACATGGGAGTCTAGAATCATATAGTTTCTAGCTACATATGGTTCCTAGGTACATGCAATGTATCCAATACTGCACACAGCATTCAAATTAAATGGTGTATGCAAAATGACAAATGACAAACTAAGAGTAGACAACCTCAGAGAGATGTAGGTATCTGCTGTTCACTACTAGGTGCATGCAAAGTGGAATCGAAGTTGGCTTGTAATAAGAGATATTAGTGCTTCCAACAGGTGAGACCTACAGTTCTGTCACTCTTTTTACTATGAGCTTGTTCTTCTCCTAACCGGCGCTATACATTTTTTAGTGACTGCAGCTTAGAAAGTGAGATATAATTAGAGATGTTCACTGACCCCTGTGTTTTGGTTTTGTTTTTGGCAAAACTGCCCTCGCGTGTTTTGGTTTGTTTCTAAGATCCTTTTTTTTTTTTGCTAAAATCATATAATTTGGCTCATTTTTTATCCCAACATTATTATTAACCTGAATAACATTAATTTCCAATCCTTTCCAGTCAATTTTTGTCAAGTGACAATAACACTGCTACCCCTGTTTCTGTGTGAGCAATGGCTCTGGATCTCCTGGGGAGGGAGGTACCTATGGAATCCAAAACCCGCAATTACTACGGTAATAGTGCGCATTATTAACGTTAGTACGGTAATTTTAACGCTGATTTTTACAGTTCCCATTCCCATAGTTTTCTATGTGCAGCCCCCTCCATATAGTTTAGCATAGGGAGCCCCCTCCCTATAGTTTAGCATAGGCAGCCCTCCTCACTATAGTTTAGCATAGGCAGCCCTCCTCACTATAGTTTAGCATAGGCAGCCCCCCTCACTATAGTTTAGCGTAGGCAGCCCCCTGCCTATAACTTAGCATAGTCAGCCCCTCTTCCCTATAGTTTAGTATATTAACCCCCCTTCCCTATAGTTTAATATAGGCAGCCTCCCTTATAGTTTAGTATAGGCAGCCACCCTATAGTTTAGTATAGTCAGCCCTCCCTATGGTTTAGTATAGCCCTCCCTCCCTCTAGTTTAGTATAGGCAGCTCCGCCTATAGTTTAGTATATCCTCCCTCCTTCCCTATAGTTTAGTATAGGTAGCTCCCCCTATAGTGTAGTCAGCCCCCCTGTCGATAAGTATAGCTCCCCCACAGTTACAGTCACCTGGCTGTCCTGAATTGACGACCCATGGATCTGCCGATGTATTCCACTAGTAGAGAACGACAACTCAAAAATCAGACACCCTGCAGCTTCCAGCCATCAAATCCCAGAATGAATCTCACCTCCCTCCAGGAGTGGCTCCTTATATCTAGGGTCAAATTTCCACAGTGTTTTCCCCTCCCTGGGCAAACCCCTGGGTCTCTCCCTCTTCAACATTGGTGGGTGATGGATCAGGGGGTTGGATGGGGGAATGGAGATGAGCTGTGCTTCATTAGAAGCTCCCCTGCTAGGTAGAAAGTCAAAATTTCTGGACTAGTCCTTTGGAGGACAATGGATACTAATTGGCCTTCCTCAACTTCAGATATCAACCAGCCCCTCCTGAAATTAACCCCTTCCTGATGTCACAGGGTCCCCTGCTGTTTCTTTATTCTTGTAGCAAAGGGAGGGGGAGAATGAATGTAGCTATAGCCCCCTCACCTATATCCTGGAATCTCATCCTTACCCATAACCCACCTGGCTTCACTTTAAGAACAATGAATAACAGCTTCACTGCAGTATCAACAATATACAATAACCAATATACATATTTACAATGAGCTACAATGTCCCCTTATCCACATATAATTAGACACTGCAGTTGCATTCTGATGAGCTAGGGTACAAAACCAGGGCAATAAATAGTACATGTCATAATCCACATTTTGTGAGAAACAAGGGACAGGCTGGTTAAGGTGTTATCAAACTCGATTCGTCACAGGCTCCTTCCCTCCATATAGTGTAGTATAGACAGACCCCCCTATAATTTATAATATACATGTCTTTAGTCATCTAGCGATTTCTGAATTTTATAGAAGTTCCTTATATTGCACAATATCCAACATATTGTAAAATGGTAGACACATGTATGAATTTTATTCCCAACTGATCATGGCACAATTACCTTTCATATGCATATTATGAATACCAATTGGCGTAGGAAGGACAAAATCTACAGAGACACCTATGACTTTTAGCACAAGAGATTATTAATAGTATAACTCTCCCTTTCTCTCCCAGTCAGCCCCCAGTGCTCTTCCATGGTGAGAACAATTACCAGTATCAGAGACTGGTGTGCATAAAGTATATCACATCTGTCACGCATTTCAAACTTTAACTTTGTACAGTTTAGGAACAACAAGGAACAGCAAGTTTCCATACAAAAACACAGCTTAGTATAGGTCACACCCCAAATGCATTTCATCATTTGCCTGGGATGGCCAAGGGTACAGTGAGCATATATAAGTACTTCCTATGTAAAACAGGTATAATGCAATTGGCTACTCATAATTAAAATATTTAATAAATCAAAAATTTTTAGAGTGGTATTTGGATTACATGTTTACATCATTATCAATATTCATTAATAAAGTGAAAAAGGGAAGAATAAAAAAAGTAAACAGACTTGATAGTTCATTTATACTTAACTTGGCTCCATATGGACTCAGTGTACAAGTATCAACAGGTAGACCTTATAAAAGATGAACCACATTACAGGTGTAATAGAAGTAAAGCAACAGTTGTAAAAACCACTTCAGCAAAAAAGGATTATTCCAGATTATCATAAAAATACTGACAAAACCCACAAGGCACTAAAAGATAAAATAATACACTGAATGTAAGTGTGATGACTTCCCTGGACAAAGAGCAATTATATTGGCGCTATACAAGTCAACCTAATGCTATGCAGTAAAAGGGTATTTACTTTGACTGAAAGCTTAACTAAAAGCCACACAATGCTATCATTTGCAGACTATACAGTTGTACTTGAAACTGATTTTTCTCCTTGTGTTATATGTTCTATTTATAATTTTAAACAGTGTATATAGAACATGGGAACATGTTTACTTTTTAATGTTTATAGGTGTGTTCTTGCTGCCAAACTTATTCACAAGTCACATGTTTGTTATTCTGCATACATTCTCCGAAACATTAAAATAGCTTCTAAAATATCAACAATCTTGAATCGTAAAATTCAATCATCACATGCACAGAAATTATAAACAGGTTTCTTCTGTGTACACAGCCACACACATTTAGACTTCCTGTCTCTAATTCAAAGTTGTGTGCAGAGGGTGTTTTAAGTATGCCCTGACACTATTTTCAGGCACGTTACTCTTTTCCTAACCTTTTTTCTTCTTCAGAAACTGATGTAGTGCTAAAGAGAGTTCCTAATGTGCTCTCTGCTTTAACTGTAAATACATAGCATCTCAAAACACTGTATGTGCGGTCCAGTATTCTGAAGTGCCAAATTTTAACTTGCTCAGAGGCAGGGGCGGCATTCTGAATTTGCACTACAAGTGCTTGGGGTGTCAGATATTCCCCTCTTTGAAAAAAGCAATTTTCTGGTGCTGAAATGATTATATATCAGCACTATATATTTCTGAATTTGTACTACAAGTGTTTGGGGTGTCAGATATTCCCCTCTTTGAAAAAAGCTATTTTCTGGTGTTGAAATTATTATATACCAGTACTATATATTTCTGAATTTGCACTACAAGTGTTTTGGGTGTCATTAAAATGCATTCACAGCAGTCCACATATGAGCAGGATCAGCAAGCAGCTGCTGTCACCAGTCCTGATGGTAGTTTTCCCTGTATGTCATCTGGTAAAGCCTATGTAAAAGGACATAGTCTTTTGAAGTCAGGGAAAAAAATCACACCAAAAAACACCTTTTACCATGTTGAAGAGAAAAAGAGCTGTAATAGAGGAAAAGTTAACTGGCGATAAAAAAAAAATTGCCAATATGCCATTCTACACACGCAGTGACAAAGAAATAATGAGGCCTTCGCCTTTCTCTATTAGTGCGAGATCTAAAAATGTTACTGAAGATTCTTCTTGTAAGGTCACTCGTGACCAAGCAAGACCAAGTAATTCGGAGTGCAAAAGTGGTGCACAACTACTGTTACGTGTGAAAGCCGAGCTGCAAGAAAACAGTAAGGCATTAGAGGAAAAGGTATCAGAAATGACACCAATCCCTGAGGAGAGTCCATCCAGGAGTGGTATGTGTAATCGTGACCATTCTGATAGTGTACCCATAAAGAAGTATTTCTGCTGATGTGTGCCTGAACAGCCCGAGTGTAACCGGTGACACACCATTTGAGGATGTCACATTGGAATTGGAAGAGGATGAGGGGGATATTTGTGTAGCCGACGAGGGCGCTAATGAGGATGTTGATGAAGATGAGGTTGTTTGTGTAAGTCCTTCACCAGTGGAAGCAGTTCTGGCACGTGGCAAGAAGAAGGCCATTGTTATGCCTGGGCATAAGACCAAAATAGCTACTTCTTATGTGTGGAATTATTTCTACCCAAATCCTGACAACAGTTGTATGGCCATTTATAGTGTATATAAAGCCACAGTCAGTCGAGGGAGGGACCTTAACCATCTTGGAACCTCATCCATGTTACGCCATTTGACGAGAGTTCATGGCAAGGTGTTGGGAAAAGCTGAAAGTTATGGCAAAAAAATAAAAACAAGCAGTTCATCATCAGCTAGGACCCTTCTCTCACCTACATTCCGACACCTGCAATCTACACCCACAACACCGTCTTCATCAATATCCTCAGTAGTGATCGGAGTTAGCCCTGCATCCAACTTGGTAAAGCTCGATGACTCCTGCACTATAATTGACTCCTCTGAAGAATTCTTGAGCGTTAGTCCCACTGCTGCTGCTGTTGCTGCTGCTGGGGGTGAATCTTCCTCCCATAAGCAGCCCAAGGAGAAAAGCACTAGTACTTTACACCAATTAACTGTGAAACAATCTTTTGCTAGAGGAAGCAAGTATGACAGCAGTCACCCAGTCGCAAAGCGGATCACAGACGCCATGGCGACTATGCTAGGGTTAGATCTGCGTCCAATATCCACAATAAACGCAGCTGGTTTTTCACAGTTAATTGATGTTTTGTGTCCCCATTACAAAATTCCATCGCGACACCTTTTTTCACGAAAAGCTATTCCGCAACTGTACAAAAACGTTCGTAAAAATGTACTAATTGGGCTGAAAAATGCCATTCTACCCACTGTACACTTAACCCCAGATATATGGACAAGTGGAAGTGGGCAAACCAAAGACTATATTACTGTGACAGCCCACTGGGTTGGTCATTCACCTTCACAAGCAGGAACAGCAGCAGCATGTACACCACTACGTAACATTTGTCACAGGCAGGCTACTCTTTGTATCACCTGCTTCACTAACAGACATACAGCTGATAATTTGTTACGAAAACTAAGGGATGTCATTGATACATGGCTAATGCCACTTGGACTCTCCCCAGGATATGTTATTTCTGATAACACCAACAATATTGTGCGAGCATTACAGCTGGGTGAATTCCATCACATTCCCTGTTTTGCTCACACAATAAACTTGGTGGTGCAGAGTTTCTTGAGAAATAACCGTGAGGTGCAGGAGATGCTTTCGGTGGCCCGTAAAATTTTGGGACGTTTCCGACATTCTGCCACAGCATGTAGGAGATTGCAGCAGCTCCAAGAACAATTTAACTTGCCCTGCCACCAACTTAAGCAAGATGTGAACAAGGTGCAATTCCACCCTGTTCATGCTTCAGGGGATGGAGGAACAGCGCAAAGCCATACAAGCGTATTGCACAAGCCATGACATTGGGAAAGGAGGGGGTATGTATTTTACTGTTGCACAGTGGGGAATCCTTTCTGTGCTGTGCAAGGTGCTGAAACCATTTGAAGTTGTGACGTGTGAAGTGAGTTCATACTCTGCTAGCTTGAGCCAAGTCATTCCCTTAATTCGACTATTGGAAAAGCAGCTTGACAAACTGAAGGAGGAGATGAAAGAAAGCAATTCCGCAAAGTATGTTGGCCTTGTAGATCAAGTACTTAATTTGCTTCGCAATGATCCAAGAGTTATTAAAATCTTGAAGTCGGATCACTAGGTTTTGGCGACTGTGCTTGATCCTAGGTTTAAGATCTACATTGATTCTTTCCTTCAAAATGACCGAGATGTTAACATTTGCAAGTTGTCCGCTGAACTGGGCAAAGGATGGTGGAGGATTATTTTCAAGAGTTAATTGGTATGGAAATGTCAGACAGTCCCTTTCCGTACTGGGAAGAAAAACAAGCCATTTGGAAACCCATGTACAAACTTGCTTTGCAATACCTAAGCTGCCCACCCTCCAGTGTGTACTCACAAAGAGTATTCAGCACAGCCGGGAACCTTGTCAGTGATCGACGTAGGAGGTTACTTCCAAAAAATGTGGAAAAGATGATATTCATCAAAATGAACTACCTCTTCCACGAGGAAGGCCTTTACCAGCAAATACATCCAAGTACTGACACTTCTCTAATGGCGGATTCCAGTGGAGATGAATTAATAGTCTGTGATGATGATGTACACACTGATGAGGGTGAGGATGATGCTCAAGATGATGACGACAACATCTTTTTGAAACTTTTACTATAAGTGTAGGGTGTAATCTACCCCCAAAGAGAAAAGGCACTTGGGGCATTTCAATTTATTGTACAGTCTTTGCAGGCTGATTTTTTTTCTATTTCACTATTAGTGTATGGGAATAGTATACACCCAAACACAAAAGCTGCTTTGGGCATTTCTATTTATCGTACAGTCTTTGCAGGCTGCTTTTTTTTCTATTTCACTATAAGTGTAGGGTGTAATATACAGTTAGACACCCAATTGCCTTTTTGCTATGAATTTCAATAGCTCTTTTTAGTGCGTTTTCTGGCACCCTGGATTGGTGTGTGTCTGATAAAAGCACACATCCTGGGGGGTGAGCGCTTGTTGACATTTATTAGCTGTAGAGTTACCTCACTTATCCAAGAAACAGGTGGAGCGATCGATCGTTGCCATGTTTTTTCCTGTAGAATTACCTCACTTATCCAAGAAACACGTGAAGCGCTCGTTGCAATGTTTCCTAGATGTGGTAGGAACTGCAGTGTGTTTGAGGCATTGCTCTGTCGCTTACCATCCATACAGATTGCTGCACTATTTGGCTGAAAGTGTATGAAAAGCATATTGTGACCTGTGAGATGGTCAAAATTGAATGGAAATGACTGGAAATTAGTGTTAGTGAGGTTAATAATAATGTAAGTACAAAATAATATTTAAATTATGTGATTTTTGCCCGAAAAATGCAATTTTGTAAAAAATAGCAAAACAAAACCAAAAACAAAACACGAGGGTAATCCAGATCCAAAATCAAAACACGGGGGTCAGTGAGCATCTCTAATAGTAAGTTACTTTAAGTTGTCTCCACACTCACGACCAGCAGTGTAGGCAGATCTCTATAGAGTGTGCAGGCTCTTTTCAGCTGATGGTTATGACAGATAAAGAACACATATCTGAAGGTAAATGGTGTATACATAAATCTGCATACTCATCAGGACTTTCAGTCGTTAGTAAAATCGTTACAGAAATCGCTCAGCTTAACGCTACTAGATTAAATTTAACTTACATTCAGTAGTGAAAGTGTGCACGAGAGATCTATAATCATCATCAGCTATATATATATAGCGCCACTAATTCCGCAGTGCTGTACAGAGAGCTCACTCACATTATTCCCTGCCCTAGACCTAGAAAGACTAAGGTCAATTTTAATAACAGCCAATTAACTTACAAGTATGCTTTTGGAGTGTGGGAGGGAACCCACGCAAACAAGGGGACAGATAAGGCCATGGGAATCGAACTCATGACCCCAGTGCTTGAAGGCAGAAGTGTTAACCACTAAGCCACCAACTCACAGTAAACTCCCACAGTTCAAAATACTTTAGTCTTTGTGTGAAACATTCACACTCATGCACAGATAGTCACACAGAATGGAGTCACCTCAAAATTTTCCAAATTGTACCAGTACCCCAACACTTGTCCTCCCAACTACAGTCTTTTCCCAACATACTTTCCTTAAGAACTTATGCACACTGGCACATTATACCCATGTATGATGAGCACATCATTACAGTAAAAAAATGCAGACCTTTGATCCTGAAACCTGTAGCATTGTCTGATCTAATATAAAGAACACATAAGTGGCATCGCTATACTCACGATAACTAGCTGATTACATTTTCTGAAAAATATTTTGAGTAGCACTAATTGGGTTGCATACAAGTAATTTCCTATTTTCACCATACTTGCCTCTTCTCTTCCAGAATGTCCGGGAGACTCCCGAATTCGGGGTATGTCTCCCGGACTCCTGGGAGAGCAGGCATGTCTCCCGCATCTTGTCCCCGACCAGTCTCAATGACGCGATTCATGCCCGTCCCCTTCTGCCCTTCCACCATACCCCTCTACAGGGAACTTACAGGGGGAGATCCCTCATAGTAGGCAAGTATGATGTTCACCCATTTTCCCTATATAATAACCATAATATAGAATAAAATATATTTTCCACTCTTCTAATAAAAGAAAGTTATATCAGTTACAAATATATATACTTTGGCAAAGTGTGTAAATTTGCCTGTGCAGCCATGAAGTGGTTAAACAGAAATACTGTAAACCTGTTTCTAGAATGTCCTTCTAGCTGTGGCAGCCCTCTCACTCATTAAAGGTTTACTTTTATTATTCTGCTGAACTGACATTGTAATCAATCACACAGTAGTGGGGAGTCTAATAGTGAGTTATGTGAGTTTTCTCATCTGACTGGTGAGGAAAATGAAATGCTGTAAGAACTGCTCATGAATTGAATATGCATGAAATAGCTAATATCTTATCTGTTGAAGCATCCAATATTGACCAATCAATTCCACAAGTTGCCTGTTCAAGGTCTGATTCTCCACCCACTGAAACATATGGTTTTGAGTCTAAATCAATAATCTTGCCAGCAAACTCCAAAGGTCAATACATTTACCTTTTCATAAATTACAGAATTTTCACTCATCATATTAGAATCAATATTTGTTTTCTTCCATTCTTTCTGTTCCAGAGAACTTACCAATAATCCAGCACTAATTACAAAAAGTGCTGATAAAGAAGTTGTTTTATTAAATGGTCTACTTGCAAGAGTGTTTATGCTTCTGTCCGAAACAAATGTTTAAAATTATTTACACTCATTTTCACTGTTACGCTTAATAAAACATTTTGTTAAAGAAACTTTGGAACATTTTATTATATTTCTGACAGAGTCTCTATAAGCCACTTTACTTTTTTATTGTTTGCCATACATTCACAAGAGTTTGGTCTATCTTTGTAGCTAACCCATTATTATAAGTATTAATTGCATTAACATTAATTTACAAAATACACACATTGGGCCTGATTCATTAAGGGATGTAAACAGCGATTTTGTTTGTATAATCCGCACAATTATTCTGTGCTTGCCCAAAATCAGACCATACGCCACAGAAAGCAGCAGGATTCGATTCACTTTTGAGAGAAAAGGACACTTACGACAACCAGGGAGGGAGCTGTCGGGGGAATGGGCGTATGACCTAGTCAATGTAAAGTAAGAGCGTGCCAAGATCACAGGTTCAGATTCAAGCGTTAGGTATCTCCAAGGTACATGATTTTAATCCGTATCTCTTGCTCAAGCTACATGTCTAGTCTAAGTGCCGATTGCTAGTGATGACTGCTGAGTATGTGTGCTAGAAATCACAAATCAAAATATTCTCCCTCCCGCCCTCATAGAGCTACCTTTGACATGCGCCTTATCTCATCACTGGTAACCACCTCTCCTGCCTACAAGATTTCTCCCATGGAATTCCCTACTACGCCCAATCAGACTTTCACACAGCCTTCAAATCTTTAGTTGTCTGAAAACCCATCTCTTTTTTAGAGCTTACCTTATCCCTGATGATACTACTCACTCTAATGCACTCTCACAAATGTCCCAATCTCCACTCCGAGCCACACATGCCCCTCGTGTTTCAGCTGTGCCCTCTTCCACTTGTAAGCTTTCTAATGAGCATAGTTCTTCATACCCATCGTTTTCATGTCTGCATTTATTTTGTCAACCTTTTATGTATTTTCTGTTTTCCCTACAGCACAGCACTGCAGAGCACTGTAGTGCCTTACAAATATATTACAATAATAATAACAATAATAGGAGTAGTGACTGTCAACTATTCCAATTGTTGTCCCTATTCTGGTGGGTCATTGTGCCCCAAACATACTGTAAATGTTTGGATTTTTGGAGATCCCAACGCTACAGGTTTCCCTGTTATAGTGTGACAAAACCAGGCTGCCTTTGCCTGGTGCTGGCTGCAGCTTTTGCGATAACGCAACAATGTGACAGACCGCCATATATTGAAAAAAAAATTGTTTTGGTTGTGAACAATTGTTTGACTGCTGGAATGAAACCTCGCGACAATGCGACATAATGACAACGCGACAAAGCAAGAAATATTTCTAAATTGCATTTTTGGTCTATTTACCAAATAATTTGCTAATATATAAAACACTGATAAACCCGGCTTGTATACATTAAAAACCAGTCATCAAAGTTGATGATGCTGATTGGTATATCTAGAATGTGCGGGCATCATGATACTCTTATAGCATTGATGCGCTTTAAATGTATTTTAATGCATCTACATTCTCACATGCTATCCTAAGCTGCACGTATCTCAAGACACATACAACTCAACATAACCACAAAAGAGAACAGTTTTTGCACCTGCTTTTATGTGTACGCTTGCACTGAACTCTACATGACCTCCATGTGGTTTGTTATGGGTGAGTATTGGCACAGGATTTGTACCAGCAGGAACAACTGCATATTTTTGATACAGGGGATTCCAGATCTGCCTCTTGCCAAAATATTTATACTGTAAAAATACTACATATATTATATATCATACTTGCTATTATGAGGAGGGGCTCCGAGAATCACGTAATTTGGCCCTGCCCCCTAAACGACATCACACTTTTATAAAGCCTATTACAGCACGGAGCAGGCCATTATGACGAGTGACTTATGTCCTAAGCCCTGCCCCCTCGCTACTTAAGTAATAAGGGGACAAGGAACAGGGAGGTTTCCCTTCTCTCCAAGGACATCCCGGGAGAGTAGGCAACTATTGTATATATAGGCACACTTCTTGCTCGAAAAAAAACCCCTCAAATAACACTGCCCTGTCAGTGCTTGTACAGTGATATAAATGGTAGAGCAACCGTCTTTATGCTTCAAGGCCCTATTTATCAATTTAAGCTTATTTTCCTGGTTATTTATTGATTACAAGTAGGGTCACCCGGCGTTTACACGGGTCCGATTTGTATTGTGTAGCAGTTTTTATATATTAGCATATTGTCTGGTAAATAGACCAAAAATGCAATTTAGAAAATTAGTATTGTTGTATTGTTTTATTGTCGTTATGTTGTGTTGACACGAGGTTACCTTCCAGCAGTTAAACAATTGACTACAACAAAAAAATGACGTTTTCAATATTTGTCACTCTGTGACTTTGTCGCATTGCAGCTATGTAGTCTAATAGCTTACTTTTTTGATACTCAATAACTATGTAAGATTTGGCAACTTTACTTTGAGAGTGTCAGGCGCCGCCTCCGCACCTCACATAGGTGCTGGAGACAGTCGCTTTCTGTGTGCCTCTCCCATCCTGTTGCCTAGCAACGGGACGTTCTTCCGCCCACCTGACCCCGCGGCGTGCGCATGTGCAGTACGCCGCCACCGTTGCCCTAGCAACGGGACGCCAGCTATCGATCAGCTGTGTCTGATCGCTGGAAACCCTCTCTCTCCACTACTTCCGTTCCCAGGGTATTTAAACCTCACTCTGGCACCATTAGGGTGCCAGAGTATTGGTTCTCACCTCTCTAGCTTCCCTGTGTTCTTTTATTGACTACTGACTTCTGAAACTTGGCTTGTCTTGACTCCTCTTCTGGATTACCCTCTGTACCTTGCTGCCCGTACTGGATTTTGACCCTTGGACCGTTCCTGACTATTCTCTCGCCTATCTCTGTGGTACTGCGCTTCCTTGGTTCCGATCCGGTCTGTCTAACTACGCTTTTCTCGCTGCACTAGTGACTATCTGGGAGAACCACAACCTGCGCACCTCAGGCAGCGAGGTCCATACCTCTTTGCGGGGGTCCCTGGTGTACACCGGGGGTGCGTTAGACTCCGCGCCTCCCAGTTTAGTAGCACCAACACCAGTCAGTGGTAATTCCTGTGAAATACGTGACAGAGAGCTGTGGAAGATTTTCTTCAACAAACAAACAAACTTGTTATCTACTATATAAATGCCTAGTGGCATGTGTGGAAAAAAAAAACCAAGCTGCAGCGCCACCTGTTGGGCAGAGTTATACACTGACCCATATATTTCTTGAAGGAGAAGTGACAGTTGGGAGTGGTTGGTGGTTGCCGGGGGTTACAGTGGGGAGTTTTTAACACCTTAAGTAGCTTGATGAAGGATGTGGCGATGAAGATGAAGGATGAGGTGATGGAGAAAAATGATGAGGTGGTGACATGTGGACAAAACCACGTTAAAAAAGGGCGCTTGCGTCGGGAAGTAACGCTCCTCCCCTGAGGAGGCCTGGGCTAGGCCCAAATGCATGAAAAGAACCTTTTTAACACCTTAAGTAGCTTGATTTGACTAGAATGCATGAGTATCATGCACGGGTTAACTTGTATATGTATATATATATATATATATATATATATATATATATATATATACATAAGAAATATTATCACTGCTCTTGAATTTTAGTTTTTGGAAAAATGGCTGTCCTGTGCAGAAGTGTCCACCTTTTAAGCATGTGTCTCAGTAGCTAGCACAGAACAACTGTATGCATGGAAGAGTAACTTAATTATTTATTTTAAAATAATAGATGAAATTTTAAAATAAAACAAAAACTATAGTTAAATTTGTGTTTTTTTGGTTAGTTTGTTAGTATATTGCTACCAGTTGTTATTTTAATTTATGATCATATATGTTACGTGCGGTCTGATGTGAACTCATTCAAAACAAAGTGCAAATAATCCTAAAACATAAGTCAGCATGTCTTAACGCTTACGGAAAGTATGCAATGTTTAAACAGAGTATGTCTACCCTTATACAAATCATAACGTATCTTAAGAAACATTTGGATTTGAATACTAGCAGAACTACGCAAAAGTTGCCTACTCTTTATAAGCACGAAAATAACGTGCAGTTTGTGTGCTGAATTAGGCCCTCTATGTTCCATAGAACCAAAAATTTACATTGAACAGCAAACACCTGTCAAATCCATATAAGTAGAAATAAGAGAGCAGATAATATTTATAATATTTATGATCTTCCTCACAAATCCTGGGAGAAAGGCCAAGATACAAATGATTTGGGGATTAGGCAATAGATATAAACTGTGTATCCAAGGAGAAATAAACCCTAAGACATGAGATTATGGGAAATGACCTCTGGATTCCATCTGTCAAAGCAGGTGTAATTTTACTTCCGACTGTCTTGTGAACTAAAATATATGACTGCTGCTGGCATATGTATGACTGCTCTCTGGAGACACATATACAGTCATCACATCCAGCACTGATAGAATTAATTCTCTGTGTAGCAGACATGGCTATGCACACTGACAAAGTCTGTTCTAGCTCTTTTATCACTGGTTTCTCCAAGCTAGTGTACTTATATCCTAGGACTCTGTGGGTTGGAATGTGGAAAATGTCTCTTGCACATGCAAGGTTAAAATTTAAGGTTGGCTGTCAGTTATTACATGGGTAGCATACCGTTCACATCATAAATGGGTACAAGACCATGTCCCAAAAGTCCTCTCCCTAATTGGACATCTCCAGCACATGCGTAGTATTTGCAAATAAATAATGGACAGCATCACAGTGATACACAGGAGCTGACACTCCAAACTTTGTGTTACGAGCCGCCGCGGCTCGCTTCCTGGTTCCTCTAGCGTCCCGGCCGTCACCTTGACGACCGGGACGTCACTTCCGCCCTATGCTATGGCAACGGTCAGACGCTCCTTCAGCGCGGCGTCCCGGCGGTATAGAGAGCCGGGCGCGCACGCGCATTTTGTAAATTACGATTGAATTCAGCCTGTGGGCTGAATTAGCAGGCATTAGCCTGCAAGTGGGTATACTTCAGGGGCAAGCATGTTAGCATGTTCTCTGAAGGTGGGAGATCGGGTTTAATTGTCCACACGGAACATCAAGTTGAGGCAACCTTGCAAGAAATTGGGGCCCCGATACATTGGACCATTTTCAATTGAGAAAAAGGTAAATCCAGTGGCTTTCAGGCTGAAACTCCCACTGTCTTTAAAAATACCCTCGACATTCCATTGTTCGCTTCTGAAGAAAGTCAGCCTTCCTCTAGTAGGCCTCGGCCCTTGGATGTGAATGGAGACCAGGAATATGTCATTGAAAGAATCCTTGACTCAAGGAGGGTCCAAGGCCATGTTCAGTGTCACGGGCACTAGGAGTCTTTACCCAGTATCACCCGCTGATGGTCTTATCAGAGCAGTTGAGTTGGTATATGATACTCTGATGGCAGGGTGATAATGGAACTAGAAACAGCAGATGGTTAGAGAATGCTCAGAAAGTCTATGACTAGCAGCACTGGTAAACAATAGGTAACTGAACACGAGGATCTGGATGGACAAGGACACGTGAGGGTAGTCAGTGGTCTGCGCACGGCAAGTTGTACCACTGCTATAGTGAGAAGAATGTCCAGGAGTAATAAGGAGGTGGAAGTCAGCGGTCTGCGTATAGCAAGTTGTACCGCTGTCTGTAGTGAAGGAATGGAATCCAGGTGAAGGTAACGGGGAAGTCAGTGGTTTGCGTGTAGCAAGTTGTACCACTGCTTATGTGAGAGGATATATGCAACTGGTGACACAGGAAAACAGGAATCAGTGGTTTGCCTCTAGCAAGTTGTACCACTGAATATATATGTGAGGAAGGACAGGAGGAGATAAATGCAATGCAGAGTCTACATGGGTACACTGAACTTGATCCCACGTTGAACTGCACACAATAATAATAATGAATGAACAGCACTGCACAGATAAACAAAGTCACTAGAATAGTCCAGCAAAAGGAAACACAGTCAATAATAGCAATAGTCTCAGAGGATGGAAACTCCGGAGGAGAACAACTCAGTCCAGATGGATATGCAATACACCAGCACAGTCAATGAGAAGTATGCATACCGTGGTTCAGATGAGCAGGCTGTTAGAGATAGCTGCAGGGATACCTGAGCGGCAGGGAACAGACGAGATGAGAAGTCCTTGCAGAATGGAAGCGGCAGGTAGGTGCAGCACACTGTAGGTAGGGCAGCAAGGACGACAAATACTCAGGAAGCAGTAGTATATCGAATTGAACAGCAGGAGACCACGGGAGAGTTGAAGTGATGTAGCAGAGCTGGAAGCCGAGGAGCGTAGACTCGATGCTAACAGGCAAGTTGACACAAATGGACACACTGTAGAAGCAGTAGGCAGCGGGTCAGCTGACGGCAGGTAGAATGCAGACTGGAGCGCTGAGACGAGCAGGACTCTGTAGACACGCTAAAGTAGCTAACAGGAATCAGCTGTAACAGTAGCGATGTAACACAGGAGAGTTTGAAGTAATCTGTAACTGTAGATACACGGAGGCAGCGGATAGGAATCAGCTGCTGGAGTCACGATGAAACACAGGAGAGTTTGCAGTAGTCTGTAACTGTAGATACACGGAGGCAGTGGATAGGAATCAGCTGCTGAAGACACTAACAACACGAGGAATAGAAGTGGTCTGGAAACCACAAACGGCAAACAGGAATCAGCATCAGCTGAACACACGAGTAGGCACTGGAACACCTTCAGAGACTCATGAGGAATGAGTGTCACGGGCACTAGGAGTCTTTACCCAGGGATCACCAGATGGTAGGCTTACCAGAGCAATGTAGATGGTAATAGGGTACTCTGGTAGCTGGGTGATCACGGAACATGAAATGATGGCCGATGAGATGCTCAGGAAAGTCTATGACTAGCAACACTGGTAATAATGAGGTAATGATACACAAGGAACTGTATGGACAAGGACACGTGAAGGTAGTCAGTGGTCTGCGATAGCAAGTTGTACCCCTGCTATAGTGAGGAGGAATGTCCAACAGAAACAAGGAGGTGATGAGAGTCAGCGGTCTGCGGGTAGCAAGTTGTACCGCTGTCTGAGTGAAGGAATGGAATCCAAGTGGAGGTATCCAGGTAGTCAGTGGTCTGCGGTAGCAAGTTGTACCACTGCTATGTGAGAGGATAATGGAACAGGTGATACCGGAAACAGGGATCAGTGGTCTGACATCAGCAAGTTGTACCACTGAATATATATGTGAGGAGGTGCACGGGGGAAGACTGCAACACAGGATATACACAGGCACCTTATACACGATCCACAGTAATATGCACAATATAGATATATATATATGTAAATGACTGATCAGGTCTGCAATCTAGAAAGTCTCTTGAAGTAGTCCAGCACAATGATAACACAGTCAATGATGGCAATAGACTCAGCGGATAGCAGACTCCAGAGAGAACCAAACACAGTCCAGCAAGATATGCAATACACAGCACAGTCAATGAGAAGTATGCATACCGTGGTTCAGCAGTAGCAGTCAGATGGAATTGCAGCGGTACCTGAGCGGCTGGAGGCCGACTGGATAGGAAGTCCCTGGATAGATGAAGCAGCGGTCTAGCAGGTGCAGCGCACAGGTGAGTAGACCGACAGGGACACGAATCCACAGGAGTCAGCAACACGTGGAACTGGACTCATAGGAAACCCAGGAGAATGGAGATGATCCAGCAGAGGGTAGTAGAAGAGATACAAATCCAATGCTGACAGGAGGGTAGAGACCAGTGGAACACGTGAAGGCGTGGAGAGTGGATCAGCAGGAGATGGACGATAGCGCTGACCACAGCGGCAGGACTCAGCGGCACACGGAGGTAACCAGTAGCAACCACAGGAACCAACAGCGATGGGAAACAGGAGTGCAGCGCAGGGCAGGAGCTGTAGATCACGAAGTGTAGCAGATGGTAATGAAAAGCGGCAGTCTCGAGGAAGGCACAGCAAAGATGAGATGAGAGTGTAGTGCACGGAGGCAGCGGATAGTAATCAGCTGGCAGTCACGATGTTGAACACAGGCGAGTTGCAAGCAGGAGACTGTAGTGCACAGAGGCAGCGGATAGTAGTCAGCTGGCAGTCACGATGTTGAACACAGGCGAGTTGCAAGCAGGAGACTGTAGTGCACAGAGGCAGCGGATAGTAGTCAGCTGACAGTCACGATGTTGAACACAGGCGAGTTGCAAGCAGGAGACTGTAGTGCACGGCGGCAGCGGATAGAAATCAGCAAACAGACTTGATGAGAAGCAGGTGAGTGAGGTAAAAGCTGGAGTGCACGGAGGCAGCGGATAGCAATGAGCAAACAGTCACATAGATATAAAATAACGTTGAAGTGGTGTAGAAGACTGTAGTGCACGGAGGCAGCGGATAGGAATCAGCAAACAGTCATGATGATACAGTTGATGGTAGAAGTGGTATGGAACCACAGTAGTAGAAGTGGTTTGGAAACCACAGGAATCAGCAGCGCTGAATACACGAGTAATACAGGAACACCTTCAGAGACTCATGAGGAATGAGACTCCAAGATCAGGCAACGTGGTGGTGACCACAGGTGCTTAATATAGGGAGGTTGCCTGATCTGCCAATTAAGTTAAAGGAGTATACACTGAAGTATAGAAAAGGGCTGCGCATGCGCAGACCCTCAGGATGGCGGACGGCCACGGTTCCTAAATGTCCGGGAAGAGGCACTCACGGTCCGGTGAGTGACAGTACCCCCCCTTTTAAAGGTGGGCACAGAACGCCTGGAACCGGGCTTGTCCGGATTTTTGGAGTAAAACTTCTTCAAAAGGGCAGGAGCATTAAGATCTTCAGCTTTGATCCAAGAGCGCTCCTCAGGACCAAAGCCCTTCCAATGAACGAGGAAACGGAGGACTCCTCGCGAAATTTTTGCGTCTAGTACCTCAGTAATCTCAAAATCCTCCTCCTGATGAACTTGAACTGGCTGCGGAGCTGAGGGAGGATTTGAGAAACGGTTGATAATAAGAGGTTTGAGTAAAGACACATGGAAGGCATTAGAAATCCGAAGATTCTTAGGAAGAAGAAGTTTCACACATACTGGATTGATTACTTGAATGATCCTATATGGACCAATAAAACGAGGGGCGAATTTCATAGATTGAACCTTCAAACGAATGTTTTTAGTAGATAACCAGACACGATCTCCAATTTTTAGTGGTGGAATAGCCCGCCTCTTCTTATCTGCGAAAGATTTATATTTGATAGATGTCTTCTTTAAACAGGTTTTGACCTGAGACCAGACATTTTTAAAGGTCTGACAAGCAGTTTCCACCGCAGGAACTTGGGTGGGCGGGAGGGCAGGAAATTCCGGAAAAGACGGATGGTGACCGTGAACCACCAGCACTTGACTTTTTGAAGATGACTCCTGAGATCCATCTTCAACGTCCGATGACGTCACGAACGCCCGATGAGGAGGAAGGCGTTCAGACTGAACCTTATCACACAGATCCGTAGATGAAGGATCCTGTGGAGGAGGCCCTGGTGGAATAGACGAATGCTGTCTTTTGAATGAAACCACTTGAGAGAGGCAACGATGATGACATTCAGCTCCCCAAGATATAACTTGAGAAGTGCGCCAGTCAATCTGGGGAGAATGACACTGAAGCCATGGAAGGCCTAAGACAATCGGACTTGTCGTAACAGGAAGAATTAAAAACGAAATCTCTTCATGGTGTAACCCACCAATCTGAAGCGTTACTGGAGACGTACTCTGGGTGATGAGACCATTGATGAGACGTGATCCATCCATAGCAGTCACAGTAATCGGTGTTTTCAAAGTAATCACTGGTAGGGACCATTGATTCACTAATGATTTGGAAATGAAATTTCCTGCTGCTCCGGAATCAATCAATGCCTGTGACTCAAAGGCTTTGGTAGCAGAGGAAATCGTAACATCAAAAGTGCAGGCTTTTAATTTCGTAGAAGATGGAGAGGACTCCAGGAACCCTAACCTTATCTCCCCAGTATTAGTTAGAGCCCGGCATTTCCTGGGACAAGAATTGAGCATATGCGTAGAATCGGCACAATAGATACAAAGTCTATTCTTTATTCTTCGGTCCCTCTCCTCTAAAGTTAATTTGGAGCGACCTATCTCCATGGGTATCCCCGGAGATGAAGCTGGGTGAAATTGAGGATTTGAGAGAAGAGGTGTTTTAACCGAAGTTGTTTTCTCAGGTTCTCTTTCACGAAACCTCAGGTCTACCCGATGGCAAAGAGAGATCAAATCTTCTAAAGAGGAGGGTAGTTCTTGTGAAGTCAGTGCGTTTTTAATTTTATCGGAAAGCCCCTGCCAGAAGGCGGCAACTAGTGCTTCAGTGTTCCACTGAAGTTCAGAGGCTAAGATCCTAAATCGAATGACGTACTGAGCCACAGTGCGAGATCCTTGGCGAAGACGGAGAATGCTAGATGCAGCGGAAATAACACGACCTGGTTCATCGAATACACTTCGGAACGTGGAAATAAACTCGGCACTATCCTGTAACAATGGATCGTTTCTTTCCCACAGAGGGGAAGCCCATGCGAGAGCTTGTCCAGAAAACAATGAAATAAGATAGGCCACTCTGGAACGATGGGTAGAAAAATTTTGAGGTTGGAGCTCAAAATGAACTGAGCATTGAGTAAGAAAACCCCTACAAGTTTTGGGGTCTCCATCGTATTTTGACGGAGTAGGCAGGTGAAGCGTGGAAGCTGTAAACACCTGGGATGGCACTGGGGAAACGGAGGAAGGCACAGGAGCATCAACAGTAGTTGTGGCATCTTGCACAGACGGTCTTTGGGAGGCTAACGCCTGGTAACACCGCAGTAAATGCCGTTGGCGAACTTCCTGTTGCTCAATACGGGTAACCAGATGCCGCAGCATCTCTTTGGCTGTTGGTTCCGTATCTGGGTCTGTCATGGCCTGATCTTACTGTCACGGGCACTAGGAGTCTTTACCCAGGGATCACCAGATGTTAGGCTTACCAGAGCAATGTAGATGGTAATAGGGTACTCTGGTAGCTGGGTGATCACGGAACATGAAATGATGGCCGATGAGATGCTCAGGAAAGTCTATGACTAGCAACACTGGTAATAATGAGGTAATGATACACAAGGAACTGTATGGACAAGGACACGTGAAGGTAGTCAGTGGTCTGCGATAGCAAGTTGTACCCCTGCTATAGTGAGGAGGAATGTCCAACAGAAACAAGGAGGTGATGAGAGTCAGCGGTCTGCGGGTAGCAAGTTGTACCGCTGTCTGAGTGAAGGAATGGAATCCAAGTGGAGGTATCCAGGTAGTCAGTGGTCTGCGGTAGCAAGTTGTACCACTGCTATGTGAGAGGATAATGGAACAGGTGATACCGGAAACAGGGATCAGTGGTCTGACATCAGCAAGTTGTACCACTGAATATATATGTGAGGAGGTGCACGGGGGAAGACTGCAACACAGGATATACACAGGCACCTTATACACGATCCACAGTAATATGCACAATATAGATATATATATATGTAAATGACTGATCAGGTCTGCAATCTAGAAAGTCTCTTGAAGTAGTCCAGCACAATGATAACACAGTCAATGATGGCAATAGACTCAGCGGATAGCAGACTCCAGAGAGAACCAAACACAGTCCAGCAAGATATGCAATACACAGCACAGTCAATGAGAAGTATGCATACCGTGGTTCAGCAGTAGCAGTCAGATGGAATTGCAGCGGTACCTGAGCGGCTGGAGGCCGACTGGATAGGAAGTCCCTGGATAGATGAAGCAGCGGTCTAGCAGGTGCAGCGCACAGGTGAGTAGACCGACAGGGACACGAATCCACAGGAGTCAGCAACACGTGGAACTGGACTCATAGGAAACCCAGGAGAATGGAGATGATCCAGCAGAGGGTAGTAGAAGAGATACAAATCCAATGCTGACAGGAGGGTAGAGACCAGTGGAACACGTGAAGGCGTGGAGAGTGGATCAGCAGGAGATGGACGATAGCGCTGACCACAGCGGCAGGACTCAGCGGCACACGGAGGTAACCAGTAGCAACCACAGGAACCAACAGCGATGGGAAACAGGAGTGCAGCGCAGGGCAGGAGCTGTAGATCACGAAGTGTAGCAGATGGTAATGAAAAGCGGCAGTCTCGAGGAAGGCACAGCAAAGATGAGATGAGAGTGTAGTGCACGGAGGCAGCGGATAGTAATCAGCTGGCAGTCACGATGTTGAACACAGGCGAGTTGCAAGCAGGAGACTGTAGTGCACAGAGGCAGCGGATAGTAGTCAGCTGGCAGTCACGATGTTGAACACAGGCGAGTTGCAAGCAGGAGACTGTAGTGCACAGAGGCAGCGGATAGTAGTCAGCTGACAGTCACGATGTTGAACACAGGCGAGTTGCAAGCAGGAGACTGTAGTGCACGGCGGCAGCGGATAGAAATCAGCAAACAGACTTGATGAGAAGCAGGTGAGTGAGGTAAAAGCTGGAGTGCACGGAGGCAGCGGATAGCAATGAGCAAACAGTCACATAGATATAAAATAACGTTGAAGTGGTGTAGAAGACTGTAGTGCACGGAGGCAGCGGATAGGAATCAGCAAACAGTCATGATGATACAGTTGATGGTAGAAGTGGTATGGAACCACAGTAGTAGAAGTGGTTTGGAAACCACAGGAATCAGCAGCGCTGAATACACGAGTAATACAGGAACACCTTCAGAGACTCATGAGGAATGAGACTCCAAGATCAGGCAACGTGGTGGTGACCACAGGTGCTTAATATAGGGAGGTTGCCTGATCTGCCAATTAAGTTAAAGGAGTATACACTGAAGTATAGAAAAGGGCTGCGCATGCGCAGACCCTCAGGATGGCGGACGGCCACGGTTCCTAAATGTCCGGGAAGAGGCACTCACGGTCCGGTGAGTGACAATGAGACTCCAAGATCAGGCAACGTGGTATTGACCACAGGTGCTTAATATAGGGAGTGTAGCCTGATCAGCCAATTAAGTTAAAGGAACAGAACTGAAGGTTAAAAGGGACTGCACATGCGCAGTACCTCATTATAATGGACGGACACGGTTCCTAGCTACCTTAGAAGTAGCACTCACAGTCCGGTGAGTGACATTCAGTTCCTGGTGCACTGGAAGGGTTATGGCCCTGAGGAGCGATGCTGGATACCGCGGAGGCGTCTCCATGCTGGGAGACTCATTAAAGAATTTTTCAGGAAATTTCCCACTAAACCTGGGTGTCGGGGTTCCTTGACCCCTCCTCAAGGGGGGGGTACTGTTACGAGCCGCGGCTTGCTTCCTGGTTCCTCTAGCGTCCCGGCCGTCACCTTGATGACCAGGACGTCACTTCCGCCCAGCACCCGACCGTTGCTAAGGCAACGGTCAGACGCTCCTTCAGCGCGGCGTCCCGGCGGTATAGAGAGCCGGGCGCGCACGTGCATTTTGTAAATTACGATTGAATTCAGCCTGTGGGCTGAATTAGCAGGCATTAGCCTGCAAGTGGGTATACTTCAGGGGCAAGCCCTGATTGGTCCCTCTGTGTATTTAAGGCAGTGAGGCCTGCAGCCTCACTGCCAGTTATAGCGTTCTGTCCTCAGTCCTGCTGCCTGCTTGTGCTATATGTTTTGGTTCCTGCTACCTTGGATTTGACTACCCGTGTTTTGACCCCTGCTTGTTATTGGACCTGTGACCCTTCTCTTCTGACCTCGACCTTTTGCCTGGACTTCGGATTTTGCTTCTCTGCCTGTGTGTTTGACCCTTCGCTTGTCTTTGGATATTGCATCTGTGCCTTTGACCCTTTGACCTAGGATTCTACTTTACTACAGTCCGCCAATCACTCCACTCCTGGGAACTCCTTTAAGTCAGTATACGTCACTCGACCCTCGGTCGGCCCGCAGCCCAGTCTGTCCCCACCACTAGGGGCTCCAGCGAACACCTGGCCTTCAGAGTAGTTCCCGAGTTTCACTGTACTGACTTGGGAGTTCCTAACACTTTGGGTACAATCGCTCTCACTCTAAACCTCTACACTGTTTTTTTCAGCAGCTCTCTGGATCTTCCTGCATCACTTATCCCTTTGACTGCAGATATGGGCATTACAGTTTACAGGTAACCCAGGCTATGTTAGTATTACTGGCTTCCTGGCTTCATAGGCTTACTCAATGAACGAGTTTTGAGCTTGGTACACTGGCACATGGTCCTAGTATGCCGGTAAATGTTCTCAATGTCTCTGTAGCTCTGCACAGCTCCCATTAGTTAGACACTCAGCCCCTGCCTAGTATATCTCTTGGCTGCAGATTTTTCTGTATCTCTACTGTCAATCCTTGGCTCAGTATACCTCCAGACATGGTCAAGAATAGCAAGTTTAATTTGGATACTAGAACAGACTTCACAGATCTCAGTTACAGTAGAACCTCAGGCTTGAATAAAAACCACCCTGTTTCCATACCATCTCCATATCTGCAGGGTTTCACAAACACATCTGCACCTCACTCTTGATTAATACCTCAAGGTACTACAAGGGGCCTCATGAGAAACTGGACTCACATCATTTCCTGACCACTCTTCCTGATGGATTGGACTGGGCATTTTTTATGTAAAATATATGTATGCACACAGGCTACCCCTTCAGCATGAAAATGTATAATGTGTGCTGGTTTTTGTATATTAATAATTGCTAAATGTCTATTGTTAAATTGTCTATATCAATTTCTCTGACTGTTCAATACTGGTCATCTGCACAGTACCACTTCCCTTGTTCTGTTTGCAACATACAATTTTACTATATCTATGTTTTATTTAAGGTGCATTAGACTAGGATGAGATCACATTTTTGTTCACATTCTTCATCTCCTGTACATCCGTATTCCACCTGATTTGAAGTAGGCGGGGAAGAACAATAGGTAATCATATTAATCGGACATGCTCACAAAGGCACAGAGTGTCTGTGTATTTTATTTATACAACTATTTTGGTGAAAGACAAATCCTGAAAAATCAAGTGACTCATTAGTAAGAACAAGGAACTGGATTGGTGAACAGTATGTGCGGGTTGGAGCCACCTTCATGCTGAATTACAGTAGCCAAGGATGGAAAGGACTCACTACCATGCCTTTTACAATTTATGCAAGTATGCAAGACATTCCACTAAAAGTTACACCCACTTTTCACATCGCTAATTTGAGACATGGCCTTGTGCTCTTGTGTTGTAGACAATTCGGGTATATTTCTCTTTACTGTTTTCTTTTTTTTAATCTACTAAAATAATTTCACTCCATAAATTTCCAAATTCATTCTGTGGTATATTCGCATTATTCCACATTTGGACATTTGGATGTGGAACCATGTAAGTTTGTCCACAGGTATTTGTTTTTCAGTGTTCCACACAGAATTCCTCCTATCATTTTTGCTCCACCCAAACTTCTCCCTTATTGGTTCCATTCTGCATTAGACTGTGGTGAGATAAGGCATATGTTTAGCTCTTTTGACCATTCAGCAGCACTAGCTAGGCCCTCTCTCTTTCTCTCTCTCTCTCTCTATATATTTTATTTATATATATATATATATATATATATATATATATATATATATATATACAAATACACAGGCATAATAATAAACTGCAGTAACATAATCCAAGGAGTTCACTGCACGTACAGCCTACTCTCCAACTATACTCTAAAGCCTTCCCACTGTTGGCTGAAACACAAAGTGATAAAGTTAGCAGAGACTTTGAAGATCCCGGTTTCCAGCAAAACCCCAGACCAGCCGAACAGGAGAAATAACTGTATCATGGTACAAGATAACACACACAATGCAGCAACATGTGCTCTTTATATAGATCTAAAATCAGTCCCAACCCAGTCCACCTTTGAAATACTGCATTAATCCTAGTGGACATTTGAGCAGTGGCCAATCTAGGAGAGGGAGGAGACTGCATTGAGCAACCAATTAGTAATAGCTTTGACTAGACCAATGAGCAAAGACTTTATGAGCATGCCCAGCTAATTTTCTCCCTGATCAAGCAAGCACAGTGGAGGTGCACTGCCTGAATGAAGGCACTGCACTGGGTTTTAACAGCCCCTTCAACCTTTTTTTGAGGCTTATTTCAATAGTTGTCCTCACTTAGCATTGTCCGTAAATTTTCCTATTCTACTCATTGCTATGGAATCTGCTGGTGCTATATAAATAAATGATGATGATGATGATGATGATTGTTCCACATGTAAGATTATGTTTGGTGGGACAACATTATTTAAATGAGAACCAAGTAGTGGAGAAGGAGCATTTTAGACTGCTCCTTGGCCTTTTAACTTAGATCAAGTGTTAAATCTGTTCTAGAAAGGTATACACTACATTTCTGCAAGTAAACAGAGTACCATGGCTCACAGGCCAGTAGGCCAGCACTGAAAAGCTTGGGATGTAATGCCACTGGAATAGACATCTGGCATTGCCTGAAATTTACTTTGGAGCCCTCACTGATAGAGTAAGGTACAGAGCATGATACGCACACACACAATTTTTTCTTACTGCACTCACTTTCTTTGTGCCCTAGACGATTTTGTTTTTATCAAGAAGGTATGGAGAAGGCAATGCACTATGCACTCACAAAAACAGCAGAGCGCTGGAAAATCATTAATGATCACGTTGTTGCGATATCATAGGTTTACAAACAACCCTTTATTAGTGATAGTTACTTTAAAATAATTTCTTATATAACAAAAATAATAATCAATCTAGCGCCGTGGGTGATTCCTTAGGGAATCTTGTTGTGTATTTGGAATGCACTATGCACTGTCACAATTATCTTTTGACCCTTCTCAAGGCACCGAGTCTGTTACAATCATTCAACAAGACAAAAAGTACTGCCACTCAATGTATGTTTTCTGTATTGAATACCATTCCCTGTAAACTCTAGAGATTGTTGTGTGTGAAAATTCCAGGAGATGAGCAATTTTTTAAATACTTAAACCACCAGTCTGGCACCAACAATCATTCCCCGCCCAGGTCTTTTGGGTCTCCGGTGTGTACTTTTTTTTTAACAATCTTCCAAACAGTTGATTTGGCCACACGTAATGTTTTTGCTATCTCCCTGATGGGTTTGTTTTGATTTTTCAGCCTAATGATGGCTTGCTTCACTGATAGTGACAGCTCTTTGGATCTCACATTGAGAGTCGACAGCAACATATTCCAAATGTCACACCTAGAATTAACTCCAGACCTTTTACCTGCTTAATTGATGATGAAAAAACAAGGGAATAGCCCACACATGTCCATGAAATAGCTTTTGAGTCGATTGTCCCATTACCATTGTAATTCCTACACCGTTCACCTGATTTGAATGTAAATACCCTCAAATTAAAGCTGAAAGTCTGCAGTTAAAGCACATCTTGTTAGTTTCATTTCAAATCCATTGTGGTGGTGTATAGAGCCCAAAATATGAGGATTGTGTCGATGTCCTAATATTTATGGACTTGACTGTATGTCATGTAGAAGTGATGCGGTACATTATCATTTCTGGGCGTGCAGTACATGGACTTTGCTATGCATTGGTATTATTAATAAACAGCTTAGCAGAGATGAGTTGTGTTGAGTTGAGTTTCTTTTCCAATAGGTAGCATTGATGTTACTTTACAGTAGAGTTCTTAGGTAAATACATTATTTACCATATTTAAGGTTTTAGTTTTACAGTATATATACAGAATTTTGTATTTACCTAAAACTCTCTTGCAAAGTAAACTCAATGTTTTTTATTATAAAATAAACACAACACAACTAAACTCATCTCAACTATTTATTTATTTATTTCAATGCAGACTAATGTATAATAATATACATTTGTTTTTCCTGGTTCAGTGGAATGTGGAAGGGATGGCAAGTGTTCTTGAAGGGAAAAAGTAAAATAACAGTATTTATTCAAGTTTTATTTTTATTTTTCCCTTCAAAAACACTTGCCATCCCTACCACCTACCACTGCACCAGGGAAAATTACATTTACTAAATTCACTCTAGAGGGGAGGGACCCACCTCTACTCACCTTTTTCCCAATAAGGCAGCACCAATTCTTCCCACCATTTGTATGATTTAATGTACAGTAATATGCATTTTAAATAGTATAAATAAAGTATTTACAAAGAGCTTATTTTGCAGGGGAGCTGATTTGCATCATCTGCCAGGATTTTGGTTTTATTTGAATAACATAATGTATTACAGATGACAGACCCTTCATGTAGATAACTAATAAAGTGTGTGTACTGCAATTTATGACATTAAAAATGATGCTTGTACTTGTGTCTTTGTTGTATTTACATGTTTCTTTGGGGCACTATAGGACCTTGCAGCCACGCAGTATGCTTGTGCTTGTAATCTATGCTAGTGCTACTTAATGGCAACCTGGCCATCCTGGGACCTGTAGTGCATCAGGGATAAAATACTTTCATGTTTTATTACTACTATTAGTAGTAGTAGTAGTAGTAGTAGTAGTACTAAAAAAATACACACACCAATGTTTGGAACAATTACTTTTTACTGAAAAAAAAACAAACAAACCGGAAAATTAAAAAAAATATTATTTAATATAATAAAATTCTATTATTTCTACATTTGTTTTTATTCCTTTTTGGTATTTTTTTTATTTTTTAGATGTTTTTATTTTGGCTAACAGAAAAGTCAGGGATGGGGAATGTTCAACTAGGGCAAGCGTGCTGGAATCCAGGGCAGGAGTACGGGAATCCAGGGCAGGGGTGCGGGAATCCAGGGCAGGGGAGCTGGAAACTTGTGCTGGGGACCCAGACTGTCTTCTTGAGCTGCCAAAAAAGAAACAACAGAATGCCAATGTACTGAAGCATGTGAAAAACTATTTAACAGGCAGATAACATTTTAAAACAAGCATTGCTAATGTGGCACATAAATGTATGAATACAGTTTTGCAAAAAAATAAAATAAAAATATAGCATGCAGTGCATAAGACACATAAAACATACCTCTCAAGACAAATAAACCAGGTCACGTACACTATAAACTCCCACTATCCAAAATCCACTATCCACTGTAAACTCCCACAATGTAAGTGTGCATCATTAAGTCTTTTATAATAGTGTACAATGAGAGAAGTGCATGCAAGTGTATGGTCCGCCCTGGCATTATATGATGAGAGCATCCAGCTGTGTTTATCCAGCGCTGTCAACATTAGCGTGGACTTAGACTAGACCCTGAGCTGGTGCAAGTTTTACGTAGGAATTGCTGCTTGCGGCAGAGTATGAATCTAACATATTCGCAGATAAACACCCACTTTGAGCATTTATTAGGGGTGTCCGCACATCACAAGTCCCTTTCCCCAACCCAAAGTCATAGCCTGTCGTAAGTGCTCCTTGCGCTCGCTTTCACACATACTGTTGCTTTTGTACACCATCACACCTTTCTGTTTCACGGCAGAGTGATTTTGAGTACGATATGCACAAAATCAGCCAATACGTGCACTAATGAATCAAGCCCAATAAATACAAGTCTCTCTGTTCTTACGAATTCACGTGTCAGGGTTAGCTTGGTTTTAGAATGCTACATAGCTGAAGTAAAAGAGATCATTTGGTTCCTGATAACTCTGATTAAAGTGAGTTGTGAGAGATTAATTTAGATAAATCAGGGAGAACCAAAGGCTTCCTGAGAAAGAGTGTCAGCTCTCAAACCAAGCCATGGTGATGGCATGATTGGTAAGGCAAAAGTTGGTGTGTGACATAGACAGGGAGCATTTACCCATTTTGAAATAGACTAGGTAGTTATTTGTGATTAACTCTTTGTCCCACACAGGTCACGTAGGCGCATGTGAGTGCTGAATCGTGACATGGAAAGTGAGTTTTTATTTTTTAACTGAATTGTAAGAATAATGAAGTGATATTACTGAGCTAGAAGCAGGAGCAGGGCACAACAAACAGGGACACTCCACCTATAAGGTAAAGTGAGAACCGTGTCTAAGGTGGCACCATACTTGGGGTAGCAGAGAGGAGGCTCTTACCTCACCTCCTGGCCCTCAACATGCATCTCTCCACCTTCCCCAGCGCTCAGGTCCATGACCATTTAGCAATAATTGACACAAGTCTCCTGAGCTCCTTCTTACAACCACTGTAGCATGGTGATTGACAGCATGAGAGGAGTATTCTCCCTTTCCTGCTCATACTACTCTTACTATGTCACTATGTCACTCCTGTAGTGAGCAAACAGTGACCCCAGAGACAGTGGGGCCTTATGCAAGTGCCCCCTTGGATGGCAGAAGAGAGTAGAAAACCTTTATCAACAACATCATAGCAGTGTCTACAAAAGCACTGCTGTTCACATAGACAGACAGGCACAAATAGCAACACAAAGACCTTATATGTGTCATGTATTTCTTAGCAGTCAGTGAGTTTGGATGAGCAAAGGAACTACCAATGAAATTGGTAAGGCAAATACCAAATGTTGTTAAATATGCCCCATATCCACCTAGCAAAAAGCACACAAGTGACAGGATAATAAATGTAATAAGTTGTACCTGTACCTTGCGAGAAATTAGGTAAATGTAAAAGCAGAAATGGGTTTCGAAAGCGCTCCGATCTCAATTGCAGCTTAAAAAATCTTAAATCAACTAAACACACATTAAAAGGAGGACGACAATAAAAAGGAATATAAAGAAATATTTAAGCGCTATTTATCTCTCACAGACTTATAACTCTAGTAATGATAATAATAGTAGGAAAGAGAAATATTGATATTCAATTTTGGTGACTAAATGATCTCCATAGATTTTCAGCAATGTGATCCATTCATGCAAAAAATAAAACAAGAGAGAGAAAACAATAGTGTAATGCTGAATAAACTAGAAAAAAATTCAGGTTCATCAATGTCCGGATCAACGGAATATGTTGTGATCAAAATGGCCATCAGAAATTTGATTCCCCTCATGCGATTGAACTTGCAGAAAATAAACTTGTGTCAAAAACGTCACAACATGCAAACTTGCAGACTGGCTTCTGGAGTGAATGCCCCCTGTAGATAACAGACGCATTTTCAACAAATTATGCAATATTGGAAAAACAACAATGTGATTTTATTTATAGATAACAGGTCCACTTTGAGAAGAAGTTGGTTATAATAATGCTGTAGGGTATTTTCAAGTTTTCTCTATCAATAAATAAATGTATCCTTTATTACACATACTGAGATGAATGCATTACTATGAGAGCACTTTGCATTTTTTTCTATTTGTAATTTCTCTCTGTCTCTTTATCCTCCACAGAGATTAATGGCACTGAACTCTGCCCACTGCCATTTGCTCCAGCTGATTTCCTGTCTTCTGATTTTTCCTTTGTCCCACGGCTGCGATATCTGAGACTAGATGGAAACCAGCTGAAGCCCCCAATACCACTGGATGTTATCATGTGCTTCCGACTGTTGCAGTCCGTGGTCATCTGAGTTGTACAAATTGCTACAATAATACGCACTACTAATAAACATTCCTAATGCACCATTTTACTAACACACATATGCACGCTAGTATTTTTTACGCCTTTTGCTATTATTAACACATTGCTAGTATAACCATACCTGTATTGTTGTTCTAGCAGTGCAATGCCATTCAGTGTCACTAATTTACCATGAGCTACAGTCTAACAAACCCATTGGTACAACTGAAAATCCACTTTCTGGTAAACTATAAATGACTAACCGGCACTGCTGTAGAGTGTCCTTATCCTAATACCAATATCTATATTGCCACTGCCAGCATTCAGAACATCAATATTCTGTGATCACATATTCATTTTAATGTTAGATGTTTGTGAATACAAATTTGTATGGCTCATCATTTTGTATAGACCATTGAAATACAACTGCAGTAAAATTAATGCCTGATCAATTTGCTTCATTAAGATTAAATACCTTGAAGCTTGCACTATGCTAAGATGCTTCAATACACTAACACCATTATAAAGTCATCACAATTATATTTCATGATGATATGAATATACATAATTCAGTACATCACTGCTGAACCCCGCAGTACAAGTAAAAGCTAAATTATTCCTAGAAGATCCTGCTTTTCAACAATTGTCTGTTTTCTTTTTGTACGTCGTGCAAGAGCACAGTGTGCTGGAGAGCATGTGAATAGTCAGTATTAGATCGTGGACACCAATGCCTTACCTTACAGGAAGCTAACTAAGGCAGACCATGTAAAGGGTATTTAACATTTGTCAAAATTTTGACTGGACATTTAATTTTTTAATCTCTGCTTAAAAACTTTTATAAATCCACCTCCGACCCTTTATTGCTAAGTAACAATCATTTTATGGTAAAGACATAAGGGCCTGAGTCATTAAGAAAAGTAAGGCAAAAAAAGCAGTAAATGTTTCCTGGGACAAACCATGTTATAATGCAAGGGGTACAAATTAGTTTATTATTTTGTATATAAGTTATATACTGGCTGTTTTTTCATCTAACACACACAATACTTGATAGCTTTATTTTTACACTGAAATTTAAAATGTATTCTAGAACATACCCTACCCCAACTATAAATTTGTACCTACATTTTAAATTTACATCCCCCTCCAATGCAACATGGTTTTACCCAGGTGCAAAGTTACTCCTTTTTTTATGCTTCGCTCTTTTTAATGATTCAGGCCCATGAGTGTATATTCAAATTAAGGGGGTGATTTAGACTTGAATGTAAAAATTTCCAGTCAGCGCATGAAAAAATATGCGTCTGCACACTTCCGGTTCCATATCTGTATTTTGAGTTACACGCATCTTAAGATTTTTTAAATCTAGCGTCTAAATGTGTTCAGAGCACATATATGTCAATCATCATTATCAAATGTGTCTCAAAGGAGCGTTCTTAGCTTGTTTCTACGTGTCCTTACTGTACTGCACTTGTATGCTCCAGATCTGCCTCTTGAAACGCAAGGTCTGAATACAAATGTTACATCATGCACAAAAATAAGAAATCAACTCTAAAACAACCCGAAAGTGAAGCTTTGCACATTTTTCTATAAAGACACATACTGTAACCACTCAGCTGGGTAGATTTCTATTGCTACAGGTATTTGTTGCACACAATGCCATAATACTTTACATTTCTATTACATTTTCTAGTAGTAGGTGAGTTCATGTAATTTTGCATTTATTATGAATTAGCCTGGCTTGCACCACCTGAAAATGAAACCGAGCAAAACATGGTTTAGCACAAGGTTTTAATAGATGGTACCCATCAGGATGATGGGAAATCACATGTTTATTGTATACAACATGGATCTGGTATCTGTGAACTAGAAGAGCAAATGTCATCAGAAATGGAATGTTAATGGGACATCTGAGCGGTATACACACATAAATCATAATATAAGCCCAAACTATACAAAACATATAGACAGGCTGTATAGAAACATTTACTTCTTATTAGTTCTTCTAGGCACCTAGACACCCCTGCATGTTGCATATGCCTAGTTGTCCTACCTGCCTTGTCCCCGAGCTTCCGCAATTACCTATTACATGTTATTAGCAGAGTACATACAATGTAAATATATAGATACACATTAAACAGTATTAGGCCTGCATTGAATGCACGGCTTCCACACACATGAATTCCTGCTTTCAGCCCCATTGTGCCTTTATGAGACTCCTAATGTAATGATCTGTAACTGATGTGAGACAGGATAGGCAAACATTGTCTGAGTCTCTAAACTATACTTATCGGTGTGTTGGTCACATTGAAAACTTGTCCTTTACTAAAGTCTCGCTGATTATGGGGCAATGAGAGGTGCTGTTTGCTCTTTTTTTCAGGTTACAACTTGTAGTTATTACTTTGGTTTCTTGTTGTTGTAGTTGTTGTATTGTCTTTTTTCTTTTCTTATTAATGATTTGTTGCATGAGTTCTCTTTATTTGTTTCCTTACTGTATTTACCTTAAAAATGCATTTTATTTTTGTGTTTTCAGAAATAAAAACTGGTGAAAAAGAATTATTTTAATTGTGTCTTATTCTAAGAGAGAGCTTCCTTCCTACGGTTCCTCTGGTGATACTGGCTGGGACCAATAAGACATGACTTACCTCATCACCAGGCCAGTCATCAGGGATATGCAGATACCTGAACCAGCTAGACACGTGCGCTGTGGGACTTAAAGCCCAGACTTCAGCTTCAGCTCCCCTTGTTAGGAAAACAAATGAATAAATATAGAATTTTTTTAATATAAATATATATAAAATATTTTTTTCGTTGGGGACTTCTGCTAGCGACACACGTTCAGTTTTATAGTATACATTTGACTATTACGAAATGTTTATGCTTAACTGTGTAAAGGCTGAGTTACCTCCACAGGCAATAGAATGGCTAAGCACACGTTTGTCCATATTTCTCCACTATCAAGAATGAACTAGCGATCAAGTAAAAAAATAATAACCTATCCTAATAATATTCAAACTGTTAACAATCTTACATAACCATAACATAAGTGCAAAATGTGAACCCATATTAGCACAAACTTTAACATTATACTGCTTTTAGCTCCCTGATCTTGCTTCCGCTATATACATATATACACAGAGCAGAACTTGTATCAATAGAAATATAAAAATAATATCATTTCTGTTATGCTACTATTTTAAAAAAATACATTGTACTTTTTGCAGGCCAAAAGAATGCCTCAAAACATAATTTAAAAGCATGCTTTATTTTAACATAAATACAGTATTAATTTAGGTAAATCGTCGTCATCATCATCATCAACATTTATTTATATATCGCCAGCAAATTCCGTAGTGCTTTACATTTGGGAACAAACATTAATAATACAATACTGGGTAATACATACAGACAGAGGGGTAAGAGAACCCTGCTCGCAAGCTTACAATCTATAGGACAATGGGAGTTTGAAACACAAGGGCATGTGCTACATCATATTGCACAATGGACCAGCTAGAATGTAAAGGTAAAAGTATTGAGTGGGCTGTGTGTGTGGCAGTGTTGGTCAGTGGGTTGTTGTCTTGTGTTAGCTGTGTAGAGAGTGGTAATAGGGTAATCTAGGGAGATTAAGATGGAGGTTGAGGAATATCATAAACTTGTCTGAAGAGGTGTGTTTTCAGAGAGCGCTTGAAGGTTTGAAGACTAGAGGAAAGTTTTGCGAGGGAGGGAATTCCACAAAGTGGGGGCAGCCCGAAAAAAGTCCTGTAACCAAGAATGGGAGGATGTAATGAGAGTGGAAGAGAGACGTAAATCTTGTACAGATCGGAGGTGTCCAGTTGGGAAATATTTTGAGACAAGTGAGTAGATGTATGTCGGTGCAATTTTGTTGACGGCCTTGTATGTTAGTAGAAGAATTTTATATTGGATTCGTTGAAATACAGGCAACCAATGTAGAGACTGACAGAGTGGCTCAGCAGAGGAAGAACGGTTTGCAAGGAAAATCAATCTAGCCGCTGCATGCAAAATAGATTGTAGGGGTTCAAGTCTGATTTTGGGAAGACCAGTAAGGAGGGAATTGCAATAGTCGATGCGGGAGATGATGAATTAAGGTTTTTGCGGTGTCTTGTGTGAGATATGTGCGTATTCTGAAAATGTTATTTAGATGTATATAACATGATTTAGATATAGAGTTGATGTGGGGAATAAACGACAGTAGATTATTTTCTAAAAAAACATAAAGGTATATCTAGTAATGAATGTACAGTAATCAATGACATAAACATATAATAGATTAATCTAGTACTAATTAAGTTATGTCCACACAGACATTAAGGTCGCAAGTGTTGGCCATAAGCATAAATGAGCATAAGGAACGTTGTTGTTTTTAATAACTGTGTAATTGGTTGCTATGGGTTAGCAAATTTGCACCATGTTACTAAATCAGTCCTGTGTCTTCTTACACGCCCAATTATAAGGTAAGCAAGTAAAAATAAAAACTCCCGACCTTAATCTGTTGCTTATTAGACTTATTAGTATTGGAATTCAAACTTATTCTGTCTCCTGGCTTTTCAGGACACAAAGGCATCTTTCAATGCACTGCAAATGATGGAGAAAGACCGCCACCTACTGCTAAAATCGGATATTGAATTTTATTCTATTTAAACATGGCACACATGTAACTCTACTACAAAAAAAAAATGCATCAATAGGTCCTTCAATAGCAAACAAAATGGGAAAAAGAAAAAGAAAAAAAATGATGAGCTGCACATGGATGTAGTTTATACGCCTACAGAACTGTGCTCATTCCAGGAAGTTTAGAGGCATTCAGTTTCAGGGAATAATTAGATTATAATAAGAATAATGATCATTTAAATATGTACTCAAGTATAAATAGGGAAACTCTCTCACTTTCTCTCTGTAAGCCACACGATTATAATATGACCATCGTTATTGCTAATATTTCTTTTAAATAAGAAGAATTAATTTCTCTTAAGTGTTATGTACATTTGCTGTTATATTTCTTGGTTAAATACACGTGACCCTCACTTTCATAGCCTTTGGCACCTGATATTTAAATGTCTATACATTCATTGAATTATTCTTATGTTATACAATTATTATTATTATTATTATTATTATTATTATTATTATTTTTATATTTAGTTAGTTATGTTTTTATTTATATAATGCCATAATGCTTTACAGAAAATGTTGAATCATTCACATCAGTCCCTGCCCCAATGGAGCTTACAGTATGTATTTTGTGGAAAGAAAACTTAGCAGTGCAGGATAGGATCTGCAAAGTGTATAGTAAAAATAGAGATATGAGTACATGTATAGAACCTGGAAAAGGTCAAATATAACAAAAGAACCAATAAAATTAAGAATTAAACAATGTATTAATAATATACACAATAAAAATATTTAAAGAAACCAGCAGCCTCTATAGAGCAAAAAGGACCAATAGCAAAAATAACAATTGATTTTAAATACTCTTTGAATTGTTACAATTAATCTCACAGCAGAATATAGACATGCATAACTTAATATCTTTATAATTCCCGCTGAGAAAATACAAATAATGGGAGACACACACTGAAATATCTATTCGTTGTAAGAAAGTCTGTCCCATATGTCAGTAGTAGCTATATTGCTGTCCTTAATATTGCAGTCCTTAGTGAGGTATGTCGGATCCAGGAGATATGTTTCATCTATCTAGTGTAGACTTTTTCAAAGCCATGTATCATGTACCCTGGGCTAAAATTTGCTAGCCAGCCCCTAGTCACCTATAAGACACATGGGGCATAATTTACTAAACAGCACTTTTTTGTGCTTTACAAACTGACACACATTGCCATTTAATCTGCTGCAGTTTTAACGTTGAATACCCAAACCGCTGGCAAATGCAATGTGTATTGGTTTTAAACCCTTAAATCGAATTTGGTTTAGTGCAAAATGCATGACAAAATCGGATCTAAAATTAATGTAAAACTAATGTAAGGGTCCCTGGGGTTATAAATGGAAAGAGAGGGGCGTGCTCCATTTTCGGGTCTTCCAACTGCTAGCCAGTTGCTGGCTAATCAGGAGTTGCATCTGCAAGGGGCTGTTTATAAGCTGTTTATAAGTCTCTCACTACCTGTGGAATAAGTCAGATGCCTAATGAGAGACACTGCAAACTGTTACCAGTAAGTTTTGCGATAATAGATATATAAACTATGCACATATATATATATATATATATATATACTTGACAACATAAATATTCCATACAGTTTCTTGTGAGCCTAAACACTAAATAAACATAAACCAACTCTCTAGACACCGGCCAGTTTTTCTAGAATCGGTCACATATGTCTCAGAAATGTATTTCTCTGTACCCAGGTGCACTGCTACACCTTTATGTAACTCGCATCTCTGTAAAAGTGTCTCTGCAATATTTTTGCCATCCGACTTTTTAAGGTTCGGGATATGGAAGGTTCTATTGCCTGTTTAAATGTCCTCACAATCACCCCTACCAACGCACTAACAGGGAGCTTATCTTCACGTCACCTATCAAATAACAAATAAGAGTGTCCCAATTATTTTTTTTCCTGTGCCACAGCTTTCAATAGCATATGCTTTAATGTGCAGTTAAATCGCTCCACCAAGCCATCTGTTTGTGGATGGTATACGGAGGTGTAAAGCTGTCACCCCTAATAACTGGCACGTCCTTCATCAGCTTGGACATGAATGGGGTGCCCTGTTCTGTGATAATTTCTTTGAGCATTTCCAAGCGTGTGAACATCAATACAAGTTGTTTAGCTATGGTGCTGGACTTCTGTTTGGGAACTGCCTCTGGATATCTGGTCGCATAGTCAAGCACCACTAGTATATATTGGTGCCCATGAGCAGATTTCTGCAGCAGCCCCATAAGGTCCATGGCTATCCTTTCAAAGGGAGCTTGTACTTTTGCTATTGGGATGAGATGTACCCTGTACATTGGCTTGGGACAGGTTCTCTGACAAATGGGACAGAACCGGCAATATCATTTCACTGCCATGTGTACACCAGGCCAGTAAAACTTGAACTTAACTAATTCTCTTGTTTTATCCTACCAGCAGGTCTCCCCCACAGACATGTGTATGTGCTGCTTTTAACACTAGTGATACATGGACTTGATGAACCATTAACAGCAGTTGCCTCCAGCAACTTTGCGGCTAATCACAGTGGTCTCCATACCTGCTGCAGACTATCGCTCCTTGTCTCCAGCAACTCTGCAGACCATCAGGCCTTCCTCAATCTTTATTGGATCATCACTTTTTCACATCCTCTTGGATCTCTCTACTGGTCTCATCTGGCACTCACTCAGAGGACCGCGACATGCAGGGCAGGGGCTGCAAAGTCCATAACACCTTCCGGGGGTCTCTGGCGAAAACCATCTGCCTCGGTAGACTCTGCACCTCTGGGCTGAGTAGCGCCAATTCAGACAGGCTACAAAGATCTGATTACCACAATGACTGTGACAGAGTGGATATGGGAGTTCAGGCGCAATGGTAGATAGTAGTTATGGTTTTGGGAAAGGCAGAGCTGCAAACCAACGTAAGTTCACTCCCAGAGTCAACCAATGACAAGGTTTTGGCTGATAATCACAGTCACCTGAAACAAGCAAGGACTTATATGGAACTTATGATACAACAGCTTGGGAAAGCAGGCCCAACATATGCAACAGAACAGTCCATGGGTTCCGATAGTTTAGGACACTTGGCTCTATAGTGGACCAGCTCACCACATTCTAAGCACTTCGGATTAGACACTTTTGTAACCAGCCCTCTGTCCATAGCAGTTTTGCCATTAGGCCCTGTAGCAAGAATTGTCAAATCTGGCTTTTGACGTCCCATCGGCTTTGGTACAAATGCAGGTACTTTGATCATTTGCTGTAATACACAAAACTTCTTCGTAAGTACGTTTTCCCGACACTGATATCACTGACAAAAATGATTCCTACAAAAAAAAAAAAAGCCAAATACTAGATTTCTCTATGTCGCTACATGAAGTGATGTCAAACTAAAGTGCCCGGAAGCAGAGTGTTTGCAATTAGTACTTGTCAGCATGGTGCTGTCTTCGAAAATGCTCTGTGGCGGTTTTTAGGTAAGTCACTATTATATTCAAGTAGGTTTTATAGTATTGGTCTTTTTTTTGTAGGTATCCTCCTTGTCGGTGATATCAGTGTCGGAAAACTGAGTACCACTGGATCTGAGAGTAGCACCCACCTTTGCAGGACGCCGTCCAGGCCCCAAATGCAGTTACCTATCGCCAGACCTTCAATATTCCAGGTAGGTGAATTCTCCTCAGGCTGCAGCCATTTTTCTTAAATTTTTGTCAGCCAATTGTGCTCTGACCGGTTTGTCTTTATCATAGCGCCATTGGTGATAGCGCTGGTCCCAGCCTAGCCCCAGAACCCCAATGTGAGCCAATATCTCAAACTTTAGAAATGGATAATCAGAGGCCCAGTCCTCATCCAGATCCATAAGAGCTCGCTGAGCTTTCAAAGTCAGATATGGCGCCAGCATCTCAGCCCAAACTTCAGGAGGCCATTTTGTCTTTTATTCAGCTCTCTCAAAGTATACCAGATATGCTTCTATGTCATCAGCTGGCATTTTCTGCAGAGTTGGACCAGGTGGTACATTTCTGTCACGCCTCACCTGCACTCACTCTTTCCTTAAGGGGAAGTTTTCTTCCTGTGCCTATGCAACTCGTAGCACCTAAGCTTGTTGCTCTTGTTGTGCAGCGACCACATTCTTGAGGGCTCTCAAAACTTCCTTGATGTTAGCATCTATGTGGGTTGCGTAGCGGGAACTTGCTTTCTTGAGCATCCGCACTTCTGACACCACTTGTGGCAAGAGCACACTTCTAGTGAAATACACAAAAAAATCTTCTTGCCTTTTTACTTTGTTTTAATGTCAGTATGGTAAAATACTTGCCAACATAAATATTTCATACAGTTTTTGTGACCCTAAATACTAAATAAACAGAGACCAGCTCTCTAGACACCAGCTAGCTTTTCTAGAATCGGTCACATATGACTCAGACATGTATATCTCGGAACCCAGGTGCACTGCTTTACCTGTATGTAACTAGGTCTGCAGTATTTTACCTGCAGACTGTCAGCTGAATAGCTGCTTTCTCTCTTAGAGGCCTGTGACAAAACCGTCCCTTTGTCAAGAGATATATATATATATATATATATATATATATATATATATATATATATATGCACTGCTACATCCGTATGTATCGTATGAAGTAAAAATTCTCCTATGCGATCACTGTGGTTCCAAAGTACAAGAGTTTTATTCGCAAAATAGATTACAGGCAAAGTATCGCCTGCATGCGCTTGTGTGGTTGGCACCAATAACAAACTTCTATTGGAATGCTCTTGTTTCCAAAGCCAGAGCTGAGCAATTTATACACTGTTCAGTCATAAAAAGCAGTATTAAGGTCAACATTCATAGGTCGATGGGTCATGACCTCCCAAGAACTTGACGCCCCATTGGCTGATTCCTCTGGTTATTGTTCCTTGAGGTGTGGGTCATCTTTCTATGTGTGGCCAGGTGTCCTTTCCTCAGGCTCCCACCTCTGGACCTGTATAAACTGGTTCTTTTATGATATCTCTGGAGTTGCTCTTTGGTGTATGAAAAGTAATATTAGTTATATATTGTCAGCAGCCGCCGTGAGCACTGCCGCAACTACCTGTCTCCTCTTGGTGGTGTCCCGGCCGTCTCCATGAAGACCGGGGCGTCACTTCCAGTTCTCTTGACCCAGTTGCCTAGACAACAACCGGGACGCTTAAGGCTCCCTGCCGCCACACCTGGCCAGCTGTCAAACAGTCGGGCGCACGCGTGCAGGGCTGTTAAGGCTCAGCCAATTAATGGCTGATTAGTTTATAACCTGCTGGGCACTCTGCTCTTTCATTGGCCGCAGGGCCAGTAATTAACTATGCTAGCTCTGGGAGCACTTGCAGGGCCTTGCCCTGATTGGCCCTTAGTGCTATTTAAGGTAGTGAGGACTGAGCCGCACTGCCTATTATAGCGTTCTGTCTCAGTACTGCTGCCTGGTTCTGTGCTGTGTTGGTGTTTAACCTTAGATTGCTTTTTCCGTGTATGACCTCTGTCTGTTCCTGGACTCTGAATCTTTGACTGTGACCCTGACCTTCTGCCTGTACCAGGACTCTGAACCTTTGCCTGTGACCCAGATCTTCTGCCTGTACCCGGACTCCGAACTTTTGCCTGTGGCCCTGACCTAGCTAGCACCTAAGGTCTCCACCAGTGCTTGGTCCACTCCGCAGATCTCTGGCCGGTCCCTACTCCGTGTATTACCTCTTGTACCTGTACGCTGCCATGTGAACATAAACTTGTACTACACTGAGTGTAAGTCCTAGGGGCATCCGAGTATCTGTGAGCAGGGCCGCCATCAGAAATCGTGGGGCCCAGTACAATGAAGCAGGCAGGGCCCCCCCCCCAATGACCCACACCCCCCATGACCCCACCCGATGACCCCCCCCATGAACCAGGGTCATCTTTCTGACTGGGCACGATGGGCAGGTGCCTGGGGGCCCAGGGGGAAAGGGGGCCCAAGGCAATGAAAAAAAAAAATCCTGTAGAAAAAAAAATAAAAAAAAATAATAATTACCTTTTGTGGTCACGATCCAGCTCCCTCCCTGGTCCTCTCTTCCAAGAAGGGTGTCAGACTTAGGCGATATAATATATATTTTATGTAAAAAAAAAAGTGATTACATGTATGTGTGTATATATATATATATATATATATATATATATATATATATTAGTATTAGGGGAGAGGGAGGGGGAGAGATACTGCAGACCTTAACTCCCGCAGTGGAACGCATATGTGTTCCACCAACAGGAAGTCCAGCATTTAGAACTTCCTGTTTGTGGATGCGTTCCACTGCTGAAGCGTCTTCGCTGCTGTCTTCAGTCTGGCTGTCACAGTGACAGCCAGGCTGAAGATAGCGGGCCCACTGGTTAGAGTGTGCCGCCGGGCCCCCTGTTGAGCCCGGGCCCGGTACATGGGTACCCCCTGTACCCCCCTGATGGCGGCCCTGCCTGTGAGCATAACCAGTCTCTACGGTAAAGGCGGCTGCTATAGGTGAAGACCTCTTCTGCTATAGTTCTACAAGTTTATGCCGCACTGGTTGCCATAACATAGATATATAGATATATATATATATATATACATAAATAATACTGGAAAAGTTCTCATGTGAATGCGAACAGAATGAAACCAAACTTGATACAATTATTACGTTTTATATTAAATGATAGAAATACTTTAAACTTATTTACATGTTGCTATGATAATAATCGGGCTGCATATTAATCACAACGCAACCTATTTTAGCATACAGAAAATATAATTATTGATTACTGCCTTTGTCCAATTATTAAACTTCAACAAAATATATATATATATATATATATATATATATATATATATATATATATATATATATATATAAATATATATGCCTACAATGTATTACTTATATATATAATGGGACCACCATTTCTTTATTATTTATATATTTACTGGAGGCACTAGATATTGTTTATATAACTGACGGAGGCAATATTATTTATTTATTTAACATGGGGTACAACACTTTTAGTGGCAGTTCTTGTGGTACTACAAGTGCCTCATGTTGGAACTGGTAGTGCCACAAGAATGGCCACTCTATTTTAACATTATTACCATGATACCCACTGGCCAGGGATACCAGAAGGGACAGGAGCAAGCGCAAAATTTATAGGTGGTGGTTTCCACGCCATGCCACTATAGTGGCTAGGACCAGCATGCAAGTGGCTTGTCTATCATTTTAGACAACTAAACAGGCAACACTCTCCCTTCATGAGCATTTGAAGCTGGTCGTACCTCCCAACTGTTCTTGCAGTGGAACAAAAGTCTTGACTAAGCAGGACAGTCACCAAAATTCAGAACTGCCACAGCGGATTCAAGACAATTGCCAGACTGTCCTCTGACTCCTACCTGTTTTTGCAGCTTTCACTACCTGCTGCTGCTTGCCTGGATCCGGTAATGTTTAGTAAAAAGACAAGTATATGAAATTTAGAAAGCCTCTATCAGTTCTCTCGTTAAATCAATAGCACTTACGTTAAATAATTAGGCCTCCTTCCCTGCAACTAGCCTCAAAATGAAAAGCATTCACGTTTAATAAATTGACCTATTTCCCCCCAAACCGCCGTGATATTAAATTATTAACATACACATTTAATAAATAAACCTATTACCCTCCCCCAAACAACCCTGGCAATAAATTAATAGCATTTACATTTAATAAACATACCTATTTCCCACAGCCATCCTTGACATTAAATAATTTGTATTCACATTTAATAAATATCCCTCCTTCTCCCCAAACTCAGAACTACATTCAATTAATAGCCCCAAACCACCTCAGCATTAAATTAAAGTTCCCATCAGCCCACTTTAAATTAATAGGCCCCACTATTAAAGCAAATTGCCCGGCAATTATTCCACCGATATATTAATAGCACCCACCATTAAATAATTAGCCTCTACCCTCATTCATATATTTAATTAATAACTTACTTCCCACCCACATTACAATAAGACCCCATCCCTCACTTTTACCTTTTTCCATCCGCTCTGTCATGAGCATCCCACGTGAGATGTGTCAGCGAGGAAAATAGGAGGAGGGCACACATATAGGGGTAAGGAGGGAGGAACGGATCATACAATCCGTGACTACATGAAGTAAGATTGCTTGTCACAGGGGAGGAGCTGTCCACGAGGAACTATACAGTGCCCCGGGCCGGGGAGAGGTTCTCTAAGCAACTAAAAAGTTGAGGGAACCTGTGCTAGTCAAAATTGGGTCAGGGCCCTCTAAGTGCAAGTGCTCAATGCTTTTTAGTCAGTGTAAAAGTTTAAATGTGTTCATTGGGTGTGTTCAGTCTGGAACTTTTTTAAAAAAAAAAAATCAGGACGTCGGAAACTTCTATTGGCAATCTCAGAAGCTATGAGGAAAAGTATTCTCCATATCTTGGTCCAGAACATCCCCCGTCCCCTTCCTTTTTTTGGAAACACATGTCTTTCGAATGGAATGGGTGGAGGCCTCTTTGAAGAAAGAACAGTCTACTCATGCATTTTTTTGATACCTGTGAGAGCTTCATTGACACTTTCTCTGGCCCAATTAAAGAACGAGCTTGGAGCTGTTTTAGGGACACCACTTGGTATTGACGTGTGTATGTGCCCATAATTCTCTAACTATTTTAACTGCCATTCTTGCCCCAGGGGTGACTCCCACATTTTAGATGAGATGTGGCTTTTTTGTGCATATACTACTCGCTTTTTACATGCATAACCTTGATTTTGTCTTTATTCTTACTGTTGACAATGTTCCATGAGCTGTGCTTAGCTTCTTTCCAGGCCTTGTCCTTGTTGCCATGTGTAACCACTGTTGAATTGTTAGTTTCGACAAATGTATGCATTTCTTTTACAAACATGAATGTTGCTTCTGACGTACTTTAATAAAAAATAAATAAATAAATAAAAACTCAAGCGGGTTTTACAGGGCAGGGGAGGAGGTCCAGTTCTCCCAACTTGGAATGAAAGGGTTAATGGAAAGATAACATGGCTGTACGCCCTGCGGCCAGAGCCGGATTTAGACCTCATGGTGCCCTGGGCAAGATATTGGTTTGGGGCCCCCCCTGGAAGTTTATGAAAAATGTAATGAGAATGTAAACAAGTGAATGGAATTTTATTATTTTACAATGAAGGCAGTATGAGAAGTAGCGGTATGGCACACTACCATATACACCCCACTTTCACCACTGCTTACCATTCAATTCACACAAATTGTACTTTATCTAACTAAACTTAGGTATTAATCATAATTAACATGTCAAGAAACTACAGTTCATGGTTAGCAAGCCCAGTAATAAAAAAACCGCAGTCTCCTATCACTACCACGTCACAGACTGTCCGCCACTACAGTTACTGACTGCAGCCTACAGAAACATGAAAAAGCGCTGGAATGCAATAATCATGTTAATATGTCAGTCTTCTGCATGAATCCCATAGTGCAACATTTAAACAAGTCAGACCTCCTTATAATATAAATCCCACCAGATTCAGGATAGTTGGCAGACTGCCCTGCTCTCTCCTACCTGTTCTTATCACTTTCACGGTTTGTGGCTGCTGGTGTCTTTAGATCAGCTGCTGCTTGTCTGGATCCTGGAATGTTGGAAGCCCTATTTGGAAAAAAAAATGGGCACACGAAATTTAGTAAACTACAACCAGCCCCAGTGTTAAATCAATATAGCACCCACATTTTATAAGTAGACCTCCCTCCAACCAAAACATTAAATTAATAGCATACACATTTAATAAATAGACCTATTTCCCTCCAACCAGCTCCAACATTAAATTAATAGTGTTACCATTTAAAAAATAAACTTATTTCCCTCCCACAAACAGCCCCTCATACACACACATAATATAAATACATTGGCCCCTCACACACACATAATATACATACACTGGCCCCTCACACACACATATTATATTAATATAAAGGGTGCCTCTTTTCATTTTGAGGTAAGAGGTGTCAGGATTGAGGCAGCCGGTCATGTGAGGGAATAGATAATGAGCATGTGTCATGGGAAATATTAAAGAAAAGATAGTGAGTGTTGTAAGGGTACTTTTGGCTGAGGAGGGGCCGTGTGGGAAACAGACTTCTAACTCACATGCCCCCCCTCTGCCCACCACCTTCACACATGGCCCCTCTGCCCAGCACCTTTAGCCACACATGCCCCCCCTATGCCTTGCAGCTTCCATCACACATGCCCCCTGTGCCAATGCAGCTTCCATCACACATGCCCCCTGTGCCAGAGCAGCTTCTATAACACACATGCCCCCTGTGCTAGCGCAGCTTCCATCACACATGCCCCCCCTGTGCCAGAGCAGCTTCTATCACACATGCCCCCTGTGCCAGCACAGCTTCCCTCACACATGCCCCCTGTGCCAGCGCTGATTCAATCACACATGCCCCCTGTGCCAGCACTGCTTCCATCACACATGCCCCCTGTGCCAGCGCTGATTCAATCACACATGCCCCCTGTGCCAGCACTGCTTCCATCATACATGCCCTCTGTGCCAGTGCAGCTTCCATCACACATGCCCCCTGTGTCAGCACAGCTTCCATCACACATGTCCCCTGTGCCAGCACTGAATCAATCACACATGCCCCCTGTGCCAGCGCAGCTTCCATCACACATGCCCCCTGTGCCAGCACTGATTCAATCACACATGCCCCCTGTGCCAGCGCTGATTCAATCACACAGACACTAGCACCCCTTCTTACCTTTTTCTACACGAATACAACCAGGAACCGAAAGAAATGCTGCAGCTCCTGCACGGCTAACATAGACTTTCAGCAGCCTGCCTTCACTGTGTGTACCATGTGACCGCTGCGATCACATGACCCTGTGATGTCATATTGATGAGCCAGGGTACCTACGGTGTAGGATACCTAGCCACTACCCAGCCTCTACTCCTAACTCTTACACTGTGCCCCTCACCCGAGGTTGCCTAGCGGTAAATCCGGCCCTGCCTGCGGCTATAGTGACTATGCAGCAATGGTGGTTCTTCCTGCAGCGCTTTCTCTATTCATTCAGCCTCAATCGAGACTGACATTACATTTAATTCTGCTGGGTGCAGATGCATGAAATGGCACAGAGTAGACGCATGTATTGATTTACATGAGGTATCGATGAGTCTTTTCATTGAGACCAATAAATACATACAGTATATATCAAACTTGCCTACTACTCACAAAATTTCTGTGAGGCTCCTGAAGGGTGGGCATTCCCCGGGATGGTGGAGGAGGTCGGGCTTCATGACGTGATTATGCTATTAAGCCCCGCCCCCTGCTATGCAATGTCGCAAATTTCGGCATTTATAACTCATTCCTGTTGTCTATGTAGAATTGTACCTTTAACATAAAACCATTTCTAGAATAGTGCATCCCCAAGGACCTCCTTTTAGTCAGAAGTGACTACAGGCCTCCTGGGAGCTCATACTGCATAATGTATAAGTATGTGACTGTCTGGTACTGTTTACCAATAAGTAGCACACATTTCATACAAGACATAGGAAGATACAGAACTGAGCAGATGTGCATGGGCTCAAAAGAAACATCCATTTTTAAAAGTAGAGCAGCAGGATTGGATTTGCTTTGCATTATTTTGGTGCCCTGGGCCAAATACTATACACTCATTTCTCCTCCTCCTTCCAGGAACAAAGTAGGCAATTCCTGTTGTTACTAGTAACAAATACAAGAAAGAAAGTAACATCCTTAATATGTTGTTTCCTAAGGCTGCAATTGATTTAACTGCACACCAAAATATTAAGGGAAACAAAGATATTATTCCTGCAAGAGTCACTATTACTGCCCTCTACTTAATGCCACCCACGTCCTGGTCTTCGAGGCCTCTCGCTAAACACAGGTCTGTGGGTTACTGTGCTCACAACACCAAAGTCTGTTGTAAAAGAACAAGCTGTCCTGTTGTTAATGTCTAACTGCTTTTCTATGTCCTGAACTGCCCTGAGAATATTTTCCACTAACACAAGCACAAAGGCAAATATATTGCTTGTATGCAGCTTTTAACACTACCATTTCCAGATGGGAACCATGTTCTTAATTCATTATGTTAACTGGCATTATGATGTACTATTTGATGCTCTGTGTCTCTCATTTCGCTTTTTTTAATTTGTCGCGGTGTACTCCAAAGTCTAACAAATAAATTTTCTGTGGATAGATGGCCGCCGAACCAGACGTATCTGATGGAGTTTCTGGTCCATATCTCTTAAATCCATCGAAATCTGCGTCCATTAAGACTTTTCTCACCCCATCTCTCCTCTGCTTTCAGCTCCAGCAAAGCTAGGGCCTACTATTGGACTACCTCCACCTCGGCACCCAACCTGTTCCCATCCATTGGGTGCTGCAAATGTCCTTCTCTAAAGTCGCAGAAGGTCGTGCCATCTACCTCTGCCCAGAATGATGTCACTACAGTCTGGCTCACCTGCAACTCTAGAGCAACTCAAATGGTGCCCGTCTTTTGCTGGCCGACCTGAGCGCAGTCTCTGGTCCCCATCATTACCGTTTTGAGCCGTGTGGCTGCCTCTCAACCCAGGCCTCATGACTGGCCTCCTCTGGCTCTGCACCGATTCCTCTCTTCTGTGAACTCCCAACTCCCGTGACCTGGTGGCTTTGCATTCAACAGCTTGGCTTGCTATCCATCTCCCAACGCAAGATCCTATCCTATCTGGCCCTGAGGCTACATCGTTCCAGCTTATTCACATATATCAGCACTCCCCTGTCCCCATGACAACCTGGAATTACGACTTGCCATCTACCCACCCCTGAAACCGGATCCCTCCACAAAGCACCTCGACACTAAGGTAAGGCTCCCATCTGAGGCCCAACTGCCTACTGACTCATCACAACTGTTTGTGCAGCAGCCCTATACCTAAAAAGGGTAATACTATTTACAAGAAGCCTCTGGTGAGCAAGCACTACACCTGTGACTCAGGAAAACTTCAGTCCCTGAATGCAGCATTCCTGAACTGATTAGTTGCCCCTGCTTAACCCTAAAGCTCCTTCCTCACTTGCTATCATGCTATCATAGACCTCACACTTTGTACCTTAATGCTTCACTACTATGTACCCCTATTATGCTGACTGGTATTCACGTCTCTCCACTTTGCTTTCCATTCCTCTCCATCACTTGGTCAATACTTCAAAGTTACCTGTCCTACTTGATCCTCATAGTGGTAGCACTTCTGCCTCACAGCACTGGGGTCATGAGTTCAATTCCCGACCATGGCCTTATCTGTGTGGAGTTTGTATGTTCTCCCTGTGTTTGCGTTGGTTTCCTCCGGGTGCTCCGGTTTCCTCCCACACTCCAAAAACATACTAGTAGGTTAATTGGCTACTATCAAAATTGACCCTAGTCTGTACCTGTCTGTCTGTCTCCCTCTCTGACTGTGTGTGTGAGTGTGTGTCTATATCAGGGAATTTAGACTATGAGCTCCAGTGGGGCAGGGACTGAAGTGAGTGAGTTCTCTGTACAGCGCTGCGGAATCAGTGGCGCTATATAAATAAATGATGATGATGATGATGATGATCCTACTGAATATAATTACCTCTTGCTACAATTTAAGCTCTCTAGAGCAGAGTCCTCTCAACCTCTTGTCTCATGTCTGTTCTCTATCCATTTATCACGTATATTTCTTGTCATGTCTAATGTTGAATTTTTTTGTATGCCATACAATTTGGTCTGTTAATTGTATTCATACATTTGTTATTCTGCCTAATAGTACCTATGTATCTGTTATTAGGCCTACTATTTTGTATGTATGCCATACATATCAAACATGTTAGGCCCTACTCAATCTGTGGTGCTATATATGTATATAATGATGATGATGAGTTTTATTATAATTAGAGATGGGCGGGTTCGGTTCCCCGAGAACCAAACCAGCCCAAACTTCACCTATCCGAGTACAGGCTCGGTACTCTGGCGCCAATTCGGAATCGAAATCGAGGCAAACGTCATCGTGACGTTATCGGATCTCGGAGCTCGGTTCTTGCGATATTTGAAATCTATAAATACCCGCCTCTACAGCAATCCATCGCCATTTGACAGAGGGAGAGAGAAGGCTTAGGTTGCAGGCAGCATTAGAGCAGGGGGAGAGCAATTATTCTATACATTATTCTTGCAATTATTCTTGAATTTCTTCTAGCAATTGTTATAGCAATTGTTATAGCAGGAAGAGAGGAGGATAGAGTAGGCATTTTTGCAAACAGTACCAACTGTTTGGGGTGTCATATTCCCTCCTACAGAAACTATTTTCTGGCTGCAGAAAGTCTTATCTAGCAGCACTATCTATTGAATATTTTACACTACAAGTGCTTTGGGGTGTCCCATATTCCCCAGTGTAAAACAACAATTTTTCTGGTGCTGAAAGTCTTATCTAGCAGCACTATCTATTTAATATTTTACACTACAAGTGCTTTGGGGTGTCCCATATTCTCCAGTGTGAAACCACAATTTTTCTGGTGTTGAAAGTCTTATCTAGCAGCACTATCTATTTAATATTTTACACTACAAGTGCTTTGGGGTGCCCCATATTACCCAGTGTGAAACAACAATTTTTATGGTGATGAAAGTCTTATTTAGCAGCACTATCTATTTAATATTTTGAACTACAAGTGCTTTGGGATCATTAAAATGGATTCAAATCAGTCCACATATGAGCAGGATCAGCAAGCAGATGCTGGCACCAGTCCTGATGGTAGTCTTCCCTGTACGTCATCTGGTAAAGCCTATGTAAAAGTACATAGTCTTTTTAAATCAGGGAAAAAAAACACACCCCAAAAAAAATTCTACTGTGTTGAAGCAAAAAAGAACTGTAAATGAAGAAAAGTTAACTGCCGATAAAAAATTTTTTGCCAACATTCCATTCTACACACGCAGTAAAGAAAGAATGAGGCCTTCGCCTTTCTCTATTAGTGGCAGATCGAAAAATGTTACTGAGCCTTCTTATTGTACGGTCACTCGTGACCAAGCAAGACCAAGTAATTTGGAGTCCAAAAGTGGTGCACAACTACTGTTACGCGTGAAAGCTGAGCTGCAAGAAAACAGTAAGGCATTAGAGGAAAATATATGCTCAGAATCAAAAAAGACACCAATCCCTGTGGAGAGTCCATCCACCAGTGGTATGTGTAATCGTGAGCATTTTGTTAGTGTACCCATAAAGAAGGGGCCTTTCTGCATTTTTGATAATGTGTGCCTGAACAGCCCGAGTGTAGCTGGTGATACACAAATTGAGGATGCCACATTGGAAATAGAAGAGGATGAGAGGGAAATTTGTGCAGGCGACGAGGGCGCTAAAGAGGATGTTGATGAGGATGAGGATGTTTGTGTAAGTCCTGCACCAGTGGCAGCAGTTCTGGCACGTTACAAAAAAAAGGCCATTGTCATGCCTGGGCATAAAACAAAAAAAATCCACTTCTTATGTGTGGAATTATTTCTACCCAAATCCAGACAAGAGTTGTATAGCCATTTGTAGTGTATGTCAAGCCACAGTCAGTCGAGAGAGGGACCTTAACCATCTTGGAACCTCATCCATGTTACGCCATTTGACGAGAGTTCATGGCAAGGTATTGTAAAGCTGAAAGTACTTCCAAAAAAATGACGAGCACTCCATCATCAGCTAGGACCCTTCTGTCACCGACATCCCGACGGCTACAAAATACACCCACCACACCTTCCTCATCAATATCCTCAGCAGCGGAGTTAGCCCTGCATCCTACTTAGTAAGGCTGGATGACTCCTGCATTATAATTGATTCCTCTGAAGAAAGCGTTAGTCCCACTGCGGCTGCTGCTGTTGCTGCTGGGGGTGAATCTTCATCCCAGATGAAGGCCAAGAAAAAGAGCAGTGCTACATTACAACAATTAACTGTGAAACAATCATTTGCTAGGGGGAAACAAATATGACAACAGACACCCAGTCGCCAAGCGAATCACAGACGTCATGGCTACTATGTTAGTGTTAGATCTGCGTCCAATATCCACAATAAACGCAGCTGTTTTTTCACAGTTAATTGAGGTTTTGTGTCTGCAATACAAAATTCCATCGCGACACCATTTTTCCTGTAAAGCTATTCCACAACTATACCAAAAAGTGTGTAAAAATGTTCGATTATTGGAAAAGCAGCTTGAGAAACTGAAGGAGGAGATGAAAGAAAGCAATTCCGCAAAGTATGTTGGCCTTGTAGATCAAGTACTTAATTCGCTTCTATTTAACTACAAGTGGAGTGGGGGGGGGGGGCTAACACTGACTGACACCAAACTGCATTTGGCCATTTCTATTTAACGTACAGTCTATGCAGGCTGATTTTTTTCTATTTAACTACAAGTGGAGCGGGGCTGATGTAGACAGATACCAAACTGCCTTTGTCCATTTCTATTTATATTCTACAGTCTAGACCGGCTGAATTGCTTTCTGTTTTACTACTAGTGGAGAGGGGTCTGATATAGACAGAAACCAAACTGCCTTTGTCCATTTCTATTTATAGTCTACAGTCTAGACCAGCTGAATTGCTTGCTATTTTACTTAGGGATGAGCGGACTCGGATTCTCGCAATCCGAGCCCACCCGAACAGTGCGGATCCGAGGCCGATCCGAGCACTGTTCGGGAACTTCCGGGCGGCAAATGGAGCCAAACCAAGGCTATGACATCCAAGTCTCGCGTCGGATCTCGCGAGACTCGGATGTCATAAATACTCACCTTGCGGGCGCCATCTTCATTCTGGCTGTGATCACTCGTGAGGGAGGTTGTGGTTAGGGAGCTCCTGATCAGTTTAGTTGTTCTTTGTGCTTTGTCCAGTGCTCTGTCCTGCTGAGTCAAGTGGTGCTTTGTCCAGTGCTCTGTCCTGCTGAGTCCAGTGGTGCTTTTGTCCTGTGCTCTGTCCAGCTGAATCCAGTGGTGCTGTGTCCTGTGCTCTGTCCTGCTGAGTCCAGTGGTGCTGCCTGTGTCCGGTGCTCTGTTCTGCTATGGGCATAGTTATTTCAAATTTATTCAAAAGTTATAAAAAATTAAAAAAATAATTATAAAAAACTTATACAAATTTTTTTTTTTTAAAAAAAAAAAAATTTTTAAAAAAGTTATACAAAAATAATTGAAAAAAAACATAAAAAAATTAGTTTAAAAATACTAGGTACTGATATTTCAAAGTCAAACTACGTTCACTGTTGCTGCTGTACCAAAAAATAATAGGTACTGCTATTTAAAAGTCAAACTACGTTCTCTGTTGCTTCTGTACCCAAAAATAATAGGTACTGCTATTTAAAAGTCAAACTACGTTCTCTGTTGCTGCTGTACCCAAAAAAAACTAGGTACTGCTATTTAAAAGTCAAACTACGTTCTCTGTTGCTGCTGTACCAAAAAAAACTAAGTACTGCTATTTAAAAGTCAAACTACGTTCACTGTTGCTGCTGTACCAAAAAAAACTAGGTACTGCTATTTAAAAGTCAAACTACGTTCTCTGTTGCTGCTGTACCAAAAAAAACTAGGTACTGCTATTTAAAAGTCAAACTACGTTCACTGTTGCTGCTGTACCAAAAAAAACTAGGTACTGCTATTTAAAAGTCAAACTACGTTCTCTGTTGCTGCTATACCAAAAAAAACTAGGTACTTCTATTTAAAAGTCAAACTACGTTCTCTGTTGCTGCTGTACCCAAAAATAATAGGTACTGCTATTTAAAAGTCAAACTACGTTCACTGTTGCTGCTGTACCAAAAAATAATAGGTACTGCTATTTAACTCCAGTCCAGTGGTACTCTCCTGTGCCGCAGATAATTTGTAAAGGCTTTGCCGAGTGTGTGTGGTTTAGGGGTACGCTCTCTTGTGCTGCATATAATGGAGTACCAAAATTTGGAGGATAAAGTAGGGAAAGATCAAGAACCACTTCCTCCTAATGCTGAAGCTGCTGCCACTAGTCATGACATAGACGATGAAATAACATCAACGTCGTCTGCCAAGGCCGATGCCCAATCTCCTAGTAGAGGGCATGTAAAATCCAAAAACCCAAAGTTGACTAAAATTACCAAAAAAAAGAAAATTAAAAATATCTGAGGAGAAACGAAAACTTGTCAATATGCCATTTACGACACGGAGTGGCAAGGAACGGCTTAGGCCCTGGCCCGTGTTCAGGACTAGTGGTTCAGCTTCACCCAAGGATCTAAGCCCTCCTCCTCCCCCCCTCTCCAAAAAATGTAAGAGAGTTATGCTGTCAGCAACAACAGCAAAACAGCAAACAACTCTGCCTTCTAAACAGATGACATCAGAAAATCCCCAAGGCGAGTCCAAGGGTGTTGGTGGTTGCGAAGCCTGACCTTCCCATCACTGTACGGGAAGAGGTGACTCCATCCACCATTTGCAGCACACCCTCTGCATATGCTGGAAGGATCACCCACAGTGTAGATCCAGATTTGGATAATCAAGGTGTCAATGTTGTACACCGGGAGAAGGCTAGAAGGATGTAGCTGGCGCTGTGGAGGAACTTGATGATGAGGATGCTGATGTGGTTATTTTAAATAAGGCACCAGGGAGGGAAACAGTTGATGTCCATGGGATGAAAAAGCCCATCATCATGCCTGGTCAGAAGACCAAAAAATGCATTTCTTCGGTCTGGAGTTATTTTTATCCCAATCCGGACAACAAATGTATGGCCATATGTAGCTTATGTAAAGCTCAAATAAGCAGGGGTAAGGATCTTGCCCACCTAGGGACATCCTCCCTTATACGTCACCTGAATAACCTTCATAGTTCAGTGGTTAGTTCAGGAACAGGGGCTAGGACCGTCATCAGTCCAGGGACACCTAAATCCCTTGGTCCTGTTGGATACACACCACCAACACCCTCCTCGTCAACTTCCTCCACGATCTCCATCAGATTTAGTCCTGCAGGCCATGTCACCAGCCAGACTGAGTCCTCTTCAATACGGTTGAATTGGCTTACCCCACTTAGACTCTCCTGGGGATTTGTGGTGTCAGACAACGCCAGTAACATTGTGTGGGCATTACATATGGGCAATTTCCAGCACGTCCCATGTTTTGCCCACACCGTTAATTTGGTGGTGCAGCATTACCTCAAGAGTGACAGGGGTGTGCAGGAGATGCTTGCGGTGGCCCGGAAAAATTGCTGGACACTTTCGGCATTCTGCCAGTGCCTACCGCAGACTCGAGCAACATCATAAAAGCCTGAACCTGCCCTGCCATGACCTCAAACAAGAGGTTGTGACGCGCTGGAACTCCACCCTTTAAATGCTGCAGAGGCTGGAGGAGCAGCAAAAGGCCATTCAAGCCTACACAGACATCTACGACATAGGAAAAGGAGTGGGGATGCGCCTGAGTCAAGCGCAGTGGAGACTGATTTCCGTGTTGTGCAAGGTTCTCCAGCCGTTTGAACTTGCCACACGAGAAGTCAGTTCCGACACTGCCAGCTTGAGTCAGGTGATTCCCCTGATCAGGCTGTTGCAGAAGCAGCTGGAGAAAGTGAGGGAGGAGCTGTTAAAGCATTGCGATCCAACAAAGCATGTAGCTGTTGTGGATGAAGCCCTTCGTACGCTTTGCCAGGATCCGAGGGTGGTCACTCTTTTAAAGTCAGAGGAATACATTCTGGCCACCGTGCTCGATCCTCGGTTTAAAGCGTATGTTGTGTCTCTGTTTCCGGCGGACACAAGTCTACAGCGGTGCAAAGACCTGCTGGTCAGGAGATTGTCCTCTGAAGAGGACCGTGACATACCAACAGCTCCACCTTCATTTTCTTCCACACCTTTGGCTGCGAGGAAAAAGCTCAGTTTTCCTAAAAGACGGGGATGCTGAGAACATCTGGTGCGGACTGAAGGACCTTCCAACCATTGCAGACATGTCTACTGTCGCTGCATTGGATGCTGTCACAATTGAAAAAATGGTGGAGGATTATTTTGCTGACACCATCCAAATAGACATGTCAGACAGTCCATATTGTTACTGGCAGGAAAAAAAAGGCAGTTTGGAAGCCCCTGTACAAACTGGCTCTATTTTACCTGAGTTGTCCCCCCTCCAGTGTGTACTCCGAAAGAGTTTTTAGTGCAGCGGGGAACCTGGTCAGTGAGCGGCGAAGGAGGTTGCTTCCTCAGAACGTTGAAAAAATGATGTTCATAAAAATGAATTATCAATTCCTCAATCAAGTACAGCACTGCCCTCCAGATAGTACAGAGGGACCTGTGGTTGTGGAGTCCAGCGGGGACGAATTGATAATGTGTGAGGATGAGGAAGTACACACTGAAGGGGGAGAGGAATCAGAGGATGAGGATGAGGACGACATCTTGCCTCAGTAGAGCCTGTTTAGTTTGTACAGGGAGAGATGAATAGCTTTTTTGGTGTGGGGGCCCAAACAAACCAATCATTTCAGCCACAGTTGTTTGGTAGGCCCTGTCGCTGAAATGATTGGTTTGTTAAAGTGTGCATGTCCTATTTCAACAACATAAGGGTGGGTGGGAGGGCCCAAGGACAATTCCATCTTGCACCTTTTTTTTTTCTTTGCCAGCTCGTTTTGTGGGGGCCCAAACAAACCAATCATTTCAGCCACAGTTTGGTAGGCCCTTTCGCTGAAATGATTGGTTTGTTAAAGTGCGCATGTCCTATTTCAACAACATCAGGGTGGGTGGGAGGGCCCATGGACAATTCCATCTTGCAACTCTTTTTTTTGCATTATGTGACCGTTCAACAGTCGTTTGCCATGAGCACAAAGTACGACAGTAGTCATCGTATGGCAAAGCGGATAACTGCGGCCTTAACAGCTATGCTGGTGTTAGACGTGCATCCGGTGTCCACCTTCTGTGCAGTGGAATTCAGACCATTTGAAGGCGGAGGTATTGTGGCCCCGGTACCAAATTACACTACGCAGTCCAGATAGATGCGTATTACATATTAAACTACGTTCAATGTTGCTGCCAAATTAAAACAAAAGTAAAATGCCCTGTCATAATGGAAAACAAGAGGTAGTGACGCGCTCGAACTACACCCTGTATATGCTGCAGAGGATGTAGGAGCAGCCATATGTGCAGTGGAATTTAGAACAGTTAAGGGAGGTATTGTGGCCCCGGTACCAAATTGGGTACCGGGCCCACTCCACTACGCAGTCCAGATAGATGCGTATTACATATTAAACTAAGTTCAATGTTGCTGCCAAATTAAAACAAAAGTAAAATGCCCTGTCATAATAGAAAACAAGAGGAAGTGACGCGCTCAAACTACACCCTGTATATGCTGCAGAGGATGTAGGAGCAGTCATATGTGCAGTGGAATTTAGAACAGTTGAGGGAGGTATTGTGGCCTCGGTACCAAATTGGGTACCGGGGCCACTCCACTACGCGGTCCAGATAGATGCGTATTACATATTAAACTACGTTCAATGTTGCTGCCAAATTAAAACAAAAGTAAAATGCCCTGTCATAATAGAAAACAAGAGGTAGTGACGCGCTCGAACTACACCCTGTATATGCTGCAGAGGATGTAGGAGCAGCCATATGTGCAGTGGAATTTAGAACAGTTGAGGGAGGTATTGTGGCCCCGGTACCAAATTGGGTACCGGGGCCACTCCACTACGCAGTCCAGATAGATGCGTTTCAGATATTAAAAAACATTGACTGTTGCTGCCAAATCCAAAATTAATTAAAATGACCTGTCATGGTCAAAAACAAGAGGTATTGACGCGCTCGAAGAACACCCTGTATATGCTGCAGAGGATGTAGGAGCAGCCATATGTGCAGTTGAATTGAGACCAAATTGGGTACCGGGCCCACTCCACTACGCAGTCCAGAAAGCTACCTCGGTGCAACGTTTTGGACTAAAAACAATATTGTGAGGTGTGAGGTGTTCAGAATAGACTGGAAATTAGTGGAAATGATTGTTATTGAATGTTATTGAGATTAATAATAGCGTAGGAGTGAAAATAAACCAAAAAAACTGGATTTTAGCACTTTTTATGCTTTTTTAAAAATAAATCAGAACCCAAAACCCTAAATCAGAACCAAAACCTTTCATCAGGTGTTTTGGCAAAACAAATCAGAACCCAAAACCTCAAGCTAATCAGAACCCAAAACACTAAAAGTGGCCGGTGCACACCCCTAATTTTACTACTAGTGGAGAGGGGGTCTGATACAGACAGAAACCAAACTGCCTTTGTCCATTTTTATTTATATTCTACAGTCTAGACTGGCTGAATTGTTTTCTATTTTACTACTAGTGGAGAGGAGGTCTGATGCATACAGAAACCTAACTGCCTTTGTCCATTTCTATTTTTATTGTACAGTCTATACTAGCCATCTTTTTTACTATTTAACTACAAGTGGAGGGGGGGAGATACAGACTGACACCAAACTGCCTTTGTCCATGTCTATTTTTATTGTACAGTCTATACCGGCTGGCTTTTTTTCTATTTAACTACAAGTGGAGGGGGGCTATACAGACAGAAACCAAACTGCCTTTGTCCATTTCTATTTTTATCATACAGTCTATGCAGGCTGGGTATTTTTCTATTTACCTATAAGTGTAGGGTGTAATATACACCCAAAGACGATGGCTACATTGCCAATAGTCAAAGATGGAGAGGAAGATAACCAGGCTTGTCTGTATAATTTGCAGGCAAGTGTTAGAATTAAGGATGACCTACCAGGGAGTAAACTGTTTTTTCCTAATTTATTAGCTTTAGAATTACCTCACTTATCCAAGAAAGTGGTGGAGCACTAAATTAGGTTATTTTAGACCAAAAAAAATGTATTTTTTACAAAAATTGCAAAACAAAACCAAACAAAACCAAAACCAAAACACGCAAGGGCGGTTTTGCCAAAACCAAAACCAAAACACGAAGGTAATCCAGATCCAAAACCAAAACCAAAACTCGGGGGTCAGTGACCATCTCTAATTATAATAAAACTAATATAATGATCATGTGATTAATTATTCCTAGAGATTGAGAGCTGATTCATCAAGGAATGCAAAGTGAATGCAAATTGTGTTTTTTTTAATTGGACGGAAATTGCACACACTTACGCTTATCTTCAAGTACAAGCAAATCTGAAGAAACATTTCCAGTTGAATACAGGTATACAATTATATAAGTACACTCTGACTATACAGCACTGGCTGTATGCAGACAGTCACAACACACTGCAGGATACGCACAATGCATATGTGCAATATGAAGTCCCATCAGAACACACAGAAAAAAAAAAGATATACTGTGAAGACCCTGCGTCCTGGTGAGTTCTTTAAAAATCACCTCATCATATCATTGCAACCAAAGCATAGTTTACTCAGCAGATGATAGAAGAAGTGAGTCAATGTACAGATACAAGGCAAGAGAATTCCTTATAAGTACAGTGTATTCACGTGAAAGAAGCACAGTTCCTAGTCACCACAAAAACAATATCTCTCTCTACAGCCCAAAGGCACAGGTTATATAATCCCTATTATTCCCACGGTGATTGAGCTAATGGGGGCGTATTAGGGTGGTACATAACTTGTGATAGGTGGTATGATGAGAGGGCTAATCCCAGAGTGTCCTCCCCCTGCTAGCTGGGGGCCACTGGTTCCTGGGGAGAAGACCTTGTTGGCCACATGGAAAAGTGGATGATATGGGGCCCAGACCTCTTGTTCTGTCTTATCCCTCAGTAACTATTCCGCCTGGCAACATTTAAGAAAGAATCTGTCTAACATATAACCAATAGCCTAAAATATGCATGGAATATAATAGTGTTTGTTAGCAACCAAATATGAACACAAATTACAATAACTAACACAGCAAGATGAGGACAGTTCAGTATGCAGAAAGAGACACTGAAACACAAATGTCCTTATGTCTTATTCGCTCGAGTCCAAACTCACAGCCTGGCTTCCACTTATACATAAACACCTGTTAATAATATAATCTTAATACAAAACACATTCATACAAAATACAATCATTTTTTTTTAACATGAAATTCATTTTTCAGGATGTTATTAATGTTTTCTATACTTAAAATGTATTTATACATTTGCTCTTAATTTCAAACACATGTTCTAGAATGCATATGCGACCGTCATCAGTTGGAACTTACACCTGACCTGCATCTGGTGCAAGTGATGTGGCTAAAAATCACGTACTTGATAGATGTCCAGCGCTTCAACAGGACGAATGTGCATGTGCTCAACTTTGGCACGCCCTTACTGTATATTGACTACGTGCATACGGCCCTTCCCTTCCCGCCCCTTAAATTGTAGGCTGTCGGAAGTGTCATTTGTGTTCGAAGATCAATCGCTTGCAAATGCGCTCACTGGCGTATAGTCTGTGTCTGAGCATGCGCATAGCGATTTTACTTAAAATACAGCACGTATCGGAATTTACGTTCCTTAATGAATCAAGCCCTGAGTCTAGACAGTCACAGCCAGGGGAGGGCTGGCAAATTTAACCTGCGGGGGGAAGGGGTATGGTGGGGCAAGTGTTGAGTCAGCAGCCTATTAGGAACATTTCAAAGGAAAAAAAATGCAGGTAGCCCAGTGACCTAGCCCAAGGTAGCTCTCTATGGGACCTGCCCGACCCCTGCCCCCCCAGCCCAGCCTGTCCCTGGCCCCAGGCTAACTGAGCGGGATTTGTTCTATTTTTACATGTCACTAGAGGAGATAAAGTTTATTTTGAAATTATTGTCTTAATTTTAATGCAATAAATGCTGAAGGTTGCAGATTGTGTAAATGTTATTGTGTTTAAAACTCATTGCTTTATGAGACTTCAACACAGATAAAGTATACATATTATGACATGTGAGGAGACAGAGTACAACTGTTATATATAGCACCAGCAGTTATTTAGAAGTACTGAAGGAATGTATAAAGAGACAGCTGCAATTGTTAAATTGGTTTAATGTGTTACTTTTTCAATTTTATTGCAGTTTAGTGGCAGCTACGGAAATCAACAACACAACCCAGGATCTAGGCTCTTGACAAGTGTCTATGTCTGATAAGATCACACACACAAACTGTTGCTGTATAACTGCCTTTATACATTTTGGGTGGGGAATGTAGTGGGGATCGGACATTTAAAAACATGTAGTTAGGAAAGTTACATCATTGTGCCTATAAGATCCCTGGCAATTCTTTTTCCAGGCTTCTTGTTTACTCTTTCATAAATGTCCACAGTATTTACTATTCATTTGAATCTAGCTAATAATATTAATCATTGCAAACATCATTAGAGGGAGATAAAATCATTTGTTGCATAGAAAGTTAAATACATTTAAGGTAGCTTAGAAATACTACATTAACAATCATTATTTTCATTCAAAAAAGGGTTAAAACTGTCTGAGCCCCTTGCTGTTCCTCTTTGTTGGTTACAGGTTCAGACAGGATTATTTTGTCTTTTGAGAAAGATCTGAGTGCCCTCATTTCAACACCCCCTCCTAAAACCTCAGCGCAGCCTAATTGGATAATACAAGGGCCTTGGGTCATTAGGTCCTATTGTAAGGGGTCCTACTGACAGCTGCAACAATAAACCAGATTGGTTGCTCTCCCAAATCCTACCCCCTTCCACTCTCCTCAGCACAACACACCAATGAGCCCCTATTAAGCTTGTGTTTGAACAGGGCTTGTGTTTTGAACAGATTTCACTTTTGCTGATCCACTTGGCACACAGGTAAGGATTTTCTCAATGGGGTGTGGGGAAAAATTAATGAGAAATAAATTATGACAAGTTATTTTAACATTAGAAATAAAATGTACTAGTAGAATGCATGCTGTAAAAAGTCTACTGTGGTACTTTACACAAATTAACTTTCTCTTATGAGTAACAACAGCTAGAGTTTAGCCTTTTAAAAAAAAAAAAGGCTTCTGCGGATGTAAAAAGACCTCCATTAATGGCATAGCTATAAAGCAATCAAGCATGCATGCTCATTATATTGCCAGTGCTTTGCTTGAGAACCCCTGTATCCATTTGTTAAAGAACAAGTTGTACAATGAGGTTCTTTTCGTCTATTAAAATAAAATGTTAGGAAATTTTAACAACATATTATTTTGCTAAACCAATATGTACTTTAATATAAGCGCATATTATATTGAAGGATTACACAGTCTCAGGCGTAATCCTTCTCAGTCTGCGAACTGATGAAAATGTATTCATAACCAGTTCTTATCTTCGTTAAAAGAAATTACTTACACAGACAATGTTGGCAGTGTACTTATATGTAGGAACTTTGTACCCTTCCACTCCACACTCTAACTTTAACTCTGCCTCATTAAAAGGGGCATTAAAACTATACATACCTAGTTTTGTACTAGGTTATTGCTGTGCGTGCATTGTGGAACTGCAATGAACTCTGCAGCTTTTCTCCCTCCGTCTTAGTGGCTTTTCACTGTGCTGCAAACAAAATGTAGCTGTAAATCCACCGACTAGCTTATAGTGTTGGCGGTAGCCTAGATGGGTATTCTTACCTAGGTTAAAGCAACTATTTCAGACAGCTTGATCCCATTGCCTAGGCATTGTTCTAAATGTGGACTGTTTCGATTTTGATCAGGCATGCCAGAAAATGCAGTTGGCTAATGGCAGCCATCTGTGTGTGCAGTCATCGGGCTCCATGTGATCAGATGACTGGACAACCCAGTTGGCCACAAATCTAGGTAGTGGGCAGGAGACAATAGACATTACTGTGCAATGATTTCATTTTCATAAAACAGAAAAACAAGAACATGACATTTTGTTTTAAGGAACCTGCATAAAATGCACAGTGTGGAAGTTCTTAGTGTTTACCATAATACCTTACATAAAACCAATAAAGACATGGACACCAGATTAACGTTGGAATAAAATATTATTTATTAAATAACTAATATTAAAACTAAAGGGGCTGAAAGGCGGACGAGAGCAGGGCAGTCAGCAAACACAAAACCAATAACTGTGGAAAGGTCAAACCATTGTACCACCAAACCAGGATCATACCTTATCTATTGGCCGGTGCGAAATATCTGTCCAACGGCAAGACTACACCCCCCTTATAACCGCCAGAAAATCTTAAACATACTGGCCCAGAGTCCCATTCACTGGACCCAACACACGTGATGACAACACAATCCAAAGGGGGAGTAGTGACCTATGACGAGATAACCCAAGCACCATATGCAAACTTACCGACTGCACTGCTCTCCCACCTAAAAGGAACCAAATATACAAAACCCAATAATTGCCAGGTGGGCGGGAGGAATCCGGAAGCAGAGAGGGGGAAATGGTGGAGAACTTTCACCTATATAAAACCAAACCACCCCCCTCCTCTGCCTTATTGATTAAAGATAAAAGCAGCTCATAGGCTAAACACCTAATCACTCACCCACGTGATTTTATCTGCGTTTAGGCTGATGGCCACACTTCCCTTAGGTTCAACATTCTAATACATGCCTTGCTTTCTTGGAAACATATTTCATATAATATTATATATTTTTTAATCAAAATCTCTGTTCCTTTAAATGACAAACCATTTTGCACGCTAGAAATAACAACCTTAGTCATGCAATACCATGCAATAAGCCATAAATTATTTCCTATTGTGGAATACTATTGGCAATTTTACAAGAAAGAATAATATTGGAACAGGCTATAGTTTGCAGTGAAATACCATATTGATTAAGTAATTTTGTTATGAATGGACAAAAATGGATCTCGCAGGGATTTAACATCAGCAAAACTAGAACAAAGATTCAGTATGGCCCTAGGCAATATGTCACTGTCATAAACTTAGAGCAGGAATGCCTAATTGAAATGACACCAATGGGTAAATTTATCAAGCTGCGGGTTTGAAAAAATCGAGCTGTTGCTTATAGCAACCAGATTCTGGTTATTTATTTAGTACATTCTACAAAATGACAGCTGGAATCAAATTGGTTACATAGGCAACATCCCCACTTGAGGCAAAACTTAGTAGGTAAAACCTTAACATCCCTCCATTCACTTGAATGTAATTTTTTTTAAAAACTCATAAATGCCTATCAGCAGGGGTTTTTTTTAAACATGTCATTCCTCATTTTCCATGCTACTAGACACAGAATGACGGAAAAAAACACGTGTGACATTTAAAAAACAGAAGTAAAACCTCCACTTGGACATACCCAAACACATGCTGCACACAGCCCAATGGCAAAATGTTGCCTTACTTAAGTGGTTAAATTCTTTCTGTAGTATTTCTGGATTCCATTAAAAAATATTAAAAACTGTATTATACATTTTAATTAACTGCATTTGCAATTTAAATTTGCAAAATTTGCCTAATTTTCAATGCACCCTAAAACATTATCAGGACATATATCCAAATGCTAAATGTAGGATACTGTATTAGACAAAACTGTTTGCGTGGGTGGGGATCATATAAAGGCTACTCCCATACATCTCCACCCTCCTCTCTATTCATACTCCATCCCGCCCTCTCCGATCTGCCAATGACCGTCGCCTCTCTTCCCTACTGATCACCTCCTCCCATGCGCGTATCCAAGACTTCGCCCGCGCTGCCCCCCTCCACTGGAACAAGCTCCCTCCCTCTATCAGAACTTCCCCTAATCTGTCCAGTTTCAAACGGGCTCTAAAAACTCACCTTTTTCTTAAAGCCTTCCAGTCTCCCACTTAACTTCCTACCTTATCTTCTGCCTCTTCCCCTTCATCCCCCTTCCCTTATCCTTAACCTCCATTCTTCCTTCTCTCTCTCCCTCCCCGTGTCTCTTTGTCTGTCTACCCCACCCCTTAGATTTTACGCTCCTTTGAGCAGGGTCATCTCTCCTCCTGTCTTCACCACTTTTAACTCTGCTCTCCAGCTACCTAGCCCTCCTCCTCGAGGACCCTCTTCCCCCTGTCCCCTCTTGCTCCCTCCTCTCCTCTCTGGGGGCTTCCCTGTCATCCGTGCCCTCCCTCTTGGGCTCTGCCGTATGCCGGACCTTCCCCTCTCCTCTCCCCCGCCCCTCTAGCTGTGCTTTGAGATCACTGAGTTATTGTGCTTATTGTTTACTGTACTGTGCTGTCTCACCTCGTATTGTAATTTAGTTTGTCCCTGTACGGCGCTACGGACACCTAGTGGTGCCCTATAAATAAAAATTAATAATAATAATAATAATAAAATACAGGCGTTTTTTTTCATGTGGCTGCATCAAAGAATGTTGAAAATTAGACATTCCACATGTACTACTTCTGTACCTGTTGATTTCTAGAAAAAAACAATAGCAACAACCAAAAAACACACAATTTTGGTAGCCCTTCTCTGAATTCGACCCTATTTTATTAATGTCTTTTGGGGCCTCTAGAATTGTAAACAACTGTTTTGCCATATTGTAAAAAGATGTCACTCATTAGGCACAAAATTAGGGGGGTTCCCTATTGCCCAATACCCCCCACATGCGAATCATGTGCCTTTACGCCATTGGACAACCCTGATCAATGATGGACAATAGGCAGGCCTATGGCCTCATAGTGTCCTCCGAGTTTTCACCTGCAGCATCATGCTCCTTCTACAGATAGTGTCTTTGATTCTGAGTATTGTTTTAAATTATTACAGATATTAAGGGTAATGCCTCACAGCGCTGGGTTCATGAGTCTGGCCATGGCCTTATCTGTGTGGAGTTTGTATGTTCCCCCTGAGTTTGCGTGGGTTTCCTCTGTGTGCTCCAGTTTTCTCCCACACTCCAAAAACATACTAATAGGTTGATTGCCTGCTATTAAATTGACCTTAGTCTCTCTTGGTGTGTTTGTGTGTGTGTTAGGGAATTTAGACTGTAAGCCCCAATGGGGCACGGACTAATGTGAGTGAGTTCTCTGTACAGCGCTGCGGAATTAGTGGGGCTGTATAAATAGCTGATGATGATAATGTGCAGCTCTTTTTAATGTAAGAGAGCCGTCCATGAAGCACCTGAAGTATATTAGGTTGCCTATCACTAACTTAGACTGAAGTTCTGGTAGGCCTATCTTGGTGATGCTTGTCTATATGGAAAAGCAACTGGGAGTCATAAGTGATTGGCTGTTGATTAACCTAATACTTTATCCTTACATCCATTCCTGCTGCTGGACAGGCATTGCTGCACTCAGCAGCGAATTCTACCTCTTGGCTCTGCCCAAGATCTTCACTCACTACTTGCTCCCATTCTTTATTACGTCAAATTTTGGGCCTGCATCCACTCTATGGAATTCCCTCCCTCATATGAAAGACTTTCTTTTAGACTCTTATCTTCAAACATTCCCCGAAAACACATCTGGTAATCAAATTTGGAAAACCACCTTCTTATTACAGCTACTGGGCTAGGCTGGGGGGCTGGGGGGCATCTGCCCCCTGGGCTGGGTCACTGGGCCACCTGCATTTTTTTCCCTTTAAAATGTTCCTATTGGCTGCAGAGTTGAGTCTTGCCCCCCCCCCCCCAGCTAATATTTGTCAGCCCTCTACACAGTTCACACAAAACTTATCATAATCAGTGGCTTTGTATATACTTATGTTTATTTTCTTTATACTCAATCTACTCATCCTGAAACAAACATTGCAATGTTACTGTATAATTTATATTAATGATAATAAAGAGCAACAAAAGGATTTATAGGGATTAGCTGCAATGATAGTATATGTTATGTTATGAAAATTATTAGAAGAAATTATAGAAGTATTTTGTATGAAATAATGTATTAACTTTGATTGACTATTAAAAGTTGATATGTGATTGGCTAATATGGGGCTCATCCTGATGTGGATGCATTTGCTCTCCGACCATACATAGGAACAGAAGCACATAAAAAAAGCTTACATGCATACAGTATGTTGAGTCGAATGCATTTAAAAGTGTACCTAGCTCAAAAAAAGTAGTTTTCTCTTGAAGCATGTATACTTACACACTGCAATAGAGTAGAGATAGGGCCTGAAAGTGTTAGTAGCAAATGCTAATCATTGCCCTATTTGTACACAATATACTATTGTAATGAAGTCAGGGGCGCACGCAGGATTGTCAGGGGGGTTGACCCCAAAAAAAAACCCCTGCGCATGCACAGCAGCTCCGTTTCGGCAGCGCTGTCCTATACAGCAGCCGCGGCGGTGCTGTATACAATACAGCACCGCTGCGGACACTTCTTTGACAGCGCCGAGGCTGCTGTATAGGACAGTGCCACTATGGTGGGCAGTTAGTTAGCGGAGGGGGGGTTTCTGGAGACCCAGAAACCCCCCCTGCGTGCGCCATTGGAAGTGTCATATACACAAGAGGAGAGAATATTGATGATTATTAGAGATGCTCACTGACCCCTGTGTTTTGGTTTTGGTTTTGGATCTGGATTACCGTCGTGTTTTGGTTTTGGTAAACCGTGATTGCGTGTTTTGGTTTTGGTTTTGGTTTTGGTTGGTTTTGTTTTGCTATTTTGTTTAAAAATCTTTGTTTTTGGACCTAAAATAACCAAATTTAGTGCTCCACCTGTTTCTTGGATAAGTAATGAAATTGTAAAGCTAATAAATTATCCAAAAAACTGTTTAATTCCTGGTAGGCCTTCATTAATTCTACACACAAACCAGATTGTCTTCCTCTCCATCTATGCATATTGGCAATGCAGCCATCGTCTTTGGATGTATATTACACCCTACACTTATACTTAAAAATGTAAAGAAATGGACAAAGGCAGTTTGGTTTCTGTCTCTCTAGGCCCCCCTCCAGTTGTAGAAAATACAAAAAAATTCAGCCGTTATAGACTGTACAATATTAATTGAAATGGAGAAAGCCAGTTTGGTTTATGTCTCTCTAGGCCCCCCTCCACTTGTATAAAATACCAAAAAATTCAGTCGTTATAGACTGTACAATATTAAGAAAAATGGACAAAGACAGTTTGGGGTCACTCTGTGTATGACACCCTACCCTTAACGAGAAATTGCCCAAACAGCAGCCTTTCAAGACGGTACGTGATATGGAAATGCCCCAAGTCCCTTTCCTCTTTTGGGGTAGATTGCACCCTACACTTACATAGAAAGTTTTAAAAAGATGTTATCGTCATCATCTTCAGCTTCACCCTCACCCTCATCAGTGTGTACATCATCATCACAGACTATAAATTTATCGCCGCTTGAATCCACCATTAGAGAACAATCAGTGCTTGGATGTCTTGGATGGTGAAGGCCTTCCTCGTGGAAGATATAGTTCATTTTTATAAACATCATTTTCTCAACATTTTTGGGAAGTAACCTTTTACGGCGATCACAGACTAAATTCCCTGCTGTGCTGAACACTTGTTCAGAGTACACACTGAAGGGTGGGATGCATTAGGTATCGCAAAGCAAGTTTGTACATGGGTTTCCAAATGGCCTGCTTTTCTTCCCAGTAAGGAAAGGGACTGTCTGACATTTCCATATCAATTACCTCTTGAAAATAATCCTCCACCATCCTTTGCATGTTAATACTCATATTGGAGGGAGTTATGGGCAAGGTCACTGATTTTTTTGAAAAATCCTTCAAACCAGCCCAGATGTTAAACTGTTCTGGTCTGCCCTTTGCGTCCTCCCTGCTTCTTTTTTGAAAATTCTATTTTTTACGAGCAGCAGCTGCTTGAGAAACTGAAGAAGGACACATCGTCAAGCCAAGGCCCAGTTCAGCGGACAACTTGCTGAGCAATAGCTCCATGCAAAAGTTCACATCTCGTTCATTTTGAAGCAAAGACTCAATGTAGGTCTTAAACCTTGGATCAAGCACAGTGGCCAAAACGTACTGATCTGAGCTCAAGATCTTAATAACTCGAGGATCATTGTGAAGCGAATTAACTACTTGCTCGACAAGGCCAACATACTTTGCAGAATTGCTTGCTTTCATCTCCTCCTTCAGTTTCTCAAGCTGCTTTTCCAATAGTCTAATTAAAGGAATGATTTGGCTCAAGCTAGCAGAATCTGCATTCACTTCACATGTCACAACTTCAAATGGTTTCAGCACCTTGCACAGCACTGAAAGGATTCCCCACTGTGCAAGAGTGAAATACATGCCCCCTCCTTTCCCAATGTCATGGCTTGTGCAATACGCTTGGATGGCTTTGCGCTGTTCCTCCATCCTCTGCAGCCTGTACAGGGTGGAATTCCACCTAGTTACCACCTCCTGCTTAAGTTGGTGGCAGGGCAAGTTAAACCCCTCTTGGAGCTGCTGCAATCTCCTACATGATGTGGCCGAATGCCTGAAATGGCCTGAAATCTTACGGGCCCCGAAAGCATCTCCTGCACCTCACGGTTATTTCGTAGGAACCAAGTTGATGGTGTGAGCAAAACAGGCAATGTGCTGGTAATCACCCAGCTGTAATGCTCGCACTATATTGTAATGCTCGCACATTATCAGGAATGACATATCTTGGGGAGAGTCCAAGTGGTATAAGTCATGTATCAATCACATCTCTGAGTTTGCGTAACAAATTGTCAGCTGTATGCCTGTTAGTGAAGCCGGTGATACAAAGAGTGGCCTGCCTGTGACAAATGTTATGTAGTGGTGTACATGCTGCTGCTGTTCCTGCTGGTGAAGGTGAATGACTAACCCAGTGGGCTGTCACAGTCATATAGTCTTTGGTTTGACCACTTCCACTTGTCCACATATCTGTGGTTTAGTGGGCAGTAGGCAGAATGGCATTTTTCAGCGCAATCTCTACATTTGTACACACTTTTTGGTTGTGGAATAGCTTTACGGGAAAAATGGTGTCGCGATGGAATTCTGTAACGCTGACACAAAACCACAATTAACTGTGGAAAACCAGCTGCGTTTATTGTGGATATTGGATGCAGATCTAACACTAACATGGCAGTCATGGCGTCTGTGATCCGCTTGGCGACTGGGTGACTGCTGTCATATTTGCTTCCCCTAGCAAATGATTGTTTCACAGTTAATTGTTGAAATGTAGGACTGCTCTTTTTCTTGGCCTTCCTCTGGGCGGACGATTCACCCCCAGCAGCAGCAACAGCAGCAGCTGCAGCGGGACTAACGCTTTCTTCAGAGGAATCAATAATAGTGCAGGAGTCATCCAGCCTTAATAAGTGGGAATCCGAGCGCTACTGAGGATATTGATGAGGATGGTGTGGTGGGTGTATTTTGTAGCCGTCGGGATGTCGGTGAGCAGAGGGTCCTAGCTGATGATGGAGCGCTTGTAATTTTTTTGGAAGTACTTTCAGCTTTTCCTAACACTTTGCCATGAACTCTCGTCAAATGGCGTAACATAGATGAGGTTCCAAGATGGTTAATGTCCCTCCCTCGACTGACTGTGGCTTGACATACACTACAAATGGCTATACAGTTGTTGTCTGGATTGGGGTAGAAATAATTCCACACATAAGAAGTGGATTTTTTTGTTGTATGGCCTGGCATGACAATGGCCTTTTTCTTGTCACGTGCCAGAACTGCTGCCACTGGTGCAGGACTGACACAAACAACCTCATCCTCATTAGCGCCCTCGTCGCCTACACAAATCTCCCCCTCATCCTCTTCTATTTCCAAAGTGGCATCCTCAATTTGTGTATCACCGGCTACACTCGGGCTGTTCAGGCACACATCAGCAGAACTGCTGAAAGGGTCCCTCTTTATGGGTACACTAACAGAATGCTTACGATTAGACATCCCACTGTTGGATGGACTCTCCACATGGATTGGTGTCATTTGTGATTCAGAGCAAACATTATCCTCTAATGCCTTACTGTTATCTTGCAGCTCGGCTTTGACGCGTAACAGTAGTTGTGCACCACTTGTAGGCTCGGTAACATTTTTTGATCTGCCACTAATAGACAAAGGTGAAGGCCTTATTCTCTCTTTGCCACTGTGTGTGTAGAATGGCATGTTGGCAATTTTTTTTTATCGGCACTTAACTTTTCCTCAGTTACACTTCTTTTTCACTTCAACACGGTAAATTTTTTTGGGTGTGTGTTTTTTTGACTGATTTCAAAAGACTGTGTAGTTTGACATCGCCTTTCCCAGATGACATACTGGGAACACTACCATCAGGACTGGTGACAGAACCTGGTTGCTGATTCTGCTCATATGTGGACTGCTTTGAATCCATTATGAGCCCAAAGCACTTGTAGTGCTACAAATTGTTTTAGATACTGCTGACAAATATGACTTTTGACAGCCACAAAAAATTAATGCAAAAGAATGGGGGACACCCCAAAAGCACTTGGGAGTGCTAAATATTATTTTTTTAGACTGCTGACAAATAGGACTTTTGACAGCCAGAAATATTAATGCAAAAGAATGGGGGACACCCCAAAAGCACTTTGAGTGCTAAATATTATTTTTTTAGTCTGCTGACAAACAGGACTTTTGACAGCCAGAAATATTAATGCAAAAGAATGGGGGACACCCCAAAAGCACTTGGAGTGCCAGAAACTGCACAAAAAACCCTCCTCTATTCTCCTCTTACTGCTGTAACAACTGGTATTAAGATTACAATGGTATTGCATACAAACAATAATGTGTCCAATTACTGCTCTGTCCCTGCGCTGATATAGCCAGTGTGACCTAACCCTGCTTTCTCCCTCTGTCAAATGGTGATGGATTGCTGTGGAGGCTGGTATTTATGCTTTTCAAATCTCTCGAGAACCGAGCTCAGAAATACGAATACGTCACGATGACGTTTTGCCTCGATTTCGAATCCGAATGGGCGGGAGAGTACCGAGCGTTCTCGGCTCGGTACTCGCATAGGCTAAATTCAGATGAATTCGGATCTTGGGGAACCGAGCCCGCCCATCTCTAATTATTATTAATAAATGCAAAAGTTGTTGTTGTTCCCTTTAAAACTCAAATGAGAATCCTCTTTCCTGCAATACTATAAATGTAAATTAAGTAATGGGAATAGACCGTCATGACTTGATATCAAATATCTGCAATGCTAAGGTGTCTAAATCTAATTATGTCACAATTATGTGAATATTCCCCTTACTATCCTCAGCCTACACCTGCCTGCCCCTGCCCACCTCTATTCTGCCATCCAAGTGCAAGGGGACACAAGTCAGCAATGTGCAAAAATCTATATACGGACATATGCATAAACATTCTGGTGCAGCGACACAAGCTGAAAATGCGCATTTTACACAAAATAGACCTTAACTCTAATTTAGGCTCAAAGGCCTAATTCATTAAGGAAAGTAAGTCCTGTTGCCATATTTTGCATGAAATTGCTTTGCTCTTGCTCAGAAACAGATGTTATTCCAGTGCATGCAAGTGCAATGCAAGTTCAAACACGTGTGCACGTAGTCCATACTTACCAAAAGATTCAGGAGGGGAAGTGAAGTCCGAGGATTGAGGGTGGTGGGATGCATCGATTTGCGCAATTTTGGATCCGGAAACGCAATGACTTGAAAGCATAATTTTTCCACGGGGGGCGGGATCAAAATGACGCAATTCACCACAAATCGCCAATAAATGGTTTATTAATGAGCATAGTGTTAACAGGTGTTAATGTATTTAATTATTATGATGGGACATTATATTGCACATATGCATTGTGTGTATCCTGCAGTGTGTTGTCTGTCTGCATACAGCAAATACTGTATAGCCAGGGCGTACTTATAAGTGCAATTTCCGACCATATAAACAAAAACACAAACTACATTCACTTTGTATTCCTTGATGAATCAGGCCCTAAGTGTGCAACTTTCAATATGTGTGAAACCCTAATATAATCAAATATGTCCTTCAACTATTACATTCTTGCCAACCTTTTGATGTTGGCCTCCGGGAGTTCTGGGGGAAGAGGTGGGCTTGTGGGTGCAGGGCCGACGAGTCTCGTAATTTTGGCTCCGCCATCTGCTACGAAATGCCGAAATTGTTGGTGTTACATAGTGGGGGAAGGGCCTAACTGTGAAATCACGTCATTAAGCTCCGTTCCCATAATGATCTGGGAGGATGCCTACTCTTCCAGGAGTCTGGGAGAACTCCCTGAAATTCGGGAGCCTCCCGAAAATTCTGGGAGAGTAGGCAAGCATGAACTATTATCTCCTACAACTACTCCAGGGCCGGACTGGCCATCTGGCACTTCCGGCAAATGCCAGAAGGGCCGGTGGCTAGATGGGCCGGCCCGACACTTCCCCACGCTTTCTGATGACTGGTTCCTCCCCAGGAACCAGCCACCTCCGTTGCGCTGGATCACTCTGCACTGTGGCTGTGCCCTGTAATGTGGATACAGTTTGCAGATTTTTATTTTTGTGAATGAGGGAGGGGATCGCGCGGGGGGTGCCGCGATTTGCACGGGGGTGGGTGGTCGCGGGGGGTGCCGCGAGTTTCGCTGGGGGTCACGGGGGGTGCCGCGATTTTTGCAAGGGGGGGAAGTTGTCAGGAGTGTGAGAGAGCCAGGGTGGAATGAGTGCAGGAAGAGAACAGAGAGCCAGGGGGAAAAGGGGTGCTGGAAGAGGGGTGAGAGCCAGGGGGAAAAAGGGGTGCTGGAAGAGGGGTGAGAGCCAGGTGTAAAAGGGGGTGCTGGAAGAGGGGTGAGAGCCAGGGGGAAAATGGGGTGCTAGAAAAGGGGTGAGAGCCAGGGGGAAAAGTGGGTGCTGGAAGAGGGGTGAGAGCCAGGGGGAAAAGGTGGTGCTGGAAGAGGGGTGAGAGCCAGGGGGAAAAGGGGGTGCAGGAAGAGGGGTGAGAGCCAGGGTGAAAACGGGGTGCTGGAAGAGTGGGTGAGAGCCAGGGTGAAAAGGGATGCTGGAAGAGGGGTGACAGAGCCAGGGGGAAAGGGGGTGCTGGAAGAGGGGTGACAGAGCTAGGGGGAAGGTGGTACAGGAAGAGGGGTGAGAGCCAAGGGGAGGGGGGTGCAGGAAGAGGGGTGAGAGGGACAAAGGATAAGATGGTACAGGGGCATAGCTAAAAGAAAGTGTAAAGGGAGAGACATCTTAAGAATGGGAATGTCAGGGATGCAGCCATCATAAAACACAAGTAGTAATGAAGAATGGGAATGCACAGAGGGGATAAGTGTTAAAAAAAAAAAATCAAGCCTTCATACTCCATTCAGGTATATTTTCTATACCCCCACTTCTAAATTTCCACTTTGACCACTGCCCCCGGCCCGTGCTCCCGACTGCCTGTGTGAGCTGACAGCTGGTGATCACTCCTCGCCCAGCGTGCCAGGTAGGAGAACAGTTCATATATTTTCTCGTGTCCAATGTGTTTTTCACCATCCTTTCTTGAACTGGGGGCACTACTGTGTATCCAATGATGTTTAAAACACTATGTATTGCTCGTTATTGCGCTGTAATGTTTCTTGCATATTTATCTGTTCAGAGATTTTTAATTAAGAGGAAAAAACGCTGCTTGTCATACATTTTATCTGTGATTGTGTCAATATATCTATTTTTCTTTGCATTGTAAATGGGGTATTAAGCTGCTCCTGGGACTCACACTCTCAGTATCTGATATGCTGTACCAATTTTTATTTGTGAATGAGTTTTTGTCTGGTCACTACGATGGCATACTGTTATTTGGGGGCACTACTGTATGGTATATGATTTGGGGGCACTACTATGCCATAATATGATTTGTGGGCACTACTGCATGGCCAAATATGAATTAAGGGTAATATTATGTGTCATAATATGACCTGAGGGCACTGCGATGTGACATATTATGAGCTGGGGGCACTATGGTGTGGCATAATATGAATTTCTGCCAAAGGCAAGTCTCTCATTGTTGAATATGACGGGAGCCCAAAGAAGTTGCTGTACCGGGGCCCAAAATTCCTCTTGTCCGCCCTGCCTGTGAGTCAAGGGGCCGACAAGAGGAAAATAATCTAAATGTTTCCTATCTAATCAAACTGATGGATCACATCCAATTATCTCTCACCCACCTCCTTTACCCCCCTTAATTTATATACTGTGTTATTTAAAATGACTAGAAAAGACGCATATCCAGTTACTGTAGTAAAAAAAATATTTTTCTCTGACATTTTGCTGTAGATGGAAATACTTTTAATGCGGCCGTGTGGGTTTCAATGATCGTTAAATAGTTATGTTTTTTCTGATATATTTGTTAGAGTTTTATTTCATGTGGAATGATTCATGAAAATTCTGCCATTACTATTTAATTGAGGGAAAAGGGTACCTGTTACCTATATGTGTGTAAGTATTCTGTTGTTGCTATTTTGTGGGAGATTTGAAAATAGCAAAACATTGGTTTCCTACAGTGGCGCCTGTATAATTGGTGGCATTGCTGTAGTATGGGGTGGCGTGGTGGTGGCAATGTGGTAGTGTGTTTGGGGCTTAGTATTGCTAATAAGTAGTAGAGAGTATTGCTGTAATGTGGGGGGTGACGACGTTTGCTGTAATGTGGGAGTGATGCTGGTTGCTGTAATGTGGGAGTGAGGCTGGTTGCTGTAATGTGGGGTGTGGGGGTAATTCTGGTTGCTGTAATGTGGGGCGGTAATTCTGGTTGCTGTAATGTGGGGGGGTGACAACGGTTGATGTAATGTGGGGGATGATGCTGGTTGCTGTAATGGGGGGGTAATGCTGGTTGCTGTAATGTGGGTGGGTATTGATGTAGTATGAGTGTGTGTGGGTTTTTTTTTACTGCTGTAATTTTGGTACAAATAATGTATTGTTATGGTATTTATTGATGTAATTGGGGTACTAATAATGTAAGTTTGCGGGTCATTAGGAGAAATAAATACCCCCCCCACACACACACACACTCATACTACATCATGTTGTGCTGCACCAGCAATGCACACTGCGCCAGCATCAGTGTGCAACAATATAGTGCATGAAGCCCACAACAGGTGGGCCTGTATGCTTTAAATACCAGGGCTGATTTTTAGTCCCAGTCCGGCCCTGAGCTACTCTTTCCATTTCATTGTCCTGATATATATAAATTAATTGCCGCCGATGCCGTACTGTGGGTTACTAAAAGATAGCAAATGTTTTTTTTCTGTGTGCTTGTTATGTTGCTATAAGTTATGTATTGGATGCAAGTGTATATCATATGTGTTAAACCAACAATAATCCATTTATTACAACACACAATAAATACAACCATCTTAGGGGGGTATTCAATTGTTTGTTTTAACGCGCTAAAACCAAAAAAAACGAGCGCTCTAAAAATATTACCGTTAATACGGTAATTACTCGCTAAATTTCATCTCGCAGCTCCCTGAGCAGCGAGCTGAAATTCAGCCCGCTGGCAGCGAGTAAGTACCGTATTAACTGTTTACGCGCGCAAAATTACAGTATAATATGAAGTTTTTTTAGAGCGCTCGTTTTTTTGGGTTTTAGCGCGTTAAAAGAAACAATTGAATACCCCCCTTACAGTGGATAAATACAGCAGCTATATGACATGTGATGCAGAGTTTGTAAACACATCCAAATGGCTCAATACAATCCATGCCAGCCCGCTGTACCACAGGGGCCTAGTTTTACAGTGCCTGGCTTTGTCCTGGCCAAAATTACTAATTATACTACAGAAGTAGCACTCTGTGGAGAACTGAAAAACAGCAACTTACATTTATCTAACAATGAGCCAGTTATGTACACACAGACAAAGCACACAAACTTGACATTTCCAGGAACATTTGACTATTGAACAGGTGCATTTTTAGGCAAATATTTTTCTAAACAGACATAATGGACCTAATTTTTGAAGCGCACTGTGGGGCTCTTGCCCCATCTGGATGCATATGCGTAACAATAGTGTATTTATGCCTATATGCAGAGGCAGACGGACGTTGACATGAATCTAGATCTGCACCAGTCGCATTCATGCCAGGTTTATGTCAGGAGGACATACACCCAGATGCTCTTACTACTCTTAACTAACATTTATTTATTTATTTATTTAGATTAAAAAAAAAAAGAATTTGTTATCAGGTTTGGTTTAAATAATAAAAATAAAAAACCTCTATAATACAGCAGGTTCAATCTTATTTCTTGTGCATGCATGAATGTAGTAAAAAATTAATTCTAAAATGTGCCCATAAAATCATATAATATGGTCACGATCAATGAGGAAAGCACCTATCAGCTTCAGAGTTGAATCTGTAATCAGAATTGGATAGTTACTCATCATCAGTGTATATCTGCACTAGCCCTAAGGCTAGTGATACATCTACTGATGGTTGTATATGCATATCTGCGTGGGTCTGCCTCAGTTCAAAATTACGCAAACACGTCCACACTGTAATTTGCATACCCCCTCCCTTCCCCATCCTGACTCTCCAAGGGTAATAACAAACCAAGTATGAAATCTGCATACGGATGTAGCCATATGCTCTTTTTTTTTTTTTTGGGGGGGGGGGGGGGGGGGGGCACGCACAATATAAATTCACATATTTTATACTAAGAAAAAGGCATATCCCCAACTCAGCATAAGCCCCTTTACTAAACACGTTGATTTTGCAGCAGTGCACCTAGATGGTCCTTCCTGCATACTTCAATGTGCAAGCTTATTCTCCATTTTCAGGAGATGCCTCTGCAAACTAGAAGATTGGCTAGCTATGCGGAGAAAAATTTTAAGACAAATACAATGCAAATGTTCAAGTTCCTACCACTTTACAGCCACCCTTTCATTAAATGAAACTTTTTTCAGTTAACCCCTTAAATACTGAGTGGTTTATTGTCATGGTTTAAATTAATCATGAAAGTGAGAGAACACCAAGGGGTAAATGTATAAAGTTGCGAGTTTCCAGCGGGTCTGAAAAGTGGAGATGTTGCCTATAGCAACCAATCAATTTCTAGTTGTCATTTATTTAGTACATTCTACAGAATGATAGCTAGAATCTGATTGGTTGCTAAAGGCAACATCTCCACTTTTTAAACCTACCGGAAACTCTCCGTTTGGTACATTTACCCCCAGGACTGCTTTTATTTCATGTGGTAGTTTTGCGCGCTTGAAGCTTGTCTTTACATTGTGGAAATAGCACCTAGAAAAGAGCCTCTATGCATAAGTATAACTGAAAAGTGCGTAGAGCAGCTATAAACTGGTGCAAAAATCAAGCCCTTTTGTGGAGTGGCCGTACAGCCCTCAACACATCAAGGAACACTGTTATAATTAAACACCCTTTTAGATGATTCGTATAATATCACTCAGCAACATGAAATCTGTGCTTAGCAAAGCTAAGCACATGTGACAAAATACGGTTACCGGGGCATATAATAACAGTGAACCCCATCTGGTATCCATCTTTCCCACTAGGCACCAACTGTTCGCTGTATACAACCACTGTTTGTGCTAACACCTACATTATATTGGACCTAACAGGTACCTGTCTCCTCCACATTGGATGCACAGATCAATTACTGGATAATCTTGTTACACAAACTTACTTAGCCCATTGTCTTACACTGAATCATTTTATTACACAAACTCCCACTGCTCAGTCAAAATAATTTTCCCTGTGATGGATCCCATGGGGTTTAAAAAAGTGGTCATAAAGAGATGGAGGGAGGTTGTGGTTAGGATCAAAGAGAAACTGTGACTGACAATTGCTACTCATGTCCAGCAGGACTACCCATGGCTGAGAAGTACATGGACACTGTTCCAGTGGCACTAAGGGGCTCCTACATCACTGTACATTATGGTATCTGGGGGCAGGGGGACGACTGCAAATGCTAGCTCCAAACCAACCAAGACCTTCTAACCGGGGGTTTATTCACCTGGATATGAAGCTTGGAAAGGACAGCTGGGTCCCAGTAAGGTATAAAGGAAAGACTGTCTGTGTATGTTTGATACCAAAAATCACCTACTTCTTGTTGAATACTGAAGAGGCATTTTATGTTTTGATAAAGAATGTTATAAATTAAGTACTAGGAAATCAACTTTTAACCAAATTTTTAGAATGTTTTAACTTAATTATTTCAAAACTTAATTCACTTATTATATTACTTTAATGTCTGTGATCTGCCTGATATTTTACATTACTATATCATTTGGATAAAAGTTTGGGATACCTGCACTTTTTAGCAGCATTTTCCAATGTTATACTGTATACAACCAGTGATTTTTTGATTATACTGTTTATTGAGCGCAGATTGTGATTTTATATATCTGGGCTGAGCCTGCCTAAATCAGGGAGTTTTTATGACCTGCAAGAATCTAGCAACATTGAAAGGAGCCATATCAAAAGTACTTTTACCATAGTACCCTAGCTCCAAGTCGGCTGCAGATACCCAAACATTCCCAATGTGAATGTGAGTTTGTATTTGGCATTCATTTTGGATGCTACTAATTTCAGCATTGTGCAACACTTTCATTGTGAGCTCTAACCAGGGACAGGCTGGGTTCGGAAGGAATTTTTTCCTGTATTTCCCACGGATCAAGGCCTGATTAGTAGTGTGCCTCTGGGGTTCTGCGGGTTTTTTACCTTCACCTGGGTTGCCGCCTTGTTTCTTCTCCTCCTTTGGTTACTATTGTCTTATCCTGCTCTCATGTTATGTCTCATTATGTAAGCACGTGTTGACAGTTGGGTTATACATTTGACAGCTTCTTTAAGTGGCAAAGGTGGTGTGGTTTAGTTTTTTGGGGGGCCTGGGAAATTGCTAATGCAAAAGTACAGGGAGACGCAGTAATTATATAGCTCAAGGCCTGTTTATTTAATTTCTTTGCTATGGGACATGGCCTCTCATATTTTCTATTTTAGGTGTACACAACAAGAAGACCCAAATATGGGTAGTGGGACATTCCTACATTTTTTAAAATAGAAAATATGAGAGGCCATGTCACATACCAAAGAAATTAAATAAACAGGCCTTGAGCTATATAATTGCCGCGTCTCCTTGTACTTTTTGCCTTAGCGATTTCCAAGCAGCAGAGCCCTGTGTCCACCGCCAGGAAAAAAGATGAGGAGAAGGAGAGAGTAGGAAAAAACGGGGAAAAGAACATAGAGAGCTTAAGTATCGGGTCTAATGTATTTCTTGTAAATACCCATACCTCGCCCAATATTGCGACAATTCTAGCCAATATAACATCATCATCATTTATTTATATAGCGCCACTAATTCCGCAGCGCTCTACAGAGAACTCACTCACATCAGTCCCTGCCCCAATGGATCTTACAGTCTAATTTCCCTAACACACACACACACACAAAGACAGGCAGGCAGACAGACCAGGGTCAATTTGATAGTAGCCAATTAGCCTACCAGCATGTTTTTGGAGTGTGGGAGGAAACCGGAGCACCCGGAGGAAACCCACACAAACACGAGGAGAACATACAAACTCCACACAGATAAGGCCATGGTCGGGAATCAAACTCATGACCCCAGTGCTGTGAGGCAGAAGTGCTAACCACTAAGCCACCGTGCTGCCCCATATATTAAGGTCTATCTAACTGCTACCGTAGGTCTCAATTTCGCCCAACCCTTCAGAGCTTTTCTTATAAGGAACGACCTGGTAGGGTCTTGAATTTTGCCATGAAACAGATGCCCGCGAGCATGCAGGCCATAGATGTTTTGGTAACCCTTTCTAGATATTGCCCCCTCATAAACTCCATCATACCGGCAGACTGGTCGGAAGTGTTGTTGCCTCGAGATGATAAGAAAAGTGACCATCGCTGCCATGCCAAACGGTAATTTTATCTAGTGGATGGGGACAATGACATTTCCGCAAGGATCATTATGCCAGCTCGACCATCTGCCAAACGTAACAACGACATGTTGTACCACTGGGCCATGCATGAGAGGCCAGTGATCTAAAACGACGCCAGTTGAAACGTGATAAAGCGTCTGCAATACTGTTGTCCACTCAAGGAACGTGTCGGGCACGGAAGTTTATGTCGTATTCAAGGCAACAAAGTACCAGGACCCGGAGCAAGTTAACCACAGGTGGAGTTGAGGCACTCTGCTTGTTTATTGCCTGAACCACGCCAAGATTGTAGCACCAGAAAACTACGTTATGCCCACTGATTAGGGGAGCCCATAATTTCAAGGCCACAATTATGGGGAGTAATTCTAGAGTTAGGAGCTTGCATAACAAGCCGTTAGACTTCCACAACTGAGGCCATGGTGAGGCACACCACTCGCCTTGAAAAAAAGCTCTGAATCCCTTAGCTCCTGATGCGTCTGTGTGCAAGTCCATCTCTTCCTCTTATTTCTTCATTCAGGTGTACGTGGGCGTGTGGGCAATTCAACCCTGCTGTGGCTACTTGCAACTTTCTGCAGAATATCCTACCCATGGGTATTACCCTACAGGAGAAGTTCAAAGAACCCATAAGCGACTGAACCCGTCTCAGTTTGTTGGATGGAGAGGACAGTATTTCTGTAATTAAGGATTCTAATTTCTTAATTTTATCCATTGGTAAATGACAACACTGTTCGACCGTATCAATTTCGAACCCTAGAAAAGAGATTCAAGTTAAAAGCCCTTACATCTTCTTGTGAGCTATTGGAACACCCATTATGGAAAAAAGTGCTTTAGCAGCGAACAATGTGTTGGAGCAGATGCCTGAGTTCGGGGGGCCCACGAACAAAAGTCATCAAGATAACACACCACGCCTTGTTGACCAGTCCCCGCCTGGACACACCAGTGCAGGAACGAGCCAAAAGCCTCAAAAAAGGCGCACAAGACTGAACATCCCATGGGCAGGCATCTATCAATATAATATCCATCTTGTACTTTGAAACTCATGAATCAAAATGATTCTGAGTGTAAAGGTAGGAGTCTGAAAGCAGATTCTATATTTAATTATTCTATAAGAGCTCCTGGACCTAACTCTATGACTAGGGATAGGGCATTCACAAAAGATTGGTATACTATTGTACTGAAGTTTTTATCAATGGCATCATTAACTGAACTACCTAAGGGGTGTGATAGGTGTTGTATAAGCTGAAATTTACCTGGCGGTTTTTTTGGGAACTACCCCCACTGGAGAGATGGTTAAAGAAGAGAGGGGAAGGTCCTAACATGCGTCCCAAGCTGACTTCCTTACAGATTTTCTTGAGCAGTATATCAGAGTGAGAAAAGGCTGAGCGAAGGTTCTTTGTAGCGTTGGCTATGACCTCGTACTGAATGGGGAGGCGAAAACCTGTCCGAAAACCTTCACGGAGGGAGGAAGCCTGGGAAGCATCAGGGTAAAAATTATGTTATCTTTCAAGCACAGACAGGTTGTTAGGGGATTGTGCTTTAAGCATTGTTGTTGCGACCTCTAACGGTACATGGGGCATTTCTTGGCCATTCTTTCGCTGAGTGTGATCCCCGACAAATGGAGCAGGTGTGACGATATCGACAGGACTCCCCCCTGCCGCAAGATGCATTATTGAATGCAAAGCATCTATTCTTTGTGTATTGGGGAGCGCCTTGTCTCCCCGGTTGCTGAAACCTGGATTCATGACCTACTTGTAAAATCACTCACTTCTGCCTACAAGACTTCTAATGTGTATCTACCCACTTAGGGCGGATACAGTACTGGTCATTATGGTAGAGGAATCTCAGCTCATTTTTGAGCTGCAAGCAAAAATGAGCAGAGATTTCATCCCAAGCTATGCTGCAGAATGTCCTACCAGACCCCTTGTTTCATTGAATCTGCCCCATGGAATTTCCTAGCCCGATCAGAATCTCCTACAGCCTGTAAATCTTTACACATGCTCTGTAAACCTATCTCTTTATTAAAGCTTACAATACAAGCACCTATACTACCCACACCCAAGCACTCTCACAACGATCCCAATCTCCGATCTGAGGAACAGGTGTTTCAGCTGTGCTTTCTTCCAATTAGAATCAGGGGATGACTGGGCTGGTGGGAAGGGGGGCATCTGCCCCCCGGACCGGTCCCATTGTGGGCTACTTGGGCTGGGTCACTGGGCAACCTGCATATCTTTTCCTTTAAAACAGGCTGTTGAGTTGAATCTTGCCCCCGGGCTAAAATTTGCCAGCCCTCCCCTGATTAGAATGTAAGCTCTCTCTGAGCAGATCCCTCCCTACCCTTTGTTTTCAGGTCTGCATTTATTTTACCTATCATATTTGTCCTGTTTTCCCCACTGTGCGGCACACTGGAGTATTGTGCTAATTATAATAATAAGTAATAAATAAGTTATGAACAACATTATTGAGAACATAAAATTGTGCCACTTTATTCAGAGATTTTTTAATGCATAGAGAAGCCTTACACCATTGCGTAAAGAAAAGTCAATAAACTTTGGATAAACATTGAAATAGCAAACTTGACAAGCCATCTGGTTGACATTTGTTATTAAATCCTGTATACACAGCTTAAATAGAGTAACAGCCATAGTATGGAGTAATGATAAGTGTGAATTATGGTTACGTTTACATTGTGCAATATAAATTGCAGGGAGTGGTTACCTAGCACAGCAAAATTGTAGGGAGAGGTGTGTGACAAATATAGGTATATTAGGGAGAGGTTGTTTTTTTAAATAGAAATTAATGAGTAGTAATAATAGGCTATAAGATAATCTATAGAGAGACATTTATGCAGAGAAATGTAGGCAAAAGTGATCAGTTATGGGACAACAAGGTGAGCCGTTGTACAGGGTATGTGAATGAGTAAATTTCACTGTTCCTAGCACAGCTTGTAAATGACTTTTATCCTACATTATAAAATTCTGCATATTTTAAGATTACAGCACACTGTGTATAATATAAATAATGCACTGCAAATCAATCTAAACACCCCGAGTAAAACTTGGGTAACCTGTGGTGGATTACTAGCCCAATCACAGTAATGGCTCATTTAAAATGATTCTCCTGCTCCTGCTGCAGTAAAAGTAGGAATCTTGCTGTAGATATACAAACATTGTTACATACAAAGGCAAATTATATTCATTGCTAGATTAACATTGTAAGAAAAGGAAAATATAACAATAAACAACAAACTGCCAAAGAACAACAAATCAAAACCAGGAACATAAGTGAGATTTTATTCAAGTATATTTTTACGCTGACAAATTGCACAAATTTGTTCAAGCAGGACACTAATATTTTTTTTGTATCTTGTTATATTGCCCTTATTAACTGGAAAATAATAGGTAGAGCTCACTTGGTGTTAAGGCAATTGGCTACGGCACTGGTGATCTTGAGGGACCTTGTGCCTTGATTTGTCTCCACTTCTCCATCCATTAACAATTCTGGCATGTGCTGTACAGGAAACATCTACTAGTTGATAATGATAGCTCCTGGCATCCCCGCCACGCCGGAAGAAGTATGTATTACGTGCTGTGATTTGCACATTAACAACAGGTTGTTGCCAGCCATTTTGCCAGCATTTGTGTTTGCATTATACTCTAGCCATCAAAATCATGGGTCACAAATGTTTTCTTCTAGCAACTACAGTGAAGTTTGTATTGCATTATAGCCGTCTAATTTGCCATCTGCATTTTATGATAACCAACATAATGAATGGCCTTTCTACCAAATACAGATCACCACCAGGATTTAGACCTCATGGGACCCTAGGCAAGAGACTGGTTGGGGGACCCCCTCCCTAAAACAATCCATAGCACTATGTTTTTTTTAGCATACCATATACCCATATAGCTGAGTAGAAAGAAAGCTATGTGATTTCACTGCTTTTTTGATTTTAAGTGCTGTTTTTGTTTAAAGTGTGGAGTTAGTTCCAGTAAGGAGTTGAATCCAGGAAGGGGTTTAATCTGGTAAGTGCCTAGGAAAGGCTAGTACTAAAGTTCACTGTAGGCTATAAGAAGTTAGGTTAGCCATAATAAGATGAGTGGTAGCAGACTTGATGATCTCACTCAATGCATATCTTGTCATATGTATGCACACTTGGAGCAAGTGTTCCAAGGTTTATACCTCTGTGAGAAATGTGAGCAATTGGTCTCTTTGGAAGCCCAGGTAACTGATCTAAAGCAGACCATTGCAACATTGAGAGACATTGCCAACCTGGAGCAGAGTTTACAGCTCACCGTTTATGCGTTAGCTGAGCAGGGTGGAGCAGAGACAGAGGAGGATGCACAGGTAGGCAGCTGGGTAACAGTTACAGTTATTAGGGGTAGCAGAGAGAGGAAAAGGCAGGCCAGTTCTGAGCTAGGCAATCCCAGCAGATTTGCCAGATTGGATGAAGATACTGTAGAAGGCAGTTCAGAATTGGTAGAGTTGGATGAGACTGCTTCCTCTAGCAACCAGGGGAATGGTCTCTCCAGCACAGATGGGACCAAAGTTACTCTGGGACCCAGGCAGATTGTGGTGGTAGGGGATTCAATTATTAGGAAGGTAGATAGGGCAATCTGTTACCGGGACCGTGCATGCCGAACAGTGTGTTGTCTCCCGGGTGCTCGGGCTCGGCATATTGCGGATCGGGTGGACAGATTGTTGGGAGGGGCTGGGAATGACCCAGCGGTTTTGGTGCATGTTGGCACCAATGACCGAGTTAGAGGAAGAAGGGGTGTCCTAAAGAATGATTTCAGGGACATAGGTCGCAAACTTAAGGCAAGGACATCCAAGGTAGTATTTTTGGAAATACTACCTGTGCCACGCTCTAGTCCAGGGAGGCAGCGGGAGATCAGGGAGGTTAATGCGTGGCTAAAAGATTGGTGTAAGAAGGAGGGTTTTGGATTCTTAGATCACTGGGCTGATTTCTCGGTCAGTTGCCATCCTTATTGTCGTGATGGATTGCACCTGAATGAGGAGGGGGCTGCAGTGCTAGGGGAGAGGATGGTTAGAAGGTTGGAGGAGATTTTAAACTAGGCTCCGGGGGGAGGGGCAAGCAAGTATTTATGGGATAGACATTGAGAGTAGTAAGGAGGAATTTAACAAGAGTAAAGGGGGTGGAGAGGGGGGAAAGGAAAGCATAGCCGATAAGGAGAGGCCCTTTTTAAAGCAAAAAGAAATACCTAAGGGAGGCAATAGACTTAAGTGTATGCTTGCAAATGCAAGAAGCCTGACAGGTAAAATGGGGGAGTTAGAACTAGTAGCAATGAATGAGCAGTATGATATTATAGGTATTACGGAGACCTGGTGGGATGATACACATGACTGGGCAGTCAACTTGGAAGGATATTCTCTCTTCAGGAGGGATAGGGTAAATAAAAGGGGAGGAGGAGTATGTCTTTATATTAAGCCAGAATTAAAACCAAGTATTCTGGAAGTTATATACGAGAATATTGGTGATAATATAGAGGCATTGTGGGTGGAAATATTCAGCGGAGGAAAAAGTTCAGAGAAGTTTCTGATAGGGATATGCTATAAACCGCCAGATATTAGTACGATTGAGAAAGCCCAACTTCTACAGCAAATTGAAAAGGCTACACAACTAGGTCAAATTTTAATTATGGGGGATTTTAATTATCCGGACATTGATTGGAGTACTGAGACCTGCGGTACAGCAAGGGGAAATAGGTTTCTGAGCAAGCTAAAAGACCATTACATGTCCCAATTAGTAGAGGTACCAACTAGGAACTGGACTATACTGGACCTAGTAATAACAAACAATGTAGATGTAATATCAAATATTCAAGTAAAGGAGCACTTGGGAAACAGTGATCATAATATGGTCTCATTTGAAATTAGTTTCCAGAAACAACAGTATAAGGGATCAACTAGGACTTTAAACTTTAAAAAGGCAAATTTTAATATGCTAAAGGAGTCTATAAAGAGCATAGACTGGGACAAAGCCTTTGAAGGAAAAAATACGGAAGAAATGTGGGCTATCTTTAAAATGTTGTTGGAAACATACACGTATAAGTTCATTCCTATGGGAAATAAATGTAAAAGAATTAAGTCTAAACCAATGTGGCTAAATAAAAAGGTAAGGGAAGAAATGCAAAAGAAGAAGCGTGCATTTAAATTGTTTAAGTCTGAAGGGTCAGAGGAGTCCATCCATAGGTACAAGGAATGTAATAAAACATGCAAAAAGGAAATTAGATTGGCTAAATTAGAAAATGAAAGGCACGTTGCAAAAGAAAGTAAGACAAACCCCAAAAAGTTTTTTAAGTATATAAATGGCAAAAGGATTAAAAAAGATAATATAGGACCCCTAAGAAGTGAGATGGGTGAATTGATAAATGATACTAAGGAAAAAGCAGAGGTATTAAACACTTTCTTTTCTTCAGTATTTACCAGAGAGGAACAAATGGCAGGAGTAATACATAAAAATGGAAATGAAACCATGCCATTAATTAATACTTGGTTGTCAGAGGAAGAAATCCAAAGGCGACTGAAGAATATTAAGATAAATAAAGCTCCAGGTCCAGATGGCATACACCCAAGGGTCCTTATGGAGTTAAACTCGGAAATAGCTAGACCGCTATTCTTAATTTTCATAGATTCAATCTCATCAGGCTCAGTACCAAGGGATTGGCGAATAGCAGATGTGGTGCCGTTGTTTAAAAAGGGGACGAGATCACAACCAGAGAATTATAGACCTGTAAGCCTGACATCAATAGTGGGGAAACTACTGGAAGGTATTTTAAGGGACAGTATTCAGGATTACTTGGTACGCAATAAAATTATTAGTGGGAATCAACATGGATTTGTGAGGGATAGGTCATGTCAAATTAATCTAATTAGTTTCTACGAGGAAGTTAGTGGGAACTTAGACCAGGGCAGGACAGTAGATGTGGTCTACTTAGATTTTGCAAAGGCCTTTGATACAGTGCCACACAAGAGGTTGGTTTACAAAATAATGGAACTGGGTCTAGGAATCAAAATTTGTACTTGGATCGAAAACTGGTTAGAGAATAGGGAACAGAGAGTTGTGATAAATGGAACATTTTCTAATTGGTCAAAGGTCTTAAGTGGAGTACCTCAAGGTTCCGTGCTGGGACCACTCCTTTTTAATATATTTATTAATGACCTTGGTGATGGTTTAGAGAGTAAAGTTTCTATTTTTGCAGATGACACTAAACTCTGTAAAGTAATAAAATCAGAGCAAGATGTAGCTTCTCTACAGAGGGACTTAAATAAACTGGAGGATTGGGCGGCCAAATGGAATATGAGGTTTAACACAGATAAATGTATGGTTATGCATTCAGGGATCAAAAACAAGAACGCAATCTATAAATTAAATGGAATTAATTTAGGAGAATCTATAATGGAAAAGGATTTGGGAGTGCTCGTAGACAGTAGACTTAGCAATAGTGCTCAATGTCAAGCAGCAGCTGAAAGGGCAAACAAAGTATTGGCATGCATTAAAAGGGGCATAGATGCAAGGGAAGACAGTGTAATTTTGCCACTGTATAAATCGTTGGTAAGACCTCATCTTGAATATGCAATACAGTTCTGGGCACCACTCTATAAAAAAAGATAATTTGGAACTAGAAAGGGTTCAGAGAAGGGCGACAAAATTGATAAAGGGTATGGAGTCATTAAGTTATGAGGAAAGGTTAGCCAGTTTAGGCATGTTTACTTTAGAAAAGAGGCGTCTAAGGGGAGATATGATTACTATGTACAAATACATTAGGGGTCAATACGGAGAGCTTTCATGGGAACTTTTTACCCCAAGGACCATACACAGGACACGTGGTCATTCCCTAAGGTTAGAGGAGAGGAAATTTCACAACCAGCAAAGGAAGGGGTTCTTTACAGTAAGGGCAGTCAAGATATGGAATTCATTGCCAGGGAAGGTTGTGATGGCAGATTCAATAGATATGTTTAAGAAAGGGTTAGACAAATTTTTAGCGGAAAGGTGTATCCAGGGATACGACCGTTAATTTAAAATAAAGGATAGTAGTGGATATAGGGTAAAAATTGGATTGCAATATTGAGTCTGGGGGGATTTTCAAAATTGAAACAGATTGGCGGTTGCTTACTCTGGATTAATTTCAAATATAAGTGCAGGATCGCAGAAGATCCAAAATAGGTTGAACTTGATGGACTGGTGTCTTTTTTCAACCTCATCAACTATGTAATTATGTAACTATGTGCTGCCGCACAGCAGTGGAATGCCGTCAAAGGAGGTGCAGCCATATCTTTGGGGACGTGACTTGCATCACTGGGGGTGTACCAAGCAGCAACAATCTAGTGTACCTAGTAGCCACAACCTAGCAGCTGTCACTTTTGTCCCTCCATCATCACCTCTGTGCCCCTTCATAATTTTTTGGGAACAATTTGTTTCCCCTTTTTCATAGTGTGACATTGTGCATCCGTTAGTTCGCTTACCTTCTATATTGCTTTCTTCTCTTCTGTTTTCTTCTGTTTTCTTTCTTGCCCCATCGCGCACGCTGCTCCTCTCCTCTCCTCTGAGTCTTCAGTGAATATGTCATCGGGCATGATGATGATGATGTCACGCCCGACATTTAGTGGAATGTAGCTGAGCATGAAGGAGGAGAGGAGGCTGCCTGGGGCCGCTGCAGTTGTGATTTATGTTTATTTATTTTTTCCTCCCTTGGACATAATAATTTTTTTTCTTTGCTGGCAACTCCACCACCCGCCGGGCCCCCTGGTGACTGCTGGGCCCTAGGCATGTGTCTAGGTTGCGTAGTGGTAAATCCGGCCCTAATCACCACAATGGACTCTAGCCAGAGAGTACAGGTTTGATTGGGACGGTACACCTGTCAAACCGTATCGCAGGTGTCCTAAGGCAAGCTCAGGGAGGACAGAAACCTCCTGTGGAGCAGAAGTGGCTGATTGGATTCCATCAGTATTTTTCTAGATTTAATCATTCACAGAACCTGTACAATTTTAATGAATCAGACATTAAAGGGATGGTTTGGCAACTCTGGCTCTATATACCTGTCAATATTATAGCCATGTATTTCCGTACACATTGGCATGTTTATTTGGTTCTCTGTGTGATTATTCTTGGTGACATAGTTAATAGCTTTAATATAAACATCTAAAGAGATGGATGGCAATCCCATAAATGATAGTAGGCCAAAAGCAGTGAAAAAAACAATTCTTAATTTTCCCTGCCAGCCTAAAAGTACACCATGGGTTAGATTGACTAAGAATCGAATTTGGTGGCGGTTTGAAACCACCGCCTATCACCTGCGGTTTAGTGGTCCAAACCTCCGCATTTACTATAGGGCTGCTTGAAGCTTCAATTTAAAATGACTGGTGATGTGTGGCGGATTGAAAAAGCTAAACCCCTGGCAGTTTGGATGAAACCACCATCAAAAGCGCCATCCAAAAGACAGTACAGGACAGTTCTAAATCCTGCTTCAGAAGGCTTGATAGCTCAAACATGCTATTTTGCCATTCAGAACATAAGAGAAAGCACCACTGACATTTAAATTATTTTGGTAATCATTATGTATTGATTAAGGGGCAAAATGAATTTAATATTAACTTATGAGGGGAAAAAAATTCAATACATTTAGGGTATAAAATTATTTAATTATTATATTATTCGGACAATATGTTATGATAAATTGTGCAACATAAATAATTATATCCACTATTAACAATCAGTTAATAATATTATATATTTACATTTCCCACATAATATAATGCTATAATTTTGTCCCCTTAAAAAAATCTATATAAAAAAAAAAACCCTCATAAGTTAATATTAAAATCATTTTTTCCCATAATCAATAAATAATGATTTCCCAAATATTTAAAATGTCAATGGTGCTTTCTCTAATGTTCTGAATGGCAAAAAATAGCTGAAACAAGATGCTGTTTGCTCAATCTCGCCATTAACATTTCATTTTGGATGTTTGGATGGTTGTTTTGCAGCGGTTTTGAAAACCCCAGGTTAGTAAATCTGGTGGTTTGTATGTTTATCATTGTTAAAATCACCATGGCAGTTTGTAAAGTGGTGGTTTTGGAAAAAGTCATTTCTAGCCGTTTTAACGGCGGTTTGGACTTTCAAAACCTCCGGAAAAATCACCGAAAAGCAACGGTTTGAGCAAACTACCCTTTAGTAAATCTATCCCTAGGTTTCCTTTTTTTCGGTTTGCATTGTATGTAAGCCACCTAAATTAGGGACTGTATTTTGTATCAGCTACCAATATTGGGGTTTGTATTGTAATCAAGCCCTGATAATCTGAGGTCTCCACTGTATTATAGCCACCAAATTTGCAGTCTGCACTGCATGATAACCAACAGAATAAATGTGAATATTGCTACTAGTCACCAAAATGGTATTTGTATTGGATGCTAGTCAAAAGTATGGGCTGTGGTTAAAGTATATAGGTATACAGGTTATGTGGCTCACTGAATTCTGTCTCTATTTTAACCAGTGGAAATTTAGAAGTGGCGGTATGAAAAATATAAGTGAATAGAATTTGATAGTTCAATTTTTATTTTATTTTTTAAACACTTGTTCCCTCCCTTCCCAAATCATTTCCCCCTCCCCACAAATCTGCATTCCCAACCATCCTCATTTACTACTTGTGTTTTATCTGTGATACAACTCTCCTATCCTTCTGTTTCTGCGGTATCTCTTCTATACCTTGAAACTTCTCGGACATGGCACCTGGTAAGATTTGTTAAGAATCTAGGGAAGATGTGCATCAATTGAATAATTGTGAAGATACCGGGTTTAATGGCCCAATTCTACCCACTTCACACTGGCTGGCCACCTAGGGGTGCCTTATTATCCAGGGAAGCCTACCCAGTATCTTCTAGGATTTGTATAGTCACTCAGGCAAATGCAGTTAGAAAAGTACAGCAGTACATTTATTATAATAAAAACAACACTAGAATATTATATACAAGCAATACATAAATACCAGGCAGGTTTACCACATCATCTATCCCTTACCCCACTAGCTTAAGGAGTTGCAGTCACCTGGCTATCCTTACTTGATGACCCATGGATCTGCCGATGTATATCACTGGTAGAGAACGGCAACCTCAAAAACCAGTCACCCTGCAGCATCGAGCCATCAATTCCATCAATAGCCATCAATTCCCAGAATGAGTATCCCCTCCTTCTGGAGTTGCTCCTTATATCTAGGGTCAAATTTCCATAGTGTTTTCCCATCCCTGGGCAAACCCCTGGGCCTCTCCATCATAAATATTGGTAAGTGCTGCACTGGGGTGTTGAAGGGGAAGTGGAGATCAGCTGTTATTCCACACTGGCTCCCCTGTGGTTTCCCAAACAGAATGTCGCAGGTAGTCCTGTGGAGGACAATGGGTACTAATTGGTCTTCCCCACCTCAAAATATCAGATAAAAGTTAACTCCTCCTGAAATTAACCCCTTACACTACTTTGTGAAGTCACATGGTCCTCAGCTGTTCCATGCTTCCTGTAGAGAAAGAAGGGGGAGAATGAAGGTATCTACACCCCCTCACATGTATCCTGGAAGTGTGAATGGGATCCGTGTATGTAATGTGAATGTGGCACTGCACTGCTGGGGGAGGGGCGCGATCCCAGTCACACTAGGGGGAGTGTATTCGTAGCCACACTGCTTGGAGTGGGGTGATAGGATTTGCTCTAATGCGGCTACACTCAGGGCCATCTTAACAACATTATGGGCCCCCGGGCAAAGCAGTGCACCGGGGCCCCTAGATATAGATATATAGATGTATACAGATACAGATATAGATATAGATATACAGATGTATACAGATACAGATACAGATATAGATATAGATATAGATATAGATATATATAGAGATAAAGATAGATAGATGTACTTGCTCAGTGACTCTTTAAGGTTTTTTTTGCAGGTTTTTTTCTTATGCAGTATTATTTATTCTCATTAAGAGCCGTGCCTATGGGGCCCCCTTGCCCCTGGGGCCCCCGGGCAGCTGCCCATCGTGCCCAATGGAAAAGTTGGCCCTGGCTACACTGCTAGGCCACATTCCATGATGTGGAGGGGGATGCAGGGGTAGTGAATACATCAGGTGGTCCTGATGGTGATATAAGAACATGGAGAAAGGGAGGGTGAAGGGAAAGGAGGATGACTGATCAGTCCTTTTGGAAGCAGTGGCGGTATGGTATACCGTTATATACCGGCCCATTTCGACCACTGATCTTAACTAGATTTAATTAGCCACGGAACCTGTGCAATTCAAAAGTTTGAGACGTTGGTTGGCAACCCTGGCTCTGCATATTAGCCATCATTATAGTCATGCTTTTTAGAGCACACTACCACTTCTCTTTAGTTCTCAGTGTTTATTCTGTGAATGGTTGTCATAGGTAATAGTTTTAATGTACATTTTAATAAATAGTTAGGACATCCATCTGTTTCTGTGCTGGATCTCATCTTGTCAACAACAGGCTCTAGCAAGAAAACAAATATATAACAAAAGTTTTAACTTGTTCTTGTTTTGTATTATTTATGTACTGCGCATAGCACGTAGCAGACTAATGGTGTCAGTACACAGGTTTCTTAAAATCCCTTTCAATGAAAATAGGAGTTTGAACGAAGAGACTAATAAAACAAAATACTGTGCAGAATATCTTCAACTTGGTTTGATTACTAAACTTCAACAGGCATGGAATCTATTATCTAAAACTTAGGACTTTTGGTTTTATATACAATTTATATTTTTGTAATTTGCAGCACTATGCCTAAAATGTAATACATTACATAAAGTACCCATACTGCCACTGGTAGTCCCATAAAGTTGAATTGAGTTGTGTAGCATAATACATAATCCTCTCTACACAGCTGCATATGGTGTAATCTGCAACAATGAAAATAAGCACAGGAGCATTACTGCAACAAAATACCCTATGTAATCCTCCTTTATAAATATAAATGACCAGATCCTTCACTTATAGGGCCTGATTCATTAAGGAAAGTAAGGTAAAAAAAAGGAGTACATTTTCTCCTGGACAAAGGATGTATATTAGTTTATTGTTTTGCACATAAATAAAGCACTGGCTGTTTTTTTTATATAGCACACAAATATTTCATAGCTTTAATTTTACGCTGAAATTTCAAGTTGATCTAGGACGTCCCCTACCCCAACTATAAATCTGCCATCACATTTTAAATTTACCTCCCCTTCCAATGCAACATGGTTTTCCCAAAGTAAAAAAGTTACTCATTTGTATTGCTTTACTTTCCTTAATGAATCAGACCCATAGAGTACAATGCAACAATTTTATGTAAGATATATGACAAAGATATACAGATGGTGAAGAGTTTATTGTAGCACCAATAATGCTACACAGAGGATATGTAGTCATTTATCTCATCACTGTCCCATTGAACCTTTCAATCTAAACTCCCTGACACACCCCTATACACAAGCACAGACTTGGCCCTATAATGTCAGAAGCCAATTAACCTACCAGCATGTTTTTGGGTTGTGGGAGGAAATTGGAGCACCTGGAGGAAATTGAGGCAAACACGGGGAGAATATACAAACTCCACACAGATAGGGCCGTTATTGGCATCGAACGCATGAACCCAGCATTGCATAAAGCACCGTGAACACAAGATGACTACAATTCTTCTGACAAGTCTATTATTAATTTAAATGTGAATAGTTCAGAATATTCAAGTAAATTTCATTAAAACGAGTTCTGCTATATCTGTAATACTCTTACATAAGAAGTGGTACAATCAGTGGTCGAAGTGGACATTTTGAAGTGGTGGTTTGATAAATGTAATGGGAATGTAAGTGAATGGAATTTTATAGTTTTACAAGTTAACCCGTGCATGATACTCATGCATTCTAGTCAAATCAAGCTACTTAAGGTGTTAAAAAGGTTCTTGTCATGCATTTGGGCCTAGACCAGGCCTCCTCAGGGGAAGAGCGTTACTTCCCGACGCAAGCGTCCTTTTTTAACGTGGTTTTGTTCACTGTCATCCCCGGCAACCACCAACCACACCCAACTGTCACTTCTCCTTCAAGAAATATATAGGTCAGTGTATAACTCTGCCCAGCAGGTGGCGCTGCAGCTTGGTTTTTTTTTTTCCACACACGCCACTAGGCATTTATATAGTAGATAATGAAGGCAGTCGGGATGTGGCAGTATGGCATAGCACCGTATATACCCGCACATTACATGCTCATGCAGAAATAAAATATGTCACTAGAAGCACATTTAAAAGAGCCATTATATTAGGGTAAATTCCATAGAGGATTATTATCAATTAATACAGCCTAAATCTGTGAGAAAATATAAAAATATAAAAGCAAAACTTACAAATAGAGCAATACCTTGATGTAGTATGTCCTACAAGTAAAATTTGTATGACTGTTAACTAAATCCCATGTACATATAAACTGAGCACAATATATTTACACAGTTGCCTGTTTTCAGCTCTATGTTCATATGAGTTTTGCTCCAGTTTTCTCCCATTGGCCAAAGACATGCAGGTAGGTTAGTTGGTTTTTGACTCAAATAAGTGTGTGAGTTTATCTGTGGTAAGGGAATTAGATTGTGAGCTCCACTGGGGTACGGACTGAGGTGATTGATCTTATTCTGTGATTATACAGCACTCTTGAACATGTGCCTATATAAAGGATTATAATAATTAGCTAACCTGTTCCCCTGCTCTCAAAGGAAATTCATCTTGGCATCCAGTGAGCACTTTCTGCATCACAATGTTTCTATTTTAATGACATTAAAACCCCAGAGTTGTGGAAAAGTGATTGGCATCATGTTTTACTGAGCAGCTTAAGTATAACTAGGTATAGAGTAATTTCCAGGTATCAAAACAGCCCTATGGTTTAGCGCAGTTAACACTTTGTTCTGTTTTTAGCCTTCTGTAATAGTTAACATAAGTACTTTCTCACACATAACATTCCATTTCTATGAATATTATATGTATGAGATTTTATAATTAGTCAGCCAACCTTGTACATAGGTTGTTTATATATACATTGCTGTTCTGCAGGCCTGCCACCACAATGTTCCTCTCAGTGGTTCTGTGTCTCTCTGCGGTGACTCTATCTATGGCTCCTCCACCACCTGACAACGGTAGACGCAGTTCCGAGAAGTTCCGAACACATGAGAGCATCTCCTACGAGAATGTAGACCTCGATAATTATGACCCAAGTCTGGATAACTATGGCGATTCTATTGACCTGAACAACTATGAAGATGTATATTACTCTGAACCTGGGCCTGAGGTGAGAGTAAAATCCTGCCACTGGGAAAGACATTATTTGACATTGTTTGCAGAAGTATATGCATGTATTATAGACAGATGGACATATAGACAAACAGGCAACTAAATGGGTAGTGTATTCATAATTAATTGTTATAGATAAATGTATAGATCAAGATAGATGTACAGCAGATAGACTGACAAGTAGATATGGATCATTAGATGGGGAGATGGAAAGAGGGATAAAATCCTCGCTTGAGATGCCTCTGATCCTGCATCTTGCAGCAGGTTTGTCAGAATACTTGTTTCTCGGATACTGATGAGAGAAGAAGAGTGGAGGAAGGGTGGTGAAGGGGGGGTTCTGAAAGATCTCTCAGGGCTGAGCTTTCATCAGAGCCTGTTTGTGAGCATCTGCCATGACAGACGGATCAGGGCAAGAAGCTACAAGCCAGAGAGAGCAGAGACCTGTCACAGGCAAATGAATTCAGGGAATGGGGAAATGCACATGAAAGAGACAGAGAAAAACAACAAACAGAGAGGAAAGGGAGAACGGAAGAGTGTGTTAAATGAGTATGTAACAGGAGAGACATATGAAATGGCAATTTACGAAGTGTATGACAGATGTGCATGAGAGAGACATGGGAGTAGAGTATTTTACAGGAGCACAGTATCATTGAAATGGTGTTAATATACAAAATACGATAACTGCACATAAAAGGATAGATATAGAGCAATGTGGGTAACTGCTTTTGGGTCTGTCCTTTCTAGCATACTAGGGGTTCCTGAATTGTGGATCAGATTGCTAGGTTTGCCTCAGGATAGCTGATTTGTTGTTTTTTAACTTATGAGAAGCAAGAGGGTGAAAAAAGAGAAATATCTTTTTGAGAAGGGTGAAAGAGTGTAAGGCAAATCCAATGGTGATGTGTTATGCTTTCAAAACACCTAAGCAGTCAGCGGTTTTGTCAAAACTGCCAGAAAAACAACCAGAAAAAAGACAAGATTTTTCTACAGCTGCTTCTGATAGGGTAGATAGCTCAAGTAGCATGTGACTTGGGGGCAATCATTATTTATTAATTAAGGAGGCAAAATTAATGTATAATTAACTTATGGGGCAATTATTATTAATTACTTAATTTTTCATTATATTAAGGGGCAAAATAATATAACAGAATGAAAAATTACATTTTTCCTCATAAGTTAATTATAAATTAATTTTGCCACCTGAATCAATAAAAAAAATCATACGCCAATGGTGTATCCTCTTATGTTCTGAATAGTAAGATAGCTCACATAGTATGCTCACCTCTCACAACTGTTTTTTTTTTTTCTGGTATTTTCTCCAGAGATTTGTCAAACCGCAGCTTAATAAATATGCACTCTTAAGCTAAAAATCAGGATGGTAATGTGTAATGTGGCGCTTTCTTAAATTGTGGTTTTCAAGAGATTTTCTAGTGGTTTGGCCTTTGGTAATTCTACTGGTTTTTAACAAACCGTCTTTTACTAGGTTTAGCCCTAAAACTTTTACCGGACAGAAACAAAAGCAGTGACACATGCAGGCTGTATAAGGCTATACCTCAAGGTGGCAGAATAACAAGGAATACAAAAGAACAAAGCAATATTTCTAATATCATCATCATCATCATCATCAACATTTATTTATATAGTGGCAGCAGATTCCGTAGCGCTTTACAATTGGCAACAAACAGTAATAAAACAATACTGGGTAATACATAGAGACAGAGAGGTAACAGGGCCTTGCTCGCAAGCTTACAATCTATGTTACAATGGTTTGATACACAAGGGTAAGTGCTACACCATATTAAATATGTGTCCAGCTAGAATGCAAAGATTACAAAGTATTTGGTGGGCTATATGCTTAGTCACACAACTATGTTGGCCAGAGGGTTGTTGTCTTGTGTTAGCTGTGTAGAGGGTGGTAATAGGGCAACCTGGGAAGATTAAGAGGGTAGTAGAGAAATATTATAAGCTTGTCTGAAGATGTGGGTTTTCAGAGAATGCTTGAAGGTTTGAAGACTAGAGGAAAGTCTTGTGGTGCGAGGTAGTGAATTTCATAAAGTGGGTGCAGCCCAAAAAAAGTCCTGTAACTGAGAATGGGAGGAAGTAATGACAGTGGAAGAGAGACGCAGATCTTGTGCAGAACGGAGGTGTCTAGTTGGGACATATTTTGAGATAAGTGAGGAGATGTATGTCCGTGCAATTTTGTTGATGGCCTTGTATGTCCGTGCAATTTTGTTGATGGCCTTGTATGTTAGTAAAATAATTTTATATTGGATTCTTTGAGAAACAGGCAACCAATGTAGAGACTGACAGAGTGACTCAGCAGACGAAAAACGATTTCCAAGGAAAATCAATCTAGCTGCTGCATGCAAAATAGATTGTAGGGGATCAAGTCTGATTTTGGGAAGACCAGTAAGGAGGGAAATACAATGGTTGATGCGGAAGATGATGAGTGCATGAATTAAAGTTTTTGCAGTGTCTTGTATGAGATATGTACATATTCTGGAAATGTTTTTTATATATATGCAGTATGATGTAAATATGAAGTTGATGTGGGCAACATACCTTTATCTACACAATTCTGTGTAATAAAACATTAACTGTTGAAATATGAATTTTGATATGTATTCTTCTTTAAGAAAGAATGAGAAGTGAGACACTTTACTACTAGAGGGGGAGATGCGGGGAGAGAGACAGAGATGAAACAGACATTCACAGACAAGAGAGAGGAAAACAGAGGGGGCGGGTGTCAGAATCCCAGAGAAGAATAATAGAAGGTGCAGTGCACAGAAAGATGAAGCATCAACAGACATGAGAGATTGTATATAAAAAGTAGCATGTTGGCAGTAACAGATTAATACAAGTTGGTTGTAGGAAGACGGTTCCTGAAGTTTGCTTTGAGGTAAGTTGACCTCAAACAAGTAGTTGAGAATAGTCTCTCACAATGTTATATGATGACCTTGCTTGCTTAGGCTGTTTGTTTCCCCATAACCACCAATGCCTTGCCTTCTATTTTACTAGTCCTTATGCCTTATATGGCAGCCATATATTTTGATCAACCACTTATTAACAGGCCACATATATAGTGACAGTGGTCATCTTCCAGCGCACCCAAAACTTATACAAGAAAGTTCTACAGATGGTGACAATAGAACAAGTAATGTTGTAATACATTTAAATAGGCTTCACCATGCTAAGAAATCAGCAAGCTAAATGACAGCAGGGCTTAACGCTGGTGGTAGCAGAAGAATTGCAGCAACAACCCTTTCCACTGTAAGGAAAAGAGAAGAAAAATGGCAATAAGCTTTTTGTCCTTTACTAAGTCTAATATGTTTCTCACAGTAATTGTGTTTCATTGTTTCTATTATCTAATATTTCCTTATGCAGAATGCTCTACAATATGTTATACCACACTCACTGCCATATCAGTATTCTGTGGTCCCATAATGACTTCAATGCCCCATAATTATCCAATTGAAATTGAATTACTGGTTATAAGCCCATTCGTGTGCAATTACCTTACAGGTTCCATTGATGCCAGAAGTGAGCCTATGAATGTGGCCAAACTCTGAACTCTGATTTTAGCATTTGGTGACCAAGCAACTGTCTGATATTAGATATTATACATGTAATGTACTTACACGGCCCTGTTTTTTTAAATACGGTTGCTCCAAAGCCATATGTTTTCATTCAGCCGAATATGTTTACGAAATATTAATCTGAACAATAGAGAACTGAATCCAAAATTATATTTAACATATTGTAATTAAGCAGGAGAAGCCTAAATAGTAAAAAGTAAATGGCTTGGAAAAAAATTATAGCACAGCAAAGGTATAAAGGGGATGCAATGTGAAGAAAAGATCAAGGGAACAGAACATTTCCTTTTTAATGTATTCAATTAAAATAGAATGGTACATAGGATGTTGTGTGGATTTTGCATGTTTCATATACATTTGGCAGAGAAGAGTGTGAGGCCACTACTTAAATCTACATTATCAGCTATGAATGACTTGGTTCTTCTGCCGTTTCTCCTGCAGCTCCATAGTTTTAGTTACAGCTCAGTCTGAAAATCGCAGCTGTATGTCTAACCACTTATAGGTGATAGTGCAGCTTTAACTTTTGCAAATTTGTGTGTGCCAAATGTATCATCATCATCATCATCAACATTTATTTATATAGCGCCAGCAAATTCCGTAGCACCCTACAATTGGGAACAAACATTGATAAAACAATACTGGATAATACAGACAGAGAGGTAAGAGAACCCTGCTCGCAAGCTTACAATCTATGGGACAATGGGAGTTAGAAACACAAGGGCATGTGCTACATCATATTGCACAATGGACCAGCTAGAATGCAAAGGTAAAAGTATTGAGTGGGGTGTGTGTGTTGCAGTGTTGGTCAGAGGGTTGTTGTCTTGCGTTAGCTGTGTAGAGGACAGGGCCGGTGCTAGGGCTCTCAGCGCCCTAGGCAAAATTTCAAACCGCCCCCCTCCCCCCCCGGCGAACACACCAAATACCCGCTTCACAGACCCTTACATACTAGACTTAGTGCTTTCATGTTTTAAAAAAAAAGGAAAAATATATAAGCCTTACCTTCTCCAGCAGTCCAGATGCAGTGCGCTGTCCAGACTCCACTGCAGACACAGGATTTCTAGAGGGGAGGTATCCAGGTGTTAGATTTCGGAAACAAAATCTTGACACAATAAGCCTATGAATTATGCACTTGTTAAAGGAAATGGACGGCTCTAACATGTCCCTTCATCACACATATGTTACTGCCTCACACCACTGCACCCCCCTCTGCCTCACACCACTGCACCCCCCTCTGCCTCACACCACTGCACCCCCCTCTGCCTCACACCACTGCACCCCCCTCTGCCTCACTTGCAAACTATAGTGTAGAAATTCTACCCCATAGTTTGCAAGTCAAATATAGAGCATGAGGGGCCAATAAAATAGTCATTTCTCCACCATAATTTGAAAATAAAATATAGACCATGAGGTGGCAAACGGTATAAAAATTACTATTTACCACCTCATGCTCTATATTTGATTTTCAAATGATGGTGGATAAAATAATTATTTTATTGGCACGTCATGCTCTATTATTGACTTGCTGCAAGTCAAAAATAGAGCATGACGTGCCAATAAACTAATTATTTTATCCACCATCATTTGAAAATCAAATATAGAGCATGAGGTGCAATTAAATAATTATTTTATCCACCATAGTTTTTAAATTGAACATAGACTATAAAGTATGACATATTAATAAAAAATCCCACCCCCAACATTTTTTGGGCTTCCACACTTGGCCTTTGGGTACCCCATTTTTTATAAAATTAAATTAATAATACCAGAAAAATAAAAGATAAAGATACTTACTGTTTGAAATGCAGGGAGGCTCTTCTGCAATGGCTGCCCACCGCTCCTCAGCTTCTTTACAATAAAGGAGAGGGGTGGAGCAGCCGTGGCATGCTGGGAAGGGAGGGGGGCGCTGGGTAGCAAACTTTATTCACACTGACAGACAGTGTGATATACTACACAGGCGCCGCGGCCGCCGGGTAGAGAGACCTGTCAGCTGATCACTGATGTCAGTGATCAGGTGTGTGACAGTGCGATGCGCTGGGCAGCCCGGGCGGACAGTGAACAAACAGCACCCAGCCGCCGCTGCACCTCTCCCACTTCTCTCCGCTGACTAGATTTTCATATCTAGTCAGCGGCAGCGGCGCCCTAGACAACTGCCTAAGGTTGCCTAATGGGGCCTGGTAGAGGATGTATATATAAATGACCTACACAACACACTCAGATTTATGTTTTTGTGTCAAATTACAGGGATCACATGACAGATAACAGTCAATTAATGAAATGAATAAAGATAACAGATAAAGCAGACCAAAACCATAATGTCAGTCAGAGGCGAAACAGTGCATTGCCGGACCACATAGCAAAATCTGGGTAGGGACCTGATAATGCTGTTCTCGCCTCTTGGTCCCCACTGCTCTGCTGTCAATAGAGCCTCTTCTGAGCATGCTCTTCTGAGAGCAGAGTGGAGTTCAAGGGGGGAGCAGGGGCCTTGGAAGGTGGGGGGGGGGGCACCTGGTATTATGCTAGGCCCCCTTAACTCCAGGTCCTGTAGCCACCACATGCTCTATTGTTACGCACCAGAGCGACTGGATTTTTCGTGATTTATGTTAATTCTCATATTATTCCCTCACAGATTGAAGTAGCTACTCTTGCTCCTAAGCGTAAAAAGATACATGTACCAACCACCCAGGAACCCAAGATTCCCACTCTTGCTCCCATTGCTACAAAGCCAGTAGAACCCGGTATCTTTGGATTAATGACAGAACAAGGTCAGTAAGATAAAAACTATAGATGTTTGCAGATTTACTAAACTGCTTCTACTAGTCCTTAATTTCATACTTGATATTTGCAGATTCTCAACTCTCTTTTGGCCCAAAAAGAGAGTTGAGAATCTATATTGTTAATAATTGTGATACTATATTGTTAATAATGGCTTTAATTAAAAAAACAAAAAAAAAAAAAAAACAAATTCATATATTTTTTTCAGATCTTAAGATATAAAGCAACAGTGTAATTTAAAAATTTAGCAATTTAAACGTGAAATGTTCACAAGTTCACAAGTAGAGCTTTGAGCTTCTGTTTGATGTTTTTAACGCTGTCAAATAAAAAATAAATAAACAATAAACCAAAATCTTCTTTGGATTGGGCAATAAAAGCTCAAAGGACAGTTTTGTCATTCCAATGCTTTAGCTGCGTCATGACTAGGGGCCTGATTCAATAAGGATCTTAACTTGAGAAACTTCTTATTTCAGTCTCTTGGACAAAACCATATTACAATGCAAGGGGTGCAAAGTAGAATTTTGTTTTGCACATGAGTTAAATACTGACTGTTTTTTTCATGTAGCACACAAATATTAACTTTAAATGTCAGTGTACAAATAAGCTATCAAGTATTTGTGTGCTACATGAAAAAATAGTCAATATTTAACTTATGTGCAAAACAAAATCCTAATTTGCACCCCTTGCATTGTAACATGGTTTTGTCCAGGAGACTGAAATAAGAAGTTTCTCAAGTTAAGATCCTTAATGAATCAGGCCCTAGATTCTTATTATTAGTATTATCATTATAATTAATATTTAGAAATAAAACGATACTGGGTATTAACAGTTAGACAAGGCGGTAAGAGGGCCCTGCTGCTGCAGCCAGTGAAAGGTTGGAAAACTGTTCCACAAAATATCCATACCATGTTTGACCCATTTCACTGGTGGAATTTGTTCTTAAGTGTTCCCAGTTCTACCCAACCACATCACACAGCAGAATGAACTGATTGTTGTCTTTCCAGCTCTATTCATAGAGGATTAATACCACAAAATGCAAATTTACAAATACTGTGTTGAATGGCATAGTACGGTGATATAAAAAGCCGAACTTGGAGATTCCTGTAAGAAATGGCCTGTTCTGCTCCAAAACCCAATTTCGCTCATTTTTAGCTGCAAACCAACATAGGACCCAATCCAAATTTAAATACAGGACCAGCAGCTAAATATTTTAAATGCTCCAAATATAATTAGATGAAGATAATGTACCTGTGGGCCTTTCCCATGTAGTAGGTCTTGACCATAAAACCTGGTTTGGCTGACACTGTTGAAGAAATGTCATCATACAGGAATTGGTCAGTGAAAAAAATCCAGTATAAAAGGACATAGGGGCCAATTTATTAATTGAAGAGGTTTTAACCCGTTAGTTATTATCTGTCATCGCAACAATGATAGATTTTTTTTTTAATGTATTTATTAAAAAAATCATCCCAGGACAGTGCGCTCAATAGGAAGCTGTCCCGGCGATTAATTTACTTACCTTAAAACTGAGGTAGTCTGTGTCTCCACTCCAGTCACTATCGCAAAGTGGCTTTGCCATAGTAACCGGAAGGGAGAGCAGTAGGGGAAAGATCTCTCAACCGCAATGCTCTCCCCATAGGGTAGAAAGGCTGACTCCATCTTCTGATGGCGTTAGTAAATGGGCTCAAGCTCTGAAAAGCTAGTCATTCTGCAGTGGGGCGATTCACTGCAATACATATCAAGGGAGCAGGAAGCATGCAATAGAAAGGCCTGCTCTCTCTGGGAGACCTACCTGGAAATCGGGAGTCTCCTGGACATTCCGAGAGAGTGGGTAAGTATGACATACAGTATGATCTGACTTGTGAGTATACCATACATACAGTATGATACAGCATTTGACAAAAAGTAAGAGTGAAATCTATCCACAAAAGTCCTTTTTTTGTCCCTGTGATAGTTCCCATTGTACTTATTTTACATTTTTCATTTCCCTCCGCCCCTCAAAAACCTGTGTCATGTTACACTACATCTCTCACTTGCACTCGATCAAGGAAGCCATTTTGTGCATGCTCACTAACAGTTGATCAACTCACTTTGTGGCTCAGTGATATCACTGGATTCTAGAGAATTGATATTCAGCATTGCAGCAAAACCCACAAAATGGCTGCCGATGCACTTAAAAAATTCCACCATATGCAAATGTTGTTCCCTTCCTGATGGAGCAAATCATAATTGTCATTGTGCGTAAATATTTAGGAAAATAATTCAATAGAATATTCAAAACAATTTGTTGAAAAACCAAAGTATGCAAACACACAATGCACTGTAACAAAACATTCAAAGAATTTGAATTCACATTTATTGAAAAAACATAATAAAAATATATTAACTATTAACGGTACTGACTACTCAAACGCTGAAGAAGGCAACATGTGAACTCCGATTGCATACTTCAGCGACCTGCAAAAAAAACGACTTACCAGGATGCAGATGACTTGATGGGACGACTCGCTCTGTTGCGGACTCTACAAAATGACGTCATCAGAAAACGCGACTTATGTTAAAGCGGCGATGGATGGACCCGCCTGTCATTAATCTCATGTAAGTATTATTTTAGGGGTTAGGGGTATTAGGGTTAGGAGTTAAGGTTAGGGTTAGGGTTAACCCTAATCCTAACCCTAACCCCTAAAATAATACTTACATGACATTAATGACAGGTGGGTCCGTCCATCGACGCTTTAACACAAGTCGCATTTTCTGATGACGTCATTTTGTAGAGTCGTCAACAGAGCGAGTCGTCTCATCAAGTCATCTGCATCCTGGTAGGTAGTATTTTTTGCAGGTTGCTCTAGTATGGAATCGGAGTCCTCATGTTGCTTTCTTTAGTGTTTGGGTAGTCAGTACCATTAAACTGACTATCACCAAAAAAATTGATGGAAATCAAGTTATTTAAAAATGTAGACTATAATAAATGCAGAGTATTGGTATGAAATATTAATACAAATGCAAAATACTTACTCGAAATTATAGAAAAACACATTGGCCAGGGTGCTTCAAAGTGTGTTTTATCCAAACCACAAATTAAATGCCTTTTTTGTGTGTGGTGTTCACATTTTTTGATCTCAAACCACACTGCTGGTTTTACATGTTGGGATCCATACAAACTATGCAATGTATCAAGCGTAGTTTTGCAAAACCACATGGAAAATCACAGGAATATAAAATATTATTAATTTATTTTCATCCTGTATCGCAAAATATGCTTAAATCGTATCTTCCTGAAATGTACACATTTTGCGTGCTTTTAAATGGACGTAATTTACACCTGCGCTTTTGCCGTGAAAAAAATGCATCCGACTCTTTGAGTCCTTTTTTAATTAAATCTTAATAATCTCGGACGGTAAATGTGCAGAAAGGCCTAAAAATATGTATAACTAATAATATTATTAAAGATGAAAAAATAATAAAAAAAGAGCATCTAGCATTGGTATAACACAATATGTATTGGATTTTGATTAATAAAACTGTACAAAAAACAATGATGTACTGCTGCAAATAGCAACCACACAGATGTCAGCTTCCATTAGTTTATGACCACTAGATTTTCATCATGGTAAAATGTTAAGAAATATCCCCCAGAGGAAAAATAGCAAAAATCCCAATATAGCAATAGTTGTCCTGGTAAGTGCAATTTAAATCATATAGGAACACCAATTGCAAAATGCCACTTTTTCGAAGTCACAGTCAAGTAAATTGATATATAGTAAGTTATAAGGAGATTTTCAAAATTAAAGAGAAATTAAATAATAGGGCTTTCAAGATTTCTTGATCATAGTAGAGAGGAAATGGGGTGGAGGAAGAACTTCCATACAGATTATATGTCATATGTTATAAGGGGTAAACAAAAACTAATGAATAACCTGCTCAATATGAATTATATTAAAATTTCTAATCCAATTAAATTGATATAATTAATCTCTATTTTTCATATGAGCATGGGGTGCTTCCTCTAGAGAAAAAAGAACATATGTAAACTAGAAAAGAAAAAGGATTCTCATTTTTTAAGGGCACTCCACTATTCGTTATATCCAACTGTATATATTAATAAAAAAAATCAATCTTTATTTGTAATAATTTAAAATGATTATACACATAATCGGTGAAATATCATTAAAATCGAATACAAAGAGTTTTGTGAATGAAAAAATAGATATAGTGTATAAATAAAAACATAATACAACAGTTTATTCACTATATCTATTTTTTCATTCATAAAACTCTTTGTATTTGATTTTAACGATATTTCGCCAATTATAATATATGCGTATAATGATTTTAAATGATTACAAATTAAGACTGATTTTTTTTATTTAATATATACCATTGAATATAACATATAGCGGAGTGCACATTGCCCTTAATCGTAATAAATTAAACAGTACAAAGAAAGAAACACTACTCTGTAATATGCTCAGGGACTGGCTGTACACAAATGGACACGAATCATACCCCCCACTCCCCCTTTAATAACCATAGGATCCATTTTGTGCACTAAACCAGTTGGCACCTAATCAATTTGCTAGGAATTAGTAACATTGCTTGATCATTATTGCCATTGTTGACTGGCCCACCGGGGACTGTGGGTTATCCCCTGATAGGCCCCGACCCTGATCGCTCCTCTCTTCGTTGGTGGGGGGAGCGGGAAACTTAAAATAAATAAAAAGAATACTCACTTGACCACGGCGCTCACCGACTCCTCTCTGCTCCATTCGCACTGAATGAGGGCGTGACGTCATCACGCCCGACGTTCAGTGAGGAGTGCCGCAGAGAGGAGTCGGGAAGAAACAGGAGTCGGGAAGAAGACAGAAAATAGAAGAGAAGAAAGAAGCCGATAGAAAAGGTAAGGGAAGGAACGGAAGCAAGAGGGAGCACGGCAGAGAGTGAAAAGGTGGAGCACGACAGAGAGTGAAAAGGGGGAGCACGACAGAGAGTGAAAAGGGGGAGCACAGACAGCATGTCAGAGAGTGAAAAGGGGGAGCACAGACAGCATGGCACAGGGTGATGAAGGGGATCAGGAGAAGGGGGGAGCAAAAGCAGCATGGCACAGGGTGATGAAGGGGGACCAGGAGAAGGGGGGACAAAAGCAGCATGGAGGGCGCAGTGTGATCATAAGGAGGCACAGCATGGTGATGAAGGGGCACAGTAATGTGTATGTGATATCACAGTGAGCTTGTGGCAATGTAATGTGTGTGTGGTAGGTGGTGGCTAAATAATGGGTGCTGTTTTGTTTGTAGGATGAAGGTGGGGCAATTTAATTTTATAGTGGGGACTATTACTTTAAGATGGGATGGTTTGAGGGCTATTGATTGAATGTGGGGCTGAGTTTGAGGAGCATGAGGTCTATTTATTAAATGTGAATATGAATTATTTAATAGCAGTGACAGTTGCAGGAAATAGGTATATTTATTATACGTAAATGTGATTAATTTATTGCAGGGGCTGTTTGGAGGGAGGGAAATAGGTTTGTTAAATGGGAATACTATTATTTTAATGTTGGGGCTGGAGAAAAGCCTAAGTATTAATTGAAGGTCCTATTGATTTAACGCTGGGGCTGGTTGGAATTTTCTAAATGTACCCATTTTTTTTCCAAATAGGGCCCACAAGATTCCAGGATCCAGACAAGCCACACCTAAAGAAACCAGCAGCCACAGGTGGTAAAAGTGACAAGAACAGGTAGGACAGTCTGTCAAATGTTCTGAGTCTAGTGGAGGCTTGGCTAACCTGTGGCACTCCAGGTCTTGTGAAACGACAAGTTCCAGTATACCCCTCCAGCAATAAGCTGCTATATAATGGCAAAGCATGATGGGGCTTGTAGTTTCACAACACCTAGAGTGCCACAGGTTAGCCAAGCTAGGTCTAGTGGGACAATTTTGGTGACTGCTCTGCCCAATCTAAGGGGCAGGTCAAGACTCTTTATATACACACTGCATTCTTTATATACTACATTATGGTGCTAGCTGTCGTTCGTGGGCTGACTACTCCCCCTCTAGTGTCTGGTCTCGCCTCTATGATGGCTGACTACACCCCTTCTGGTGGGCCCATAATGTTGCAGTCCCCCGGTGGTTCCTTCATGCCCCAGTCCGACACTGATTCTTGCCAAGCTTTAGGATCTCTCCTCCGGGAGATCCCAGAGGGGAGATCCTGTTGCTGAGTGACGTGGCACGGCCGTGTGGATTGTGTCATTAGGTCCCTGCTGCTCAAATGACATGATTTGAGGGAGAATACAGCTGGAAGCTTGGCTAGAATGATACGATTCGCTGTAAATCGCGTCATTAGGGCCCGCCCTCACAAGAGAAGTGAGCTAGATGATGGAGGTAACACTGCACTCCCGGGAAACCAGGAACTCCTACAAATTTGTGAGTCTCCTGGACATTCCGGGAAAGTAGGCAGCTATGTACTTGATCCATAGTTATGAAATGTCAAACTGTTGTAATCCTAACCTATGGATCTTCACAGCTTGATATTGATGAATAGTCAGAACATACAACAGTAAGGGTCTGATTCAATTCTTGGTGATGTGCCCGTGGACATCACCACAATGTCCGGCAGTGCACATTTATGGGTACTACGAGACCCCAACATCACAGATTTTCCTGCATACTTGTATGTGGTACGAGAAAAAAATATGCAATGTTGCATCACTGTGATGTGCTTTCACGAGCAATCCGCAGCATTCCGCTAAGGTTGGAATCGGTCCCTAAATGTCCACAGACCCATATAGGTGCATTAATAACCTCTTCTCATGAGTATATTTTCAGCATTTTACATATTGCATCATTTTTACATACTTCACATTGGTGTGGCTCTTCCATTATAGTGTATATTAAATACTGCTTTCCACACCATCACTGTGTACTATACACTTTAAGAAAATGTAAACAGATACGTAAAATAGCAGAATTTTGGAAATATGACAATCTTTTGATTGAGATGGATCATACGTTGCTGAATGCACTTGAACCCAGGAGGTATTTAAGTAGTCAGGGAGTAAGCCCCTGTTAAGTGATGGGTCTTAAAGTCAATCTGACTACTGTATAACTTTTTTTCTTTAGTAAAAAAAAAACCACTGAATAATATTCTGTACAATTCTTTTTAATGTCTGACAACAAAGACTGTAATGAATATCACTTCTCCTTACAGAACATTTGGAATTCCATTATACAGACCAGTCAGTACTAACATGTTTTTTTCCCCATCAATTCAGGTCTTCCAACCTGCTTAGTGTGTGTGTGTCTCGGAACCTCTGTATATTGTGATGATGTCGACCTGACAACTATCCCCTCATTACCCAAGGAGACTACTTACTTGTATGCACGATTTAACAAGATCAGTCAAATTCGAACTAAAGACTTTGCAGGACTGAGTATGTACAGCTATTAGTTATTGGGGTTTGGAGTAGTTTTCTCTGTATCCTACAAAACTTGGTTTATGTGTTAAAATTGTTGCATGTACAATAGAATTGTTAACTTTGGTGAAGTTACTGTGGTCTACATAGGCTCTTATATGAGGCTGTAGGTTGAATGCTTTTATATAGATCAAATATATTAGAGGTTATTTCTAACATCTGTAAGAATTGATAGTATTGGGTGCATTTTTGATTATAATATACAGGTTTTCCTAATGAACACTAAAGCAATAAAATCAGAACTCATTCTGTTTACACGGACATTATTTATAGGAGTATATACATACTAGCATCACTTGTTTATGCCATTACATTATATTCTTTTTAATTCTTTTAAATAACCGGCCAGAATAAGCTGGTTAGATTTCAAGACCATTGTTTATATGAGGTTTGAGATCAGTGTGGGAATTTTTCTTAGCAATGAGGCAGTTTGTGATTTTCTTGCATGCTTTAACTCTTATGAAAGCATTTTTTAATTTCATAATTGTATTTATACTAATTTACAAATCTCAGGGAATTGTTAGTCAACCCACTATATTTAATATGATATTTTTTGGAAGCGCACATGTGGGTTCAGATGGTATGGGGTTTCCATAGAACAAGTCAGATAAATGTACTTATAAAAATATATATATTTTTACTGAGCTAAAATATCAGTTATGTTTAAAGGCACACACATCTTTTTATAGATCCTGCTAGTAAATTGTGCCCCCTCTGATGTACCTCTTCAGAGCGGTTCCCCCCAAATTCCCACTCAGTATGTAAGTAGTGAACACTGCTCCTTAATGTGTAGCAGAAATGGCAGTGTTCAGGCTTCAGTGCACATTCTATGGTGTGATAACAATCTCTCTGATGATATTTACAATGGGGCTCATTTTGAGGTGGACACAAAAACATTGTGTTGTACAAATAGGGAAATGCTGTCAGATCCACAAGAGAGAATAATGTATTATTAATACAAGCGGCTAGATAGTGTGGTTGATAGTTATCATCATCGCATATATTTGCTCTAGGCCTCCAGCACCTGCAAGAGATAGGTGTATCTGCGCCTGCATCCACGTCTAATCGAGGGACAATTTTGTACAACAGTACGAAAATTTGTATCTTACGCAAAGGACAGACATAAGTCTAACACACAATGACCCACAATATAAATTTTTTTAACAGCTTAGTATGTTAAGGTGGGTTGTTTTTTAATATAAGACTTGTAAAATCACAATTTAATTTTTGCGCTTTTTCAGCTGCAGTGTGCCTATGTGGTAATACCTACAGCCTACCTCAATTCACCCTTTGCTCAGCTACAGTTCGTGCTCATCCACAAAGCTGCCACCTTTGCATTCCCAAGCATTCACCAAAAATCTAACTTTTCGGTCTGATGTGAAATTTTGCTTACTATAAATCACCCGCAGTCATCATCTTTTAGTCGACAAAATGAAATGGCAAAATTTACAAAGCACTTAAAATAACATAAGCCAGATTCAGAGACATACGTATTTGCAGCCCATAGAGTAGACGTATGCAACTGCTTCTATTCAGACCTGTGATTTTTTGGGCACTTATGACTCCTTACACCTGAAAAGGCGTGATTGGCACTTTTGCTTACGGATTCAGATTGGGGCATAGTAACTGATATGACTGATAAAGCAGTTTATTTGCAGGTAGCCAGGGGCAAGTGTAAGTAGTAGATGATGATGGTGATGACAAAAACCTTTTGAGACTTTAGTAGTCGCACGGCCATAGATTTTGATTTGCCGGCGTGTTGCAGCAAAGAAAAAAAAAATGAATTTTTTTGTAAGCATGACGGGAAGTTGTTCCTGCTGTATTATCTAGGTTATTCAATGATGCTTCATAATAATTGCATTCCGAACATACAAAATAAAAGTTTTTTGTAAGTGTCTGAGGAGTGTGTGTTTTCAAGCAGATGCATCTGCAACTCATTGAGACCTGATTGCATCTTTAACTCTGAATATGCATACACTTGTGCGCAAATTTTTCAATTGTTATGCTTATGCTTGTGTTCCTCTCTGAATCAGGCCCATAGTGTATATTACTTTTTTCCATTTATTGTCCTCTAGCCAATGGTTCTGCTCAATGATCTAACTAGGCTTGATAAATTATTTTCTTACAGTAGTTCACACAATTGTTCTCCATGACCTCTCATCTCTGTCTGTTTCTAGACAAACTGAAACATGTGGATCTCTCCAGTAACTTTCTGTCCAAGATCGACGATGATGCTTTTCACCTGCTGCCCTCACTCCAGGAACTTATTCTGACTGAGAACCAGCTGAGAGGTTTGCCCGAGTTGCCCTCAAGCCTTACTAAATTAGATGCCCAACTCAATCAGCTGCAAAACTCTGGGATTCGGACAGAGTCTTTCAAGGTGACTTATTCAACAAAAAGTCACTAACACCTCAAACAGTATAAGATGCTGATCTTGTGGGCCAACTATAATCTCTTCTTCTTGCTACCAGCAGCTTATAATACATGAGAAAAAAAAATCAGACATAGAACATAGTGTGGATACAAATTATAAATCAAAATAAATACAATTAATATATAGTCAAAACAGTTTGAAGTCTATAGAAGAATGTTAACCATTTATTATCTTTTGCTGGGTGTCCATGATACTAAATTGTTTTAATTTTTTTGCAGGATCTCACAAAGTTGCAGTTTTTGTACTTGTCAAACAACAAACTAGACTATGTTCCTGTTTCTCTTCCAGTCAGTCTTCGCTCCCTTCATCTCCAGGTATCCAGAAATGTTTACTTTTTTCTGTCTCTCTGTGAAAAACGTTCCCAAGTTAGTCCACATATAAACTCTCTAAACCTCACTTTAATTAATCTTTTCTGTAGAACAACAATTCATTATGAAAGATAATATCACATGGCTCAATGCAAATCCACTCTACTCACAGTAGGCTGTAGTGTTGGACTGGAGCAAGAAGAGCTTACCAGGGGAATGCAATGGTATGGGCCCATGAAATAATATGTGAGCCACTACGAAGGGCATAGCCAGCCACTGGAGGTACATACTGGTGTCCGTAACTCCCGGCCCATGCTGCGCACCCTTGGGCAACCTGATCACTAGAGGCCTCTCCACCACACACGCTGTTATCTCTTCTCTGGCAATCACCCACTTACATGTGAAAAAGAGGTCACTGTGTACAGTAGAACCTTATTCCCCACCTATTGGCCTGAGCCTATCCACAGGGACAATTTAATGCTTTTCCTTTTTACACAATTTTTTCCAATTGCGAAAACATTAACCAACCGAACTGTTAAAAACATATTTTAAAATATTTCAAATTGACAGATACAACAATTAAGGCTGGATATAGAGTGGGAAATGTATAGGAAGTGGTTCAGAATAAAGAATGTAGTAGAGTAGAGCTGAAATTATTGCATACACAATGGGTTTGGCATATTTGCTGTTTCAACTAGATACCCAGTGCTCTCCACACTGAAGAGGCTGCTACCTCTCCCCCGACAACCGCCCACTTACCTGTTTAATGTGCAGAGCTGTCTGCAGTTGTAATGCCAATGTATCTTAGTCATAGCCAGTTGAAGCTGACAGAGACCGCTCTACTGGGGCCTCAATTTCCAGTACTCAAAATGACAACAGCACCCACCTCCTGAGTCACAGAGGACTACTGCAAGTGGCAGGTGGCTCCGGTGTGTAACAGGGCAGTGATAGGAGTGGTATATGGATCCCTCAGGCAGTGAGACCCACTCGGGATTTCCCGGTGGACCAGTCCGACCCTGGTAAGCTGTATCTTATCCTAATGGTTTCCACACCTAATAAGATGACTTCTGGCAGATATTTGGGGTTCAACAGTAGTTCACTTTTTCTTTTTCTGGCGTGCTGCTGTGATTCCTGGTTCCTACCCTGAACTTTGGAAATGACCTTGGACTGATACCTAGCATTGCATCTTATTTGCCCTTTGATTATTATTTCCTGGATCATGCTCTGATCCCTGAAAGTGATCTGTGTCTGTTATCTGACATTGCTTTGGAGTGCCTGTGATTCTACATATCCAATGCTGCTATTCAGAGTTCCAACTACTGGAATTCTTCCCTGCAAATACATATCATACTAAATCCTGTAAACTCTGACAGATCTCTAAATAAGTAACTAAATAAGTTGGCCTAATATGGATTCTTCTGGAGCAACCACAGCACCTCCAGCATCATCTGACTGATGTTAGTGGCACCTTCAGTTTCACTAGAACAGACATTCTGGTATTGACCACAGAATGGAGCCTCAGCTCCTGACTCGCTGCAGGAGTGACCAGCTCTTGCTCCTGTGGTATCTCCAGATCCATAAGTAAAGGCATTCTGGATTTGACCACAGAATCCAACCCTAGCTCACTGCATGAGTTTCAAACTTTGGGTCTGGATTCTCTGCATGAGTGCCTAGACATTGACGCTCTACTGTCACGATTTGCCTGGCAGCTCCTAACCTGGACTATCAGACTTTACTATTTTGTGTTCATTTTGTTCCTGTTGTGCTCCTAGTACCTTAGGAGTTAACACTGTTCACTAATTATTCCATGCACCTGGGTGTGTTCTCATTTCCCTTTATATACCTGTCACTCCCAACACACATAGCTGGTCATTGATGTCATATCCTGTGGTGACACCCTGTGATTCTTCCTCCTGCATTGTTCCTGTAATTCTACTGCATTAGGATCTCATCATTCATTCTGCTGATCTGTTTCATTTAAGAACCTGGGACTTACCCGTGCATTTCCCTGTATATGCTGCCTGGAATCTTCCCTCACCTTCCATTTACCTGCAACTGCTGAATATCTGGTATTTCTGCAAACTTATGATTTCATCACCTGTTTATATTTGCCAACAATAAACATCGTTTGTTTCTTCACCTATTCATGGCTCTTTAGCTGTATTTCTACGTTGAATCGTGACAGTATGACCAGCCCACAAACAGCTTAGGAGTCAGGTGAAAGTTTTTATTCTGGAACCTTTTTGTTCTGCAATCAATTTTTCATTTATTTTTTGGAACATGTCTGTTTCACCAAACTTGGAATTGCCACTGCTACAAACTTTACAGATGGACATTATCTTGCTACGTTCCCAGCTGGCTAAATTTTCTACGTTGCTTTTGGACCCACTCAGGAGACTGTCAGATTCTGTCCCTCCTAATTCAGAAGCTGCTGATCTGTCTCAATCCACCTTCTCTGCTGATGAACCTGTGCAAACAGCACCTCTTAAAAGTGCTTCTACAAATTTGCTGTTTTCTAAGAACTATGGGGTAACAAATTCCCAGTTCACAGGTGGTCCATGCCCCCATCTTACCGAAGAGGAACGGCGTCGCAGAATAACAAACAAGTTGTGTCTCTACTGTGGCAGCAATGCACATTTCTTGCAGGACTGTCCCATCCGTAGACCACGTCACCTTACTGAACCATCCCCTGTTGTTTCCTCTCGGCATTCCAAATTTGTTTATGCTCCACCATTCCTGTTCTCTGGGAAGAGATCCAATCTGCCAGCTCCAGCCGCCTGCCCTGAGGCGCCCGCTCCAGCCTCCTGTCCTGACGCGCCAGCTCCAGCCGCCTGTCCTGAGGCGCCAGCTCCATCTGTCTCCTGTGCCGAGGTCCCAGCCTCTGTATCCTGTGCCGAGGTCTCAGCCTCTGTCTCCTGTGCCGAGGTGCCAGCCTCTGTCTCCTGTGCCGAGGTGCCAGCCTCTGTCTCCTGTGCCGAGGTGCCAGCCTCTGCCTCTTGCTCCAAGGTGCCAGCCTCTGCCTCTTGCTCCGAGGTGCCAGCCTCTGCCTCTTGCTCAGAGTCTCCTGCCACTGTGTCCGGTCCTGAGTCTCCTGCCACTATGTCCGGTCCTGAGTCTCCTGCCACTGTGTCCGGTCCCGAGTCTCCTGCCACTGTGTCCGGTCCCAAGTCTCCTGCCACTGTGTCCGGTCCCGAGTCTCCTGCCACTGTGTCCGGTCCCGAGTCTCCTGCCACTGTGTCCGGTCCCGAGTCTCCTGCCACTGTGTCCGGTCCCGAGTCTCCTGCCACTGTGTCCGGTCCCGAGTCTCCTGCCACTGTGTCCGGTCCCGAGTCTCCTGCCACTGTGTCCGGTCCCGAGTCTCCTGCCACTGTGTCCGGTCCCGAGTCTCCTGCCACTGTGTCCGGTTCCAAGTCTTCAGCCTCTGTCTCCGGTTCCGAGTCTTCAGCCTCTGTCTCCGGTTCCGAGTCTTCAGCCTCTGTCTCCAGTTCCGAGTCTTCAGCCTCTGTCTCCAGTTCCGAGTCTTCAGCCGCTGTCTCCAGTTCCGAGTCTTCAGCCGCTGTCTCTGTTCCTGAGCTACAGTCTGCTCCAGAAGGGGTGCTGCCCTTAAAGTCTGCTTCAGAGGGGGCGCTGCCCTTACAGTCTTCTCCAGAGGGGGCGCTGCCCTTACAGTCTTCTCCAGAGGGGGCGCTGCCCTTACAGTCTTCTCCAGAGGGGGCGCTGCCCTTACAGTCTTCTCCAGAGGGGGCGCTGCCCTTAAAGACTTCTCCAGAGGGGGCGCTGCCCTTAAAGACTTCTCCAGAGGGGGCGCTGCCCTTACAGTCCTCTCCAGAGGGCGTGCTGCCCCTACCATCTTCTCCAGAGGGGGTGCTGCCCTTACCATTTGCTCAATGGGGGGGCGCTGCCCTTACAGTCTTCTCCAGAGGGAGCGCTGCCCCAACAGTCTGCTCAAGAGGGGGCGCTGCCCTTACAGTCTGCTCCAGAGGGGGCGCTGCCCTTACAGTCTTCTCCAGAGGGGGCGCTGCCCTTACAGTCTTCTCCAGAGGGGGCGCTGCCCTTGCAGTCTTCTTCAGAGGGAGCGCTGCCCTTACAGTCAACTCAAGAGGGGGCGCTGCCCTTGCAGTCCGCTCCAGAGTTGCCGGTCCATGCGGTTCAGCCCGAGTTGTCTGTCCATGCGGTTCAGCCCGAGCTGCTCTGAGGCTTCTCACAGTGCTGTCTGCTCTCAGGCTTCTCACAGTGCTGTCTGCCCCCAGGCTTCTCACAGTGCTGTTGCTGCCAAGTCTGCCGCCCAGTCCGGGCCTGCTGCCAAGTCTGCCGCCCAGTCCGGGCCTGCTGCCAAGTCTGCCGCCCAGTCCGGGCCTGCTGCCAAGTCTGCTGCCCAGTCCGGGCCTGCTGCCAAGTCTGCCGCCCAGTCCGGGCCTCCTGCCAAGCCTGCCACCCAGTCCGGGTCCCCTGTCAAGTCTGTTGCCAAGTCCGAGTCATCTTGTGCTGAGGGTGCCAAGTCTGAGCCGTTGCCTTTCTTTGAGGGGCACATTTCCCAACTTTGTGCCCTTCTGAAATTTGCTGCCTCCTATATTCCCTCTGTACCAGAGCTTGTTAACAACCCTAAGGGACGGGTACTGTTCCTTATTTCGTATTTTAAAGGAGAAGCTTTGGAATGGGCAAATCCATTTATTGAAACGGATCATTCCATACTATGGGACTTACAATTGTTTGTTGAGGCAGTAATCGAAAAGTTTTCTCCAACCCCTGCAGTGCCATCTTGTGGGTCACCTGTGTTTTTGTCAACACTACCCAGCACAGCAGTCCGAGAACTATCTTTGTGTTCCACCCACTTGGTTCAGGTCCCAACTCCAAGGAAGTCCCGAAAAAGGGGAGGACGTAAAAAGAAAGGAGGTTCTATGGTGCTTCAACTTCCATCTGGCATGGTCTCCTTTGCCTCTCCACCCATGGACGAGGACTTTTCTGCCAGGCCCCCAATTCTGGACTATGATTCCGATGAACTCACACATGTCTGGTAATTGGGCGTCTGGAATCCGCCCTTAAGGGAGGGGGTACTGTCACGATTTGCCTGGCAGCTCCTAACCTGGACTATCAGACTTTACTATTTTGTGTTCATTTTGTGCCTGTTGTGCTCCTAGTACCTTAGGAGTTAACACTGTTCACTAATTATTCCATGCACCTGGGTGTGTTCTCATTTCCCTTTATATACCTGTCACTCCCAACACACATAGCTGGTCATTGATGTCATATCCTGTGGTTACACCCTGTGGTGATTCTTCCTCCTGCATTGTTCATGTAATTCTACTGCATTAGGATCTCATCATTCATTCTGCTGATCTGTTTCATTTGTGAACCTGGGACTTACCTGTGCATTTCCCTGTATATGCTGCCTGGAATCTACCCTCACCTTCCATTTACCTGCAACTGCTGAATATCTGGTATTTCTGCAAACTTATGATTTCATCACCTGTTTATATTTGCCAACAATAAACATCGTTTGTTTCTTCACCTATTCATGGCTCTTTAGCTGTATTTCTACGTTGTATCGTGACATCTACTAAACGTACTTAAGACAACTGCTCCACCAGATGGCCACAAGATGACTGCTCCTCCATTTTCCCCAGAGATAACTGCACTTCCAGAAGCCCTAAAGACAAATGCCCCACTAGAGGGCCATACACGTTCATGGCCACCTGAGAGTCCAGTTGTCACTGTTGCCCTGGCATCCGAGGTTGTTGACCCTGTTGCCTTGGCCTCTATTCTTTAGGACCTTTCTCTCCTGGCCTCTGGGACTAAATATCCTGTCTGTGGAGCTCCTGTTTCGACAACCAACCATTCTGCTGACCATTGTTATTAGTTCTGATCCTGATCCAGCACTGCCGGTCTTACCAGAGGTTCCTGAAATTCCTGACTAATGAGAGAGTCTGGAGATGCCTGTGTAATCACAGATTCCCAAGATGCCTGACTCACCAGAGTGTCCTGAGATGCTTGTCCCTTTTGAGGATCCACTGATGTCCAGCTGGTTTCTCCACCTTAAAATTACATTTGTTTCTTCTACTTCACTGATTTGATGTCCTACTGTCTGCCATTTGTTAATAAAGAAAGGAACTGGTAAGAGTGCTATATCATGCTCATCCACATTTAGTTAATCATAAGCAGTAGTAAGATTTTAAAAAGTGAGTCAAGCATTACGTTAGCTGTATTGTAAAAACTATAAAATATGATAACTTTAGTAACTTTCATATGAACACTAAAATCAACATGAATTATGCAAATAACAGAAATTAATCAGAGGCCATTAACCCACCTCAATACGATGCCATTAAACTCTCATAAAAGCTCCTCATATATTACATGTCCACGACATTTGCGACTATTTAGCTGCCAAGTTCAAAAGGTGAGAGACACTATTCTGGACTGTTGAGGGACTATATGAAACATATTTTATTTACTAAAGGTATCATATTTTAGAATTTTTACAATAAAACTAATCTAATACTTGATGCACTTTGGTAAAGTTTTATTACTGCTTATAATTAATTATAGGCAGATGAGCAAAATATAGCGCTCTTACTAATTGCTTTGTTCTAGAATATTGATGAGTCCAGAATTAGAGCGTTGCTTTCTTCCTACATCTGATATAGAGCAATTATTATTGCCTTTGTAGCAACTAAGTCTTTATATTTTTATTTTTTATTTCATTAACGTTTGTTAATGTCTTTCATGCCCCTTATCTCCAAACATGGTTCTGGATTCTGACATTGTCGTGTGCTTCAAGTTCAGTGGGTGGATTCAATTGGGCGCGATGTTACTCAGAACATTTACCGCTATTATGGTAAAAAATAACTCTAATTTTTGCTTGCACCTCAATAGGACATGAGGAAAATTGAGCATTATTTCTGCGCAAGGTGTCTCACAGCTGATCCAGAGGCACCTTGCATAGATTTTTTTTACATTTGAATTCCCTCCACTGTGTCAGGTTCGAAGTTTGGAATTTATCGATAACCCTTCACTGATGTCAAGATCATCTGACTTTGCTGCTGTCTGTAACATAGATCTTGAGCATGCTCAGTATGACTTTTTAGTGACATTTTTCAAACACTTCTAGCAAACTAAGTATAAATTTTAATATACCTTTGGCATGCTTAGTCCAACCCCCCCCCCCCCCCCCCTCCCCTCCACACACACACACACACACAAGCTTACTGTGATCTTAATGAGACACCAATACTACTTAAGATGGTTTCTCGGAAACTAGCACAGAAAATGTAGTGGGGAGGTTACTCTGTTCCTGGATACCAGTTCCTGCCCTGATCTCTGGAAGTGATCTTGGCCTGTTACCTGATTGTGTATCTGATTTGCCCTTTGAATCCTGATTTCCTTCTCATTTCTGGAAGTAACATTTGCCTGTTTCCTGACAATGTTTCTGGCTTTTCTTTCGACTCTTGGCTCCTGCTCTGATCTCTGGAAGTGACTTTGTCCTGTTGCCTGAGACTGTTGCTAATTTACCCATTGATTATTATGGGGATCTCTAGAAATTACCTTGGCCTGTTAACTAGCATTACTTCTGGTTTGCTTTTGATACTTGGTACCCTATGTGGTCTCTGGAAGTCACTCAGTCTGTTACCTGACCTTACCACATACGCCACTTATCTTTATTCAGGTCTGGCCAGCCACTGAAATGCGTACATTTTGGAACAATAATAAATCAAAACATAACCCTCATACTTCCATTAATTGCAAAAAAAAAAAAAAAAAAAAGCAAGTTCAGTATATTTCTTGTCATGGTCATACTTGTACTGCTAAATCTGATTTGGGGAGAGGTCAGGGCAACCTTACTGCTCTGGGCCCTAACTCTCACCCAAAATTCCACCTCCTATGCCCTATCCAGTCTGGTCAGGATAAAGTGTTAGAAAGCATTAAAGTCACTGAAACCAATTGCAAGTATTACTGATTATTCATACTCCCGCCTTCAGGATTCCTCACGCGCTGCTCCTTCAAACTCCTCTTCACATTTGCCTAACCTACCCCATACTAAGACAATTCCCTCCTTCACTTCCACCCCTATAATCTCCATTTGCTACCCCATCCCATCCTAAACAGCTCCTTCCTCTCACTCTTACTACCTCTAGCTTCCCTCCACCCCTATCAGCCTTAATCTTTTTTCTCACAAACATGGACCTCTCTATCTCCTATCTCCTCATTGTAATGTTTCCTTTGTTCTCTATTGCCTCTTTGCTGTAGTTGTGTCTTCTTATGTAGTTGCTTTCTCTATTGTCTCTTGTAATGATTTTTACTTTTTCTATTGTTTCTCTTGCCTCTTTCTTATCTGTATTTTGTACTGTTTATTTTTTTGCTGAATGTGCAGGGCTGCGGATTCTGTGGTGCCATATAAATAAAATAAGACTATGATTAATGGATGCATCACAAGATTTAGTTAAATGCTGGTCTGTTGCCAGTCTTTGATGCCTGGGCTTGTACAGCTTTGTTGTATTGAAATAAAGGCCTGTCGTGAGATTTAGTAATACCCAACTGTATCTATTTTTATAGTAACTTGATAAAAAAAATACTTATGACTGCTTATAAATACATTTTTAACTGCAACATATTAGAGTATGACAATCTTAATCTTTACATTTTTGAGTGTTTTAATATTATTTTTTAAAACTTTACTAATAACTTACTGAACATTTTTTGTGTACATAGAATAACAACATCCAGACAATACATAAAGACACTTTCTGTGACAGCCGGGATCTCACTTTCATCAGGCGTGTTCTGGAGGATATCCGACTGGACGCAAACCCAATAAACCTGAGCAAATTTGCAAATGACTACTTCTGTCTACCTCGTCTTCCCACTGGGCAATACTAATGAGCAGAGTACTCTATGCATCTATCAAATAAAGCTAGATGAAATGATTTGTTTTCCAAAACAAAGTGCCATAGGTCAGCTATAAATGTCATGTGTTAAGTTTTCTGCATCCTATATTTTAATACAAGAATAAATAATCTACCACATAATAACATCTTATCCATTTTACTTTTCTAGTAGGTTATAAACATGTATCTTGCAATATATATATATATATATATATATATATTAAAGCAAATATTTGAAAATGTATGCATCCATTCTATACTATTATCCTATAGAAGTCATGATAGGCTTCCTGTTTCTCTCTTTAGTGGGCTTACAAACAAGAAGACTAGTGTGTACAGAAGAAAATGCCCCTGCTATAAAGGTCCAAATATTTTCTGCTTGGACAAGATTCCCCAAAAATACTCATGAAAAATGGGCAGGTTCAATAACCACACTATGGGCTTCATTTAGAGTCGAACGCAATGTGCATCTAAGACTTACAAGAAATAGTAGGAGTGGGAGTGTGCCGCAGCTTGGTAGGGTATTACGAGTTGCATGTAACCCCAGTTGTGTCCCGCTCATAATACCCTACCAAGGTGCCACTGGTTCCTGCAGCTAGCTAACTACTTGCGCCACCTAATTCCTGCCGCACTTTTTCAGTCTTGTTTTGACGTGTGTTCTGCCTGCGTCTTGATTCGACTAGGGTAGACGCTCATAGTATCTGAATTATTCACGGTCACGCCTACATAACTCCATGTTCCACCCTTTCCCTCGTACTGAGACGTAAGCTGTCACAGTGTACATTTGCGTCTGAAAAGCAGACGAAACTGCAGAGAACCGTTGCTTACTGCTCATGCCCCATCAGTGGAAATGTGCAGGATGCGCCTAAAATGGACTTTGCGTCCGACTCTAAATGAGGCCCTATGTGCTTTACCTAGCTCTAAGTTGACCAGAGCAGTATTCTGTCAATATGCCAATTGTTATATATAGCATGTGTATACAAAAACATTTATCATGGTGATATACTGTGTATAAGCATTAACTAGCGTATGTGAAAAAGCCCTTAAGCTGTTTTCACCTTCTAGTTAGAAATGATCGAATTTTTTAAAACTGTTCTGTGGAATATTCACCTCTTTCCACATCCCTCAATCTTTTTAATGTTACGCTACCTGATCATATCATCTCTCCAAGGTGCCATAATTTCCTGGTTAGAAAATTGTGACATTCCAAAGAACATGTGTGACCCTGCCCTCAGGCACTACAGTCACCTTCTACCAGTAAATATGTACCCTTTGCAGGCTAGGATGTGAGTGTCTGTATTTGGCTGTCTGAGAATATTAGCACTTCTACAATAAAATATGTACATTAGATTTACTGGTCCTCTACAAAGATCAGGGACATCTAGGCTATATTACCATGGGCAGCTTTGCTGCAGTGACATCAATTACTTTATACAGTCATAAGGAGCTTTTCACACTGATTATCACAGTGATAATTGTTCTAGTCTACTATATACTTCAGATTCTTAACAATTGTCAACCTACTTTCTTCCCAAATGCATTCTCTTATTCTCTCTCTCCATTTCAGCTGTCACAGAATAACTGCAACACCTCAGTAGAGCTTGTTTTTTTTAAAATAAGTGATAACTTGTAATGCAGCTGCTATATCAACAGCTTGGTACTACAGATTTTCTAATCATTATACTCAATTATTGATATAATGTAAATAATTATAATTATCATGTGGAGTGAGGCTGGTAAATATACCATTAATATGATATAATTAAATACAGTACCTGTCCTGCATGCATTATGTAGCAATAAGGACATATACACACTCGCATTAATGACAACCTGTGCATTTCAATGAGAGAGAAGGAAAAGCAAAAAAAAAGGTCATAATGCTGCACACAGCTCACATAAGCATACGAACAGCCCACACACAACATAGCACACATTACCCCCTCCTCCCGTTTTGCGTGAAGGTGACTTTCAGCCAGGATCTCACATATTGATCAGTCTGAGTGCTGAGCCCAGGGGCACACAGACTGAACACACAGGAGACAGTCGACTTACAAAGATAGAAGACCTCTCACAGATGAAGGAACTAGGTACAAAATAACAGAGAGAAACGGCACACAATAATTATGTCCACAATGTCATTATAGAAGAGCAACTCTTTGAAATGCGTGGAAATACATAATTACAGCACCGAGTATTCAAAGAAACACATGCAGCCTGTGTCTAAACAAATAATTTATACATGTATAGCTACATACTGTCACAATATTTGTTCGCACATACAACTGTTGCATGCTTCTTCATCTTCCCTAACACAAATAAATACATTTTTCTCCCTACTTTGCAAGGTCATAAGACTTGCTGGAATTGGAAACCCAACTCCTGAATTGCAGCCTCTCCATTGTGCTGATGCAATAACAGCTGTAATAATCAGCAATGCGTCCTGTTGCCGCAGAGTGAGCAGTGACATGTGGCGTAAGGTGGGGGCAGGGGACTGGGATCTCCCTGTGCACTGCAGGCACCTCCTGTTTCTATTAGGATTCTGTGCAGGGTCTGACCAGGCACACTAAATCAGCCTGCAGAATAGAAAAGGAGGAGGGAAACCCCAGAGATCTAGAAGAGATACTAGTCTGAATTGCTTTTGGAGACCTGGCAATGTTGATTACGTTAATACTGTTAACACTTTGCAGGTTATGCAGCATAGCAATAATATCACTTTAATCATCTGATATACAGGACATCTCTTGTCTTTTACTACAAAATGAACACAACAGGAGATGACTAAGGAGCCCAAAAGCATTGCACTAGTTATGTTTGTATTATACTCAGGGCCATCTTTTCCATTGGGCACGATGGGCAGCTGCCCGGGGGCCCCAGGGGCAAGGGGGCCCTATAGGCACGGCTCTTAATGAGAATAGATAATACTGCATAAGAAAAAAACCTGCAAAAAAAACCTTCAAGGGGCACTGAGCAAGTACCTCTAGCTCTATATATCTCTATCTCTTTATATCTATATCTATATCTGTATCTGTATACATCTATATATCTATATCTGTATCTGTATACATCTATATATCTATATCTATATCTGTATACATCTATATATCTATATCTAGGGGCCCCGGTGCACTGCTTTGCCCGGGGGCCCATAATGTTGTTAAGATGGCCCTGATTATACTCAAAGTAAAAACAACAACAACCCCTTCCATTTTGGAGATCTGCAGAGTTTTTAATCACTCACATAAATTGTGTATAAACAAAGCAGAACTGTATCAAGTGGTAATTTAGAATTGTATCCGGAATCCCAAACGAAATCACAGAAAAGTTTCATACTGCTTAGAACGGCGGTTCCCAAACTGTGCGCCGCGGCTCCCAGGGGTGCCGCGGCGCTGTCACTGGGGTGCCGCGAGCCAGACATAAAAAAAAACAAAGAACGCATAAACTTACCAATCCGCCGGGCCCCAGCAACCTCCTCTCTCCCGTAGCTGTCACTCAGGGCCTGATTAAGGGTTCTGGCCGCCCTAGGCTAATACGGCGGCAGCGCCCCCCTCCCCCCCTCCTCCGAATATATAGGTGTATAGGAACACTCCTGAATATGAATGTTCAGGTGTATTCTCCAGCATTCAAATTTAGACAGATTGTGCCATTGTCTCTTACCTGTCCTTGCTCTTCTCTCTTGCAACTTTGTTATCCTCTCGTTGGCTTCTGGAAAGTTGGCGTCCTGTTTTGAAAATGCAAAAATGTATTATAATGCAAACCCTGAATGATTAGGCCCTTTAGTTAAAACAAAACACTCCATTATGGCCAGCTAAAAGTACCCCATTGGACAGGCATATATAAGCAATATCTGAATATTTGTTGTCAATCAAATACAAACCTCTACCAGCCCCATCTCACTAATATTTAGTATTCTAGTGATTGCTGAGACCACCCATATGACCACCACACAATCATGAGATTCTGCCCCCCAAAGCTGCTCTATTTTCCTTAACCACAACCCCCCCCCCCCCCCGCACAGCCATTTTCCTTAACCCCTGCTGCAGCCATTTTCTTTACCTCCCACCCTGCATCCATCCCCCTTGCAGCTATTTTCCTTACCTCCACTCTGCTAGCTAGCTATCCCCCCCCCCCCGGTCACCTCAAAACTCCCCCAGTCACATATATCAGCCCCCCTCCTCTGCCCTCCTTCATACATATCAACCTCTCTACCTCCCTATAGATTTTCATGGCAGACCACCCTCCAACCCTATAGATTTGTATGACAGCCCCCCTCTCCCTCCCTATACATATGCATGACAGTCCCCCCTCTCCCTCCCTATAGATATGCAGGGTAGTCCCCCCCCCTCCCTATAGATATGCAGGGTAGTTCCCCCCCTCTCTATAGATATGCAGGGTAGTTCCCCCCCTTCCTATAGATATGCAGGGCAGTTCCCCCCCCTCCCTATAGATATGCAGGGCAGTTCCCCCCCCCCTCCCTATAGATATGCAGGGCAGTTCCCCCCCCCCCTCCCTATAGATATGCAGGGCAGTCCCCCCCCCCCTCCCTATAGATATGCAGGGCAGTCCCCCCCCCCCCTCCCTATAGATATGCAGGGCAGTTCCCCCCCCCCTCCCTATAGATATGCAGGGCAGTCCCCCCCCCCCTCCCTATAGATATGCAGGGCAGTTCCCCCCCCCCTCCCTATAGATATGCAGGGCAGTTCCCCCCCCTCCCTATAGATATGCAGGGCAGTTCCCCCCCCCTCCCTATAGATATGCAGGGCAGTTCCCCCCTTCACTTACCTGTAGTTGTGCCAGCGTCGCTCCTCTCCTCAGATCAGCAGATAGGAAGTGAAGACGTCCTGCTTCCTGTCTGCTGCACAGAAACAGGCAGCCTGGCGATTGGCTGTGTGTTGCTAACCACTGACCACCAATGCTTTTGATCGTCGAGCCCTCCACCCCCCCGCGGTGATCCCCCCCCCGCGGCGATCCCCAGCGGCGACCCCCCCCCCTCCCCCACCCCAAAAAAAAAAAATGAATGAAGAAAAAAAATAAAATAATTAAAAAAAAATATTATTTTTTTTAAAAAATAAAATAAAAATACCCACAGTGCAGCGCCCCCCGGGACCCAGCGCCCCAGGCTGCAGCCTGGTCAGCCTAGTGGTTGATCAGGCCCTGCTGTCACTGAATATCGACGTCAGTAACAAGCTGCTGCTGGAGAGAGGAGGATGCTGGGTCCCGGCGCCCGACGGATTGGTAAGTTTATGTGTTCTTTGTTTTTTTTATGTCTGGCGCGGAGCAGAGGAGTGAGAGGGAGAGTGACAGCGGGGCACAGGAGAGTGACAGCGGGGCACAGGAGAGTGACAGCGGGGCAGACAGCGGGGCACAGGAGAGTGACAGCGGGGCAGACAGCGGAGCACAGGAGAGTGACAGCGGGGCACAGGAGAGGGACAGTGGGGCAGACAGAGGGGCACAGGAGAGTGACAGCGCGGTACAGGAGAGTGACAGCGGGGCACAGGAGAGTGACAGAGGGGCATAGGAGAGTGACAGCGGGGCACAGGAGAGTGACAGCGGGGCAGACAGAGGGGCACAGGAGAGTGACAGCGGGGCACAGGAGAGTGATAGCGGGGCAGACAGAGGGGCACAGGAGAGTGACAGCGGGGCAGACAGGGGGGCACAGGAGAGTTACAGCGGGGCACAGGAGAGTGACAGCGGGGTTGACAGAGAGGCACTGGAGAGTGACAGCGGGGTACAGGAGAGTGACAGCGGGGCAGACAGAGGGGCAGAGGAGAGTGACAGAGGGGCAGAGGAGAGTGACAGCGGGGCAGTGGAGGGGGACACAGCGTGAGAGGGGCAGTGGAGGGGGACACAGCGTGAGAGGGACAGAGGGCAGAGGGGGGGGACAGCGTGACAGAGGGCAGAGGAGGGAACAGCGTGACAGAGGGCAGAGGAAGGGGACAGCGTGAGAGGGCAGAGGAGGGGGACAGCGTGAGAGGGCAGAGGAGGGGACAGCGTGAGAGAGAGCAGAGGAGGGGGGACATTGTGAGAGAGGGCAGAGGAGGGGGACAGCGGGGCACAGGAGAGTGACAGCGGGGCAGACAGAGGGGCACAGGAGAGTGACAGCGGGGCACAGGAGTGTGATAGCGGGGCACAGGAGAGTGACAGCGGGGCAGACAGAGGGGCACAGGACAGTGACAGCGGGGCACAGGAGAGTGATAGCGGGGCAGACAGAGGGGCACAGGAGAGTGACAGTAGGGCACAGGAGAGTGACAGCGGGGCAGACAGAGGGGCACAGGAGAGTGACAGCGGGGCACAGGAGAGTGACAGCGGGGCAGACAGAGGGGCACTGGAGAGTGACAGCGGGGCACAGGAGAGTGACAGCAGGGCACAGGAGAGTGACAGCGGGGCAGACAGAGGGGCAGAGGAGAGTGACAGAGGGGCAGAGGAGAGTGACAGAGGAGCAGAGGAGAGTGACAGCGGGGCAGTGGAGGGGGACACAGCGTGAGAGGGGCAGTGGAGGGGGACACAGCATCAGAGGGACAGAGGGCAGAGGGGGGGACAGAGGGCAGAGGAGGGAACAGCGTGACAGAGGGCAGAGGAAGGGGACAGCGTGAGAGGGCAGAGGAGGGGGACAGCGTGAGAGGGCAGAGGAGGGGACAGCGTGAGAGAGAGCAGAGGAGGGGGGACATCGTGAGCGAGGGCAGAGGAGGGGGACATCGTGAGAGAGGGCAGAGGAGGGGGGACAGGGTGTCGGGGCAGTGTGAGAGGGGGCAGTGTGTCTGGATGCAGAGGGGGCAGTGTGTCTGGATGCAGAGGGGGCAGAGTGTCTGGATGCAGAGGGGGCAGAGTGTCTGGATGCAGAGGGGGCAGTGTGTCTGGATGCAGAGGGGGCCGCGAACTGAAAAAGTTTGGGAATCACTGGCTTAGAACATGAAAGATAGGTAAGACCTCATTTACAAAACTTAATAGATACATAGTCGAAAACACTTTGGTTTGGCAGGGATGTGTGACACGGGGGCATATTTAACAAATAATGATAGTGCACTATCGTGCACTTATCATTAAAAAAACGTCCCTCTGTGTCCCTCGCATATTTAAGAAGGCTGCATCGCAGCAGATATCATGGATATCTGCTGCTTTGCATTCCTTTTCGTTTGTGGGAGCAGTCACCATTCTACAGTATGGTGACTGCTCCCAGCCACAATCAAACAAGTTCCGAAAAAACTTTTTTTTCGGAAATTTGTCTTGATAATACATTATCATAATTGAAAGTTTTCAGTGCTGTCAGCTCTGCTCCGAAGAGCAGAGCTGGACAGCGCATGTGTGGAGGGATCACATGATCTATCCCTGTCACTCACCGCTCGCTCTGCAACTATAGTTGCAGAGACAGAGCAGAGATGTTTGTGCGCATTTGCAGTTCTTCGAACTACACATGCGCAGTTTCAGTGTGAAGACAAATGAGGACCTGGAGGACATCGCGTTCCGAAGAGGCGGTGTAAGTGTGATTTTTTTTCTCACAGAAACAGCAGTTTATTGGAACTGCTGTTTCTCCGTTTTTAATAAATTTGAGAAATAGTTCAATCCTTATCCATGCGATAAGGATTGATAACTATTTTTCATTTTTGCCGATGATTGATAAATGTGCCCCATGGTCTGCCCTGTGCACATGTAGAGCCTGATTCATTAAGAACAGGAGAGCAAACAAAATGAGTAACTTTGAACCTTGGCAAAACTATGCTGCAATTGAAGTGGAGGTAAATATAAAATGTGATTGCTTTCCTTTCTTTATTGAGTCAAGCCCCTAGTCTCCATTCTCAGGAGCTACCTCTGCAAACTAGGTGTGCACAGGGGCGGGGCTGGACCTGGGGGCAGCGGGCACCCGGGCCGCTCAGTCTAGCGGCTGTTCGGGCCGGCCGCCTCCCCCCGCCCAACCGCCGTGGATGTAATAATTTGTTTTGTGTTACCGGCGGCTGCATCCGATGCGGCCACATCAGCACACAGGCGGCCGCATCACATAACACGCGATGCGGCCGCGTCATAATGACGCCCCAGCCCGCGCCTGGGTGTGCACCTATGTGTGTGGAGAGATAAAAACATCTGAAGGAGAGCATTGTAAGTGCAAAAAACACATATAAAGTCCAGTCTCCGACCACTTTAGGAGTACCCTTTTCATTAAAATAAATGTGTTCTCCTAAAATACTGCTCTGTTTAGCTTATAGTTGCCTACTCTCTCGGAATGTCCGGGAGACTCCCGAATTTCTGGGAGTCCTCCCGCATTCCTTGGAGAGCAGGCAATTCTCCCGTCAGCCCTGTAAAATTATATGGAGGGGGCTTAGTGACATCGTGAAGGCATCATCATGGCTCTGCACCCTCTTTTTTTTGGTTCAAAATACTGATGACAGTTTGGGGGTGGGGCGGTGCTAATGATGCAATTCTTTGAGCCCCGCCCCCACACACCCACCTGTCCCCCCGGACCTCCCGGAAAACAACTTGCCAATGTGGTCAAGTATGGTTAGCTTTTATGGCTCAAATCGTCATCATCATCATCATTTATTTATATAGCGCCAGTAATTTCGCAGCGCTGTACAGAGACCTCATTCACATCAGTCCCTACCCCATTGGAGCTTACAGTCTAAATTCCCTAATATAGACACACACTCACACAGACAGAGGGGAGACAGACCGACAGAGAGGGAGAGACTATGGTCAATTTTTTTAGCAGCCAATTAACCTACCAGTATGTTTTTGGCGTGTGGGAGGAAACCGGAGCACCCGGAGGAAACCCACGCAAACACAGGGAGAACATACAAACTCCACTCAGTCAAATGAATAATTAATATTGAGCGCAAGGGGACTCCAGTACTGCCGTTAATATACTATGAAGATTGTTATCACATTGAGCAAATGGCACCTAGAAATGCGCTTCTCATTGGGCAAAGTGCAACTAGAACTCACAATAAAAGGATAGTGCAAGACCTCATCTTTATGTGGAGTGGAAATGGCTGTGTTCCCCTCTGTACAGCAAGGAATACCTACAATGTACCCTCCCCACCCCTTTATCTCATTTCAAGAATCTCACTCCCATTTATGCACTACTCTGCAAATCAAGGTGCACCTATGCAGGAATCCTCTTCATTCTGTTCAGTTTGTCCTATCAACTGGACAGAACACCAACCAGGTTTTGTGCTGCATCTTTTCCATTCTGTGCTTCGTAAATAAAGCTCATAGTATGGTGTACATCACAAACATATGACACTTAAATATTGCATTTATATTCAGATTATATGATTTCTTTTTTTTTACTTTTAATTTAACAAACATGGATTATGAACTCACATATAAAACAATTTTCATAAGAAAAACAGACTGGAACATGTAATAATACAAATTTTGTATGTCATGAAGGGGGAGGAAGGGGTAGTCATCAAAGAGAGTGGAGACAATTAGGTGTGTCTGGGGCTGAGGCAGACCTAGAATTTTTTTATTTTTTTTTTGGGGGGGCGATTTTGATTAGCCCCTCAATCACGCTGATTGGTTAGCCCGACCCCTTCCCTCCCGATGATGGGGGATGGGAATATGAGGCTGTAACATTAGTTAGCTTCCGGAATTGTCAAAGTGCGCTAGGGTCTGATAAAGAAATTGCCAATAGATCCTGTCAAAAGTCTTCTTTGCATCAAGAGATAAAATAATTGAGGAAGTTTTCCTGGAATTTGGAATACGGATAGGGTCAATGGTTCTCCTTGTGTTATCCCTTGCTTGTCTGCCAGTGACAAAACCCACCTGGTCGTAGTAAACCAGGGAGGGAAGTACTTAGTTGAGTCTGTTTGCTAGGATTTTAGCACATAGTTTAATGTTTTTTAATATTGTTCTTGAGCAAGGAAATTGGAAGGTAGCTTGTACAGATATGGACACCTTTGCCCTCCTTATGGATACTGGAGATCCTAGCCTTCAGGGAGTCTCTGGTCCACTGACGCCCCTTAAGCATGGAACTGAAAGAACATCTATACCAGGCTAATTACCCTCTCCTTATAACCCACATCAAAAATGACTTGGCATCTTGGGATAAATTAATGATATCGTGGGAGGGCCGGATCACCTCAGTAAAAATTAATCTGCTTCCCAGATTGCTGTACCTCTTTCATACCCTCCCAATTATCGTCCCCATTTCAACTCTCAAAATGCAACAGGCCTCCCTGATGTGCTTTATTTGGTCAAACAAGCGCCCCAGGATTCCTGCATGCTTACTTCAATGCTGCCCCATAGCAGGTGGTCTCGTCATTCCCTACCTCTGAAATTACTATTAAGTGGCCCGCCTAACCCAAGTAGTACAATGGCACTCCCCACCTGGAAACAGGGTCTGGGTCGATACAGAATCAGACCTACTAGAGGGGTCACCGATCTGCTCCAATCTCTGGATACCTGCCGCACAATGTCCAACTACTGTTCGCACTCACCCGGTAGTGGCCCTCTCACTTTCTATCTGGTCCCGTTATAACAAAATGCCCTCTCTTTCCCCTGCCCCTCCCCCCTCCAACCCAGCCTTCACACCTGGCCTCTCCCGACCAATGCACACCAAGTGGGTAGGTGGGGGCATACTGCTCCTCAACCATCATCATCACCATTTATTTATATAGCACCACTGATTCCGCAGCGCTGTACAGAGAACTCATTCACATCAGTCCCTGCCCTATTGGAGCTTACATTCTAAATTCCCTAACACACACACACACAGACAGAGAGAGAGAGACCAGGGTCAATTTTTATAGCAGCCAATTAACATATAAGTATGTTTTTGGAGTATGGGAGGAAACCGGAGCACCCAGAGGAAACCAACGCAAACACGGGGAGAACATACAAACTCCACACAGATAAGGCCATGGTCGGGAATTGAACTCATGACTCCAGTGCTGGGAGGCAAAAGTGCTAACCGCTTAGCCACCGTGCTAGACTACATCTTTCCCGCAGTTTTCTGATCTGGTGGAAGGCCATGGGTTTTGAAAGGGACAGTTCCATCAATATATGCAGATCCGGCATTTTCATCAGTTAAAACCCAATTGATGGCTCGGTCACCTATTGTGTTTGAGAACTTGTGTTTCTCTGGGCCTTTCTCGAAAGGCTTAATATCAACATTGTACAATGTATTACTCCCTATAACTACAGAAGTTAAAGTTTCCAGACACAGTAGGAGACAGATCTGGGGGAACCATTGGACCACGAGGACTAGTCTGATATCTATGAATGGACAGCGCGCTGTTCTATTAATGTACGAATGAAAGAAAACGCGAATAAACTATTACACAGGTTGTACTACATCCTCTCCAGGCTCCACACAATATGTCCACAGGTGATCGATGCCTTTTGAAGCAACTGTGACCACGTTGGCACTTCATGCATATATGGTGGAAGTGTCCAAAACTACGCCCGTTCTGGACTAGTGTTCTTTCCTTTGCCTCAACAATCCTCGGTGTTCCCCTACCCTCTACTCCTAAACATGTACTCTTGGCCCTACCGTTCCCAGACCTCCCTTCTTATGCCCACAAATAGTTCAGGCACATCAGTGCAGCGACCTCCCAAATTGCTGCTTCCAGGAAGAATCCTTTGCCACCGAGGCTTCAAATGGTCTGGCACGCCTATCAGATGAAGTATATCACCAGCATCTTGAATGGCTCTACCATATCCTACCATGAAATCTGGTCGTCGTGGCCCTCATACCGTAATCAGCCTCTACCCCCGATTCTGAACCTTCTCTGTACGTGTAATTAACTGCCAAGCTCAGACTTGCCTCCTTGTTATGTCTCCCACTATGTGAATCTTCCTCTTCACTTCTCTCTTACTACCCCCCTGCCCCCCCTCCACACTGTGCTATGCTGCCCCTTACTCTCCCTTTCTCCCCTCCCACAACCCCTTCCCGTTGTTGTTCGAAATGTTATTACAGAACATCACTGTGGCTTATTTCCAGCACACAGTGAACTTCAAAATGTAAGGGTGCAATTGAGACATGGTCATTGATGGCTTCAGGTGTCGCATTTCGAACTGATCTATGTCGCATACCTATGTATGTGTCAGTTTTGCTGGATTCCTGTTGAACTTCTCTGTACGTTTGTATACGATGTTGTTAATAAAAAGAATTAAAAAAAAAAAAACAAGAATGGCATAGAAAAAATATGGGGACCAGAATATCAGTATTTATTTATTTATTTTTTATTTTTTTTTTAAAAGTAATTTTTATTAGGGTTTTTTTTTAAAACAAAACAATGAGTTTGAAACATACCAAGAGAATGTATAAACATACTGTATACATATGAAACTCAAATGATTACACACAATAGTAAGAAAGATAAATTATCTAAAATCCGGTATGTTATTCATGGAAAAGAAAAATGTTGTTTGTTTGTATTTTTCAGGGGGAGGGGGGAGACGAACAATGGGGGAAGGAAAGGTTTTGGGGATGGGGAGGGGAACAGGAAAATATTCTACTCATTGTTTTATGCATCAGAATATAGGAAAGAGGAGCGTTAACCCGTGTGGTTACACGGAGTATTTTTTTTTTATAGTGAGCTGCAGAGAAGCTGCCAGGGCCTGGGTCCTTGCTTGCTTTCTGGTTTTCCACAACCTGCTCAATTTCATCTGAAGTAATTTTAGTGCTAAGCTGGTCAGCTTTTTAAAGGGTCAATTTGGGTAGCTGAGCAACTATCAGGAATGCCTCTATTGCTCAATCCTGCCTTTGACTCATCTGAGCGCTGTTGGAAATCATAGAATTTGAGATAATGTTCATAAACTAGTACTCCATTGGAGTTCCTAATAGCAAGGAGAGTACGGGGTGAAATTCTCGCACAGAGTTTAGTTGCCAATAACTTGCTGGCCTTATCGCCCTTTTCACAATAGCGCTAATTTAGCCATTTTAACCTATTGGACACTTGGTGCGAGGGATGGAGATCAAGTTCCTCTCTAACTGAAATAATTTTATGGAGGACAGAAGGATCTGGGTTGAATTTGTGTAGTAGCTCTAGCTTTAGCTCTAGCTTTTGAAGGGATTCAGTCAATTGAAGTGTTTTGACAAGTCTCCCTTTTGTATTTGGAGGCTAGGGGTATGAGGTATCCTCTGCTGACTGCCTTATGGGCATCCCAGAGTCATAGGGAAGATGTTGGGGTGTTACTTATCTCAAAATATTAAGAGATGATAAGATATTTGAGATGAGCAACTATGTTGCATTCAGGAAGTAGGGACTCAATAAGTCTCTGGGTTATTTTAGGGGGCCGAAGTGCTATAGAGGAGAGGTCAGGGGTGACTGGCACATGGTCTAACCATGTGAAGGGATGAATGTGAGAGGTGATGAGTTTTATGGTGAGATAGTGGCTGAGCAGCATTATGATTCTAGAATAGATATTACGGGCAGATGAATCATAAAGGTTTGAAGCTTCAAAAAGTTAGAATTTATGGTATCTCTTTGGTCGGGCAAGGCGTCCAGGGGAGTAGTTCTGTTCAGGCCAGGAGTCAGGACAGCATTTAAGTTGCCTCAAACAATCAATTCATCCTGTTTGACCTGGGACAGCAGGGTACCGAGTTTTTTTAATAACTTGTGTTACCGGTAATCATAATTTGGAGTGTATATGTTCACAAGGGTACAATGGAGATGTGATTATATGATTTCGTTTAATATCAGTTGCCACTTTATCTATAACCTACCACATTACTAACATATTGCCTCCTGCGACAAATTTGGTATTATCTGGTGCTCGGGATTACTATCCTATGGGCTACACACAGCTCTAAGCTGTCAACTTCAGCCAAAATCTCCACAGCAGTGATTCCTGATATGCTGTTCCCTGGAAGTGAACATCAATGCCTATGATCTTATTGATAATATAAATGTAAAATGCCTTTCACAATATTTCATATTTGTCATTAACAATAGTAAAGTAGCCTGGTCACTGTTGGTATGGATTTATTATTGACAGAAGTAGTATTTATTATTTTAGTGTAATTGTGGTCAAATGTATTTTCTAAAACAGAAAAGTATATCCTATAATTGATGTTTCCTCTGTTCAGAAGTAAAGATATGTAAATTGTTGTTAGATTGATAGTTGGTGCTGGTTTAGTGTGGACATTAGAAATTTCCATATTTACAAATTTATGACTGGGTCCTTCAGTTGTGCAATATACATCCTGCATAACAACCAAACTAAATCGTTATTAATGGTCACCAAACTGATTATAGTGCTGGGGTTGTCACATCACTTGATGCATATATTTTCCCTCAAGGCTCAGGTGTAGGATTCTGACTGATAGAAGAGTATTGAAGGGAAAAGAGGGTCATGACAGGTTACAGCAGATATTGATCAGTTGCTACTGAAATTAATATTGATTAGAACAGAGGAATAAGGCTGTGACTCGTTTTGTCATTTTTTTTTTACCTTAGTGTTTGAGGGTTGTTATGGCCCCTTTATACCAAGGGATAATTGTTTTATGCTTTTAAGCAACCATATTTTAGTACATACTGTCAATGCCAGGTTGATTCTAGCATTAAACCAGAACCGGATTTAGACCTCATGGGGCCCTAGGCAAGATACTGGTTTGGGGCCCCCTCCCTGAAAAAATCCATAGCACTATAGTTTTTAGCATAACATATAGCCTTATTCAGGGCCTGGCTGGCAGACTTTAGCCCAGGGGGGCAAGCACATAGCACTGTCCCTTAAGTAGTGGCCCATTTTTAAAGGTTGGTCTCACCGCCAGCCCTGGGAGGGCCCTCTGGGGACCGCTGGGCCCTAGGCAAGTGCCTAGGTTGCATAGTGGTAAATCCGGCCCTGCATTAAACCATGAGGAAATGGCTGTTTCCGCATGATGTATTTAAGTATGTTAGCAGCTAAACAAATGTCTAATGCAGGGGATATTAGAGATATCTCCAATATTAGGCAAAGAACCACACAATAGCGCAGTCCCCATAATTTTCAATAGGGGCTACACTATGATTTAATTGATCAAGCTCCAAAAAGCTTAACTTTTCAGAGCTTGATAGTAATAGTTAATTGGTTCAACCCCCTAGGCGCACAGTATGTGAATAAAGATTTTAGCTAGATGGAAGGTAGCAAAATTAGACCACATAGATAATTATAGTATACAGTCACTTAGTCAGTATTAATTCAACAAATATAAACTTTACTTGTCAAATATAGTAATATAAACAATAAATGTGTGCACAGAAAAGCTTAGAGAGTAGAAAATAGCAATAAAGTAAATTGCTAATGGTTCGGATATAATCCTTGTAGTGTTTATATATCTTATTATGTCCTCCTGTATTGGTTTTTATACGAATCGCAATAAAGTTTAGTGTAAAAGTTCAGTTCCAACGTTATGAAATTAATATTCAGTTCTAAAGTTGAAATAATGTTTCTGTTACTTTTGGTACACTCACATGCATCTTGCAGAGGTTGCAGGCTCCATTGACGTACTTGTTGCAATTCTGGATCTTCTGTGGAACTCCTGTCTTGCATCCCTGAAAGGGAGGTCATGGGCTGGCGTGCAGAGACTTGCCACGGAGGTTTCACAAAGAAATTTGATCCTTGTAATTGAACAGGTGCTGTTTGAGCACAAATTGGTAGAAATGTGTGATAGAAATGCTCTGCATTAGCGCACCGGATTGTATAACAGCAGTATCTGTATTGCCTGGTTGAGATTCGGTAAAGCAACCTTTCAAGATCTCATAAAGTCCAAAGTCTGATGCATTTCACCCCTCTGCATTAGGTGCTTCTTCAGGGATAAGTTTATGCACGTGTGTGTGCGGGTAGGTGTCACCTATGTAAAATGCAGCATTTTATCAATGCATTTTTTCAAAAGGCACTTGTTATTGTTTCTGGACACTCAGAGGCTAATGCTGAGCTTGGCATATGCCCATTTACCTAGCTCAAAATATGCCCATTTGTAATGCTCATGTTCACAAAGAATAACGAATACAGATTTGGTACCTGTGCCTCCTTAAGCTTAGAGAAGCAAAACAATGGAGGGAAGGGGTGTGCAAACACAGATAGAGTACTATAAGGGCCTGTTCATGTAATTATGATGCATATACACCTATCAGTAGCCATATCACTTGGGGGTGCCCGAAGGCAAATACACGTTGATGATGATGGTCGGCAGAACAAGCAGGACGGTTATGATTGGCTGATTGCAGATTCACCTCAAAATCAGGTAGGTGCTTTCTCATTGCTCCTGTCTAAATTATATGATTTTGTGAGCATAGTTTAGAATTATTTTTTTGCTACTTTAATTTGTACATCAGACGAGTTTTTTTTTTTATTTAAATCAAACCTAATAGAGAATGCATTTTTCGCTATCAAAAAAATTGTTACATTTTTTCTTGTGCTTATGACCTGTTTGAGTGTAAGTGTATTTGGGTGCAATTACGCCTGACGTAAACCTGGCAAATATGTGACTGGTGCAGAGCTGTAAGCATCTGGAGATATGTACAACTTAGTATATGGGCATAAATAAACTATTTTTATGTGCAACTTTTTATAACTTTGACAGTGTGACTCCATACTGAGAACTGAGCTGCTAATAACAGTTTTAGATCCCAGTGATATGACCAAATGTCATATCACTGGGATCTGAAGAAATATGATATCCCATATCACTGGAATATGAAGAAAATATCACATTCTACACAAAACATAGACGTTTATCTTATTACATGTTTGTAGCTATAGTAGATTTATGTAATCCCTGGGGGTGTATAGAATAGGTTTACATACCGTTGGTAGTTTCAGTGCCTCCACCCATGTCTCTTCATTAGGAAGCAGGCAGGGCCGCCGAGAGGGGGGGGGAGCGGGTACATTTTACCCGGGCCCGGGCTTGCCAGGGGGCCCAGACCGGGCCTTCGCTGCAAATTTGTTTGGTTTTTTTTGTTGTTTTTTTTTTTCATCTTCCGTCTTTTCATTTTAATTTTTTTTTTTCCGCGGGAGGGGGAGGGGGAGGGGGGGGGCGGGGGCGGGGGAGGGGGGGCGGGGGCGGGGGTCGGTCCGGCAAGATCGTTGGTGGGGGGAGCTGGGACAAAAAAAACAAACCAAAAAAAATTAATACTCACGTGATCGGCGCCGCGTCCCTCCTCGTTCTTCTCTGCACCATTCACACTGACTGTCGGGCGTGATGTCATCAAGTCACGCCCGTCAGTCAGTGAGGAGCGCCGCAGCCAGCATGAAGAAAGCAGCATGAAGACAGAAGAGAAGAGAAGAAAAGAAAGAAGCTGACAAAGGTAAGCAAAGAAATGGAGAGGCAAGAGGAGGAAAGAACAGAAAGGGACAGTACTATAAAGAAGGGGAAGAGAGGCACAGAGGAAAATAAAATGGGAAGAGAGGCACAAAGGAAAATAAAATGGGAAGAGAGGCACAAAGGAAAATAAAAGGGGAAGAGAGGCACAAAGGAAAATAAAAGGGGAAGAGAGGCACAAAGGAAAATAAAAGGGGAAGAGAGGCACAAAGGAAAATAAAAGGGGAAGAGAGGCACAAAGGAAAATAAAATGGGAAGAGAGGCACAGAGGAAAATAAAATGGGAAGAGAGGCACAGAGGAAAATAAAATGGGAAGAGAGGCACAGAGGAAAATAAAATGGGAAGAGAGGCACAAAGGAAAATAAAAGGGGAAGAGAAGCACAAAGGAAAATAAAATGGGAAGAGAGGCACAAAGGAAAATAAAAGGGGAAGAGAAGCACAAAGGAAAATAAAATGGGAAGAGAGGCACAGAGGAAAATAAAAGGGGAAGTGAGGCACAGAGGAAAATAAAATGGAAAGAGAGGCACAAAGGAAAATAAAAGGGAAAGAGAGGCACAGAGGAAAATAAAATGGGAAGAGAGGCACAAAGAAAAAAAATAGGGGGAGAGAGGCGCAGAGTGAAAAAAAGGGGGAGAAAGGCACAGAGGGAAAAAGAAGGGGGGAGAGCAGCATGGAGGGCACAGTGTGAGCATAAGGGGGCACAGTGTAGTTGTAATGAAGGGGCACAGTAATGTGTGTGATGGCACAGGGGGCTTGTTGCAATGTAGTGTGTGAGGTAGGTGGTGGCTAATTAATAGGTGCTATTTTGTTTGTAGGGTGATGGTGAGGCAATTTAATAGTGGGGACTATTAATTTAAGATGGGGAGGTTTGGGGGCTATTGAATGTTGGGGTGAGTTTAGGGAGAATGAGGTCTATTTATTAAATGTGACTATGAATTATTTAATGGCAGTGATGGTTGCAGGAAATAGGTATTGCTGGGGCTGTTTGCAGGAAGGGAAATAGGTTTATTTATTAAATGTGAATACTATTATTTTAATGTTGGGGCTGGAGGAAGACCTAATTATCAATTGTGGGTGCTATTGATTTAACGCCGGGGCTGGCTGTAATTTTCTAAATGTAGCCATTTTTTCCAAATAGGCCCTTCAACATTGCAGGATCCGGACAAGCCGCAACAAAAGAAAGCAGCAGCCACAGGTGGAGAAAGTGAGAAGAACAGGTAGGAGAGAGCAGCACAGTGTGTGAAATGTTGTGATTCTAGTAGGGACAATACCAATTTTTGGTGAGTGTTGTGCCCAATGTAAGGTGCAGGCCAAGACTGAACTGTTTGTGTACACACTGCATTCTTTGTATACTACACTGTGGTGCTAGATGTCCTGAAAGTCAGGAGTGCTTGGACATATGTGACGCTCCAGCGAATTGAGAGCCTAGTGATTTTGATGCTAGCCACGCCCCAATGGCGCATTTACCACGCCCCCAAATGCATGAACACACCTCCGAAAAATTTTGCGCCGTCGGTAGGCTAGCCACGCCCCAACAGCACATTGACACGCCCCTAAATGTATGACCACACCCCCGAATTTTTTTGCGCTTAGTCGACTATGAGGGGGGCCCCATGAATTTGTTGTACCCGGGCCCTGAATTCCTCTTGGCAGCCCTGGAAGCAGGTGCATCTTCCCCGCTTGAAAACCCACAGCCCACAGCACAATAGTATGGTGAGTAAACTTAGGTAGTACGTTTATATAGGAAAAGTGGGAGCGGAGTAGACGAATGAAAGGTATGAAATAGTAAACAGTGGTAACGTCAGGAATGACAAGTGACTTGTGACAAAACATACTGATGAGTGAGATATTGTGCATTTCTTGCTGGCTTTAAACACACAAGAATATGGGAGTAATAAAATGAGATTAGAGTTTCAACTACCTGTCTACACAGAAGTGGGGTGACCAATTTTAAAATTAAAGCCTCGGTCACAGTATCATCATCATCAGCTATTTTTATAGCGCCACATATATCGTAGCGCTGTATAGAAAACACACTCACATCAGTCCCATTGGAGCTTACAGTCCAAATTCCCTAACACACACACACACTGACACACTAGGGTCAATTAACCTACTAGTATGTTTTTTGGATTATGGGAGAAAACTGGAGCACCTGGAGGAAACCCACGTAAATATGGATAACATACAAACTCCACACAGATAAGGCTATGGTCGGGAATTGAGCTCATGACCCCAGTGATTTGAGGGAGAGGTGCTTAACAATAAGCCACCATGCTGCCCATATATAAACATATATTGTCCCACTGAGCTAGATATTCATGATATGCAATGACAGATAATTATGAGGTATAACACCTTGACAAACTAAATAATTAGCTTGAGGACCTAACTGAAATTATTATTAATGGTCATTAAATCTTGCATCGATTATAGTGCTGGGGTATTCATATCACTTAATTGCAAATGTGTGTTAAGCAGCCATTTTGACTGATAGAAGGGTATGGAAATGTTATATATAAGGGTGAATTGATTGGTTACACTTACATAATGCAACACAACACAACAGGTGTGTGCCTTTAATGCGACAAACCAAGGCAGCCGATTTTGTGACTTTAGAAGGCTAAATTAACTGCTTTTGTGCTGTCCCCCCTGACAGTAAATCTGAGTGCATTTGTATTTTACATTGTACATTACACTAACGCAAACATTTATGTTGTTTGGTATATGGAATAAGAATCGCTACTTAATTTGCTGCCTCAGGAAGTAGAATATGTAGGTTCACCACTGCACCACATAAATCCTTTTGAGAATAACAGGATAACAGGCATTCACAAGTTTCCATGAAACTAAGAAGCAACTTATCCCCATACACAGAGCCATAAGTAGACATTTAATGCCCTTGGCAAGAGAGAACACTAGCACTCTCCCCTCCCCCCCATTTTGGAAGGAATGGTAGACTCCCTCCTCACTACAAAAAACTTTATTTATAATTAGTCAATAATAATAACAGCTTTCCACACAAATCAATTGATTATTTAGGGAAATGGGAAAATAACATCCATCTCTCAATTCAACCATATCACAATAAATTATAGTCAGGAAAAGGATTTTGATCAACAAGTCTCACTTCATGGGAAAAGATTTAGAGAAAGAAAATACCTAAACCCTCTAATTAAAAGTGCCATAAATCGAGCACAACAAGTCACAGCTGTCAATAGAAACAGTTCAAACATCTTGTAAAACAAACATATTGTAGCACAGACTTGCATGTTTTATTTTATGCTTCAATACTCAATTACTTTTATACTTAAATATTTTGACTTTTGATAGATGTATTTGGAAAACTGCACATTGAGATTCATATACAGCATATATTGCCACAGCAATTACTATAGCTTATTTTTTGAGCTTTATATTTATTGAAGAAACTAATGAGTACAATATAACAATAAACAAACTATAATAACAAAAAGAATTGTTTCCTCTTTGTTTTGTTTTTTTTTCTCATAAAACTGGGAGGCGGTAGGAAAGTGTATAGCTCCCTTTTTGTATTTGCTTTCTATATATAGTGTTAACCTATTCCACAGTGCTCTACAAACATATAATATTAGGCACATCCATCACTGCCCAGTAGGGCTTATGGTCTAATAAACATACCATATATGCACAGAAACACACCAGGGCCAGTTTATTAGAATGTCAGTTTACCTATCAGTCTGTCTTTTGACAATGGGTAGAAACCAGAACACTAGTAAGGACATACAAACTCTCTGCAGATAGCTCTCTGGTTCGGAATGGAACCCAAAGCCCCAATGGTGTGCCACATGGGGACATTTTTCCATATTTTACAAATCCATTTGATAATCTATATAATGCGCCAGTGATAAGGTATGTTGCAAGTAAGGTGGAGCTGAGCTGTGCTTTTTTCATTGATTGTGCATATATTATAGGATTTTTGGGACACAGTTTTTTGCTACTTTCATCCAAATACGAGAAAGAATATTATATCTACTATATAATATCAAGCCTAATAGCAAATTAGTTTTTTGCTATCAAAACAAATGTTAACAAACTTTTCTTGTACTTAACACCTGTTTGTGCATATGTTTATGTAGGTGTATGAATGTTTGACGTAAGTCTTATTTGAACCTATATTGTACAGGTGCAAAGCTGGACACATCTTGAGATGCCTAGTATTCCCAATTTGTGGCCAACTCAGCATCAGGCCTATAATAATTTAGCTATAGAAAATGTGGCTAGACTACATTCAAGAGTGAATGTCAGTTTCCTACTAAAATAATTACTCATAAGATTATTTAACTCAATGGTTGTGAGGAAACAACTAGTGAATTCAACACCACCATTGTACCTCATTTCTCACAAAATGTGGACTGCGATAAGTATTGCTTTTAACCATCATCATCATCAATTTATATAGCGCCACTGATTCCGCAGCGCTGTACAGAGAACGCACTCACATCAGTCCCTGCCCCAGTGGAGCTTACAGTCTAAATTGCCTAACATACACACACACAGACACAGACAGACAGAGAGAGAGGAAGAGACTAGGGTCAATTATTGATAGCAGCCAATTGACCTACTGGTATGTTTTTGGAGTGTGGGAGGAAACCGGAGCACCCGGAGGAAACCCACGCAAGCATAGGGTGAACATACAAACTCCACACAGATAAGGCCATGGTTGGGATTTGAACTCATGACCCCAGCGCTGTGAGGCAGAAGTGCTAACCACTTCGCCACCCGTGCTGCCTTTAGACCATTTTAGATTCAGGAAACTTTAGTCAACAGTGATTCAGGTCCTCTTGAGATACCCATTGTGTGAACTTGATATCCTTAGACACTATGGACCCACTACTGGAGGGACTAGATTGAGTCCCATATAATGAGCACATACTGCAACATGGAAGAACCGAGTGTCAGGGCTGGTGTGGGGTTATGGCTCCAGTGCTGCACTGACCACAGTTTGGAGCACTACAGAAAAACAGCGAGGATCAGCCAACCCTATTCCTTTTATGTGGAAACCCTGTGGGTCTTGAGGATCTGTCTGCCTACAGAGTATAGAATATCAGTGTAGTGTTCCATCTGTACCTATTGTGTGATGTATGCCCCCTCTGCGTAGTATGAATTTGGCAACCATTTCTTGAAAGTGCTAAAATTGCTGTTGGTGTTTTTTCCATTTATTAAACTAATGCATGTTTTTATCATGATATTTGCCTGAATGTGAAGTTATGTTCTCATGTCCACTGTACTGTGGGTAAATAGCCTGTGGGTGGCCAAATACGGTGACTATGGTGTGTGGGCATTTTTGTAAACAATTATTAGGTTGTTAATCCTACATAACAGCTCCAACCAAAAATGAGCCCTGGCTTTACAGTCCTCAAATAACCACCTTCATTCAATTTCTTAACTTTAGAATTCCCTTTTACAAGTAGAATTTTCCACCTACATTTTTTATTTTTCCTGCAGTACCTACCTTGTGTAGCTAACGGACAGAGATGTTTTCCCTTGATTGCTAGGGAAATCCAGTGCCTTCTGTTCTGCATACTGTATGGGACATATGGGACATGCACCCTCACTGAATTCAAATTCCCAAAATGCCTGTTGCATTGAATGCAATTGTTTTTCATTTTATTGCATGTTCTCCCCATGTTTGCGTGTGTTTCCTTCGCAGGCGCGGGCTGGGAGAGGGATGGCCGGGGGGCACACAGGCTGCCGCATCATATTACAGGGGATGCATCCTCTGTCATGTGATGCGGCCGCCTGTGCGCTATATACATGGCTGCTGATGATGATGATGATGATTGTTGTAATGTCCATTGCACAGTGCTATTTCACGCTATATACGCTACACAACGGACAATAGTAATGTAGTGAGAGTGCAAAATTTAAGACAGCATTTACATTCCCATAACCTGGCATAGAGCTTAATTACAGCTAACAATATTTACATAAGGCATTGTAAAATGACTTAGGGCCTGATTCATTAAAGAAAGTTAAGCAAAAGTAAGCAAGTAAGGCAAAACCATAATGCATTGGAGGGGGAGGTAAATTTAAAATGTGATGGCAGATTTATAGTTTGGGTAGGGCATGTCCTAGATCAACTTTCAATTTAAGTGTACAAATAAGCTATCAAGTATGTGTGTGCTACATGACAAAACAGCCAGTATTTAACTAATGTGCAAAATAATAAACAAATTTCCACCCCTTGCACTGTAATATGGTTTAATCCAGACAACTTGAGTAAGAAAACTTACTCCACTTTGTTACTGAACTTTCCTTAATGAATCAGGCCCTTAGTGAGTAGTGGTTTCAATTTGATGACTGATTAAATGTCACAGGTTAGTTTACTATAGACAGGATGACTTTGAGTGAAGTCCATAGGTTAAGCTCTGTTGTAGGAACTCATCAATATGGCAAAATGCAGAAAAAAATAAAACACAGAACTCTGTTATACATGTGAAAGGCAAAAGATGCTTGGCAATCAAAAGAGGTGAAAGGTTAACTGTTAATAGGGGCTTTGTTCAGTTGGGCAGATGACCATAAATATGGCGTGTGGGGGTCGTTATTTATGTCCAAGTTTTCCCTTCGGGAAAGTCGATAGGCTGAATTTCAAAAGTTTCTTTAATGTTCACCTCCAGTTGGTTTCTCAGATATGTCATCTGACTTGTAGAGTGGGACAGTTTGGTCTTTTTGCATAGTGATTATGGAAAAAGTAAATCCCTAACATCGCAATGTATTCTGTTACCTAAATTGGGTAGTAAGTGGTTTCAGCAGCCATCTTTGCTGTAACATACACCGTATGAAGTCCTGAAAGCTTTGAAATTTGTTCTTGCCAAACTTAAGTTTAAAGGTTTTATTTAAGTAGGAAATACTACATATTGTGCCCTGAGGAGCTTTAAGCATTTCAAACTGGATTTCCATGCCATCCAGGATGACCAATACCTTTTGAAATCAAAGCGAGTGTCAAATTACAGCCACCTGTGATCAGATTATGTTTTGTTTTGGTTTTTTTAATCTAAAGGCTGTTATTCTTTGGGTTCTTACATTCTCCGGCTGTCTATGGGGAGAATAAATACATTAACCCTATTATGTGTGTGAAATGAAAAACGTATCCTGTTTATTTTGGTTCAACAGAAGTAGAGGTGACCAAAGCTGTGCCAAAATTTTATGTAATAAAATTTCACAGCATAACAGGCTATTTCACAGAGGTGTAAAGTTCAGGTGGTACAATCTTTGAGTTCAGCTTTAGCTATTTCACAGAATGGCCACTTGGCACCATACAGTATTTGTAAATTTGCATTTCTATTGAATTTATAAAGAGAGCTGGGGCAATGGCCAGCAATTCATTCTGCTGTGTGGCGTGTTTGAGGTAGAACACTGATGGCCAAATTCTGCTAGCAAAACATGTGAAAATCTATATTTATCTAATATAAAAGACTATGGGCTAGATTTACTAAGCGGCGGGCTTGAAAAAGTGGAGATGTTGCCTATGGCAACCAATCAGATTCTAGCTTTCATTTATTTAGTGCATTCTACAAAATGACAGCTAGAATCTGATTGGTTGCCATAGGCAACATCTCCACTTTTTCAAGCCCGCCGCTTAGTAAATATACCCCTATGGGTCTGATTCCTTAAGGAATTCAAGGTGAGTGTAATTTGATTTTTTTTAAAAATGGACGAATAATGCAAACTGGCACGTAAGTAAGTATGGCACTTGCCGTATGCAGACAGGTAATACACAGCAAAAATACATAGTACAATGCATTTGTACATATAAAATCCCATCAGAATGCAGATTAAATGATATTATTAAATACTAATATTGAATAATAATACCTGTTGATCTCACAGGGCCTGATTCACTAAATAAAGTTAAGCAAAAGTAAACAAGTAAGGCAAAACCATGTTGCATTGGAGGGGGAAGTAAAATTTCAGTGTACAAATAAGCTATCAAGTATTTGTGTGCTACATGAAAAAACAGCCAGTATTTTCCTTATGTGCAAAATAATAAACTAATTTGCACCCCTTGCATGCAACAATGGTTTTGTCCAAGAAATCTTACTCAATTTGTTGCTTAACTGTCCTTAATGAATCAGGCCCATAGTCATAAATGGAAAAAACATTTTTTTTTATTTTTTTTTTACATTGTTTTCTTCCATTAAATACATGTATCAGGATATTATTTATTAATGTTTATTGTATATAAAATGCATTTTTACAGTAGTACTAGTTTGCAAACACATGTTCTAGCATGCGTTCACGACTGTCATCACTATGGCCCTTACACCTGCCCTGTAGCTGGTGCAAGTGATATGACTGAAAATCAAGTATATGAGAGATGCCCAAAGCTTGAATCGGACAGGTGCGCGTGCGCTCAACCTTGGAATGCCTTGAATGTCATCAGTAGTGTGTTTTTTAAAAGATTTGACACAAAAATAAATACTTAGATAGTAATTAAAATACTGAATCAGTGGTATAGTGCAGATTACAATGCACCCACCACTGTACTACTTAGTTAATGTCCCGAACACATTCAGCCACTGTTCCTCCTTCCCTTGTACTGTCTAACTTCTGAAACCCGTTTCCTGTCCTGTGGCTGCTGCTTCTTTTCTTCTTTAGTCACAAACTACCTTTAGGTGACATGTGACAGGAGAAGAGAGAAGACAGATCACAGGGAACATACAGCAGAGCAGCAGATGTTTGGGGACATAAGGCATGATAGTTTATGGACAGAAGAGAAAGCAGAGCTGCAGAAGCAACAGCAGGCGACAGAGCATCAATATTGGCAGTTGTTTGGGACAGAAGAAAATAAAGTGGATTTTAAATGAAGAACTGAGGTAAATAGCCCAGCAGGTGGAGCGGTAGTTATTTAATTGGGACGAGGGGGAGAACGCTAGAGAGAGAGGTTCATTATGAGGATTTGATGTGAAAACTGATGTGTCTGAAGCATTGATTGGAATTTGGTATGAGGAGTATAGCAGGAGTGGAAAGAGGGAGAGAATATGTTCCTGAGTGTTGGTCGAGTTCAGAGTGATGTGCTGAGACAGAGAGATAAGGATTCCATATATATTCACTAGTATGAAACGAATATGTAGAGACATAAGCCAAGTATTATGACAGAGAAAGTAGAAATAAGTTCAGCCAGACTAATGCAAGTAGAGTCAGATGCTGAGAGTTGGGAATATACTAGAAGAGATTTCTGTGAGAATGAAGGACTGTAATACATATTCAGAAGTGTGAGAGTCAGAGAAGATGGCTGCATACTAATGTGAACTGGAGAGTGCAGAACTTGGGTTTCCCCTTATATAGGATTGGAGGCATCATGGAGCAATGATTGACTACTACCTCTTGAACAAAGTGAACTTGTTAACACTTGATAAGCCCAACAATGGGTAATATGACTAAGGGTGGCATTCCCGCAGAGTACAGAGGTAAACAAGTGATTTATGCTGCATTTATGTAACGTGCTATGAGATGTGAAAACCAGAGACTGTATGTAGAGATTGAAAATATATACTCTTGATGGTGCACATTATTTTCAGCATTTCACCTGCACCTCCTCCTTTCTAATCACACCTGCATGTGCATGGAAAGATAAAGACTTCTGTTTGCCGATACTGACCAATATACCCAGTATGGAAGAGAGAAACTGAGCTACAGCTGGACATTTGACCTAAGGGCATCACAACCAGAGAAGAAATAAGCCTGCACACAGTATATTCCATATTATATATGGTACCAGCTGCGTGGCTCTATATGGCAACAAAACAAAAAACAAAACAAAAAAGACAGTTGTAGTCAGCGCTTATCCTTAACACTGCAGATATGTGTGTATCTAGCAATATGAAAACATGAGGTATTAGTTCATATTTTGATCAAAACATTTAAGCCTGCATCACAAGGTAGATGTCAGGGAGGACACGCTACTAAATCACACATATTTACAAACGGGGGTTTAAAATAAGAATAGTAACAAGCACCAATAGATTTGCCAAGAACCAATGTCTTTAACATTAAGGCAACAAATCCTACAGTGTCTTCTATTGAAAGCTTATTTATACCTGACTACTTTTTATACCTCACTTCCTAGAGGTATAAAAAGAAAATAACTTCATGTGCCATTTTGTTCTTAAGTGGACAAAGTGTATTTTGACACTAGTTTTGGTTTCATGACCCTACCCACTCTGTGTTCACCTAGGTGGGCAGAGCTTGATCAAATCATGTCATCAAGTTGGATGGGCAAAGTGTATGATGAAGCAATTTGTGTCATCATGGCATGTACACACGCACCCCTTGCAGGGAGGAAAGTGTAAGGGAAAATTGCCTGCTCTCTCATGAACTTGACAGATCTCAATTTAAACTGGTAGTCTTCTGGACATTCCAACAGAATAGGCACCTATGAGTTCACATTATATATTGTGAAATAAATGTACTTTTCTGTAAGTTTGGAATTTCTTCTTGAACACTAAACTATCCAGAGATGATTCCTTTCTTAACCTTGTAAACTAAGCTGTTTATCAGATTAAAAACGGAAAGATAACTGAAAAAACGCTCTTGCCAAATTTAAAGGACCGATACGATCCAAAATTTGCCCTTCCTGTCTATGACATAGCCCTCCCTGCTGCTCAAACGTATCAGAGAAGGCAAAAGTAAACCCGAGAAAAACCATTAACATTACCTTAAGGCCACTTAGTTATATGGCACATGTTAATGTCGCATGGCTGTATACTTAAAAAATATGCCTGGCAAACCTAGGATTTTTCCTAATTTTTAGCAATCCACTATAAGTGGGCATGATCTGTTACCAAAATAAATTCCTTAAAAAGCACTATTTCAGGGTGTCTATGGCCCTTTTAAAAGCTACAGCTATTAGTATTTTCATAAGTTTATTAGCATTTTTTTATTGCTAATATAAAGTAGTTTAAGTTCTTTGAACTCTATAATTTGTGCATGTACAGCATAAAGTCAATGGCATTAATCTGCACCAAAATCTACTCAAAAAAGTTTGAAGCCATCAAGTTTGGTAGAGCATATAAAGCCATTTTTAAACCCATCTGTGACATTGTTGTGAGATTGATGGTGATGCCTGTCACACATCTAGGGTGCCATCACTATAATTATTATGACTCTGGGTACCACACCCTTCATCTCTCTTTACAACTTAAGTGAATTGTACACAAATAGTAAACTGAGCAATAGATTGTTAGTTAGACACATGGGAAAAGATTGTTATCTCCGTGCCCCAATGACATTTAGGAAGCATTGTGGCCATTTCAATGAATGATGCCACAGCACCGCTCATGTTTGAGTATGTGCACTTTTTTGGGGGGAGGGGGTTGAATGTCAAATATAGACCCACGGACAACCAACCAACAGATGCATTATCCAGTGGTTTGTAGGGCCCAAACTCAAATTGGAGTCATTGTGCAGCAATTTTTTAAACTCTAAATCTCATATGGCTTAGGCAAAGCCACCATCCAAATATGTTTAGAAAAAAAGCCTCCTTCTCTGTCCTGACCAGGCTGTGCACATTAGCATTGTACAGGTGCGGATTGGCCATAGAACATACCATGACTTTTCCCAGTAGGCTGATGAGCCAATGAGACTTTCAGATGGATTTTCGTTTTTTTGTTTTTCTTCTGTTTTTTTAAAACTATTATTTCTTTGTGCCATCACAGGCTCAACGGGGATGGCCCTGGTTTTACAGCCACAAATGCATTGCATTTTAAACCAAAATTACCACAAGGTGCAGCGACAGGCTGGGCTGGAGGGCATAAGGGTATCTACCCCAGGGCAATCCATACGCAACTGTGGCTATTCAGACCTTTATGCACTTATGACTCCTTATGCCTGAAGAGGTGAGACTGGCGATGAAAAGGGTGTTCTAACTTAGGTACTGTATAGTAAGAGTCTATGCAACCAATTGCACAGACTGAGACATAGGGGTATATTTACTAAACTGCGGGTCTGAAAAAGTGAATATGTTGCCTATAGCAACCAGTCAGACGTTAGTTATCATTTATTTATTACATTCTACAAAATGAAAGTTGATTGGTTGCTATGGGCAACATCTCCACTTTTTCAAACCCGCAGTTTAGTAAATATATCCTGAAGTCATAGATATGGCTGAAAAAGAGGTTTTATTTGTGGGGGGTCAGGGGCAGGTGTACGTAGCAGATGTTGATGGTGATGATGATGATAATGATGAACACATGAACTAGCAAACTGCTTGTAATTAGAGGTTTGCGAATGATTCACAGACTCTTATTGAGCTTTTAGTAGATTGTTAGCCATAGATTAGGAATTGTAGAGCGTGTTATACAAAGATAAAAAAATAAATTAATTATTTTTACGCATGTCGGAAAGTTGTTCCTGCTATATTAGCTAGGTTATTCAAGTTTAAATGATGCTTCATATCATTTGTGTTTGTAAAATATTAAATCAAAGCTTTTTGTACATGTTCCCAAGTTAGAATTAAACGTCTGAGGGGTGTGTATGTTGTTAAGCAAACGCATCTGATACTCATTCAGATCCGGACGAATCATTAACTATACGATCACACTTCATTTGTATACGCTTGCTTGCAACTTTTTCAATCTCAAATTTCGCTTACACTTGCGTTCCACTTTGAATCAGGAACAGAAACTCCACACGCCCTTACTGGAATTGCACTTTTTTGCCCCACTTATTTATCCTAAAAAAAAATCTGTTTTTCACTTGCATGTATATTACAAAGTCACAAATAAAGAGAAAAGGTCATTATTTATCTTGATTTTAGACTTTACATCACAAACTCCTGCAATTTAAATAAGGGTATGTAGACTTTTTAATGTCCTTTGTACCCTTTACACTGGGCCCAGCTATCTAGATTAATAATCTCATAAATGCCACTAACCCTCACACTGTATCTACAGCTACACGAATACCTTTACACACTGAATCCTGAATTGATAAATGATACTAAGGAAAAAGCAGAGATATTAAACACGTTCTTTTCTTCAGTATTTACCAGAGAGGAACAAATGGCAGGAGTAATACATAAAAATGGAAATGAAACCATGCCATTAATTAATACTTGGTTGTCAGAGGAAGAAGTCCGAAGGCGACTGAAGAATATTAAGATAAATAAAGCTCCAGGTCCAGATGGCATACACCCAAGGGTCCTTATGGAATTAAACTCGGAAATAGCTAGACCGCTATTCTTAATTTTCAGAGATTCAATCTCATCAGGCTCAGTACCAAGGGATTGGCGAATAGCAGATGTGGTGCCGTTGTTTAAAAAGGGGACGAGATCACAACCAGAGAATGATAGACCTGTAAGCCTGACATCAATAGTGGGGAAACTACTGGAAGGTATTTTAAGGGACAGTATTCAGGATTACTTGGTACGCAATAAAATTATTAGTGGGAATCAACATGGATTTGTGAGGGATAGGTCATGTCAAACTAATCTAATTAGTTTCTACGAGGAAGTTAGTGGGAACTTAGACCAGGGCAGGACAGTAGATGTGGTCTACTTAGATTTTGCAAAGGCCTTTGATACAGTGCCACACAAGAGGTTGGTTTACAAAATAAGGGAACTGGGTCTAGAAATCAAAATTTGTACTTGGATCGAAAACTGGTTAGAGAATAGGGAACAGAGAGTTGTGATAAATGGAACATTTTCTAATTGGTCAAAGGTCTTAAGTGGAGTTCCTCAAGGTTCCGTGCTGGGACCACTCCTTTTTAATATATTTATTAATGACCTTGGTGATGGTTTAGAGAGTAAAGTTTCTATTTTTGCAGATGACACTAAACTCTGTAAGGTAATAAAATCAGAGCAAGATGTAGCTTCTCTACAGAGGGACTTAAATAAACTGGAGGATTGGGCGGCTAAATGGAATATGAGGTTTAACACAGATAAATGTAAGGTTATGCATTCAGGGATCAAAAACAAGAACGCAAGTGTAATTTTGCCACTGTATAAATCATTGGTAAGACCTCATCTTGAATATGCAGTACAGTTCTGGGCACCACTCTATAAAAAAGATAATTTGGAACTAGAAAGGGTTCAGAGAAGGGCGACAAAATTGATAAAGGGTATGGAGTCATTAAGTTATGAGGAAAGGTTAGCCAGTTTAGGCATGTTTACTTTAGAAAAGAGGCGTCTAAGGGGAGATATGATTACTATGTACAAATACATTAGGGGTCAATACAGAGAGCTTTCATGGGAACTTTTTACCCCAAGGACCATACACAGGACACGTGGTCATTCCCTAAGGTTAGAGGAGAGGAAATTTCACAACCAGCAAAGGAAGGGGTTCTTTACAGTAAGGGCAGTCAAGATATGGAATTCATTGCCAGGGAAGGTTGTGATGGCAGATTCAATAGATATGTTTAAGAAAGGGTTAGACACATTTTTAGCGGAAAGGTGTATCCAGGGATACGACCGTTAATTTAAAATAAAGGATAGTAGTGGATATAGGGTAAAAATTGGATTGCAATATTGAGTCTGGGGGGATTTTCAAAATTGAAACAGATGGGCGGTTGCCTACTCTGGATTAATTTCAAATATAAGTGCAGGATCGCAGGAGATCCAAAATAGGTTGAACTTGATGGACTGGTGTCTTTTTTTCAACCTCATCAACTATGTTACTATGTTACACACCTCTAAACATCACACATTTCAGTATGTCCAGCACTGGTGCCATTAATATCTCCTTACACACATTACACTATGTTTAACCACAACCCAGGGGCAAATGTAGGATTTCTAGTGGGGAGTTCCTAAGTTATGCTACCAGAGTGGACATGACCATCATGCAATTGACGTGGCTTTCATTTTAGGTGGTGTTACACATAGGTATGTACAGTACAATTTATTAGGGTATGCCCCACAATAGTACCCTCATTTCATATTATGCCCCACAGTAGTACCCCCAATTCATATTATGCCCCGCAGTAGTACCCACAATTCATATTATGCACCACAGTAGTGCTCCAAGCTCACATTATGCCCCACAGCAGTGCCCCAAGTTCACATTATGCCCCACTGTAGTGCCCCCAAATTTGTATTATGTCCCATTAGTGGCCCAAGTTCATATTATGCTACACTAGTGTCCCCAGTTCCCATTATGGCACACAGTAGTGCCCCTAATTTCTTATTCATATTATATACACACACACACACACACACACACACACACACAATAAGTCAATACAAGGGGGTTGTGGATAATACTATTCTGAATATTTAACAGTGCTGACTCCACGGGCTAAGGCTGTGCATACAAAGTCCAGTGCACTGGTCACCACCAGTTTTATTATTCCCCCCTTATATGTCTGGAGTGTGTTGCAGGTCAGATGGATGGCTGGGCCAGAGAGTCACATATAGCTTGCACTGATGACTCCAGGAAGCGCAACAGGCAGGGTTAGATGGCAGGCTTGAAGGGAGATGCAGTCACCAGATGAGAACATGCAGCCAGACTGTCAGTTTGTTATAGCTATTGAGTGCCAGGGGCCCAATGTGCTGGGTACTATTGTTAGGCAGTGGGAAGGCAGTGTGCAGAAGAGGGGACCGCAGGAGCACTGGCCAAACATAAGCACAGGCCTCTAGCCATGGCAAATGTCGTTGTCCTCACTCCCCCTTACTTCCAGCTGGAAATAGATGTTGGCGGCACAGGGAAGCAGAGCCCAGTGGGGTGTTGGAGACTCTTGTGGGGTCCAGCGTGGGCCCTGTTATGCTGTTACAATCCCGGGCAAGAGGGGTTTCCGGGCAGTTGGAAACATCCTGGGTGCACACTGGCAACCTACAAAAATACCTCTACACATTGTACAAAATGCTGCATTCTTTTTTAAAAACTGAAATAAATTTGATTTGATATTTAAGAAACAGTTACAACAGTCACACAATTATTACCCATGTAGGGGTATTATATGGGTGGTACTAGGTTTAGTAGTGTACATAAAAGAAATAGTACAGAACAAAGACATCAGCGATAATATCTTATAGCTAATAAAGTATGAATAAAATTTTATAATCTCATTAATTCTACAGTGTTAAGGTAGTTTTTCACAAATAACAGATTATATGAAAGCAATGAAACACAAGATATATCTGTATATTCCATCAGGAACAATCCAACAATCCCTCAGAGTTTTTCAATAAGAAATGGTGATTTCCGCCAGAGTTTTTCATATTTATCTATTTTGTTATGACTCATATACATGTAACTTTCGTGACCAACTATATCATTGACCCTATCAATCCAGTCTCCAAGCAACGAACATTCTGGTGCCATCCATTTTCTGACAATAAAAACTTTAGCCAACATAAAGAGAGTGGACGATAGCTATCGAATTAGTTCATGTATCTTTTTGGTTAGACCTAAACCAGATATACACATTTTGGGACTAATAGATGGAATTTTCATATTAAGTTTCATTACACAGTGTGGTAAATTTATCAAGCTGTGAGCTTTTGGCGGGTTTGAAAAGTGGAGATGTTGCCTATAGCAACCTGTCAATACCTTCCTTTGGGTCGTCAGTATAATTGGTGATGTATGAGCAATACTTGACACCAAATTGGCACACAATATCCACCAGTAATAGGCGTGAGAGAATTCAACACCAGTCTATGTTGCACCAAGTCCTTTTTATAAGCCTGTAACTCCTTACCCGTATACCTAAAAGTGTCATCATACATCTCGGTGATATTGTCTATCAGTTTTGCCAGGTCCTGTATATATCTAAAATTTAAAGTTCCCCGAGCGATCCTGGTGGGATCTAATGCAACCATAACTTGGAAACCAGTAGTTTCATTAATTAACTTAGTAGCTACATGTTCTTCATCAGGAATCATATTTCTTTTGTCACAATGTTCATACCATGTGTGTATGTATGGAGGTGATGTAGTCCTATGGATATCAATAATTTCATCATGTGTAATGGTCATGACCTCGGAAGCCAATTTACCTAGAAAACACAAAAACCGTTGGAACTCAGAGTTAACCAGGAATAAGCCTTTCTCCCACAAACATAGTACACATCATCTGGGAGGTCATAAGGTACAGTACGATCATTGATAATATCACACAAAGTTTTCACCGAAACTACCCATGCCCAGTGTCTCCATTTGTTTAAGACAAGTGTCGGCATGGATAACATTTTGACAATAACCTATAGGAACTTTTCCAAAGGAAACTTTCCTATGTCTGTTGATACATCCTAGTTTATGATGCCCATCACTATTCCTGCTTATTGGTGATCTTGAAAGTTTTCCATCAATACTGGTGTGGCGAGCCATTGTCTGATCAGGTAGGTCAGCTTCCCAATTATTCTGCAAAGACCGATCTAAGGAGTATTGGCGAAGCTTTAGACTAGCGGACCTATTGATATTATACCTCCATTCTATGGACCTCCCTCCCCGTAATTCGAGGACCTCAGAGATGTTTAATGGGAACAGTACTAGTCCTATGTTATGCAGTCCATGAGTCACATGAGAGCACACCCAGTACTCGGTTTGGTTTAAGACCTTACCCACTAGGGAGTGATTCCCGCCGAAATCCAAATTACTATTGGACTGGCATCGCTGGATGTACTTCTCTTCAACTAGGGAGTCACAGTACTTACAGATAAAATATTCCTCAGACAATAGCCCCTCACACTGTTTCCGAGTTCCAGAGCTAGCAGATCTTTTCATAACCCCTCAACCGACAGATCTGTGTTGTCAGTCTCGACTTTGTCTTGTAACATCTCCGGGTTGTTGACTTTCCTGCAGTGAGTAGAGTGGACCAAGGTGTCTCTTTCTGCTACCTTCAGAGATGTGGTACTGGTCATCAACAGCTGGTGCGGGCCTTCCCAACAGTCTGTTAAACAACCTGAGCGTAAGAATTTGCAGATCATAACATATTGCCCGGGTTTAACATCATGACAGTTCGTTTCTGGCATATCAGGTGACAGAATTTTCAGTTTTTGTTGTTGTTTTTTTAGCTGACAGCTCATTTTTATGAGATATTTTTATGAGATATTGCACAGTCACTTCATTATTGCACTTCAAATCGTCCTGTGGATCTATGATCAAATGAGGTTGTCTGCCAAAAAGTATCTCAAAGGGGGACAGATTAAGAGGAGGAGGTCTGGGAGTGGTTCTAATGCTATGGCGGACTAGTGGCAAAGCTTCTGGCCACGCCAACCCAGTGTCAGCCTTTATCTTACTCAGTTTGTTCTTAATGGTACAGTTTACCCTTTCCACCTTATCACTGGCTTGTGTTCGGTAAGGAGCATGAAGTCTGCTATTGAATCCCATAAGTTTACATATGTTCTGAAAGATATCACCTGTAAAATGAGTACTCCTATTACTTTCTATGATTCTAGGGATACCATATCTGCATACAAATTTTCTTAGCAGTGAAAACAGCCGTATTAGTGGCAGCTGGAAATTCCTCTACCCAATTAGAAGACACATCAGTACAAACTAATACATATTTGAAATTCCTGCAAGGTGGAAATTGGATATAGTCAATTTTTATTACCTGAAAAGGTCCATCTGTAGAAGGTATTAAAGTAATTTTATCGTTTTCCAATAAGCATTGTCTATGCGATTTCTTGTGTTTCCAAAGCACAAATAATTTATTTAGCAGATGTAAAAGTTTTAGCAATTCAATGCATAATTATAATACAGTACAGCCGATACCAAAGATACATACATACTGCTTCGCCCGCCTGCACTAGCTGCGCTCCGCTGGTACCAGCTACAGTACTTCACTCCAGAATACTGTGGTCAGAGAATGACTGGGCTAGTACCAGCAAAGCTGTATTATATACACTAAGTGTTACAGATAAAACAATGCAGATGATGTGGCTTGCTTCTATTGGTCCAGGCTTCAAGAAGGTCCAGTGTACTGCAGGTCATAGGCCAGTTCAAACCAAAATATCCAAAGGTGGGGGTCATCTCTCCAGGGGATGTGCTCTGACTTTCCCACCAAGAATCCAGTTTCAACTAGTCTATTAGCATTTTACAGTCTGTATCACTTTAAACATTTATTCCCTATCATCGCTAACTAGAGTATGCAATGTGCGATCTGTTCGGCGAATTAATAGGGATTAAATGATACTAAACATGACATGTTTCCTGTAACCTGAAAATTAAATATCACTAGAGTGTACATATAACCTTAAGATATATATATATATAACTATAACCTAAATACCATCTGCTCTTAAATCACTGTGGAATGGAACCATTATAAATATGAAATATATAAATAAATGAATGTGAGAGTGTGAGTGTATGTGTGCGTATTTTATCGTGCGATCGCGCCACGCTACAAGTTACGTGCATACTGATCGTAATTGCACAGTAGAACAATATTAACCAATATATTTTTTGTTCATCCAATTATACGACTTCGACTGAGGGATATGGGATGGCTCAGTTGGTATTGTCTTCCCGACATTTTTCCTCAATCAAGTTAGACAAGACATTGCTTTCTTACCGACTTGAGAAGAAAAGCCTGGTGCACACCAGTATGCTCTAACCAGCGTACACATACTTTCTTTACCCAGATGAGTCAGACCATGTGCTGCCTTAGCCAGCCCTGGTTAATATGCCCTGGGAGCCATGGGCCTTCCAGACCGCCTTTGCCTGTAGGGAACACAAATCTTGCATTTCAATCAATTTCTGTGTGTTTATTGTCTGAAAAACCATCATTTTGTTGGATGACACGTTTACAGGCAACCCTGCTGCCCATTTTGCAGCTTCAACCGTCCTGCTAGTGCCCACTGACACTGGGTCTTCCTCGTATGTGTGGGCTTTGCATTTTATGAGGGCTACTGTCTTGGGTAACTGTATCGCTGTCAAGTGTCCTTTTATGTGATGTGAATGTGCTACTGGAACTAAGACGCCATTTGACTCTAGGCGTACCTAGAGTCAGTGTATATATTTGCTGACTTACCCGCTGCCAACTCACACGCTCCCCTTAGTGCTACTAGTTCGGCCACTTGGGCTGAGTGAGTTGGGCCAAGGGGTTCAGCTTCTATAACATCCTGGTCGTCTACAACAGCGTAACTGGTGCATAGTTCTCCAGTCTCATGTCTATGACAACTCTCCCTTTGTGCATCTCGAGGCACATATGGTAGATATGTAGCTGGATTTAAAGTATTGCACCGTTTGATGGTGATGTTTGCAGGTGCTATCAGAGCTACTTCCCACTTTGTGAACCTTGCTGAAGAGACATGTCTGGTTTGAGCTGAATTCAACAGAGCAGATACCGCATGAGATGTAACAGTTGAATCATTTTCTAACACTACGTCCTCGCACTTACTTACCAGAAGAGCAGTTGCTGGTACACTTCTTAAACACGTTGTGAGTGATCTTGCCACAGTGTCCAATTGTGCACTGTAGTATTCTATCGGTCTGTTAGCGTCACCATGTTTTTTTGTTAGGATACCTGCTGCACAACCATCATCTTCCGTACAGTATAACTCAAAAGGCCTTTCATAATCAGGTATTCCCAAGGCAGGTGCTCTAGTTAGACTATCTTTAAGATTAAAAAATGCCTGCTCTGACTTCTCTGTGTGTGTAACATGCTCAGGTTTTGAGGATGAGACTAATTCCTGCAATGGTAATGCCAGAAAAAAAAAAGTTAGTCTGACATGGCTGTAACTTGTCCTTTGCAACCTTGTGTCCTGTTTGCGAAAAATGAAGCAACAACAATTTAGTATTATGTAATCATGATATAAACAAATTAGAGCACAACAACAAATTGTCCACATATTGTCCACATAATTAGAATAGACCCATTGCTTGGTTGGAAGGATTGCAAGCAGTCATGTAAGGCTTGTGAGAAAATACTAGGACTGTTAATGAACTCCTGGGGAAGTCTTGTCCATGTATATTGCAATATTGCACCCCCTTGTAGCAGAATGCAAAACAATATTGATAGTCCGGGTGAAGAGGGACCGAGAAAAAGGCAGAACAAAGATCAATGACAGTGAAATGACTGGCGGACGCTGGAATCTGCATAAGGATGACAGCTGGATTGGGCACTACGAGGAATAGGCTCTCAACAACTTTGTTAACTCCCCTTAAATCCTGGACTAATCTATAGCCCCACTCCCCATTCTTCTTCACTGGGAAAATGGGACTATTGGCTGCGCTGGATGTACGAATTAAGATCCTCTGTTGCAGCAGCCTCTCAATAAGAGGATACACGCCTAATTCCACCTCCGGTTTTAATGGGTACTGTGGGATTTTGGGAGCTTGCCTGTCACTTTTCAGATTAACCATTACAGGAGCTACATTTGCCATGAATCCAGTGTCCTGTCCATCTTTGGTCCATAGGGATCCCGGTATTTGCAGTAACATTTCTTTTACCTGAGATGGACTTTGTTTTAGAACGGCAGAGTGTAACATTAACCTTTGTGGGGTGTTCAGCATGTCCTGTGCCTCATGTGCAACCTTCCCTGGTATGTCTAGGAATACACCATCAGGGGTACAGTAAATAACACATCCCATTTTGCACAACAAATCCCTGCCTAGTAAGTTAGTAGGAGCCGCTGCAGCCAAGAGAAATGAATGCTTGGTGTGCAGAGGCCCCGATAGTAACCTCTGCGAGTTTGGTCAAAGGGTAATGTAACACTCTCCCTGTTACTACCCATAGCCGGAACGGATTTGTTAGTGACCTGTAATTTTAAAGGTGAAGTTATCAATGACCTGGCCGCCCTTGTATCTATAAGAAAGGTTTGTTTTGTACCAGCTATATCAACTGTCATTGTAGGGTCTTCCCTAAGATTCTCAGTTAACTTAACTGGCTGTAGAATACAGGTATGACCTGATCCTTAGTGCTGGCTAGCACTCATCCGCGAAGCATTTGCTGCTATGATGTGTGTGGGTAACTGTTGGGAATTTTCTAAAACTTGTGTGTCTCTCCTTTGTAGGTATCTATGTGATTCCCCTCTATGTGTCCCAGATCTTTTCTCTCTACAGTATTTCATTATGTGTCCCTTTTGATGGCAATTATAACACTTCGCTGTCATATACCTCTTCTTGTGTGTGTTGTAAGCTTGTGGTCGTGTGTGTAGTCCCTCTAAAACCTGGATACTCACCATCATTAGCCTATAACTCTGCGCCTCTTTCCTTTTACATATGTTTTTATCATGCTCCATGGCAGACTCTCTAAGTGCATCTACAGTGATTCCTCTTCAGTTAGGTAAAGAGGTTTGTACCTTGGTCTTGAGATTTTCCTTGAGACCATCCATTAGTTCTGTAACAACTACTTCCCTGTGATGCACATTATCCTTTATGTTGGATATCCCTGTGTACTGTGTCATTGCTGAGAGAGCTCTTGCAAAATAATCTGCTGCAGTCTCACTATCTTTTTATTTGATAGTGAAAATTTTGCTCCAGTTCACAACAACTGGAAAGTATATGGCCAGCTGTGAGATTATTTGCTTAATATTTTCTTGGTTATCATCTGTTAAGGATCTGTCCTCCTCCAACATACAATCCTTAATAAACTTTTTATATCAATATTGGGAGGAAGATAGGTCCTTAACATCCCTCGCCAATCTTTATTAGTTGGCTCATGTGCATTACCTAAGTCTTTGACGAATTTCTGACATCTGGCCAACTCTTTTCTAGGATCTGGGAAATCAGACATAATTGAATGTAGCTCAGACCTAGTCCAAGAACAAAGCATTGCTACATGTTTTATAGGAACTACGCCATCTTTGTCCGCTTTCCCATTGGGAACTGCTATTGTGCGGACAGGATGCAAACCAACCGAATCACTAAGTGGTTAGCACTTCTGCCTTACAGCACTTGAGTTCAATTCCCGACCATGGCCTTATTTGTGAGGAGTTTGTATGTTCTGCCCGTGTTTGTATGGGTTTCCTCCGGGTGGTCCGGTTTCCTCCCACACTCCAAAAAACATACTGGTAGGTCAATTGGTTGCTAACAAAAAAAATTGACCTTAGTCTGTGAGTCTGTGTGTGTGTGTATCTGTCTCTCTGTCTGTGTGTGTCTGTCCGTCTCTGTCTGTATGTGTCTGTCTGTATGTTAGTGAATTTAGACTGTAAGCCCCAATGGGGCAGGGACTGATGTGAGTGAGTTCTCTGTACAGTGCTGCGGAATTAGTGGCATAAATAAATGGTAATAATAATAATAATAATAATTGCCGGAATCACTGTTTCGGTACAATGAATGTTCCCTCTCCTATTACATTCTCCACTATTCTCACCAATTTCAGCCGCTGCCCCTGCTGGTGGGACCGCTCCCTTTCCTTGTCTGCGTGGTGCTTCTTGCAGGTTAATAGCATGGACAATAGCTTAAATTACGGTGGGTTCATCATCTTCCTCAGAAATATTACCTTTAAACTGGCTTAAAACAGGATATAAATTGCTCGTTTCATTATTAACATTTTTAGTATCGGCTGTACTTATCCCCCCAACTGCCTAGGGCAGCGAGGGCACGCTTGCGCTCACTTCTCAGCGCTTTGTTTTCAATTTTCTTTTTTGTTGATTTGATCAGACATACTTTATCTCTAACATTACTTAACACCACTGAATCTAAACTACCAACCTTGTGGAAAGGTCTCACACAGTCCTTGGTCATCTTGACCCATTTGTCGCAGTATGCTGTTGCGCATACACCATATTTCACAAACATAATATACCTTGCCGAACCAATCGGCACTTCCTTAGGCAGCACCTCATTGACCATCTCTAGCACCCATGTGGAAATTGACTTTTCAAACGCTTTGCAGCACACATCTACCACTAGAGATTTATATTGGCCGTGGACAAATTGCAAAAGTTTCGTCCACTCACTTCTTCTCAACTGTGTACAACTGAAAAACAACACACGATTGCCAGCATACCCAGCGAGGAACCCTAACATAGAAACTGGGAAAACAAAAGTACCAACTTTGCAATACCCTGCCTTTCCAGCATACCTGCTGAGTATTTTACAACTGGTAACACTAAGTATTTACTAATACCAGCCTTGCCAGCGTATTTCCTCCAACACTTTCCTAAGTCACAATCACAATCTCACGCAGTACTGTGCGGTCTGATCGTACTGCTTAGAGATACAAACTATCTATAAATTGTGCGATTACTATTGGGCGTGTCACGAAAAACTCTTGTTTTCATCACCAGTATACCTGCCGTGTATACAGATCCTCGTCTGTCCTACCTGTCTCGTCAAACCGCAACCGATACTCTCTGTCTCATTTCAACAGTCAATCAACTTTTCACACAATTCACATACACCTTTGTTTTCTGCGTAGAAAATTAATTTTACAAGCAATTGTAATAACTTTTTCAAAGGCTTTTAACAATTGATCATACTATAAATATAACAGGACTATCTATCAAAACAACTGATTAAACACGTGGCAACAATACCGGAAAAACACATACGCAATGCAGGAAATACACATGCAAAACAAATCACATTAAAACGCACAGTGACAATAAAAGAAACAGTTTTTTCCTTCTTGTCCCTAGATTCAAATCAGCGCTCCTTGGCTTACACAAAAACGGACATTCGGTTTCACAACACAGAATGATAAACAGGCTTCAAACACATTGCGTTCTTACCCGTATATGACGCATCTCCACCCTTTGTTGAGGAACCAAAATCTACAGGCTTTGCGAATCTTCCGGTAGCGTGATCTCCACTGAAGAGCCCCCAAATTGTTATGTACGTCTAGTCACTATCCAATGAAGATTGTCCACTTCAAATAGTGTGGTTCCAAATCACAATGTGATTTAATAGCAAAAAGCAGCAGAGTAACAATTCAATAAAATAAGTACATGCGTCCTGAATCCAGCATATAGTCATTCAGTCCTGAAGTCTGTGGTCAAAGAGACTGTCTGTTGACCCCAGAGCTCCTGCTTATTTACAGTTAGTGATACAGTGAAAACAATACAGATGATTTCCTTAGGTTCAGGTTTTAGGACAGTCCAGTGGAATGCAGGTCATTGGCCAGTTCAAACAGATGCATACTAATCTTCCCACCGAAAAGCTGGTTCAAACTGGTCTATTTGCATTACACACACAATACCATTCTGATCATTTATTCCCTATAATCTTGCATACGCAAGGTGCGATCTCTTAGGCGATTGAACCAGACATGAGGATAAATAGGGGATTAGAATGATACTAGACATGATATGTTTCCTGCATCCTGAACCTTAGATCTTACTAAAGTGTATATAACATTATAATATTTAACTATAAACTCTGCTACATTTCATTATAAATAACTATGTGTTGGAACTATTTTTAATATGAATTAATTACAAGTGTATGTGTTCGTGTAAATGTGTGTATAAGTGTTCGCACATTTTGTGGTTACTTACGCTCCTCCACGCCATAGCGTGCTATTTGCATAATTTCAGACAAAGACAATCAGATTGATAGATATTACTTTGAAATGACCATATCCAATTATTTGACTTCAACAGCTGCCACATGTAAGGCTGGGTACACACTGCAGTGTTTTCAGCCTATCATCGTGCCAATTAAATGATAAACGACAGTTCAACCCAGTATTGCATTAGTGTGTATGCCGCAACACTAAACGAATATCGTTTGAAAGCACATTGTATAGTTTCATTTGATTTTTAAACTGGACTAAAAATCTTGTTCAATGATGGAACAACGTTGTTTCAATTCTGCAGTGTGTATGCACTCACAACTGGCAGTTTTCATAGATCTGAAGGTAAATCATGTAAAATGTGTTTAGTGTGTACATATGAATCGGCATGCTGATCGGAACTTTTTCTTTTTAATCTTTGGCAAAATTATTAAGGATATCACATCGAGAGAAATTTTGTATAGTGTGTACCCAGGGCCGTCGAGAGGGGGGAACACGTACTATTCACCTGAGCCCGGCCATGCCAGGGGGCCCGACCCGGGCCCTCACTGCTGATTTTTTTTTTTTTAAAATTCATTTTTTTTTAATTGCAATCTTTTTTTTTCTTTTAACTCATTCGTTGGTGGGGGGTGCTGGATAGTTAAAAAAAAAAAAAAAACATACTCACATGATCGCGGCGCCCCTCCTCCGTTCACACTGAATGTCGGGCGTGATGTCATCAAGTCACGCCCGACATTCAGTGAGGAGCGCCGCACAGAGGATCCAGCAAGAAGAAATAAAATAAGCGAAGACAGAAGAGAACAAAGAAGCTAACAAAAAGTAAATAAAGGATCGGAGAGGCAAGGGGAGGAAAGCAGAAAGGGGCAGTGTGATAAAGAAGGGGGGGGAGAGGCAATTAGTGATAAAGAAGGGGGGGAAGAGAGAGAGACACAGAGTGATAAAGAAGGGGGGGGAGAGGCACAGAGTGATAAAGAAGGGGGGAGAGAGGCACAGAGTGATAAAAAGGGGAGGGAGAGAGGCATAGTATAAAAACAAGGGGAGATAGAGGCACAGAGTGTTAAAGAAGGGGGGACACAGATTGATAAAGAGGGGGAGGCACAGTGTAATAAAGAAGGGGGGAGAGAGGCACAGAGTGATAAAAAAGGGAGGGAGAGAGGCATAGTATAAAAACAAGGGGAGATAGAGGCACAGAGTGTTAAATAAGGGGGGACACAGATTGATAAAGAGGGGGAGGCACAGTGTAATAAAGAAGGGGGGAGAGAGGCACAGAGTGATAAAGAAGGGGGGAAGAGGCACAGAGTAATAAAGAGGGGGGGGGAGACAAGCACAGAATGATAGAGAAGGGGGGAGAGAGGCACAGAGTGATAAAGAAGGGGGGGAGAGGCACAGTGTAATAAAGAAGGGGGGAGGCACAGTGTGATATAGCAGGGGAGAAGCAGCATGGAGGGCACAGTGTGATCATAAGGGGGCACAGTGTAGTTGTGATGAAGGGGCACAGTAATGTGTGCGTGATGGCATAGGGGGCTTGTGGAAATGTAGTGTGTGTGAGGTAGGTGGTGGCTAATTAATGGGTGCAATTTTGTTTGTGGGGTGATGGTGAGGCAATTTAATAATGGGGACTATTAATTTAAGATGGGGTGGTTTTGTGGCTATTGAATATGGGGGGGTGAGTTTGGGGAGAATGAGGTCTATTTATTAAATGTGACTATGAATTATTTAATGGCAGCAATGGTTGCGGGAAATAGGTATATTTCTGAAATGTAAATACTACTAATTTATAGCTGGGAGGGAAATAGGTTTATTTATTAAATGGGAATACTATTATTATAATGTTGGGGCTGGAGGAAGTTCTAATTATTACTTGTGGGTGCTATTGATTTAATATCGGGACTGGTTGTAATATTCTAAATGTAGCCATTTTTTCCCAAATAGGGTCCCCAGCATTCCAGGATCCAGACAAGCCACAACTAAAGAAAGCAGCAGCCATAAGTGGTGAAATTGAGAAGAACAGGTAGGAGATAGTAGTGTGATTCTAGCGGGACAATCCCCATTTTTGGTGAGTGTTCTACGCAATGTAAGGGGTAGGCCAAGACTGTGAACTGTTTATGTACAGACTGCATTCTTTCTATATTACACTATGGTGCTAGTTGTCCTGAAAGTCATGAGTGCTGGGATATATGTCACGCTCCGGAGAGCGAGCACTGCACCCATGTGTCAATGTTCTACACAACGATGCAGGGTTCATTTCTGTAGGAGGGTGGCCTACCACTTTCACCTGCTAACCACACCCCAATAATACATAGTCACGCCCCAATAGTATGACCACACCTACAGCAAATTCTGTGCCGGCGCAAACTTTTTTAGCACGCTCAACTATAAGGGGGGCCCCATGAAATTGTTGTACCGGGGCCCTGTATTCCTCTTGGCAGCCCTGTGTGTACCCAGCCTTAAGCAGGGTTAGTAGCAGGTAAAGCAATGCCCAGCATGTTTCCACTGCTAGTGTAATGGTTAATGAGTCATACATTAATGGCACTAGCTTTAAAGAATGCTCTATCTAAAAGGATATCCACAGTCAAACTCCATTCACTGACCCTGACACACACCTACCTTGAGGGGCAGTTACACTAAAGGAGGGGGCAGGGAATGTGTAATCTATACAGATACATTCGAAGATATTCATAACAGTATGTAAAAAGTAAAAGGACTAATGGGGCAGGTTGAGTGACAATGATGACCTCTAGCTGTCATCTTATGTTCCATCAATCAGCCATTCCTGAAGGAAATTGTTGTTTGGAAAAGTATTTGTACTATGTGTGTGTTTAAAGGGGGTGATAGTGTGGAAATTATGGTGATTAATGAAAGCAAGACAGCAAGTCTGTGGTGACCATGTCTGATTGACAGATTCTCATAAACTTTGGGTCCCTTTAGTTCACCATCATCATATATTTCTTATGACTTGACAGATGAGGATTTGGGGACTCATAAAAAACATCTGGATCACTGTATCACTCATTAACCTTCACAGCAGTCAAGCACAACAGGAGCAGCATGCTGACATTAAGACATATATATATATATATATATATATATATATATAGTGCATCTCACAAGAATACAACAAGGCACTCTTAAGTTTACCCTTAATGCCACCATAGCACAATAATACACATTTTGGTTGTAATTCAAATGAGCTTTTCAAGGACTACCGCTTCTTCTGATCTTCTTTCTCCCTTGTTTTTATTCTCTCTTCTTTTTGTTCAAACACAGACACATTTCCTCACCCTCCTTGCTTTTTTTATTTTCTTCTCAGCTTCTTGCCTCCCCCTCTTCCTTCACTCCCTCCTCCCGTTCTTAACACTTTTGGATTTAAACACCTAACAATGACTACTAAATGTTTTAAGGTTTCCATAGTAACAGCAGCAGATGCATCTTCCACCCCAGAGTATACAGAATTTACCATAAGTGGCACCTGTATACTGACACAACATGTTTCCTGCCTGGTAGCATGATGTGATGCACACAAATGCTTTTAGCAGCTTGTCCTAATCAGGTAACAAAAAGTGTTTATCTGGAGAGTACAATCTATACAGTGTATCAAAGTTATAATGGACTGGGTATATATATATTGTTATTATGCTTACTGTGCCTTATACATGACTTCCAACATCGTATGTCATATGAAGCACCTATTTCCTACTGCAATCAATTGGGGTCGTTTACAGCCAAAGTACAAAAATAAAGTAAGCAAGTGATAACAACTAATGAAACTCTTCATTAGTTTTCATTGTATGACTTGTATCAGATTTATCAAAACAAACTGCTAGTTGCTATGGAGGATTCCTCATTTGTAATCTGCTGGTAGATAACCCCCATATTATCTCATCTCTGTATTGTCATTTTATACATTTTACTGAGACTCTATTGACAGGCTTCCACAATTTACCAATATGTTATTCCTAAAGTTCAGAGACAGTTAACTGTGTGATACTAAATTCCTCTGTGTCTCTCTCTGCCCCTAGGACTTTTGGGGTAAGCTTGGAACTCTAAGTCAACTGGGTTTACACTTCACACTGAATAATTAAAAGCCCACGGTGCCGCCACAAATATTTAATAACATCTTCATCAAAAATTTACTGCAGTGGTTGTCTTAATTAAACAGATCTGTACAAGATGAGAGAGTGGAAACTGTTGTTGGTTGAGAAATGAGGTCACCCCCTGAAAGGGGGTGCAGAGAGGAGGGGGTTCAAAGACACACATATCCTACCCCCAGAACTGTATTATAATGATCATATAACTCATAAGAAAAGCTGGGTTATCTATTCACATGTAACCATGGACAATGTGTAACCCTTTTAAAGCATGTGACAAATGTGTTAGTCATTCTTCTATTCAAACTAGAATGTGGTATGACTAAAGGCTGATGCTGTGAGTAGTGCTGTATATTGGAGAATCACACCCTTTACAGTGTTCTGAAGGTCAAGACACCAGGATATAGGGGCAGCAGTGATTACTATAATATGTGCAAACTTAAGTCTTGCTTATATCACTAGGAACAGGAGGTAAGCGAGTACAGAATGTCTTTACTACACCCTCTGCCTCCAAGCTCTCAAAATCTCATTTTCAGAAACATTGCAAATGCTGTAAATTATTCAGGATAAGAAGAGACAGGAAAAAAAAATCTGGAATAATACAGCTGAATCTTTGCTTAATAATCAACAAATCTTCAACCTGAGGTTCACTAAAAGTCTTTTACTCCTCTTGCATCCCAGAAAAACAGAAATGTCAAATCCTTCTAGAGATGTCACAATGTATTTCTTGTTCTATTACACAATAAATATATTACATTTTTTCATGAGTTGTGTGTGTGTGTGTGACTCTCATAAACTCATGTTTTCCTTGATTAATAACATTGGGCATATCTGCTATGATGTGACAAATGAGAGCCATTAGCCGTCATGCCAACAGGCATCACGTCACAGTGTGGGAGTGTTCAGTTAACAGTACTGCTTTAGGTCTCCCTTCCATGTTTCTAGCTGTAACATCTCATTCTCCATATTACTCTAAATGCACTAACTCAATCTTTCTGCAGCACCTTCCTGTGCATGTTAACCCTGACTTCATCTGTTAATACCTTTATTTTCCCTTGAAAAGTATATTCTTTGGGCTGAAAGTATTTCTCTAAATGCTATCCTTTGTTTAGAGAAATATATTCAGACTATAGATGTAATTTACAAAGTGCAAAATATCTGCTGTGTGGTATAAAATAGTTTTGGACCGTCGATCTTCCTCTACTTACACAAGTATATCAAGATTTCCGCCAAGGCACAAAGGAGCAGAAGTAGACACAACGGTGCACCTAGTTTTGAGCATTAATGATAATAAAATGAGATAAGGTAGGAGAGAGGTCGTATATTTAGGGGCAGTCCTTGGTGTGTCTATTGTGCAAAAGGACTGTAATGCTTTCAGTCTCATCCTATGATTGTAATGGGACATACACAAAATTATTGCCTGTAATAAGGATAGTATCCTTGTCCCTATGATTAACTGAAGCCATAAATTATACTAAACCAAGTTTATTAGGAGAGAAACAGAAATGTTTATTTTACTGAAAGGCTAAGTACTAAAAAGGCCTTCAATGTGACTTTTACACTTTTGCACAGTTTGCCTGTGGTTGGTAGGGTTTGCTTTTGGTAATCTGTTTGCATAAAAATATTTAATTTAAGTGTAATATATATGAAAAAATAAGCAAAATGGGGAAAGAAAACACTTTTTCACAATATCCTTTTCCTAAGTGTGGAAGCTTCATGTGCTTCTACATTACAATCATAGAGCATACAGCATTCATTTATATAAATAGATGATGATGATAATGATGATGATTCAAACAGAATGCACTGACTGGAAAAAACAGATGCTGGCTCTAAGACTGGACAACTAGGCTGTCACTAATGGGAGGCTGCAAAATGGCGGCACACAGAGTGTGACCCCCATGTTAAATGGACTTTTATTGCTACCCATCTGAAGATCTCCACTATACCCATTTAAAAATAGACAATAGGTCAGAGGGTTTAGAGTGCTGTAAAACAATACAGATGCTGATGATTTTAATGGATTGTTAAAGATGAAGTAGAAAAAACAGAGACGAAAGAAGAAAAAATAAAGTAAAAAAAAAAATCTATATTGCCAGCTGAGCAGTGGGCCTAATTTGCCTAAAAGAGAGATACAACCCTGCAAACAAGACTAGGGAGGGTGGCCATGCTGTGTTTTTGGGTGTAAACCTTTTAGGTTAGTGTAAATTATCAAATCTGTACTGTGGATGCCCACACAAAAAAACAAATTTTCACCTAAGACTGTATGTAGACCTGATTATTGTGCCTCCTTACGCATGGAGAGGCAGAGCGCGGGAGGGAAGGGGCGCGCAAATGCAGTCCGAGTACAGAAAGAGCCTGTTCACATGATTACAAACTGAGGCAGACCTGCACAAGAGACGTCTGTCAGCATTGTATTACTTGCAGTGCCTGAGGGCTGCTGCAGATACACGCTGATCATGATGTTGGTTGCTACTACTAGCTAGTCACTTCTGATTGGTTGATTGCAGATTGACCTCTGAAGCTGGTAGGTGCTTTGTTCATTCATCATACATATATGATAAGGTTTATGATTATAAGACGTGTTCTTCACTATAAAACAAATGTTAAAAAACTTTTCTTGTGATAATGACCTGGTAAAGGTAAGCAATGACCGTGTAAGTATTTCTGAAGTATACCTGGTGCAAATGCGACTGGTGCAGAACTGGATGCTTCAGCATATAGGCATTATTTTAATGTCGTCATTTTAGAGATTTGTACGCATATATTCAAAAGAGTCTTGTCTTCTGCAGTTTGGCAGAGGCATGAGCCACCTCCAAATTATCGAAACAATGTCAATGTGGACAGGTTTATAACACGTCAGCAAGATCCTATATAGCATAATTAATACATTCAATAACCACACATATAGCCAGATGGAGTTATTGTCCAATCGCATTCCAGCCTAGCTTAAATCAATGTCAGTTAGATCACAATCAGACATTAATTAATTTTGATAATCATTTTAGGCCCATGATCCTTTACAATTGGGCTTGATTCCAGATAAATTTCTCCTATGATTGCAAAACGAAGCTGAAGACAATTGTTGAATTAATGTTCCTTTGATGTTAAATATCAAAAAAGAAAATTCTCCTCATACAGTTTATTTAAATGTCATAAATGAACTTGACACATCCCAATTCTTGTGCGACGTGACAATAAATAGTTCTAATAAGACAATGCACAACTAGTAATCTCAACAAATGCCAACTTTCAACATTACTGCTCCTGTCATGAGCCAGGTAAATAAAATTAATAAATACAACAGAATAAAAAGCTAAATAAAAAAATCACATTGGGCATACTTAGTAGAACAATGTGCACTTTGTTGTCAAATTATATAAATTGATCCTCGCTAAATCAATTTGTACACATCAGCTAGACATCTCCCTTGTGATGACCAATTACTTCTGCCTTAATCTAATTATTCATATACATGCCATTCCCCACTATATCCATCCTCATTTGCTTCTCCTCCACTATAGTTTACCCACGCATATAAAGTTCTTCTCCGTCATGTAAATCCATCTAATTATTTTTTTCTGCTCCTGATAAAGGGATTGCACCCTCAAGTCTCTTAATACACATAATACATTTAATGATAAGTACAGATAATCCTTAGCAACTGCCTTTGAATCTTGATGAATATTTCCAATGGTAATATTGTTTTTGCTTGTGATGTTGCGATCATGTGATAGTAGGCAAGGATTGCATGTGATATTTACTGTTGTTTCCCACTTGAGGCTACATTCTGGTACATCACAAGTTCATCCTGACAGATACTGCTACTGGGGTTTGACAAGCATAGAGGAGCAGGAGTCTTATAAATCTAGTGTCCTGCACGGGCAGCTACTGACTTTCCTGGTGGATTAGACAAGGTGTGAGTGATGAATCTGGGTAAATTAACACTGCTGTACCTTTGGTCTAATGATACCAGAAACATTTATCCTGCTCATTTTAGAATATATTGTATTTGCTATGCTTTAGTAGTAATACTGCCTATATACTTGAATATTAGATTTTAAGACAAGAATGAATTTGCAGCTGTGTTATGTAGGCTTATAAACAGGATCCATGTTTGTCAACATATTTTTATGTTCACATTTATTTTATCCTCATATATATCCACAAGGCTAAGGTTGAAACATAAATCACTGCAAATGCGTGTTGTTGTTTTTCTTAATAAAAACATATATTTTCAATTAGCATCTGAGTCCTCTCTGTCCAGAAATATAGTTGCTCGTAAACACTAATAGGATTGGATACCACTGGCATTGTGCAGAGTGAACGGATGCTGTCAGGAGAGACTGAAGACAGATGAAAACTGTAAATAGAATTAGTTAATCTGATTTAAAACTACATTTTAATGCACTGTTGTATCAGTACATTTTATTTTATGGTGATCTTAAAGTGGTGACTTTTTAAAAACCAGACATGGCTATATGCTGTCAGTGAGTAGCTGTGCTGAGAGGAGCAACTGACAGAAAAAAAGAAGAACATTAAGATAAAATGGCGTGATGAAGGTGGCAGCAGCCCGATACAGGGCACAGTGTGTTGAAGGTGGAACAGTGTGATGAAGAGGCACAGTGTAATCAGGGGGACAGTGTGATAAGGGGCACAGTGTTATGAAGGTGGAACAGTGTGATGAAGGGGCGCAGTGTGATGAAGGGGCACAGTGTGATGAGGGGGACAGTGTGATAAGGGGGACAGTGTGATAAGGGGGTCAGTGTGATAAGGGGCACAGTGTGATGAAGGGGGACATTGTGCTAAGGGGCACAGTGTGATAAGGGGCACAGTGTGATGAAGGTGGAGCAGTGTGATGAAGGGGAGCAGTGTGAAGAAGGGGCACAGTGTGATTAGGGGGGCAGTGTGATAAGGGGGACAGTGTGATGAGGGGGGCAGTGTGATAAGGGGGACAGTGTGATAAGGGGCACAGTGTGATGAAGGGGGACAGTGTGATAAGGGGAACAGTGTGATAAGGGACACAGTGTGATGAAGGTAGAACAGTGTGATGAAGGGGAGCAGTGTGATGAAGGGGCACAGTGTGATGAGGGGGGCAGTGTCATAAGGGGTAGAGTGTGATGAAGGGGACAGTGGGATAAGGGCCACAGTGTGATAAGGTGCACAATTGTTACTAATCTTTAAGGATGATCAGAGAATAAAGTCCAGTCAATCCTGGTGGCCACCAAGTTTCAAATCCAGATAAATAAGTTCAATGTATAAAAAGAAGTCAAACAGTATATAAACATTAGAATATGCTATATCCTGTAATATGAAGATGCCTGTCTATCTGATGCTCCTGCTACAGTATAATATTGTCGATTAACACAATTGGCAGACACCCATACCTCTTGACTGTCGTGGTTCATTTAACTCGTTACACTTTCTTAGAGTCATAAGACACTCTCCATTTCTCTATCTCTCTCTAAATATATATACACACCTCACATTAAGGGTTCTAGCAAACTGTTGACCTCTAGTACAATGGCACAGTACCTCATGCCCTCCTGACTGTCGGGTGTGATGTCATCATCATGTCCTGATGCTCAGTGAGGAGCTGCGCTGAAGGGAGCAGCTGACAGAAAAAAAAGAAGACAGAAGAACCATAGGAAGGTAAGTAGAATAGAATGGTGTGATGAAGGAGGACAGTGTGATAAGGGGGACAGTGTGATGAGGGGTTTAGTGGGAGAAGGGGCACAGTGTAATAAGGTACACAGTGTGATAAGTGGCACTGTGTGCCGTGAAGGGCACAGTGTCCTGTGAGGGGACAGTGTGAAAAGGGACCCAGTGTGATATAGCTATTTAGTGTTCTGGACTAGAGAGGGGGAGGAGTCAGGATTAATCAATAAGCCCCCCAAAGGGAGGTCTAGTTCTGCCCCTGTGCACCACTGGCTGTTATAAGTGATTGACCAATAACATGATCTTTAGCCTTTTTCTTTTCATGTTTTTGAACAACACATGCTTCATACTCAACAGAAGAGTTTCCCCGAACTCACTACAGAAAACATAAAAAAGTACAGAATCTATTTATATATTTTCTAAAAAATCTTTTTATTTACGTCAACAACATGTGATACAGAATAAAGAAAAACAGTAATATTAGAGAACAAAATCACGTTTATTGCCTGTGTATCTGACTAGAACAATATAGCCAGCAGCGTAAAATACAATTGACAACTTTCTGCAATATCCAGGAGATTCCCAATTTGCCTGCTCCCCCAGACTTCTGGGGGGGCAGGCAAACTCCTGTTTGCAAGGTAGTTGAGGACATGCTGTGATGACAGAAATCGCAGTGCCATTTCAGTGAACATCATTATACACCTTGACCTGCCAACTGCAGAGTAGCAACATTATTCAATCACTTTTCACTGATTGTAATTAAATGGGTGCTACATTTTAGAAACAGAGAACCCTTCATCATCATTATCTTCAGCTATTTATATAGCGCCACCAATTCCACAGCATTGTACAGAGAACTCACTCACATCAGTCCCTGCCCCATTGGAGCTTACAGTCTAAATTCCCTAACATACATACACACACACACAGACAGAGAGACTAAGATCAATTTGATAGCAGCCAATTAACCTACTGGTATGTTTTTGGAGTATGGGAGGAAACCGGAGCACCCGGAGGAAACCCACACAAACACGGGGAGAACATACAAACAGCACACAGACACAGCCAATCACCATGCTGCCCTAATGCTGGGTACACACTACACTGTTTTCGTCCAATAATCGGCTCAAACAGCCGACATACGACCGCTCGTTTAAAAGTCGGGTCAGTGTGTACAGTGACACGATGGTCGAAAGTCTGCCCAAATGGACGATTCTCGCCTCATTTGGTTGGTCGTACCGTTTAATATTTTCGTTCCAATCTCGTTTCCGCTGTGTAGTGTGTATAAACTTCCGACAGATCCACGACAATCCTCCGATACTTCCTCGACCTGGGGGTGTGTGTATGTAAATTTTTATGTCAATCCCAGTCCCACGTGGTGAGGAATCCGCACATCACTGTGTTTTGTATAGATGTATATTGCACCTGTCTGGTTGCAGACCATTACACTTGTGTAAAGCACGTGTGTTATTACCCTTTGCGTCTATGATGGCAATGTATTCATATTTACTCTTTATACACTTATACCTTTATAACCTATTAAAGCTATATTAACCTTTATTAACTTATAATTGTGAATTACCCAGAATAAACCACACAGTGTTCAAGCAACATTTTTATTGCAAGAAAAAGGTACAAAAATTTTAACACACACAGCTGTCAGAAAGATCCGCATGAGAAGTGAGCACATACCAATCAGAGAGCTGTATACTGCAGAGTATTTATTTTAAGGTATTTTTAAAGGTGCAACTGGTTTGTGGCAGAACAGGTCTTGATGTCGTTTCTATTCCCTTTGATTTCTTTATCTACGAAACAAGGAAATAAAAAATGTTTTCGTTTATCTGCATATTACTAATCTTGCGGACCACTACGTTTGTGGTGACCCCGAGTTCTATGTCTCACCTATTTTGCAAACTCTTGTTGTTAATATTGTTATGACTTGTTTGAGCATAACAAATACTGTACCGTTTATATTTTTTCTGTTGTTTCCAAGAAAAATCTGAATAAAAATATATTTCAAAAAAAAATAAAAAAATGTTTATCATTTAACTTCTATATCTGTAATTTATATTCTACGACATAAATACTCTCATTTTCTCACCTTTCACACTGCTCAAGATCAGTTTATATTTATATTGTGGTCCCTGTGGCGAAATCGCAATAATAGCGGGATTAACCTCCATACATTCTGGAAAACAGGCGCCATTTTGGTTATTATGACGGTACAGTATGTGCTCAAAGCATTTACATGTCTACACATGTTCACTGACATACCTTCGTGTAGAACTTCTTTAGTATATTTTTCTTGTTCAATTTTTCCTTGTTTTCTAACATTAGTGGTATCAGTGGTATCTAAACAGGCCTTTTCACCGTTAAATCTTCGTTCTGACATAAAAAATTAGGTTATAAATTAGCATTTTGTGACACTACATCTACATCTACACTACAGGTACACTACAGGTACACTACATCTGCTACTGACCTTTTTTAATGTCGTTGTCGTCCTGGTCCAGTACTTTGACCATCATCTCCACCTCTCTTAGGCTCATTGGATTTGCTCTTTCCTTTTCTCGAGTATCTCCATTCTCCACCTTAACTTTTCCAACATTTTTTGGCCCTCCCAGCACCATCTCTGACTCTATCTCCGTGTCCGTCTTCATAGCTGCAACCCCCACTGACATCTTCTCCTCACCAGCAACCCCCACTGTCACTTTCTCACTCGCCATCGTCTGACGCTCCTCGGCGCCAAACAGGTTCCTCTGTCATTTTATACACACAGACATGGGCGTTTGTTTCTGCTTTGGACCAATCAGCGATGATGCACGCCGAGAATGGAGCATTCCATTACATACGAAGGAGTTTTATTATTAGGGAATATTCATTGCATTCCACTTTAGCAGTTATATGTTTTTCTAAATTTAATGTATATTACTAAACTTCTATTTCATAGAAATTAAGGTAGTTAACTATAGCTAAAGCTCTGCCCCTTTATGCTAATGTCTTTGGTATCTCGTACATTCCCCACAAATGTCGCTGCAGTGTGTACGAAATTTAAATCATTGTTCACGACAACATGGCTGTAAAAAGTCGCTAACGGGACGTCCGCTCTTCCCTTTCTCGTCCTAAACAAGGCTAGTGTGTATGCAGTCCATGGACCGAGCGTTCGGACCATCGATCGCATGTAAAATTGCTCGGCATAAAAAGTTGGTCGAAATTTCTGTAGTGTGTACCCAGCTTAAGCCACTAAGCCACTGTGCTGCCTTCATGCTATCTCTTACACCCTCTTAGTGTTAGATAAGCTCCACCATGCAACAGTTTGCAGAGCCTAGCCTGTTTTCAAACTGTGTTGTTCTCTCTACAAGTAACCCAGTGACATGCTCTCTTGACAGTTTTTATCCTTTGCTTAAAACACAAACCCTCCACACACCTGTCCCTGTTATATCCTCCACCAATTCTTTTTATGTCTGTGCTTATTATATTATTGAACACCTAACAATGACTGTTATTCTACATTTCAAAACAAGAACATATGATTTTCATTTCAATATCCACCTCTTTCTTTATTTTTAAGCTAAAGTGAGCAAATCTCTATGAATGCATTTTTAATGTGTCACCCTTACTGTAAAGCACTAGAGGACTGTCCCATAAATAATTTGATCTACATTACCATGTTATCTGTGTATTTTTGCTTTATTCGGTATGTCTGGTCTTTGTATTTTGTTTTTCATATATTATGTATTATGTAATGCGTTATGGATCATTGCTGTTTGTATATGTCATGTATGTTGCTGTGGGCCTTTTGTATCGCCTTATAAATAAAAGATAATAATAAGAATAAGAATTGGTGCAAATAAAATGGTAGTGGCAGATATTTGAATGTCTCACTCTTTTTTTGAAACAATTTTTATTGAAGAAGTTCAGACTATTTTAGAATAAAGACAATACAAGTACATTCAAATAGATTCATCAGCAATTTAAACTGCTTGACTTCATACCAAGTGAAAGAGAAATATGGGTAAATCACAAAATTACAACAGACTTGGCAAACCTGCATAAAGGAATTAGGTCACTTTGGCATTATGGCATTGATAACAACAATTATGAAAATTAGATCTTGATACTTCAAATATTATTGCACATAGCAAGCTTGATAGTCTGATGTGCAACTGGTGTGAACTCGTTCTCTCCAGGGCGGGAGCTAGAGTATTTAATTTAAAACTCTGGGCAGCGACAGTTCAGTGCAAAATGGAGTAGGGAAGAATAAAAACACAAAATGATTGACAGTGTTTTTTGTTTTTTTTAAAGTTAATTTTATGAATTTTCTAATACAATACAAAACAGCTACATGGAACAATCATCTATTAATGATATAGTAATACAATCACAGGGAATACCCCATGAACACAAAGGTCTTGATTCATCAAGGTACGCAAAATGAATGTAATGTGCTTTCTTTTAAAAACACGTGTAATTCAGTCCTATGCATGTCCACATGCAACTAGAAGCGGATCTGAAGATTTATATCTTGTTGAATATGTGTGTAAGTACTCTCGGGTGTAAGTACTCTCTGTATTGAGACAGAAACAACACACTGCAGGATACAAACAATACATATGTGCAATATAAAGTCTCAGTAGAACAGAAAACAAAAGTATTCTTGTCACCTGTTCATAATGTAACACCCTTTTGAGCCCTTTAATTGAGTAAGTTTTCCTCACCTTTAAGTCTTGATAGTGTATCCACCTGAACCTATATTCCTTTTCTGGGCTGTTTTTCAGGAATTTGAACACCGGAGGGACATATTTACTAAACTGCGGGTTTGGAAAAGTCGAGATGTTGCCTATAGCAACCAATCATATTATAGCTGTCATTTTGTAGAATGTACTAAGTAAGTGATAACTAGCATCTGATTGGTTGCTATAGACAACATCTCCACTTTTTCAAACCTGCAGTTTAGTAAATATGCACCCAGGGGTTGATTCAGGAAAACCCCTGCCCCATACCAGACCTGGTGACCCTCCATTGGACACTCAAATAATATAATAATGTAATAAACACCCCTTTGGCGTAAGATTTATTTATTATAGGCTGGTTAGATTAATAAAATATTAACAAAGACAGACAATTATACATGCACAATGTGTTTGTATTAAAGATTAAATATACAATATAGTAACCCATTTTATGTCCATGTCATCTTCCTTCCCGGAACCTATTACCCTGGACAAATAAATAACCATTGTAAGAAGAATAATTAATTGTTACAAACTATTAACACTTTACTTGATAAAAGGATTAGGGTATTAATTTCACTTAACTCTCTGGTGATATTAAGAGGTAATTCAACGATACTTAATATCCAATAACACTAACTTATTATTACTGTCAGCTGAAATGATTCCTAATCATTCTCCTCTATGTATGCCATCTCTTATTATATCAAGGGCTTAATATAAACTATAAGGTATCATTCACTGAGTGATATACAACAAGTAAGAAAGATGTAGATGGCTACCCAGGATTGTTCCAACGTAAATTAATTGTACAAAGCATAGCTTACTGTCTCTACTCTATCACAACTACATATTCCTCAGTAGAGCACAAAAGTATTTCTTTATACGTCACTAGGAATTATTATAACATTATGCATTTCTAGCAAATAATAAATACATTGCAAACTAAATTTTAAGACAACATTATAAGATACTCATAAGTTATTAATTACACTGCATCACACACTCTATAACTATGGAAAGTTCTCATTTTTTCTAACAGTAAACCTATGTATATATAGCCAAGGATGTTGGTGCACATCAGAAGATAATTAATTATTTATAAAATTTTGCCAGTTTAATGCGGGTAGAAACCACTGTTCCTGAATGGGATGCAATAGTAATAGTGACATTCATATATGACTATGAGCTCTCAGTTTGTCAGATTTTCAGGCAAGTGATGACACATGTGTAAACCAGTGATTTTATCACTGTCCAGAAGCAAATGCAGGATTTCTAGAAAGGGGTTTCCAAGCTACGCTGCCAGAGAGGGCATGATCATCATGCAATTGGTGTGGCTATAAATCTAGCCAGTGCTAGGATGTTCTCCAAGCCTTTCCCATCCACTTCAAATACATGGGAAATGTTAGAAGCACTATTGTTAGATGCACGTAGCCATTGCCGCCAAGAGGAATTTTGGGCCATGGTATAGCAGCTTCTTGGGGCCCATTGCATAGTCGCTGCAGCAGGCGTGACTACACTAGGCTGGTGGTTTCTCCAACTACATAGGTGGGCCAGGGCCCCCAGGCAGCTCCTCCCCTCTCGGCACCGCGGCACGTAACACCAGAATATTGACAGTTGGCAGACTGTCCTCCTCTCTCTTCCCCCTACCCTACCCCTAAATTAAATTAATAGTATTCACATTTAATAAATACACAAATTTCCTCCCACACAGCCTTAAATTAATAGGCAACTCCATGACCTGCTATTACATTAAATATCTCCCGCCATCATAGTCCCCACCTACCATTAAATGAATAACCCCCACCTAAGTGCATGCCTGTGGGAATAATGAAATCCCCTTTGTAAACCGGCTCTTTTGCCATCTAACACACAGAGACATTCACAGCTAACACTGGGTAGGCACAGTTGGCATAACAAGTGTTGGCACATCACTGTGCACAACTCTGTATGCCCAATGAGTTTAAGTGACTTGATCCATAAAGATGACAAATCTCAGACCAGGGGCGGATCCAGAATTTTTTTCTACCCCGGGCGATATAGGGGGGGCGATTTAGGCCCCGTCCCCTTTCTAACTTCTAAGGCTGCCGGCGGCTGCACAGTATGTGCAGGTCCGTTAGGCAGTGATAATGTGCTGTCCCGCTGCTCTGTGTTACGAGCCGCCGCGGCTCGCTTCCTGGTTCCTTTAGCGTCCCAGCCGTCACCTTGACGAACGGGACGTCACTTCCGCCCAGCACCCGACCGTTGCTAAGGCAATTGTCAGACGCTCCTTTAGCGCGGCATCCCGGCGGTATAGAGAGCCGGGCGCGCACGCGCATTTTGTAAATTGTGATTGAATTCAGCCTGTGGGCTGAATTAGCAGGCATTAGCCTGCAAGTGTGTATACTTCAGGGGCAAGCCCTGATTGGTCCCTCTGTGTATTTAAGGCAGTGTGGTCTGCAGCCTCACTGCCGGTTATAGCGTTCTGTCCTCAGTCCTGCTGCCTGCTTGTGCTATCTGTTTTGGTTCCTGCTACCTTGGATTTGACTACCCGTGTTTTGACCCCTGCTTGTTATTGGACCTGTGACCCTTCTCTTCTGACCTCGACCTTTTGCCTGGAATTCCGATTTTGCTTCTCTGCCTGTGAGTTTGACCCTTCGCTTGTCTTTGGATATTGCATCTGTGCCTGTGACCCTTTGACCTAGGATTCTTCTTAACTACAGTCCGCCAATCACTCCACTTCTGGGAACTCCTTTAAGTCAGTATACGTTACTCGACCCTCGGTCGGCCCACAGCCCAGTCTGTCCCCACCACTAGGGGCTCCAGCGAACACCTGGCCTTCAGAGTAGTTCCCGAGTTTCACTGTACTGACTTGGGAGTTCCTAACATTATAACCGGCCAAGGAAGATTGGTATCATACGGCCATGGACGGCGAGGAGTCGAATCTGTCCCCAGCCCAGATTCTGGCCAACCAGATACAGGCGATTTCCCAAGTGGTGCAGAATTTATCCCAGCGCCTGGTAGTCCAAGAAGGGGCTTCTAGAGACCTGCAGCTCCAGCAAGTTCCCGCTGGTGACACACCGGAGCCTAAGATGAATTTGCCTGACCGATTCTCTGGAAGCAGGCCAGCTTTCCGTCATTTCAAAGAGAGCTGCAAGTTGTACTTTCGTCTGAAACCACGTTCCTCTGGTTCCGAACAACAAAGGGTAGGGATCATCATCTCTTTACTCCAGGGGGACCCTCAGTCCTGGGTCTTCTCCTTGCCTTCCACAAGTCCAGCTTTGCAGTCAGTGGATGTCTTTTTCCAAGCTCTGGGGCTATTATATGATGACCCGGATAGGTTAGCCTCAGCTGAGTCCCATCTCCGTACGCTAAGGCAAGGATGTCGCTCAGCGGAAGAGTATTGTGCAGAATTTCGACGATGGCCCACTGATAGCGCCTGGAACGATCCAGCATTGCGAAGTCAATTTCGCTTAGGACTTACCGAGCAGATTAAGGATTCTTTGGTCCAGTATCCGATATCCGACACGCTGGAGAACTTGATGCAACTTGTTATAAAAATTGATCATCGGATCAGAGAGAGGAAGGCTGAACGGGAGTCCTCTGCTCCTATGGACGTTTTCGCTAACCTCGATAACACTTTGCCCGATTCCTCTGAACCCATGCAGTTGGGCGCTTACCGTTTGCCTCCAGAGGAACGCTCCAGAAGACGCTCACTAGGCTTGTGTATGTATTGTGGTCAACCAGGCCACTTAGTTCGTTCATGTCCCAACAAGCCGGGAAACTCCAAAGCCTAAGTGCAGGTGAAGAGGTGCGCTTGGGTCTTCAGATTACCTCTTCAGAGAATTCTTTATTAGTCTCTGGACGTCTAACTTTCCGTGAGAGATCCATGAACCTGAAAGGTTTTCTTGACAGTGGTGCGGCTGGTAATTTCATGGATATACATTTGGCTCAGACACTTGATATTCCACATATCAAGTTAGGATCAAGCATCACCACATGTGGTTTGGATGGTAACCCCTTGCCTGGGGGAAGGATTCTCGCTAGGACTCCAATGGTTCGGTTGTCTGTAGGAGTCCTCCATACGGAGGAGCTCTCCTTCTATCTTATCACTTGTCCCTCTGCTCCTTTGATATTGGGGTATCCCTGGCTTCGCAGTCATAACCCCCTTATTGATTGGAAAACAGGGGAGATTGTCCGTTGGAGTCCCAGGTGTTCTACGTCCTGCTTGACCCTGCCTCTTAGAGTTATACAGCCTAGTCCAGAATTGTTGCCGGTACCCTACCAGGACTTCAGTGATGTCTTTTGCAAGAAGAAAGCTGATTCACTTCCACCACACCGGGAATACGACTGCGCAATTGAATTGGTACCCGGTTCTAAGTTGCCCAAAGGGCGTTTATATTCACTATCCCTTCCTGAAACACATGCCATGGAATTATACGTAAAAGAAAACCTGAAGAAAGGGTTCATCCGCCCTTCTAAGTCTCCTGTAGGCGCAGGTTGTTTTTTCGTTTCCAAAAAAGATGGCAGCCTGAGGCCTTGCATTGATTTCCGTGGACTGAATAACATCACAATTAAGAACATGTATCCTTTACCCTTGATCTCTGTCCTGTTCGATCAACTGAAAGCAGCTACTGTATTCTCTAAGATTGACCTCCGAGGGGCATACAACCTTATCCGAATCAAGAAGGGGGATGAGTGGAAGACTGCCTTCAATACCCACTCGGTACATTAAGAATATCTCGTAATGCCATTCGGTTTGTGCAACGCTCCGGCAGTCTTTCAGGACCTGATTAACGATGTATTACGTGAGTTCTTGGGAAAAACTGTTGTTGTTTATTTGGATGACATCCTAATTTATTCTGAATCCTTATCTCAGCATCGTCAGCACGTCCGCCAGGTTTTATTGAGATTACGAGAACATCATCTGTACGCAAAACGGGAGAAATGCGAATTTGAGGTGTCCACAGTGGCATTCCTGGGTTATATAATCTCCTCATCAGGATTCGCTATGGATCCCGCCAAGGTGCAGGCAATTCAAGATTGGGTCCTACCTACTAACTTGAAGGCGATACAAAGATTCCTTGGTTTCGCCAATTATTACCGAAGGTTTATTGGCTCATTTTCCTCGTTAGTGGCTCCTATCACTGCCCTCACTCGAAAAGGAGCAAACCCAGCGTAATGGTCCGCAGAAGCACTGGCGAGTTTCTCAGCTCTCAAAGCTGCCTTCATTTCCGCTCCAGTCCTTAGACACCCTGACCCAGGACTTCCGTTTATTGTGGAGGTGGACGCTTCGGATGTCGGTGCTGGTGCCATCCTCTCTCAGAAAGACCCACAGAGTAAAAAGCTACATCCTTGTGCATTTTTCTCGAGAAAATTTCTGCCAGCGGAATGTAATTATGACGTCAGAAACCGTGAATTATTGGCCATTAAGTTGGCATTGGAGGAATGGCGACATTGGTTGGAGGGAGCTGCACACACCATTACCATCTTCACAGACCATAAAAACCTCCAATATATTCAGACTGCAAAAACTCTGAATCCCAGGCAGGCTCGCTGGGCCCTATTCTTCACCAGATTTAGGTTCAACTCTTTCTCTACTGCTGTTCCCAGTGGGGATTCTGGAACACCTGCTTTTACGGCCAGGTTGAGATCTATCTGGAAAAAGGTGCACTCTGCACTGGGTCAAGCCTCTCAAAAATCCAAGGCTTTCGCTGACCGCCATCGTATGCCATGTTCTCTGAAGGTGGGAGATCGGGTTTGGTTGTCCACACGGAACATCAAGTTGAGGCAACCTTGCAAGAAACTGGGGCCCCGATACATTGGACCATTTTCAATTGAGAAAAAGGTAAATCCAGTGGCTTTCAGGCTGAAACTCCCACCGTCTTTAAAAATACCCTCGACATTCCATTGTTCACTTCTGAAGAAAGTCGCTGCTCCCAGCAGGTTCAGCCAGCCTTCCTCTAGCAGGCCTCAGCCTTTGGATGTGAATGGAGACCAGGAATATGTCATTGAAAGAATCCTTGACTCAAGGAGGGTCCAAGGCCAAGTTCAGTTCCTGGTGCACTGGAAGAGTTATGGCCCTGAGGAGCGATGCTGGATACCGCGGAGGCGTCTCCATGCTGGGAGACTCATTAAAGAATTTTTCAGGAAATTTTCCACTATACCTGGGTGTCGGGGTTCCTTAACCCCTCCTCAAGGGGGGGTACTGTTACGAGCCGCCGCGGCTCGCTTCCTGGTTCCTTTAGCGTCCCGGCCATCACCTTGACGACCGGGACGTCACTTCCGCCCAGCACCCGACCGTTGCTAAGGCAACGGTCAGACGCTCCTTCAGCGCGGCGTCCCGGCGGTATAGAGAGCCGGGCGCGCACGCGCATTTTGTAAATTGTGATTGAATTCAGCCTGTGGGCTGAATTAGCAGGCATTAGCCTGCAAGTGTGTATACTTCAGGGGCAAGCCCTGATTGGTCCCTCTGTGTATTTAAGGCAGTGTGGTCTGCAGCCTCACTGCCGGTTATAGCGTTCTGTCCTCAGTCCTGCTGCCTGCTTGTGCTATCTGTTTTGGTTCCTGCTACCTTGGATTTGACTACCCGTGTTTTGACCCCTGCTTGTTATTGGACCTGTGACCCTTCTCTTCTGACCTCGACCTTTTGCCTGGAATTCCGATTTTGCTTCTCTGCCTGTGAGTTTGACCCTTCGCTTGTCTTTGGATATTAGGGGCTCCAGCGAATACCTGGCCTTCAGAGTAGTTCCCGAGTTTCACTGTACTGACTTGGGAGTTCCTAACATTATAACCGGCCAAGGAAGATTGGTATCATACGGCCATGGACGGCGAGGAGTCGAATCTGTCCCCAGCCCAGATTCTGGCCAACCAGATACAGGCGATTTCCCAAGTGGTGCAGAATTTATCCCAGCGCCTGGTAGTCCAAGAAGGGGCTTCTAGAGACCTGCAGCTCCAGCAAGTTCCCGCTGGTGACACACCGGAGCCTAAGATGAATTTGCCTGACCGATTCTCTGGAAGCAGGCCAGCTTTCCGTCATTTCAAAGAGAGCTGCAAGTTGTACTTTCGTCTGAAACCACGTTCCTCTGGTTCCGAACAACAAAGGGTAGGGATCATCATCTCTTTACTCCAGGGGGACCCTCAGTCCTGGGCCTTCTCCTTGCCTTCCACAAGTCCAGCTTTGCAGTCAGTGGATGTCTTTTTCCAAGCTCTGGGGCTATTATATGATGACCCGGATAGGTTAGCCACAGCTGAGTCCCATCTCCGTACGCTGACTTGGGAGTTCCTAACACTCTGATTGTGTTTAAAACACAATCAGAGCAGCCGGGCAGCACATTATCACTGCCGAACGGACCTGCACAGTGTGCAGCCACCGGCAGCAAGCCCCTGCTAGGGGGGGTGATCGCCCCGATCGCCCTCCCCCCTGGATCCACCACTGTCTCAGACCACTGGAGACAAACCTTCCCAGTTGAATTAATATAATAATATATTATAGAAGAGAGTTGTGTATACACACAACAGGTGCAAAAATACAACATCTGCTGAAACTCAAACATCAGACCCAGATATCTTATGCACATACTCAACTAAGCATTAGACACTTACCAGTGATTAACCCCTTCCCACCATTAAATTATTAACTTAAGCCTCTACCAACATTACATTACATTAACTCCTCCTACCACCAGACTTATCTTTTTCCATTCTGAATTTTAGAGGCAGACTCTTGTGTCTGCCTCTCTTGTTACAATCACACATGGGACAGCGTGCATATCAAGTGGTAAACACCCCACATATTACACATAGGTGTGTGCAGTACATTTCATTAGGGTGTGCACCCATGGAAACTTAGAGGAGTATACACTGCACTGCAGGTCACCGTTGGAGGGACATGTCTAGCACTGTCTAGTTATCATATTATGCCAAAGAAAAGTGCCGCCAGTTCATACTATGCTACACAGTAGTGCAACCAGTTCCTATTATGCCACACAAAAGTGTCCTAAGTTCCTTTCATGCCACAGTAGTGTCCCCTATTCCTATTATGCCACACAATGTGCCCAAGTTCATATTATGCCACAGTAATGCCCCCATTTATATTATGCCATCATAATTCCTTCAGTTTAAATTATGCCTCACAGTAGTGCCCCCAAATCCTTTTATGCCAGAGAGTAGTGCCCAAGTTCATTTTATGCCACAGCAGTACTCGCAATTAATAGGATGCCACACAATAGTGTCCTAAATTCCTATTATGCCACACTATTGTGCCCCAAGTTCATATTATGTTACAGAAGTGCCCCAGTTTATATTATGCCACATTAATGACCAATTCAAATTATCCCATAGAGTAATGCCAATTCATCTTATGCCATACAGTAGTGCTCCAAGTTCATATTATACCACAGAGTAGTGCCCCCAATTCATCTTATGCCATACAGTAGTGCTCCAAGTTCATATTATACCACAGAGTAGTGCCCCCAATTCATCTTATGCCATACAGTAGTGCTCCAAGTTCATATTATACCACACAATAGTGCCTCCAGTTCAAATTATGCCCCAAAAAATAGTGCCCCCATTCAAATTATGCCACACAGTACGCATACACACTCACGCATTACCATTAAACACAGCTCCGTTATCTTATCTGCTGGTCGACTTACCACTGAAGTCAGCACACAGATCCTTAAGATCTTTCACATAGTCAGTCCTCAGTTCCACATTGGATGATGGGAGGTGCTGCTGCAGCTGGGCATGCACAGCAGCTCCATTTCATGAAGCAACTGTGGAGTGCAAATGTTACATGATGTCAGAGAGGGGTGGACACAGAGGGAATCAGAGGAGAGGAATGGATCTGTATGATCCACGGTTACACGCTGTATGGTGGCTGGTCCCAGGGGAGGGACCGGTCTGTCATTCAATTGTTTAGTTGACCAGTTGCCCAGAAAACCCTGAGTGCGTGCCTGCTGTCCTTTCTATATTTCTGTCAGTATAGTTAGTAAGTGCTGTACGCAACTATATTTATTCTTATACACAGTACAAAGCTTCTCAGTCCTCACTGAAACTGCTCATCTTATATTCCCTTCACATCGACTGTCAACAACTGAGCTCTGCATACTCAATATCTGTCCTGGCTCATTCCATCTTCTTCTTCTTCTCCCCCATAGCATGCTGGTAGTTGTAGATCTTCAGTGCCCAGCAGCGCCTGCACAGTCACATTGCTGACGCTGGATTGAAATAAAATAGACATTAATGTAAAAACATACAAAAAACATACAAAAAAGGTTTGTGTTTTTATCATTATTTTCCACATGAAATACATATATCAGGATATTATTAAGATTTTCCAGTTGTTAACTTTAGAAGGGCTATTGGCCATTCCGGTTCATGCTATGCATACTTCAACAATAAGTATTTATTAAATATTGCTTAGTTGTTCTATTTATCACATCATTCAAAAATAGACTAAACAAAGAAAGAAGAGGATTTACAAGTTGGATAGAAACTGGTATCAGCAATGTATAATCTTTTGCAGAATATTTGTATTACATGGAACTCCTAGAACAAGTGCCAAAAGGAGCCTGGCATAGACCAATATTTAGGACAAAGTGTACTCATCCTCCCACCAAACTTAACCACCCTATAGGTGTAAGATATGCCCTATGAATAATATAAAATTTAATTTGTTGGAATCTAATGCGAAAAGTAGACTAAGTTTGGGTACACACTACAGAAATTTTCTCCCAATGTGTTATCTATAACAATTTTACCAACGACTGGAAAAAAAAATGTCCCGAACAGCAGGCCGATTCATGTATACACACTATACACATTTTACACAATTTACCTTCAGATCTGTGCTGTTCATCTGTCTTAACCATTGGGTGAAAAGATCATCACTCTGTAAACGCTATGCAGATCCTGATCGTGAGTGCATGCACACTGCAGGATTGGAGCGACATTGTTCCATTGATGAACATTTTTAGTCCAGTTTAAAAATCAAATGAAACAATATTATGTGCTTTGGAACAATCCTCGTTCATCATTGAAGTGTACACACTAATGCAATATCGGGCCAAACACTCGTTTATTGGGTGATTGGTCCGATAATCAGTTGAAAACACTGTAGAGTGTACCCAGCCTTACTATGGCTACACATTATGCTGTCCCATTCCTTGTGTTGCAAGTTCCGCCTTCCACTTAAATCTAAAGTCCAGGAGAGCATCTCTAGTTCTGTCAACAAGGAAGAGTGCAAAAAAAAAGATTTGTTTCCTTTGGCCCGAAGAATACAGTTGTGTCTTACTAGGGGTTTTATTTATAGCCGGAGGATGGGATCTAAATTGAACAGCCAGGGCATGATGAAGATGTGAAAAACGAAATAACATTACATTAGGCACATTAAACTCCACCCTTAGTGCTTCAAATGATTTAAGAGCGTTACCGGAGTATAATTGTCCTAATGAATTTACACCATGGCATAACCAATCAGCCCCTCCTTGCAATAAAGCCAATTCTGGCAACATGTCATAAGATGCTATCCAGATCGAGGCCGACACAACCCAAACGTTTATGCACCAAGTCCCAAACTTTTATGTTTTGCCCTACAAGTGGAATCCTGTGGCACAACCTCGTCTCTCCTAGCAAAGCCTGTAGTATACGGCGGCCATGTTTAACCAAAATAGTGTTTTAGGCACTCCTGAAATGATGGTTCTTGCTGATTCTCTGTGACCAACTTAATTTGCCTAATGGGAGCTCTGGCTGTAAATGTATAGAGAAACTGATATACCTTATGAATTAATAGTATTAGTTCAAAAGTAAGATAATGGGAGGATAGGAAAACATCAGTTCAAATGTATAATAGTGGAAGTATGGGAACAAGTGAAAGAGAAAAAAATTATCATACAATAAAGAAGGAGAGATGCCCCGGGTAGGAGAGGTAGACCTTGTTGTCATTAGCATAGTGGTGGTACTAGATGCCAAATCAGCAAATTAGTTCACTAAAAGAAGTTGTACATTGAGAAGAGCAGAGCCCTTGTAGACCCAATAGATAGTGGGAAAGGAGGAAGTACCAAAGGTAGAGATTCTGAAGGAGTGTTTGGATAGGTAGGAAATGAACCCCTCCAGTTGCCCATCACTTAGACTAGTTTAGCTCAGTGGGACTAGCAGCTAAACAGAGATATCAAATGATATCACAGTTGAGCTTAGTGGGTTTAGCCACTGAGCAGAGGTGGTAGATCCTAAAAGTAACCTTGCTTTTTGTGATGACACTTATCAGAACTAAGGTGTAATTTACTACCATTTTCCACAAATTGTGGATGCTCTATATGTTGTGATAATTAATATTATGTGGGAATTAGGGGTACAGAACTAATGTACTGCTATCTCCAACTGCTGTCACCATGCCATTATTCATCATGGGCTACTTCCACTGGTGACACTTGGTAAAGTTAGCCACTCACTGATTGTGTCAACTGTCACCACAAGGCTTCTTCAATTGGAACCGCTCACACTTCTTAGACAATATGTGCTACAGCAGCACCTCTTTCTGGTTAATCTGGATGAATCATTCCTGACTACTTTATGGATCAGGACTGCTGGATAGTTGGCAGAGCACTGATTTAGCAATGCTCAACGCAGAACACATGGGGGGGGTGAATTAACTTGTTAGTCACAGGAATATAGCAGAGCAGGGACAGGCATTTTCACAGGAACAAGCAGGGTCTTAATAATTTGGTTTATTGACTCAATTAGTGATTATTAGAGCTGGTCCTTAAACATATACCACATACATGTAGTGATTTTACATGGCCTACTAATTCTTCATTTTTTAAAGGTCTGTGGGTGGTTAGACCAGCCCCCTTAATGTAGCCTGGATCTTACTTTAACTACCAATTGTAAAGCGCTACGGAATTTGCTGGTGCTATATAAATAAATGTTGATGATAATGATGATGATGAACTATAGTGGTAGGGGTGTGTGTCTATTTCCCTGTCCGTGAGGAGTCAGCAGCACTGGTGCCTCTTATTCTGACTTGGGTGTTCTAACCTTCTAATATTCCAAACAGACTTCACAGGGGTCTAGTACCACCTCTGAGCCTAATTAAGCTCCGGGAAGCCTGAAGCCAGATCCCAGATTTGCAGCAATGCTTGGCCTCCTCGGTCTCCCAGGATGCAACTCTTCTTCTGAGGTCATTACATTTCTTCTGGAGGTGCTGGGAATGCCTCTGGGACTGCTGCCCTTCAGTCTTCAGACTCGAGGCTGGAGGTGCTGCAATCTAATAATGCCAGGCTCCACACTAGACCACTGGCAGCATATTTTTAATTTATACATATATATTCACATATACAATCACTGGAGTATGCCAGGTATATAGTTAAAACATGTGTGGGATGGGATGACCCAGCCACATTAAGATGATAAAAAGATTGCAAGGTATCACAATAATTTGTGTTCATGTAGTATTATTAATAAGATCTGAAATATGGAGAGACAGAAATATAGTATTATAAATGATGCCATAGATTTGAAATGCTCATAATTACTGTATATTGAGTATATAAAAAATATCTCAACGGGTTCATTTAAAGGCAAAAATCTTCAATTCCATGTTGAGCACACATTGACCTAGAAATTTCATGCTGAATATCCACTTACTCTCTCCAATTTATCTTACGTACTGAACATCAAGCACACCGAAAAATAGGTCCTGTGCTGGTTATTTTGATGTTCGGCAAAGTGGGCTGTGAGACTGTTTCATAAAACCCAATTCAATATTCTTAGCATATGTTGCTTTATTCTGCACCAGTAGCAAGAATGAGTGTTAATGGATCCACGACAGCCTCGTTTTGTCTGAGTCAGGTTACTCGACAGGGCTGTCCTCTATCCCCCGCCCTGTTTGCTTTAGCTATTGAGCCCTTGGCCTGTTTGATCCACTCCCATGAGCATATTAGAGGCATAGAGATGGGAGGAGTGACTGACAACATAGCACTTTACGTGGATGACATGTTGGTCTTCCTTGAGGAGCCTGATGGGTCTTTGTCTCAGCTTTAAGAGGTGGTTGAGGACTTTGGTTCATATTCAGGAATCAAGATCAACTGGGACAAATCTGTGTTTTTTCCGATGGGGTGGCAGCCTCCGCCAGGTGCTGTGCACTGTCAGACTCTTCTGTGGGCCAACAGGTTTAAAAATTTAGGTATCTGGATTACAGCCCATACATCGGAATATGTTGCTATAAATATTGACCCAATAACAGAATATCTAAAGACCAAAAGCCATACATGGCATAAGCTCCCTCTCACAGTCACTGGTAAGATCAACCTAATTAAAATGGTGATCCAACCGAAGTACTTAAACCCCCTCCAACACTCCCCAGTGTATCTACCGCTGAAGGTTTTCCAAAACATTAATAAACATCTCACTTCCCTGATCTGGAGTGGTAAGAGAGCTAGGGTGTGTTTTAATACATTAAGTAGAACCAAAAATTCAGAATGACTGGCCCTGCCCAATCTTAGAATTTATTATCTTGCTTCCCATTTAACACATTTGGTCTCCTGGTTAGGTAATACACAGAACACTGTAACAATCCAGTCCAGGTTTGCTACTTTTCCTGTCTGCTCTGTTCTACTGTGGATCACATGACGCACTTCAGGGCGTGCCATTCAAACCTGCTCTATTTAAACTCAGCACTGACACCTGCTCACTGTCAGTGCAACTTGTTTGCTAGCCTGTCTCCATGGACTCCTGTGCATTCCTGAACTCTCCTGTTGGATTTCCTGTGGGTGACCCTGCTTTATCAACCAAGTACTGGTAGCACCATCTTTGGGACTCTGTTTGCAAGTATCTCTATGCATCAATTTACAAGACTTTGTTTATTATGCCAAGTGTGCAGATGCTCATCATTGTGAGATTCTGAGCTGCCATCTCACCATCTCTACTGTGTACAGAACTTTGCTGCATTGTTTCCATGTGTTGATATGTACTTATGCTCATATTCATTGAAGTACTTATTAAGCAGACCCACCATCTTGTGTTCTTATTTTCTAAACATTGTATGGTCCTGAATCAGCTAGTCACGTGCACAGACCATCGTGGGAACCGCCCACTAGGCCTGATATTATTCCAGTCCATAACAGTTTGCACTGACCAAAAAAGGAAATGAACATCATGGGCGATCCCTCTCTCAAGGACCTATTGCAATATGTAGTAGGGAGAGTGGAAAAGCAAGAGTCCAATCAAGATCACTTCATGCAGTTCTTACAAGGTTTATCCTCTCGTCTGGATTCTTTTCAGAACACTCTGGTATCCTCCCATAAACCTGAGACCTCTGCTGAGTCTTCTTCGGATTCTGCAAACACAACTACCTTACACCCACAAATTCCTAATCCTCCAATGTACGATGGGAACCCCAAGTCATGTAGAGGATTTGTGACTCAATGTGCAATTCAATTTGAATTATTACCCAGGAACTTCCCTACGGATAGAGCTAAACTTGCCTACATTCTGTCCCTTCTTTCTGGTCAAGTCCTGGCCTGGGCCTCACCCCTATGGGAGAAGAATGACCCCTTGCTACAAAATTATACAGAATTTCTGACAACTTTCAAACGAATTTTTGATGAACCTGGTCCGCTTTCCAGTGCAGCTTCAGGAATTCTTCGTCTACGCCAAGGTTCTCATTCTGTCGGGCAATATGCCATCATATTTAGGACCATGGCCTCCGAGTTGTGCTGGAATGAGGAAGCGCTGGTGGCCACGTTCTGGCAAGGCCTATCTGATAAAATAAAAGACGTGTTGGCTTCCAGTGACCTCCCATCTTCCTTGGATGATCTGATCTCGCTATGTGTCAGAATAGATCTTCGATTCAAGGAGAGGGTTCAAGAAAAGGAACAGATCCGGTGTCCTAATCATCGCCCTGTTTTCCGGAGCCCAGGGGCCTCTTTGCCCCCAGAAGAACCTATGCAAGTGGGTAGGTCCCGCCTCTCTCCAAGTGAGAGGGAGAGAAGATTTAAAAATGATCTATGCCTCTATTGTGAAGGGAAGGCCCATCGCATCAGTACTTGTCCTACGCGTCTGGAAAAAATGCTCAGGCCAAACAGAGCAAGGTGGAACACCGTTAGGTCTGTTTGATTTTTCCCTCAACAGTTCTCCTCACAAAGAGAACCTCTTGTTTTCTGTTTTTCTGTTTTTTGGGAATCTCTCTATTCCGCTTGATGCCTTTCTGGATTCTGGTGCAGCTGGTAACTTTATTGCTGCCACTGTGGTTGAGAAATACAATATTCTTACTACACCACTGGAACGTCCTGTACGTCTTACAGCCATCGATGGCAGTAATATTCCAGGAGGCTTCATTCAGTTCCGGACTGTTGCTCTCACCCTTCAGATTGGAGTTCTGCATCAGGAAAAAATTTCCTTCCTAGTCCTTCCAAAAACCATCAACTCCCTTGTGTTAGGTCTGCCATGGCTACGTCTCCACTCCCCAACTCTGGACTGGCATACTGCTCAAATTTTGTCCTGGGGATCACGGTGTCAGTCTCACTGTCTGAAGAAAGTAGTACCTCTTCATCTAACCACTGCTTCTTCGTTACCATCTTTACCTCCTCAATACCAACAGTATGCAGATGTCTTCTGTGAAAAGGAAGCAACCAAGCTCCCCCCTCATCGCATTTGGGATTGTGGAATCGAGCTCCTCCCTGACAAACCTATTCTTCGTGGTCGTGTATATCCCCTTTCTCTTCCTGAGACTCAAGCAATGTCTAAATATATTCAAGAAAACCTGCAAAAAAGGCTTTATCCGGAAGTCCACCTCTCCAGCTGGAGCTGGATTCTTTTTCTTTAAAAAGAAGGATGGCGGCCTCCGGCCATGCATTGACTTTCGAGGCCTTAATGCTATTACCATTAAGAATAGGTATCCGTTACCTCTCATCTCTGAGCTTTTCAACCGCATCAAAGATGCCACTGTGTTCTCCAAATTAGATCTACGTGGGGCCTACAATCTTGTTCGTATTAAAGCAGGTGACGAATGGAAAACAGCATTTAACACACACGATGGGCACTTTGAGTATTTAGTAATGCCCTTTGGGCTTTGTAATGCTCCAGCTGTATTCCAAACCCTCATGAAGGATATTTTCCAAGACCTTCTCTATCAATTCGTCATCATCTACCTGGACGACATTCTGATATTTTCTCAAGACCTCCCTTCACATATGGAACATGTAGGTCAAGTCCTGGCCTGTCTGAGAGAACACAACCTCTTCTGTAAATTAGAAAAGTGCCTTTTCGAGCAGCCCCAGGTTCCTTTCTTAGGGTACATCCTCTCAGGCACAGCCCTTCAGATGGACTCGGCTAAACTAAGAGCAATTGTGGATTGGCCCTTGCCCACTGGTCTGAAAGCTATCCAACGCTTCCTTGGCTTTGCCAATTACTACAGACAATTCATCAAAAGGTATTCTACCATCATTGCCCCCATCACTGCTCTTACCAAGAAATCAGCTAATCCCAAGCTTTGGTCCCCCGAGGCCATCTCAGCCTTTGAACATCTAAAGTCAGCCTTCACTTCTGCTCCTATTCTTCAGCAACCTGATTGCCAACGTCCCTTCTTCTTGGAGGTAGATGCATCTTCTGTGGGCACTGGTGCAGTTTTGTCTCAACGTGACACTTCTGGGAAACTACATCCATGTGGCTTTTTCTCTCGTAAATTCCTCCCAGCAGAAAAGAACTATGGAATAGGAGATCAAGAATTATTGGCTATTAAATTAGCCCTGTCTGAATGGCGACATCTGTTGGAAGGGGCCTTGTTTCCTATTACGATATATACCGACCATAAGAACCTCATTTATCTCCGTTCAGCCCGTTGTCTGAATCCTTGTCAAGCCAGATGGGCCTTGTTCTTTTCAAGATTTGATATTAGTCTTACCTTCCATCCGGGATCAAAAAATAAAAAAGCAGATGCTCTTTCTAGGTCCTTACATTCCGAAGACCGGATTCTCCCGAGGACATTCATCCCATCTTCAACCCTAGTTGTGTCTTGGCCCTTACTCCTGTGCATAAATCTACTTGCCCTCCAGGCAGAACCTTCATATTACCACATCTACGTCTCAAGTTGCTACGCTGGGCCCATTTATCTCGTTACTCGGGTCATGCTAGAGTCAAGAAGACTGGAGAACTCCTAACCCGGTACTATTGGTGGCCATCTCTCTTGAAAGATGTGAAATCATTCGTCTCTGCCTGCTCTAAATGTGCATAACATAAGGTTCCTCGACATAGACCCTTCGGTCCTCTTATTCCTCTACCTGTTCCTGAAATACCCTGGTCTCAAATATCTATGGACTTTATTACCGATCTGCCTCCCTCCAAAGCTCATACGGTTATCTGGGTGGTGACAGACCGTTTTTCAAGAGCAGCTCATTTCATTCCTCTCAAAGGACTCCCTTCTTCCGCAGTGTTGGCAGAACTTTTCATCAAAGAAATATTTCGCCTCCACGGCTGTCCACTCTATATCGTGTCAGACCGTGGTTCACAATTCGTTGCAAGGTTCTGGAGATCCTTTTGTTCTCAGTTAGGCATTAAATTGGACTTTTCCTCGGCATACCATCCTCAATCTAATGGCCTGACCGAACGGACAAACCAAGAGCTCGAAAAATTCCTACGAATGTATGTGTCTGCTCACCAAGCGGATTGGCTGGAACTCCTCCCGTGGGCCGAGTTCGCCCATAACAATCATTTCCATGAAGCTGTTTGTAATTCACCCTTTTTCGTCATGTATGGATGTCATCCCAGACCACCTACCTTTTCTCAAACTCCTATCTCCTCAGTTCCTGCAGTAGATTCCCTGCTACGCAAGTTTTCTCTCGTTTGGACATAAACCAAAAGTAATCTGGAGAATTCTGCTGCTCGGGCTAAAAGATTTTACGATAAGAAAAGGTGTCCTGCTCCTCCACTTCTTCCAGGGGATAAGGTCTGGTTATCCACTAAAAATATCCGTTTAAAAGTGCCTAGTATGAAACTAGCACCCAAATTTATCGGTCCCTACCGAATCTCCGAGATGATCAATCCAGCAGCTTTCAGATTAGAACTTCCATCCTCACTACGGATTCCCAATGTGTTTCACGTCTCTCTGCTAAAACCGGTGGTACAAAATCAATTTTCAAGTGTCACAGCTTCTCCGCCTCCGGCTACTTCTCAAGATCATACTGAATATGAAATCAAACAACTATTGGACTCTCGTAGATCCAGAGGTTCACTGCAATTTCTAGTCAATTGGAAAGGCTATGGGCCTGAGGAACGTTCCTGGGGTAAAGCTTCTGACATTCATGCCCCTCGCTTGCTCAAACACTTTCGGAAAAGATTCCCTAACAAATTATCGTAGGTGTCCGGAGTCCACCCTTAGGAGGGGGGTACTGTAACAATCCAGTCCAGGTTTGTTACTTTTCCTGTCTGCTCTGTTCTCCTGTGGATCACATGACTCACTTCAGGGCGTGCCATTCAAACCTGCTCTATTTAAACTCAACACTGACACCTGCTCACTGTCAGTGCAACTTGTTTGCTAGCCTGTCTCCATGGACTCCTGTGCATTCCTGAACTCTCCTGTTGGATTTCCTGTGGGTGAACCTGCTTTATCAAGCAAGTACTGGTAGCACCATCTTTGGGACTCTGTTTGCAAGTATCTCTATGCATCAATTTACAAGACTTTGTTTATTATGCCAAGTGTGCAGATGCTCATCATTGTGAGATTCTGAGCTGCCATCTCACCATCTCTACTGTGTACAGAACTTTGCTGCATTGTTTCCATGTGTTGATATGTACTTATGCTCATATTCATTGAAGTACTAATTAAGCAGATCCACCGTCTTGTGTTCTTATTTTCTAAACATTGTATGGTCCTGAATCAGCTAGTCACGTGCACAGGCCATCGTGGGAACCGCCCACTAGGCCTGATATTATTCCAGTCCGTAACAAACACCTCTCTCGGACACTTCTTGGGCAAGCAGATGGATCCTTCCCTTGGAGCTTTTCAGGTTTTGTTATAAAGCACAGGCCTAGTGAAGTGGCCCCTATAATACGACAGGCATCAATGATTTGGGCAAAATCACATGCTCTTATGGGAGGTGAAGATTTTATACCCAGACACTCCCTTTTGGTTCAATACTGTTTTCAGGAAGCTGGTGGGGTTGGAGGGATCAATGATGTGGAAGCATAACATTGGTCAAATATATATAGACAGTCAATTAGCTACATATGAACAATTGAGAGCGACCTTCCCATTACCCAACAACCAATTTTTCCGGTATCTACACTGAATGAGTTTTCTGAAGGTTTGTTTCATATGTCAGATTCTCCGATTAAAAATATATTACGATCTGTAGGGTCATACAATTTCTGTGCTATATGCCTTATTGTTACCTCAGGTGTCCCCGAGAGTATTAGATCTGGTTAGAATAAAATGGGAAACTGATCTAGGGGTTCTTTCTTGTCTTAGGTTTCAGCAAATCCCTTTTTACATTGTACACAGAGTATACTTAACACCAACCAAGATGTATGTGATGGGACTGTGCACCTCTTTGGAGTGCCACAGGTGCGGTATCACTTTTTGGCATCTTTTATGGTCATGTCCGGTTGTCCAGTCCTTCTGGGGCCAAATGTGGGAGTGCATCTCCGCCACACTACCTGTGACCCTTTTGTTATGCCCTAAGATATGTCTATTGTGTACTACATTAGAAAAAAATTTAAGTAAACCACACTTCAAATATATATATACCTTAACTTCAGTGGCTAAAGTTATTATAGCTATGGCATAGATGGCGACTGAACCACCTAGTGTACCTCACTGGATTAATCTAGTTACTGAAGTATAGAGGCATGAGCGGTTCATGTATGAAATAGAGATGAGCGGGTCCGGATTTGTGAAATCCGAACACCCCCGAACAGTGCCGATCCGAGCCTGATCCGAGCACTGTTCGGGTATTCCCGCCGATCGCAAAACTCAGAACGAGGCAAAACGTCATCATCCCGCCGTCGGCTCTCGCGAGATCCGGATTCATATTATTCCCCCGCTTGCCGCCGCCATCTTTACTCGGGCATTGGAGAGGGAAGAGGGAGGGTGTGTTAGTGGTGTCCTCTGTCCTGCTCATTAGTGGTGCTGTCCTGTGCTCTGTCCGGCTCAGATCCTCCAGTGGTGGTGTCCTGTGCTCTGTCCTGCTCAGTCCAGTGGTGCTGTCCTGCTCAGTCCAGTGGTGCTGTCCTGTGCTCTGTCCTGCTCAGTCCAGTGGTGGTGTTCTGTGCTCTGTCCTGCTAAGTCCAGTGGTGCTGTCCTGCTCAGTCCAGAGGTGCTGTCCTGTGCTCTGTCCTGGTCAGTCCAGTGGTGGTGCTGCCATAATTCCAGTGGTGCTGTCCTGTGTCCAGTTCAGAGGTACAGCCATTAAAATCCAGTGGTGCTGTCCTGTGCTGCTATAAAAGTCCACTGATCCTGCCGTATAAGTCCAGTGGTACTGCTATATAAGTTCACTGATCCTGCCGTATAAGTCCAGTGGTACTGCTATATAAGTCCACTGATCCTGCCGTATAAGTCCAGTGGTACTGCTATATAAGTCCACTGATCCTGCCGTATAAGTCCAGTGGTACTGCTATATAACTCCAGTCCAGTGGTACTCTCCTGTGCCGCATATAATTTTTAAAGCCTTTACCGAGTGTGTGTGGTTTAGGGGTACGCTCTCTTGTAATGCATATAATGGAGAACAAAAATTTGGAGGATAAAGTAGGGAAAGATCAAGAACCACTTCCTCCTAATGCTGAAGCTGCTGCCACTAGTCATGACATAGACGATAAAATGCCATCAACGTCGTCTGCCAAGGCCGATGCCCAATGTCATAGTAGAGGGCATGTAAAATCCAAAAAGCCAAAGGTCCCTCAAATGATAAAAAAAAAGAAATTAAAATCATCTGAGGAGAAACGTAAACTTGCCAATATGCCATTTACGACACGGAGTGGCAAGGAACGGCTTAGGCCCTGGCCCGTGTTCATGACTAGTGGTTCAGCTTCACACAACGATCTAAGCCCTCCTCCTCCCCCCCCTACAAAAAATTTAAGAGAGTTAAGCTGTCATCAAAAACACAGCAAACAACTCTGCCTTCTAAAGACATGGCATCACAAATCCCCAAGGAGAGTCCAAGGGTGTTGGTGGTTGCGATGCCTGACCTTCCCATCACTATACGGGAAGAGGTGGCTCCGTCCACCATTTGCAGCACGCCCTATGCATATGCTGGAAGGATCACCCACAGTGCAGATCCAGATTTGGATAATGAAGGTGTCAATGTTGTACACCAGGAGGAGGATATTGATGTAGCTGGCACTGAGGAGGAACTTGACGATGTAGTTTTCATAAATGAGGCACCAGGGGGGGAAACAGTTGTTGTCCATGGGATGAAAAAGCCCATCGTCATGCCTGGCTAGAAGACCAATAAATCCACCTCTTCGGTCTGGAATTCTTTCTATCCCAATCCGGACAACAAATGTATTGCCATATGTACCTTATGTAAAGCTGCAATAAGCAGGGGTAAGGATCTTGGCCACCTAGGGACATCCTCCCTTATACGTCACCTGAAGAACCTTCATAATTCTGTGTTTAGTTCAGGAACTGTGGCTAGGACCGTCAGCAGTCCAGGGACACCTAAATCCCTTGGTGCCGTTGTATCCACACCATCAACACCCTCCTCGTCAATTTCCTCCTCGATCTGGATCAGAGATAGTCCTGCAGGCCATGTCACCGACATGACTGAGTCCTCTTCAATCCGGGATTCTTCCGGAGGATCCTGCAGCGCTACGCTATCTGCTGCCGCTGCTGCTGCTGGGAGTTGGTCATCTTCCCAGAGGGGAAGTCGTAAGACCGCTACGTCTTTCACTAAGCAATTGAACGTACAACAGTCGTTTGCCATGAGCACGAAGTACGATAGCAGTCATCCTATCGCAAAGCGTATAACTGCGGCCTTGACAGCTATGTTGGTGTTAGACGTGTGTCCGGTGTCCACCATCAGTGGAGTGGGATTTAGACGGTTGATGGAGGTATTGTGTCCCCGGTACCAAATCCCGTCTAGATTCCACTTCACTAGACAGGCGATACCCAGGATGTACAGAGAAGTACGAAAAAGTGTCCTCAGTGCTCTGAAAAATGCGGTTGTTCCCACTGTCCACTTAACCACAGACATGTGGACAAGTGGTTCAGGGCAAACTAAGGACTATATGACTGTGACAGCCCACTGGGTAGATGCATCGCCTTCCGCAGCAGCAGCATCAGTAGCAGCATCTCCGAAACGCCTGCTCGTTCCAAGGCAGGTAACGTTGTGTATCACCGGTTTCAGTAAGAGGCACAACGCCGACAACCTCTTAGAGAAACTGAGGAAAATCATCTCGCAGTAGCTTACCCCACTTACACTCTCCTGGGGATTTGTGGTGTCGGACAACGCCAGTAACATTGTGCGGGCATTACATATGGGCAATTTCCAGCACGTGCCATGTTTTGCCCACACAATAAATTTGGTGATGCAGCATTATCTTAAAAGTGACAGGGGTGTGCAGGATATGCTTGCGGTGGCCCGCAAAATTGCGGGACACTTTCGCCATTCTGCCACTGCCTACCGAAGACTGGAGCACCATCAAAAAAGCCTGAACCTGCCCTGCCATCACCTCAAACAAGAGGTTGTGACGCGCTGGAACTCCACCCTCTATATGCTGCAGAGGATGAAGGAGCAGCAAAAGGCCATTCAAGCCTACACAGCCACCTACGACATAGGCAAAGGAGTGGGGATGCGCCTGAGTCAAGCGCAGCGGAGACTGATTTCCGTGTTGTGCAAGGTTTTCCAGCAGTTTGAACTTGGCACACGAGAAGTCAGTTCCGACACTGCCAGCTTGAGTCAGGTCATTCCCCTGATCAGGCTGTTGCAGAAGCAGCTGGAGAAAGTGAGGGAGGAGCTGGTAAAGCATTGCAATTCCACAAAGCATGTAGCTCTTGTGGATGAAGCCCTTCGTATGCTTTGCCAGGATCCGAGGGTGGTCACTCTTTTAAAGTCAGAGGAATACATTCTGGCCACCGTGCTCGATCCTCGGTTTAAAGCGTATGTTGTGTCTCTGTTTCCGGCGGACACAAGTCTACAGCGGTGCAGAGACCTGCTGATCAGGATCATCTGAAGAGGACCATGACATGGCAACAGCTCCTCCTTCATTTTCTTACACGCCTGTGGCTGCGAGGAAACAGCTGAGATTTCCTAAACGACCTGCTGGCGGGGATGCAGAGAACATCTGGTCCGGACTGAAGGACCTGCCAACGATTGCTGACATGTCTACTGTCACTGAATTGGATGCTGTTACCATTGAAAAAATGGTGGAGGATTACTTTGCTGACAGCATCCAAGTAGACATGTCAGACAGTCCTTACTTGTACTGGCAGGAAAAAAAGGCAGTTTGGAAGCCCCTGTACAAACTGGCTCTATTTTACCTGAGTTGTCCCCCCTCCAGTGTGTACTCAGAAAGAGTTTTTAGTGCAGCGGGGAACCTGGTCAATGAGCGGCGAAGGAGGTTGCCTCCGCAAAATGTGGAGAAGATGATGTTCATAAAAATGAATTATCAATTCTTCAATGAAGACCAGCAATGGCCTCCAGAGACTACAGAGGGACCTGTGATTGTGGAGTCCAGCGGAGACGAATTGATAATGTGTGAGGATGAGGAAGTACACACTGAAGGGGGCGAGGAATCAGAGGATGAGGATGAGGACGACATCTTGCCTCAGTAAAGCCAGTTTACTTTGTACAGGGAGAGATGAATAGCTTTTTTTGTGTGGGGGCCCAAACAAACCAATCATTTCAGCCACAGTAGTTTGGTAGTCCCTGTCGCTGAAATGATTGGTTTGTTAAAGTGTGCATGTCCTATTTCACCAACATAAGGGTGGGTGGGAGGGCCCAAGGACAATTCCATCTTGCACCTCTTTTTTTGGCATTATGTGCTCTTTGGGGCCTAGCTTTTCAAACTGCCATCCTGTCTGCCACTGCAGTGCCACTCCTAGATGGGCCACGTGTTTGTGCCGTCCACTTGTGTCGCTTAGCTTAGTCATCCAGCTACCTCGGTGCAACCTTTTGGCCTAAAAACAATATTGTGAGGTGTGCGGTGTTCAGAATAGACTGGAAATGAGTGGAAATTAATGTTATTGAGGTTAATAATAGCGTAGGAGTGAAAAAAAAACCAAAAATCTGGATTTTAGCAGTTTTTATGCTTTTTTAAAAAAAAATCAGAACCCAAAACCTTGAGGGGGGGTGTTTTGGCAAAACCCATTAGAACCCAAAACCTGAAGGTAATCAGAACCCAAAACACGAAAAGTGGCCGGTGCACATCCCTAGTATGAAAGTAGAAAGGACATACATAAATACCATAAGATATGGCACCACTGGTAAGAATCAAGTTATGTTATCTACCCTAACCAGGATGATATGGTGGGTTTGGGGAGTCACCAGGTGGATAGATAACTCTCAGCCCTGTGCAGCTTCAATTGATCTGACCTGGAGTGTAGTGAAAATGCTATGATGATATTATCACACTAAAAGTTCACCAGATATCACTGTATAATGTTTATAGCGACATAGGCAGAGATAGATGTTAGTTAGATTAGATGTTAAATATGTTATTTGTATGTTGTAACTAAAAAATCTCAATAAAAATACTTTATTCAGTATTCTTAACATGTACATATAGGGCTTGATTCATTAAGGAATACAAAGTGAACGCAATTTGTGTTGTTTTTAAAATTGGACAGAAATTGCATGCAAGTGCGCCCTTTTTCAAGTACAAACAGATCTGAAGATCTGTTTCTAGTTGAATATGGGTAGAAGTATACTCTGTCTATACGGCACTTGCTGTATGTAGAGAGACACAACACACTGCAGGATACGCACAATCTAGAACGCACATAAAAAAATAAATACATTAACACCTGTTAATACTATAATCATTAATAAAATTACAATATTGTTTATAAAAATACATTAAAAAAAGTTTTGTTATACAGAAAATACATATATCAAGATTTTATTAATGCCCACTCTACATGTAATCAACCTTGGCATGCCCTTACTGTACACTGCCAATGGCATATGCCCCTTACCTCCCTCCGCTCTTCAACTTGTAGGCTGTCGGAAGTGTCCTTTGTGGGCAAACTTGGAATGCATTCATTGGCGTATAGTCCGTTTCTGAGCGTGCACAGAGCAATGCTACACAAAAATACAGTACATTTCAGGATTTACATTCCTTAATGAATCAGGTCGATAGTCTCTTTTTCAGTTGCCTTTTTGTTTGCATAACATATTGTTTTCAACATTTTGGACATTGTATTAGCGTGGTTACATTACTTGTGTAGCAAGTGAAAAAATGTTTTAGTATAAAGATAATAATAATATTGTTTTAATAATCTTATGAACAGGTTGTGTGCTTTTGAGTTTTTAATTTATTATGTGTTGAAACCAGACTCCCCCCTTAAGTCAAATGTAGCCCTATCTGTTTATGCCGTTTTTCACATTTTTACAGAGTGTAAACTAAAGTCTGGAGCACATCTAAAAATAATTTGTGGTTTATCTGGTCCACTTGCACTTATTATGTTGTCTCCTTTTAACATATTTGAGTGTTTGTTAATGATGTGTTTTTTAATATGTAATAAATATGAAGCTGAAAACCAGTTTTTTAATGAAATTACGTGGTTTGTCAGTTAATTATAATGATCTATCCAATTCTCTCTTTTGCATATAATGTTCTACTGTAGTGTTGTGGAACTTCTATTTGAAAAACTGATTTTTCATTACTAGGGTATCTTCCTCGAATTGTTTTGCTTATGTTTTAATATACAGAACTGTCCCTATGGAATATTCAGTAGCCATTGCTTGAAATGTGTTGACTAATATGTAACATTGCAAAATGTTTTTGTTTTTAAACAGTTATCCATTCAAATATAAAAATAACAATTTATTATTTAATGTTTTAAATATTATATATCTCCCTTCCAAATGAATATATCATCTTTAAATCTAATGCATAGCAACATGTTGACCCTATGTGGATTAGAAGAGTACCCTATGTATATATCGTCCCAATAAGCATTGAGCATATTGACATAACTTAGGGCAAATCTGGTGTCTATGGCAATTCCTTAAATTTTTAAGAAAATGGTGTTTATAACTGCAGTAATTGTTGTATTTACTAAGATTTTAATTTATGTATTTGATTAAAAAATATCTCCTTAGTAAGAAACCTCTGGACTGCTTGATAACCTGGGCTTTTCTTTATGTCAAAATACTGGGATGTAAAATATATAGTAGGTAATGCATAATATAGTGTTCTTCCCATTTCATCTTTTGCATGAAATTTAGAATATGAATTTAGAATATGAGTGGTGTCTTTTAGGAACAATGGTAATTTTATCCATCTATATATTAAAAAACGATATGTTGTGAAAAAAGAAATAATAGATTTACTGGGGGATCATTGTGATCTCTGGATTTGGAACTGGGCCTTGCTGCTTTAGATCTGACCGAAGAGGTAGAGACAAATGCTGTTCCTTGAGCATCTCCTAGGCGATAGGAAACCACAGGCAGTGATGCCAAATTGGAAGACTTACAATATCTTCTGCCATTCCTTTGTAGATCTTTTTAGCATGTGAGTGATGATTGGAAGCATCGGGAAGACATATCTTCATGGAACTGGCAGAGCATTTATTCCCTCTGACTCTGGAGCAATGTGCAGAGAGAAGAAGCTGGGAACTATTGATGTTGCCATGATGTTCACTTGAGGAAGCCCATATCTTTTTTATCAATACCTGGAACACCTTCCAATGAAGGGACCATTCTCCTGTGTGAATTTCCTTTTGGTTGAGCTCATCTGCAAATACATTCTGTATGTCCACTACATGCAATGCTAAGAGTGACTTAAGTTTTCTCTACACCCAGAACATAATCTTTGCTACTTAGACCATCAAAGTCCAGCTTCTGGTACCTGATGAGTTATGAAGGCTACCACTGTCCTGTTGTCTGAGAATATTCAGAGACACATCCCTTTTAAATGGAGATTAAAATGCTGAATTGCTTTCTACACTGCTCTCTTTTCCAGAATATTCTCATGAAGACATTTTTCATTTTGTGACCAAGTGTCTTACAACATCTGCACAGTTAAGGCCCCTTTCATAGTGACACCTCACGATAGGTCTGTAGCTGATGTGCCAGGGACTGAATCTTGATACACTTCTCTTGCAGCAAAGATACTTTGTTCTGAATGGTGTCTATCTAGACCCATAGGAACTTTATTTTGTGCTATGGAATGAGATGCCTTCTTGCCTTATCATAATCCAACCATGTTGTTGCAAGGCAAGGGAGGCAGCGGGAGATTAGGGAGGTTAATGCATGGCTAAGAGGTTGGTGTAGTAAAGAGGGTTTTGGTTTCTTAGAGCACTGGTCTGATTTCTCGGTCAGTTGCGATTTTTATTGTCAAGACAGATTGCATTTGAATGAGAAGGGGGATGCTGTGCTAGGGGAGAGGATGGTTAGAAGTTTGGAGGAGATTTTAAACTGGGCTTCGGGGAGGGCCAAACAAGTATTGACAGGTTAGATACATAGATACAGAGTAGTAAGTGGAAATTTAGCAAGAATCAAGGTGGTGGAGAGGGGAGAAAGGGAAGTGAAGCCAATAAGGCGAGGCCCTTGTTAAAGCCAATAATAAAACCAGTCATATCAAAACAATAAGGATTACCGGAAGGGGGCAATAGACTTAAGTGTATTCTTGCAAATGCAAGAAGTCTGACAGGTAAAATGGCGGAGTTACAACTAGTACCAATGAACGAGCAATATGATATTATAGATATTATTGAGACATAGTGGGATGATACACATGACTGGACAGTTGACTTGAAAGGATATATTCTCTTCAGGAGGGATAGGGTAAATAAGAGGGGAGGAGGAGTATGTCTTTATATTAAGCCAGTGTTAAAACCAAGTATACAAGAAGTTATTTACAAGAGCATTGGTGATAATATAGAGGCATTGTGGGTGGAAATATCCAGTGGTGGAAAAAGTTCAGAGAAGTTGCTGATAGGGATATGCTATAAACTGCTAAATATTGGTTTGATTAAAGATAACAAACCCCTACAGCAAATTGAAAGGCTGCACAACTAGGTCAAGTTACAATTATAGGGGATTTTAATTATCCAGGTATTGATTGGAGTATTGAGACTTGTAGTACAGCTAGGGGCAACAGGTTTCTGAGCACACTAAAAGACCATTACATGTCCCAAACAGTAGAGGAACCAACTAGAAACTGGACTATACTATACCTAATAATACCAAATAATGTGGACGTAATATCAAAAATATACAAGTAAGGAAACACTTGGGAAATAGTGATCATAATATGGTCTCATTTTAAATTAGTTTCCAGAAGCAACATTATAAGTATCAACTTGGACTTTAGAAAGGCAAATTTTAGTATGCTAACAGGGTCTTTAAAGGGCATAGACTAGGATGCAGTTTTTGAAGGAAAAAACACAGAGAAAAATGGGCTGTCTTTAAAATTTTGTTCAATACATACACATATAAGTTCATTACTATGGGAAACAAATGTAAAAGAATAAAGTCTAAACCAATGTGGCTAAATAAAAAAGGTAAGTGAAGAAATGAAAAGGAGAAGTGTGCATTTAAATTGCTTAAGTCTGAAGGAACTTAGGAGTCCTTCCGTATCTACAAGGAATGTATTAAAACATGCAAAAAGGAAAATAGATTGGCTAAAATATAAAATGAAAAACAAGTTGCAAAAAAAAGTAAGATAAACCCTTAAAAAGTTTTTTAAGTATATAAATGGCAAAAGGATTAAAGAAGACAATATAGGACCCCTAAGAAATGAGATGGGTAGATTGATTAATGATAGTACGGAAAAAGCAGAAGTATTAAACACTTTATTGTGTTCAATATTTACTAGAGAGGAACAAATGGTAGGAAAAAAACATAAAAATGGAAATGCAACCGTACAATTAATTAATACTTGGCTGACAAAGGAAAAAGTCCAAAGGTGAATTAATAAATTTAAGATAAATAAAACTCTAGGTCCAGATGGTATACACCCAAGGGTTCTTAAGGGGCTAAACTAAGAAATAGCTAGACCACTATTCTTAATTTTCATTGATTTATCTGGCTCAGTACCAAGGGATTGGTGAATAGCAGATGTGGTGCCATTGTTTAAAAAGGGAATGAGATCACAATCAGGGAATTATAGACCTTTAAGCCTGATATCAATAGTGCGAAAACTACTAGAAGATATATTAAGGGATTTCATTCAGGATTACTTGGTGAGCAACAACATTATTAATGGGAATCAGCATGGATTTGTGAGGGATAGGTCATGTCAAAGTAATCTAATTAGTTTCTACGAATAGTCTGAGTCTGAACACCTGATCTCATCCACCAATTAGCTTCCTTTCTCTGCAGACAATAAGAGTCTCCTCCTACACTCAGCCAATTGCCAGTGCAACACTTTCCTAGTTCCTAGTCACGCTTGTCCCAGGATAGAATGCTGCCTGCCACAAAAAGGAAGGAGTACGGTGATATGGTACCGCAGAGTGGTGTAAACAGGACTAAGACTCTGATTCGTGACAGTACCCCCCTCCCCTCGAAGGGTGGCCACTGGTCACCTAAAATGGGGCTTAGCAGGAAATTTCTGATGGAATTTTTGACTAAGGCGGGAGCATGAACATCAGACGCTTTGATCCAAGATCTATCCTCAGGGCCATAGCCCTTCCAATCGACCAGATATTCCAGGTGATTATGTTGAATGAGAGAGTCCACGATGACCTCTATCTCGTATTCCTCGCTTTGTTCAGTCATAATGGGGGGTGAACCAGCTTTAGGAGAATAAAATCTGTTCAACACCAGTGGTTTTAGAAGGGAAATGTGAAATGAGTTTGGTACCTTGAGGTACTCTGGCAACTGAAGTTTGTAGGAAACAGGGTTGATTACTTTGGAGATTTTGAATGGACCAATAAAGTGAGGGACAAACTTTATGGATGGTACTCTGAGGCGAAGATTGCCGGTAGATAGCCAAACTCTGTCTCCTATTTTCAGGTCAAGAATGGCTCTACGGTTTTTATCAGCTCGAATCTTGTAATTGTGAGAGGCTTTGAGTAAGGATTCACAGACCTGCCACCAGTTGTCTGCAAATTTTCTCAGGGCTGTTTCAGAGGCTGGAACAGAAGTTGCAGGTAACAGGAAAAATATTTGCACTCGAGGATGAAGTCCATAAACCGTGAAACATGGAGTAGAAGAAGATGACTCATGATAGTGAGAGTTGTTAGCGAATTCTGCCCAGGGAAGCAGAGTAGACCAATTGTCCTGAGAGAAGGATACATAGAGCCTGATAAAAGTTCCTAGATCCTGGTTGATTCTTTCTGTCTGACCATTGAACTGTGGATGGTATGAGGAAGAGAAGTCCAATTTAACTTGGAGGGCTTTACACAAAGAACGCCAGAATTTAGGTACAAACTGAACTCCTCAGTCAGACCTGATCTTCTCAGGACATCCATGTAAGCGGAAGATCTCCTTAATGAAAACTTGGGCAAGTATAGGAGCAGCTGGAAGACCTTGGAGTGGGATGAAGTGTGCCTTTTTTGAAAATCTGTCACCCACTACCCATATAGTATTAAAGGTGTTAGAACTCGGCAGATCGGTGAGTAATGAAATCTATGGATATGTGGGTCCATGGGCAGAAAGTAATCGGCAGGGGTGCTAGCAAACCGGCTGGAGCTTGCCTGCAACTCTTTTGTTGAGCACACTTGGAACATGCTGCGACAAACAGTGCAACATCTTTAAGAAGAGTAAACCACCAATAACTGCTTTGTATAAGAGCATGTGTCTTCCGCACGCCAGCGTGTCCTGCAAATTTTGAACAGTGCGCCCAGTGGAAAAGCTTCTTGCATAGGGGTTCTGCCACATAAGTTTTCCTACAGGAAGGAATTGGCTCAAGTTTGGTGGCTGCAATGCTCGTACCACTGATGACAGGTCATGGTTCAAAAGCATTGGGACCCTCATACTCTAATATCGACAGTGACAGGGAATCTACCTTACAGTTCTTAGAGCCTGGAAGGTAGGTAACATGAATGCCGAACCAAAAGAATAAAGGCGCCCAGCGAGACTGATGAGGGTTCATACACTGTGCAGTTTTCAGGTACAACAAGTATTTATGATCTGTATAAACTGTCACTGGATAACGAGCCCCTTCCAGCAAATATCGCCATTCTTCTAGAGCCAACTTAATAGCGAGCAATTCTTTGTTTCCGATGGTATAATTCCATTCAACTGGGAGAAATTTCATAGCGAAGAATACACATGGATGCCATTTTTCATTGGGAGACTTCTGGGAAAGTACGGCCCCCACACCAGCCAAGGAAGCATCAACCTCCAGATAGAATGGGCTGTTAATGTCAGGTTTCGAGAGGATATGAGCTGAAACAAATGCTTGTTTCAATTGTTGAAAAGCTGTCTGTGCTTCAAGAGACCACTTAGTAGAGTTGGAACCTTTTCGGGTTAAAGCGGTAACAGGCGCTACTACTGTAGAGTAGCCTTGAATAAATAGAAAAAAAGGATGGTGGGTTCCGCGCTCCCTGTGTACATATGTTGGTAGGCTGCCTATAGGATCGTGAAAAATAGGAGTGGGCTTCATCCCTCCATAATACAAGATTGAAACAAAAGGGGTATTTCAAAGGCGCCAAGATGGTGTACAATAAAGCAAAGAGTATTTTTTCAATACAATGTATATATTACAACATGTATGAATAAGTGCACTGATATATAAAATCAAATCATCATGCCACATACATACATACATACATACATACATATACATCAAGTCCTCAGGGACAGGCGATTGAGCATAATCCGTTACAAGACTTTTTGATGCAGTCCGTTGTATAATGTGTATAAAGTTCAAAGCAGAACTGCTTGTAAATATATCACAAGTATATGTTGGACAAATATGAAGATGATTGAACAGGTATCCCGATATACAAAGTCCCGTTTTACAAATAAAAGACCAAAAGCATTATGACACATATGTCCATATGTATCCAGTCCTGCGATGAGCAGGTAAGTGTGTTAATATGCAAGTCACTCTTGATACAGTCAATGGTTTTGCGTGTACAGCGTCCAAGCCAAATAGCTTGCAACTTGTTTCCACAAGCGATTACTGATCCGTGACAGACTGTGTGATAAGGTGTCCCAAAATACCGTTTCCTTGCTGATATGACTAAGAGATTGCCTCTAGTTAGAAAGTCACTCTATATTTCAGCACTACATCCGATATTGAGGGTTTCTGATATCAAGTTTCAGTCTAGCGTTATGGAGACACACTGGTTACTCGGTAATATGAATCCGAGGGATCGCTTACCCTGTAGTTGATTTTCCGAAGGTGCCGACCCTCAGTGTTTCCTCCTTTGACTAGATGACTCTTTGGTCCGGGGAGATGGACGCGGCCGCGTCTTCTTCCTCGCGCATGCGCACTTCGCGATTCAGAGTTTCCGTTTCAGGAACGTTCTCGCGAGCACAGCGGGATGGAAGTTCCGTTTGTTAGTGCAATGGTTGGTATCCGTTTCCTACGCGTTTCGCCGAAGAACAGCTTCGTCAGGGATAGATGCACTTGGATTGAAGAGTCATCCTTTTTATATGGGTTCCTTTTCTCTTGAGTGATCCGTGATAGGTCATTTCTGATGAAGAGGTTGATGTTAAGATGGCCAATCATTATTCCATCTAGAGCTGTTAACAAGTCGGATGTTTTTATACTCACACATTTAACAGTAGTGCCATCATGAAATAAAGATAAATAAAGATATATAAATATATAAACATGAAAGTCCATTCATATTCATGTTTCTTAGATGTTATATAATGCACAATCTTACTTGGTTTATGTGTGAGGATGTTTTCAACGTGCATGTTATTTTCACATCTTAGTTTGATGCTAGGATTTTTCAAAGTAGTTTGACCGGGGTTTAGAGAAGGACTTTTATCCCTATATCCTATTTGGATTGGGACCGCTGGTCTTACCATGACCAGACCTCTCTTTTCCTTCGGTAAATTGTCTTTCACACTTTTACATATTCACAAGATTGTGGATATTTAGTAATGGTTCTGAATAGTGGGCAGCACAGTGGCCTAGTGGTTAGCACTAGTGCTTCGCAGCACTGGGGTTATGAGTTTGATTCCCGACCATGGCCTTATCTGTGTGGAGTTTGTATGTTCTCCCTGTGTTTGCGTGGGTTTCCTCCGGGTGCTCCGGTTTCCTCCCACACTCCAAAAACATACTGGTAGGTTAATTGGCTGCTATCAAAAATTGACCCTAGTCTCTACCTGTCTGTCTGTATATATATATGTCTATGTGTGTGAGTGTGTGTCTATATTAGGGAATTTAGACTGTAAGCTCCAATGGGGCAGGGACTGATGTAAATGAGTTCTCTGTACAGCGCTGCGGAATTAGTGGCGCTATATAAATAAATGATGATGATGATGATGATGATGATGAATAGTGGATTATTCACAAAGGGGTCATTTTTGTTTTGTTTTATAGACCTCTAATGTTAGATGTAAATCTGATGTTGAGGTCATTGGTGTTGATATATTCAACAAAGGATTCTAGTTTTTCTCTCTTTTCTGATGCATGAAACTGAATTAAGATGTGATCCAAGGATTACGTAGATGGTGTCCTAAGACGCCCCATAAGTAGAATTTTGTAGTGAGTAATTTAGAGAAATTTTGACAGTTCGAAACCTATATTGAGACCATGTGGAATTAATGTTTTAACAGTATAAATCCATTTGGTCTCTTCTCTGGAGAGGCGCTCAATATAATCCCCACCTCTCCATGGTAGTTGTACCTTACATATTCCCATTGTCACAGGAGAGCTTGCTCATTACCCTATGGGTTTCCCCTGTGGCTTTGGATATGAAGGTTTTGATGGATTTTGTATCCCTTTTTGTGCTAGTTCTACAGGCATGACATCTGTTACAATGGAAAAAACCATTCTCGCTTTCTCCCAACCAGGTATTTCCTTTAATTTGTGTTTTTGGTTGTGTACCGCTTTTCACTAGTCTCTGTTTTAGGTTATCTGCTTTTTTGTAAATAAAATTTGGTTTGACAGAGAGTATCTTCCTATGTTCCTCATCCCCTAGTAGTACATTCCAGTGTTTCCTAATGATTCCTTCCATTTTTCGTGAATCCTCACTAAATTTTGTTATAAATGGTAGTTTAATGACTGCTGATTGGGGATGTCTCTCTCTCTTTACCAGCAGGGTATCTCTGTTGATGTCCCTCACTTCATGGCATGCCTGCTCCACAAGGTAAGGGTCATACTGTCTCTCAAGGAATCTTTTCGCTAGAATTGAAGCTTGTATGTCATACTGCTCTAGTGTTGAGCAATTTCGCCTAATGCGTATGAACTGGCCCTTCGGAATGTTTCTCAGCCAATTCTTATGGTGATTGCTTGTAGATGGAATATAAGAGTTACAATCTACATCCTTCAGGAAGGTTTTGGTTTGGATTCCTTTATTTTCTATATAGATGTGGAGGTCTAGAAACTCAATATTCTCTGTACTAATGTTAGATGTAAATCTGATGTTGAGGTCATTGGTGTTGATATATTCAACAAAGGATTCTAGTTTTTCTCTAGTGCCCTTCCAGATGCATATGACGTCGTCAATGAATCTGTGCCACATTAGTAGGTCCTCCAAAAAGGGGTTGTTTTGCCATATGACCTCATTCTCCCAGTGGGCCATAAACAGATTCGCGTAGCTGGGCGCGAATTTCGTGCCCATCGCAGTCTCGCGAATCTGCCTATGGTACCCACTGGGGGCCCAGAAGTAGTTGTGTTGCAAGATGAACATGATGGCGTCAATCAAAAACACAATCTGCTCTGATGGCAATTCGGACTCGTTGGTCAGAATGGATTTTACATGCTCACATCCTGCCTGATGCTCTATGATGGTATACAGTGATGTTACATCACAAGTCATAAGTAAATAGCCCTTTTTCCATTCAATGCCATTTAGAATTTCTAAAGCATGACTTGTATCTCTCAGATAGCTTCTCTGCCGGGACGATTCCCATTAACAGCTTTTAGAAAGATGGGTGGAGACATCTAGACCAGAGGAATGACTAACTGCTTGGCTATCTGAGCAGACATGAAGTTGCCTGCAACTCCTCAGTCCAGAGCAGACATGTACACAGAATGTTGAGACAGTCTCAACATCACAGGGAGAACACAGTCTCTATCTTGAGGAGGACGAACAGGAACTCCTAACCCAACCTCTTCACTGTTGGTTAGAAGGTGGTGTTTCCCGACCTCTTGGAATAAGACTTCAGATAGTGTCCGGCAGCACCACAGTAGATGCAGAGTTTTTCCTTGACTCTCCGCTCATGCTCAGTGAGCGAGAGCCAGGCTCTTCCCAAATGCATGGGTTCTCCTTGAGGAGAAGAAGGGAACTCGAGGTGTCTGATGAGGCTTGACATACTCAGAACCCCTTTTCTCCAAAATTCTCTCTTGGAACCTCAGATGTACCCGATTACATAGCGAGATCAGTTCAACCAGACTGGTGGGCAAGTCTCTTGTGACTAACTTCTCCTTAATGCGGTCAGAGAGACCTTGCCAAAAGGCTGCCACTAGTGCTTCATTGTTCCATGAAAGTTCCAATAAGAGGGTTCTGAATTGGATTACGTATTGGCCTACAGATGATCAGCCCTGTCACAGCTGCAGGATGTTGGCAGCAGCAGAGGATGATCTCCAGGTTTGTCAAATATTTGTCTGAAGAGGATCAGGAACCCATTGATGTCTGACAGGATGGGATCAGACTTCTCCCAGAGGGGAGATGCCCAGGCTAAAGCTTGCCCAGATAGAAGGAAGATAATATAAGCAGTCTTTACTCAGAGAATAAATGGTTGAAGTCCATATATTAGCAACAGGATGAGGCTGAATTCACTCAGAGGGTAAATGGTTGAAATCTGTATACAGCAGTCGGAATGAAGCAGCAAACAGAATGAAGCTGAATTCACAGGAAGGGTTGATGGTTGAGATCTGTAGATACAGCAGGCAGAATGAAGCAGCAAACAAACAGCAACTGTGGTAATCTGGAACCAGGAAATAGGAAAGTGTTGCACTGGCAATTTACTGAATGTAGGAGGAGACTCTTATAGTCTGCAGAGGAAGCTAATTGGTGGATGAGATCAGGTGTTCAGACTCAGCAGGATGTTTAGCAAATGTCTCACCCAAGATGGCAACCTCCAGTACTACAGACAGAAGTCATGCTTGTCCCAGGATAGAATGCTGCCTTCGGCCAAAAGGGAGATGTACTGTGATATGGTACCGCCGAGTGGTGTAAACAGGACTAAGACCTTGATTCGTGACAGTTATGCATTTAGGGATCAAAAACAAGCATACAATCTATAAATTAAATGGGATAAATTTAAGAAAATCTATAAAGGAAAAGGATTTGGGAGTGCTCGTATACAGTAGACTTAGCAATAGTGCTCAATGTCAAGCATGACATTGTTGGCATGCATAAAAGGATTATAGAGGCAGGGGAAGAATGTGTAATTTTCCCACTATATAAATCATTGGTAAGACATCATCTTGAATATGGAATACAGTTCTAGGCACCACTCTTTATAAAAGACATTTTGGAACTAGAATGGGTTCAGATAAGGGAGACAAAATTGGGCATGGAGTCACTAAGTTATGAGAAAAAGGTTAGCCAGTTTAAAGCGGCAATGTCAAACCCCGTAGGTTAAGTGTTTAAACACTTAACCAAACATTGCCGCTTTAAATTAAAAGGGATAGACGTTGCACTGACGTTAAAGTCTCCTGACGGACACCTCAGTAGTTGTAGTCACTTGCGGTCAGAATCCTGCACCCATCAGACATCTCCAACATCTAGATGCAGGTAAGTCTGCTTCTCTTTAAATTGTTTTTTTTACAGATTCGGATTTTAATTGGAGGAGTCCTCGGTGTCGGTATATTCAGCACCAATAACCTGTACCCAATCCCACTAAATTGTTCAAAAAGGATTGTTCATTTAAAAAACACTTACAACTAAATATGCACAACATACATCTTAATAGACTTCAATCAGAAATCTTTTATTGATTACTTTTTATTTTTTTTATTTTATATTAATGTCAAACATTAAACAATATACTTTTTTAAAAAAACAACCATGGTGGGTGCACAGTTGTAATAAATTGCAATGTGAAGTGGTTGTGTAATATCTAATAGTTAGCCTACACCTTATTTGATATTTTTACAAAACGGCTAATAATGCGCAAGTATAAATGAAAAGCATAACAGCTTAATTGGTTAAAACAATATAAATAAATTGTGCAAACATAAACCATGCATACTCTTCCATAAGGGACACATAGGAAACCCACACAAACATGGGGAGGATATTTAAAATCCACAGAGATAAGGCAGTGACTGAAGATTCGAACTCATCACCCCACTGTTGAAAGGTGAATTGTCTAACCAGTTAACCAATGTGCAAGTGGAAACAATATGTGCATCTCAACAAACATCTCAACAATACACCACTGCATGCAAGTCAAGTACTACTGGCAAGCTAGTGTTACTCTGAAAAAATAACAATTGCACACACCATCAGTGCCAAATAAGCCACCACACTATACTGCTGTAAAAACAATGTTTGGTTTAAAAACCCATAATCAAAAAAAATATGCACAACATACATCTGCATTCACTTCTCTTATAACAAACTTTTTTATTATTTAATTTTTATTAATGTCAATAATTATACAATGAAATATTTTAGCCCTAAATCCATGGCAGATGATCAGTTTTAATAATTTGCAATGTAAATTAATTGATGTATAATATAATAATAGTAATAATAATTATAGTTGGACTTTAATTTGTTTGTCATTTTTTGCCTTCTGCCTTTTGTTGGGGGACTTTGGTGTTTTTTGCTTTTACCTGTGGATATTTTCTATTTGTTTGAATTCACTTTATTTGGACAGCTGCTTATCTGTTGGAGCTCAACACAAATTTCTACAGGCAAAATAGGAATTTTCCACAAAATGGGTCAGGAATCAAACTCATGACCCTACTGATGAAAAGTAGATTGTCTAACCACTAAGGCAACATGCAGATTGAACATTACATACATTATATAGACTTGAATGACAAGCACCATGTTTGAAAGTCCTATTAGGTAAAAAATAAACGTGAGTACATAAACCATAAACCAAGCTAATAGTGCTCCTAAAAAAGATACAACACAACACAGGCACTACTGCCAACATGAAGGTTCAAGGATAAACAATAAAGAATTACACACACATTCTCTTGCTCTCCGACATGAAAAATGTGTCATCTGTAATTTTGAACTGTAAAAATATGTGGATGTGAATTCAATGGCGAATAATTCACAATCATAAATATATATGTACGGTACAATACTCTACAGACAGAGCAAACACCAAAACATATACTATAAGTAACACATTGGAGTAATCCCACAGAAACATAGGGATATACAAAGTCCACACAGAGACGGGCATGACTCTGTATTCGAACTCATGACTCTACTGTTGGCAGCTGGATTGTTTAACCACTAAGACATAGTTCAGATTGAAACATACATACAACACAGCACAGGCAGTATTGGCAATCAAAAGTGTTATAAGCATAATTAAATGAACAATTGAACACACCTTCTTAGTGCAGACATGAAGGATCATGGTTGTTTTTATAAAAATTTAAATAAAAAAATCTATGCAAATGCACCTCAGAATAATTTGAAATCAGAATTAAACACAAACATATTTTAATCATTATAAAACAAAACAACAGATTTCCGTAACCAGCGTTACATAGACCGAGCATCAGATCTCGTCACCTGATACCACAGTGGGCTATACACCTGCATATTCTTGTCTCATTACAATCCACTATCAAAGACTGCTTCATGCACACTTGAAGTTGGTTAGGAGTCTATAGTGGAGTTAACTGTTGGGGATTTGATTAGTGGACTTTTATTTGTATTGATTATCTTTTCTCTTACTCTTTTATAGACACTTTAAAATTTTGTATTTGTAAGATATTTTGTGCCACAGTAACAGTGCATCTTTATTTTCATATGTAATGTGCATTTTAACGTGTGTGTTTTTTGTATTATAATATTTAACCCATTTTATTTTTTTGGGGGGTGGGTGTTGTGTAGCTTTTAAATATATAATCTAGATGATTCTTATGTGTTTTGGCACTTCCCCATGTTACATGTTTAACCAACAGATCCCCAGCCCTCCTGAAACTGGGGAGGCAGGCCACTTCAGGTTCCAGACTGATTTGCAAGGTAAAATCTTTTTCTAATATGGTTTATATCACACTTTTTAAATTTTCTAACATCCTAGAAATACAATTGTTGTTTGGTGATGAAAATAAAGGCATGTTTTATTTTCCACAACATAAACAAATGCATGCACCAGACAGTTTTGATTGAAAAAAAATGTTTACCTTTGAGATCTGCAATTGTTTTCTAATCAGGCTGTAAGGGCTGCCTCTGCCCCTGCTGAGATTTTCAGATGTGAGTTTTCTACCCATAGCACTTATAAAAATATTGTTGATGGTTGACTGTTAGAGCGTAGCTGTAAAAAGACCAAACTAAAGGCTTTCATTGATGTGCTAACAGGCCTTAGCTGGGACATGTCTGCTTCACCTGAAAAATATTCAGTAATCAACCATAGTCTGCGTTAATCATATATCTGATTGATTTTAAGGCACTGATTTGTCTATGTGTTCTAATGGAGACACCTTACATTATGTTTCATTTTGACGATAAGTGAGAAATAGACACCATTTTAGTAAAGAGCTAAATGTGTGTAATTATTCCCACAGACCTTATGACCCAGCTGTCAGCTGGAGCACAAAGGAGATGCGGCAAGGATCATTTCATGTAGGAGGATCAATACATGAAGGAGTTGCCTTTATAAGCATGTAAGTATCTATAGTTAACACTGTTAGTCCTTTTAGGTTATTGGGGGAGCTGCGTTAAGGCATCAGAAATTGTGGATTTTACAGCTGGAAAGTACAGGTGCGTACAAAGTACACACAGTCAAGTAATATTGTATTTCAAAATGGCCTAAGGTTGATCTGTTTTTCTATAATATTTTAAACAGATAAAGAAAACAGCCATTATGGGTTTCAGCATGACCTGCCTTGCAACACCTCTAACCATGGGATAAAACCAACATCCATGTGTTTGTATTTTTTTATAGATTGATCTTGTTAGAGCAGGTATATAGTCGCTATATTCTTGTATATTTAGTGTTTTATTGCTCTAATACAATGTATATTGAGATTATTTAGACAGAATAATTCATGAATTTATTCACAATCTAATTATTATGTTTATGTTTTTTCTCTTTTTCAATAATTATTGTTTGTTGAGAAACTTGAGCCTTTCCTCTCTTATATATATATACATATATACTTATTAATAGTGTTACTTATCATTCAATTGTTTATAAGTACCCATACACATTTTTATATGGACAATTTATAATCTGTGGTATCTCAAGGTATAGCTTTCTATATATGTGTATTTGGGCAGTAGAATAATTTTCAGCGTTATTTACCTTGTTAACCGTGATGATGGATTCTTCTAGCCGCAACTTAATCACGCTTCTAGTAAGCATGAATGGGAACCTTATGTGATTGATGGTCGAACATCATGTGACTAGTGGTTGGATTAATAGTGTATCTTGACCACATGACCGCAATAGATTATTTAAAAGTACTCTTCTTTGTAATTCAGTCATACCTCTGATGAAACATCTTGATAAGAGCCGAGAAATGCGTCAGCTTGTCAGCAAAGTCTCGTATAACTGAGGCACTCATTGTATGCCACAAAAAGAACACAGTCTATCACAGTAGACACAGATATGTGTACCAAACAAAGTCCAGGCAACTCGTTAGTGGCCTAAAGCCTATACAGAGTCTAATGAATGCTCAGAGTTTGTAAGTACTTTTAAATGCGGGTAGATCCTCACAGCCGCGGGCAGTGGATGATGTCCAGGTAAACCACAGAGAATAATGCAGGGTGGACTTATGTTTCAGAAGAGGTGCTGACTATTCAATTTCTTACCTCCCCTCGTTGGATTGGGGGGCACTTGTGTTGGAAATTGCTCTGTCCTCTTCAACAATGTGCAAATGATCAAAAGGGATTGCCGACGTACCAGCTGTTCAGCTTGTGTTCGCCTATCACTTGCTCTCGTTCTGACGTAACAGTATTGGTGTTTCGGCCGCGGGAGCTGTGAACTAATATTAGTAGTACACTGGCAAACTATAACGGCAGAATTCAGCATATAGCTGATGATGGATAGAATGAAATAGTGTATAAATGAACAGATTCTACTATGCGTTTCACCCGACAGGGCTTACTCAGGGATAGTGAATGACTGGAGTATTGATGAATCAGAGGAAAGTGATACCATTCTTTATAAAAGGTATAACCAATAAGGTTCCATTAAAGGACCGCCCTCACTTTAATAGATATAATGACTAGAGGGAAAGGTCCATGGTGGTTCAATGTCCTTCAGACACAGAAGTCATAAAACAGTAGCCTACCGAACAATAAAATATATTAATGTTTGCAAAACAAGCCTTTCATGTAGCCACATAAATAAATAAATACTTTTAAGAAAAGACAACATATAAATACATGGAAGATAAAAGTAAATAAAAATAAATATACATGCAAATAAAAATAAAAATAAACAAGTCAGCAGGAGGCCTACACATAATGATAAAAACTCACAAAAGGAAATATAGGATATTAATCAAAGAAAGGTGTGGAGATCGAAATCAACATTAAGGCCATTGGGCGAAAGAGTCTTTAAATGAAAAATCCATTTTGTCTCTTCTTGTGATATTTTCTTTATAAAATCACCGCCCTGCCAGGGTTTGTTCACTTTCCATATCCCCACAAATTTCAACTTGGATGGATCATGATCATGGAATTCAAGAAAATGTGCTGGAACACTATGAGTCTCTAGTCGATATTTGATGTTCCTTTGGTGTTCCACTACTCTAAGTCCTAATTTTCTGATTGTTTTACCTATATACTGTTTACCACAGGGGCACTCCAAAATATAGATAACCCCTTTGGTATCGCAAGTAATTTTACCTTTAATGTCATAGGTGGCATCCGTTATATTGGATTTGAAATGTTTAATGGATCTAGTAGCCTGACATTCACTGGTCTTACAGGCGAAACATCTATTACAATAATAGAAACCATTGTTTTCTTTTAACCAAGTATTTTTCTTTACCATTTCTTGTGGGGGTATTGTAGTATTAACTAATCGTCTCCTCAAATTATCCGCTTTTTGTAAACAAAGTGTGGTCTAGAGGGTAAAATATTTTTCAACTTTGCATCTTCAAGGAGAATATGCCAATGCTTTAAAAAAATTCCTTCAACCTTTCTAAAATCATTACTGTATTTGGTGATAAATAGCTCTTACTATCTTCCTTAGTTTTAAGTGTATTGTCTATTCCTTTTTTATTTGAACTTTCCAGAAAATGCTCTCTTCTGGTATTCCTGACTTGTATACAAGCTTTCTCTACTAAATCCTTATCATAATCTCTTTCAAGAAATCTCTGTATCAAAATAGGGGCTTATGATGATTACTGGATCTAGGGATATATGAATTACAATCCACAGGCTTTAGGAATGTTCTAGTTTTAAGTTGACCATCACTTACATAAATCTCCAAATCCAAGAATTCCACTATTTCTGTACTGGCATATGTGAAGTTGATATTGATTAAATTCTGGTTAATATAGGTGATGAACTCTATGAGTTCCTTCCTATCACCCTTCCATATACAGATGACATCATCTATATAACGTCGCCAGAAGTGGATTTTATCAAGAAAGGGTTTATTGTCCCAGATATACATTTCCTCCCAGTATGCCATGAACAGGTTTGCATAACTAGGCGCAAATTATGCGCCCATAGCAGTTCCGCGAACCTGTTCATAGCAAGTTCATTGCAGCAAATCGCCAGAGATAACCAGTGATTTTTAAGATCAGAGTAACAATCACAGTTTAATACATCTGGCGCCTTGTGGACTAAAATCGTGGGTGATCGCGATTTTAAAACACTGAAAAAAATCGGACCTTGACACATTTACTCCCTGGACCAGACAAAGAAGTTCCCTTTGGGTTACTAATGTACCCAGGTCTTACAATGCCCAAAACTCTGTGATGGAGTGGGCCCATATCTCTCCATACTGATTCTTCCTCTTATGGTGGAGTTTTCTGAATTTTCCTTTCCTCATTGGGCCTAAAAAAACAAAAGGACTGTCTAGATGTAGTAGGCATAATGTCACGCCAGAATAAAACTTGCCATGGCTCTGAAGTGCTGACACCTATCTTCAATTGGGATAGTAGTTCTGGATGACATACTAGCCACAGGTGGGTCTACTTTTGGCACCATGCTCCACTTCTAAGCCTAATCATCACTGAATGGATACATACGTTCTAACTTGATTAAGAGTAAAGCTTGGCCAATTTTGCCCATTCTTTATATATTATCTGCTGCACAACCTGATGTACAGGGAAACTCTACCTTTTTAATTATTGTCTTTAAAAAGGAATTATAAAACTCTGTGAGCTCTGTGTTCTTAAGCAGAATTTCCACATTTTTCAGATTAAACATTTTAGTTTAATCCCCCTGGATTTACCATTTGAGGAATGATCCAAATCAACTGGGAATTACATTCTGAATGCAAATAAGTCTTCCAAATCTATGCTTGGCTAAGACCTTGTTCTCTTTAAAACCTGTATGGCACATAAATCTTCTTTAGACACAAAAGCTTCTCTCATACTATAAATTCCTCATACTCCTCAGGGGCTGAGTTTTACTCTTGGGCTGAGAACTGCATGTTGTGCAAAAGACACCTTCAGCTTCATTCATTAGAGGCTTATTACAGGGTCCACAAACGTTATATATCTTGCTGTCCTTCTTTTCTACAGGCTCTACAAGAGTACTGACTGTACTTGACTGTAACAGCTCCCACTCAACACGGGATAAATTCTTAGAACATGAGGTCTTCACCTATAGCGAGCCGCCTTATCCAAAGAAGATAACCAGAGACAAGGCAAAAAGTCAAGCTGGGCAGTGAGCAAGGGAGGTCCAAAAACAAAATCAAGGGTCAAGACGGGCAGCAAACAGAGAATATCCAGGGACCGGCAAGGTCAGGCAACAGGTAATTAGCAGACAATACAGCAACGCAGCAGGCTCACGAATGCAGCAACAAACACTATAACCGGCAGGGAGGCTAAGCCCTGCCTGCTATTTAAAGTAATGAAAACAATCAGAATGCTCCCTGGAAGCAAACCCCAATGCAGGGTAATAGGTAATTGCCCGGCTGCATAACAACCATCCAGGACAGAAGAGATCATGTGAGCCACACTTGCTATAGGAAGTAGGGTCCCTGCTAGAACAGAGCGAGCCATCACAAGTAAGGCGGCAACACTGACATTACTAACAAATTAACAATTAAAAGCACACATAATGCAGCATCCCTAACTCAGGGTCTTAACTATGTCACGACAATAGTATTTAAGAGGCCACTGACCGGTATTGATGCAACTAGATTGAGAGGCGCGGAGTCTAACACATCCCCGGTATTCACTAGGGACCCCCGCATGGAGGAATGGGCTTGGCTGCGTGAGGTGTGCAGTTTGTGGTTCTCCCAACTAGTCACCAGTGCAGTGGAGTGTACACAGGAGAGCAGGTGGCGAATGCAAATAGTCGAGACGAAGTACACAAGGGTATAATGAAGAGAATAGTCAGTGAAGCTGAGGTCAGGAACTTGCTGGACACGAGGTACCGAATCACAAAGTCAAAGAATAGTCAGGAACGAGCCAAAAGGTCAACAATGGAAATAGTAACAGGAACAGGCAATAGGAACGCTGGAGACGGGAACACCGATACTCTGGCAAAGGTCTGAAGCTGTGAGGTTCCTAAAATAGAGGGAAGTGGTGCCTGATAGGGTGGTGACAATATGGAATTAAATGCAGCTGATAAAGCAGCAGAGCGAGGATAAAGCATCCCGTTGCCTAGCAACGGGACCCGGAGGCCACTTCCGGTATCGCACGCAGCGATACCGGAAGTGCATCCCATTGCCTAGCAACAGGACGCGAGTCGGCAGAAGGGCAGGAGTCTGTCCCCGGCACACATGCACAGTGCGGGGGACGGCGCATGACAGTACCTCCCTCCTTTCTGGTAATCTTTTTTTCTTTGAAGAACTGGGCCAAAAGACGGGCAGCATTGAAATCCTTTTTGTTGACCCAGGATCTTTCTTCAGTATCGTAGCCCTTCCAATGGACCAAAAACTGAGGTTTGCCTCGGAGAGTTCGCATCTTTAGAATGCGCTCCACTTCGAACTCATCCCTAGATGTGGTCTTGACAGGAGGGTGAGGAGATAATCTCTTGGAGAATTCATTGATAACAAGAGGTTTTATAAGGGAAATATGAAATGAGTTATGCACTCGGAGGGAAGGAGGAAGTCTGAGTTTGTAAGTAACCGCATTAAGAACTTAAATAACAGGGTAAAGTCCAATGTAAAAAGGTGCAAACTTCATGGATGGCACCTTGAGTCTCAGATTCTGAGTGGAGAGCCATTCCTTATCCCCAATATGGAGTACAGGGATGTTTCTCCGATGGCAATCTGCAAAGTGTTTGTAGCGGTCCAGAGAGTATTGTAGTTTGCTTTGCACCTGTGCCCAGATTAAAGAGAAATTGTGCACCACGTCTTGGGCTGCCGGTACCGTGGAGTCAGGCAAATCTGAGGCGGTAAGTAAAATCAGATGTCTTCCAAATAAGGTGAAAAAGGGAGACACGCCTGTGGATTCATTCAGGTGGTTTTTGTGAGAAAATTCTGCCCAAGGAAGTAACTTACTCCAAAAAAAATTGCTGTTCAGAACAAAAGCATTGGATATAGGACTCTAAATCCTGGTTGACCTGCTCAGTTTGACCATTAGATTAAAGTTAGATTGAACTTTAGATTGATTCCCAGAAGTTTGCAGAAGGCACTCCAAAAGCTGGAAACGAACTGTACCCTATGGTCGGAGATAATCTCCCGAGGGCAGCCATGTAGACAAAAGATGTGATGGATAAACAAAGATGTCATTTCTGAAGCTGAAGGTAGTCCCTTGAGGGGAACAAAGTGAGTGAATTTGGAGAATCGGGCAACAACTACCCATATGCAAGTGTGACCAAGGCTGCTAGGAAGGTCAGTAATAAAATCCATACTCATGCTAGACCAGGGATGTTCAGCAATGGGGAGAGGAAGCAGGAGAACATTTTTTTTAAAAAAAACGCAGGGTCTGAGAGTACCGGAGGAATCGTTTTGGGACAGGACAGCCCCTACGCCTAAAGAAGAGCCGTCAACCTCCAAAAAGAAGGGTTTATGAAGATCAGGTTGACTCAAGATAGCTGCTGAAGAAAAAGCTTTTTTAATAGCCTTGAAGGCCAGAATTGCTTCTATGGCCAGAACTTGACTTGACCTCCATTACGGGTAAGCGAGGTAATGGGAGTAATGAGGGTAGAGAATCCCTGAATAAATTGCCGGTAGTAATTCGTGAAGCCAATGAAGCTTTGAGTAGCTTTAAGGCCTACTGGCTGGGGCCAGTCCAGGATGGCTTTCACTTTGTCTGGATCCATTTGGAGACCAGATCCGGACACAATATATCCTAGAAAGGGCACCTGGGTTTGATGAAAGAGGCACTTCTCCATTTTACAATATAATTGATTCTCCCAGAGGACAAGCACCGGAGGAGTACTTCTTTGACGAGGGCATGGTGGGAAGATAGGCCCTGGGAAAATATTAGGATGTCATCTAAATAAACCACCACTGAATGATATAATAAATCTTGGACGACCTCGTTGACGAATTCTTGGAATACGGCTGGGGCATTTCATAGCCCAAAGGGCATAACGAGGTACACTTAATGACCGTCTCTGGTGTAGAACGCTGTCTTCCATTCGTCCCCTTGCTTAATCCTGATTAGGTTATAGGCGCCTCTGAGGTCCAATTTTGTGAAGATTTGAGCTCCACGAATCCGGTCGAATAGCTCAGGGATGAGGGGAAGAGGATACCGGTTTTTGATGGTGATGGCACTCAGCTCTTCTTAACAAAGAAAAACCCTGCGCCAGCAGGAGAAGATGATTTGCGAATAAAACCTTGTTTGATATTCTCAGAAACATCATCGGACATAGTATGCTCTTGCCTGGTACTAGGTCAATGGGACAGTCCCAAGGGCGATGAGTAGGAAGAGATTCATCGGCCACTTTGCTAAAGACATTGAGGAATTTGTCGCAGAGTTCTGGAGCAAAGGATCGTTGCATTCCCATACAATCAGTATTTTGTCTCAAAAGACACATTCTTTGTGTAATGTAAGAGATATTTAACTGGGAAGTGGACCCCAGTGTTGAATATATGGATTTTGACTCCTAAACAGGAAAACATTATTTTTTTAACAAGGTGGAATTATAATATATTTTTATTTTGCTATATTTTTTATGATTAATTTTGGTGATTTTATATTAGAATAAGAATAATAAAATATGTGTTTTTAATTAGAAGCTGGTTGGTGGTCAATAATATAATATAGAAAAAAGCGTCTCTTTCTTTTTGTTTGTTTCAATCATAAATGGCTATGCGTGATGATACATTTGCAGTTTCTTTCAGGCAGGTGGAATGTATTTTTGTGCACTTCTTACACAAAGGGTTATTGCTGTAATATCAATATAAACTTGTACTGTTTAGTTTAATGCAGTGTTTAGTTTAATGAAAGCATGTAGAGATATAAATATACATTTGTTTACAACATTACAACAATGTGTACTTAACGTATTATTATAACGTTCCCAGGTTCTCTATAGTCCTTTCTGCCAATTTTCAGCTTCTCTACATATGCATCATAAATGCTTTTGTATGGGCAGTTCAGTCTGCCACTTTTGACATTCACTCTGAGGTACATCTCAGTCATTTATTAAGAATAAGAGCTTTCAGGAAAATCCCATTACTAATGACAATGACTTACTTTGCTCTTGCATGTTCTGCAAATAGAGATCATTGAGGATGTTCCTCATCTGGAAAATTTTCAGTGTGTACTGACACCCCATTTCCTACAGAGCTCTGTTATCTCTATTTTACCAGCCATATGTATCTACCCTAAGGGGTATGTTTACTAAACTGCGGGTTTGAAAAAGTGGAGATGTTATCTATAGCAACCAATCAGATTCAAGCTGTCATTTTGTAGAATGTACTGAATAAATAGTAACTAGAATCTGATTGATTGCCATAGGCAACATCTCCACTTTTTCAAACCCGCAGTTTAGTAAATATACCCCTAAGTCTCCTTAGTCCATGTTTTCTGGTGCTGTGTGCACAATCATATGAAACATTGAACTATCTAGCATATCGTGTGATGATGATAAGTCTAAAAGAGCAGAGGTGCTGTAAAGGAGCTCCAATAAGTAATTTCTGGATGGCCAAGTTAGCCCTCTCCTTACTGACCCATTTTATCTCAGATGGTGGTAAAGTACATACCAAATCTGTGGGAGCCACATACAACACACAAGCTAGCAAAAACTCCACACCCAACAAAGTACAGATGTGACCATTACCCCAACAGAAGCCTTGACTCAAGTAACAGCCTCAGAGCCTGCAGACCAAGGGCCTGATTCATTAGCGGACTTATTCTGAACACAAATTGCGTAATGTAATATACGCACATGAGTGCAAGCAATGTACAGCCAAATTCATCAAGCAATGGATCTCCAGAAACGTACCAAGATAAATTCGGTCGGAAGTCGCCTACGCAATGTAAAAGGTGACATAGCAGACATTTGTGTATGATCGTGGAAACTATCTGCTGCGGGCAGCATGGACTACGGACTATAGAGTACTCTATGAAATGTCTGTATACAAATAGCTCAGTTCCGTTGACTTGCTTAGTGTTGAGATGACTTGAGTTTATTTTGTAATAATCAGATGACGAGGACGGCAGCTGTGTTTGTCCAGGGTTGCCAATATTGCCGTGGAATTAGACATGACCCCGAGCTGCTGCAAGTGTTATGTGTGGTATTACTAAACTTGCTACATTCATCAGAGTATTAATCAGATGTATCCTGAGGTAAACACTTACTTTGAGAACGTCCCAGTGGTGTCCGCCCATCGCACGACCCTTTTTCCTCCTAAAGACAAGCTTTCGTAAGTGGTCCTTGCGCTCATTTTTGCAAGTACTTTGCTTGCTTTTGCGTTCGTATCTCACTATTTTTTCGTATGTAGCTCCCAGTTCAAGGCATGAGCAGTATGGTTTTGTACACAATACGCACAAAATCGGCAGATACGTCCGCTAATCAATCAGGCTCCAAGTGTCCAAAACAACAATGGCAGAAGTCTTGAGTGCAATTATCAAGTGCCAGACAACTACTCACCGATACCTTCACCTCCAAAATTGAGGAGGTAAGAACAGTTAGAAATCCTGACTTTAGAAAAACAGATTTTGAAAACACACTCCAACAAAATAATAAATGGATTGCCAGAGAAAATGGAGAGCAGCGCTCTAGAGAGTTTCCTGAAAGCCTGTCTTCCCAAAATTCTGAGCACCTCAATACTTTCATCCCAGCTGGTAATTGAAAGGCCACATAGGGTGCCCATTCACCCAACCCTCTGTGTGCTGTAGCTAGACCATTGGTCTGGATACTTAATTTTGGAGATGCAATCCTCAGAGCCGCATGGAAGGCAAGCAACCTCAATCATAATGACATAATTTAATTTTACCCAGATTATTCACCAATTTTGCTAAATATAAAAAGCACATTTGTGGCAGATTCAGAACAAGGATATTATATATGATATGATCTACCCTTCAAGACTCAGAATACTACTAGTGTTCTTCTTTAATACACCGCAAGAGGCAGTCACAAAATCTTCTGGAAGGCAGTAGTTTAGAGGCTGGTGACAGAGACCTGCTAAACCCCAGAGACTACCTACAAGTAGACAATTACATAATCTTGCACCTTTTAGTAAGTAGTTAAGGGATTTAATCTCACCTAGTTGGGGGGGGAGTGTAAGGTGGGGTACATAGTTGGGTGATATAGCATTGCTTTAGTTGTGGCTTTTACCTATACAGGGATATATTTATGTTCATTGTTTGATATTTCCCTCCCCTCTCATTCCTAACCTTTTACTCTGGGGAGGATTGGGTTTGTGTCAAAAATGTTATAAGCTCTAGACAATGGCTAATAAGGTAAAATTGTATCATGGCATTTCAATTTCTCAAAAGATATGCACCAGAAATAATGAGAAGATAACATATTAGGATAAAGAGGCCCTGCATTGTTCCTAAAAATCTTTCTCTTTACTCTAATTGTGCGGGAAGTGTCTCTGTATTCATGAAAGAACCTTACCATATAAATTGTTCCAGACCCATTTGTCCCTAAATGGGTGCTGTGTTTCTTTATTGCCTCATTCACAGAACCCCATGTGTGTCCTTTTAGCCCTCCCCCCATGCCTGTTTCATGCCTAGATTCTTAAAACATGAATGTCTTGTGCAACAAGGGCTTCTGATGTACCGCTCATTTGAATTAAAAACTTTAATACAATCATTGACCACTGCTAGACAGACTGTCGTGTACTATGTTTAGGAACCAATAAGCCACAAGCTCACTTAAATCATTTATGGCAGACTTACAAATTGCAGATGTCTGGAGAGTTAGAAACAATGTGGATAGGACATTACTCCTTATATTCTGCATCTCATCAGACCTTTTTATAAATCCACCCAGCCCTAGTCTCCAAAGTTTTGAATAACTATGTAAGGAATACCACATACCTGCCTCAAGGTATATCTGATCACAGCCACCCTATAAATAGCTATTAATAGAAGATACCGGATATACCCCTTCTGGCTTAACATAGAAATGTTGAAATGTATACAACACACTGTCATGAGAAGATTTACCTGGGCATTCATTACATGTGGGTGCTAAAGGGTTAATCACAACAAAAGGACCACTATTGGCTAAAATCCTCACAATTATATTTCACACCATCTATCAAACACCCAGTTCTGCCATCAAGAGATGACACACTTTGGAAGTCTTCAGTTCAGTGACCAGCAACATCACCTTCTTTGAGGACCGCAGAGGAAAGCAGAGAATAAGATTGGGAGCAGCCATCTGGGGGCCGCATATGAAGGCTCACAGAGGGCCTATTTCCAACTGCTGCCTCAGTTACACCCTAACCTATCTCAAACTGCAATCCCATCCTATTTAATCAGTGTGAAGATACCAGGTTTTCTGGCCCAATTCTACCCACTTCACTCTGGCTGGCCACCCACGGGTGCCTTCCTATGCCAGGAAAGTCTACCTAGTACCTTCTAGGATACGTATAGTCACTCAGGCAAATGCAGTTATAAAGTAAAGCAATACATTTATTGTAATAAAAACATTCACTTGATTATAATGTACACACAGTAAATAAATGCCAGGCAGGTTTACCACATCATCTGTCCCTTACCCCACTAGCGTAAGGAGCTACAGTCACCTGGATGTCCTGACTTAAAGACCCATGGAGTTCTTCTCTTAGCTGTAGCTGTAGTCCCTTGGTAGAGAACGAAAACTGGAATTCAGCTACACTGCACCTTCCATGAATCAAATCTCAGAATGAATATTTTCTCCCCCCTGGAATGGCTCCTTATATCTAGGGTCTAATTTCCACAAAGCTTTCCCCTCTCTGGGCAAACCCCTGGGCCTCTCCTTGTTAAACATTAGTCAGTGTTGGACTAGGGGGTTGGAGAAGGGAGTGGAGATGAACTGTACTTCCACAGAAACTCCCCTGCTAGGTGGCATGTCTGGACTAGTCTTCTGAGAACAATGGACACTAATGTTTTCCCCCTCACCAGTATCTTGCAACCTGATCCCTACCCATAACCCCCCTGGCTTCATTTTAAGGGCAATGAATAACAACCTCACTGCTACATTATCAATATACAATACACAATATACATAGTTACAATGAGCTACAATGTCCCCTTATCCACATTTAATTAGACACTGCATTTGTACTCTGCTGGGCTGGGGAACAAAATCAAAGGCTATAAAAAAAAGTACATGCTATAATCCACATTTTGTGAGAAACGAGGGACAGGCTGTTTAGGGTGATATTAATACCTCATTTCATCACAATCAGAGATACCGGAAGCCAAACAATGTTCTGCACATTGTAAAACACCAAGGTTATCTGACACTTGAAAGGGCAAACACCCAGAATGCATATATATTATTCTCCTTATTATCCTGATTAGGCCATAATCATGATAGGCACAATCACTGAAAACTTGAAATCACGTTGTGAGGATACACACCCCTGCAAAGGGACTCATAACACTTTCACATTGCCGCTCCTGCAATATCTTGTGTATATGAACCCGGGATATTGCCGGGGGACAGAACCTCCCACCTTGGCCAATTACTGGGTTCGACCAGGTTCACACTGAACCTGGGTCTGCCCAGGTCTCCATGGCAAAAACCCGGGTCTCACTGTTCAGACTGGAGGCTACCCAGCTCAGACTCAGGAATAACCCTACAAAAGACCGGGGTCTAATTCCCAGGTCATCTGACACGGGAATTCACACTCAGCCTTGACCCAGGACGTCGGGGCTTGTCCCACAATACCTCAGGCTTTTGAGGCAACGTGAATGGGTTAATTAGACTGAAGGAAGCCAATAGGCAATTCACTCTCTGGGAAGGCATGCCTGTCTGTTAATTAAAGAGAAAAAAAAAATAAGATAATAAACAATGTCCTATTCCAAAGGGCACTTAACTAAAACTGAGTATGGCTCTGGATGGGGGGCATAATGGGAGAGAAGTTATTTTCAATAAGTTCAGAATTAAAGTGCCCTGGCTCCAGTTCCACCTACTATACCCTATTGTCACACTGTTTCCCAATGGCAGGAAAGAGAAACACAAAAAGGTAACAAGCTATTGAAGGCAATGGCAAAAGCAACTACAAACAACACTAATGAGAAGAAACAACAATGGGATGCAGCGAGACAAACTTAAATATTAAGTGGTTAAAAGTTTCCACGGACAGGAAGGTTAGGGGTAAGCCACATGGTAACATTGAACATGGGTAGAAAGCAGGATGATTGCCTGCATTATTGTGTAGGCAGGTAGATAGAATTACATCCATCATTGCCATTATAGATTCTCAGTGAGAACTACTAACATCAATAGATTTTAGGACATTTATGTCCAAGTATACAGTCCCACAAGTAGAGTGTGCCCAGGTTCTAGTGTGGGATCTCTCTCAACCTGTGGTCAAAGTGGAAATTTTGAAAAGGCAATATGGAAATTTAGAAGTGGGGTATGAAAAATGTAATGGGAATGTAAATGAATGGAATTTGATAGGTTCAAAATGAAGGCAATGGTAGAAGTGGCGGTATGGCATAACACCGTATACATCCACACTTTGGCAACTGCTCTCAATGTTAACTTTTCCAAAGATATCAAATAAAGTACAGATTTTCTAGATGCCCCTATTCAGTTAGAGGATGAAATATATGCTATAAAGCAATGCACCCATAGCTAAGGACCAGGGCTTGAAGGACTCCCAATATGTTTATATAAAAAAATACAGCAAGGCACTAGCAACCTCAGCTCCTAGATTATTACAATGCAGCTTGGGAGATGGATACTTTCTCTACCTATTATCATTATTATTATTATTATTATTATTATTTTTAAAAAAGAGGGCAAAGATCCTAAAGTATACCAGTCATAGTGAAAAAATTCATTGATAAATGAAATGCCAAGGTACTAAAATTCAATCACATTTCAAAAGGTTGTTACTGCAAAAATTCACAAAGACTGAATTCATGCCAGGTAAAATACCTCTATCAACATTTGCAAGTTCCAGACATATAGTCAGATCCAGTAACAGACATACTAATGTGCTTAGCTCTAGTGAGGGTCTTGTGAGTGTGCTACAACATGGCATCCTCCACTTAGTAAACTAGAAATAATAATAACTGTTTGTTCCAGTGGAATTCTTTGTGTCCTCCTATAATGTCTTGTAGATAGATGTCTGGGGTGCTGCTCCTGATCCAGTTTTTTTGTCAGGGATGGGGAGTGGGGTTGTGGATGTGAAAACAGGTTGAAAAGAGCTGAGAACGCAGTTGATGGTTAAAGCAAGTAGCAAAATTATAAATGTTTCAGAAGAGGATAAATATTGTTTCTGAACTGGAAATGATGTCAAGAAGATGTAACAACAATAATATAGTGTTACATATACAGATTGGTGAAAATATATGGACAAAAGTGATCAACAATATATGATACATAAATGCAATATATAAAAAATGTTTGGATTACAATAATTATTTAACTGTGTAATAACACCATTACCCCTACAATCAATGGTAAATATACACAGTACATATATGTACTTTGGTAGGAATGAGCTGTTATACAGTAGTATTTTCCATACCACAATTTATAACGCATAACAGTGCACCTAGTTTAAAGGTAAACATGTGGAGGACAAATGTGTGATTTAAACTTACATGTTTTGTAATGGCTTAGAGGGATCCACAGCTAACAGCTAACAGCAAGCTGACAGGGTGTCTCTGCAGTGAGAACAATCCAACAGAAAACCTGCAAAGAGGCAGGTGTGAGTGTCACCTGTCCATCAAGCTACGGCTGTGGGAGTAGTTTAAAGTATTTAAACTTGTCTTTTTCATTTGCACTGCAATGTACCACCTGGTCCGGCTCTGCAGAAAATGTTGCCAGCTGATGACTTAAAAGCGTATCTGGTGTCCTTTGAGTTGCAAAAAGTGCAAATTGGCCTCCTGAACTTTGGGCCGATTGCCTGACGCCATATCTAACTGGTGAAGCTCAGCAATCTTATATGGATCTGGATAAGGCTATTGGCTCGCACCAGGGATTTGGGGCCAGGCCAAGCCCAATACTTTCATGAGTGGCGCTATGATCTAGAAAAAGTCGTCAAAGCACAATTGTCTGAGCTTTCCAAGATTGTTAAAAAGTGTCTGCAACCAGAGTTGAATTCGCCTTCACAGAAAATTTAAATTTTGGCAATAGATCACTGCAACCGAGGCCTAAGCCACAGTCTGCAAAGATAGGTGCAGTAGTCGGACCAACAGACTTATGAAGAACTTGCCACAGTGGTTGAGAGGTTTGTTGCTTTACAGCAAATGACCAAAGCATCTGCATTCGTGCCAAAACTGATGCCACGTCAAAAGTCAGACTTGACGATTGTTGCCACATGGCCCAAAGGTAAAACTGCTATTGACAGAAGGCTGGTTGAAAAGGTGTCAAATTCTGAGTGTTTTGAATATGGGAAGCCAGGCCACTTCCGGGCCTAACTACTTGAACCCCTGGACAGTTCTGTTGCTAAAGAGCTAGTGTTGACTTTTACATGTTTAAGAATTCCCAAGGAAATTCTCACAGACCAGGGTACCTGTAAAAGGACCTGTGGTATCGCCTCACATGCGCACGCTATCCTCTTATTCTGTTCCCAAATACACTTGTTATAAAACTTTTATGCACTTTTCCTTACACAGTGTTGCCTTACTCAGTCTTTTGACCACACTAAATAACACAAGCGTTACAGAATTATTTATCCAATAACCACTGTATCTCAGCAGTACTTCACAGTATATATTCATTATAAATAACCAATACTCACAACATATGTATGTATTTAAATCAAAGTATTTTACTGTTAACACAGAAAAGCTTGTATTCACAGTTCACACATATATCATAACGTTGTTCAACATAACATAGTATATCAATATAACATTAACCCTAGGTTCATCACCTTTTTCCGTACACTATCCTTGCTTTACATATATAATCAGTATTTATAATATTGCTTTAACCATCACAGATATCAGATTATTGCTACATGGTTATATGTATATAAATAGTTAAATCGACATTACAACACACATATAGCTTTATAGATATATATTATCAATAATACTTATCAAGTCCTTGTATCCTGGATCCAATTCTTTATCTGCAATGTAGGGAACGTTCCTGTGGTATAGAATCCTTTCCTGTAGCTTAGTATATGTTTTCTGTAGTATAATGTATTCCTAATGTAGTGTAATATAGATATAGATCCTTTGCTGTAATATAATTATTTTCTGTAGTGTAGTGGAAAGTATCATTTCTGTAGTGTAGTGTAATCCTAATAGTATACTGTCTTTCCTTTAGTGCGATATATATATATATATATGTATATATATATATATATATAAATATATATATATATATATATATATATATATATCTTCTGTAGTGTAGTGTGTCCCTATTAGTGTAGTGTTCCTAGTGTATTTTCTGTAGTGTAGTGTAGTGCTTGTTGTCCAGGGGCAGGCAGGCAGCAAGAGAGAGGGGGAGTCCCAGGTCTGGACTTTTATAGTCCAGACCTGGAAACTCCCAGCCTCCCCAGCAGCAGCCTGTGTGTCCAGGGGTGATGACATCATCACTCCTGGCGATTCTCCCCACCATGTATGTGCCGACTCGCGCATGCGCAGTTGCACCCGGTACGTGCGTGCGCGCCCACGTAACCCATAAGTGCACGTGCGAGCCATGCCCGCGCACGCCTGGAGCCCGCGGCTCCCCTTCACAGTACCCCATTGATGTCCAACTTGATAAAGGACATGTGTCAGCTGATAGGTGTGATAGCTCTTCACAGCTGCATTTACCATTAACAAAAGGACGGCTTGGTGGATCGCTTTAAGCGCACATTAAAGCACATGATGAGGAAAGCAGTGACGCAAGAGAAAAAAGATTAGGACACTCTTATCCCCTATCTGTTGTTTGCTATCCGTGAGGTATCTAAAGTCTAATCAGGGTTTAGTCCTTTTCAGTTATTGAAACAGCCAAGCGGTATTTACGATATGTTGAGAGAAGGGTGGGAGCAGCAAGGGCCCAGAGAGCCAAACCTGGTATAATTTGAAGTCCAAATGTATCCGAGGTAGGGAGAGATATGGAGATATGGCCCATTGTACAACATGTAAAAGTTATGATAAAACTGCTGTAGTTAGATCCTTCAATCCTGGGGACATAGCCCTGGTCCTGGTCCCAACCCAGGAAAGCAAACTTTCTGCCCACTGGAAAGGTCAGTATGAAGTCCTAGAGGCTGTTGGTCCTATCAATTACAGGGTGCGTCAAATGGGAAGGAGAAGGGAGAAACAAATATACTACGTCAATCTCCTTAAACCTTGGTATGATGAGGAACCCTCTCCTCAGGTAGTGAGTACTGTCATTGAAAAGTCTGAAGTTCCCATAGAGCCAGTTCTATCTGTTAGGCAAAAACAGCAGGCTGAGGAAATGATATGCTGGAACAGGGATGTCTCCTCTCCAATTCCTGAGTGCACTACTTTAATTAAACACGAAATTGTAACTCCGCTGGGAGTTGTCGTCAGTGTCGGACTGGGGCATGAAGGGCCCACCGGGGGATAGCAATGCTAGGGGCCCACCAGAGGGGGTGTGGCCAGCCATCATAGAGGCGAAACCAGACACTAGAGGGGGAGTGGCCAGCCCACAAATGATTGCTAGCACCATAGTATAGTATATAAAGAATGCAGTGTGTATATAAAGAGTACACAGTCTTGACCTGCCCTTTAGATTGGGCAGAACAGTCACCAAAAATCAGGATTGTCCCACTAGAATCAGAACATTTGACAGACTGTCCTACCTGTTCAGTGGCGCATGCAGGGGGAGTTTCTGAGTCTCTAGAAACCCCCCCTGTGCTAACTAAGTGGCCACTGTCCTAAACAGCAGCCACGGCGCTGTCAAAGAAGCGTCCGCGGCGGTGCTGTATTGTATACAGCACCGCCGCAGATGCTTCTTAGACATCGCCGTGGCTGCTGTTTAGGACAGCGCTGGCGAAAGCAGCTCTCTCTATGGTTTTTTTGTTTTTGTTTGGGTCGGCGGGGAGAAACCCCGACCCCCGACAATCCTCCGTGCGCCCCTGCTGTTCTTGTCACCACCTGTGGCTGCTGGTTTCTTTAGTTGCGGCTTGTCTGGATCCTGGAATGTTGGGGGCCCTATTTGGGAAAAAAAATGGGTACATTTAGAAAATTCCAACCAGCCCCAGCATTAAATCAATCGGACCCACGATTAATACTTAGGCCTTCCTTCAGCCCCAACATTAAAATAATAGTATTCTCATTTAATAAATAAACCTATCTCTCTCCTCCAAACAAGCCCAGCAATAAATTAATAGCATTTACATATAATAAATATACCTATTTCCTGCAACCGTCACTGCCATTAAATAATTCATATTCACATTTAATAAATAGACCTCATGCTCCTCAAACTCAGCCCCACATTCAATTAATAGCCCCAAAACCACCCCATCTTAAATTATTAGTCCCCACTATAAAATTAAATTGCCCCAATATCACCCCACAAACAAAATAGCACCCATTAGTTAGCCACCACATACCTCACACACTTTACATTGCCACAAGCCCGCTGTGCTATCACACACACATTACTGTGCCCCTTCATCACCATGCTGTGCCTCCATATGATCACACTGCGCCCTCCATGTTGCTTTTGCTTCCCCTTCTCCTGGCCCCCCTTTATCACACTCTGCCATGCTGCTATGGCCCCTTCACACTCTGCCATGCTACCTTGGCCCGTTCCCCTCTTTCTTGTCTGCTGCCTTGGCCCCCCTTCTCCCTCTTTCATGCCTGCTGCCTTGGCCCCCCTTCTCCCTCTTTAATGCCATGCTGCCTTGGCCCCCCTTCTCCCTCTTTAATGCCATGCTGCCTTGGCCCCCATTCTCCCTCTTTCATGCCTGCTGCCTTGGCCCTCCTTCTCCCTCTTTCATGCCTGCTGCCTTGGCCCCCCTTCTCCCTCTTTCAAACCTGCTGCCTTGGCCCCCCTTCTCCCTCTTTCAAACCTGCTGCCTTGGCCCCCCTTCTCCCTCTTTCATGCCATGCTGCTTTGGTCCCCCTTCACACTCTGCCATACTGCCTTGGCCCTTCTCCCTCTTTTATGCCTGCTGCCTTGGCCTCCTTTCTCCCTCTTTCATGTCTGCTGCCTTGACTCCCCTTCTCCCTCTTTCATGCCATGCTGCCTTGGCCCCCCTTCTCCCTCTTTCATGCATGCTGCCTTGGCCCCCCTTCTCCCTCTTTCAAGGGGGTATTGGCAAGTTAACCTTACTTCCTCAACCAATCCAAAGGCTGCATTTTTCACTCCTGATGTTCTCTTCTAGTATATGGTTCTACCCTTTGGGTTGCATGGCATATCGGACACCTTTCAAAGGGTCATGGATAAATCGCTAAGACCCCATACAGCCTATGCAGCTGCTTATTTAGATGACATAGTGATTTATACTCCATCTTTCAAGCCTGCTGCCTTGGCTCCCCTTCTCACTCTTTCATGCCATGCTGCCTTGGTCCCCTTTCTCCCTCTTTCATGCCTGCTGCCTTGGCCCCCCTTCTCCCTCTTCCATGTCTGCTGCCTTGGCCCCTCTTCTCCCTCTTTCATGCCATGCTGCCTTGGCCCCCCCTTCACACTTTGCCATAATGCTTTGGTCCCCCTTCACACTCTGCCATGCTGCCTTGGCCCCCCTTCTCCCTCTTTCAAGCCTGCTGCCTTGGCCCCCCTTCTCCCTCTTTCAAGGGGGTATTGGCAAGTTAACCTTACTTCCTCAACCAATCCAAAGGCTGCATTTTCCACCCCTGATGTTCTCTTCTAGTATAAGGTTCTACCCTTTGGGTTGCATGGCATATCAGACACCTTTCAAAGGGTCATGGATAAATCGCTAAGACCCCATACAGCCTATGCAGCTGCTTAGTTAGATGACATAGTGATTTATACCCCAGACTGAAAGTCAAAGCTGTCTTAGCTTCATTGAGATCCGCAGGCTTCATCATCATTTATTTATATAGCGCCAGCATATTCCGTAGCGCTTTACAATTGAGAGCATGCAGTAATAAAACAATACTGGGTAATACAGAGATGTAAGAGGGCCCTGTTCGAAAGCTTACAATCTATGGGCCAATGGTTTGATACACAAGAGTATTTGCTTGGCAGTTAATCTAGAAAAATGTGCCATAACAATGAGAGAAGCCAAATATCTGGGGTACATTTGTCAGACAAGGTCAAGTGAAACCCCAACTATACAAGGTGGAAGCATTTAAAAACTTGCGAAGGCCAGAAAAGAAATCACAGTTACGAACCTTCCTAGGCTTTGTTGGTTACTACAGAAGAACCATAAGCCATTTTGCCACTAGAGATGTTCCACTTACAGACATGCTTAAGAAAAAAGTTGTCCAGATCAGTTAGCCTGGTCTGACTCTGCAGAGGCTGCTTGGTTATATCGTCGCTTAGCCCTCTGTTCTTCTCCAGTACTACAAGCACCTGACTTCACCCGGAGTTTCTTCCTCCAAACTGATGCCTCCGGTGCTGGCTTAGGTGCAGTCTTGTCACAGGAATAGGATGGAATAGAGAATCCAGTTCTGTATCTGAGTCAGAAGTTACTTGCAAGGGAGTTTCACCTATCCATTAAAGCTAGGGCTGTGGAAGGAGTTTAAAGTATTTAAATTTGTCTTTTTCATATGTACAGGATGACCGATGTCAGATAGTGGCCAGTGCCTAGGGAGCTGGTCTCTGTTAATCTAGCATTATGGTCACGAGAAAGATCGTGCAACTTTATGTTGTCAATTACCTTGACATCCTGAAAATAAAGAGCAAAGTAAAAAGCAAAAAGCTGTTTGTGTGTACATGTCCAGGAGGATGCTCGTGCCACAATATATACACATTTCATGGCCTTAAGTATGTGGACACTGAACATGACATCCATATGTGCTTGTTGAATATCTAATTCCAAAACCATGGTTATTAATATGGAGTTGGTTCCCCCTTTGCTGCTATAACAGCCTACACTCTTCTGGAAAGTCTCTGCACTAGATTTTGGACCATGGCTGTGGGGAATCTATTCAGCCACAAGACTATTAGTGAGGTCGACCACTGATATTGGTTGATAAGGCCTGGCCTGCAGTTGGTGTTGCAGTTCATCCCAAAGGTGTTCAATGAAGTTGACGTCAGGGCTCAATTCTTCAAACTTGCCATGCGAAAACAGTGCCTTCCCCAAAGAGATTTCAAAAATTTAGAAGCACACAATTCTCTAGAATATTATTGCATGCTGTATTATTAAGTATTCATTTCAATGAAGCAAAGTGACCCAGGCCAAACCATGAAAAACAGCCCAGACCATTAGTGCTCCTCCAGCAAACTTTACAGTTGGCAGTATGCATCCAAGTATCTGGCAAACCCAGATTCATATCATCAGACTGCTAGATAGTGAAGAAAATTCCAGAGAATGTATTTCCACTGCTCCGATGGCGGTGTGCTTTACACCGAACTAGTCGACTATTATCTTTGTATAAAGTGTTACTGACCTCAACCCAGACAGGTGAGCCCCCACCCCACAACCCGAACAAGACCCCAATAATGTTAGGAGAACTTGATTGTGTGATTGGAGGAAGGGATGTTGTGAGTAACCAATAAAAGTAACAGTATTCCCAGGGCCTGATCAAGGGTTTTGGCCACCCTAGGCTAATACGGCTGCAGCACCCCCCCCCACCCCCCCTCCCGAATAAATAGGTGTATAGGAACACTCTTGAGTATGAATGTTCAGGTGTATACTCCAGCATAATGCAAAATTTTAACAAACCCTGAATGATTAGGCCCTTTAGTTAAAACAAAACACTCCATTATGGCCAGCAAAAAATAACCCCATTGTAAAGGCATATATAAGCAATATCTGAATATTTGTGGTCAATCCAATACAAACCACTACCAGCCCCATCTCACTAATATTTAGTATTCTAGTGATTGCTGAGACCACAGAGAGCATCCATGTAACCGCCACCAATCATGAGATTATGCCCCCCAAAGCTGCTCTATTTTTTAAATACCCCCTGAAGCCATTTTCCTTAACCCCCACTGTAGCCATTTTCCTTAACCCCCCTCTGCAGCCATTTTCTTTAACCTTCCCTGCAGCCATTTGTTTTAACACCCCCTGCAGCCATTTTCCTTACCTCCCACCCTGCATCCATCCCCCCTGCAGCCATTTTCCTTACCTCCACTCTGTAGTAACCCCCGTCACATCAAACCCCCCCCCAGTCACATATATCAGCCCCCCTCCTCTGCCCTCCTTCACACATATCAACCTCTCTCCCTCCCTATAGATTTGTATGAAAGGCCCCCCTCTCTCCCACCTATAAAATTGTATGACAGCCCCCCTCTACCACCCTATAGATTTGTATGGCAGCCCCCCCCCCCTCTCCCTCCCTATAGATTTGTATGGCAGCCCCCCTTCCTTCCTATAAATTTGTATCGGAGTCCCCTCCCTCTCCCTCCCTATAGATATGCATGGCAGTCCCCCTCTCTCCCTCATTATAGATATGCATGGCAGTCCCCCCCGCTCTCCCTCCCTATAGATATGCATGGCAGTCCCCCCTCTCCCTCCCTATAGATATGCATGGCAGTCCCTCCCTCTCCCTCCCTATAGATATGCATGGCAGTCCCCCCTTCACTTACCTGTAGTTGTGCTGGCCAGCGTTGATCCTCGCTCCTCAGATCAGCAGACAGGAAGTGAAGATTTCATGCTTCCTGTCAGCTGCACAGCAACAAGCAGCCTAGCGATTGGCTGCCTGTTGCTGACTACTGACCACCATTGCCTTGGATCGTCGCCACCTCCACCACCCCCCCAGCGGCGATCCCCCCGCAATTAACCCCCTCCCCCACCCAGAAAAAAAAAAAAAATGAATGAAAAATAAATAAATACTTGCAGCGCTGCGCTCCCCCGAGACCCAGCGCCCCAGGCTACAGCCTGATCAGCCTAGCGGTTGATCAGGCCCTGAGTATTTCATATAGTACTGAACAGAATTACAATCTATGCTTACACAGTTATTTCTCCCTTATAGGTTAATAAACATGATAAAACTTATAAACAAATAAAAAATGTGATAATTACAAAGGTAATTATCCTATCCTTATTATGTCTAATAATGATTACTCTTTATGTCAATAAAAATATCACTAACACTTGTATAATTAATCGAAAGAAAAATAAATAGATCCTATGACACTGAGGAAGGCCTTTAGGCATCGATTTAACACCAGCTCCATCTACTACTCTGACAGTTGCTGTCTCTCAATATGGCTAAAATCTAGTTTGCATAGTAGGATTTCACTAATAGAAGAGATTCTTGGTGATTACTTGGTGGTCCCAATGACCCCTATGTTCCAGATAATGCAGAGTGTTGTCATAGGTCCTTGCTTTAGGTCTCTGGTAGCTGTAACCCTCTCTGTCCTCAGGTGATCATGGTCACTGTCCCTAAAACTACACTACCCTCTATCTGGCTAACTACACTATTTTTCTTCTACTTCTTTTCAAACAAATAACCTTTTTACATTCGAAATTTCTGATAACATATAAACATGCCAAAAAAAAATAATAATCATTTTTTTTTTATATTTTTAAGAATACATGGGCAGGGGGATGTCAACTGTGGCGAGGTTTTTTGTTTTCGTCAGCTGGAAAAAAAAAGATTTAGAATCGCACTCTTAGGGGGGTATTCAATTGTTCCTCCGGGCGCCGCCGGAACGAGCGCGTTAAAACTATTACCGTTTATACGGTAATTACTCGCTCAATTTCAGCTCGCAGCTCCCTGAGCAGCGAGCTGAAATTGAGCGAGTAAATTACCGTATGAACGGTAATTATGCGCAATATCACCGTATAAACGGTAATAGTTTTAACTCACTCGTTCCAGCAGCGCCCGGAGCAACAATTGAATACCCCCCTTAATATACTTTCAAAACATATCTTAGCTCTATGGGTGTTCTTTGTTCACACATTATCCAAGCTCAGCAGAGTTCAGAAGTGGTACATTATGTGAAACAACCCAGAGGAGTACTAGTTTTTGGAGACACATACAGATATATTGAGGGGGGAGGGAGGTGATTGCTTGGCAACAAACACTTATTAGGCCCATGATGTCAAACACCTGCGGAATGGAAAACGTTGCCTAGGACTAGGGATAGTCACATTTGGGAAAGAAAGACTTTCTGAAGACTACACTTTTATGCTGCAAAACAAAATAATTTATAACATCAATATATTTACATTCTTCTCCGGGGACCTGGCCTTGGCTCCCTGCCTCCTCATGGGATTCTTCGTAGCTTGGGAAACTCCAGAGTTTGGGGAACTGGAAATAATTGATATCTTCGTCCTCCTCATGGGCCTCCTTCTGTTCCTCCTCCCTGGGCTACTCCTGTGCCTCCTGCTGATTCTGCAATGCTGATGTAGGCGTTCTGTTGGAAGAAATAAGACAAATTAGTTTATTTCAAAGGTTATCTCTATTTCACACATAGGGGGGTATTCAATTGTTAGCGTTAACGCTAACAAACGAGCGCTCAAAAAATCTTACCGTTAATACGGTAATTACTCGCGGAATTTCAGCTCGCAGCCCCCTGAGCGGCGAGCTGAAATTCTGCGAGTAAACTACCGTATTAACGCTTTTCGCGCGCAATATTACCGTATAAACGGTAATATTTTTTGAGCGCTCGTTTTTCAGCGTTATCGCTGACAATTGAATACCCCCCATAGAGACATCCAGATAATGTTAGATTGCGATGTGAAATATCTATAGCACACGTGGACCATCATTGGCCTAATAAACACACCTCTACACGACTTTCATATGGACTTTACCTGGGAGGTTTATATTAATCAAATACTGATTCAGAAACAGCACTATTGCATAGCAGGCCTTGTACTTTGTTCACTAAAGGTTTAATATTAATTGTGAACTTACGCCTCACAATTTCAGCCCTCAAATCAGAGAGGCGCTCTCATTGCCTTCTCCTCGGGTCACTCTACCATCGTTGTAACTGGACAATACTGCACCTGCGGGAAAACCTACACCGCACAGATACCTTCACCATCCTGTAGGCATTATATATATCCTCATTACGTATGTAAATGAGCTGTGGGTCCAAAGCAAAGGTCCATTGTTGCAGTCATTATCCACAGCTCGGCACGAGAGAAGGTAGCAGCCCGCAAATTTGCAAGTGAATGAGACTTTTCAACATTCTCATTACTGATAGGTCCTCAGGCCACATGTGGGCGTAGTCAAGTCAGTCGCGTATCCCTTCTATACCATATCTAGAATGGCTGACTTTCAGCTGTCAATGAAACTTAATAATCATCCAGGCAATTAGAGGTGTGACTACACCTAGCTGTTCGAACACAGGAAATCACAGGAAAACGCACCTTCATACCCTATATAACAGCTGAAAAGGCAATCATTCGGCCCTGTCATTTTGTGACTTAAAATCTCAGAGTAGAGGTTCTAAATTATTGATATAGATTTTTGAGACATAACTTTGATTTCTTCTTGTCTAATATTGGCGAGTGCAAGGCCATATGCGAGACAGATTAGAGGGCTTTCAATGATTTGTACTAATGACTGCCTTTTTCCCACTATTTAGATCAATGTCTGAGCCACAGCAACCAGGGCCATGTCAGGGCTCTGGCTCCCAGGGCAGCCAAAGTTTAATCAATGCGAGGTGGAAGTGTTGGTACAGCTGGTGGCGGAGAGGCTGCACTCTACCAACCGGCAGCTCTTGCTCCAGCTAAATTGAGAATCTAGGAGGAGATCACTATGCAGGTTAAAGCCGTTGCTCCAATTTGCAGAATGGTGACTGAGATCAAAAAACGGTAATGTTTTATTTTTGGGACCCTCGGGTTTTTTTTTATAATTTTTTATTTTCAATGGTCAGTCAAGAAAATAAAGGCAGCAAAACGATAATACTGTGTAACTTACATAATGAAACCAAAACAGTTATTGTGATATATCGCATACTAGGGAAACATTAGACAAAAATTACCAGTTTTTACCGCTTAAAAAGCGATATAAAAAGTAGTGTGTAGGGGCAAAAGGGATTGTGGGGGGGTCACGAAGTTAGGCAATGTGACTGTTTAGAGGGTAATTAGGGTGTATTGAGCCCAGAGCAGAGGGATGGATGCATGTCGGGAAGGGCTATGGTCATCGCACCTGGGTCAGGTCAGAGGAAGCAGTGGGTTGGGGGGGAGGAAGGCGTGTTCCGCACCCAGCCATGGAGCCCATACTTGATTGAAGACATGGCCTCTATCGTGGAGGTAGTACGTAATCTCCTCCATGGCGGCCACATGCCAAATCTGCCTTTTGAGAGCCAAAAGGGACGGGGGGAGATATTTTTCCAATTAAGGGCTATGAGTGATTTAACTGCAGTCATGATGTGGGCAGTTAATTTCTTGGAGAACTTGTCCAGGTCTTGAGGAGGATAACACAAAAGGAATACCCAGGGATCTTTCGGGATGGGGGCTTCAAATAGGGTATTTAGGAAACTATGGACTGAGTCCCAGAAGAAGGTGATCATCAGGCAAGACCACCAAATATGAAGTATCGTACCCCTGCGGCCACAACCCCGCCAACAGTAGGGCAAGGAAGAGGGAAACATTCTATGGAGTCTTGTGGGGGTGTAATACCATTGGTAATAAATTTTGTAGGAGGTTTCCTTGAGTTTAGTTGCTATAGAGCATTTAGCTATCCCCACTCTCATGTCCTCCCAAGCCTCTTCATACGGGGGAAGACCAAGGTCCTTTTCCCACTCATCCTCATGAGGATTTGGAGAGGAGAGGGCAGAAGTGAGAAGAATACTATATATTTGAGAAATCATGTCCTTGTCCAAGGGATGTCGTCTACAAAGAGATTCAAAGGGGGTGAGATCCCTAAGAACATAGGCTGGTGGTAGTAAAAATGGTTAATGTGGAAGAATTCAAAGGGACTGAGAATTTGGGACGGGGATTGGAGTTGGAGATCCGCTAGCGAAAGCCAGCAGCCCTGTTTGGAAAAATCCACGGGAAATTTAAAACCTGCACGAGTCCAGATATGGTGGGTAGTAGAGGCATATCCAGGAGGGAACACCGGATTGTGCCAAATGGGGGTTAAAGGGGATATCGCAGTTGGTGGTGTCAAATTTGATGGAAGCGTGGTGTCAAATTTGATGGAAGTAATTTAATGGCGGGGGTCGACGAGCGGGTGATATGCCCCAGAAAGAGATGAGATCGGGCAGGGTTAGGTAGGTCGATTCTATGTCGAGCCATGCAATGGAGCCTGAGGGAGCGTATGAGGCAACAATTTGCGAGAGATGGGAAGCCAAATAGTATAATTTGAGGTCAGGAAGGCCTCTAACCCCTCCAGGGATTCGTCGTTTTAGGATATTGGCTGAGATTCTTGGAGGTCTATGATTCCAGATAAAGTGGGTGAATGCCTTCTGGACGTTGGCGAGGAAGGAAACAGGGGACAGCTACCGGCAGGTTTTGGAAAAGGTATATTCATTTGGGGAGTATATTCATTTTGACAGCTATGATCCTGCCCAGCCATGAGATAATAAGGCGGTTTCAGGAGGTTAGGTCGGATTGCGTCTTGGAGATTAGGGGTGAGAAATTCTCACAAAAGAAGAGGTCGTTACGAGATGTGAGGAAAACACCCAGGTACCTGATCTTCCTGCTCTGCCATTTGAAATTAAAGTTAGACCGGAGGAGCTCGGTATCCCGAGGGGAGAAGTGAAGCAGCATGGCCTCTGATTTGGTGTAGTTTACCTTATATCCCGAAACATTACTGTAGCTCTGGAGGATGCCATATAGGTTGGGTAGGGAGATCTCTGGTTGGGTAAGTGACAGGAGGATATCATCTGCAAAGAGTGATATTTTGGAGTTCATATTACCCACCTTGACCCCCCTGTATGCTAGCGTTATATCTAATTTGGGAAGCCAGGGGTTAGATTAAAAGAGCAAATATCAGAGGGGAAAGGGGGCAACTCTGTCGTGTTCCATTTCGAATGGTGAGTGATTCTGAGTGAGTACCATTAATCAAGACTTTAGCAGTAGGGGTGGTGTATAATGCTAGGACGCCAATGAGAAAGTCGCCAGCGAAGCCGAAGGACTCAAGAGATACCTTCATAAAGTCCCAGGAGATCCTGTCAAATGCTTTTCGGCATCTAGAGAGAGAATAGTTGAGGATCTCCTGGAATTTGCAATGTAGATGATGTCAATGGCACGTCTGGTATTGTCCTTCGCCTGGCGTCCCGGGATAAACTCTACTTGGTCATAATGGATCAGAAAGGTGAGGAATGTATTCAGACGGTTTGCTAGGATTTTAGCATAAAGGGAGGAGAGAGCTTGGCCTATAGCTAGCACAGTAGAGCTGGCCTTTACCGCATTTCTGATGGGAGAAGGTCAACTCGGAGGGTGTTGTCATAAAGGGATTTGAGATGAGGAGCAAATAAGCCAGAAAATTTCTTTTAGCATGCGGCCCTGAAGCCGTCGGGGCCTGGGGATTTACAATTTTTTTGTCCCGTGATGGTTTGATGGATCGAGATCTTTTCGTTGAGAAGTGTGAGGGCTTGGTGGGATAATTTAGGTAACTTTCGCAAGAAAGTCAGTGATCAGGGCAGAGGGAGCTCTCAGTGTTGGAGAAGTAGCGGAAGTCTGGAGGTTATAAAGAGCGGTGTAAAAATGTTGAAATGCTGTTCTGATATCTGCTGGATCGCGAGTTCTATCTGTACGTAGACGTGGCGCAAGAATTTTATCAGCTTTGTCTCGTTTTCATAAAAAGTCGGAGCCATTTAAGGCGTGTGGCCGCTTGTTTAGAGAAAAGGAGGTTTAGCTGATGTCTGGTTTCCCAGAGGGCCGTCGGGTTTGCAGGGTCCGCAGCTGCTTTATGTTGGGTTTGCAGGGTTTCAAGTTGGATGGAGAGCCCATTGGTTCGGACGAGGTATTCTTTTTTGTGCCTGGAGGCCATGTTGATCAGATGTCCCTTCAGGACCGCTATGTGCGCTGTCCACAGAGTGGCTTTGGAGACTTCTGGAAGATCATTTAGCTCAAAGTAGTCCTCCAGTCTTGTCTTAATCTGAGATACTATATTCGCATTGTGAAGAAGGGAGTCATTAACACGCCAGGTCATTGGGCGAGATCGGGGTAGGAGGTCAGAGATTCAATTGTAAAGGGAACATGATCAGACTAGGTCAATGGTGGTTTCGGACCGCCTGGAGGTTTAGGGCCAGGTCATGGCTGAGCAGGATCATACCTATGCGGGAGTATGATTAGGGCGATGAAGAATAAAATCTGTAGTCACGTTTAGACAGCTCCTTCACTCTCCAGGAGTCATAAAGAAGCTGGGATTTCATGAGACTGAGGAGGGATTTAGTGGATTGTGGGTCTACTGAAAGTGGAACAGCGGCCGCCGGGGCAGAACGGTCCATAGCGGTATTCAGAACAGTATTAAAGTCACCCGCTACAATAAGATCCCCCTGTCTAAACGGGTCAGTAGGCATCTAGTTTGGTGAAGAAGCAGTTTTGGCGTTGGTTAGGGGCTTAAACGTTTACTAGTGTACAGAGCTTGTTGTTTAGCTTACCTATGAAAATGAGATAACATCCGTCTTTGTCAGCGAGAGATTTGTTGAGCTCAAATGTGAGGTGACGTGCCAATAAGATCAAGACCCCTTGTTTTTTAGCTGAGTGGTCACAGGCATGGTACGAGTCGGAATATAGCTTAGAGCGGAGCTCGGGGTGAAAGTCGTGTAAAAAATGAGTCTCCTGCATGAAAATTAGGTCTCCCCTATGAAGTTTAAGGGTCGCATGAAGTTTGCTTAGTTTCTAAGGACTGTTTAACATTAAAGGAAAGGATCCTAAGACCCATGTGCGATGAGGGAGAGGTAGATAGAATGGAAGCTTGAGATGAGAGAATGAGGTGGGAGATCTGAGTAGAACTGAGGTAGTATCCGGGAGGGGGCTCTTGGGACACATATAGAGGAAGATGGAGCAGAAAAGATCCTTAGCTTATCGTGGTCTATTTGAGTGAGGAAGGGGGCAAGGAGGAGGGAATGGAGGGAGGGTGGGGTAAGGCGGTCACACGGCGGGAGTAGGCTGGAACCTGTGGTGCCGATATTGGGAAGGGAGGCTATGAGCCGATAAGGCACATAGGTCAGCAAGGGAGCCTATAGCTCCAAGGGATGACATGGCAAGACATCTAAAGGATGCATCGAGAGGGTCCAAATAGAAGGGGCGGAATGCACACCCTCCTAGGGTTTTTGAGATGGGGCGCTGGAGATTAAAGAATTATGAAGTAATAGGCGGAGCAGCCGGGTAGTATGGAGAGGAAACATAGAAGGGGGGCTTATGGTAGGGGGGTAGTATAGGGAGGGAGTAATGGAGTAATGGGAGATAGAAGGGGGAGAGACGGTGGGGTACAGAGGAATATATGTAGCATAACACAATAATACAACCAGTTGTTCAAACTATACAGAATAAACTTATATTACATTAACTCGTAATGAACTAAGCAACATCGTAGCACATGGCACTCTCATATCACACCTCCCAGGGGGCAAAAGATGCCATTTGACTATGCGGGCGCCACGGTGGCAGCCCGAATGGCAAGTATGATAGGGAGGCGCAAAAAGAGGGAGCCGCCAGAGGCGCTGAGAGTCTAGGAGGCCTGCCCTTAATAGAGGATCTAAGACACAACAGATAGTAACAAACAATCATAACATAGTGAGGACATATAAGTCAAACCTATCAAGGGACCCATGTTTTTATATTGTGCTCTGCATAACTAGAACATGTGTTCTGAGCAACCTTAAAATCATTGCCCAAGGTATTACAGACCAACATCTTTACTAACTAAAATTTGAACATTATCATTCCTACTTTGCCACCTGTTTTTTAAGTCTTCAAATTAAGTAATATCGCTGGGTATCTTTCTGATGTTATTCTTTGTCCTCTAGGGACAATACATTTCTATATATGTATGTCTGCAGAAGTCCAAAAGTATTTTTAAAATATTTTGGATTGCACACAATGCAACATTCTTATCACGCAAGAATTTAAGCGTGGCTTGAAAGACAAACTGCGTGCATACCATAGGCATACTAGGTGGACAGGAAGTGGTCCCTGTTGGCCCTCAGTCCCTTGGAGACCATGGCATTATACTGCAGAGATGATCAGTTGGTGCAAGGGGTGGGCAGGTTTGACACCGGAGCTAGTCCGTCCCTAACCACACAACTATCCTCCAGAGGTGAATTACAGATCACAATATATGCGTAAAAAATGCCAATGACAAATGTTTTGTTTACGGAAATCTAAACGCACCCAACAACAAAACTGAATTTAAAGCAAAAATATAAAATTAATTGGCACTTGCCAATTAATAAAACTCCTAAATCCTTGGCACTTATCCTGCAATCTAGCCAGCCTATTGTAGAATCTACCCATGGTCTTCACAATTACTGACTATTTTCAGAGATAAAAGGATGCCTAGGTAACATTCCACCAAGAACACAGATATGCTGGTTTTTAAATTGATATGTTACCAGATATATATATAATTTTTTTTAGAACAGATGACCCCACATATACACACTGTGCCTGAATTATTAAGGAGAGCAAAGCAAAAATAAAGAAGTAACTTTACAATTTGGCAAAACCATGTTGCTTTGGAGGGGATGATAAATGTAAAATGTGGGGACAGATTTATAGTTGGAATAGAGCATGTCCTATATCAACTTCAGTGTAAAAATAAAGCTATCAAGTATTTGTGTGTTACATGAAAAAGCAGCCAGTATTTAACTTGTATACAGAATAATAAATTAATTGGCACACCTTGCATTGTAACATGGTTTGTCCAGGATCAAATTTACTCCTTTTTTTGCCTTGCTAAGTGACTTAGATATGCTGACTTTCATTCAAAAAGAAAAACAAAAAGTAAAAATGTTACGAGAACTACTAATATGATGTAAAAGCATGGATGTTATTGAGTCAAACAGATGTTTGTTTCTTTATTTTTCCCTTCCACTATGTTAACTGAAGATGCAGATACAGTGATACAGTGGAAGGGGAAGACTTGGCGGAGGTGACCCATGATGTGGGAGAGTCTCAGGTGGATGAGGTGGCAGGGGGTGGAGGGCAGCCTTCCAGGATTTTTACAATAAAATTTACAAATCAAGCCCTAGAAAGCATCACCCGTGAGATCATCACAACCCTAACCCATATCCATCACACTTTCCAACATATTGGGCCTGATTCATTAAGGAAAATAAAGCAAAAAATATTAGTAACTTTGCACCTTGGCAAAACCATGTCGCATTTGAGGGGGGCTCAATTTAAAATATGATGGCAGATTTATAGTTGGGGTAGGGCAAGTCCTAAATCAACTTTAAATTTCAGGGTAAAAATAAAGCTATCAAGTATTTGTGTGCTACATTAAAAAACAGCTAGTATTTAACTTATTTGCAAAATAATAAACTAATTTGCACCCCTTGCATTGTAACATGATTTGTCCAGTAGAAAGCTTACTCATTTCTTTTTACTTACTTACGCACAATATGTTACCACCAACCCTCCTGCACAATACCCCTTCACCTAAAGCACATTTCCTAACTCCTGCCCCTCTGTAAAATGTCTCTCTCCAGGTCCATATGCCCCAAGGTTTCCCTTATTATCCTCCCCAACTTTACCTTCCTTATCCTACCCCAAGTTTTCTCTATAGCCCCACCACCACCAAATTGCACCACTGCAATTTCCAGCCCCACTCCCTCTGTTGCCCCACTGCCATCTGTTGCACCTCTACCCTCTGCTTCTGCCCCAATGTTGCCAACCACATCACAGATATCCAAAAGACAGGTAAAGCCAAAAACCATGCCTAATGCCAGCCCAGGTGACAAGCTGGCCTGGAAAAAATAATACCAGAATTAATTTTTTTGGATTTGCACGTGTGGTTTGGCTTTTCAAATTTTGTTTGCACTAATAAACAATTTTGAACAAAAAAAAAATGGTTTCCTTGTGTTTTAATCAGTTAACTTTAACCATTCCATTTTAAGCAAAGCCCAAAAGGTACTTACATGTAAAGTAAGATGTAATTATATATTGTAGAAAGACGGAATAGTCTAGTGCGGCGGTTCCCAAACTGTGCGCCGTGGCTCCCAGGGGTGCCGCGGGCCAAGCATTGAAAAAATGAAAGAGCACAGAAACTTACCAATCCGCCGGGCGCCGGGACCCAGCAGCCTTCTTTCTCCCGCAGCTGTCACTGAATATCGACGTCAGTGACAGCTGCGGGAGAGAGGAGGCTGCTGGGTCCCGGCGCCCGGCAGATTGGTAAGTTTCTGTACTCTTTCTTTGTTTTCTATGGCTGGCGCGCGGCAGAGGAGTGAGAGGGAGCGTGACAGCGGGGACAGAGAGGGTGACAGCAGGGGCAGAGAGGGTGACAGCGGGGGCAGAGAGGGTGACAGCTGGGGCAGAGAGGGTGACAGCGGGGGCAGAGAGGGTGACAGCTGGGGCACAACGTGGCAGAGGAGTGTAACAGGGGCAGAGAGGGTGACAGCTGGGGCACAACGTGGCAGAGGAGTGTAACAGGGGCAGAGAGGGTGACAGCTGGGGCACAACGTGGCAGAGGAGTGTAACAGGGGCAGAGAGGGTGACAGCTGGGGCACAACGTGGCAGAGGAGTGTAACAGGGGCAGAGAGGGTGACAGCTTTGGTACAACGTGGCAGAGGAGTGTAACAGGGGCAGAGAGGGTGACAGCTGGGGCACAACGGGGCAGAGGAGTGTAACAGGGGCAGAGGAGGGTGACAGCTGGGGCACAACGGGGCAGAGGAGTGTAACAGGGGCAGAGGAGGGTGACAGCTTGGGCACAACGGGGCAGAGGAGTGTAACAGGGGCAGAGGAGGGTGACAGCTTGGGCACAACGGGGCAGAGGAGTGTAACAGGGGCAGAGGAGGGTGACAGCTGGGGCACAACGGGGCAGAGGAGTGTAACAGGGGCAGAGGAGTGTGACAGAGGGCAGAGGAGGGGGACAGCGTGAGAGAGGGCAGAGGAGGGGGGACATCGTGAGAGAGGGCAGAGGAGGGGGGACATCATGAGAGAGGACAGAGGAGGGGGACAGTGTGACAGAGGGCAGAGGGGGCAGTGTGAGAGGGGGCAGTGTGTCTGGATGCAGAGGAGGCAGTGTGTCTGGATGCAGAGGAGGCAGTGTGTCTGGATGCAGAGGGGACAGAGTGCCTGAGGGCAGAGTGCCTGGATGCAGAGGGGGCATTTTTGCATACAACTAAATAAGTATTTCTGTCCTGACCTAAATACTTATTACAATTTTTTGACCCAACTACTTCTAAAACAGGACTGCTCAATAATTATTTTGGAGGGGTGCCTTGAAAAAATTTGGAGACTCTAAGGGTGCCGCGAACTGCAAAAGTTTGGGAACCACTGGTCTAGTGTGTCTGGAGAACTAGGATCGACATCATCCACCTCCTGGACAACAACCTTGGCCTCTTCCACCCATGGAACCCCACTGCTGATAGCGATGTTATGGAATACCACATACACAGTGGCGGAACTATGGTGCGGAGCCCATGGAAATAATGGGGACCGCTGCATGGGGAACTAGTGAGCTGTGGGCCCCGGTTCCCTCCTTCCCATTTCTCTGCACCAGGGCCCACAGCTCGCTAGTTCTGCCTCTGCACACACAGAGCAATTATGTAGCATACAACGTTGGGTGAATACATAAGGGCTCCACCAGACAGGTTAAGGAAGCGGAGTCTTGCCTTTAAAAGGCCCATAAAACTGATCTGATGAGCGGATGTGGCAAATTGTATACAACTTCTTGCTCCGTGTTTGGATTTAAAATGGTAGTGAGGAGCCAAAGAGGGAAGAGTAAGCATCGTCTCCTATAAAGAATAACAAGAAAGAAGAAATAAAAATATGAGGAATGAGAAACTAAACACACAATTAGGGAGATCATTTAACATGTGCTATTGAAATGCTACAATATTTGATGTTCTGACTCTACAAGTAAAAACCCGAAGGCCATAAAAAACACAGCCTTCCCTTTCCAAGACAAACAAAATAACACTGTAATACACTAGTAGAATAAAAGAAAATATATATAACATGTTTATTTAAAAGAAAAAAATTATAAAACACACAATACAAACATAATTACTCAAACTAATAATAATTAAGAGAACTACAAGTACACCATAATGCAAATAGTATTAATATTTTGCAAAGTTCAGACCTACCATTTATGACTTCAGTGTATAACAATGTCTTCAGGACAACAAAAGATTATTTGTAAATAACCTTTTGTTGTCCTAAAGACATTTGTGAATTCTGTGTTTGGTCATCACTATCATCCATGAGTTAGATATGACCCGAGTGGGTGCAAACCTTGCGTCTGAAAAACAGCATATTTTGAGCCGGAGTTTGAATTGACCGGATCTGTAGGGGAATGCCTTTACTGTACATTGCCTATGTGCATCCTTCCCTGAAATCGTAACTGTCATAGGGGGGTATTCAATTGACAGCGGGATCGCCGAAAATCCAGCGCTCCAAATATATTACCGTTAATACGGTAATCCTGCGCGTAAAAAACGTTAATACGGTAATTTACTCACTGGATTTCAGCTCGCATATCAGGGAGCTGCGAGCTAAAATCCAGCGAGATATTACTGTATTAACGGTAATATTTTTGGAGCGCGGGATTTTCGGCGATCCCGCTGTCAATTGAATATGGGGCATATTCAATTGTTCCTCCGGCCGCCGGAAGAACGAGCGCGTTAAAACTATTACCGTTTACACGGTAATCACTCGCTGAATTTCATCTCGCAGCATCCTGAGCTGCAAGATGAAATTCAGCGAGTAAACTACCGTATTAACGGTTTTTACGCGCAAGTTTACCGTATAAACGGTAATAGTTTTAACGTGCTCGTTTTTTTGCGGTCCGGAGCAACAATTGAATACCCCCCATAGTGTCTATTGTAATGGAAGGTGAATTGGACGTTGCTGCATTCTGTGGCCTATGTTCCTGTTCTGGCATCCAGAGTAATTGTGCGCATTATACGCAACAAATTACGCACCTTAATGAATCAGGTCCACTATGTCTGCTCAGCCCCCTAGTGTCATAACTTTAATGTTTATTACAAAAACTTGTGGATTATAAAAAAAATAATGCACCCACTACTGTATAGTATTAATGCTAGATGTGACCTGTATAATAGCATCCTGCCTATATAGCCTTGAGCTTTTATATGGTCCTTGATGAAGTCTTATATCTATAAAATTGTCTGTAGGGTGTGCATTATCTCAAATATAATATATAAAAATATTTGTAATAATATTTTTAAGGGTTTGCAAACCCTCTAGTAAAACAGTAGTGAGTTTAATAGCGAGTGGCATTTTCTAATAGCGAGAATAATGAATCCTACTAAAATATCACTAATCGTTCGTGGAAACAGAACAGAAGGTAAAAACACCCCAGCACAGAGATTGTTCCCACAACCAGTGTGCCAATATCGTGTCGTGCGGTGGGCACAGCTTAGGGTACAGATAGGTAGGTAACCTGCAGTTCTCCAGGGTGAGTCTAACATTGACTTGTAGCTCCGCAGTAGCTGCCTATCCACCCTTTGCCAATGGAGCTTACAGACAGCCCCATGTTTGTAACCAGCTGCCGACTGCTGTGCTGCAGCTCTACCTTAAATCCACCATAGACACGACCATTATTCCAGCGGAGCTACCTTAAATCACAGAACAGACAGCCTATTCGACGCAGCGTCCCGCCCATTCACCGTATCAGGCGCCGCCCCAGGGCGGGGCTGTGTCTGGTTGAGACTGATTTGGATACCGAGCTGCTGCTACCGGTGGGTGAGGAGCTGACACCTATTCCCCTTATCAGCCCAATAGCCCCCATCGCTGCGGTGTACTAAGCCCGTAATACCTGTATAGAGCACTGCAGCCCAGAGTGCATATACTCCGCTGCTAGTGCAATCACGGTAAGTAGCAAACTGGGTGTGTAGTGTATGCGTATATGTCTGCCTGCTGTGTCTTCTGCTCCAAACACGTCTGTTAATGTACAACTATGCAATCCTACAGGTAATAAGGTGCCTTTCAAGTCAGGGCATGAGGGCGGTATCTGAGAGGCGCTGTGTATTTGTGAGTGTCCAAGGGTGTCTGCATGCCTTCACTACAGATATCCTGCTGCACACACATTGCATTTTGATGGTCATTGCGGTACATGTAGAACTTCCAGTATGAGCCCCTGTCCTGAAGAACTTACATTCCTACCACCACCCAGTGAAACCGTGCTGCATTGGTTAACGTGTACAAGTATGGGCGTGCTCCTTGGATGTGTTAAAATATGTGGTTTTGTGTCTGGTATGAGTTGACTAAGTATTCATAATGCACAAAAGTGTGTAAGTAAAACAAAAAATACAGCAGTTATATAATATAAGCATGATGCAGTTGTGTGTTTTATGTAGCATGCTAGGAAATAATGTAAGGGAAATCTGTTGTGTAACTGTTTGTTTATACAGTATATACCCCATTTATAATTGTGTAATTCTGCAGTTACATATTTCAGGCAATGCATAAATGTAGACTGCATGGACATTTTTTATTCTTATTTAATACAATGATTAGATCTTAAAGGAATACAAAGGGAGAGTTTTGGGGTTTATATGTGCTTACAGCAGCATAGCCCACACATATAATAGAGATTCTTTTCACAAATTTGCCTTATGAATTCTTGCATTGACATAATTACACATGTGATTCAGAGCTGATTGTCTAGTTTCAGTGGACACTTGAGCAACATGTGTGCACCTTTTTAGTTCTTTGGTATTGTGAGACACTAAAATGGTTTTTGTTCCTTATTTCTGATTTAGTTTGTTTTGTTCAAATGCAGCACTATTTTTGTGTATTTGTGAGTGCTGCCATGGGATCGCTAAGTATTATGTGCTTGTTACTAAGGTAGCTGCAGTATTGGGGCCCATGTTTTCATATGATGTCTTTTGGGGACAGAGCTGATTGTAGTGGCAAGTAAACACAATATGTGCTATACATTGACTTTTTCTCCTTTTTCGTCTGTGTCTGCCTCCGGATGGCTTGGGGTTTCCCTGTCACAAGACCTTGTTCCCTGTGGGAACATTTACTCAGACTTTCCATATACAGAAGCTGTGTCTGTTGTGGAATCTGTTGCCTTTTTTTTTTTTTTTTTTTTTTATTATGTATTGAAGTACTGCCAGAAGAGGATTGTTTTAAGGAGGTGTAGTAAGCATTTCTTGCATGCCTTTATTTATTTATTTATTTTTTTATTGAATGTTTAACTCTAAATAGTATGGTGATATATTAAGTATTTCATGTAGTTTTCTTTTATAGGTAGTCCATGTTTTCTTATCCAAAATTGTTGTTAGAAAGCAAATGTTAATGTATATAGAACAAATATACTACTTACCTCTGTACAATCACCTGATATTTTATTCACACCAGTAGAGCTTACAATCTAAATTCCATGCCATAGATGCACACACTCCTGTGAATGATTGTGTATTGCCTTCTCTAATGTAATTTTTACGTAGTACCTTGATCTGTTTTGGTGTGTCTTTGTCTAACATTTTCCTCAATATAAAGCATAATCTGTCCTTGTCCCTGTAGTAACAGCCAATGCAGCTTTATAGCCTGCATAGTTCATGTTTTTGAGGAATCAATCCTAAAATAAGAAGAGGAACATATACTACTCTTGTCAAAGGATCATTTGTAGTCAAACAGAACTGGTCTATGGTAGACAAATTTGAGCTATAGCACACATGAAAACCGTTTATGTGAAGCCGTTTGCTTGGATCCCCCATGACTGTCTAATGAGGACATCATATTTTGGAGTGCAGCGGCCTTGTAATTAATATTGTTAGTTCTAAATCCTTGTGAGTGTGCTGTCTGTATTTCTGATCCCCTTGAAATCCATGCGTGTATGTTTAAGCAGATGAATCTCACTGAGCTGTTCTGCTGATAGGATAAATCGTCCAAAGCTAGGCTAATACTAGTGATCCTAATTATATTTGTATTGGTAGGTGATATAAGATGTGTGCAGGAAAAAGGGCTGAGTTTGTTTATGCAAAAGGGAAATACACATTCTGATTATAGTAAGTCATGTGTATAAAGAGATATTCTTACTGAAACTTAATATTGTAAAGCCAATTAATAAGCCTGTCTATTGTCTTTTCTCCTTACATGTTATCAAAGATGACTAAGGAGCCTTTTTATGAAGCCCTAAACCATGTGGAAACTGCTTTTTAGGCATTTTTAAGTAAAATGTTAATTTAAGAAAAGCTATTATTGGAGACATTAGAGATATCTCTTGCATTAAACAGCATTCCCCATATTACTCAGTAGGGGACTGCAGTCTAGGCAGTTTTATCAAGCTCCAAAAGCTTAGCTTTTTGGATCTTGACCCCGTTGGCTAATGCCATCTTTAGACGGCGTTAGCCATTCATTGCTATGGGGAGAGCTTTGCAGGAGAGGGATCTTCGTATCCCTCTCCGACAGAGTTGTCGCTCTCCCCAGTGCTGTTTAATGCAATTGGCAACTGTGCAGGGGCCGTAAAAAACAAAACTCCAGGTCAGGAGTCTTCCTTAGAATAGGGTCATTGCCGGAACAACCTCCTATCAGATGTGCTGTCCCAACAAGATGTGTATAGTAAGTTGCCCCTAAAAGTCATCTGTCATCGTTGCAATGACGGATAATACTTAATGGGGCAATGACCCAATACTTCTTTAAAAGGCCCCAATACTCTTAACTGAATCAAAATGTTTATTGTGATTGGCTGACGAAGGATGTGACAATAACATCCAATCCTGGATGTTATTGTCACATGATCGCCCATATCCTATACACCCTTATCAGCCAGGTATGCCCTGCTGCTGCCAAGCCTCTTGGTCAATAGTGATAAATATTACAATTTGGCCAGGGGTTTCCATCCCATGTAAGGTGGGGGGGAAAAATGTCGCTATCAAACCATCTTTATCATGTAAATTGGAACTAAATATTTCTTCTACAAACAGTTTTTTTTTTCTTTTACATAGTACTCAAAGTCAAGCACAGGAGTTCACTCCTCCTAGAATATGAATATTTGCGTATACATACTTCATAAATAATTCATACAGAACATCTAGTAAACATTGACTATAAATCCTGTTCTTCTATATGCAAAAGTTTAATCGGGTGTACAACATCAGTGTATATTGATTCAAGCTGTCATCATCATACAGGTCTTTAGATCATAGTTACAAGAACCTTGTGAGGATCATTCGGTGCTCAAAATATTTCACATAAAAACATTTATGTCCTGTAAGTATGAAAATGCACATAGTGCAGTAACATTTTGTAGTTGATCAGTCTCATATGAATATGGTGGAGGAAAACGTCATGTTCTCCCTCTGTTTGACTTGTTAGTGCCTTCAATTTCCCCAGTTGCACCTACAGATTTCAAATTTTGGGTTGTAAGCATTTTGTGATTAAGCCAATCACTTTCTCATGGGCATAGTAATTCCCCAACCAATATGGAATTTTATGTATGTGTGTCAATCAGCCTTGGTACAAATGGCTACTGTTCATTACTTAATGGGCATTCTCAATCACTGACTTCATGTGAGACTTTGAGCTGATCTACTGTATCTACATTTGTCATTATGTCACCATAAATACATATGATGCACCATACACCAATTGTATACACAATAACCATGTACTTTTTTTAAATACGTATAGGAAATAAGAATTTCTACCTCATATTCTAAGTGCTGAATGATCTTCATAAGGATGCTTGTTTAAGTCATATAAACACCCGTGAGAAGATTACTGCTTGAATCACATATCTCACTAATACCACTTTCATACTGCCGCCCCTGCAATTTCCCGAGTTTTTCAAGCTGGGTTTTTGCCAAGGCACAGAGCGTCCCAGCTTAGAGACCCCATTCACACTGCACCTTGGCCGACGAGTCACTTTTGTGTAGCCCGGAGTTCATGTTTTATTGCGTTTATTCCACGTTATATCAGGATTAACAGTGACGTCATCCTCCAGCATCCCAGACACCCAATTGGCTTTTTTCTGTGAGATCCCGGGTCTCGCCATTCATACTGCAGGCTAACCAGGGCCGACACGGAAATTACCCCACCAAAAGTCCCGGGTCTAAATCGAGCCGGGTATTTTCACTGACACCATTCATACTGCGCCTAAACCCTGGTTGTCTGAGCTTACCCCTGCATAAGCCTGGGCTTTTGAGGCAGTATGACTGGGGTATAACTTCTCATCTATTTTGGTGAGTGGTGCCTCACTGCGTTACACACTGATATTGTTTTGGAATTTACAGAGAGATTTTTATATTTTTCTTTTCATTTTGGGTATGACACACCTGGATCAAACTTTTCAGTCTGCAACACAGAATAATGTGAGGAATATTCATAACCATCTAGCATGTGCCTGTGGATTTGATTTATTGGATTATATAGTGTATAATATGACTGATATTTCATTTACACCTACATGAACATTTATTTATTGTCCTATGAATTTCATTTCTCAGTGTTGTACAAGTACGTATGTATCACTCAGGATTTAATTATAAAATAAAATCTTGCTTTTTGCACATATTTTTAATACATTGAACAAAGATTAAGAAATACTTTATTAATTACATAATATCTCAATTTTTTTTTTCCCACAAGTCAAAACCCTTTTTTTTCCGTGCTCTTGCAAAGCCTACAAATATAATTTTCCTGCAAGAAATGTATAACTGCTAGTGATTATGCACTGCTAGAAATCACAGTGTTATAGTTTCTTTATGTATTTTAAAAATGAAAACTGTTCTGGAGTGTGAGACCAAGGCCCATGTAAATACCTATCAATTTGCCGTTGGTACTTTCTATATAGCGATTTGTCTATACACATATGTACAAATGTGAGAGTCTAGCTTGCGTGAAATTAAAATGCATGTGCAACAAATTTATCCAGAAAGCAGCAGGTACATTACTGGGTAGGGGATCTATGTGTCCCATCTCCAGACCTGTCCCTTTCAAGTCGGACACATCTGCTCTCCCTCCTTTCTTGGTCACAATCCTTGTCCGTCTCATTCCAATGTTCTTCTATTGCCCTTGAGGTCACGGTTGGATAGCTGGTGTCACCTGTTCGTGACAGATGTCCCTTCAACTGCTCTGCTTTCCACATTCTCAGAGCCTGCTAAAGCAAGCAAGCTAATAGCCTAACGAAGTAGTGTAAACTGTAATACCCAAATAGATTATCTTTTATATTATATGTCTGGGACATGTTGTGAACAGTAGATGGCTTCATGCTGCTTTTCAGTCACTGCCTTCTATAGCAATACCACAATAATTTTTCATGTAAAATATCTAGACATTAGTGAAGTGTTGATTCATTATGCTTACTCTTAGGCAAGTACCATCAATATATGTTCTGTGCTTCATATTGTGTATAAGTAGATTTTCATAAGGCCTGATTTTGGCATATTTTAGTTACTATTTTTGTGTGTGTGCAAGGGCTATTTGCCCCCAGTGCTATGTGTATTGTGTTTTTTGTTTTTTCTTTGTTTTTTTGGATGGTTGACATGTTGGCAAGTTTAATGTTTATTTGTTCAATGATGGTATCATTCTCGGCCTATGTGGTTGGCGATACCTGCATAACAGATGTTTAAATGTTGAAAGGCTTTGCAGTTTTTAATACAATACATTGTCCGTTGTTATACAATTGTAGAAATGCTCAGCATATTAACCCTGTCTGATTTGAAAGTGTTCCTAGTCTCCTGCTTTTGGTATAAAATTACATAGGGCCGGGCTCTGCATCCTTCTTTTTGTTTGGCTGCTGACTTTCCTGTTAAGTTGCTTCATATTCATTTTTATTAGGATCCAAACAAAAGGATTTTATTTTTAAGACACACGCAGCACTTTAAAAACAAGATTCTTGTTTAAATGAAAATGCGGAATAGACTGCAAATGAGTAGTCAATATTGAGACACGCCAATTTTCTGAAACCCAATCTTGCTTGCATGCTCTCCATGTGTTTCCATCCGGGTTTCCTCCAATGGTCCAAAGACATACTTTTGACTTTTTGTGTGTGCATGTGGTAATGATATTGGATTATAAACTCCACTGGGATATGGTCTGATGTGCCTTATTAACATTCTCATAGTTTGTCATCTTACACCAAATGAAACCAGTAGCTACTGTACAAAATTCTTCTTTTAAAATAAGTGTTTATTTGAGACTGGTAAAGAGGGTTGGACTGAATTCGAATGTCTGAATCAGATAAGGGGTGCACAATTGTAGAACATTCCCCAAAGAAATAAGGTGGTCATACATACAGCGTGTTCAACGTTAACCACTTAGAAAAGCCCACTCTGCATCTGGGCAGCATGGTGGCTTAGTGGTTAGCACTTTTGCCTCACAGCACTGGGATCATGAGTTTAATTCCCAACCATGCCCTTATCTGTGTGGAGTTTGTATGTTCTCCCTGTGTTTGCGTGGGTTTCCCCTGGGCACTCCGGTTTCCTCCCACACTCCAAAAACATACTAGTAGGTTAATTGACTGCTATCAAATTGACTCTGTATGTGTTAGGGAATTTAGACTGTAAGCTCTATTGGGCCAGGGACTAATGTGAGTTCTCTGTACAGCGCTGCGGAATTGGTGGTGCTATATAAATGATGATGATGATGAACTTCTGGTTGCTCTTAATTTTTAATTCAAACCTCAACCTCAGCACTGTTGGGGTAATCCTAAAGTCTATAGAATCAAAAAGAGGGGAGGGCTGATTTCATTGTTTGAGAGCTTTTGTTAATAGTTAAGTCTCTAAACGGCTAACAATTTTCAAACTTAATAGTGTTTCACAGATATGTGCGAGAAGTTATTTGAAGATAAATGTACTGTATGAAGACCAAATGTATTTCATAATTTCGCTTTGTGTCTGATTGTGTTTATCTAAAGCAAAAAAAATAAATGTTTTAATGTCTAAAGACAATATGTTGGCTGATATGAAGCTACCTGTATGTGCAGGGGTGAGTTTCTCATATGAAATGGAACCTGTTCCCTTCATAAAAAAAACAAAACAAGACAACCATTAGCTATACTACCTCACTTTTAATGGTCTTTTGAGCAATTTTAGAAATTGGTGCAGCTTGAACCATCTGAAATCGCGCTTGCATAGCTGTTAATATAAATATGCAGAGAAAGCTTTTCCAGTGGAATCAAGTTCGATCTTATTTTCTGCACATCTCATGATATGTGGGCCTATAATGATCCCCAACCATCAATAGCTTCATATTTTGATCATGGCTGGTGAAATATGACTATGATCTAAACATGTGAAACTGAGCATCTGAAGTGTGCATATGAGTAGCCCAATCTAGCGCAAAACATTATTTTATGTCCAGATATAAATATGTTGTTACATAAAGTCATCTGTTTTCTGAATAGATCCATCCCTCTGCAAACTCCAACACAACAAAATCACAGGAATGTAACTATTTGCTGAAATTCAATTATTTTATTAAATCCAAGTAGAATGTAATATTTACCTGTTTTAAGTTTTATTGGGGATGTTTGAAAACTAGTGCTGAGGGAAAAAGGTGTTGTCCATAGCAACCATCTGATGCATTTTGTTAACAGCAGTAGAAATATGCCAGCTAGAATCTAATTAATGTGGGCAGCAACACCCTCTTTCTTTTGCACTGGTTTTTATTCATATCCTCTAATACAGGTTTTTTTTTGGCTCTTTGTTGAGGTGCGGGTTTGTTGCTTTCCCTACTTGGAATGAATGTGTTGGTAAGTTTTATATTGTATTTAAGAGGGTATTAAACTTTGTAATATTTAACAAATCTGAGTCTGTTGTAAGTTGAAGAGAACAATACAGATTGTTAGAGAATGCTTGTGTTTCTGTGATATTAATGGTACACAATGACTGAACATCTTCCATGGGGTAGGTGTATGAATGATGGAGAACATGTACAAGGTTAGTGATGAGTGGTTAGAACAGCCGATTACTGAGCATGAACTGCCAACAGTATCTCCAAAGCTTGGAGCACAATGTCCATCTGAAGCCAGACATGTTTTGACAGCTCCCAAGGACTCCTCCCTATAAAATTGAGCATTGATCTCTCTATTTCTCCCTTTCTCCCCCCCTCCTTTTTGCTTTATGCCTGTACTTCTTTTAGATCTGGTCAATTCACATCTTTAAACAAATTACATTTCATTTCATGTATCTTAACACTTTGCACATTAACCTATGCCATACCAGAAACATTAACTGTTTTCTTGCCTTCATTCTTGTCAGTGATTTCCCTTCTAGGCTATTCATCCATCGTTCATGGCCTCTCAGACCCTTTAGATTTACAAAAATGCTCTCTACCTCTCCTCCATACACCTTTATTATTTTCTGCATAATTCTAACCATTTACCATGCTTGCATTTTCTTGTCTCAATTCTCTCGTTCTTTCTCACTTTTTTCTTTTTCATCCGTTCCACATACTGGTAGTCACTGGGACCGAATCCTGTTCCCATTTGTAATTCATTATACCATTTGGTTGAATCCTGCACGAGAGATCAAAACTGCTTTAAAAAAAATAAAATGATAGAGGTAGAGATTCAAGCAATGACAGAGATGTGCAGTAAGTTCTCTGTACCTCTGGAATTCTTAACTATTTGCTTATCTTTTGTTATTAAGGCTGGGTACATTTTACAGGTTTTCACCTGATTATCATGCCAATCACACAGTAAGCGACCGTTCGGCCTGATATTGCAGTAGTGTGTACGCTCCAACGATGAGTGATTTATAAAACCAAATGATACAATGAGCTTCGGCATTATAAACGAACTAAAAATCTGTATAAACAATGGAACAATGTCGGGCAAATTCTGCAGTGTGTATGCACTCACGCCCAGCAGTGTAGGCAGATCTCTATAGAGTTTACAGAGTCGCAATCTTTTGAGCCAATGGTTATGACAGGTGAAGGGCACAGATCTGAAGGTAAACTTGTAAAAACGTTTATAGTGTATAACTCATGAATCTGCATGCTGAACGGGACTTTCAGTTGTTGGTAAAATCGTTAATGATATCACTTTGGGCAAAATTTTTCTGTAGTGTGTACGCAGGCTCTGCTTCATAAATTGACTTAATCCGCAGAAGTCTTTATTACTGTCAAGATTGTGATTTTCGCATTTCTCAGTTTCTCAGGGATGATTGCCACATTTACATTGTTTTTAACTCTTTCATTAAACACATTTTACCTTTTTTAAATGTACTCTTTCTGTGCCCATTGTATGTAATGGGGACAAAATAAAACTTAACTCGCTCAACTTTTTTATATACTTATTTACTGTTTGTTTCCTTTTAGTTCCATCTTTTTCATAATTTCTTATTCTGCATCTCTCTCCCTCTCTCTAACATTCTGCTGTCTCTTTACTCTCTCTCCTCTCTCTGTCACTGGACCTGCTTACAGCATGGAACAGTTTATAAATGGAACACGGCCCCCTCGTTCTCAGGAGCAAGGCATGCTGGGAGCTCTGCTTTATGTTTTCCAGACTGTGGTTTGATTTTTAACTCTTGCAGTGCAACAAGGAAGGGTGTGATACAAACGTTAGAGGCTAAAGTCAGCAGGGTGTGTCTGGAACACATCGATGATCTGAGCACCTTCCTGTTTTTACATTTATTTATTTATTTTCCTTCTAATGTAAATGCCTTAATGGTACAACTTGTTTATCACCACTCTCCCATCAATCTCGTCTTATCCTTTCTTTTGCTGATTTTATCTTTACATTCTCCCTCTAATGTATACACAGTGTTTTCTCCTTCCCCAATCAAAAAAAACAAAAACATACAGAATGTCAGTTAAGTAAATCAGCAGATTAGTATCTGGATGGACAGTGAGCGCTAGTATATGCATATGATCGTGCAGGTATTACATTTATTTGGGTGGGTGCATCAGTTCCATGGATACACAACCATCCAACAATCCCCCTCCAGCCCCCCTTTCCTTACTCATTTCAGTGTGTGGGCGGCCCTGCAATCTTACCAGGAGACTAGAGGGTGTTGGAGAATCTGAAACTTAAAAATGAGATGAGGGCATAGACAATATATGTTTCATTGGTTATTTTTTACTCCTTGATTCTGCATGATGTGATCTGACTTGAATCTTTATAGGGATTCAAGGATTGGGTTTCTGTTTTTTTTTTTTCGTTTTTTTTTTTCTAAGTGGTTCCCATTAGAAAAGCCCTTCACAGCATGTCTGGAGTAGACTCTCTTTTTTCTGGCATCCTTCCACCTCTTCTGGGGCAGCAGGGCAGGATTCCCCCATCTCTTGCAGTCACACCACTAAAAATAGCACAAAGACACTTCTGACTGTGGTGTACCCAGGCTCGGAGGAGGGGAAGTTTAATATTAAAGGAGCAGCCCTGCAAAACTTCCTGTTCAGATTAAATCGGCTCATGGTAAAATGGTTTGGGAAAATGTTAAACTTGTCATATTTTCATTACATTGTCATACTTGTACGCAGAGTTGCGTACACAGGAATCTGCATCACCACTCTTTGTACCTGTAGCGAAGAATAGCCACGTAATCAACTTCAACACTTGTCAATGCAAAGCAGCATTACAATTATAAAGTAATACAAACTGATTTTCTGCTGTCTTCCTCCTTAAGGACCTGGTGAATCTCTGCAGTCCTGTACTGCTTTCCACCTGTCTAAGGCTGGGTACACACTACAATGAATGAAGGGGGGTGGGGGGAAGGAGTCCTAATCAGCATGCTGATTCCTGTGTACACCATATACATGTTTTACAAGATTTATCTTAAGATCTGCGCTCTTCATCTGTCATAACCATTGTCTGAAAAGATTGTGACTCTGCACATTCAAGAGAAATCTATGGACACCGTTGGTCGTGAGTACATATACACTGCAGAATTGAAACAGCATCATGCAACGAGATTTTTAGTTTGGTTTAAAAATCAAATGAAACGATACAATGTGCTTTGGAAAGATATTCATTCATCGAAGCAGCGTACATACTATTGCGACATCGGGCCTAATGGTCGTTTATTGTGTGATTGACCTGATAATCGTCTGAAAACCCTGTACTGTGTACCCAGCCTAAGATTACCATATTGACCACGTAAATCTTGACACGTGATTTGCATATGCTGCATAGTTGTACTGCTTTCAGCTCACCTGCATGCTTTGTGTCTGCATTGTAGAAACTGCAGATGTGCAACAAGCATATAAACGAACTGCAGTTCAATCAAGCATTATGTGTAATTTGTGTTCTGATGAACACCTGATGCACTGTCCATGCACACCCCTTCAGCATGCCTTTGCATAACTTTGCAGTGATGACAACATAAGTGCATTTTCACCAGTTGCTAATCTTACACAATCTAATGTGTTACTACCTCCTGCTGCTTAGTACTTGTCTTTAATACTAATGGTTATTATATGCCCATCTAACAAAGTGAATATCATATGTACATAAACATGACGTGTATGTATGCATATGAGTACACCAACCCAATATGTGCAGTTAACCCAAAAGTTTCTAGAGTCCTATTGTGTCAAGTGTTCAGCAATACAACTGCACTTTGCACCATGACTACAGCTGGTGAGATGGGATTCCCTTCTCTGCAGCGATCAGAAGTATAGGTGTGGGTTGCAACAAAAATTTCACAATTCTCTAGAAAACTCTTTGTTCTTTTCCTTTTAAACAAAACTGGACTGCCATAAGAGTGTTATCTCTGTTTAACCATTCAACAGGAAACATGTTAAATGCTGTATTTTAAGGCGGCTTCTTACCTCTTTAGAAGTCATGCATTTATCTGTCACCTCCTTCTGTCAGACAGATGGTGCCATACACTGACCTTTACAATGTACTTATTCCATGAAAGCACAGAACTGTTACTTCCTTACTCTGACGTTGATTAGTTGTGATTACTCATCATGACAGATTGGACATTTTAATTTATATTGTTATGTGGGACTCTTCAATGTGCTATACTTGTGACTACCTTTATTTGATTCTGTATAAGCAGACCCACAATTGTTTTACATTTTTATTTAGAAAATATAGAATTCCTTATAAAACACCCTTTTTTTTTAAATGGAGTCACCATGAAGTAGCATGGATATTCTCGATGCGAGTTGCTGTGCTTCTATGTACAGTAAACCAAATATTGTAATATAAAATGTATAGTGAATTAATTGGATTGAAATCAGATCTTATTAAGTTACTTGCATTATTCCTTTTTCCCACTCGCGCTTATAAAATTACTATGTGGTCCATATAGACTGCCATCATGTGTAAGTTGCTGCTCTGTCTAGTGTAAATCAGTCATTGTCCAACCCATTATTACAGTAGTCCTTTATAGCTTTTACACTGCAGATTCCATGTACAAAAAATTCTGCATCTAATTTTTTTTTTTTTTTTTTTTTTTTATTAAATGCAATCTGGTCAAGTTTATTAATATGTAAATATACTTTGCTGTCTGTCCCATTTCTTTGCTAAAAGCAGACCTATTTAAATTGTAAATATGAATATAAATAAAACATTGCAGCTACCTAGTTACATGATTAGTGACAAGACATTGGGAAATAGAACATGTGACTGACACAACCCTTCTGACCCCCACCCACTTCTTCTTTACATATATCTCCCAGTGGACTCTTCGTGTTGCCTCCAAGGTGTGTAAGTGGGAATAATTAGATTTGGGAGCTATCAGTCTTCATAGGATTAAACGAAAGCGGAAGCAGCTGCTTTGTACAGGATATTGATATGTATGTTAGTCAGTATGATAGAGAAGAAAACTGTGTTACAAAGAGGAAATGACTATGGGCACAAGTCTGCCTTAAAAATGCAGGTGCAAGCAGAAAGCTTGATAATCTGGACATATGTTGAATTGGTCCTGTGTGCATCAGGATACAACAGTGCCAGTGTGAATGTGATGCTGTGCAGACTCTTCTGACAGAGCAAGGGTTAATTGGAAACATTATTCCCCTGCTGAAGGCAGAAGATGAGTACTTTTTATGCAGTTCTGGAAAGATACTGTGAACAGAAGGGAGGGAATGCAGAAAATATCATGGGAATTAGGAAAGTAAAGACATGAAGTGGCAGAGGAAGGGTAAATAGTGTAATAGGAGAGAGAAGAAATGAAGTGGCAGAGGATGGAAAAATTGTGGCAAAATAATTTCCTCAATGTTGGGAATGTTGTGTGGTTCAGATTTGCTGGATGTTGTGTAATAATAGTTAGTTGCTTGTCTTAATTAAGAAAATCAGGAAGAATTGTAAGCCTTGTACTATTTACCACTTTATTGAGGGGTGTCTTCAGTAGCCATACTATACCAGAATAGCTGTGTGCAAATAATGTTATATACTTAACAGATGGATTAAAAGCTCTTGTGTCTAAGAGTTATTTCAGGATGTACATGCCGACTGATTCATCCCCTCCTGTGTGGGCTGCGGGGGTGTCGGGAGCAGGAGATCCCTGTGCAGGGTTTAATATTCTGGGCAGGTTTATCTGCAGTGTTGGCTGAGGCCTCTCCCTCCCCATTAATCACCCCACACCCTCCCTCCTGCTCTTTCTCTCTCCACCCACACCCATTGTCTCAGTCTCTCTCTCTCCCTCTCTCCTGCTCTGACTCATTCACTCACTTCTCACTTTCCAGTAGTTGGGAGGGGGTGGTGGCTGCAGGGCAAGATGGAGGTGCTGTGTCCGTTATTGTTGACGGATATCAAAGAGAGGGAGCTTTAGGGTACAATGGAGGTACAGTTTTGTGATATAACATTAGAAGGTTGGATTAGTGGATGTCAGATTAGTCGTCAGTTTACGTCCATAATAAATGTACAGTTCTGATAGTATATGTACAATGACAGGTACTGTTGTATCTAGATGTCTTTGTCAGTATTAGAATACATTATTAGGCATAGAGGTGATGTATGATTTTGTGGTAGTTCTGTGGCTTGGCCAGGAATTTAAAAATAAAGAATAGCTTATCTGTGTGACCATGCAATGTACATTTGTGGCTCTTCCAGAACTTTGAATGGTGGGGCAGTGACACAAATGTGAGTTTGGCAATAAAGCTGACCTGGATGGTAATGCAGGCTGTGCATTTTAATGTAATGAGAAGATATGAGAGATTCTCATTAGGGTTAAGAGTTGGTAGATATCTGTTACAGATGTGCTCCAACCAAAAGCTGTTCCTTACGCCTCAGATAGTATATTTTCCCCTCCTCCTCACCATGTCACTTTAATTACTGATTTAGCAATCCAAATATTAATTAATGATCTGCGGCGGCTTTCCATTCAGTCCCGAGCAAGTGTTCACAAGATATTATTTGCCATTTAGCTAGAATCTGGAAGGCAGCGCTTATCTCACACACCATTAATCATACACCAGCACCCCTAATTATGACTCCCTACCCCTCTCCGCTGCACATAGGCACTTTTACTAGAAACTATTTTATCACTCTGTGTACCAGATATAAATAGATGAGTATATTATGGCAAGTATTTAAAAATGAAGTTCTGTTATTGTTAAACACTGATAGCTCCACAGGAGTCTGCCTCAGAATTGAGTATTTGAAATGAGCCGGATTTTAACATTAGGGTTTGGAAACACTCTGCCATTCTGTATTGCTTTTGTTTGTAAACTAATCCACTCGTATGCACCCCCCTCTGCCTATATGTGACACTTTTAAAGCTAATCTCCGATTAGGTTATTATAGAGTTATTGGTGATTACAGCCCCGTGCTGACTTTCTGGCTTCAGCCGCTTATGAACTGCAGGAAATCATGGACTGTTTTCCAGACTTCCTCGCATCCTCCTGTGCTGATTGCACCAGGAATGATAATGCTTTAAGACAGTATTAGTTTGCTGGTTTTTTTTTTTTTGTTTTTTGTTTCTAATTCATGCAGCATAGAAGAATATCTCCTATTACGTTACTCCTGATCACATGTACGAATGTAATTTCCAAACCTCTTATTTTTAAGGATTGTAAAACCAGAAATAAAAGTCTTCACACATTATTGTAAGCATAGAAGCCTAAACTATATCTGCATATCCGTACTGCAGGTGTACCTATTGTTTAAGGATCAAAGCCCTCGCTCCATAGTTTTCTTGGTGTCCTTTTTCATCAGGCTGTGATTTGGGTGACTCACACAGTGCTCCACAGATTGTCCTTAATATCCTGCAACGTAGGTGCCGGACTTGTACCCCTTTTTGCCCTAGGCTGCATGAACATGATAGCAGAAGTGTTTGAGAGAAGTATGGCAGGGTTGCTAATTAACACACAAGCCATGGTCTGGTGTACACCACTGTTACTAGTGTGGGACATAATTTTTCATAACAAAGAATGTAAATCTGTGTGTGAGCAACCACTCCAACTGCCAGTTGATAGTTTACTATTAATGTTTATTTCAATAATTTTATTTTTATTTTTTTAATCTGATTTATAACTCGGGGATTATCAGTTGCTCAGAGTGGTCTCCTCCCAAACAAGTGGTCAGCACTATTCAAGGTGAAACTGTGCACCTGAGACACAATCAAAGTCTCCTTTCCGTTAGTGATCCTTGCTTTATGCTTTTCTGTACTAGGCAGTTTGCAATAGAAAGCCAAAGTGTTTTCTCACATTGTTGACGGAATATATTGAGGTTACTCATTGCATTTTCTGTGTCCTGTACTGGATAGAGATATATAATCTGACAATGGTAGAAAACTTGGGTTCCAGAGCCCTAGTATGTTTCATACTTAATATACATGTTTTATATGCTAGAACACATTATTTGTGACCTGTCTTGGATTGACCAAGAGACATCAGAAAGTGGTTATGGATGACTGATGTATAAAGTTCTAATCTAGAGTGGCAGAAGGGATTATAACTGCTGAATGGATGGATGTGCAGTGACAGAAATAAAACCTGTACATATTGTGTGTGTGTGCAAGTACAGAATTGTCTAAAGCACTGACCCATTCCTTCCTTCCTTTCATTCTTTTTGCTTTTTATTCTCAGATCCTGCTGTCAGTATCCAGGTTCTTTGACAACACCAGGATAAGCTAGGGCTGTTACCTGGGTCACCTCGGTAACATGTGCATCCTGTTTACTCTGTTAACCCTTATGCACTCATTGAAGATGTCTGAAGGAAAAGCTGCGTAGAAATCAAGAACTGTCACTGCAAAGAGGGAAAGAAAAAGTAAAATCGACAACCACAGTCTTAAAAGAAAAACTTTAAAAGAATCAAGTTTAAAAGGATACCTCCCAAAAAGAGTAGATTATTAGAGAGGTGGTACACAAACTTCTGGGGAAGTGGGATAATATATCCCAAAATGGCAAACAATTCTACAGACCACCATCCTGCTAACTCTGTCAACGATGGCAGCTATGAAGGGGACTTTGGCTGCAGTGTGGAGGAATTGCGTGATCTTATGGAGTTGCGGAGTGGGGAGGCAGTCAACCGCATCAGAGAGTCCTATGGCGGGGTCCCCAACATCTGCCGCCGACTGAAGACCTCTCCAGTTGAAGGTACATTTAGCAGTAACAAAATGCAATTAAGGTTTCATTGACTCCATAAATATGCATTCATAATGTGTATTCCTGAAAGGGAAAGAGCAGTAAGAAACTAGTGATAGAGGTGTGGTAGGATTTATCCCCACTGACTATGCAGACAAAGTTTACAATGACAAAAAAAATAGCGATGAGTATGACAGCGACGAGCTGAAAATATGGATTTGCCATATTACTGACAGCCACTGTTTCCGGCAGTTTTATTTCTGTCCACAGCAAAAATGCGACTTTTACAAACCTCTACAGTAAGAGATGACGTCGCTTGTAATGGCCCTACTGAAACGCCACTTTTAAAGCGGCAATGGCCAAACCCAGCGCCTGTATAATGTAATATTATCAAATATTGCTCTATATTGCTAACAACCCCAAGCGTTTGACCATATCCCGTACTGTATTCTGATGTTAGTGTATATAAAATTAAGATTTAATTTAAAAATCCTCTAATAAAAAAGGAAAAGTAACCACTCTGAACACCTTGTAACCGTCTTGGGGAAACTCTGGGAACTTGGCAACAAGCATATTGTTCTTTCTTTGAAACGCAGAATAAGCAGCGACTTACACATTTGAGGGCAGTGGTTCTGAAACTAAAACAGGCCTTTATTTTATGTGACGTCCACTTTTCTAAATTACAGGGGGCTGGCTGGGTTTAGGGGCATCTGCTCCCCGGAACGGTCCATAGTGGGCTACCTTGGACTCTTTCACTAGGCTTCCTGCATTATTTTCCTTTAAAATGTTCCTAATGGGCTGCTGAGTCAAGTCTATATCCCATAAAATTTGTCTAAAATTTGCCAGCCTAAATTAGATGTTCATAAATTGGTGAACTGATTGAAGCACCAGAACGTCACTTTTGTAAATTAAAATCACAATTTTTTTCCCGTGTGAGTGCTTCAATCTTTCTATTAAATGGGTTACTTTGTATTTTTGAGATATGCGCTACAATCTGATCATTTTTGGGTGATAATCTAGGTTTGGGGGATAATCTATCCAGTATCCTCAAAGGATGGCCAAATCTACAGATTACCCAATCAAACTATAAGGGAGATTTTTATTTAAAAAGAATCGGCACGAATAACAATCCTGCAACATTTCTGTACTAAGCATGCACTGTGATAGTTTTTCTGCCCTGTCATATTAAAATTGTTGTGTATGTAAAGCAATGGTTCATCTCTTGGCTTATGACTATTTTTAATCAGAACATACTTAAAACATGTAAATGGTAATGTATATTCATGTAATTGTGCAGAAATGCATTCTGCCTTTAAAAAAGTAAAGTTTATGAATGTGTTGTCAGCTTAACAATGCATTAATGAATTTCAGATGAAACAGCCTGGCATCATTAAGTAGGTGGCACAGAAGTACTTTGAGGGGAACTGATGCATGATCCGGGTGATGCTGAAGGGGGAAACAGAATGGGATTAGGAGGACATTCTGATAGAGGGAGTATGTGGAGAGGAGGAATGTAATGGAGAAGGGGATTGTGGGGGCAGTTATGATGATAGGTGGGGGAGGGGGATGAGGGAGTGTAGGGAATGGACTTGATGGGAAGGATACAGGGGTGAGATGATCAGGTGAGCATAATGGTTCTAGATTGAAGGGAATGTTAATGCCTTTGAGATGGGTGAGCTCTGTGTAAAGGAATATAGATCTCAATGGTTGGTGACAGAGCTTTAAATATATTTTGCTTTTGTTTGTGATTTCCATGACCATATATAGGTCTGTTTAAACTAGTATTTTATTATTTGCAGGATGTGTGCTCCAAATCTGCAGTAGTAACTGAAGCTGGGCCACAGGCACAGAAAGACATCTTAGATCTAGGTTGTGTAATGGATAATCTGTACATACAAGTCTCCTTGTAAAACTGTACTACAGAAACTGGAATGTATGTTAAGAGGGTAAAAAGTAACAGTGATTTATTTATCATCTGACAGATTAAAATGTTAGCGTCCAGGGCACTAATCGCGTGGAGTTTGTATGTTCTCATGTATGTGTGGCTTTCTTTGTTTCCGCTCACAGTCCAAAGTGCCTTAGGACACTAAAGGTCTTCTCTCCTACTTGGCAAGATTCCTTTCAAAGGCACACTTTTCTGTATCATTATTACATTTTCAGTTTAGCGTGGAGTTAACCTTTAAAACAGATTTCAAAGGAAGTTGCATGAACAATAGACTGGCTAATACACCTTATGATAACATTATTTGTGACCATTTGTATAAACTAGATCTAGATTAAACAATCTTTTTATCTTGGGGCAGTGGTTTCCAAACTGTGCGCCTAGGCTCCCTGGGGTGCCTCGGCCATCTCACACGGGTGCCTCAGCCAGGACCAGTGGTGAGCAAGGTGGGGACTACTTGGTAATTATTTTGGCTTAGGGGTGCCTTGATAAAATTATGGCGACTCAAAGTTTGGGATCCACTGTCTTAGGTCTTATCCACGTGGGTGGTTTCTCAAGCTTCCTACCAAACTATTGTCCATGTGAACAGCAGTGATATACCTTGCTTAGAAGATGCTGCAAGAAAATCGTATTTCATACAATTGCATTTCAAAATATGTGATCTGTCATGCAGTATTTATTATTTCCGCAGCACAAGATGATAAACTTTAAAGATCCTTAATCTCCCAAGAAAGGCATCTCTCGTGAGATTATCGCCGGTACACAAGGGACATACCAATAGGACATAATAGTAGAGTATTTATTAAACATTTTTTTATTTTTTTTTATTTTTTTTAAACTATAAATTTAAAATGCATACATTAAAAATTAGTAACTATAGCTTAACTGTTAGTATGGTATCGGTTCACCTCTGGTATTCCTAGCTGTAACAATCGCTTTGCCTGTCTCCTGTTTGAGTCGCTCTTTATGAGCAAAGTGATATTACCAGTAGCATTAACAAAGGAAAGCAACAGCAATCCTTGCACGTTTCATCGCCAGACGTCGCTAAATTGTAGTGTTCTTGTAAGCAAGTTGCAGATCTGATATAAAACATTTTTCAGAGTTATGACGTCTTAAGTCAGTGTTTGCTAACCTGTGAAACTTACAAGTCCCAGCATGCTTTGCAAATATTTAGCAGCTTATTGCTGGGAGGGTATGCTGGAACTTGTAGTTTCACAACACCTGGAGTGTAACAGTTTAGCCAACACTGTCTTAAGTGTACACAAACAGCTGTTACACTGATTACTCTTATGGGAAAGATTGCAGTGTTTAAAGCACAGCCATTATTGTTTCCATTAATAGGTATGCTTCTTGTTTTACGTATGCATAGACATGGCTGGACAAATACCAGCTAGGTAGTCAATGTGCTTATAAACTTGTTGCTGTTTCCTACATTTTGGGTAATTTAGAAGAAGATTCTGTATATTGTATGCTGCCCGTGGTTCCTGTACAGTTAATGGCCGCATACAATACTGGGTATATGGGAGTGGTGCGCTAACCAAGTGCTAAAAGGGCACTAGCTAAATATCAGGCGTTGCTCAAAAAGAGAACAAACTTTTTTTTCCTTACAAGAAAAGGTTACAATCATAACCTCTGCATGACAAATCCAGAGTTTCCTAACCATGGGAAACTCCTCGGTACTTGTTGGATTCCCTTATTGATTATGGGCAAACCTGTAAAAAGTATATGTTAGCCTAATGGCTAACTAAAAAGAAATTTAATGTAAGTGAGTAAAGCCAGTGTTGTCCAAATTTTGCGCTGCGTGTGTCTAACATGCAATATAAAAACTCCCTAGTGGGCAATAAGATGTATGAAAATAAGCTACAGAGGCTCTGATGAAGGTTGGGGTGATAGAAATCGTTACATGTTACACCCCTTTCTGGAGTATACTAGAGGAAAATTATAACTGAATAATTAACAGAGAAAAAGTTGTAAATCTGTAAAAGAGGGGCTAATAAGGCAAATATTTGTATGACCATTGAATTGCTAATATCCTAATTAATCAGTCATAAAGGCAGTTTTCAGTTTAAGCAGAACTACTGTTCCTTTTCTGCTCTGAATTTATTTTTTTTTTGTTACATATGTATTACTATGTACTATCCAAACACGCTATATCAGCAATCCTGGATATGGGTTTTACAGTCATATACACAGTATGTATAATTTCCTTCCAGACACTTGCACACATATTATGCTAAACATTTACACAGTAGGAATAGGTAATTATATACGCTTAAATACACATCACACATGAAGAGGACAATTCTGTTTATATTTGAAAAGATTGCTCAGTGATGCAGAGCTTCATTTAAGACCTAGTCATTAATATACTAATCTTGCACACAATATAAAACTGTTCAGTATAGGTAGTACAATACATAGTTTTCTTTGTTATGCATTCTGTACCTGTTGTAATGTTACCTGGGAGACACACACACACACACACACACACACACACACACACACACACACACACACACACACACACACTCACACACTTCCAAATACAAACTCCATCATGCACAGTTGGGGCCTCAATAGCTCTGACTTGTGTTTCCAGCACATCCCACAGATGTTCGATTGGATTAAGATCTGGGGAATTTTTCAACACCTTAAACTCTTTATCATGTTCCTCAAACCATTCCTGAACAATTTTTGCAGTGTTGCAGGGCACAGTATCCTGCTGAAAGAGGCCACTGTCATCAAAGAACACTGTTGCCATGAAGGGGTGTACTTGGTCTGCAACAATGTTTATGTAGGTGGTACGTGTAAATGTAACATCCACATGATTGCCAGGACCCAAGGTTTCCCAGCAGAACATTGCCCAGAGCATCACACTGCTTCCGCTGGCTTGCCTTTTTCCCATAGTGCATCCTGGTGCCATCTCTTCCCCAGGTAAACTGCGTACATGCACCCGGCTCTCCACGTGATGTAAAAGGAAACGTGATTAATCAGACCAGGCCACCTTCCTCCATTGCTTTATGGTCCAGTTCTGGCACTCAAGTGTCCATTGTAGGTGCTTTTGGTGGTGGACAGGGTTCAGCATGGACACTCTGACCGGTCTGCGGTACGCAGCCCTGTACTAGGCAAGCGGCGATGTGCTGTGTGTTCTGACACCTTTCTATCATAGCCAGCATTAACTTTTGTAGCAATTTGTATTACAGTCACTCTTTTGTGGGATTTAACCAGATGGACTAGCCTTCGATTCCCATGCGTATCAGTGAGTGTTGGGTGCCCATGACCATGTCACTAGTTCATCGGTTGTCCTTCTTTGGACCACTTCTGCTAGGTACGAACTATTGCATGCCAAGAACACCCCGCAAGACCTGCCGTTTTGGAAATGCTCTGACCAAGTCGTCTAGTCCTCACAATTTGGGCCATTTCAAAGTCGCTCAGGTTCTTTTGCTTCCCCATTTTTCCACATCATCTTCAAGAAGTGACTGTTCACTTGCTGCCTAATACTTCCAACCCTTTGACAGGTGCCATTTTAACGAGATAATAAATTTCATCTTCTGTCCCACGGTAGCTCTCTAGTAGTGACCAATATACATGCTGCATCTAGTATTACCCAGCATTGTTTTATTACTGTTTATTCCCAATTTTAAAGTGCTGCGGAATCTCCTGGCACTATATAAATAAATGATGATGATCTAGTAGGGAAAAAGGATGTGGGAGGGGTAAAGAAATGTGGAAAGGTTGGGTGAGGGAAGGGAAATGTTGGGTGGGCTTACTTCCTTACATTTTACTATTCTGCAATTCTTGATGATGTACATTTTATCAAAAAGTTTCAAGACATTTAGGGCTCTTATCTGCTATTAATGTGCTTTTCAGCTGCTAACTAATGCATGAAAAGTGCATTAAAAAATAGGATGATTTATTATGGGCTCAATCCCACCATTGTGTTTCATCATTTTGACATCAATTTTTGAACATTGCCCACTTTGGCCATACATAATGAATACACACAGGCCTATAGCAGTCCTCATTCAGCCACATTTAAAAACATGCCCATTATGGATCCAAACTATTTTGATCAGATTATTAGACATCAAAGTCTTTTGCATCACCTGATGTGATATTGGGGGAACTGTAGTCTATTAGCGAGGAAATTACAGACATAAGGCATCTTGGCAGGAAGCGCCAGTTGGAGAATGTTGCACACCTTTTGGATCAAACATTTTTCTTTTTTTCTTTTTATAAAAGTCAATTTTAGACCTTCTTACAATGTCATCATGGAATATCATTGATACATGTTCCAGAAAGGTTTACTATGATTGTGGTTGATCCTTTTCATCAAAATTCTTGCTTTCTGGCTGGCACTTCCTGCCTAATGCAAATTTGTGAAGTTAAGAAGCTGCAGTTTTGCTGTAGATATCGGACAGTTGGAATGATTTGTCAGTTAACTTTGTCATATTCCAATGTGGTCAGAAGAGGAACAGCTGTGCTAACCGGCCCCTACCTAAGCCGGAAGTTGTCTAGGTTCTCTGCTTCTGTCCCGAAAGCCCAGACCTCCTCCTGTTTGAACACATTCAGGTGTGGATTGGCAAAATAAACACATGTGGTTAGCATAATGGCTTAAAAAAATATATATAATTATTTTAAATATAATTCATAGATTGTAAGCTTGCAAGCGGGGCCCTCTTACCTCTCTGTATGTATTACCCAGTATTGTTTTTGTTTGTTTCCAATTGTAAAGAGCTATGAAATTTGCTGGTGCTAAATAAATGTTGATGATGATATATTATTGCTGTTATGAATAAATGTATAGAGAGAAATAGTACAACTATTGTGTGGTAGTTTAGGATAAGACAAACAAAAAGATCAGACTTCTTCATTTTGTGTTGTAGTAGAGTAAAAGTGACAAGCCATTGAAATAAGCTAGAAAAATAACCGTAACTCCATTATTAGGGTCAAACGTTTGTGTGTAATAAAACAAATACAATATTTTTACTTTTCAAACAGGTATTCTCTCCTTTGATTTGTATTTTTAATAATACATTTCATTTTTTAAAAAAACTTTTGCCAAAACTTTCTCTTTAACACACAGCTAAACACTTAATTCTTTGATGGTTTAAAGATACCAGTGAAGTTTTATGTGAATATATAGTTCACTTCTGAAGAGAGCAGGTGACACGTTAACCTCACAGCAATGGGGAAATAAAACGTTCCTTGTATTTTTTGTATTCTGCTTACAGTGCCAACTGTGGTGAAATGTAGTGAATTGAGATTTCCTTTTGCTGGTGTGTGGTTTTTTTTTTTTTTTTTGTTTCTTCTTCTCCATGGTAAAAATAAAAAAACAAGTTCTATTTTCTGCATTGACATGTAACACTCCCCTAAAGCTGAGGGGAAAAATATATGCAAGTGTAGTAATGAGCTGGCGGTGACTGCCATGGAGCATGTGACTGCATGTAATGCACAGTTAATGTCATAATGGTGATTCTCAGCCAGTGTCAGGACACGTTTGTATGTTGCAATACCAGGCTGTATGTGTTGCACAGTTTTATAGTTTATAGATCAGTAAGGTCTTAAAGTAATCCATGTGTGAACTATATTTTTATTGCAACTGAAAGGAGTTAGCCAGGGGATGAAGTGGTAATATGAAAAGCTTATATAAATTTATGTTAGTGGTATTGTATGAAGCACTCGCAGAGGGAATTTTGGTTTTAACCTCTTGACTGCTGACAAACATAACCTATACCACAATGTACTACAATGTTTTGGCAGCCCATATTTAATCTTTTCATGACATGTCCGTTGTTATGCTCTACTTCTGTCATGTGGTAGCACCCCCTCACTTCCAGGATTACAGATAGTCACTTTATTGACAAATGTAATTGATTTTGCTCTTTTGTTTTAGAAATGTTCTACTGGTGTATGGTGGGGTTGAAAGAGTGATCTTTTTCACCATGTTATCACATTAGTTCATGGAGAGAAGAGTGTAACCCATTGCAGACAATAACTGATTTTTATCGGGCTACTGTAGTCCACCTAATAAAGTGAATGAAAGATCGATATAAATAGCTGCTGATGATCGGATGCTATGGGGTCACAGCACCTGTCATACTTGCACTACTGAGTTACAGTGCAGTGGGGGTTCCGAACTTCTTAACTAAACGATTTACAGCCTTGAATTGTGACACATGCTCTAATCAGATAATATAATTTTCTATATTGGCTAGAATGACTGCTATAACCAGAATTTTTAATTTACCTATGCCTTAAAGAACATATGTGCTAGAAACACTTGTATTGTGTTACCTAAACGTGAGTGTGCGTTTGTTTGGGAACTGGTGAGGGGGATTTGACTTTGTAAAGTTTCTCCCTACAGGTGGTCTCCCCCTTTACTGTAATAGTCTAAGTCCTAGGTTCCCAAAGTGTGCGCCGCGCTGTCACAGGGGTGCCGTGGCCAGGAACAAAAAAAAAAAAACTTGAAGAAAAGAATGAAGGAGGGACAGAGTGAAGATGAAGAGGGGCAGAGTCAGGATGAAGGAGGGCGTAGAGTGTGTGGATGAAGGGGCACAGTTTGATGATTTTTGTACATGTTGTTGTTTTATTTTGTTTGATCTTATTCCGCTTAATATTAGCTGTATATTATTCTTTAACAGAAATATAATTGAAAAAAATATATAAAAATATTCTATTCTTCTGGATTTATTTGTATTATTTTTCAAACAACTTACTAAGCAGGGCCGTAACTAGGGCTGTGTGACGGGCGATCGCCCAGGGCGCAACGCTGAAGGGGAGAGCAATTTATGAATATTTTAGGTTCATTTAGTTAAAATTGAGGGCTAGTCTCGCCCCAGACGCTAGACGTTACGGCTCTGTTACGAGGTATTTCTGTCCTGACCTAAATACTTATTACGATATTTTGACCCAACTACTTATAAAACAGGACTGCTCGGTAATTATTTTGGAGGGCTGCCTTGAAAAAATTATGGAGAATCTAAGGGTGCCGCGAACTGCAAAAGTTGGGAACCACTGGTTTAAGTAATCTGTTTTGCTTGCAATGCATAGTTCACTTTATTCCATCATGGGGTGACGAGAGATACAACAGTGTGAAGGAGGTAGGAGCGTGCTGGGAGTAATACGACCATACTTTGTTCTTAGGTGCTTATGCAGTAGTATGGGTAATGGCATTGTCTGTTGCCGGCTCATTCCAATATAGCGACAGAGAGCAGGGGGGAAAATAGACCTTTCTTAATTATTCATTCAGTAAAATATATAAATTGTGTGTTTTAGCCTTTTTCCTCTACTAAATTGTTACATGAAATGTAACAGTAGTAATATAAAATGTTAAGCTTTTCATTAATTTCTAATTTTATATATACGATGCCTACCTCCAGCAGTGCACTCTTATCCTAGAAGTAATAAAAACAATAAAAGGGGATTAAGAGTGAGGTTGTGCTCTTTTGTTGTTGTTCTCCAATATCTGTCTGAACAAGAACACAAGCCACCCTTTCCTCAAACTTGAATAGGATTTTAAGATACTCAAAGGCAGAAGATCAATCTGCCAACTAGCTAGGACATCGTATGTAGTAGTGACATAATTTGTAAAAAAAAAATAATAAAAAAAAACCATTTGGGTTACATAATTAAGAATACTATTAACTTTGTACAAGATATAAATGTGTTGAAGTACCTGAGAGAATTATAGCGCAGTATACGGGCAGACTATCATGCTGGTGTCCCTCATTGTCGTATAGGGCGCTCTGTTTTCTGTACTTTCTCTTGAGCAGAGTGCATATAGAAATCCCATATTAACTCAAAAATGATGGTCCTTTTCTAAAGGAATTGTATCCTTCATAACCACAGCTGTTGGCTAGAAAATGTCACACTATTGGGGAACTTTATTAAAGCGCATGGTAAAAGAAGCAAAGTCCTATAAACTGCATTGCGTCCACGTATGTGTTTAAATGCAACATGGCTCTGTTCAAGTCAAATGCATATGCGACCTCTTCTTAACCTTTCATTGCATTTGCAATATGCTCCCATCAAGATGTGTGCAAGTGGTACAATAGCTCAATCCTTGTAGTAGACACTGTAGTCTCTACTGTCTTACTTTTGGTAAACATGTTAAAAAGCGAATATGTATGGTACAGTTATTTTGGCATCCATTTACATGCACTTTAGTTTGCTGCAAAAACACAACTCTCTGAAGATAAATTTCACGAGTACTTTGCCATATGATGTGATTGGATCAAATTTAAAGATACTTACAAGCTTATCCTGCTACACAAACCTAAAGAGGGATTATCTGGGTCAGTGCATCTACCCTTCTAGTTCCTATTACTCACTGTGTATGGTCTTTGTGGTCTATGGTTGTGCTTTGGTACTTCTTCCTGACTCTCCCTCCCTACCTTCTGCATCCCTTTTACTGTCTGCCCATTTTACTGTTTTGTTTGTTTATCCTGCTATTTTTTTTTTTTTTTTTTTAAAAGTAATCTATACAATGATATGAAAATCCCTTCGCAAGGTGATTACCTCACAATGAAGAAGTTCCAATGTGTTGGTACACGTGTTATTGTGACTTGCGTTCTTACAGAAGTCTGTATATTTTCCCATTTGGTGCAACAGTGTTCTTGAGCTCTAAAATGTTTCTTCTGGTTTCCATAAAAATTGAGATTGCAAAAAAAACAAAAAAAACCCCATACACACCGCACTGGTTGCCTTCATATCTAAGAGGTGTTCAGTCTGCCACGTTTTGTAGCTTTCTCCTTCCCATGCTTTTAGACACTACAGGTAAATGTGTCCAGAGAGCCCGGGTGGCAAGCACACAACACTGGCCCATAAATAGGAGCCCATGCTTAAAGAGCAGTTTTTGGTACAATCTATACTTTTCATTATTTAAGATTTATCACTTATGGGGGAAAAAATCTCTGGGTAAATAAAACGTAAATAATGAAAATAAATACTGCAACAAAAAACAAACCTCACTTTTTTATATTGCGTTTTTTAAAAAATTTTATATTCCGCCACAGCACATCTCGGGACGTGATGATGATGTCACGCCCTACTGTCAGAGGAGGGAACAAGGCACTGTGCCGTTGCAGTGTGGGCTGCAGGATGCCAGGAGGTGATCGTCCCAGTCTCCCTTCCCCTGGGAGGAGCTAAAGCAGGGCACCAGTGTTAATCTGACACCATGGCCCATCACTACTGTGGTGATTGCGGCAGCGTCGCTTCCATTCAAAACACAGTTTGATTGTCGGGTCCACCAGGCATTAACCCCCCCGCCCCTGGTGTAATTACAAGAGCTTTAAAATGAACAAAAATATATTGTATTATGATATGCTTGTCTGGCATCAGCCATAAGTAAAAGGGGATGTTGAAGAGTGAGACAACAAGCATGCTTGAGAGAACATAAGGGAACATGGAGTTTCTAATGTAGAAGTATGTATGGGACTGTTATTCTCTGCATCTTGTCAAAAGGAGACAGGGCTATTCTAAAGTCTTAACTCTGCATTTTAAAGGCGCATTCATGACTGTCTGTAGTAATTGTGCCAAGTGCCTGTTGTAAGATTCTTGCGAAGTTTTTGGATATTAAAAAAGTGTGTGTGTGTGTCCCTCTCATTGTTCAATGTTTTTTTTTTTTAGTTTTTTAGAGGGGGTGGGGATTGGTATTGGGATTCAGATTTAATTTGTTGTGAATTTTCAGTTTTTAAGCATGTATGTTGGCTTCAAGTCAATAATAAATAATGAGTGATCTTTTATCTGGAAGCCCCATTCTCTAGAAAGAAAAAGAAAACGATTGCTGCTATTTGGTAATGTCATAGACATCTATATGGTTAGAGCCCTACTAAAAATTTGGTGATCTTTTTATTTTATTTTTTTCCACCCTTTTTGTATGTGGGTGCAAGGTGAACATATAAAAACCCATTAGGACGAGAACTTCATGCTAGCTAGGATTGACCACCCTTTAATATTTTACAAAAATGTTCATTAGAATATTTGTAATGAAGTTTCATTTGTAATAGTGAAATGGTACCTTTTTATTGTTAAATATTGACTACTGGCTAAAAGGATATTAAGAGAATGAGAGGAACATGTCATTGAGATGAATGCTTGAGATGAAATCTGCGTGGGAGGCTACATAAAAAATAGTGAGAGACAAGAATGTGAAATATGAGGGGGAGGTAAAAGATTTAGGTACTGCACCAAATCTGTGAAGGGAACTGCATCTCAGCTGGCCCTACTGTATGTCACTGTAAGCTTACACAGGTGTTTAAATGTAGCCTAATGCTTTTCTTTATCTGTGCAGAATTATACTGTGTTTGTGCTGCTTTCCTGCTCTACATCCTGTAAACTGCACAGATTTATCTGCAGAATGTGATGTTTTATGAGCTGCTTTTTCAGGAGGGAAGGTCTGGGACGAACTGGATGATGCTAAGGGGTGGCTATATGGAAGAGGATGTCCCTTGTAGGGCAGCAGATGTCATTCCTCCTTTGGTTATGGAAGTACGGGTGTCTGAGTCTCTTGGGAAGAGCCATTAGGAAGACTGCTGGCTGCACGTGGGCGTCACTCTGCAGTGGAAGGTGTTAGAAATCCCACTTACATCATCCGTGCAAAAAAACAGAGGCGCACATGGTCTCATAGCTAATGTATTCCACACCCCTTCTGTGTGCTAGGAAACGAGGAGGAATTGCTAAGATATAAATAATATCTACACTATGAGAAGAAACATGGAGGTTGTGAAGGAACCATGGCAAAGTGGTGAGAAATAAAAAAAAAAAAAAGTGAACATGTTAAATATGCATGTTTAAAAGTAAATGTTTGACTGTTGAGCTTCATAGCCATTAAAGGAGTTTACTCTTTTTGTTACTTTGTTGTTCTTGTTCAAGTGCCCATCTCTCCCTTTGCAAACTGCTTGGCTTTGAGAAATGTTTTATGTTGCTGAAGACTGTGGTTTGAAAAAAATCCTGGAGAGCCACAAGTTGTCCAAACCTGCTCTAAAAATTAGTTGACCTGATTAGCTACCAGCCTGACTCTATTTTCCAGTGTCCTACTTTTGATTTATCTACCTGGAAAATTACACTTGGGGTATAATTCAGTTCCTAATGATGCGCTGAGAAAGCATTGTGAAAGCACACCCATAGAGGTGCGCAGGAAAGTCTGTGCTGTTCGGATGTCTGCAATGAGCGCAGACATTCTACACACTTTAGAATCAAAGAAGCAGGCTATTTTCTTACTGTGCAGATAAGGCATAGTTAAAATCGATTAATCAACTAAGAAAGAAGTGTGTCTTTGTTATATCAACTAATTGGATTAGCAAGGACAACCTATACCTGTAGGGTAAGGGTGATGGCTTAGTGGTTATTAGTGACCGTTTCCCCTACAACCATGTTTCAAATAGTGTGTAAAATTAAATATTGTATATTACTGTTATTAGAACTTTCAATCTATTTAATAAGGATGTCCACCCTGGAAACCAGAAACCACCATGAAAATCATGTGGGCAGTAAGCTCATTTATCCCAATGCCTCTTGATAAGCTATAGAAATCGCGTCTCCCTGCAAACAGCAGAGTCCCAAAGAGTCATGCAAGCACAACTTTTCGACATGGGTAGACAAGCTGTGGCTTACACTGTTTGTGAGAACAGTGGATTTGTGTACAGGCACTGTGATTTAATAATTCAGTTGCCTGCACGGTATCGGTGCTCTCTTTTTCGTGTTTTATTCTTTACAGAGCACAGTATCAGAAAACTCTTGAGAAAAGCCACGATCTGTAACAATTCCTCTTGTGTTTTATTCTGATACTGTTTCTTTTTTTATGTTCACAAACGAAGCCTCAGTTTTGTACATACGAGTTCTTCAAACAGTACCACAAATACTGTGTCTTTTTTTTTTTTTTTTTTTTTTTTTGCCACGTACTCCTCCCATGTCTGATATGTTCTGTGCTGTATGATTGTGTGTATGTATGTGTGTGTAAAATATGTGTATATATCTATATCCACCCGGTCCCTGCGATCGGCCAATGACAGTCGCCTCTCCTCCACTCTGATCACCTCATCCCACTCCAGAATTCAAGACTTTTCCCATGCTGCCCCCCACCCCCCCTGCCCTGGAATGACCTCCCGCGCACCATCCGTTTGTTTGGTTTTTGTTTTTTTATTTAAAGAATGCAGATAAATTGTGAAATCAAATTAATTCCCAATAGGAAAATATTTGCAAGATAATATTGCTAGGTTAAATAATTGTCACCTGTACTAAATGCAGTCTGCAGGTTTGTGTTGACTGCATTTTAAAGTGTATTGCTTCCTAAGCAAACATGCATATGCCAAAATCTGTAACTTGGACTGTTATTGGTGGCTGTGGCTCAGCGATGATCAATGTAAAAATACAGTCGGTAGATAACCACTATTGACTTGTAGCTCAATCTCTCATATTTATACACAACATTAAAGCCACCAGCCAAATATTGTCTACATCCCACTCATGCCACCAAAACAGCTCTGATCCCTCAAGGAATGGACTCCACTGAAGGTGTCCTGTTGAATTTGGTGTCAAGACGTTAGCAGCAGATCCTTTAAGTCTTGTAAGTTGTGAGGTTGGTCCTCCATGGTTCTGACTTTTTCTTTCCAGCGCATTCCACAGATGCTGGGTCGGATTGAGATCTGGGGAATTTGAAGGCCAAGTCAACACATTGAACTCTTTGTCATGTTCCTCAAACCATTCCTGGCGCTCATGTACCCATTATAGTGCTTTTGGTGGGGGACAGGGGTTAGCAGCAACAGCATCATCATCATCATTTATATTGCGCCAGGGTCATTCCACATCAAATCAACACCGTTTCAAACTGAACGTTTCAGATTGTAATAAAACTTGGTATACTAAATGCTGCCATGGTTGTAAAGAAAACCTCCAACTTTTAGGCTGATATGTGCACATGGTTTTAAGTTATACGCCTTTTTAAATTTGTACTGCTTAAACAAAAAGCTTGCTTTCAACGTTTTCTTAAAATTGCATTTGTAGCTCACCTGATTGACCTAACGAGTTGGGGGCAGGTCTCATTTTAAACCTCTTTTGTATGGGCTTTCATATGATGTATAATGCAGCATCATATTTCAATCAAAATTAAAAATACTACATTTTGAAAAGCAAAATTGATTTTCTCAAAGCCATATTGTAGATTTTTGGAAAACATCTCAAAATTTGTTCATACTGTTAATAAATCCCTAAAGTTTTATTTTGGGATCATCTGCTACAAGAGCTTTTATTTTTTACTGTTTGCTAAAATAATCAAAATGGGAACTATCTAGTCCTGTTAAATTTAATTTATCTCATTAAGCTATCCCTTTGATGTATATTATGTACAGTGACACATTGTTAAATACCGAAATATTGAAAACATTTGTGACAATTTTATGCCTTTCACATATTATAAGAAAACTTACTATAGATCATTACCATATGGTGCTGCTGCTCTGGATGGATAGTGCTACTTGATTAGTTTGATCTGGCTGAAGGCTTCATTTGTTTTTAGTATTTCCATTACAGAAAGGGTGTACATTCGACCTGTCTGACTTAACGGATTCAACTTACACAAAACATCTACCATAAAACATCCGACTTCCTTGGGTAGGAAAAAGGTGTTTATGGACCAGCTGGATGGAGGAATGTAATTTTGACTTCATCAAAGTTTTAATTTTTCTCCAGAATAAATGCGAGCAACCATTTGTTGTCATAGACAGCAGTTACCTTCTGATGTCAGCAACTGGTAGCTGATACTACCTTATCTTGAGGAACTGAACAATGAACAGATTGCTATTTTTGAAGTGTCCCAAGTTGTTTTCTGCAGCTGGCAGAAACTTTTGCATCTTTTGGTATTTCAGAAAATAATTTACACATCTATTCTGAATCCGTTCTCAACCCCTTATTAGAAGTATAATTAACCTTTTTAAATGGGTTGAAACAATAAAGGTACCTGTCACTTTTCTCCATCTTTATTCTTCTTTACTTTTCTAAACCAATTTAAACACCACAGCATCCACGGACTAAGCTGCCAGGCAGTCAGGGAAATATTTCCCATGAGACTCAGCTGAGTGGGTGAGAGGAGCATATGCTGAGCTCTGATTGGAGGAGCCCATCACATGCTCCTCTGACCCGTGAAGATCAGAAGCAGCTTCATGGGCTGTGCCTTTTCTTCTCTGCCTGGCCGGGTGACTGAGGCTTCTTCGTGTGAGTTCAGTGTTGCTCCCAGTCTGCTGTCTTTCTTCCTTCCAGCACCCTTTCTCCAAGTTGCTGTTCCTCTTTGCTCCCAGCACACATTCACACAGTCTGATACGCAATCCGCTTTTTCATATGTGACCCAAATGGTCCAGGGTCAGGTTAAGTTAGGTTTGGGTGGGCTTAAATTAGTGACCAAGGGGCTTTTCTTCACTACGTAAAGCCCACCCAAACCTAACCGGTCCTTGTAGAAGACGGGCATATTTAACACAATTGAAATGTCTTTCCACGTAGAGTATCTTTCAACTTTAATTTACACGCTTGCGCGAAAGTGAGAGCAGGCGCTGTCTGTAAAATCGATCCCCAAACATACCTGAAGAGGAACGTGCATTCTTCTAATGAAGTGAACTGGAAAAAAAAAAATTCCCCCCCCCCCCTCAGATGTGTAGTGCCTCAATAAATACAATTTTCATGAATCACTCAAAACTGAAAACTCTTGTAGCAGACGTTTCCATCATGATCTCAAAGTAAAACTTTGGGTATTTATTAACAACAGTATAAACTATTTTTTCTGATGTTTTCCCAAAAATTTTAAATATGGTGTGAGGATACCACCCTTAGCTGGGATGGCAGTTACCCTCTGTTGTATTCAACTCACTCGGGTAGACCAGAGTATATCCAAAATAAGGCTTTATTACGACCGCACAAAACCATAAGACGTTCCCAAGATACAGAGTAAATGGTAGCATATATCCTCCAGCAGCCTCTGGCAATCACACTCCAAAGTAATTATCTGTCTCTTTCGGGGTCTTATTCTCCTGCAATATCACCACTACCGTTTAGCTAGACAGCTACCATGTTGCCCAGCCTGGGTTACTGGCTCACACAGACCCTGTCCTGATAGGGTTTCCTCCAGCGGCACTACAATGACTGCCCAGAGTCCTTTTTGCTGACGTCTTGTACACCAGGATCCTTCAAGCTAGAATCGCTTTCCTGGCATTCTGCTATTCCTATATTCTTGGCTGTATACACAGGGAGTAGGGTCAAATGTCTCAGTCCTCCCCATTACAACAGGGGTCTATCAGTGGACACTTTAACGGTTAGACATACAGTCTCTGTTACCTTGATTATACAATGGAATGGCTTGACTCAATTAGCTATTTGGCTGGATACATTAAACAAAGGGTTACAATATAACATCAAGGAATGACAAACAACAAGACATTTGACGCATTGTATCTGCAACATTGCACATTCGGAGTCTGTGATACATTTTGATACAATAACCGTTATATTGATACATGTTAATACATTTCCCAATGCTATTTCAGCCAGTATACTACTGTGGAGGCACATTGCATATCACCTAGAAGTTGTAACCTAATTACTTCTTAGATTACCTATTGACCTAGCTAATTAACATGGGCTGCCAGTTGGCTATGTCAAGTTAAGCTGAGTACACACTACAGAATTTTCCACCAACTTTTTATGTCGATCGATTTTTACATCCGATCGATGGTCCGGTTGCTTGGTCCATGGACTGCATATACACTAGCCTTGTTTTAGACGATAAAGGGAAGAGCGGCCATCCCATTAGCGACTTTTTACAGCCACGTTGTCGTGAGCAATGATTGTAATTTTGTACACACTGAAGCAACGTTTGTGGGGCATGTAATGATATACCAAAGACATTAGCATAAAGGGGCAGAGCTTTCACTATAGTTAACACCCAAAACCGCATAAAAATAGAAGGCAACACTGTCTCTTCATTCATTCCTAATTTCAAACCTACAATGGATACAGTAGAAGAAGAAAAGGCAAATGCACTTTTCCTGCTTGGTGTGGCAAGAAGACTGCAGGTACGGAACCAAAGAGAAAAAAGGAGAACGAATAGATCTTGTTGGAGCAAAGATTGGTTGAAGAGGAGAGACGCATTCTCTCATATGCCCCTGCTACAGGAGATACGGGACAACAACCCAGATGACTTTAAGAATGTTCTTCGTATGAATGATGCCACTTCTCAGGAACTGCTCCAACTAGTAACCCCTCTCATCCAGAGGGAGAACACCCATTTAAGGAGATCCATACCGCCAGAGCAAAGACTGGTGGCAACGTTAAGATTTTTGGCAACAGGGAGGAGGACACTGGCAGATCTTAAATACAGCACAGGTATTTCACCTCAAGCTCTTGGCATGATAATACCTGACAACTGTGATACTATCATCAAAGTTCTCTGTGATCAGTATATGAAGGTTGGTCAAAAGCAATAGTATTCATTTATAAAAAAAAAAAAAAAAAAAGCCCTACACACGAGGTCACACAGCAGCCGCTCCATTTTATCTTGTATGCGCTTGCTACTACTTCTCATTTTGCTAGCTATTGTTGCTCCCAGGAAATCAAATGTGTCCTGTTTCTTTCTTTTTGTCATCAAAGTGTTCGCGCAATCAAGCATCTTTTCTGTTAGTGCATCGCTTTCTTGTATTTCCCTTATTCTACGTCTCTTTCGCTTCTGAATGTTTTTTGATAGCCAGGACGTGACCGAAACTGGTACACTATCAGCAGTAAGCTGGCTTTCATGTGCAGTGCTATTACTTGTTGTAGCTTCCTGGCCTGCAGCATCCAGCAAGAGGCCTTCAGACAGTAGTGCAGGCTGAAAAAGACCAAAATAAAAATGAGGGTATACAATTGCATGCATGTTCAAATGTTACAATATTTACATGTCTTTTATGTTTCAGTTTCCATCGCCAGAGGAAGACTGGAAAGTGATAGCCGAAGACTTTGAGAGGCCATGGAATTTTCCAAATTGCGGTGGTGCCATTAATGGCAAACATGTCAGAATTATGCCACCATCAAACTGTGGATCTTTCTACTATAATTTATAAAGGATTTTTTTTAGCATTATTTTAATGGCAGTAGTGGATGCGAACTATGAATTCTTATTTGTGGACATTGGAAAAAATGAGAGTCTCAGATGGAGGTGCATTGGAGCATACTACCTTCCATAACAAACTACAAAACAATGCCCTTAACCTTCCATCTCGGAGTAGCACAAAATATGGACTAAACTTTGTGTTTGTGGCAGATGACGCTTTTGCATTGCACAACAATGTATTAAAACAGTACCCACAGAGAAATCTGAGCATTGAAAGGCATATATTTAATTACAGACTGTCACGTTCTCGGCGTGTAGTTGAAAATACCTTTGGGATTCTAAGTAACAGGTTCTGAGTTTTTCATTTTGCAATAAACCTGCGTTTGGACAAAGTAGTGATGACCTATGTGGAAACTAATGCCGAGGACATGGAGGTAGTGGGCTTGACACCATTAGAGTATGGACACTCTAGAAATAGTAGTACATCGGCTAAATTAAATCAGGAGGCGTACTTTACGTATTTTAACGGGGATGGTGTTGTGCCATGGCAGAATGATTGCTTATAACAATTGCTTATATACATGTTATGTATTTTTATTGTTTTACTGATTATTTTAACATTAACAAACCTGTTGCATGACAACATAATGTACTATACTTACTGTGCCGCTTGCAGGTATATCCGATGCTTGCTCTACCTCTGTGGATGAACTGCTGTCTGTGGGCACGCTGCAAGTTGACGTACATGGTGTTTCTTGATCCCTCACAAAGTGTAACAGATCAAAGTACATTAGCTTTGGCACATACACGTCTTCAGCTGCAGCTCCTGATTTTTGGGCAGCATCAACTTTATTTAATTCTTTTTTTATACACGGTCCTAAGGTTCTGGATCTTGCTTTTTGTCCATTCCACAGTTGATATGGCAGACAGGCTTTTACAAGCTCTTGCATCGCCACGTTCCGCATCATTCTGTTTGAATAATCTTTGGATTTGGCTTTCCACAAACATGGGTGAGCCATGTAGGTCTCAATAAAATCCTTCATTAGGTCAGCATTTCTTTCGTAAGCCATTGTGTTCTGTTTGGCTACAATAAAAATAAACATATTTTACATCTGTGGTGTTCAATAAACCAATGCAAGTACACATGTATACACTAGTTAGAAAGAACTTACCGTATATGTGAACGAATATACAGCTAAAAACAATCGTAAAATCCCTTTGTATCTAATGGTCATTTACTGGTTAAAGTTATAGCAAAAAATCTCCATACACAAGTTTATTATACACGAATAGGCATCATCCTTACGCTCCATTCTCTGCGGGCATCATTCCTGATTGGTCCACAGCAGAAACGAATGCCCATGTCTGAGTGTATAAAGTTACAGAGGAACCTGTCTGGCGCTGAGGAACGTGAGAAGATGGCGGGTGAGGAGAAGGTGTCAGTGGGGATTGCAGCTATGGAAACGCACTCAGTGATGGTGCTGGAGGAGCCAAAAAAATGTTGAAAAAGTTAAGGTGGGGGATGGAGATGTTCAAGAAGACGAAGAAATAAAATTTACTGCAGTTAAAAGTGCAAAGTCAATGAGCCCAAGAGAAGTGGAGATGATGGTAAAAATACTGGACCAGTACGACTACGACTGTCAAAAGCGAAAGTACAGAAAAGTTAATGATAGAAAGGAAGTGATAATGCAAAAACTACTGAGATTACTGAAGGCAAAACTTGGAAATAAAAGCTCAGAAGAGGTGGTCAGACCTGAAAAATAAAGAGGAAAGGAGACTGGAGCGAATTCGTAGAAAGATTTAAAAAAAAAAAAAAAAAAAAAAAAAAAGTGAGTAGCACGTGTAATGTACCTGTTTGAAGGACTTTATGAATTTCATTCTATTTTCACATTAAGCAATGCAAATGCCTGATTTTTATTTTATTTTTTATTTATTTTTTTTTGTCATCAGGAAGAATTAAAGGTGAGAAGGCCTATTTAGATACCACTAATGTAATGTCCGTTATCAAACAAGAAAAAAATTATGTTAAATACCAAGATTTGAAAGAAGTTATACACAAAGGTATTTCACTGAACATGTGTGGACAACTAAATGCTTTGGGCACATACCTGTAGCGTTATAATAACGAAAATGACGCCTGTTTTCTAGAATCTATGGAGGTTAAGCCTGCTATTGTTGCGATTATGCCAGAGGGACCACAACACAAACTGATCTCGAGCAGTTTGCAAGGTGAGCACATTTCTTGCGTTGGATTAAGACTTGTATTAACTTTTTATTACAGATATAGTAGTTTAATAGTAAACCTTTTTTATTTTTTTTCCCATAGGTGCCATCGTCCTATCCAATGAAAGTTCTGAGGGAGAAAAAAAACGTTCTAAACTTTCACAAATATTTTAAAGAAATGAAAGGAAACTAACATCAAGAAAAATAAAATAAAAACCTTGAATACTTTTGTTGAAATATATATGCTGTTTGGAATTGTTGTACCACAAACCAGTAGCACCTTTTAAGTGTAATACTATTTTTTTACTTGTCATGTTCTACAGTAAAGTTTTTTTTGTACTTTTTTTATTTTTTCCTACAATAAAACTGTTGCATAAACACTGTGTGTGGTTTATTCTGGGTATTTTACAAATATTAGTTAATAAAGGTTAATATGACTTTATAAGTTTAATAGTTTATAAAGGTAAAGGTTTATAAAGGGTAAATATGAAAAGGTTCCCAACATTGATGCAAAGGGTAATAACACACAACAAGTGTAATGGTCTGCAACCAGACAGGTGCAATACACATCTATACAAAACAGTCTGAAGTGCGGATACTGCACCACGTGGGACTGGTACAGGCATCACAAATTTACATACACACGTCCCCCAGGTCGAGAAAGTATCTGAGGATAGTCGACCAACCAAATGAGGTGACTGTGACAAGATGGACCACCTATGCCACCCTGTCGTTGCTGGGAACCGGCTGGGTTTACTTTGCCACCGTTCCCTTTCATTATCCCAAATGCGCCCTCTTGCCGCAGTAGGAGGGGCTTATAATGCTGCCACCACTGAACTCCTTTATGGCGCTCAGAACCACGTTCCTTCTGGTTAACTGTCACTGCTAGTGTACTCCTGTGCTGGTACACTTGGGCTGGTAACTCTGGACCTCTTACTATGGATCCGGATTGCTGTGAATGAATCCTCTCTGGCCTATCACACTGAGCAGAGCTGCAGGTAGCAGGCAGAGCGGTGGTACTGGAAAAGCTTAGGTCCAAACCTCAGAATCAGCCGGAGAACAGATTAGATTTTGGGGTCTAATTGGCAGGTCACAGGAATACAGCGATATTGAAGAAGTTGTTAAGCAGGTCTTTGAAGCAGAGTGATGTTTATTGTTCAAGTGTCCTGACAAGGACAGTGCCACTGATTTAAGGTATCAGTGGTCAGGTCAGATGGAACATCAGAATGATACATTTCAGACACATGATATTTTTAGCATCAGGATATACTCTATTTACACAAACATAGATTTACATGTGTTGCAAAGCCACTAATATTTATAGTCTCATTGTATCAGATATATACATCAGAAATAAGCATATCCTATAGCAAGGTTAAACGAGACAAATTTCTTCCCGTGGTCTCAGAAATAACTATTTTCTATATCCCAATATACACAATAATATCAAAAATAAGTGCACGTGCAATTACATAAATAAGTGCCCTGCGCTATTTGACTGGATCACTATTAAATAACTTTTGGTAAAAATTTATTTAAAGCACAGTGACAACTGTCCATTTGGGCAGACTTTCGACCATCGTGTCACTACACACACTGTCGCGACTTTCGAACAAGCGGTCGTATGTCGGCTGGTTGAGCCGATTATTGGACAAAAATCCTGTAGTATGTACCCAGCTTTACTCAGACATTGTTCTGATTATAAACCAGGTTTACGTCACACCTCATAACAATGGGCATTTGATTTGAGACAAGTGGTAATTACCTTAGCTAACACAAGCAAAATGACTTCTGTTCTTATTTTCACACAATATGGCAATATTATTTCTATTTCTAATGCATACAATATTGCAGGTAATAGCAAGGGCAAAATGTACATAATAATATGAAATAATACACTGATGCTCTGGTGTATATACTTAACTAGGCCAAGGATTTAAAAGTACATTAAACTGTGAAAAATGGGTGATGAATAAAAAGTTCAGTAGCACCCCATTTTATGACATATGGCTTTTTGAGAAAATCAAAATTTTGCTTTTGGGAATGTAATATTTTTCATTTTTATTGAAACGTGATGCTGTTATATATCATATGAAAGCCCATATAAAGAGGTTTAAATGAGACCTCCCCCTACTCTCTAGCTCAATCAGGTGAGCTACAAATGCAATTTAAAAATAAAATGTTAAAAGCTAGTTTTTTGTTACAGTGCAACTTTAAAGGCGTATAACTTCAAAACCAGTACACATATCAGCCTAAGAGTTGGGGGTTTTCTTTACACCAATGACAGCATTTATTATTCCAAATCTAATTGAAATGATAGAATGTAGATTTTTAAAAAAAATTATGTTGATTTGATGTGGAATGGCCCACCAGCAGATTCGTAGCGCTTTACAATTGGGAACAAATAGTAATATAACAATACTGGGTAATACATAGAGAGGTAAGAGGGCCCTGCTCGCAAGCTTACAATCATTATGGGCACTCTGAACGGTCTGATTATATAATAGTGTTCTATTACAGTACTGAACAGTGCTGATTTATCAGAATGCAAAAAGCCCTTTGCTTTAAAAACCTGAAGTTTTTGCCAGCAAAAGGCTTGTTTTGGCTTCGCTCTATATACTAATAGTGTTATTCTTTGGGGGTTAATAATATGAGGGGTGGTACTGTGAGAAGGAGCAGAGCACTAGGTCTCAATCTTACACTGGGTAGAGGGGGGGGCCCTATGATGTAACATGCTTATCATTTTAGACAAATACACAGGCAATACTGTGTGCACTTCTGTTAGGTGCACACAGCTCTGCCTTCATTAACAGTACAATGTAAAACGGGACATACCTCCCACCTGTCCTTTTGTAGTCGGATCAAATCATGACTAAGCAAGACAGTCACCCAAATTTGGGTCTGCCCCAGCAGATTCAGGACAGTTGGCAGAATGTCTTGCTCTCTCCTACCTGTTTTTGTCACTTTCACCACCTGTGGCTGCTGGTTTCTTTAGATCAGTTGCTGCTTGTCTGGATCCTGGAATGCTGGAGGCCCTATTTGAAAAAAAATAAATGTGTACATCAAATTTAGAAAACTCCAACCATCCCTGGCATTAAATCAATATATCACCCACTTTTTATAATTAGGTCCCCCTCCAGCCACAACATTAAAATAATCTTATTGACATTTGATAAATAGGTCTATTTCCCTACAACTAGCCCGAAAATGTAATTTATAGTATTCTGTTTTAATAAATAAATAAACCTATTTACCTTCATCCAAACAACTACAGCAATAAATTAAATAGAATTTTTGTTTAATAAATGTAGCCATTTCCCACATCCTTCCCCTGCATTAAACAATTCATATTCACATTTAATAAATAGCCCTCCTTCGCAAGCTCAGTTCCATATATTTAGTTAATAGCCCCAAACCACCCCAGCATTAAATTAAAGGTCCCGTCACCACTCCTTACATTAATAGGCCTCACTATTAAATGAAATTTAATAAATGCCTCTGATTAAAAGGCTACGCATTGGCTGAGAAATGCGTCAGGTTATTTTTTAATCCACAAGGTGGTCATTGTTGTCTACTAACCCCGGGGTTATACTTCATATTATTGACAGCGGCTCCAAGTGCTTGTCTACGGTTTGGATCAAAGGACGGGTGTCTACTATCTTTTTCTCCACAGGCTGGAGTATGGACTAAGTACTTAGAGTGATTTGGAGCTTTTTTTACTTATATCTGCGTATGCATTTTTGCCTCGAAAATTAAATGCCTTCACACAAAGCTGTGACAAGCTGATGCATTAGCCCAGGAGTATACAAGGTTCTGTTATCTCGTATATGTGTCAATGATTGAAACTCTGCTTAAGGTTTTACTATCTTTTTAGACTGATTCTGATCTACAAACGCTCAGTTATTTATCTTGACTGTGTTACACCTATGGTTTGAAGAGCCAGACACCACCTCATAAGCTATACTGTTGTTTTTTTATGTTTTTATATTTTAATAAATGAATGCTTTGGTGTGAAGCTTAGCACTCTTTTCTGTTTGTTATTCATATTTGAGAATTTAGGCATCAGAGCCTAATGATTAGAGCTGCAGCTTAACCACCTGTTAAGGTCTTGACTAGCGCCCATTATTTTAACATACTCCATACAGTGTATTTGTGCGCACAGAATTACACTCACACAGTTGTCTTTGTATATTTAAAGCCGCTGCAGATCTGTAGGTTCCGGAACTGTCGCATTTCACATAAACACATATAAGATTGATCCAACGCTATCAGAATGTGTAATACAAAGTGTATTAAGGTCTAAACTTGTCAGGTGTCTACTGGACAGTATCTTAAAACTCCTGTGTACTTTACAATATGTATAGGGGATGCTGCTTATGATATGACCCAGCAGTTAATGTGCTATTAACTTATTATATCGTGATTGTTAACACTAGTTCTTGTATAATAAAATGTTATATTAAGTCTATTATGATTGGGTAAAATACCAAGGAATGGTACCAGATTAAGATGTTATAAGTCTGTTATATTTCGGTATAAAAGAGGCACTGGTATTAAAAAAATACTGTTAATTTATTCAAATAAAAATACATTAACATATGAAAACACCATGTTAAAATGATTCATAAAACAATTTTCATAACACTTTACACACACATGCACCCTCTGCCCATATGCTTTACTCACTTGTTCTCTCCCCATCACCTTACCCCTTCTTCTTACCTTTTGCTCCATCAGTCACAGCACAGGAACCTGACTATTTCCAGCAGCAGCTCCAGCGCTGTTTACTATGTGACTGCTGCAGCCACATGAACTGGTGATGTCACAGGGTGAAAGGGATCTACCTTAAAAGGGATGTGTTGGAGGCAGCCTGTGCGGTCTGTACTACAGCTTGTAGTTCAATATTCTATGAATAGATGATGCTGCTCAGCTTTAGCTTAAACGTGAAACAGTGCTCTGTATGAACATTGATTCATAAATCCAACTTGTTTGATTTACTGTGCATCTTGGTGGTTCCTTTGAGCCACAGCTAAGCTAAATGCACAGTGATTGGTGACCTGACACTTCACAAGCCACATATCCAGGGAGCGGCACATTACCCGTCATTTAAAAAATGTAAAAAACAACCCCTAAATGACTTCGGCATCCACATCACTCTTCCTGAATTGGCTTCACATGCCCCTCACTATCAAAAATGCCTTCACAATATGTCCCCACAAACACTTAAACTCAAGCTATCACTTGTCATAAAATACCCGCCACATCCGATCTAAAACTCCCCCAGATGACCTTCAGACTTCCCCTCCCAGACCTTCAAGTAAGCCGCTAAAATATCCCTACCCACTAGCTAATCTAGTGACCTTTATTCCAGAGCTTGCAGAGGAAGGAGTCAAAGCATGTGGTGGACAATGCACTGCGCACTTTCCTCCTCCGATTGAATGTGCAGCATGACCTCCTTGTGCAGAGGTCATCATGTGAGGGGGAAGCCGCTCTAACTTTTTTGCTTTGATTTTCTGGTTTATAAGAAAACGGAGAGCCGAACACAGAGCACAGTCTCGTTGGGCTGTTGGTTGCCCACCTCTGCTGTACAGGAAACCATTTTTCTGCCTAGCCATTGCAGGGAGTGTATGTATGTTAATCTTATACGAAAAAACAAAGTGAGGACTGCACTCTAAAATATTGCAAGGCGCTAGTTGAAGTTTTGCGATTTTAGAAAGGGGGTTTATTTTAGCAAATTTGCACCACCTTAGTTGTGTTTTTAAAAACAAACCAAAAACCCAGGAAGCATACTGTTATAATGTAGTATTGCAGTTACCTTTCCAGAAAGGGTTGTATCTGTGCAGAGTTAGTTTTGTGGGGCAGTTTAGCATGTCTTTTCTTTACTATATATCCAAGATGTAGCTATTGGCGTGACATATGGTCATTCATGTTCCCATAGAAGTACAAACTTTTATGATGTGCATAACACAGCAACCATTCAGATATTTACTTTCATGTTCTGATTTGTACAAGAAAGTTTGTAGAATGTGATTAGTTGCTACAGGCAACACCAACTTTTCTACAGTTACACGTGGACCTAATACTTTATAAATTAGATCTGCAACAGTTTGTTTGTGCAAATATGGCTCTGTATTGCCTATTATGCCTTTATTGGGTTAATGGATTAAAAATAAATCAGGTGTGGGTAATACTTCGCAGTCCTTCATTTTGGGGTTTATTGGCTGCAAGGACTTTGTTTATGGCTCCTGGGAAACCATTTTCAGCCGTGAAATTGATATCTACAAGAAAGCAGAAATTAGAACAAAATAGACATTTCACTTTCTGGAGTGTAAAAAAAAAAAGTATTTTCTTTTGCCGCCTGTTTTGTTTGATTCCTCTTTCATTTGCCCTCTGCTCCTTATACTTCTATCACCGCTTTTGCTTACTGTAGTCTTCTCCACACTTGTTTGTTTTAATTATCAAGAAATATTCCTATTACTGTGTATCATTAAATATAAATTAGCCTCTCTGTTAAATATTAAGTGAAAACCATGATCTATAGTATATTACTCCCATGCATCACAGCCCTCCATCTGCTGCTGCTGCTATCATACAAGACTATGTCAAATCTGAATTATACAGTTAAATATGTTTCAGGGGTCCTGGCAGCTGTGACTAAGTTTGCTGTTTTCCAAATATGAAGATATTTTTGTTGGCAAGCCGCAGTATGTGACAGGCTTATCAATGTTGACTAAATCAGCCGAAGGGCAGTAAATCATGGGCAGTGTCTGTGCCCAGGGGCTGAGAGTAATGAACTTCAGGAGACACAGGGCCAAAGCGCAGATCCTCTTCATGTGGCTGTCAGAACAGAAGCCTAGAGACAGTATGAAAAATACTAAGGATGATCTATTTAAATATCAGCTTGTACAATGAAAGGGAAACTAAGATTTAGGTGTGTAACAGAGATGGGCAACCTGATAAACTTTAAACTTAGCATGTGCAGCGTTGTAACCTATAAAAGAGCCTCACATTACCCTTAATCTCTAATAAAAAAAAGCATCCTCAAAATGACCTCCACACCAACCACTCATGCCATTCAGACCCATCTGCTTATGACCAAATATCCCCACTTGCTTGGGGTGCAGGTGAACACTTGGAGGGCCAACTTTTTCCCATTATTGGTGTATAGCCAGTATATGTATACACCCGCGTTGTGGAAGCAGCATTTCATGTGACCCTAAAAAGCAGACAGTCTCTGCCATTAACTCTCACCAGTATGAGATCTGGGGGTAAATGTATCATACCCTGGTTTGTTTAACTCGCGGGATTTCAGCGTCTTTGCAGCTTAAATGTAAAGCGGCGCTGCCTTGTAAAGGGAAACTTGCCTATGATACATTTACCCCCTGCTCTTTGGAAACTGTTCCAGCAATGCTGATCATGCTTGGGAATGTTACATGTAGTGATTTCACCTATCGGATAGAAAGCTGCTGAAATCAAGGTCTTTTTAAATTGATGTGAAATGCTCTAGCCTGTCGCACACAAGCTGTCGAAAGCTATAAACGTGACACATCTATGCTGTGTTTTCTATAGCAAATAAAATATGCTTATGAAAAGACTCTTACAATTTTTCTGAGCTTTTGTAAGCAACATCAATATACTGCGTCTGAAATGCAGGTGTGACATCAGCCATATTTGTATATGGAGATGCTTATATATGAATTTGATGTGTGGAGAGTCAAAAAAGACACTTCTATCCCCCCCAACACCATGTCTTGTTACGTATAAGTCATATTGGGGGTTTATTGTTTGCTATTCCTTTGTTATATGAATAGTATTTTTAAAGTGTTTATTTAAAATGTTCACATATCAGGTATATGGAATCCAAGAATTACACCTAACATTTTGACCATGACAGAACAATTGTACAAATGTCTTGCCACAGTTGCAATTAATGGTGTTTGGTAACTGAAAAAAGTGATCTTTTTAAGAGCTAAAAGGGAGAAGCGCAGCACATGAGGTACAGTGATCTACAGGGGAGTAAGGCAGGGTTTCCGAAGCCTAGTCCTCAGGCCTCCCTAACAGTGCAGGTTTTCCATATCTCCTTGCTGGAGCACAGGTGTATTTATTACTGACTGACACATTGTAACAGATCCACAGGTGATCCTAATTAAGTCACATGTGATCCGGAAAACCTGCACTGTTGGGGAACCCTGAGGACTGGGTTTGGGAAACCCTGGAGTAAGGTGTTGTAAGGAATTGTTGCTGTAGACATACAGATTTCTCAAGGAATATTTCTCATACTTTTAAATCAATAACTGCTTTTTAGTGTATGTATTTTATATTAAAAGAGATTTGTACACTTTTGAGTAACCCATTACTTTTGCTTGTACCAGTAAATCTTCTGTATGTGCCTCACACCCTTGCCTGCAATAAAGTGCTGGTCTTTTATGCCTAACAGCATGCATAGGAGAGAGTTCTCAGCAGGGGAAAACTGGATCCATCCTCGCTATTTAAGCATCTAAGTCAGAGTGTATATGGAAATTTCGGTCTGGTATGGTGCCTCACCCACTGCACACCTTTTATCTTAGGCTGCATAGGTTTCAAACTGCTATCTGACAACACTCTTCTCTCTATGCTTTTAGACCTGACCAGTAATGGTGGAGGTCTTCCGAAAAGAACTGCACAGGAATAAGGGTAGTTAAGCTTAATATGGACAATCCTTTTAACATAAGACAAATGTGCCAGTCCTTGGATTTCGCTGCCATCCTGAACTGCAAAAATAATAGTTTGAGCCATATAGTAGAGGGGGAAATATTATATTCCCTAACAAAGCAGACAGGAGAGGAGCATAATCTACACTCAACACAGGTAACTTGCTTAGTATAATGAAAGAAATCACCACACTATCAAAAAATCCAGGCTATGTTTCTTGTTTTCTTATTTTTTTTATACATTTGATAAAGTGCATACTTTTCAACTGTCTCAATCTGAGGGGAACAGTCAGCATGTATGTCCCAACAGCCCAAAATTTGGGAGGTACTCACTCTCACCATGGTTCAGTGTGAGCTTGTCACAGCGTGACGACCACCCTCTCCTTTAGTTTGCAATGCCGCCATGGAGATGTAAAACTGTACATAGCCATAGTGCAACTGAAAGTTCTTACTTTTGCACAACCTTGCAAAACTTCAAAAGGTACTAATTTACATACTTATTGAACACTCTTGCTCTGCCCAAAAAAATCTTACGCTACCACAAATAGGTTTTGTACAAGGTAATCATTTACTTTGTACAAACAGCTGGGATAAAACAAGGGGGGTAGTTGCTATTAAAAATAAAATAGAAGACCAATGTATATTCTTGGTATTGAAACAATATGTGGTGCGGTGATCATATATTCAAAACAAAACTGCCGCTGTTATTTTGTTTTGTTATGAAACTGTTCTGTGTATATATATATATATATATATATATATATAATAAATCTGGCAGATTATGTATAATTAGCCGTATCTTTACTTTGATCTAACTAGTGCACTTTACACTAATGAAAATAAATGTATGGGTTGCAGCATGCCTGTGATTGTTAGTTTCATATTGTTAAAGATGTTTATGTATATTCATTACATTTCACTAAATGCAGTCTACTTTTATACTGCTATCTTTATCACATGTCAGTGGCTGAAGGGCCACTCATTCTTCTATATGTTATAATTTCCATTTACTTAAAGTTTTAGAAGATCTGGACACTTTTTTTTTTTTTAACTTAAATGTTTATTTCAGATAATGTCAATCTGATTATTTCCCTGAATGTATCACCCCAATTATGGTGGTTGTTACTTATTGCTTCAGCTTTACATTCTATGCTGAAGGTAAAAGTCTTTACCTTAGTCACATGAGATGTCCACTTGTCACTTGAACAGTCCTGGGTTTGAAAAGTCTTTGTATTGACCTTGAATACATATATGTATATTAGTTAGGTTGCACCTGATTTGTGCAGCTTGTCTTTATCATTTAACCCCTTCAATATGTTTGTTAAGCTATACATTGTGTAATGTATATAGACCAACATTACTCATAAGTAAACATGATTGAAGTAGTTTTGGACACAGAAACCCTATGTATAGCAGCACATGCATGAGGCATTTTAATAACTTCGTAGATTTAACATTTATATGGAGTCACAATAAGAACGAGAACCCAGCTCAAGAGAGCTTACTTCAATCTGTACATGATGAACAAAAACTGACATTTATAGGGCTCATTGACCCCTGTGTAAAATTGAACATGCATGAACCCTGTATGTGTTGAGAAGTTTTATACTTTATGAAAAACTCAGAGTCCCCAAACCACTCAAATATTTCATGTATTACACAGATGGAGTTTACAATCATGTAGCTGTGTGTAGGAGCAGGTAGGCACATGAAAAATATTTTGCCTCTTTTTTTCACTGTAATTTATGCACCAACGCTGTCAGCATGCCACAAGAAGCTGCCTTGTGGATGTAGCCTGACTGTAAAGAGGGACATCTGGAAAATCACTTAATCTAGTATTTTAAGAATTTGTGTTTTGCATAACATAGGCTACTCATAGATATATACATAACACAAGGCTATTTATTTAAACATAAACCTTAAATATACTTTACATTATTACTGTTATAAAGTATTGATATAAGTAGAATAAAGCAGGGAATAAAATGTAAATATTGGGTACATGTATTATAAGGAATGGAGATAAAAAAGGGTTACCATTATGGTTAATCATGCTTGTGAATATATTTACACTCCATAGGAAAACATACATTTTGTTTCAAGTACTGTTGATACCTTGATGCTTGGCCAGATCCTGTTAGATCAGCCACAGTTTTGCTTCGCTACATACAACTTTTAAGGAAATATACTCCTTGCACCAGCAAGATGTCCTCATGATACTATTTTACAATTTCCTTTTTTTTTTTATATATGTTATGTTATTTAAAAGCCATGTCTTGCAAGAAGATTAAAATTGGCAACATATTTTGCCTTACAATGTGTATTTATTTTTTAAATAAGACAGTAAATGATGTTTTGTGACTGCCACTTTGATGGTGGCAGCTCATGTACACGGGGGATTGATGTCTGTAAGGCTGGCATGTTTAAGGGTTAAGCACTTTGCTTTTGTCAGAGATTGGCCATGAGAAGATTTGAAATGGGGCAAGGGGTGTTCAGTGTCATTGAGGATCAACTCCTAACCAGTCATGTGGTCTCCTGCATGGTATTGCCTTCCCCTTTAAAACTTTTTTTTTTTTTTTTTATCAGCAGTTAAAACCATTAGAAAGAGTCCTAAGTGTTAGATTGAAGGCTGTAAACACAATCACATTGGTCTACTATCTGTGGCCTGCAGCTCAGGTCAATGTGTTCCTAGTGTGCTGGTATGGTAACTGTCAGTGTTTTCTGGCAGCATAATCTCACCTGTAAATGCTGTATGATAGTTCCCATAGCAACACATTAGGAATGACTTCCCTCTTTTCCAGCTGCTTCTAGTGAAAGCAATTTTGCAAGCATATTTGTTTTAATCAGAGACGACAGAAGTTGAGTTAAAATACCTAGGGGTCATCAAAATGAAGTTGCATTTTGTGGGGTCACCAGAATTGGGTGCACACTGTATAACTGACATTAAAATGTGTAGTAGTGTAACTGTACAAGAGGACCACATAACTTAACGGACAATGCTCACATTATACTTTGTATATGCATATCACTTTAATTACCAGCCCCTTTGGAGCAATTGGGAGCCATATGAGAGGCCCAAGAAATCCAGCAGGTTGCCCACCCCTGCATTATTACCAACCTGCTTTGGTTTTGAACATAAGTGAAAACCAGTTTATATTTTTGATAACGAAAGCTAATGAGTCTTGAGCGGAACCCAACTTTCTCCATTACAAATGAGTGCTATCAATTTACTAATCTGCTTGCTGCCAACAAGCATACGTCAGCTTCCTAATGTGAAAACCAAAATCCTTTTCCACATTTAATTACCTTCTTTGCTCATTTGCATCTGAACTTCCATCATTGTTCATAGTGCAAATAAAATATAGGTACTTTCAAATTTACACATCTGCTTTGGCCCGCTTTGCCCCACTTCTACCAGTGACACTCGTCCTACAGTGTGTTTTCTCACTTAAAGAGAAAAGCCATGCTGCCTCATCTTCATTATGTCCCACTATCTTTTCTGAGGGCCTAATGTACTTGATCATAACCGCTCACTACCTTTCAGCAAGTATCTAACCTTAGTTATCTCTTCTAATCTCTCCTGCTTCACTGGAACATTCACTTTCTGTTGTTGCACTTGTTACACCCTCTTCACTTTATCCCTGTATTCTCTCCACCTAATGAACTATCATCTACAACTGTTTAAGTAACTTTCTTTCCTCTAACTCTATATGACCCTCTCCTGTCTGGTTTCAGTTAATTACATTCTGAAGAAAATGTTCTTATAATAGTCTCACATGATATACAAACAATTGGTCTAATGGTAATTTCTGCAGGTTTTTTTTTCTTCTCTTTGACTCTCTTTCTGAGTCCCCAAAGGTTACAAACACTGGGTCTTACTCCCAGTGTTTTTATCTGGACTGATCTGCTATAAAATATATATTCCTTTTCTATTCTATCCCCACATTTACTTATTTCTCTGTCCATTATGCATAAATATACAACTTCCTTTCTGCCACTTCCTCCTTAATGTCTTGTTATTTTTAGATATTAACCTTTCCAAAAATGTAATGTTTATTTACTAAATTTGCTCAAAGGTGCAAATTTGCTTTAAAACATAGCAACTAATCCAGTTCATTGTCTGTCTTGAACTGTAAAGCGCTACGGAATTTGCTGGCGCTATATAAATAAATGTTGATGATGATAGCTACTTTCTTGCCCTGATTTTTAGTGCCTCTTCTCCTCCTTTCAACTTATCACTCACTCAGTCACAATATATTACAGTTTTTCCAGACTAAAGTCCCTCTGCCTTGTTGTCATCTATTAGTCTGCTCTTTCTTTCACTCCACACTTAAATCACTAGCAGACTTCTGTTGTTGCACTTAAATCTTTATAATTAAATATTGCTTGAATACAGACACCCCCTTTCTTACACAAGGGACCGTCACATCTTAAATTCTTTTATTTTCCTTTTGGAAGATTTCAACCTTCGACCTATTTACTTACCTTCCACTTGCCTCACCTGACAATCTGCTGTGAATATTGACTGCATGCTGTGGTGTAACTCTTTGCATGCTGAGAAGAATATATCTGCTCTTGCGGGCCCTAACGAAGGTGAAACATATTCTATGTAGGTGAAAACTCTGTCTCCACACTGGACCGCTTCATAAGATGATAACAGAGGGTGCACGACACCCATGCATTTTAAATGTCTTTTAGAAGTTTTTTGTTCTCTTGCGTTGAAGTGGCTTGTTACTCTCCCCCAGCTTTGTCATTGTTTCAATAACACATGTATCTATTTAACCTATTTATGGTTTATGCCCAGGACAAACTCCTCTACCTCAGCCACAGATCTTTCTGCTTGTCACATTTGTATTCCTTGCACTGACTTCCTATACGTTCCACAATAAAACTTAAGTTTTTAATACTAACCCACAAAGCTCTTTCCAGCACCACCCCGACCTTACAATCTCCTCCCTTATTTCTTAATACTGCTTATATTATCCCTTCTCTTGTCCAGTGATCTCAGACTGTCATCTGATCTGGGAACTTCATCACATTCATGGCTACAAGATTGAGCAGCATATCGACTATGGAATTCATTAAAGCATCATAGACTCTTCCAAATCTACAAACGTTTTCTCAAAACTCACATCTGTTATGTTTACCTTTACAACCGATGCAAGATTTGAACCTATGAACGAAGACCACACTATATACAAAGCCCAAACCGTATGTCTGACTGATTACTGAAGCCAATCTTGTTTGGCAACCTCCATTTTTCCTTTACTTGTTTCTCGCTATTTTCCATTATTATTAGATTGTAATTATTTGCAAGCAGGGTCCTCACCACCTGTTATCTGTACATGCAATGCTCTCATAGTTATGTAGTGCTATAGATAACGGAACAGACAGACAGCTATGTTATTGTTTAAAGACACTGTAGCCTCAAATTTCTTTGCATAATTGTGCATAACGCAAGGGAATAGATAGACAGCTAGACAGATTTGTTATGTCACGCTGTAGAGGCTATTATTAAACTCTGCGGGTGTCTGCTATATGTTTCCTTGCTTTCTGTCATACTTGTATTTGTTTCTGTACCTGGCTATGCCCCCTATGACATCACATATTCCTTGCCACTAAACCACACCCCAAGCAATTGTATTAGGAGGTCTAATGTCTCAATAAGATTAGCTCGAGCGCTCTGGGAGGACATAAAGCACTTATGAGGAAGAGAAATGGGCTTACTCCAAGGCTTCTCAGTTCGAAGCACCCTTAGGGTCTCCATAATCTTTTCAAGGCACCACTAAGCCAAAATAATTACCAAGTAGTCCACCGGCTTGCTGACCACCGGCCTTCGCTGTGGTACCCCTGTGAGATCACCGTGGCGCACAGTTTGGGAACATCTGGCTTATGTTCTAAATAGTGAGCTCTGCAAGCTGATTTAGTACCACCATCATAAAAAAATAAGAAAAGTCCTACAACATAAGAATATTTTTTACATAGTCATCTCCTAATATTAGATAAATACAAAAGGTAGATAAAAATATGGGTTTCCAGACTCAATAATTTATTGTCATGCAAAACTGCTTAGACCCTTGGCCAATTCTTTCTTTTTTTACTAAATCCTACACTGAAATATTGTTTTGTAATCTTTTTATTGCAAAGTACTGAAACTCAAGTTAGGAAGGTTTTGTTTTTTTTTTGCTACAAAACAACCTAAGAAAAAAAAACATTGAAATATGCTGTTTGCATAAGTATATTTAATCAGTGTTGTGGAAGCTCTGTTTACACTGGTGAAAAACAATTGCCAAACAAGGACACATCTGCCTTACAATTGACCTCCACCAGAGAATCATTAAAATAACTGCTATGTTTCTGGATAAAAAAAAAACAGTTAAGGGATAATTCAGATTGTGAATATAAAGGACAACTGAAAATGAACACCAAAGATCAGCCCAAACAAGTTACAGATATAGCAATGTAAATGTATAAATTTCAAAAATGGTACAAAATGATATCCATGGGCTTAGATGTCCCAGTGGGCGTTTTTGTTTCAATTACTAGGAAATGTAAGCTACATAAACAATATCAAAGTTTGTCCCTCTGTGTAAACAATGAGACTTAGTACAGAAAATTTTGCCAGATGCGATATTTTACTAACGACTGAAAGTCCCGATCAGCATGCCGATTCATGCGTATACACATTTTACAAGATTTGCCTTCAGATCTGTACCCATTATCTGTCATAACCATCGGCTGAAAAGATCCTGACTCTGTAAACTCTATGGAGATCTGCCTACACTGCAGAAATTGCCTGACATCATTCCATCATTTATAGAGATTTTTAGTCCGTTTATAAAATCAAATCAAGTTATACAGTGTGCTTTGAAATGATTTTAAAGTGTACACACTAATGCGATATCAGATATCATGCATTGTTCTCCCCAGCACCTATTTTCCGGGTGCTCCACCCGGTTGTTTTATCTTGCCACCTGGCAAGATAGCCCAATAGAGTCCTATTATAATATAATAAACCATTGTTTCTCCTACTAGAACAGCCACTATGTGAGCACTACACCCTGCAGTGTGTGTGTTAGACCACTGACCACCAGTCTGACCAGTCCTAGAAGGTTTGGGAAATAACCTCGAACATTTTTCATTATTTCAAAAATATTACAACTGCCCCCCACCTGGCTGCTTCTTAATGCTACCCAGCTGGCAAATTTTCTGGCGAGAGCGCTGTTGTGCGTAACAGTCATTTATCATGTTGATTGGCACGATAATCGGGTGAAAAACCTGAGGTGTGTACCTAGCCTAACAATTACTTTGAAGGAGCTACAGTTCAGTTCCTAAGACTGTAGTAAAGATGCAATAGCTATGCATAGCATTGGCCTGAGTGGCTTAAGATCAAAAAGCGGAATGTCCTACTATGGCCCATTGGACTGTTTGAATATGGTGGTGCAAAAGTGTCACCTGACTAACCTGAACAATCCAGAGAAAATGTGCCTGGAAGAAATGGCCAAATACCATGCAACACTGGTACATACTTTCCTCTAAAATACTTAAAGCTGTTTTTTCTGCAAAATGTGATTCTACAATATATTAAAGTATGAGTATTAAATACATGCAGGGCTGTCAAGAGGAATTCAGGGCCCCGGTACAACAACTTCATGGGGCCCCCCTTATAATGGAGCATGGTAAAAAAAAATCCCATTTGGGGTGTGGCTATGCATCATTGGGGCGTAGCTAGCAGGTGAAAAACGATAGGACCTGAATTCTCCGGAGTGTGACATATGTCCAAGCACTCGTGACTTTTGAGGACATCTAGCACCACAGTGTAGTATATAAAGAATGCAGTGTGTACATAAAGAGTTCACAGTCTTGGCCGGCACATTACATTAAGCAGAACACTCACCACAAATTGGGATTGTCCCACTAGAATCACACCATTTCACAGACTCTCCTGCTCTCTCCTACCTGTTCTTGTCACTTTCACCACCTGTGGTTGCAGGTTTCTTTAGTTGCGGCTTGTCTGGTTCCTGGAATGTTGAGGGCCCTATTTCGGAAAAAATGGGTACATTTAAAAAATTGCAACCAGCCCCAGCGTTAAATCAATAGCACCCACAATTAATAATTATGCCTTCCTTCAGCCCCATCATTAAAATAATAGGTTTATTTATTAAATGGAAATACTATTTCCCTCCCCCAAACAGCCCCAGCAATAAATTAATAGTATTTACATCTCATAAATATACCTATTTCCCACAACCATCACTGCCATTAAATAATTCATAGTCACATTTAATAAAGATACCTCATTCTCCCCAAACTCATCCCCACATTCAATAGCCCCCAAACCACCCCATCTTAAATTATTAGTCTCCACTATTATATTTCCCCACCATCACCCCACAAACAAAATAACACCCATTAATTAGCCAACACCTACCTCACACACACTACATTGCCAAAAGCTCCCTGTGCCATCACACAAACATTACTGTGCCCCTTTATCACCACGCTGTGCCTCCTTATGATCACACTTTTCCCCTTCATCACAACCACGCTATGCCCCCTTATGATCACACTGCACCCTCCATGCTGCTTTCCCCCTTCATCACCCTATGCCATGCTGATTTTGCCTCCCCTTCATCACTCTGTGCCATGCTGCCTTTGCCCCCCCTTCATCACTCTGTGCCATGCTGCCTTTGCACCCCTTCATCACTCTGTGCCATGCTGCTCTTGCCCCCCTTCATCACTCTGTGCCATGTTGCTTTTGCTCCCCCCCCCTTCATCACCCTGTGCCATGCTGCTTTTGCCCCCCCTTCATCACTCTGGGCCATGCTGCTTTTACCCCCCCCCCTTCATCACTCTGTGCCATGCTGCTTTGCCCCCCCCCCTTCATCACTCTGTGCCATGCTGCTTTGCCCCCCCCTTCATCACACTGTGCCATGCTGCGTTTGCCTCCCCCTTCATCACTCTGCACAATGCTGCTTTTGCCCCCCTTCTTCATCACTCTGTGCCATGTTGCCCCCCCTTCTTCACTTTGTGCTATGCTGCGCCCCCCCTTCTTCATCACCCTGTGCCTTTCTGCTTTCCTCCGTTCTTTTACTTTGTATTGGCTTCTTTCATCTTTTTTAATTTCTTCTCTCTTCTCTCTTGGTCCTCTCTGCACCACTCCTCACTGAATGTCGGGCGTGGCGTGATGACGTCACGTCTGGCATTCAGTGCAAACGGAGGAGGAAAGAGACACTGTCCCTGCAATCATGTGAGTATTTGTATACTCACATGAAGTGAGGGCCTGGGCCGGGCTCCCAGACATGGCCGGGCCCAGGTAATTAGTACCCCCCCCCCCACCTCTGCGGCCCTAAATACATGTGTAAACAGCATGTTTCAGATTTGCCTTCTCAGAAGATAATAGGCATGCCACTGTGCTAATAAAAATTGCTTTGATTTTAATTCCCTTTTTGATTGAGTTATGATAGCCAATTCTGGGTTTTGCAGAGAAAAGAAAGAGTTCAGGACACATTTGTAGTGAACGGACCTGAACCAAATTGAAGAGAGTTGGTTAGCAGGAAAAGGCTGGTTGCTGAAGATTAGCAACGGTCATTAGGTGGTGGGACAGGACAGTCGTTGGGTACTATGTATTGCAATGATGAAGATAGGAGTTACACCAACTAACTAAACTAGGAGTTTGTCTGCCTCCCTTCGAATCATCTTTGTAACCTGATAATACATATAAAATATATATTATGTTTGATTACAAAATTTCATGCAAAATATTCACATGGCGTGCTTCTGGGTCGTGCCATTCCATCTTCGTTCTTAAGCCAATTATTGCTTATACTGGCTGCTAATATATTCCATATTCCAAAGTTTCTGTCTCTCGTGCCTGTCTGTCTCTCTGTCTTGTGTGTGTGTGTGTGTGTGTGTGTGTGTCTCATGTTCTCAAAGGTTAATTTCTAAGAATAGGATTCTAATATTGCGTTAATTGATTTACTTAATAAAAATTGTCCCTGGTTACAGTTTTCATTTTGTCCACTATAGGTTTGTCTGGGAATCTTGCAGACTTGGAAAAGAGACGACAAACATTTGGCAAAAATTTCATCCCTCCAAAGAAATCCAAAACCTTCTTGCAGCTTGTGTGGGAGGCATTGCAAGATGTAACCTTAATCATTCTGGAAATTGCAGCCATAATTTCACTTGGTCTATCCTTCTACCATCCTCCAGGGGGAAACAATGAAGGTAAGGTCTCTCCTCTTCCAGTTATTCTCTCGACCACTTAGCTCTATTTCCATTCACCCAGGCAACTCTTACTGCTACCATCTCCCACAGTGGAGCTCTACATCTTTGACTAGATTCCACATATATGGACATATTTATGTTCATGCCATGCTGATATCTTATCTATTACTGATGAAAAATGCAAAAGGAGATTACATTTTATTCTTTGTTTCATTTGGTACCTGTATGTCATGCCATTCACATACCTAATTAATGTTTAGTGGTACTCTACCTTGTTCTAAGCGTTTATGCTGTTGAAAACATCATCTAAGTCGAAAAGCTTAGTAGTAAATCATTGTATATAATGCCCTGTTGCAATGGGGTAGTTTTGCATTTATGTACATGTGTATATGCATATGTATATGTATATGTGTGTGTATATATGTATATGTGTCATA